>NC_069804.1:31804781-33054781 GCF_027406575.1 Nycticebus coucang | reverse complement strand
CTTATTTGTTCTTTTAATGAGTATTTTTTTATATTAGAGTTGTTCCTGATTAGAGTTTATTTTATTGATGACTGGATCTTTTAGCATTTTGTACTCTTGATATGAAATCTAATAATCCTCATCATGAAAGATTTTCTGATATATTAAGGTACTTTATTTTTAGACTAATTTTCGGTTCGTAGAAAAGTTGAGAAGAAGGTACAGAAATATTTCATACCCTGCCCCCGTTTCCACACATATTATACATAGCTTGCCCCCTTATCAACATACCCCACCAGAGTGGTACATTTGTTACAGTAGATGAACCTACATTGACTCATCATCCTCATCCATAGTTCACAGTTTTTATATTAATGTTCACTTCGGGCATTGAACGTTCTGTGAGTTGGAACAAAATGACAATGGCATTTACTGCTCTTAGTAGCAAAGGGAGTATTTTCACTCCTAAAATTCTCTATGCTCTGCCTATTCGTCCCTCCTTCCACATAGCCCTTGGCAATGATTATTTTACTGTCCCCATGTAAGCGTATTGTCATTTGTTTGTTTGTCCCATCTTTACATCTGCTTCAGTGAGGTGTCAGTTGAGGAATTTTGCCCATTTTTAATTGGGTCATTTGTTTTCTCATTATTTTAAGAGTTCCTTGTATATGTTGGATAAGAGTTCTTTCTTGGATATGTCTTTTACAAGAATTTTCTCCCAGTCTGTGGCTTTTTTTTTTTTTTCATTCACTAGATTGCATCTTTCACAGAGCAGAATTCTTTTAATTTTAGTGATGTTTAACTTATTCTTTTGTGGACCATCCCTTTGGTATTATGCCTAGGAAGTTATCACAGAAATCAAGGTCATCTGGACTTTTCTCCTATGTTATTTTCTAGGAGTTCTATAGTTTTGTGTTTTATATTTGAGTCTGTCATCCATTTTGAGTTAATTTTCATGAGGCGTATAATGTCCATGTCTAGATTCAGCTTTTTACATGTGAATTTTGAGATGTTCCGGCACCATATGTTAAGACTTTTTTCTCCATTGTATTGCCTTTGCTGCTTTGTCAAATTTCACTTGCTTATATTTATGTGGGTGTATTTCTGGGCTCTCTATTCTGTTGCATTCTGTTTACTTGCCCATACCACAACTGTCTTGATTACTATGGCTTTATATCAAGCCTTGAAGGTCAGATAGTGTATGGTATCCCACTTATGAAAGTCTTTAAAATAAATTTTAAAAAACCACCTTTTATGGATTTGTAGCTATTTCTTTAAATTAGAAAATATTTTCAGATATGTAAAAATACATGGATTGTTTTATATGCATTTCTATTACTTTATATACTTGAGAAATAATGTAGATGATCACTTATTTTTCTGAAAGTATTCTTGATATCTTTGTATTATCTGTATTTATATCTCTATTTACCTGTCTTTATTTAAAAAGACACTTTTTAAATTGAAATTGAAATTAGTTGAAATAAATGTCATCAGATTGAATTAAGTATTTATTTACTCAGTCATACTAGCCACCTTTCAACTGTTCATTACCCACATGTGGTTTTTGTATGTCTTACCATACAACACAGATATCCAGCGTTTTTATCTTTGGGCAAATTTCTACTCAACACTACTGCAGAGCATACATACATCTATTATATGCCCTCCTAAGTGTATTCTAATATTACATCTGGAGATACTTGCTAAAATGCCTGTAGATCTATATAAAGTTTTGAAAGTAGTCTGATGTAGAATAGTATCATACCTCAAACTCAAGTGATACCTTTTTTGTAATGCAATCCTTTAGGTACAAAAGTGTTGCTTTTACTATATGTTAATTGCTTTCTTTTTCTTTGAATAGTTAGGTATTAAGACATATATAGAGTTAAGGCCCCATCTCTTTAATGATCATATTAACGTAGTTCTGTTGCATCATAGTTTAAAATTTGTGTATCTGTAGAGATATTACTAATTCAAATCTAAAGTGTGTAATGCCAGATTTTGTTCATTTAAATTTTTGTGTATCTGTTGTTCAAAAGTTAACCATATTTAGGAGGATTAAAAAAGGAATTTAGAAAGCTCTCTGAAATTTAAACTAGTTTTCCATGAAAATAGGAATACTTTGACTATTTTTATAATCAAAATTAGCCTACAGTCTTGTATTTAAATATAAGCTTTTTCTGCTAAGATTATTTATGTGCATGTACTATTCTCCATTTAATACTGACTAGATTCTCAAATTGAGTTTTTTTTTGTTTGTTTGTTTGTTTTTATAGTTGGGGATTCATTGAGGGTACAATAAGCCAGGTTACACTGATTTCAAATTGAGTTTTAATATTGTATCTTCTGTTTTTAAGAGTAATTTCAGGGAATATATAAAAGGTATTCCATTTTAGCGATCTGACATTTTCTCTGTCATGGTTATGGTTTGTCTGTTTTTGCAGTGCGATGTAATAATGATTGCAATGCATCAGAAGCTATAATGTAAAAAAGTTAAGAATAGAAATTTTTTACTAAAATAGTGGGAAATAAGGATGAAAATAGCTTATGCTTTCATTGCCATTTTGATGCTTTGATGCCAAAAGAGTTGAGTAAAAAGTCCTAAGATTCACTTGATAAGCTGACAGAATGAAATATCTTAAGGCTCGAAAGGGCACATAGAAGTTATAATTGCTGTGTAGATTCACAATCCTTGTATTGAAATACTCACCTTTGCTATCATGCTGCAGGCCATAGAACGAGAAAAAGCCGAGAAGTTCAGAAAACTGCAAGACGCCAGCAGATCAGCTCAGGCCCTGGTGGAACAGATGGTGAATGGTAATTACACGGAGTTGATTTAGATAATCTTCTTAGGGATTTGATAAACACATAGGTTCATATTTATCAGCTGAATTATATCAGACAAGACCTTGAATGCAAATTTAAATTAAGAATAGTTTGTATGTATTTATTATTCTTTCTCAATGCTAAGAAAATTATTAAGAGAAACTCAACTTTGAGTCCACTAGAAGAAAATGGGATGTAGTAGAATATTTTATCAATTCAGTGGAGAGAAGTAAATTTTAATGTAATTTCTGTTAGCATTTGTCCAAATACTTACAGAAATCTTGGTTTGCAGAAATATTTGCTAATATGAGCAATCATATAATATATGTAAAATTAATTTAAATCTGATTTTAAATAATTTTTGCAACATATTTTTCTAAAAAGATTAAACTTATGTGTCATAGTTGCCGAATAATATATTTAACATTTTTCTATGTTACTTTTTATCTCTTTCTCTCATTTAAAAAAAGTATCCTCAGAGTAACCTTTATTGTTTTAACTAACTTTTTATGGAGGACGATAAAAGCACAAAGCTAGCAAAGTGTTGTTTTTCTTTTAAAGAATAAATTAAAGTTAACCTTTGCTAACATTTAGTGGCTCAAAAGCTATCTGTATAAATTTTGTCATTGACATGAAATGTAAACAAGCCTCTTTCAAATTGCGATTGGTATACAACTGTATTCTTTTGCAGATAAAAATAATTTTCTGAAAATCAGGGATAATGCTAGTTCAAAACAAGACAATTTTTCATTTTACAAAAGATATGTTTACAAAGGGTATTATAAACAAATATGACAAATGTTATTGTTGTCACCTTTTTCCAGAATCTGTATGCATTCTGGGGCATAGATTCTGTGTATGAATTATTTTTCCCTTAATTGCTATGTTGGCATTAAAAAGTTCAATAATCTTCCTAGGAAATCAATTCATTTTCTTCTTATAATGAGCACCATGACTGTATTTGGTTAAAAGTGAAAACAAGCTAATATGACAGCTAAGAATTGGGTTAACACATTAACAAACATAAACAATGAAAAATATTAATAGGTTGTTGGGATGCATGTTACTTGGTGGCTTAATGGATGAGTTTAATAGCAAAGTCATGTTAAATAAAATTATGTGATCTGAAAAATATTCTTGTAGTTAAATAATTTCCCCCTAGGGCTACATTATCAGTTTCCTATTTTAATAAGCCTGATGAAAAATCTATAGTTTTAAATGGTTTCAAGTCACAATTAAATATTAAACATACCTCACCTCCCATCATCAGATAGCAGCATATACTGAATTATTCAAAAATCACATAAATGTTTAGAAATGAAGGGAGTTATTTTTATTTTTACATACAGGATTAAAATGATCATGTGACTAGTGACAAAATCATTTTCCAAATTATTGTCCTCATAGATCTAATTTTTGAAGACATAAAGAAAAATCAGAGCATGTAATAGCCCCTTAATAAATATCAATTTATTGAAGAAATTCTGTTTAGCAAAGCAAAATTAAAGCAGCAATTGAGGTAATCGCATTGTAATTTTGGTTAGAAAATAACTGGTAATATCTCTGAAGGAGAATGCTAACTTGGGCAGATTGCAAAGAGCAGTGGGTATGGAGGTACGATTTGAGAAATTCTTGTTTGGTTGATTCTATTGATGGGATTTTAAGCTACCCATTTGTTCTGTCAGTGATGATATGGTCAACTGATATATGATTAGACTCATGTTTGTGCCATAACCAGAACAACTATTTAAGACCATCGTTTTACTTCTCCATTAAATAAAACTATCTGCATAATTGCTAAAAGGATAGACTTAAATATGTTAACTTTTCTTCTTATTCCTTTATTTTATCTTTCAAAGGACAAGTTACATAATATTTATGTTTTGTATTTGTGCAAATTGAAAAATACAGAAGAGGCACAGGAAGTGCCTGGCATACTACTCCAGGTGTTTTTCAGAAGGAAAACTAACCCTGATTTTTCATAATTCCTCTAGCATGGAGCCAAGAACTGGAGTTTGGTACTGCAGCTTATACAACTGAAAGACAAATTAAGCTTTCTCTAAACCAGTATTTCCAATAGTTATGTCAGTAAAGCTCTTAAATGTATAGGTCTATAATATTCTTTTTCAAGTTTGGGCTACAGACTTATAATGAAACTCACAACCATGCATGACATATGTATTCTTGCCCTTCTATTTATAAAAAGGAAATGAACGTTGAATCACTGTACTTCCTTTAGGACCTCATATAAATGAGTGTTCCTTTTAACCACCTATATTTCCCATTACAATTAAGATAAAGGTAAATCCCTCTTGTACAATGTTATAATAATATGCTACTAATACACATATGAATATATGTGTATATGAATTTATATGTAAGTTGTATATGTACATACCACAATGAAAACCTTTAACATATACTCAAGTGTTATGGAAGAATAGCCTAAGTATAGCTATTATATTTTAAAGAAAAAATTTTATAAACTATTTCATATGTATTAGTACATTCATAGCAAATGGAATTTTCTACTTAAAAGAATTTGTCTTAAGATTAAATTACTTTTTTAAAAAATGTAGAATAATTTTGGAACTCTTTGCCTTCCAAATGAACTCTGAGACATAGATAAAAATTTCTCATAACTTACCCTTTACTTACATTTTACTTACTTATGACCCAAAATAGCACATTAGATATAAAATTAAATCACTTTTGTCTGTTTGTAAATATCTGTGAAACAATGAAGATTTAATACCATTCATCTCAAAGCAACATCCTGAAAGAATTTAAGAAATGGAGCAGGATGGGGTGTTAAAATTTACCATGGTTTCCATGTAGTAGTGACCCCCATTAGATGTTGCAAAGTATTGTTAAAAATCAATTGTGTGTTCTAAAAACACTGTGTCAAAAAACATGTTCAGTTTTGCAGGGTCACATGGAAGTAATGATCAGTTTGAAGATAATTTTCATTTTGACTGTTCGTAATCAAATGCAAAGAGTTGTAGGCAAAATGCTGAAACACTTAATATTAATTATATTGTGAATTTTGCAGTAATAGATATTTGAAAAATATACAGACAGTAAGAAGTTCTTATTAATTTATTTGGATATTTTTAATCAGAAAGAGTTTCTAGAATTTCTTGTATACTTTAAATCTATACATGGACGTTTTCCTTATGGATGTCCTAGTTCTTTTGGTCAGAGTATAAGTGATCTTTCACGATCATAGACTAAAAAGAGAAGCTACTAAAAGAGAGACTGTTAACTAAAAACTTATCTCTGGCATTTTGGGATGGAATTTTGCTATAATTTTAACTGTTCTGTCTCTTAGCTGTACTTTTTGTTTGAACTAGCCTGAAAATTAATTTACTATTCCTATGTCAACATCAATTGGTTGGATATGTTTGACAGAATATTGGATGGTAGAGAGTACCTCTTCGTACTGAGTACATTTTTGTGTACATATAATCTTCATGAAGCTTATTGTTAATATGTAAGATAAGTAGGCTTATCTACTGAATATAAGTATATAATATTATATACTTATATTGAAAGGGAAGTTTCACACTTCTATTTGCTCACCTGTAAAAAGAGATATAAGCTTCTCTAAGGTCTTTTATACATTTCTTTCTTTCAATGCAAAAATGGTTTCAGTATTTAAAAATTTGGAAAAGTTTAGCCATTATGTAACAGTTTCTATCTAATTAATAATGTTTTCCAAAGATTTAATTTTGAACATTTGTTTTTTATTTTTCCAAATCTTTTCCCAAAGATTTAATTTTGACAAGTTGGTTTTCTTTCATTTTTAATTGTTATGAGTGCATAATAGTTGAATATCTTCATAAGATACATGTGATGTTTTGATACAGGTATACAATTGAGTTAATCAAATCAGGGTAGCTGGGGTGTCCATCCCTTCAGGGATTTTCCATTTCTTTGTATTAGGAACATTACAATTCCACCATTTTAATTATTTTAAAGTATATCCTAACTTATCGATTAGGATCACTTTGCTGTGCTATCGAGTATTGTTCATCCCCTCTAACTAAGTATATTTTTGCACCCAGTGGAGACATGATTAATGAGTGGAAAAGTTTGTTTTAACCGATCCTGTTTACTTCAGAACAAAGGCTTTTCAATCTAGTTTTGAGATTATGGAATTTTAGGACTGTCTAGAATCAAAATTGCATGTGTAGTTTTATTCCTATACACATGTATGCTGTATTCTTATTTTTCTAAAAGAGCGTTCCTACATGAGCATGCGCAATCTCCTTATCAGTCAGGTGTAACAAAAAAAGGCCTACTTTGAATAAATTGATTTTCCTTGTTAAGATTGACATTACCCCAAAATAGTCTGTCAAAATATTTATTTGAAAACTTATATAAGCATAGCTCATGTTTACCTTCTTTATTCTATAAAATAGTTTCACTATAATTTCTAGAGGAAATACTATAATTGTCTATTATAGGAGTTAGTTGTGCTTTCTACATTAAGTTATGCTTCATTTTCAAATTCTTATATTTTCTGTGTTAATTAAGAGCCTTAAGACAATCACATTAAGGAAATGTTTAAATAAAAGTAGTAATTATTGGTATATTAGACTAAAAGAACATCTCAAAACTATCAACCCCTGAGCGCTAGATTATGGTGTTTAAGGTGATAGCTAATAGCGAGTATGCTAATGGTTATAATTAAGTAGCACAAGATGATAACACAGACCCAGGCTCCTCTTATCTGTAACATTAACTAAGTATATTTCATATATTTTGGTTTATAGTTCATTACGTACTTTCCCATGAGTGATGTCAGTTGAGTGTGGGCAACACAATTTTGTCAGATGAGTGAAGACGGGTTACAGTCAGCTTAGTTCACGTCAAAGCCAAACTTCTCATGATTACTACCGTATGTCAGAGTTTCAGTAGCAACAGCTCTTTTAATCAGACATTTTAATGAAAGACATGTGTCAGCTGGTCTGCATGCAAATGGGACGTGGGAATGAAAGAGTTTTCCTCGGTTGTACACACTTTTCTTATTGCTTCCTCAGATCTGGGAAGTTTGATGTCTATTTCCCCTCTCTGCACATGACTCGTAGGATAATCCTCTACACAGAATTCATGTTCAATAAATGTTGTTAATTGACAGACAAATTTTTCCCGGTTTAACTCTCATCTCCAAGAAGTCTGTGTGCTTGGGTGCGTGTGTGCATATGTGTTTGTGTCTCTTCGTATATATGAAAGGAGAATGTCATAGCAGTCCCTGTTGTGGGAAATTTAGTGGCAAAAACAAAGATGAGTAGGAATTTGACTTTGTCCTTGCTAATTCCATGATGTTTGAAAATAGAAAAGCAGGGCTCTATCAGTAAAATTCATATTGCCCTCCCCAGGGGTATGGATTATATATATATATAGCATTAATTTTAAAGCTCTTATTTTTATAATGGCATGCCAGTCGTATACAGGTCAGTGTGGTGACAGAAGCCACTAGAGTTTAGCCTCAGACCTCATCTTTATGGATTCTGAATAAATCCCTCCATTTTAGCTTATTATATTGAATGCTAAATGGATTTGTAATAACCCTCACTTAACGTGCAACAAAAAGGAGACTATTTATTAGCAACTTTAAGTTTTTATTTCAAATATTCTTTTAATTCAAGAGCTCTAGGAATACAGGTTTTGCATTATTCTCCCCTGGCTTTGTGGCTAATGATGAATGCACTTGCTGAGGAATACTTCACTATAAGTGGCAGTTCTGAAGTACTCGCGTGGAAGGTGGTGCACAATTAAAATTATTCTTAACAGTCTGTTATGCACTGTACACAAGTAATAAAATTAATGGATGCACTTCAAGTAATGATCCATTTCCTCTGGGTGCAATATATTTATTCATAGACTATTTCAGGGGTTGTTTAGAATATAAGATGTGAATGGATTATGATCCATTATCCCTGAGATTCTAATGTGCTACTACAAAATGGTTTCCCTAAGTATTGTTCATAATGCCTGGTGTGCTAGTGTTTGTATTCTTAAATAGCTAACAAAAAATTAGAAAAACAGATGCTCAGATGATTGATACTTAAAACTTTCCAGATATTTACACTTACAGAGTGTCATAAAACATAAAATTTTCGGTTAAGGAGCATAATTCTATGAAATACCCATAGAACAATTGCATATATAATAGCAAACTTATTCATATGCAAATATTCACATGGAAAACACTTAGGTCCCTATTTTTATCCTAGAAAAGTTTTCAAGTTTAAAGGGACTGTCTTATAATATCACCAGTAGCACTGGCAATTAATTCATGAAGTTGAAGTAATGGCATTTCTAATTTTAATTTAAGGGGGTTACATTAAGTAAGGTGACATGTCACAATGCTTCCCATCCCCCACCCAAGTGTTTTTTAAGCACATTTGAAGCAAGAGAGACTGGGCTTGTTTGTGTGTCTTTTTGCTTCTCTGTGTATTGCTCCCCTAACGTTTCCTGCACGTGAAGTAAGCTATTGACTTGGTGTTGAGTGAGTTCACAAGCACAGTGAAGTCATTCCATTTCTACTGTAAACTGAGAATTCTCAAATACTGCCAGGGGAGACTTATTTTCCAAAGGGTCTTAGCATTTGGAAGGACAGGTTATGTTATTCTAGTTGAGCTGGGCACATGTTCCGACACGAATTAGTACATTGTTTACATGTAGATCCTTCCCAATAAGAAGGATTTGGTCAACATCATCTCTTTCCCAGTGGCATCTAAAAATTTCCGGTTTTAACTTTTGGTGTGGTTGTCCCTTATAACTTCAGTTTCTAATGATTATAAATGTCTGACTCAAGATTCCCTAATAAACTTTTATGAATACATCCCTGGTATCGTTTTTTAGAATAAATGTGTGAATTACACTTCCATATCCCATATTGCATTTTATATAGAATTGGTACTAATTTTTAAATACTAATTTTTCATTTATGACCTCTTTTAGTCATTAAAAAGACTCCTTCATTCCCTAATTTTGACACTTGAGAGAGATGGTCTCCCTTCTTATACTTTAAATGTTCTTCACTGCCTCTATATTACAGTGTGTAATATATATTGGTTGCTTGCTATGTCAGACTTTGTTATAAGTTTGTCATGTATGTTAACTCAGAACTCTGATAAGTACCCTGTGAGGTCAATTCTATTTTTATTCTTATTTTATGGATGAGAAAGATGAGACCCACTGAGATTAAATAACTGATCCCAGTTCACCCATCTTGTAAGGAGCATCAGATTTAAACTCAAATCTAAGACCAGAGCCCTCACTGTTAATTTCCATGGCTTTCTGCGTGCCTCCCACTTTTTCCAAGTATGGAATCTGTTCTTATACCCATTCTTGTATTTAATTATAAAGATCATGATGAAAATAGAGAATATTTTAAATTTCAGTAGTATGAATTTGTACAAAGTTAGGTTTTTGCCTTTGTTTTAATTTCTTTGACAGTGATATTTGGATGTTAACCCTTTTTTTGGACTAAAAAAGTTTTAAAGATCAACAATGACTTATTAAAATCTATCTCTGAATTTTAATAGATACCACCAAACTTATTGGGACATAATTACAGTTTTATCATTTTTAAAAATTAACGTGTTATTCATTTTTTAAATTAATTTTTTTTTATTGTTAGGGTTTGTATGTTGACCTTTCTTAGGGACTCATATCTTTTTCTCTGTTTTCCCTTATCATTTGGAAAATTGTTAAATAAGACTCAATCCAATACCAGTCTGCCAGTACCTCTAATTTACTTTAGCATCTCCTATTTGTTTTCTTAAGGTCTGATTTATATTGCCATGCCACACATCATGGACTTCTTTCTTCTAAGTGCTTGTTCAAGTTCAATGTATGTTGAAAATATTTCTCCTGAACATCTGATCATTTAGACCCATGGCACATGTTTGGGGTATTACCTAACATAATTTAAGAATTTTCTCCAGGATATTTTTAAATTATGTCTTTTCAGTTTCCAGAAATGTTAAAATTTCATCATAAACTTATTTCAAACTGAGTTCTCATATGCTTAAAGTATTAGATTCTTCTCTTATACTTCATACCAAACATGGTCATTTTATAGCAGTAGTTAATTAGTAGCCTCTCCCAAAACATATTTTGGTACAATTTTTTCATCACTTCTCACAATCTAATTTTCACAAACAGGATATCACACCATATGTCAAGATGTCTCAACCTGACATTTTGACTTAACTATTAGGAAGGTATTAGAAGAAAATTGTTCCTACAAACCGTGGGCTTCTGTTATAGCTAGATATACAGAGACAGGTATACATTGTCTTTTTACACTTTACTTTTTTCCATTATATCTCTTTAAATATATATCAACCAAAGAAGGAGGGAAAGTTTTTTTTTTCCTTTAGCATCATCCTGGGTAGTGTCACAATTTGATATTAGGGAAGTTACAGTTATGTTCTAGATGAATTGAAAGATGTAGTTTGGCGGCATAATATGATTACAACAAATATAACATTAGAATATCTGAGAAGAGGAGAATTAAAGGATAAAATAATATACTTGTTGAATTCATATCTATTTTTCATAGTCTTTAAAAAGGATCAAGTGGGAGGCATGTACAAATTAGCAAAACCACAGGCCTTATGTTTGCTAGAGATGTTCTTTTAAAATTTTCACAATTTAGTTTCCTTTTAAATAGATGATATTACCAGAAAGTTAAATAGAATGTACAGGTACAAAGTAGGTTCTCTTAGACGAACGGTCTTCTACAAGATCACTTTACCACCCCTTAGATATTTTAACCTTGACAAAGAACCTTGTAGTGAGCTTATGAGATCCTGGTATACACGTGTGGAAACTTGAAACATTCAAATATTCGGTATTTCAAAAAATATAAGAAAGTGATCGGTGCAATGGAAGCTATATTTTTAAATGCATGATATATTTAATCTATTTTTTATCAAATGTCATTTATTAAGGAAGTTACTATATAAATTAATATATCTAAACAAGTCTAAATGTTGTGAGCAAATGTTAGAGAGTTTGAACATTTTAACACATAGCATAGCATGTGATATTATACTTTCATGTTAGGTGTAGGATTCAGATTAGTCCTATATTACATTATGTCAAAATTTAAATTAGATAAAATATATGAAAAAGCATGTAGCCTGACACATAGTAGGTATTCCACAAGGGTAAATGGTGAACATGATATGTTCATATTTCCATTTTGCCCTTGATAGAGTTTTCCTGATTTAGTCTTACCATAGATAATTTTAAAACTTCCAGATCAACTTCCACTTTTATAAATGAAAACCTTCCCATATTTGGAAGATTAATTTTTCTGCTGCTTGTTTTACTTCTTGGATCTGTGGACAATCTGCTTATTTCTGGCCTTCTCAAAAAAATAAGATATAGAGAACAATTAATTTTTGATAAATTCTTTTTTAATCATATAACTAATAGCATTTCAACTAATTCCAAGAATCATTTTTAAAATAAAAGACAAGCGAGTTTCTGAAAATATATTTGAATAATAAAGATGATATTGAACATGTATTTGAAAACATCCAAAATATTTTTGTGCTTTTGAAAACCTTCCGATCAATCTTGTTTTTATTTATATATATTTACTCTTCCACATTTTATATCCACTTATGTAGGATTTTATGATATTCCTTCCTTTGATGAGATGCAAATTTAATAATTTCCAATCAATAATCAGATAGTATCTCCCTCCTCTGACATCCTAGTTAATAAATGATTTTGCTTGAAATCACTCATATGGTGAATACTTTTACCATTCATGTATACTGGTTCTCATATTATTTCATTCAGTCTATGGCTTTAGGGGATATATTTATTTATTTTTTTTTCTTTTTAGAGGGTGTTAATGCCGACAGCATCAAACAAGCCTCAGAACAACTGAACAGCCGGTGGGTCGAGTTCTGCCGGTTGCTAAGTGAGAGACTTAACTGGCTGGAGTATCAGAACAACGTCATCACTTTCTATAATCAGCTACAACAATTGGAGCAGATGACAACTACTGCTGAAAACTGGTTGAAAATCCAACCCACCACCACATCAGATCCAACAGCAATTAAAAGTCAGTTAAAAATGTGTAAGGTAAGAATCTTTCCTCTTTTCCATTGAAACATGATCAATAGGCATTTCGTAAAGTTTCCAAAAGAACAGTACCAAAGTATTTAGTCATAACATGTTTACCTTCTCGGGATTTAGCTAAGCAGAGTAAATACCAAAATATAAGCAAAGAAAATCAGTTAAAATACGTAATGCATGGATGCCCAGATCCTAAAATGATATTTAAAGTAGTTACACACAACTAATTGATTTTGTCAGTTTGTAAAAGTGTGAAGCAGTTTGGGAGTGTGGAAACTACATGCGTCTTATGAAAAATGGCCTAAACTTTTAAACTTTTTCTTTGCTAAGAGCAAAATTCAGTCATATGTTGAAAATCGATACAAGCAGCCAGAAATGGGGTTCAGTCGACGCCTGTAGTCCCAGCTACTTGGGAGGCTGAGGCAAGAGAATCCCCTAAGCCCAAGAGCTGGAGGTTGCTGTGAGCTGTGATGTCATGGCACTCTACTGAGGGGGACATAGTGAGACTCTGTCTCAAAAAATAAACAAATAATAAACAAATAGAGATGGAACGTGGAAAGGTGACAGTGTTGATTTGGAAATGATATTGAACCCAGAATGTGATAGGAAATTCAAATCTATTTTGAAAGGAAAAATAATTCAAAGACTTGATGGTTCTTCTTCAAATATTGGACCTTCAGCTTTACTAGGACACAAACACAAAAAATATATTTTTAGATGATGAATAAATATAGTAGAGAAATATAATTACCTTCATAGAGAAACAAATCTAGAGAATTTATACTAGATTTTATATTGCTATATTTTATAATTACAAAATAGAACCCCTAGCTTTTTTCTCTGTGAGAAAGACCAATAATACAATAACGCCATTTCTTGGAACAAAAATCTGATGGTATTACATTAACTTGAATCTTGAGATTCAGATATAGTAAGTAGTAGTAGTATCTACAAAGTATATTCATGCATAAAATATCTTTTAATGTCTCCATCGTGGCCAAGAATGATACTGAGTGTGTTAGTCAATACAGGCTGCCATGAAAAATACCACACGTTATGTGGTTTAAACATGAATTTTATTTTTCCACAGTTCCAAAGGCAACAAAGGCCACAGTTAAGGCCTGACAAGGTTTGGCTTCTGGGAGGACTCTCTTCCTGCCTTGAAGATGGCCATTTCCTTTTCTTTCTTTCTTTTTTTTTGCAGTTTTTGGCCAGGGCCGCATTTGAACCCACCTCTGGTATATGGGGCTGGCACCCTACTCCTTTGAGCCACAGGTGCCGCCCCAGATGGCTGTTTTCTTACTGTGTCCTCACCTGGCTTACCTTGGTGTTTATACCTGGGGAGAGACAAAGAGAGATCTCTCTCTGCCTCTTTTTTGTTTGTATGTTTCACATAGGCTACAGTGCTGTGGCATCAGCCTAGTTCACAGAAACCTTATATTCCTGAGTTCAAGCAATCCTACTGCCTCAACCTACCCAGGACCTAGGACTACAGGTGCCTACCACGTTGCCTGGCTATTTTTTCTATTTTTAGTAGGGACGAGAGGGTCTCCCTCTTGGCCAGGCTGGTCTGGAACTTCTGAGCTCAAGAGATCCTTACGCCTCAGAGTCCCAGAGTGCTAGGATTACAGGCATGAATTACCGTGCTAAACCTTTTCTGCCTCATTTAAAAAAGCCATCCGACCCTGATGACCTCATTTAAACTTAATCACTTCTCAAAAGACTTATCTCCAAGTACAGTCCCTTGGGGGGTTAGAACTTCAACATGTTAATTTGGGGGGGCACGGTTCAGCCCATAGCACTAAGTTTGGGGAATATTTTAGTAAAGCGTTCACTGCCCTGCCCTGCCCTCCCCATGTTTACATAAAGAAGGGAAGACATGAAGGAATCAAATCAATCAATACATGCAAAATTACCATGAGGATCAATGTTTTAAACAAAGGCACAGAGCTTTGAGATAATGTATAACAAGGAACATTTGACATAGACAAAGCATTGTAGACCCAAACCTTTCTTCCTTGAAGGAGGGACATGTGAGTTGAGGATTTTATGATGAGTTGGAATTAAGTAAGAGCAGAGTACAAGAGACTTCAGGCAGTAGGTACATGATGGGAAGGGTCAATTATACCTACCAACTCCAAGAATGCCTATGTGAATGTGAAAACGGGCAGGCAAGTAAGAAGACAAATGAAGGAGAAAAGGAAGACTTATAGAAGGCAAAGCATGAGGAGCAAATAGAAGTCTCCAAAAATTGCATATTTTATTCATAAATATTCTCTGGAAGTCCAGAAGGTCATCCTAAGTGAAAATATTCTTTCATTGATTCCAGCCACTAAGTCCCAACTTGTGTTGACACAATCCTATCCCTCTTTGTCACCTATTCCTCTTTTTCGCTTTCTCATGAACGCCTATTGTTTTGATGTATCATTTTAGGGAAAGTATTTAGCAGGATAAGATAAATATCATCTCCACCAGGACAAAAATTTTTATTCTCTGTGATTAGGTAAATTGTTCTCTTTGCCAGGGCTTTCTTTAATTGGAGAAGTTTTATAACATTAGAATACGACTTTAGCTCATAATCTAATGCTTGACAAAACTGGCTCTTAAAAGGCTGGGGGTTAGAGAGCCTTTTAAGAATGAAAAGCAATCCATGAACCATTTCCTGAGAAAAATTACACAAGCTTCCGTCAGGTGAGCATATAATTTAAAAGATAAACAGGCTTAAAGAAGATACTTACTCTAGAGGTCCAACCACACCAAACCCTTTTATGAAAATAATAGCTGGTTGTTAACATTTTTAAATTGTTGAGTACTTTAGTTGAAAATGATCTTTTCTCTGGTTTATTTTTAGAACTTTAAGGTCTCAACTGACCATTTGCCCAAATGTTTTATTAGTTTCAGAGTCCCCTTTGTTTTTCAGCACACATTTGGCTATAATGTAGGCTCTTTCTACAGCCCCCTAAACAGGAAAAATGACAGCCCTCCATCTGGCCAAATATAGATCAGATTCTTAACTGTTCACAGCAGATGCAATGCTACCGTTTGCAAGTTGGGTATACAAAGTATATGTATGTATTTCTGTAGTAAAAAACACAGAAAATTACTCTTTACCTTTGGTCTTATTCTTTACCCATGAACATGCAGCAAGCTTTCTAGCATTTGAATGAGAAGATTTATATTTGAATGAGGGCTCCTAGGTCACTTCCCATTTTGCTAAAAGTCTTTAATCTTCACCCACCAAATAATTTAATTCTCAAATATTATTATATCCAAATCAACACATGCTGTTACAATCACACAACGTAGCATTCCTCGGAAAGTTTTCTTTATCTCTTCTAAAATCCAGAGTAAGTGACATGGTCCGTTAGGTAATCTTGCCACCGTATGAGGATTTATTTGATAACTTTATCTCAGCTGATCTTTAAACAAAAGTTACTCTCTCCAAAAGAGTATGCATGTATACAAAAATAACTTATTTCTTGCCTTTTCATTTTCATTTCCAGGAAGCTCAGATTTAAATTTAGTCCATAATTGCTGTAATTCTTTCAATTTTCCCTTCCTTCTCATTTGCTAATGATCCGATTTTAAAATTTTAATTATCCAGTTTTTTACATACCAAATAGTAAATAATTCTTAATTTTTTTATTGATAAAGGCAGCATAGGCATGAATTTTAAGTAAGCAGTCATGGTAACACATACTTTAAAATGGCATTTCCCAATTTGTTTGAGTTCAAATTATATACGTATTAAATACAAAACCATCGCAGCTTCACTAGAAACACAAGCATGAAAACATTTATGTAGACAGTAGTACATCCAAATGAAATGTAATGCAAATCACAAATTAAAACCAAACAAGTAATTTTAAATGTTATAGACTACATTAAAAGGAAGGAAGAAACAGGTAAATGAATTTTTATTATACATTTTATTTAACTTATCAAAATACTATCAATTTTGAGGTAGGACCAATATTAAACTATGAGATAGTTTATATTCTTATTTTTTCATCCCAAGTCTTTAGAAGTCGGTATGTATTTTATAATTTCAGTGCTTCTAAATGCGGACTAGCCACATTCCAGGTGTTCAGTAGCTAGTGACTGCTACATGAAGCAGCACTGAGGGTTTATGTGATTTTATCATAAAAAGTGCTATTGAGAGTAAAAGAGGATGCTGTTAATAATTAATCCAGGACAACAAAAGGAAACCTGAACAGGCAATTACCCTAAATAAAAAGGTAGAGATTTCCTGTATGGTCAGGAGAACTAATGACACTATACAAAAGGCAAACAATTATAAATACATGTGCTCATGTACACACATAAAATCTATGATTTTGATATTATATCATATATAAATTATATATTATGATATATATATATTCTGATATGTATTATGATCTATAAATATAAATGTGTATATTATATAGAAATATGATCTATAAATATAAATTTGTATATATTATATATAAATATAAATTTATAATTTAATATAGTATGCCCATATGATTTGTTTTACACAAATGAATTAAAAGAAAAGTATACTGAGCTTAGCATTTGAAGCAAAGGCAGACCATTTTGAGGTAAATGGGATGCAGTCAAACATCTGCATTTGATTTATGGAAAGGATTTCAGGTCATTTATAGTACTTGTCAACTGCACACATTCATGTCCATTAGTGCTCGAAATGATGTCATCTTGAAATTAAGGATCATTATATGTGATGATGCATGTTGAATGAAGAGCTAAGGTGTTCTGAAATTGATGACCTGTGCTAGAGGCTTGCCTAAGGTCATGCAAGTTTCTTACCAAATATTTGTTATGGATATTAAGCTAGACTTGCCTCACTTCCTTTGAACACATTCCTTTGTAAAAGCTAGCACATGCAGAGGAAAAGTGTTGTTATTTATTGTTAATATTCTAAATTATGGTACAGGATGAAGTCAACCGGCTGTCAGCTCTTCAGCCTCAAATTGACCGATTAAAAATTCAAAGCATAGCCCTGAAAGAGAAAGGACAAGGGCCGCTGTTCCTGGATGCCGACTTTGTGGCCTTTACAAATCATTTTAACCAAGTGTTTTCGGATGTGCAGGCCAGAGAGAAAAAGCTACAGACAAGTAAGTAAAAATTCGTAAAATGGCTAACTGGAAATTTTCCAAATGGGTTATTTGTGGGAAAATGGGAAAGTACCAACTTGAAAGAATGATTTCTATCGAGGGAAGCATTCTCCCTACCACATATATCAACCAATAATAAAATACTGGCATTGGGAAACAAATATGTTATCCTTAGATTTCTTTCCCTTACATAATAATTCCATATCTCTGAGGAACAAATACAGCATATTTTGTACAGGCACGCCTTCTCTTTGGGGGGCGGTTGCAATTTTTAGAATCAGACTTTTTAAACATTAAAGGAAATAAAAACAGGCCTTGTGGGTAGGCTCTCACTAAATCCAGTTGCTCTCTACTAATACTTCTATCAATTTCTACGAAGAGTATTATAGTTACACATATGACAAATTATTCTTCCAGTTCACTTTGGCTATTGATCACTGTAATCACATAAATCCTCTGTTTCTTCTTTGGTGATAAAATAAAAGATAAAAGTGGAACAATTATGCAAATGTATACTATGTGACTAGCAAATTTTTCAAGATGTCTCTTTTATTTGCTTTAATAAGATGATAATACATAGTATCTGTTCTGAAATAGCCCTCTCACCAGCTTAATTTTTAAGACAAAAAGTATTTTGAGAGACAGGTTAAAATGAATACTTTTACTCAATAATAAGGTTTTTTTTTTTTTTTTTGGAGACAGAGTCTCACTATGTTACCCTCGGTAGAGTGCTGTAGCATCACAGCTAACAGCAACCTCAAACTCTTGAGCTTAAGTGGTTCTCTGCCTCAGCCTCCCAAGTAGCTGGGACTACAGGCACCCACTATAATGCCCAGCTATTTTTTGCAGTAGTTGTCATTGCTGTTTAGCTGGCCGGGGTTCGAACCTGCCACTCTTGGTGTATGTGGCTGGCCCTGTGACTGCTGTGCTAGAGGTGCCAAGCCAATAATAAATGAGTTTTTGATCTACAAACAAATGTATACATATGTTCATATGCACACATGAAGAATTATAGAGTATAATTGACTTTTAAGGTATTAAGATAAATTTTTTAAAATCTCTTTCCTAAATTTATGATGAGAAGCACAAGAACATTTGTTGGTTTTCTACTCAAACTTCACTTGGACAACCATTTTCTTATTACTTTTCTTTATAAATGTTTAAAGAATTTACTAAATAATATCATTTCTAGAATTAATATAGTGATATACACAAAGCTGTTCTTATTTCCTAGCTTTTGTTATTATAAAAAGGAAATCAACTAAAGTAAAAGATTTATTTTTTTTTTCTGTACTTCAGTGTTTTTGATAAGGGGTTTATTTTCCTGGTAGGAAATCAGGAAATATAGTAAAGCTTTATAATAGTATCAGTTTCCTCTAGTAGACATAAATATATTTCTTATTGTGCCTCTACAAAATCAAGTGGGAAATGCTTTGAATGCCCTAAATTTTCAAATATTGACCTTTAACAATAGCGTGTTCTCTTGTTATAAAATCTATAAACCTCCTTTAAAATCAAGTACTTTTTAATGAATGTGCTATAACTGGCAGGCAAAAGAACCTTTTTCCTGGGAAATTATTTTTATATATAATTGTTAATTAAATTCCACTTTTTACCTTTTTCTTCAAGGATGTTCAGTAATATTTGATGATAACAGATTTTTCTATGATACTATAGTATGAATATGTGATAATATTTTTACAGAGATCAAACCATCCATCCATATCATCATCTTTTTATTGCTTTCTTTTACACATACATGTGGTGACTGTTTATAAAACTGTCAAACTTTTTCACTGCACTTATCTCTAAATAAAATATCCTACCTTCCTCTTTATTTTTATCCACCCTTGTAATGCTTATTTTGATTAATTAACAATTTTAAATTAAATATGTAATACACATATATATAGTAAATGAAAACTGAATAATAAATTATAGAGCAGTTTATTTTTTAGTTTATAATTATCTCAAATGTTCATGTGTGTGTATGTCTTACCCCCCAAAACTTGCACTAAGGAGTACATCTCATTTCTTGTATTACTCTATAGTACTTTGAACATATTAATTATGCAATGAGTAAGAGCTAACAGAGGAGCCTAGGCATTCACCCTAACTTGTATTTCTTCTTCTATTCTTTACTGGCTTTCTTACGGTGAAACAAAAATCTGATTTTAAAAATATACTTAAAAGTGTATTTTAAGGGTAAATGTGAAACTTAGTAAATGTAGAATATAAATGTCTTAAGACAATAACTAAGAAAATGCCGGGAAGGCTATGTTAACCAGTATGATGAAAATGTGTCAAACAGTCTATAAAACCAGTGTATGGTGCCCCATGATCGCATTAATGTACACATCTATGATTTAATATGAAAAAGTGTATTTTGTTTGGTAAAAACTAATGTAAGGAATTGGTGATTCTTATGTGGCATAAGTGATATGAGAAAATAATATCAAAAATGAAAATTCTAATGCCATAGTACTCTTTAGTCTCTAAATAACTTCCTCATAAATTATTTTTCTTAGTCCTTAGAGAGGAACACATTGAATATATTTTATTACCCTATTGTCACAAGTGAGCTAATGGGGCTTGAGTAACTGATAGTGTGCATATGTTATAAGAACTAGATGGCATTCATGAATGTTCAAAACAATATTATTCATAATAGCCCCAAAGTGGAAGTAACCCAAATGTTCAGCAACTGATGAAGAAATGAAGAAAATTGGTATATCCCCACAGTGCAGTATTATTCCATGATAAGAAGGAATGAATTACTGGTATATGCTACAACATGAATTACCCTTGAAAACATGCTAAGTTAAAGAAGGTAGTCACAGAAGATCATATATTCTATGATTCCATTTATATGAAATGGCCACAATGGGAAAATCGGCAGAGACAGAAAGTAGCTTAGTGGTTGCTTAAGCTGGAAGGTTGAGGGGATAAAAATTATCTTCTACAACAGTGGACTGTTTTTATAAAAATGGCAAAGAAAGCCCATGCTCTACTCTAGGTGAATATAGCAGTATAGTTTGGATGTAGGAATTAGCCACACAGGTGAGAGTCCATTTCACCTTGGACTAGAGTTGTGATAGGCAGATAAAAATGAATGCAGTCCTTGAAGCTGTGATGGCTTGGGAGGGGTATATGTGTGTGTGGAAGCTGTTTTACTAAGATTACATGGAATAACTGTTTCCTCTTACAGAGATAATAGAAGAAAATTTCAGGTTAGCAAGTCAGAATGTTCTTCATAACCATAATTTCAAACTCCATGGTTAGTCCCTGCTACTCCTTGTTAAGAGACTGAAATCAAGGAAGAAAACAAAGATTGACATAAGCTAATTCTTTAGGATCCAGGCCAGAGCATTGACCTAATCGAGATTTCTAAAATTTTAACATTTACTTTTTTCATTTTATTTTTAATGTATCCAGGCTGTGAAATATCTTACCTTAGTAGACATATACTCTCTGCCAGGTGTCCTCAAACTTTTTAAACAGGGGGCCAATTCACTGTCCCTCAGACCGTTGGAGGGCCGGACTATAGTTTAAAAAAAAAAAAAAACTATGAACAAATTCCTATGCACACTGTACATATCTTATTTTGAAGTAAAAAAACAAAACAGGAACAAATACAATTCACACCGCTTCGGGTGGCCTGCGGACTGCAGTTTGAGGACGCCTGCTCTATGCCACTGTTCCTTAACTCCAGAAACAATTAAGGAAAACTATTTGTAAGTGGTCCTTTATTAAAATTTATCAATGACGCCCAAAGCTATAATAACAGACACATTCATTTAAGGTGGCTATGTGCTTGACATTGTGAGATGCAAGTATTGCTCCATGATCTTGAGAATCTTGGGGACATATGCTAAATGCCAAGTTAAAGCATAAAAACTAAAAATCTTTATTTTTAGAAGTTATTTAACAGGAACCTCCATACTATTTTTCAAAATGGATGTACTAATTTACATTTCCAGCAACAGTATACAAGGGTACCCTTTTCTCCATATCCTTTCCAGCACTTGTTATCTTTTAGATAAAAGCTATTCTGACAGGTGTGAGGTGATATCTCACTACGATTTTAGCTCTCATTTCGCTGATGTACAGAGATATTGGTCATTCATATCTCTTTTGTGAAATGTTTGTTCATAACCTTTGCCTACTTTTAAAATCATATTATTTCTTTTCTTACTTTTGAGTCATTTGAATTCCTTATATATATTTGGAATTTATCTCCTTATCAGATATAAGACTTATAAATATATTCTCCCTATTTATGGGCTGTCTTTTCGTTCCATTGTTTTCTTTTTTCTTTCTTTTTTTTTTTTTTTTTTTTTGCAGTTTTGGCTAGTGCTGGGTTTGAACCCGACGCCTCTGGTGTATGGGGCCAGCACCCTACTCTTTGAGCCACAGGCACCACCCTCCATTAATTGTTTTCTTTACATCCTGAAGCTTTTTAGTTTGATGCACTCCTATTTGTCTATTTTTGTTGCTTCTGTTGCCTATGCCATTTCCCTTTCAGTATTGTTCATAATAGCCAATATATGAAAGTAGCCTATGTGTCTATCAAAGGATAAGTGGATAAAGTAAATGTACATATCCACAATATATGCAGTTTCTTTTTTTATTATTGTTGGGGATTCATTGAGGGGACAAAGAACCAGGTTACATGGATTGCATTTGTTAGATAAAGACCCTCTTATAATTGTGCCCCGCCCTCAAGCTAATTAACATGGCCATCATTTCACCAACATACCATATTTTTGTAGCATGGCTGTTAAAAATCTATTTTAGCCATTTTGAAATGTACATTATTAAGTGTGGCCACCAAGAAGAGCAACAGATCACTAAAATGTATTCCTCTAGTCTCACTGAAACTTTGTACCCTTTATCAACATCTCTCCTTTCTTCATTCCTCTTGTACCCCACAACCCATAATAACTATTATTATATTCTCTGTTCAACCTTTTTAGATTCTACATACACGTGAGATCATGCGATGTTTATCTTTCTGTGCCTGGCTTATTTCCCTGAACATAATGTCTCTCATTTTTATCCATGTTGTTGCAAATGATAGAATTCTTTCTTTTTAAGACAAGTTTGGCACCATCGGGATCAAGTGATCCTCTTGCTTCAGTTTTTTTTTTTTTTTTTTTTTTTTTTTTTTTGTGGTTTTTGGCCGGGGCTGGGTTTGAACCCGCCACCTCTGGCATATGGGACCGGCGCCCTACTCCTTGAGCCACGGGCGCCACCCAGAATTCTTTCTTTTTAAAGGCTGCATAAGATGGTGCAAATATTGTATGTAGCTAATACCTACTTTATTGGACAGCACAGTTATATTTTCCTTCTCTGTATTCGTGCTCTGATGCTTAAAGGCCTTTCTATTTTCTGAGTAGTTTTAAATTTTCAGAGGATGTGTAGTTGTGGGGTTTTTTTTCTATATAGTGTCATATGTAACTTACTGTTCTGAGATCTCCACTTTATCATATGATTGTTATATCTTACAAAGGAGAAAAAAATCTGAATGTTCAAAGGAGATTTTTGTTGATATTTCTTTCCAGTTAAAGTGTTTTGCCCTTGACACAGACTCACATGTGCGAGAAAACATAGCACCTAATCCCATACTTGGCTTTGTTTTTGTTGATAACAAAATATGGTGCCTTGCCTCTCCTGCTTTCTCCATTTTTCCTTTTTCTTCTAGTTCCTTCCCTTTAGCACCTGCCTCTTTTAAGACAATTGGATAAAGACAGGGACTTTTTTAGTAAAAGGTACAGAAAGCATTATCTTAGCATCCCTTTACTGTAATTTCTGATCAACTTGCCCATACCTGGTCCCTGCCATCTCTCACATGGCTGTACTAAATGATTGGAGATTAATGGGAAATTTTTACCTTCCAATACAAAAATGCAACATGGAAGCTCTCAATGTTTATTTTACCAATAATTTGCATTACATACCTCCAACCTGAAGTCACATATTAATTTCCACTTATTGAATATGTTTCCTAATCAAAGAACATTAGGAAGGTAACTGCATGTTAAAAATGGCGATTTAAGAGTCAAATAGCAGAAAAGGTCCTAAGAAAACTTTGCTTTGCGATGAAAATCATATATTTATAAGTCTATGTGACTACATATGACTAAATATTACATCTTCAGACTATATTTTTCATAGGTCTGGGCTGGGTCCAATGATGTCAGTGAAACACTTGAGATCTCTTAAAAGGTGGTAGGTCATTAAATTGAATATGTTTATTCTGTCAGTAAAGATAAATTTATCTGTTGGATTATTAATCTACATTTCTATGAAAAGGGAGCAAGTAAATTTCCACAAATGAAGCTGGATTATTTTTGCTCCTATGTTGGGATCATAAGGGCAAAAACAACAAATACCTCACTGACTCAGAGCAGCTCAGATGAGTTTACCTTGGGTGCACTAACTTCTATCTAAGACTTTTTCTTTCTTTGTAATCTGTTTTGTGAATGTCTCCCAATTGATCGGTGATGCAGAGAAATGAGTTCTGCAATGAAATAGTCTGAGTAATAAGGAGGACCACTTACACTCTCATAGCAAGTGGCAATCTCTTTCTTCCACCAAAGCTTATATATGTAGGCACATAACTTAATCAATAAACATATGACTTAAACCTTGGCCCCTGGCCTCTTACTGCCTGGTACTTACATGTATAAATCAGATTAACTGATAACCATTTTACTAACATTATCTAAAGCTATCCTTATGGGCTAAGGTTTAACTGGTTTAACTGATAACTACTTCACTAAAGTTATTCTTACGCTAAGTAATGAAAAACAAAACCACAAAACAAGATTCTGGAGAATTAAGCTGTTTGAATGCTTGACCATCTGGAGGCTGTTAGTTATCTTTAGGGAGTAGTCTGGAAAATCCTGAGATATACAGGAAACTGTCTGCAGTCCTGCCTCCGCGAAGCTCCGCCCTAAATCACTTTTACATGATTAGGTTCTAAGCTACATATGGAGTTCTATCCAGGATTTTTTCCTTTCTAACTCACAAAAGACTTTAAACTTGCCTTCACAAAATGGAACCAGTTAAAGGTTTACTTATAGGCTTTTTGCCTATAGTAATCAAAAACTGATTTAGAATCCTTTACTCAGCATGTCTAGTTTAATGAGCTACTTCACACAGTTGTAAATTTGTAAAAGCGTGTTACACTTCACATAAGAGAACAAATCATGATATTTGTTTGTATATGTGTGTGTGTATATATATATATTTTTTCCACCTTACTTGAAAACCGAATTAGATGGGTGAATTCTGAAACCAATCTTTGGGAATTTGCTTCTTAAAATAAAGTCACAAAAAGAACAGTCAACAGATCAGATTTTCTGTATATTCACTTTCAAGGGAATATATTGCCAAATTTGGATAATGTCTGAAATGTAAGGAAAGATTGAAAATATAAATTTTGAATATAGTTTGCCAATATTAATTCCTATAAACTTCATTTGCTAAGCTATGTAGCATAGATCCATGCGATGGAATGTGTTAAATGGAAGACTAGCAGCAAATTAGAGGATCTCATCTTCTGTGTCTGGCCTGTCTTCAGAACGAAGTTAGTTAACAGATAATCACCAGCCTCAGTTTTATTAGGTACAAGACAATAGATTGGATAAAAGCTATGAGCTTTGAATCATAACTGTAATAGAATTAAAACTATATTATAAATAATGCTTATTATTCTGATGACAATATTGATTTCTCAATGAGTTTGAATTTGATGTACATTTATTTTCTATTTAAACATTAAACTTACATTTTATTAAAATAATATAGTTAAAGAATTAGTAAATTCTGTGAATTTGTAAATATGTATATAAGATGTATATAAACAACCTACCCTTCATTATCTTATTGTATAATCTTTACAATATAACTGATATTCTGCGGGTCAATAACCTAATCTTTGGGATTATATAGCTCAGTTAGTGGCTAACTTCTTCGTTATTTTCTGATGGCCTGTATCAACTCCACAGGTTTTTAGGATAATTTCTCTGCACTTTCCCTTTTGACAAATAGTTCTGTTGTGTATCAGAACAGCGTAGAAGTTTGGTTTACCACTCAGTGGGGGAACTTCAGATCTTGTACCTAAAAACAGTTCAGAAGTAGTTACACAGAATAAAATCAATAATTAAGAAAGGCCTAAAGGAGGCTAAAGAAAGAACATGTTCATGTTCAATTAAGCCAGTCTTTCTGTAGTTTATAATCCATCTAACCTACTCCTTTGTCCCTGCCCATGGACCCTTCTCCTTCCGGAGCTCTTGCTCAAATGCCTCCTCAGCCACAACCTTTTCCCTCATTGTAACTAAATGGTCATTTGCTTCACTGTTATTTATGAGCTCCCTCTTTGCTTTGGTTTATTTTAATTATCTAGCATTCAAATAAATGTATCTTAGAGAAATATATTATTTATAGAAAATAAAATGATGAAATTTAAGTATCAGATCTTTCACTAAAAATTCAGAGGTGCTCACATTGAATAAAAGCTCTTAAATTTGCATGAGTTCATAAATAAGTATGGTATAAGCATATTGAGTAAAATTCCCTATTTCTAACATTTCAATATCCATTTTTAGCACACTCTCTAAAATTAACCATCTGAACACCCTATTAAATAGCATGCAAAATACTTTCTTATTTCTCATTTAGTCCGTAAGAATTGCTATATAGAAGTGATATTCATGTCCTAGCTATTCAAACTATGAGATTTATATTGTGTTATTTGACATAGGACTTTGCATTGTGATTTCATCTATTTCAGAACATTATCACCTATTATGTCTTCAAGTATGGATTTTCCACATTCTGGCCGGGATACATTTATGTTGGACCGTTTTATCGTATTTTCTCTTCCTTGGTATCTCTATGTTTCATTCCAAATATTTACTTCTGAATTATCTTAAGGCTTAATAATTCTCTTTTCAGCTTCAACAAATTTGCTGTTACACACATCCACTTAGTTCCTTTGTTCTTATTTCCACCTATTGTATTTTTAAGTTCTAGAATTTCTTTTGGATTGAATCTATTATGTCAGGTTTGCGGTTCCAGTTCTCTGTAAAATTCTCAATCTTGCATTTAATTTCTTTGAAAAGCTCAGTAAAGCTACTTACATCACATTTTATAGAGTGCTATATCTACGCTTTAAGACAAGTTTTCTCAACTGCAAATGGGGGTAATGATGTATATCTCACAAATTTGTTATAAGACTTAATAATCTGTGGGTTGTTATTAGAGTTCCTGATAGATAGTAAGCACACATAAATTGGTTTAACTTTAATAAATTAGAGATAACATGATATAATTTAAAATATCAAGGGCTTTAGATGGTGCTAATGTTTTCTCCAGAGGTGAATGATAACACAAAAAGAAAGTAGCTTTCAGTATCAGATACACTTGGCGTCTGCTTGCTCTTTCCAAATACCATCTGCATGACTTGGACAGATTGCGCGGCCTCTCTGTTCTCCATTTCTTGACCTTAAAAAATGAATTAAATAATACAGACTTTTCAGGCTGATTGGAGAATTCAGTGGAATATATGTAAGGTCTGAGACATGTAGCAGGGATTTATTTTTATCATCATATTCGTAGTCTGTATCTCAGACTTTCTAATTTGTTAATATTTGGAATTAATAATGTGATGCATTCTGCTGACAACTTAGGAAAACGCAGTGATGAAGTATATAAAATTGTCAAATGATTGTCATTCTGTTTTCTCTTTTGTTAAAAGTTTTTGATGCCTTGCCACCCGTGCGCTATCAGGAGACGATGGGTACTGTCCGGACGTGGATCCAGCAGTCAGAAAGCAAACTTGCTCTACCTCAGCTTAGTGTCACTGAATATGAAATCATGGAGCAGAGACTTGCTGAATTGCAGGTCTGTGAAAATTGAAATGTCAAAACAACACAGCATGTATCTCATTTATCAAGCAATCATATTGACGTAACCTTAAAATAATAGTAGAATTAAAACGGCTGTTCCAAGTATGCTAGCTTGTCAGTGGAACAAATGAAAACGAGACTTTAAAAATACAATTTTTGCATTTTCACCTTCTTTCTCCTAGTGTGTGTGTGTAATAAAGATGCTGCTTTTGAAAACAATTATATAGTATAGTTATGAATTATATAATTAGTTTAGCATGTATTATCAGACATACGGTCTTTGACTCTTAGAAAAGCTGTAGTATTATTTGGAAGGGACTTTGCTTCCTTATTTATAACCCTTCTCAGATGGTGAGTGAATCAATATCTAGTTATGACTTGGTATCCATGGAGGATTGATTCCCTGACCTGGCCCAGATACCCAAATCTGTGAATACCCAAGAACCTGCTATAAATGGTATAGTAATCTATGCACATACTCCCATGCCATTTCTAGATTACTTATAATAGCTAATACAAAGAAAATGTCACATACGTAGTTGTTATGTTATTTAGATAAGAAAAAACTGTACATGTTTGGTATGCACATAATATTTTTTAGAATATTTTCACTCAGAATTTCTTTGACTCCACTGATGTAGAATAAGAATATGAAGGGATGCTGTATTTGTAAAATTAGTTTGAATTGAGATGCTAATTTTATGTATTATTATAGTGAAATATTTGACATCAAATAACTACATTTTCTTAGCAACCTCCTATCAAAAAGATAAAATACTAATATGGGAAATGAAATAATTTACAATAGATTTTAGAATACTTTCCTACTGATTATAAAATGTCTATATAACATATCCAATAGCATTTTTTAAAATATTAAATCATTTTCTTTAATTGTATTTCAGGAGCTGAGATAATATGTCCACATATTGAAAATTAGGTGGAAAAGGTTTAAGATAAATTTTAAGCTTGTTATATGAAGAGTTACTTTTTGAGGGTTAAATATTTCTTTATAAAAATAACTTCTTCAAACAAATCTTTTAGCATTTTTCTATACACCATCGTATGTGGACTATTTCTTCTATTGTAATACCAAACAATCATAGCTGTTTAATTTTTTTTGTTATTTGTAATACTTGGCATAATGATTCCAAAGTTTAGTAGCATAAGTAGGTGGCCAAATAGAACTAATAAACTTTGAAAAAGTATTAAATGTAGATTAATAAGGAGAGTGGAAGAAGTGTAGAAGAAATGGTAAATAGAATGGTAGAGGAGATTATTTCCACTGCAAAAAAATAGGAAGGTGGAATTTATTTATAAATGTTATCAGGAAATGTATTAACTAAAAGAAAAAAAAAAATGAATGTAGAACCGCACCGTAAAAGTGCCAACAAGGAAAAAACTACATGCTGTAAAAACTGAAAAAATTTTAATAAGCGTACATTTAAATTTTTAAGTAAAAAATATTTAAAACTTATAATGAAAAAGCATAAAAATCAATGGAAGCAGTCGCTAACGTAAAAGAAGCAGAGACAACTTTAAAGAAATATGAGACCCACGAAAATTTTTTATGAGTAAAGGGGACAGTTTATAATAAGTCACCAATAGAAGACATCAATGACCAATAAACCTATGAAAAATTATAACTCAAATAGTAAATGATGAAGTAAAAAATTCACAGAATGAAATACCATTTTTTTTACATAGTAGGTTGGGTACATACATGAAAGATTAGAAGATGGACGTGCAGGTGTGGATGCGATCAAGTGATAAGCTAAACATTCTCACTAACAGGAATATATACTGAATATACATTTCCTGAGGAAAACTTCCAACACTTCCTAGTAACACAAAAATCATTCATTTCTACACATGACTATATTTGCCATGAACTCTATATCTTATGGTAAAAATCAGAATATGCTCCAATACATGGATGTATAGATAGGTGATAGACAGATATAGATAAAGATAATTTATAGGAGTGGTAAATTAGGAAATTAATTTGTAGCCCCAATACAAAGTGGTTAAATGAATGAGAGAAGACATTACAATTTTGCTTTCAAAAAATACCCAATGACATGGGAAAATTTTCACAACAAAACGCCTAGCTCTAAATATAGATAAATGGTAGATATTGTCTAAATAATCATCTTAGGGGAATAATTTAATGAAGTAAAGTAAATGTAAAGTAAAAAAAGATGCAGAGGGTGCCAAAAATATACATTTTAAGAAAGGAAAAACTATTAAAATTTTAATAGTCAAGTCACATTTGAGTTCTGCAATTACAAGAGGTGCTCAAATGTGACTTGTGTTCATCTTTTGTTATGAGTATATTGAGTATTACATTTTAGTACAGTTTTTTCTTTCATAAAATATATGCATTTTTGGCACCCTCTGTATTAAATTAAGTACCAGAAAATATGGATAGGATACTGTGCAGCCATATAAGTGTGTTTGACAACTTTTTTGATGATATAGGTCACATTGTAAAAGAAGAAATCATTGTATATATGTACTTTTAATATGGTCAGATGTCCAACACGTAGTCATGCATAAAAAAACTGAACATTTATATAAAGTCAATAGTTGTAAGTGCCTTTATTCCTTTATAACCAGAAAGTAACATTTAATTAAATATTGAGTAAGGGAAGCCTAAAGATAAGCATCCTACGATAGAGGGTTGTCTAGGTTAAGCAGGATAAATGTAAACTTTATAAATTCTTCCCCAAATTACCCTATAATATAAGTATAATACACCAAACCACAGTACATCCATTGAAAATATAAAATGTTAGTTAATTGGCATTAGTAGGCCATCAATCTGGTAACATCATTAATCAGTTTTGTTACTCCCTATGTCAATATGATTAGTTACAGTTTTATGTAGGGAGGCTAAAGGTTGTCTTACTCAAGGCTCACTATAATTAAATTCCACTCACTATATCTAAATGAAGCTATTTATATGTATAATTAAGTAAAATTAATTAAGTAATTAACTAAAACCCTCAATAAGATATAGTTTTGGATATATTTGGCTCAATAAGATACAGTTTTGGATATATTTGACATTGCTTATAAAAATAAGTATGGATTGTTAAATAGAACCAAATATTGTGCAAATTATTCTTATAAGAAAATGTAGAATTTAAATTGCCAATAGTTTCTATAACTATTAGATCATATCCTTTTGCTTGTCTCACATAGATTTAATTTTAGTACATTTAACCAAAACTATTGATTATTCATCCATTAGCATAATTTTTTTTTTTAATTTGAGGCTTTACAAAGGTCTCTGCAAGAGCAAGAAAGTGGCCTAAACTATCTCAGCACCATTGTAAAAGAGATGTCAAAGAAAGCTCCCTCTGAAATTAGCCGGAAGTATCAATCAGAATTTGAAGAGATTGAGGGACGCTGGAAGAACATCTCCTCCCAGCTGGGGGAGCGTTGTCAAAAGGTAGAGGAGCAAATGAGTAAACTCCGAAAAATGCAGGTAATCCAAAATTTTACTCTTGGTATTTGTTTTTATTTACTTGTTTTTCCCTAACAATGCATTCTAAAACATAAAGGCACATAGACATTTTCCTCTGAGAGTCCTTCAAAGTTAGAGATGAGATCAACACACAAATCTTTCACAAAGGAGTGTGGTTTGCCTATTTCTTCCAAAAAAACATTAGAGCTTTAGTTTTTAGATTTTTTAGAATGAATTTGCTCTTCTCACCAATACCAATAGGACATAAACATGTTTGAGCTCAGTAATTTCCAAAACAAATGATTCCTTTAGTTGTCTTTTAGGCTATAGGTATCATTTATCATCTAAAACATTTTATATATATTATATAATATAGTCCTATGGCTTTTATTACACTACTTCAGTTACATTTCACCCCCTTACCTTCTTCCTCGAACCACCTTTTACTGATGTAATTTGTTTGAATAGTTCCACCCTGCTAGTAATTACTCAAGTTAAAAAAACAGTAAACTGGCCTGGTGTAGTGGCTCTGCCTGTAAACCTGGCACTTTGGGAGGTCAAGATAGAAGTATTGCTTGAGGCCGGGAGTTTAAAACCAGCCTGAGCAAGAGCAAAACCCTGTCACTACAAAAACAGAAAAATTGGTCAGTAATGGTGGCGTGTACCTGCAGTTCCAGCTACCCAGGAGGCTGAGACAGGAGAATTCCTTGAGGTTGCAGTGAGCTTTATGGTGACACCGCTGCACTCTACCCCAGGTGACAGGTTGATACTCTGTCTCCAAAGAAAATACCACACAAAAAAACAAAAACTCACCAGTAAACTAACAAGTGCATTCTAGTTTAAAAGTCTAAAATATTTAGTGATCTCAGTCGTGTGTCCCTTGGATGGTGATTTATTAGAAAAAAAGTTAATCCTGGAAAAGAAACTTTGAAAACATCATGGTGTGATGAAAAGCATTGGAACATGATGCTTCTGGATTTAAATCTCAGTCCAGCTATTTAGTTTTCTGTTTTTATCTTTTGCAAATGGAAATACTAAGCAATCGTAGAACATTTGCTAAAGTACACCATATGGGCATAATGGGTGTGTATGTGTATGTGTCTACTTGTACATCAATAGACATGAAAGCATGTATCATTAGCCAGGACAAGTGGTTAAAGAGGGTACATGGTCTTCACCATCTATTAGCCCATATCTAGTGCAGAAAAAAGGTAGATGTATTTGTTTGCTATTGTTGCTATAACAAATTACCACTAATTTAATGGCTTAAAATAATACAAATGGGCTCAGTCAGCGCCTATATCTCAGCAGCTAGGGCACCAACTACATACACCAGAGCTGGCAGGTTCGAATCCAGCCTGGGCCTGCCAAACAACAATGGCAACTACAACCAAAAATAGCCAGGCATTGTGGCGGGCGCCTGTAGTCCCAGCTACTTGGGAGGCTGAGGCAAGAGATTTGCTTAAGCCCAAGAGTTGGAGGTTGCTGTGAGTTTTGATGCCACATCACTCTACAGAGGGTGACATAGTGAGACACTGTATCAAAAAAACAAACAAACAAAAAACAATACACATGTATCATCTTAAAGTTCTGGACGTCAGACGTACAAAATCAGTCTCAGTGGGCTAAAGTCAAGGTATCAGCAGGGTTGTATCCCTTTTAGAGGCTGTAGGAGAAAATGTTTCTTTGCCAGATTTGGCCTCCAGAAACGTTCTCAACACGTCTTCTCATCTTCCATCAACAAAGTCAGCAGTGTAAACCCAGCCGGTGTCAGGTGTCAGCATCTCCCTCCCCCTTTCCCTCTCCCTCCACTTCCCCCTATTCTTCCTCTTATCCTCTCTCTGTCTCTTCCTCTCCTCTTTTCTTTCCTCCTCTTCTGTCCCTCCCCCTTTCTCTGTCTTGCCTCCCGCTTAATAAGGACCCCTGTTGTAACATTTGGTCCATCCAGATGACCCAGGAGAATCTCCCCATACCAAAATTCTTCATCACATCTGCCAAGTCCTTTTTAGCATGTTAGCTAACATATTCATAGGTCCCAGGGATTAGGGTGCAGATATATTGGGGGGGACATTATTCAGCTTAGCACAGTAAGTAAATTAAACAGTGTGGGAAAGGTTATAACAGTAGGCAGGAAGAATCTCCAGCATAAAATAGGAAATAGAATTATGAAGTGTTCATGGAATATAGGTTATCTCAATGAACACAGGTAGAATTTACAATGAACGGGTAGAATTTAGTCAGCTAAGAGGGAGAAAGTTCTTGGCAAAGAGGAGCAATATGTTCAATTAACCGAAGAAGTTCACCTTTGGGGAGACACCATGTATGTTTAGGTACTAATAAAATACATGGTTGCAAAAACGATTTGAGTGTAAATTATGAATGGTCTTAGATGCCACATTTTGGAATCTGAATATCAACCTAGTGATGATGGGATTATTCATACCAATAATAATGATAAAACTGTTACTGGTATTTTGAAGAGTGAAAGATATCAGTACATTTGGGTTTTTTAAACATCACTATGAAAAGTGGAAGGAGGAAAGGAGAAGATTATTTCCATGAACGTGAGGGAGGAGTTATTAGTAGCCAGTCGCACTGAGGCAGACACCAAAACGAGAAATTGCAGTAATGAAGGAGTCAGCAATAACACCTGAACAAGGACAATGAAGATGTGGCAGAAGAGCAGAAATGGACGTGAAATGTGTCAGGTGATAATGTTGACATTCTCAGATTTAAGCAAACACTTTTAAAATTATTACTAATAATCATAGGAAAGAGGAAACTTTCTGCGAAGCACATATTTTCAATAGAAATTAATTCAGCGGGGAACAGCTTCTACAGACAACAGAGTTAAGTCATATTAAAATAAAGGAGTGACAGGCATACATTTTAAAGGTAGCAGAAAACAAAGCAGAAACAAAAAATATGGGAATGGATCATGGGAAGGACTTGGGTATTTATAAATGGTAAAAGATGACATTTTTCACCTGAGCATTACTTTAAACTGGTCAAATAAGAAAGGCACAAGCTCTCTCTTTAAAGATGACAAAACTTTAGCATGAAAGTTCCCAACTGGAAGGACTATATAAACTGTCAACTGCAGAAAACAATTTGTAGAAGTTCAGGTTTAGGGAGGCTATAAAGACACCATTACATTGAGTTTATTGTTCATAGTTTGTTTTATGTACTGTAAGGGCACATTGTTAGTATTATCATGAGTTGTTTTGTAACTTAAAATTTCTCCAGGAGGGGATATGATTTAATGTTCTCAAGAGTAACATCATAAAACCACATTTGGTAGTAATTTTTTATTTTTAACAATAGCAGACTTCATATCCCGGTGCTCACACAGTAGACCATAAAAATGCAGTCTTAGTAAAAATACTCTCTTTCTGAAGAGCTACTTAGAACATCCTTCAAAGATTGTTTGGGGGCTTGTCAAAATCAGAATTATCACTATGACAAATTGTGTTAGGACCAATGGGCACCCCCAATAATGTCTTAAAATGGATCTCTTTTTCTTTCAGAATCACATAAAAACCCTGAAGAAATGGATGGCTGAAGTCGATGTTTTTCTGAAGGAAGAATGGCCTGCCCTTGGAGATTCAGAAATTCTGAAAAAGCAATTGAAACAGTGCAGAGTAAGATTTTGATCTGATGCCTTTCATATGAAGACTTTTATATGGATAACATTGTTTGGTTAGATCAATAATTTATGACCAGGGGTGATTTTGTCCCTCCCTTCCCTAGAGGGCTTTTTGTAATGTCTAGCCTAGAGATGTTTCTGGTTGTCACAATTACAGAGGAAGCATAGATACTACTGGTATCTAGTGAATAGGCCCCAGGGATGCTGCTGAATATCCTCCAGTGCCCAGAACTGCCCTCCACAACAGAGAATTACACAGTGCAAAACGTCAGTGGCACCAGTATTGAGAAACCCTGTGTTAAATAATTAAGGAACAGTCAAAACATTGCCTTTTACTCAAACTGCACTTGATATGATTATTTTACCATAAAACTCAGTGGAATTTAAAGGTAAAAGATCCTTTGAGCTACTTGCTATATCTTGCTCCAAATTATTATTCATACTGTGTTGCTCCCTTCATGTATAATTCACTGTGCTATAATATAATACAATATGGAATTTTGAAATACTATTCATTGTGCCATTATTATGCAGCAGGAAGAAAATCTAGCTCTTTAAAGAACTTTTTTTCTTGCAAATAAAAGCTAAAAAAGCAAATCCACCCTAGAAATAACTTTCACACCCATTATGCTATAAACAATTGTTGCAATATCCTGCATTTGAAAACCAAAATTCTTTCAAAGATAGTAATGTATAGGCACATCATTTTCACACTTTTTTCTAGCCATAAATATTAAATTTCTTTTTGTTTCTGATATAAGTAGAATACAGATAACTCCCTACTTCCTTCATGCCATAATAACCACTGAACATTTTTTTACAAGCTGGTTATGCAGATGTATATATCTGTATCTGGTTTTAGATTTTCAAAGACAAAATTCATATGCAATGCCATGATTTGTAACTATACATTTCCAAGCTATGCTGCATTTCTTTATTTTTTTTTTAATTGAGACAGAATCTCACTTTGTTGCCCTCTGTAGAGTGTGGTGGCGTCACAGCTCACAGCAACCTCAAACTCTTGGGCTCAAATGATTCTATTGTCTCAGCCTCCCAAGTAGCTGGGACTACAGGAATCTGCCACAATGCCCGGCTATTTTTGTTGTTGTTGTTTGTTTGTTTAGCAGGCCTGGGCTGGGTTCGAACCCAACAGCCCCAGTGAATGTGGCCAGAGCCCTAACCACTGAGCAACAGGCACCTAGCCTATGCTGCATTTCTAATACATGTATGTGGTGATACTTTTCTTTCAGCCAGCTTACACTGAATTATTTTCTTAGCTTTTAGTCAATGATATTCAGACAATTCAGCCCAGTCTAAACAGTGTCAATGAAGGTGGGCAGAAGATAAAGAGTGAAGCCGAGCCAGAGTTTGCTTCTAGATTTGAAAGAGAACTCCGAGAACTTAATACTCAGTGGGATCACATGTGCCGACAGGTATGACGGCTGTGGGTTGCCTCAATTTAATTTCTGTTTCACTGTGGGTTGCCTCAATTTAATTAACTATGATTTCCTAATGTATTTGTTTACCATTACTTTTATTTAAAGCTTTTGTCCTGACTATGTGGTTGTGTTAACACACTGTTGATTCGAACAAATTAGTCTTTTGCTAGCATATGGAAATACTTTTATAGTTGATACTTTAACTACTACTTATTCATCTTATTGAGGCCTTAAACTGTCATACTGAAAAATCCTATTCTTAGGCATTATTTTCGTTGTATTAGTGAAGACTAATGCATACGTTTATAGTAATAATTGCATTAACAAAAATGCTTTACACATGTATACATGGTATAAAACAGTGGTTTTCAACCTGTGGGTCACAACCCCTTTGTAACAATGAAAATACGTCCTGCATAGTTTTCATAACAGTAGCAAAATTACAGTTATGAGGTAGCAACAAAAATAATTTTATGGTTGGGAGTCCACAACATGAGGAACTGTATTAAAGGGTCGCAGCATTAGGAGGCATTAGGAAGGTATGGTATAAAATAAAATGAATGAGTAATATGTGTGTATGGGGAAATATGGTAAGTAGTTTTTACCTCTGATTGTTAAGATTTCCAAGTTTGACTACTTCAATACTTTTATTTCAATAAACAAAATAAGATTGGAAAACCATTACATGTGAAACTTAGTAAATGTAGAATATAAATGTCTTAACACAGTAACTAAGAAAATGCCAGGAAGGCTAGGTTAACCAGTGTGATGAAAATGTGTCAAAAGGTCTATAAAACCAGTGTATGGTGCCTCATGATCGCATTAATGTACATAGCTATGATTTAATTAAAAATAAAAAAGAATAGCTGAATGAACAAAAAATCCCACAAATAACTGTACATTTAGATCTGAGTTTCCCATTTTTCTATAGCAGAATATTTTATTGATTGCTATTTATTTTAAATTTAAAGACTGTAGAAAATTTACATACAGTCAGTGTACGTAACATACTTCTTGTTCAAAAGATAAAATTTTGACCTAAAGCAGTCATTACTTTAGGTCAGTTAACCAATATATTAGTTCCCCATTGTCTGCACTTTTGCTTTCGATAGTTTAAGTTACCTGAGATCAGCCACAGTCCAAAAATAGATAAGTACAACAGTACAGTAAGATATTTTAAGAAGGAGAGAAAGATAGCTTGTATTGCGGTATACTTACATTGTTATAATTATTCTATTTTATGATCATTTGTTGTTAATCCATTACCGTGCCTAATTTGTGAATTATTTTGATCATAGGTGTGTATGGATAAGAAATAACCCAGTATATATACAGTTTGGAACTACCCATAGCTTCAGGTATTCACTAGCAGTCTTGGAGTTCTTTTGTTATTTCTTTTTTTTTTTTTTTTTAAGTTTTTTTATTTTTATTTTTTGCAGTTTTTGGCCAGGGCTGGGTTTGAACCCGCCACCTCTGGCATATGGGGCCAGCACCCTACCCCTTTGAGCCACAGGCCCCGCCCCTCTTTTGTTATTTCTAAATACCCATTAAATGTCGAAAAGGAATGCTGAAAGGCAAAACTAAATATGAAAAAAAAAATAGAAAAGTAAAAATCAAGGTAAGTCACCCAGCCAATACAATCCCTGACAAGTATTCAGCAGTTATATTAATTCACAGGCGAGATAAACATGGGTCAGTTAGCTTACTTTCTTCTCCTGGAAGAACTAGAAGAGTAGGTCAGGAAAAAATTACTATGTTAATAATAGATTATCCCACTGATGCTTTCCTGGAAGGCCAGTATGAAAGGCCTTGGTTGAATCTTCTTAATAGACAAATAGAAAGAACACCACTGATTTATTTAGAGCAGGGGACAGCAAGAGCAAATAAATAACATAGGTCAACAATATTACTGAAACCTCAAGGTTTTACATTTCATAGAAGTATAATTATTAAAGCATCTCTATTCTAAAAATAGCTTTGCTGACAAACTTATTGCTGCTAGAATATGCGCTGAGAATTTGTCGTTGAAGAAAAGAATTTTAAACGCCCTGGCCTGCTGCATAACAAAATATCTATAGATTCCAGCCGTGTTCCCATTCCATTTTCTAATCCTAAAATATTTTACATGTCTCTGATTCTCCTTTGAACATCACTCTGCTCATGGTCTGACTTTGTTGCCGTATAATGTAAGTTTTGAAAGGAAGGAATCATACAATTGAGAAGAGGATGACACTGCAGCAAAGAAGGGAAGCCAGGCCTGGGTATTCATACCAATTAAGTGTTCCAGAGAGAAGAAAGGAAATGAAGTGTAAATCCATGCATTATAGAAATGTTTACACACAAAATGAGGGTGTGATGTTCTCCTGTAGGTTAAAGATAGCTCGTTATTTGTTATTAGGAGCCACAGTCTGGAAAAAGATGCATAAAAAATTAGGGAAAACTTTGTAGAAATGTCTGATGTCCTTGAAGATGTTTTGAGATCCCATGATCTGATTTTGGAGGTAAATAATGGTTAAGATTATTTTTAATTCTAAAAGTTATGTATCAAAATTTCCAACATATCACTATTCTAGCTATTTCTAATAAAGAATAGCTATTATTAAAATATCCCACAAGTTTATCAACCATAGTCCAAGAAAAAAAGGAAGGCAAGGAGCAAAGGGGGTAAAAAGGAGAGAGGGAAGCATATTTATAATTACACGTATTTGTATATTAATATATTACACACATTTATTAAGTAAGATACATGCAAATATAGAAGTAATTTTTTGTTTTTATTTTTATTTTCTCATTTTATTTTTTTGAACTTTTTTTATTAAATCATAGCTGTGTACATTGATGAAATCAAGGGGTACAATGTGCTGGTTTCATATACAATCTGAAATATTCTCATCACATCGTTCAACGTAGCCTTCATGGCATTTTCTTAGTTATTGTATGTAGACATTTGTATTCTGCATTTAGTAAGTTTCACCTATACCCATTCTAAGATGCACTGTGGGTGTGACCCCACCAATTACCCTCCCTCCTCCTCCTCTCCCCTACTCCCTCCCCTCCCCTCCCTTGGCCCTTTCCCCATATTCTTGTGCTATAGTTGGGTTATAGCCTTTATATGAAAGCTATAAATTAGCTTCATAGTAGGGCAGAGTACATTGGATACTTTTTCTTCCATTCTTGAGATACTTTGCTAAGAAGAATATGTTCCAGATCTATCCATGTAAACATGAAAGAGGTAAAGTCTCCATCTTTGTTTAAGGCTGCATAATATTCCATGGTATACATGTACCACAATTTGTTAATCCATTCATGGGTTGATGGGCACTTGGGCTTCTTCTATGACTTAGCAATTATGAATTGGGCTGTAATAAACATTTCGATACAAATGTCTTTTTTATATTGTGATTTTTGGTCTTCTGGGTCTATACCTAGTAAAGGAAATATAGGATCAAATGGCATGTCTATTTTTAGATCTCTAAGTATTCTCCAAACACCTTCCAAAAGGAACGAATTAGTGTGCATTCCCACCAGCAGTGTAGAAGTGTACCCTTTTCTCCACATCCACACCAACATCTCTGGTTTTAAGATTTTGTTATGTGGGCTAATCTTACTGAAGTTATGTGATATCTCAAAGTAGTTTTAATTTGAATTTCTCTGATGATTAAGGATGATGAGCTTTTTTTCATGTGTCTGTAGGCCGTGCGCCTGTCTTCTTTAGAGAAGTTTCTCTTCAAGTCTTTTGCCCAACATGAAATGAGATCACTTGTTCTTTTCTTGCTAACACGTTTGTGTTCTCTGTGGATTCTGGTTATTAAACCTTTATTGGAGGTATAACCTGCAAATATTTTCTCCCATTCTAAGGGCTGTCTGCTTGCTTTACTTACTGTGTTCTTGGCTGTGCAGAAGCTGCTTAGTTTGATCAGGTCCCAGTAGTGTATTTTTGATACTGCTTCAATTGCCTGGAGAGTCCTCCTCATAAAATACTCACCCAGGCCGATTCCTTCAAGAGTTTTCCCTGCACTTTCTTCAAGTATTTTTATAGTTTCATGTCTTACGGTTAAATCTTTAATCCAGTGAGAGTCTATCTTAGTTAATGGTGAAAGGTGTGGGTCCAGTTTCACGTCTTCTACAGGTTGCCAGCCAGTTTACCCAGCACCATATGTTAAATAGGGAATCTTTTTCCCACTGAATGTTTTTAATTGGCTTGTCAAAGATCAGATAATGGTAAGTAGCTGGATTCATCTCTTAGTTCTCTATTCTCTCCCAGGCATCTACCTCTCTGTTTCTGTGCCAGTACCATGCTGTTTTGATCACTATCGATTTATAGTACAGTCTCAGGTCTGGTAGTGTGATTCCTCCTCCTTTGTTTTTATATCTCAGTAATGTCTTGGCTATTTGAGGTTTTTCTCTGATTCCATATAAAACAAAGTATTGTTTTTTCAAGATCTTTAAAATATGAAAATGGAGCTTTAATAGGAATTGCATTAAAATTATATATTGGTTTGGGTAGTATAGATATTTTAACAATGTTAATTCTTCCCACCCATGAGCATGGTATGTTTTATCATTTGTTAACATCTTAAGCTATTTATTTTCTTAAAGTTTCATACTTACAGAGATGTTTCACGTCCTTTGTTAGGTAAACTCCCAAATATTTCATCTTCTTTGGCACTACTGTGAAAGCAATAGAGTCCTTGATTGTTTTTTTCAGCTTGGCTATTGTTGGTATATACATAAAGGCTGCAGACTTATGGGTGTTGATTTTGTAGCCTGAGACATTGCTGTATTCCTTGATCACTTCTAAAAGTTTTGTGGTAGACTCCCTGGTGTTTTCCATATATACAATCATATCATCTGCGAAGAGTGAAAGTTTGATCTCTTCTGACCTTATGTGTATACCCTTGATCGCCTTTTGTTCCCTAATTGCAATGGCTAAAGCTTCCATTACAATGTTAAAGAGCAATGGAGACAATGGGCAACCTTGCCTGGTTCCTGATCTAAGTGGAAATGATTTCAATTTAACTCCATTCAATACGATATTGGCTGTGGGTTTGCTGTAGATGGCCTCTATCAGTTTAAGAAATGTCCCTTCTATACCAATTTTCTTAAGTGTTCTTATCGTGAAGGGATGCTGGATATTATCAAAAGCTTTTTCTGCATCAATTGAGAGAATCATTTGGTCTTTATTTTTTAGTTTATGTGCTGAATTACATCTATAGATTTACGTATATTGAACCACCCTTGAGAGCCTGGGATAAATCTCACTTGGTCATGGTGTATAATTTTTTTGATGTGTTGTTGAATTCTGTTTGTTAGGATCTTATTGAGTATTTTTGCATCAATATTCATTAGTGATATTGGTCTATAATTTTCTTTTCTTGTTGGGTCTTTCCCTGGTTTGGGGATCAAGGTGATGTTTGCTTTGTAGAATGTGTTGGGTAGTATTCCTTCTTTTTCTATATTTTTGAAGAGGTTTAGTAATATAAGTACTAGTTCTTCTTTAAAGGTTTGGTAGAATTCTCACTAAAGCCATCTGGTCCTGGGCTTTTCTTTTTAGGGAGATTTTGTATAGTTGATGCTATTTCAGAACTCGATATTGGCCTGTTCAATATTTCCACTTCGTTTTGGCTAAGACTTGGTAGGTGGTGTACTTCTAAGTATTGGTCGATTTCCTTCAGATTTTCATATTTCTGAGAGTGAAGTTTCTTGTAATATTCGTTAAGGATTTTTTGAATTTCTGAGGGGTCTGTTATTTCATCTTGGTCATTTATGATTGATTAAATTAGAGATTTTACTCTTTTTTTTTTCCTGGTTAGGTTGGCCAAAGCTTCATCTATTTTATTGATTTTTTCAAAAAACCAACTTTTTGATTTATTGATCTGTTGTATAATTCTTTTGTTTTCAATTTCATTTAATTCTGCTCTGATTTTGGTTATTTCTTTTCTTCTGCCAGTTTTGTGGTTGGAATGTTCTTCCCTCTCCAGTTGCTTGAGATGTCCCATTAAGTTATTAACTTCCTCTCTTTCTGTTTTCTTGAGGAAGGCTTACAATGCTATAATTCCCCCCTTAGGACTGCCTTTGAGGTATCCCAGAGGTTCTGATAATTCGTGTCTTCATTGTCATTTTGTTCCACAAATTTGGTGATTTCCTTCTTAATCTTGTCTATGACCCATCTGTCCTTCAGCATATGGTTATTTAGTTTCCATGTTTTTGTATGAGAATGCAGATTCCTGTTGTTATTGAGTTCAACTTTTATTCCATTATGGTCTGAGAATATGCAAGGAATAATTTCTATTTTTTTAAATTTGCTGAGGTTAGACTGGTGATCTAGGATGTGTTCCATTTTTGAGTATTTTCTGTGGACTGATGAGAAGAATGTGTATTCAGTTTTGTTGGGATGAAATGTTCTGTAGATGTCTGTTAAATCCAGATGTTGAATGGTTAAGTTTAAATCTAAAATTTCTTTGCTCAGCTTCTTTTTGGAGGATCTATCCAACATTGCTAAAGCAGTGTTAAAAGCTCTGATTACTATGAAAGTGGAAGATATCAAGTTGCTCGTGTCTGTTAGAGTTTCTCTTACAAATTGAGGTGCATTCTGGTTGGGTGCATAAATATTAATAATTGAAATCTCATCATATTCAGTATTACCTTTAACAAATATGAAATGTCCATCCTTATCCTTCCTTATTTTGGTTGGTTTAAAGCTCATTCTATCTGCAAAGAGGATTGCAATGCCTGCTTTTTTCTGCTTTCCATTTGCCTGGAATATAGATGACCATCCCTTCAAGTGAGTCTATATTTATCTTTTAAGATAAGATGAGATTCTTGTATGCAGCAGATATCTGGCCTGAGTTTTTGTATCCAGTCAGCCAACCCTTGCCTCTTTAGAGGACAATTTAAACCATTCACATTAATTGAGAATATTGATAAGCCTTTCAAAATCAGGTGTACATTTTTAATCCTTTTGTGACTGTGGAAGTTGGAATTTGATCAACAGTTTCTGGGTGAGTTTACTGTTGTGGTGGAGGATTATGCTGTGCTTTATGGAGGATAGGTCTGAGAATATCCTGGAGAGCTGGTTTAGTTATGGCAAATTTCTTCAACATGTGAATGTCATTAAAGTATTTAATTTCTCCATCATAAATGAAACTCAGTTTAGCTGGATCCAGGATCCAGGGTTGAAAGTTATTTTGTTTTAGGAGATTAAAAATCGATGACCATCCTCTTCTAGCTTGAAAGGTTTCAGCAGAGAGATCTGCAGTTATTCTAATATTCTTCCCCTTGTAGGTAATGGTTTTCTTTCGTTTGGCTGATTTCAGAATTTTCTCCTTCATATTAACTTTAGCGAAATTGATTATGATGTGTCTGGGGGATATCTTATTCGGGTTGAGTCATGCTGGAGTTCTGAAACTGTCTGCTATCAGAATTTCAGAATCTTTTGGCATGTCTGGGAAGTTCTCTTTCATAATCTCATGGAGAAGAGACACTGTGCCTTGTGAAGCCACTTCGTCGCTTTCAGGGATCCCTTTAGGTGAATATTAGTTGTCTTCAAATTATCCCAGAGCTCTCTGAGATAGTGATCTGTTTTTGCCCTCCATTTCTCTTCCTCTTTGAAAGTTTGGGAGCATTCGAAAGCTTTGTCTTCAATGTCAGAAATCCTTTATTCTGCTTGCTCCATTCTGTTACTGAGGGATTGTACTGTGTTTCTCAGATCTTTGAGGGCTGCAACCTGTTGTCTCAATGTGTCAAAATCTTTGATCATTTGGTCTTTGAATTGGTTGAATTCTTGAGACATCTTTTGGATTACTGCTTAGAATTTTAATTTGATCTTATTTGCTATCCAGATTCTGAATTCGATTTCTGACATCTCAGCTATTTGTTTGTACATGGGATCTTGTTCTGTGTCTGCCTTGTTGCTCCTTGGGGGAGTTTATCTACTCTGATTATTCATATTGCCAGAGTTTTTCCATTGATTCTGCCTCATTATTGTTTTTCACCTTTGCCTCTGGCTGTGTTCAGAATTTGTGAGGTGTCTCTTTAACATTAGACCCCAGTGGGATCACTCTGTTGTTGCTGGATCTTTGTAGGGAGTGACCCTGTGTAGCTCCTCTGGGAGCCCCAGCCAGGGAGTTTTGGCTGTGGGAACAGGTCTGGAGTCCGGCACACACAGATGCAGCAACAGGGTGGGGGTGGTGTACATGGCTCTGGGAGTGCCTGGTGCCAAGTGACTTTGGCACAGAGCCCCCAAGGCTCCAGCTGTCTCTGGGCAGGAGGAGGGCTCTGGAGGGAGGGCGCAGGTCGCGCATCTACCAGAGTCCCTGGCCAGACGGGCGGGCGGGTGTGGAGGCACAAGGGTACAGGAGGGAGGACACAAGTTGCATGGCTCCTGGAGTTCCTGGCTGGGGTTGGCGGAGGCCCAGTGGGCGCAGGGCTCGTGGCCATGCGGTTGCTGGCAGAGTCCCTGGCCAGGGCAGGCATGGAGAGGCCCGGCAGTCGTAGGCCATGGGGCCGTGCAGTTGCCGGCGAAGTCCCTGGTCGGGGTGGGCACAGGTCTCTGGGCTGTTGGTTGCTGGCAGAGTCCCTGGCTGAGGTGGGTGTAGATCACTGGGCAGCACAGTTTCCAGCAGAGTCCCTGGTTGGGTCGGGCATACGGAGGCCGAACGGGTGCGGGGCATGGGGCTGTGTGTTTGCCAGAGAAGTCCTTGGTGGGGGGCACTTGGCACGGCCCCCAGAGTCTCTTGCTTGGAGGGTGCTTGGTCTGGTAGACAGGGTGGGGGGGCACTGCTCAAGAACTTCCTCCCTCAGACTCAGCAGTGGTAAGGCTTCTGGTTCATAAGGGGAGGAAGGGTGTGCTGGAAGTTCAGAATGGCAGGGAAGACTTTAGTTCAATTTTTCTGCCTAGCAAGAAGTGTTCAGAGTCACAGCAGGGTCCCTCTGAGGAAGTATTCCCCACTTCCAAAGCACTCACCCGTGGGGTGAAACAAAAATCACAGACAAGTTCTCTTGTCTGTGGAAAACGAGCAGGAGCAAATGAAGAGAAAAAAAGGAGACAGAAAAACAAAAAAAACCCCACAGCTTTCTTGGGGGAGGGGACGGACACTTCTCCTTTCAGATGAATTTTGTACCTGAAGCTTGGTTTCTTGGAGTCGCAGCTTGCCTTAGCAGAGGTGACCTGCAGTTATCATTTCTCTCTTGGCTGGGCTCCCAGTCTTCAGCTTAATTGGGCTGTTTTTGGACGTTATCATTCCTTTTGGACGTTATCATTCCTTTTGGACGTTATCATTCCTTTTGGACAAGAGCCTCTTTCGGAAGCTGCGTTCAGTCCTGTTTTTCTTTATTATTATAATATTTATCTGAATATACCATTTTGAAAATTTAGTATCAGATATAAATGGGGAATAAATAAATACAGCACTTACCTTCATGGAGATTATAGTTTAGTGGAAAAAATAGAAAATAAATATGTTGACACATTATCACACCAATCCCTATTTTTATTTGTTGTTAAATGCTCTGATTTTAGTAACCATAATGCTGTAAATGAGACTAACGAGAGTGGGAAAACTATGTTCTATTGGGTCATCAGTAACGTCTTTTCCAAATAGGTGGAGTAAAAGCTGATGCCTATTTTTAGATCTCTGAGTGTTTGGATCCTGCAATTCCTCTATTAGGAGTAGATCCAAAAGACAAAAAATCACTTTGCAAAAAAGATTTTGCACCATATTATTCACTGCAGCTCAATTCGTAATAGCCAAACGGAAGAAGCCCACGTGCCCATCGACCATGAATGGATTAATAAATTGTGGTCTATGTATGCCATGGAATACTATGCAGCCTTAAAAAAGATGGAGACTTTACCTCTTTTATGTTTACATGGAGGGACCTGGAATATATTCTCCTGAGTAAAGTATCTCAAGAATGGAGGAAAAACTATCCAATGTACTCAGCACTTCTATGAAACAAACTTATATTTACTCACACTTACTTATGAAAGATAGAATACAACTATAGCACAGGATGAAGGAGAGAAATGGAGTGGGAAGGGTGGGGATGGAGGGAGGTTTGACAGAGGGAGGGTAAACCACGGGACCACACCTATGGAGCATATTGCAAGGGTACAAGTCAAATCTATCAAGTGTAGAACATAAATGTCTTTTTTTTGTTCGTTTGTTTTTTGTTTTTTGTTTGTTTATTTTTTAATAGGAAAAAAAGACAAAGGCTAGAGGCGAATTTTTCTTTGTGTCCCTCTGGATTAAATGCTCAGATGGTCTACTTAGATCAATTTAGCATCTTTCAACTTTACATCTTTGGTCCCCTTGGTCTAAGACAGACATTATCTTCCTTTTAGAGGTTAGGAAACTATGGCACAGAATTAGGAAGCTAATTTCCCAGGGAGAGCATGGTGAAGTCAAGGAAGGAGCCCTAGGGGAGGCTGTTGGAGCTGGCGCCATGTTGCTTCCCAGCCCGTTTGCTTCCATCCTGGCATAGTCAGGGCCGTTAGGGCAGGCAGTCTTCTGGTGCCCCAGCATACTTGAGGCCCATTTGATCCCTTCTGCTCTGGTGCACTAGGGGAGCAGGATGGCTCTTTGCCACTTTTGCCAAACTGCAAGGGTGATAGGAGGGAAGGCAGCCAGGAATAGGGTTCTGGTCCTTTCTTTTGGTTTCTTCCTGTTGTTGGCAGCCCTTCAATGATAGGGGATGAATGACCAGGATGATCATCCCTCATCACATGCTGTTGGGGGAAACTCAAACAGGAGGGCAGGAGATGGCCACTTAGAGTGTCTCAAAGCAGGGGGATGATAAGCCAGCCAGCAAGCAAGGCATGGGGACTTGGGGGGTTTGTCCAGCCACAGGGGCCAGTCCAGCCAGAGGCACCTGAGTGCTGCCTGCTTAGCCGCCCAGGGTGCTATTTCTGCCGCTAAACTGCCAGAACTCTCCATATGAGAGCAGGCTGTGGCCAACTTCCCCAGCTTTTGAAAATCCTGCATCTTTTAGTTCCCTACTGTGTTTGTACATGGCCCTGCATCTTTAGTTCCCTACTGTGTTTGTACATGGCCCACATTTTAATAGTCTCCAGGCTTCTTCCACCATTTGCTCTCTGATGTTTGGTGTGATTTCTCTTCTCCTCGAGACAGTGCCCCTGGCTCCTCTGACACCCTCCCAGTCCAGGAACAACTTAGGGAACACTGATGTGCCAAGCATGTAGCCTGAGATTGATGAGCCTGTCAGCTGGCTCCCTCTGCCCCCAGCCCTCCCCCTCTGCTGAGTGGAACTCACATGCATGAGCTGGGAGGGGTGGGCAGGATAGCAGGGAGCTGAGGGAAGGGACCTTGGAGCCTCAAGCCAGGTGTGAGCCAACAGGCAACGTGACCTTCTCCCGAACATAAATGTCTTAACACAATAATCAAGTAATTGAGGCGAAAGCTATATTAATTAGTTTGATGTAAGGACACCAAATTGTATAAAAAAAAAACTCAACACACTGTACCCCCCTATGCATAAGTGTATTCATTATCTATATGTATATGACTTAAAAAAAAAAAAAAGCCGATGCCTAGTTGGTGAGAAAAACTTGGTAATTTTATGGGTGAGGGAATTCTGGATAAAAAAATGAAGTGGGAGAAACTTCTGAGGCAGGAGAAGGCTATGTTTTAAGAACTCAAAAGTAGCCACAGGGAAGTAGAGCATCATGAGCCAGGAGAAAATGAATAAGAATTAAGAGTCATGACAGATGTAGAAGCCACACAGAGGATTTAGTCTGTATGGTAAGTGTAGTGAGAAGCTATCAAAGACTTTTAGACATAGAAGTGGCATCATATTTGAAAGTTGGTTATATAATCCCAGTAGTTGAAGAATAAATCAAAAGGGCTCAGGTAGAAGCAGGTAGGAATTGTTATTGTCCAGGTAGAAAATACTGCTGGAAAGGAATAAAGGGTTATTAGAAGATACTGAAAGAAATGAAGATATTTGAAATATATAATCTTCTTCTAACATTATGATTGGTTTTCTGTTCCAAGTTTCCCCACCTTTTTTTAAGTTATTCCATGGAAAAGAGTTGGTTTGAATATTTATTTCTCCATTTCATTACTATTTAGTCTATCATTATGAATATTTTCCCATTTTACAGTAATTTGCTTATTTGTAAATTTTAATGTCATTTTATTTTTTCAATTTCAAAATGTTAAGGGGGTACAAATATTTTTGTTATTGAGATACATCAGATAATGCTTAAGGGCTTTTGATGTGCCTCTCACTAGAATAGTGTTCATTGTACCCAATAGTACAATGTACCCAGAAACTTTTATCCCACAATCCCCACAACCACCTCCTTCTTGATTTCCAATGTGCTTCATATCTCTTTGTGCCCACATGTACCCATTATTTAGCTTCCACTTATTAGTGAGAACATATGGTGTTAATTATTACATTCCTGAGATACTTAAGATAATGGTCTCCAGTTCCTTACAGGTTGTTGCAAGTAACAATACTTGATTCCTTTTTTATGGCTGAATAATACTCCATTGTGTGTGTGTGTGTGTGTGTGCGCGCGCGCATGCCACATTTTCTTTAACCACTTGTAAAGTAATGGCACTTAGGTTTGTTTCCATATCTTTGCAATTGTTAATTGTGCTGCAATACAGATTCAGGTGCAGGTGTCTTTTTGATAAAATAACCTTTATTCCTTTCAGTAAATACCCAGCAGTGGGATTGCTGGATCTAATGGGAGGTCTCACATTTATTTATTTAAGGAATCTCCATACTGTTTTCCATAGAGGCTATACGAATTTGCAGTCCCACCAACAGTGTATGATTGTTCCAATCTCTCTGCATCCAGGCCAACATCAATTTTTTTTTTTTTTTCACTTTTTAGTAATGGCCATTCTGATAGGGTTAAGAATATCACTTAGTAGTTTTAATTTGAATTTCCCTGATAATTAATGATGTTGAGCATTTTTTTGTAAGTTTGTAGGCCATTTATCTATCTTTTTTTGAAAAACTTCTATTCATGTTTTTAGTGTATTTTTTAATGGGGTAGGTTATTTGTCTCTTGGTGAGTTTGAGTTCTGTATGGATTCTGGATGTCAGTTCTTTGTCAGATGTCTAGTTTATGAAAAATTTCTCCCATTCTGTAGGTTGTCTATTTGCTCTGTCGATTATTTCTTTTGCTGTTCAAAAGATTTTTAATTAATTAATTCCCATTTATTTATTTTTGTTACTGTATCTACCTATGAAGTATTAGTCATAAATTCTCTGCCTAGGCTGATGTCTACAAAATTTTTTACTATGTAGTCTTCTAGAATTTTTGAGGTTTCATACCTTATATTTAAATCTTTTGTCTATCATGAATTCATTTTTGTATATGTTGAGAGTTAGAGGTCCTGTTTAATTTTTCTACATTTGGCAATTCAATTTTGCCAGCACCATTTATTGAAGATGGTATAGTTTTCCCAGTGTATGTTGTTGTCTGCTTTGTTGAAGATCAGTAGGTCATAGCTGCCTGGTTTTATTTCTAGGTTATCCATTTTATTTTATTGGTCTATATTTCTGCTTTTTTTGCCAGTACCAGGCTATTTTGGTAGCCTTATGGTATACCATAAAGTCAGGTAAGAAGATGTATTCAGACTTACTCTTTTTGCACAGGATTGCTTTGAATATTCAGGCTCTTTGTGGGGTAGGGTGTAAATGAAGCTTAGGATTTTTTTCTATGTGTGTGAAATAAGACTTTGGTATATTCATGGGAATTTCAGTGAATCTGTAAATCACTTTGGGTAGTATGAGCATTTTAATAATATTGATTCTCCCTATTAGTGAGAATAGGATATTTTTTTTCCATTTGTGTCATCTACAATTTCTTTCATCACTGTTTTATACGTCTCTTTACAAAGGTATTTCACCTCCTTGGTTCAGTATATTCCTAAGTATCTTATTTTCTTTGTAGCTATTATGAATGGTACTGAGCCTTTGGCTTGACTCTTACTAGTATATAGAAATGCTATTGATTTATGTACATTGATTTTCTAAACTGAGACTGCTGAATTTATTAATACTAGGAGGATTTTGATGGATTCTAGGGTTTTCTGGATACAAGATTATGCCCTCAGTAAACAAATAGTTTTAACCCTTCACCCCTAATTTAGATGCCCTTTGTTTCTTTCTCTTGTCTGATTGCTCTGGGTAGGACTTATAATACTAGATTACATAGAAATAGTGACAGTAAGTACCCTAGTCTTGGTCCAAGTCTAAGGTGTGAATCTGGTCCAGGGTTTTCTTTTCTGGGGTGAGGGGTTATTACGGTTCCCTTGTCACTGCTCATTATTGGCCTTTTCAAAATTCTTTTTGATTCAAGGTGCAGATATCATATTTTACCAGCTATTTATGCATGTCCACTAGGTTTTATAGTTTGTTTGCATAGAGATTTTATTAGTATTCATGAATAAGACTGTATTTCAGTGATATCAGTTGTAATGTCTCATTTATTATTTCTGATTGTATTTATTTGAGCCATTTCTATTTCTAGATAGCTTATGGTCTCTCCATTTTGTTTATCTTTTCAAAGAAACAATTTCAGTTTCATGTTTTTATTTTGTTTATTTTATTTAGTTATTGGCTACTATTGCCTTTAGTTCTGCTCCGAGCTTTGTTCTTTCATCTTTTGGTCAGCTTTGGGCCAGGTTTGTTCTTTTTCTCATACCAGGAGGTATAACATTGTTGTTAATTTGTGATCTTTCTGTCTTTTTGATGAAGATACTTAAGGCTATGAATTTTACACTTAGGATTGTGTTTGTTGAATTCCATAAATCATGAAAGCCTGTGTCCCATATGTCATTCAGTTCAAGGAATCTTTTGATTCCATCTTAATTTCATCATTGGCTCAAAGATTGTTCAGTACCAGGATGTTTGATTTCCATGATTTTGTGTAGAATTGAATGTTTCACTTGGAATTATTTTTTATTTTATTCTACTGTTATCTAAGAAGATTCATGGTATGATTTAATTTTTTTTTAATTTGTTGAAACTTGGTTTTTGGCCTAATGTATGATAAATCTTTGAAAATGTCTCATGTGCTGATACAAAGAATGTATATTTAGTAATTTTAGGTAAAATGTTTTATAACTGTTAGGTCCATTTGTTCCAGAAACCTGGTTAAGTCTAGTGTTTCTTTGTTGATTTTCCTGCTTCGATGAGCTATCTAGTTCTTTTAGTGTAGTGTTGAAGTCCTCAGCTATTAAAATATTTATTAATTTATTTGCTTACCCCGTTTCCCCAAAAATAAGACATCCTCCGAAAATAAGACCTACTTACGGGAAAGATAAGATGTCCCCTGAACATAAGACCTAGCGCATCTTTGGGAGCACACCTTAAAATAAGACACTGTCTTATTTTCGGGGAAACAGGGTAGATTTAGTAGAATTAGGTTTATGAATCTTGGAGCTCCTGTTTAGGTACACATATATTTAGGGTTATAATGTCTTAGTGTTGAATTGTTCCCTTGACGATATATAATGACCATTTTTGTCTTATTTTACCATTATTGTTTTAAATTCTATTTTTTCTGATATGAAAATGGTGCATCTCACTTTTGATTTCTATTTTCATGGAATTTTTTTTTCCATTCCTACAACTTGAGTCTGTGTGTATTTATGGGTTAGATGTGGTTTTCCTGGAGACAGCAGATTCTTAGGTTACATTTTTCATCCATTCAGCCAATCTAAGTCTTTTATGTGCGACATTCAGCCTATTTACATTGAGTGTTAGTATTGCTATGTGGTATGCTGTTCTGTTCATCATGTCAGTAGTACCTTATTCTTTCATTTGTTTCCTCTTGTGCTACTTCTTTTATAAGAGCAGCAAACTTTAAATTTTGGGTTTTGTTACACTGATGGCTATTTATTATATTATTTTATGTACAATCCACCATTTAGTATTTATTTCCTTTAGGACAGATATAGTTGTGACAAATGCCTTTAGTGTTCATTTGTCTGGAAAAGTCTTTATTTTGCCATCATTTATGAAACATTGTTTTTCAGGATAAAAAGTTCTTGTCTGTCAGTTTTTCTGTTTAAGAAAATTAACAGTGGGACGCCAATCTCTCCCGGCTTGTAAGTTCTGCACTGAGAAGTCTGCTTTTAGCTTTGTATGTTTTCCTTTTTAGCTTTGTTGTTTTTGACTTGCAGCTTGTAGAATTTTCTCCTTTCTTTTGAATTTGGCCAGCTATATGATTGTGTGTCTTGGAGATGTCTTATTTCCTATGAATCTTCATAGGAAGTTGTTCATTGACCAACTTGGATCTAGATATCTGAATCTCTGGAAATACAAGCAAAAATGCTCAATAATTCAGTGCTTTTTTCATCTTCCTCTGACATACCTCGTGCATATAATTCACATATTGGCTTATTACCCATAGCGCCACATTTCTGAGTGATTGTTCTTTCTTCTTTATTCTTTTTTCTGTGTCTTTCACTGGGTTAGTTTAAAAGCCTTCTTCAAGCTCTGAAATTTTTTTCTTTTTGGCCGGGGCTGGGTTTGAACCTACCACTTCCAGCATATGGGGCCGGCGCCCTACTTCTTTGAGCCACAGGTGCTGCCCCAGCTCTGAAATTCTTTCCTCTGTTTTTTATTGCCTATTGTTGGAGCTTTCTGCTTTATTTTATAATTTTCCACATGACTTTTTAGTTTTTTAAGTTCTATTTAATTTCTTTAATTTGTTATATTGTCTGTCTATTTATTGAGTCTTTCATATTTTTCGTTCCTATCCTAAATTTTTTTTTTTTTTTGCTTTCTTTGTTTTGGTTTAAATCTTTCTCTTTAATTCCATTCATCTTGTTTCTCATCCATATTCTTAATGTCATTTCTGACATTTGATAATTTCCTTTTGGCAAGAGTCTATTGCTATGGATCTATTGTGATCTTCTGGGGGTGTCAAACTTTCTTGTTTTTTCACATGTTGCCAGAATTCTTTTGCTGGTTACTTTTCATCCAAAAGCCCTCCTCTCAGCTCTGTGATCATAGGATTGTGGCACACCTGTTCTCCTTTGCTTGGCACTCTCCTACTTAGTGAGGAGAAGGAGAAATCCCCACATAGTGCTTCTGTGTCCTACTCTACAGGAATGACGCACTGGGAGAGGGACAGATGCAATGAGAGCCTATAACACACCTGTTGTTTTGCAATGTTCCATTCCCTTGTGGTTGTCACAGTCCAAATTGGTGCCTGCTATAGGATATTTGTTTAGATTGGTGAGTTAGTTCCAAAACTACTGATAGAAGCTTGGGCAGAAGGCTGGCTAAATCCCTCTCCATGGAGGTAGGTAGCATGGTCTTGGCCAGTACCACTCCAGGGCATGGGACCATGGCAAGCACCTGAACAGGTCAAGTGTCTTGGCTGTTGCCTCTGTGGGTTGCGGGACTATAGTCAGCAGTAGGGTAGCTCCTCAGATGCAGCACTTGGGCCATCCACAAGTTACAGGGCAGGGTGATGCCCAGCGCCATGCCAGGATGTCATGGCAATTGGAGCTCTCCCTCTCTCAGGTCCAACTTTGGCAGCGGTTCCAGTGCTACTCAGATGGCAGTGGTGGTTTTATTAAGATAGCAAGATGGCAGTCACTGAGCTCTAGTGGGTGCCTGCTCTGCTTGGATTCCCAGGAGGCTGCACAGCACCCAGTCAGAGTACCTGTGAGAAGTCTGCCCTCCCTGCTTCCTCTTTGACATGGCAGGGGTAATAGGGAGGTGGCTGCAGTGTAGCTAACCTGTTTGCAGACTGAGTGCTTTGGGGCTGAGAGCACAGATTTGCATCTGTTGCAATGATCTGAGACCAGAATTTGGTGGGACTCCACTGTGTCTGCTCTCCAGTTCAATGCTGCTACAGTTTCCAAACATCTCCTTGATCACTTCAGAGGCCTACTGCGATAAGAGAACCCCCTTGCAGCTCAGATTTCATTATCTACTGATGGAGTACAGAGCCCCGTGGATCTCTCCCCTCACTTTTTTCTACATGGAGATGCTTCCCCTAAGTTACTTTCTGATCTTGCCAAGAATAACACTCTGCCTCTCTCTATCCTGTTATGAGCATCTCCAGTTGCTTCTCTGATGATTCACAATGTTCTCTCTGAGATGGTCCATCCACAGGTGAATGAACCTCTACCCATACCTTTTGATCCTCTCCTGGAGAGTGGAAAATGCAGACTGCATCTAGTCTACCGTCTTGACCCCTCTCTACAGTAATTAACTTGAGGAGGGGATATATTATTCTGGGCAAACGGAACCAAAGTGTTTGTATGGCTCAAACTCTGTTGAAACTTGTATTCTCCATGACCATTCTCTAGCCACGTTATCTTACTCATGTGGTCAACATTATGTTTATCAAACATGGTGTTAATTTTCCTGATTATGTCAGCCAGTTAGGCAAGTTTTTCCTTGTTATATTTTTGATGAGCACTTTCACATATCCCCGGGACTGTTATTCCTAACCTGACATGACACATCTTTTTTTCTTTCCGTTAGATATAGCAATACTTGCTGAGTGAGAGTACATGTTAAATTCCAGAGAAAGAATTGGAGATGAATCAAAGTGTATTCAGAGATTTTTGTCTTTAGCAGCAGTGTAGGCCATGATGACTCCAAAGAAAAACTAGGCGCTCAAGGACAAACAAAATGGAATAGCTTAGTGGAATGATCAGTAGTTCTGTCTTGCTCATGTCTATTTTAGAGAAGAAGGCAGTCAGACATTCATCTGGAATTCCTTCAGGGTATTCAAACTGACCATATAAACTCCATGCACAGAAATAAAAATAGCATGCATATAAGATAACTCTTCTTTTTCAATAACAAGATGTTCCTAGGCCCCCTTCCCTTAAAATACTTGGCCAAATTAGCTAATACATAAAATCTTAGGTATAAAGAAGAATTTCTCTTGTTGTTTAAGTCCCTTTGATGAGGGTGGATGACACATAAAATTCTGTATGTATTTATCATATACAACTGGCTGAGTCTGGGAATAAGTATATATGCATGAGATGATCACCACATTCAAGACCATAACCCTATCCATCACCTTTTCTTTTGTACCCTTTATTTATTTATATTAAAAATGTGATAAGAGCACCTACCATAAGCTCTAGCATAGTTATTGTTCACCATAGGCCTAATATCGTACAATACATCTCCAGATGTTATTCATCCAGATCTGGAAGAAAGTAGAGGACTATTGCATTCTGGTGCCTGCTGGTCATTACAGTATAAATATCCAGTTGGAAATCATGAACAAACTCTTTTAAAACAGATAGTAGAATGAAAGGAGAAGACAACTACCTATGAAACTCTGGGAAACATTGACTTAAGTGTCAGCAAATAGAAGGAAGCCAACGAATCAACCGGGAAAAGAAAACAAACAGAGAAAACACAATGTGCAAAAAGACACCCAGGAAAGAAACTGCACTGCCTAGAAAGTAAGGGGTTTTAGAAGCCCAGGTATAATTATGACCTTCAAATGCTAGAGAGACAGAAAGTTTGAATTACAGAGAAGTAAGATAAGGACTTGTTTGGAAAGTATAGATCTTAGGGGAGTTTCAGTAGATTGCTGAAGAGAGAAAACAAATTGTAGTTAGGGGATTATTAAGAGATCAAAAAGTACAGACAGGAATAGATTATTTTTTACAAAAAAAATGCATATCTACTGTGATAAGGTGGTTATTTGTTCAGTTTAACTTCTAAAAAATCATGTAGCATGTAAAACATGTTTAGAGGATGACCTCAAAGAAACAAGAGAGGGGAATCGAAAAAATTGTAAATCCAGGGTAATATACAGGGTAAAACTGACTTGAGAACATCAGCAATGAACGGGAATCACTGACCTTGGATAATAAGACCAAGGGCTTCTCTTCCTCTGAGACCAGAGATTTAAAAAAGGAAGGGGGGGGGGTACTGCTGACTGTTAAATTTACAGATTCTAAAACAAGAAACATAAAAACTTTCTATTTTACCTGTTAGGAGAACGCAGTACAATCAGTAGACTGGGGAGCTTTCAGGCAAGCATGTTAAAATCACTAGTATGATAAAGGCAAGGAAAAAAGCATTATTCCGACCAAACTCTTTCCACAGAAATCCGTCACACACGAAGCCATAAAAATTTCATCTTTCACTCTCTCTGATCAGTCATAGAGCTGTAGAATGTTAAATTTTAAAAAAGACCTTGGATATTATCTGCTCCAACTCTTCAGTTAGTTATGAAGCTGAAATAAAAATGTTTCTGAGTTCACTTAGGTTGGTGGGGATTGAGTGCAGATATGCTCATTCCAAAGGTGGTGTTCTTTCCGGTACGCTGCTACTATCATTTCAGAATGACCTCCTACCTTTATTTACTTAAAAAAAAAATCTTATCTATTTCCTTTGGTTTACTTTTATATCATGTAATACATAAACATACCCAGTGACAAAATATGTATGTACATTTTAGTAAAGGAAAAACTGCATTAAAATTGTAATACTCAATATATACCCATACAAAGATGAATACAAGTCACATTGAGTACCTCTTGTAGTTGCAGAAGTCAAATGTGACTTAAATATTACGAATTTAATACAGATTTTTCATTTCTTAAAATATGTATACATTTTGGGAGGTGTATGAGAGTGTGTATATTCACTTCATATCTTGGCCAAGTTTCATTAGTTTCTCTTTGTAGCTTTGCCAGCTGCCTCAAAAGATTATAGAACAGAGTATCTAAGTAGAAATTTAACAGCCTCGTTTCCTAAGGCTTACTATAAGCTCACAGACTATGTAAAATAACATTTATACCTTTTCTGGTATAATTATCAGACATATTGTTCTAGATGTGCCGGAGTGAAGCCTTTACATTTTAATAGATAATATACTACATTCACCGAAGTAATTAAAGAACTTAAAATGTGTTAACTATATTAGGTTTCATATGTTGGTAGATTGCAAGAAAAATTAATGTGATAGTGGTTCCGTATGTATTTACTATTGACTAAAGCATCATGAAAACTTTGTTTTACTAAAACTATGCATTATATATTAAAACTTTATTATTTTAATACTGTTACTTAAAATACAAAACAATGTTTAAACCTAGAGAGAGTAATAACATCATTTGAACAGATTTACTTTTTAAAGTAAGACTGAGAATGATATATAATCGTTGAAATCTGCAGGTTGTTTTGTAACCGGCCATTAGCATAGGTGGTTTTCTTTTAGAGATTTTAGGTTCTGTGTTTCTAGTTAATAAGTAATGGATCCCATCATAAACTGTCTTACTACTTCAGAAATGTATGAGGCTTTAAAAAGTAGATGTCACTACACATTATTGTATAACTTGCATTTTAAACTTCAAGTTATATGTTGCATTTTTCATTTCAGTGCAGATGTGTTAGTGATACACAGTATTCCATGGTATGTATATATCAACCCCGCCATGAAGGCACATTTGAGCTTGTTTCTAATATAATCCTGTTTCTAATAAAACCTAGTTCTAAAACATCCTACTCTCAAAAAGCAGAAGAGTAGACTCAAATTCATGAACCTTAACATTTTCAACAGATTTTGTGAAATTACTATCAGAGAGGTTGTATTATATGTTTCCTTTGATGGGTACAAAATCTTTTATTTCCCCCCATCCATGACTAAATTGGACATCTTCTGCTAATTATTTTTCCACCTATCTCACATGTGAAAATGCATTAATTCACTTCAATTTTCAATCATTTAACTATAAGTGATTTTGGAACTTCCTTTATATACATATATGGCCATATATTGTCTTTTCTGTGAATTACCTAATTGTGTATTTTATGCATTTTTCACTTTTTTGATTTGTGGATTTTTTTTTGTGAAAGTTTTTTTTGCAGATATACAACTATTAAGTTCCTAGGACATTTCAAGTGATAAAATAGTATTAAAGAATATAAATAATTATCACTTCTATGTAGGTCAATAAAATTATATTACCAACTGAAACATATTATTAAAAATTGTGTTTATTTCCACTCACAGAAAAGCATTGCTATACACAATAGCTAAATTATCATCATAGGCTATTCTATTCACTTTATTATTCTATTCTACTATTTTATTATTTTCACGCTATGGAAGTTAAGGGTATCCAATATTCATGAATTATTTTTCCAGTGCATATAACATTTTTCCTTTGTTATTCATAGACTGCTCGATGACGATTATAACAATGACTTGTCACTGTCATTAATCAGATTTTTCTTGTTTGTTTTATGGAAGGTCTATGCCAGAAAGGAAGCCTTAAAGGAAGGTTTGGATAAAACTGTAAGCCTTCAGAAAGACCTATCAGAGATGCATGAATGGGTGACACAGGCTGAAGAAGAATATCTTGAGAGGGATTTTGAGTATAAAACTCCAGATGAATTACAGAAAGCAGTTGAAGAGATGAAGGTAAAACAAACCAAATAAAACACAGGAAAGAAGGAAAGAAATGCAACATTGTTTGAAATGTGATTTTGTATAATACAATCAGTTCTTCTCTTGGTTTAAGAGTAGAGGTTAATTTTTAATTTATTGAGCTCCAAGTTTGATGTATATTATTAAAATCTCAAACCAATTATTAATTTCAATGCCCTGTGATCAGAATAGAAATATTAACAATCACTTTGAAACAGAATTCCCTTGAAATTACGTGGTATTATGAGAGTGAAATCAGCAGATCACATTAGCAGGGATTAGCTGATGCCAATTTAAGTTAAAACTAGGAAAAAATGTTTAAAATGTAGTCAATAGGTTCTGTTAGTTTTGTAATTTAAAGGTTTTTTTTTTTAGTAATTGGAAACTACTAAATATTTCAAGTGGTGGCCTTTAATATGGATAAAAGGACTGAGTTTATATTAATTTCTCTTGTATCATGAAATAAGAAAACACAAAGTAACATTAATTTAGGACCAAGGAAATAGGTGTGTACCATGGACCTGGATGTGAGGCCTGGAGTAGGCGGTGGCATTTCAGTATGGTTTTGAGTAAGTCAGTAGTCAACATAATCTTCATTTTGTCATGCTTATACCATCACAATAACAAACTTAAACTTAAGAACTGAGCGTTGAAATTTACCTCTAAATGAATTACCTAGCTCAGAGTTGGTACTCACTAATTTGTGCTGTTATTTTTATGTACTAGTAAGTAATAATGCATAATCTAAGCACACTAACCTATGTGAAATATTACTACTGTTGATATTGTTTGGTTCAAGGACTTATGACAGAGCAGAATCATTGTGGAGCCAGACACTTGGGTTTAAAACTTGGCCTGGTCCTTTGCCAACTCGGTCACTTTGTACAAATTACACAAACTCACTGAACCATAACTCCCACATTTATAAACTGGATGTCAAAGTCCCTGCTTTGGAGGATGATTAAATGGATGCAATATAAAAAAAAAAGTAAATGTCTCTACCTCAATATTTATTACTATAATTGTTATCATTGATACCATATGGTAACAAATAATTAAATGTACTTTATTATTTATATGATAATTCAGAAATATTTGTTATAGTTAATAGCAGAAAGGAACTTATATGAAAACTCAGATGTTTAAACAGGGAATCTAGCATATGGATTTAGTCAAATGTAGAAAGTAAATATCAAATGCACCTCATACATATATGCAAATATGTATTAATATTAAAATCTACAAACGATAACATTTTTATAAAAATTAACAGGTTTTAGAGTATTAAAAACTACAAAATCATTCTCATCTAGTGATATTATATATCATTAATTCATTCATCAACACTTACTACAAACATACTTTGTGCCAAATATCCTTGTAGATACTGAATATAGTAGTAAGCAAGACCTGCTGGAAATTTACATTCTAGTTGACAGGAGACATAGGCCATGAGTGGAGAAATAAGTAAAATCATTTGAGATCCTTGTAATTTATGTAACAAATAAACCTAGATTGTAAAATAGGGGATGATTTGTGTTTAGACAGGATTTGGGAGTGATGCTGTTTTAGTTTTGACTTGTAGGATATTTATGAGGAATTACACTTAATATGAGAGATTTGAATCTTCAGAAAAAAAACAAAAATTCACGAAAGCACATTCCAATAAGAGGAAATATCTCCCACAGACTCTAAAGCTAATAGGGAAGAGAAAGAGGCCTGTCTGCCTGAAGGAAATAAAATGGGGGAATAATGAGATGAGTTAGAGGGGGTGGGCAGATAACTATTAGCAGAGGAGTTTTGTAGGGTGTCACGGGAGTTTTCGTTGTAAGTAAAATGGAAAAGCCATTGGGGGATTTCAAATAAGGGACTATAATGGTTTTCAATTTGGCTATGTTGAAGTCAGTAGGAGGAAAATTATACTGGAGTGTGAGAGAAGGTACTTTGAGAGTAATACAGTCCACAATTATATATCTACTGATCATAAAACCAAAATCCTCAGATAGGTCAAATAATTTTTTCATAGTCACAGGCTTTATCTGTGGTAGAATCATTAGGATTGAAGGGTTTTTTTTTGTTTGTTTGTTTTTTATTGTATGGCACCCATGTGGTCTTTCCCTATGTATCTTAATTTTTGTATGGTCTGTTCTCACCAACTCTTGTTTTTTTGGCAGAGTCTCACTATGTTGCCCTTTGTAGAGTGCTGTGACGTCATAGCTCACAGCAACCTCAAACTCTTGGGCGTAAGCAATTGTCTTGCCTCAGCCTCCCGAGTAGCTGGGACTACAGGCGCCCAGCACAATGTCTGGCTATTTTTCTGTTGCAGTTGTCATTGTTGCTTAGCTGGCCGGGGCTGGGTTGAAACCCGCCACCCTCGGTGTATGTGGCTGGTGCCATAACCACTGTGCTACGGGCACCGAACCCTCACCAACTCTTTTAATACTATATAGCTACTGCCTCAGATCTCTAAATAGATAATCTGCAGTCAGCTTGTGTCCGACTGCTCTGTTTCTCCCTGAATTTGTTCATTCAATTCCATTCCTCTTCTGGCCCTCTTCCTTCTCTCCTTGACTACCCTACCTCTCTGGTCAACCACCCAGTCAGATCCTTTTGATTTTTCTATGCTAGAGAGTAGACTATCTCAAATTTTAAAATTTTGAGAAGAATCCTTCAAATGAGTGGTTCAATGAATTTGTCCACTTTGATTGACATGTTGAAATAATTACCAATAAAATTGGTACACATGGGGGTAACATGAAAAAGAGGAAAAGCTGAAGAAGTCTCTGACAACAGCATCCAAGGAAGCTGGCAGGAAAATTCCACGTGTTGAGTTTTCTGCCTGGAAAGCAAGACAATCTCTTTAGGTCAATTTGACTACCTATAGGGTGGTGATAGTACCTTATCCAGACTTCTACCTATATTCATCTTGACATCAAATTTATCTTCATTGTCAGAAGATATTAAGGGACCTACTTTGACATCACTCCCTGATTTAGTCAAAAAGTAGAGACCTCATTTTGTTTCTTTATTTTCTTTCCTATATTTTATAACTTATTTTTCCCATGCAAGCAAAAGTTTTTTTATTTACATAGGAGAACTGATGGGAGCATTTGATGAGAGACATCTGACTGTACATTTCTCTTGTATGTTGGTTATGAACATGTGCAGAAATTTTATATTAAACCCTTAAAAACTCCACAATTTTATTTTTAATTATTATCTTTATTTTTTTTTATATTTAATACTATTGTAACTCGAGACCTTGTGTCCCACAGAACTTACACATATAATGAGAAGGGTAAATACATGAACATACTTGTGTAATCACTAAAGCAGTGATTCCCACACTGAAGTGAACACGAGCATCACCTGGAGGATTTGTGTCATATGCAGAATGGCCGAGCATGGTGTCACATGCCTATGATCCCAGTGGCTACTCAGGAGGTTGAGGCAGGGAGGATCTCTTGAAATCAGGAGTTAGAGATTGCAGCGAGGTAACAGAGTGAGACATTATATCTGAAAAGAAAAATATACAGAATTCTGGGCCCCAACCCCAGAATTTCTGATTCAGTGAGTCTGAGTTGGGGCCTGCGATTTTTCATTTCTACCAAGTCCAACATGATGCCAAGAAGCAAGTTCCAGAGTGGTTCCACGGAAGCATACTTTGAAAACCACTGGTTTGACATGTTGGCAGTAAAAGATGTCTGAGCTTACTCATATTATGGTTAGATTCATGGAAAGAAAAGGAAAAAGAGCCACCATTTCTTACACGGATTATGTCTTAACTACACTTTAGCTTTATACCTTCCTTCACACTAGAGCAGTGGTTCTCAACGGTTCTCAACCTGAAAGTGTATTAAAGGGTTGTGGCATTAGAGAACCACTGCACTAGAGAAACACATCCTAACCCATATCTACTTTGCCTCATAAATTTTGCTCTCTCTCTTCTCTGAACTTGTCCTAACATTTAAGCCAGTTTTTTTTTCTTTTTTCTTTTTATTTAGAGACAGAGTCTCACTTTGTCACTGTTAGTAAAGTGCTGTGGCGTCACAGCTCACAGCAACCTCCAGCTCTTGAGCCTAGGCGATTCTCTTGCCTCAGCCTCCCAATTGACTGGGACTACAGGCACTTGCCACAACGCCCGGCTATTCTTTGTTGCAGTTTGGTCGGGGCTGAGTTCGAACCCGCCACCCTCGGTATATGGGGCCAGCACCCTACTCACTGAGCCACAGGTGCCACTCAGCCTGTTCTTAAGAAAGAATATATAGAACTAAAAGTCCAGAAAAGAATTATTTCTAGTCCTACATTCTTGGATACTTGCATGAGTTGTTCATAACTCGTATAAATTATGATTTCATTCAGTGGGTCCGCTACAACATACTCCTTCTTTATCTCATGGAGGATTTAAAAATGACTTAATGGAAACTGTGAGAAAGAAAAGCTGTAACTCCCAGGCTGACTTACTAAAACTCCCTGAACCTCAGTGTTCTGATATCTAATCTAGAGATAACAAAATATATTTCAGAAAATTTTGTTAAAGCTCCAATGAGGTAGCACATATGACATGGCTGGCGTAGCACATGGCAGCACATATTAAGTGATTAATGGTTGTCAAAATTGTTGATGATGTTATAATTACTACAGTCAACATAGGACTTATGTAGAAATAAATCCCTTGTTTAGTGATATCAAAAGGCTGATTTATCTAGAATATTGAACTAAAGATGTCCATTAGTTAAAGTCAGTGAAAGCAAACATTTTAGACTCACACAATTTGCATTGTCTGTGATACTGCATATTTTTAAGGAGTTGCGGGACAAAATCCAAAGAAGTAGGGTGATTATGTTGAAAAATATAAAGGCATTTTATAGCTGACCTTATCCGTATCCTGCCCGTATGTTATTGCTGTATTGTATGCAGGCTTACCTTCTGCCTTTCAGAAGCTGCCTTTCTTTACCTGAGGGCTTTCTCTGGCCACTGAACCCCACTTTTGCACCTGTGTGGCAGGCTGCACATACTAGGACATTAACTTTCCCCAACAGTCTTCAGGCAATGATGAGAGATGATATATAAATAATACCCCCGGTTCATTTGCCCCTGAATGGGATAACTACAACACACATTTGTCCGGGCTTTCTAACAAGATAAAACTGCAGTCACCAACAGCGATTGCTGAGCTTAGCGTACTTGCACTCTTATGATCTTATGATCTCTCTTCTGTTTTCTGTCTCAATTTCCCTTTCTTCTGCATGCATTTTCTTCACCTTGCACGTGCATATAAACTACTTATCCTTTAAAGGTTCTGTGGTTTGCCCCTGGAGGACCTAGAACTAAGGATACTGTGTGTGTGTGTGTGTGTGTGTGTGTGTGTGCGTGCGCGCGCGCGCATGCGCTCATGTGCACATAAAATGAATATAAAAGAGTGTAAATTTCTTTTTTTTTTTTTTTTTTTGTGGAGACAGAGTCTCTCTGTACCGCCCTCGGTAGAGTGCCGTGGCGTCACACGGCTCACAGCAACCTCCAATTCCTGGGCTTAGGCGATTCTCTTGCCTCAGCCTCCCGAGCAGCTGGGACTACAGGCACCCGCCACAACTTGGCCCGGCTATTTTTTTTTTGTTGCAGTTTGGCAGGGGCTGGGTTTGAACCCGCCACCTTCGGCATATGGGGCCGGCGCCCTACTCACTGAGCCACACGCACCGCCCGAGTGTAAATTTCTTTAGACCAAAAACCACCCACAACTTTTCTGTGGGTGGTTTGTTAATTTTTGCAATAAGAGGAGATACACAAAATGGGTGACCATTGGGTATGTGAATATGAAAAAATATATAGGATTTGGGCTTGTGTTAGGGGACTTAAGAAGGGTTTAGTGGCTTTACTTAGAAGGTTCTCATCAACTAGTGAGGATAAGTCTATGATTGGGTATCTTGTCCAGAAGGAGGGAAACCCAGAGTGAGGCTGAAGTTGCGCTTGATAAAGGAACAACATTGATTCATATTAACCAGGATAGAGGAGTGTTTTTTTTTTTTTTTTTTTGTGATTTGGGAAATGTTAATGTTTTATCTGTATTCAGGCATGGTTATTGGATTTTGTTCTGGTCTTGATCCACCATGATAACAAAATGGCCTTAGCCAATGTTGAATTTCTCTGAAATAGTTTGTCTTCCACAGGAGGAGACCAAAGTGTAACTGGGAGTACCAAGCCAGCTCCTGGTGTGAGGGGCTGCTTTTCTCTTTCCTTCATGAGTTTTCGATTACTGAACAAAACTTTTTTCATCACAATATGGTCCCAAATATAGCTTTAAGGGGACATTTCTATGTTCGAATTTTTTTGAAATAAATGATATTTGTGCTGATTTTAATATTATTCATCCATCTGAGTAATTTATAAGTGATTTCAATTCTGTACTGCTAAAATTTTTTGAATGTAGTTAGTATGAAAATATTTGTCTTTTTCGGGCGGTGCCTGTGGCTCAGTGAGCAGGGCGCCAGCCCCATGTACCGAGGGTGGCAGGTTCAGGCCCAGCCCCGGCCAAACTGCAACAAAAAAATAGCCGGGCGTTGTGGCGGGTGCCTGTAGTCCCAGCTACCGGGGAGGCTGAGGCAGGAGAATCTCCTAAGCCCAGGAGTTGGAGGTTGCTGTGAGCTGTGTGACGCCACGGCACTCTACCGAGTGCGACAAAGTGAGACTCTGTCTCTACAAAAAAAAAAAAAAAAAGAAAATATTTGTCTTTTTCAAACCATATTTGTATAGACATATACAAATTTGGCTACAAATCCAAGCCCACATACAGACTAGTTTCCAGTCTATTCTTACTGAAAGTCTATTACATTTTGATTACAAATGTTTTAACTTTCCAATTATAAGTAAACCTACACTTATGGAAGAGATTGGAATCCATATTGGATTTATTTGTATTAATCTTATTCTAAAAGAGATATTGTGAGGAAGAAATCACGTGGTACAAAGGACTGTATTTTGAAAGGAAAGTCATTACCATGTTATTAAGAAACCATGCTTTATTTTTCAGAGAGCTAAAGAAGAAGCCCAGCAAAAAGAAGCCAAAGTGAAACTGCTGACTGAGTCTGTAAATAGTGTCATAGCTCAAGCTCCACCTGTAGCACAAGAGGCCTTAAAGAAGGAACTTGAGACTCTAACCACCAACTACCAGTGGCTCTGCACTAGACTGAATGGCAAATGCAAGACGTTGGAAGTCAGTTACTTTTCTTGGTCTTTATCTGTTATATGTTAACATATGGTTATATATGTATCATAGCAGTTCAGGATGCAGATTCTTGTTTAAAACTACGTATGCTAGAGTTACTCAAACATTTTTAAGTTGTATGACGTTGTTGCTAAATCTATATAAACCTGCTTCCAATTTGTGAAATGGACGTAAAATAATATTTCATAAAGTTGATGAGAAAATTAAATGAGCTCTTCTATTTAAAGTACTCTTCTATTTAAAGTGTTCAATAAACATGAGAAGTTATTATTCTGATTCTTATTATCACTAAGTCATACAACTCATTTAAATATATTTTATCCAGGTTTATGGATGTTGGTCTCTATCGTTTTCATCTATTTGTATGTGTGTGAACTTACTGAAGCACCTTAGTGGGAAAATACTCTGTGAAGTATATTCTTATTATAATTGTGGTTTATAACTGCTGTGTCCTACAGAGTTCTTTATATCTCTTTTTTTTTTGACATTTTACATTATATGTATTTATTGTCACAAGTCACACTTGATCTTTCCCACATGCCTTACTCTCTGGATTATGCTTATCTGAATATAGATGAAGAATCCAAGTTCCTCACGTGACTGCCATTTAATTGTATTAAAAATAAACTGTGATCTTCCTTCTGAAAATACTGTGCCTAGGAGCACAAAACTTTTTCTACTATTAATTGCTGACTGTGTCAGACACTGTACAAGTTGGACTTTAAATTAAGTCCCCTTCTTCCACATATGCTATTATCTTTGTGGATATGGTTGATAAAGTTCAAGTCCCCAATTAATTTTGAATAGCATTGTGCAATTAGCTTCATATATTGAGTGTTTGATAGCTAAAGGCAGGTACAACTCAGACCAGCGAAATAGACTTTTTAAAATGTTTTTTTTTTGTTGTTGTTGTTGTTTGTTTTGCAGTTTCTGGCCGGGGCTGGGTTTGAACCCGCCACCTCCAGCATATGGGGCCAGCGCCCTACCCCTTTGAGCCGCAGGCACCACCCAACTTTTAAAAATGTTTTAAAGTATTTTTACCTAAAGTATCCCAGATATTCCCAATCCATTATTACTTCCTAATTATAAAATGTGGTCTGGGACTAGGCAGTGTGGTTCCCACCTATAATTCCAGTGCTTTAGGAGGCCAAGGAAAGAGGATCACTTGAGGCCAGGTGTTTAAGACCATCCTGGGAAACATACCAAAACCCCATCTACAAAACATTTTTAAAAAATTATCAGGGAGTATGGCACATGCTAGTGAGCCTACTTAGGAGGCTGAGCCCCAACATGATCTCTTGAGCCAAGTACTTGAGATTACAATGAACTCTGAACTTAGGCCACTGCACTCCAGCCTAAGCAACAGAGTTAGACCCCCATCTCAAATAAATAAAGAAAGAAACAAACAGAAACAAGGGTCATAGAGATGTTAGGCTTTGCCCTCATCTGTGATAAAAGTTTGAGTTTCAATTTCTTACTGAAGGATCCTTATCTGCCAATCAGAAATCCAAAAAATTCTCAACTTTCATCTTAATCTCCTATATTCCAGTGGGTGGCTACTTTCCAATTCTTGTTTCTAGGATGGATAGAATGCCTGGTTATTCTTTTCCATCTCCTTGGCATGTGTGAGACCAGTGCTTCATTTCCCAGCTCAAGTTAGTGTTCAATCCCCTATCTCTTATATTGTATTGCGTCCCCTGTTCTAATATGCCTGGGTTTTGTTAAACTTGGTTGCCTACTCTCTACTGGCATTTCCCTCTTTTTTTTCTGACACCTGAGGTTTTTTATATACATCAGCTATGAATTAAACATGTTTCATTTCTATTTTATCCAGCAATTGAATCTTACGGAGACAGGGGGTGTGGGGGCGGTTCTTCATGACATCCATCCACGGTCTAAATGGATGTTTACTTTTTTCATTTGTACTCTCCTTAAAGCCACTTTGAATTCTCCCTCAAACTAATCTGAAGTTCTGAACTATTAAGCTTAACAGTTACTCTGTCTTTTAACTCTAATTCAGGCTTCAAGCCTGTATTTTATTTTGCAAAGGAGACCTGTAAAGCTAGTATATCCAGCCTCTCCAGCTGTGTCCTTCAGATGCACTGAGGACGGAAGAGGCCATCCATCCTGATGGTGAAATCAGCAAGGTAGTTCATTACTTCAATCTGCAACAAAGTTAATAAGCCACATTACCAGTTGCATACCCTTATCTTCAAAGCTCGAAGGTACCCTCAGGTATTTAAGGAAATATTTATATTTTCCCACTGGGATCTTTGCCCAGAATGAAGACAGCCTGGAGTCCAGCAGGAGCTGGAAATGACCCAGATTTCAGATTTCTATCACGTTTTAAAGCAAAATACTCAATTTCACTTTTTGTGATAAGCTATATGTAAGATACTGAGCAGGTATAGACATTTGGTAGGCTTATAAGGCAGGTTGGACTGATACTTTTCATCAGATAGAGATGTGATATCCTCCATCATTTGTAAAGGCTGTGAACAAAGGAGAAATATGGGAAATCTGGTAAATGTTTAGTGTATCCTAACTTAAATGTCCTCTATGGACTTTATTTTTGGCATTACTATGGGGGATTTGGCAGTAGTTGGTGGTGATGTTTACACCACTCTATTTACTGTATTTATAGGTTTATCTAATACTTACGCTCTCTAAGGTGATAGAAAATAGCTTCTTGCCTATCTCTGTATCCAAGACTCATCTATGTTATCCTATTTGATGAATTTTCATTATTTCTTCAGTATTCTTTATTAAATGGTGGCATGTGTATTTATCCATTCTCTTTCTGGTGGACACTTAGGTTATTTCCTTTTTGATAATCATTATTAAAAGTGGTGCTAAAATGATCATTCTTGTAACTGTCTTTGTTGTTCATGAAAAACCATTTCTCTAAGAATATAGACCCCAAACTGGAGTTGTCTTCTTGTTAGGTATGTGAATGTTCATCTACTGAGAAAGACAAATTGTTTTCCAAAATGACCACTCAAGTGCCGGCATTGGGGGTATAGTCGTGAGCATAGCTGCCCTCCAGAGTGGTCACTGAGGGTACCCACGAACCAGCAATCAATAAAAATATGTATTGATGCACATCTTCTCCCAAACATGAAATTGCCCCAATTCTTATTTTTGTCAGTGAACATAGTATTTCATTGTAATCCTGACTTACATCCCCTTGGTTACTAATGAGGTTGAATGTATCTTTGTGCTATTGTGTATCCATATTTCTGTTTGAAATTCTGGTCCAAGTCTTCCTTTCATTTTATATTTGGTTATTTGTTCAATTTTAAATCGACTTTTTGGCATTTTGAGTGTTATTATTAATCTATTTTGAATGTTTTAATTGTTGTCTTCAAGTTTGAGGCTGTTTTGTTGATTCCTTTGTGGTGTCTCATGCTGAAAAGAAGGTTTAATTTCTGTAATCAAATGTATTCATCTGTTTTCTTGTGCTCGGTTTTTAAAAAAAATACCTTAAGAAAATCTTACCAAACATCAGGAATATTTCTTCTATATTTTCTTGTAGCAGTTTTTAATGTTTAGCTTTTTTATATATGAATAACTTACATATATAAATCAGTTTTACAATGCATATCAAAGGCCATTTAAAACAAATCAAACTTTTAGGCCGGGCCTGGTAGCTCATGCCAGTAATCCTGGCACTCTGAGAGGCTGAGGCAGGTAGATTGCTTGAGCTCACGAGCGCGAGACCAGCCTAAGCAAGAGTAAGACCCATCTCTAAAAAAAAAAAAAATAGCAGGGGATTGTAGCAGGTGCCTATAGTCCCAGCTTCTCAGGAGGCTGAGACAAGAGAATCATTTGAGCCCAAGAGTTTGAAGTCTCTGTGAGCTGTAATACCCTCTACTGAGGGTGACAAAGTGAGAATCTGTCTCACAAAAAGAAAAAGGAGAAAATCAAACTTTTGAAATAATTACTACTCATATTCTGATAACATACCTCAATGAAAAAATTCATCTATATTCCTGATGTTTACCATAAATTTATAATAGCAAACAAAATTAAAAAGTCTAACCATCCATCAAATGTATATTGTTCCGGAAAGAATATACAGATATATCTACTTAAGCCATAGATTTCCATTAAAAATATGTCCCTTTAGTTATGTGGGAAAATTAAATGATATAATGTTTAATGAAAAGAGTGCTATAGTTAAATTCATAGTTTAATTTCTTTTAACTATCGTATGTGGTAAAGTTTTGAAGAGATGATAAAGTAGTAATAACTGATGTGTGAGGAAGTTGGAATTACGTTTTCATTTTTCTATTTTCCAGACTGCAATGTTGGTGAATATTTTTGTTTGAAAATTAAATCACTGAATCTTGACTTTATTCATTGTTCATGTAATAAAATGTTTCCTTAATGATTTGTAATTATAGAGGTATTAGATGAAAAAAATGATCAGAGCGTTTTAAATTGTCTACTACAAACTAAAGGTGAAAGTTTTAAAAATGTAATGCCAGAGTCTCTTCTTCTCTTGTATACCACAATATTTAATCTGTGATATATATTTCTTTCTTAGGAAGTTTGGGCATGTTGGCATGAGTTATTGTCATACTTGCAGAAGGCAAACAAGTGGCTAAATGAAGTAGAAATCAAGCTTAAAACCACTGAAAATGTTCCTGCTGGAGCTGAGGAAATCGCTGAGGTGCTTGATGTAAGTTGTGAATTAAACTAAATGATGAAAATTTACATGCAGTATTGTAGAAGGTCAATTACCAAACAAAATAAATTCAAAGTAAACCACACAAAAGGGTGTAGTTATCATGTATCCCTTAGCTCTGGAAGTTTTGATAAATCCTTTGTTCTCTCTAAGAGCCCTTCATGTCTTTAGGTATTAAAAAACATTTAAATTACCTTTTATAGCGAACATTTGCCTTTTGCTATATCGCTAAGTTCTATGTAGACATGTTACCTACATAAATCTGCTGAAGACCTGCAAAGATAGTTTGAATGCATAGTTTTTCTCCTTTTAAGTAGCTAAGGGAGGTAAGATGAAACATGATTTCCAAATGTAGCTTCCAGAAAGCTACAACTGTGAAGCTGGGACATATTTTAAAATTACTTGCAATCACAAATTCATCATTTAGAGAAGGTTTTGAGGTATTAAGTGGCCATGCTTTATTACTAGAAATGTGTATTTAAAATTTTCATACAATTGAAGAACATGTTCAAGATTTATTTTGGAGCTTCCTAATAAGTACATTTTAGGAGAGCTTTGATTATGTTAACTTCTGAGGTGTGATGAATCATTCACACCTATGCATTGCAGTGTGCTTTTGGCTTACCTTCTTTGTGGAACTGTTACGTATTTTTTAGTACATATAGTATTTGTAGAGCTGTGCAAGGGTGCCCCTTTGTAAATCTGCGCAATAAGGAGCATGAATTATCCAAAATAAGAAAAAAATGTGAAATATTTCTTTAGACATAGTAGAATTTGAATTCTAGAATATCACAGCCAAAACCTACAGATTATTTGATCCTACTTAAATATTTTCACAAGAAAATTATGTCACCTAAGAGCTATCAGAGAAGAAGGACAGTCGCAAGTGGACTGGAATTTTGGCCCTGTCTTATTCAGAGAGGCTCATTGAATGTTCCTTGCGAGTCAGCAAGCTGATGCATCTTCCAGAAAGGGTGAAACAAGTTTCTATCACATTAATAAAAGGACAGTGGTGAGAATAAAAGATGTGAAGGTGCAATCATTTTGTAAAACGGTCAGACTGTGCATGGAGTACCATGTGAAATTCTTGCTAGCACATTTTAAGTGAGTACTAGAGCACATTCTGAAAGGAATCATGAAAAAAGGGAGATAACTTGAGGTGCTGATGGAGAATATTTAGAAAAGAGAAGTGAGAAAGAGGCTTGCTATGGCTGTTTACTGTTTTATTTACTATTTTAAGTAAAATTAGTTTTTTGGCAATGTTGCTGCTGCTCGTCCAGGAAGAGATTTTTTGTTTGTTTTTGAGACAGTCTTACTATATTGCCCTTGGAAGAGTGCTGTAGCATCACAGCTCACAGCAACCTCCAACTCTTGGGCTTAAGTAATTCTCTTGCCTCAGCCTCCCAAGTAGTTGGGACAACAGGTGCCCACCAAAATGCCTGGCTACTTTTTTATTGTAGTTGTCATTGTTGTTTGGCAGGCAGGCCTGAGCTGGGTTTGATCCAGCCAGCCCCGTGTATGTGGCTGGCACCCTAGTTGCTGAGCTACAGGCGCCGAGCCAGGATGAGATTTTGAGCAGCAAAGGGCTGGACCATCACTTGTCAAGGATAGAAAAGCTGCATAAGTCCTAGGCTTTGCTGTAACCCAACATGTCTGTAATTGATTCCTGAATTTTGCTTTGTTGCTCTTGGTCTATCTTTTCAAAAACATGAGCAGCCTATATACTTTATTAGGACTTATAAAATAATGTATCCTTTAAAGTAAATATTTGCGAAGTTAAGATTTAAAAAAATAATAAAATGTAGGAGTTACAAGAAAAATTATTAATAATAACATTTTACACCCCAGAATGTGATGGACTTTTAAAATATTTTTGACATCATAATCACATTTCATACAAACTTTACGAAGTCTCTATATTTCAACTTTCCCAAAACTTGACAGCAAAATATATTGAAGTTGCTCAAAATTTGAGAAATAATAGATATGCAAGAAACAATTACAGATATGCAGTGAGACATTTGCACGTCTTTAAAACAAGGAAAACAATATAGCATTGAATGGATTGGTTAGAAGATCCCATTCCTTGCCTTATAGACATGTTTAAGACCCTGAAAGATGATATCGAATCATTTGTTTTCTATCACACCTGAACTCAACACCAAGATTCTTTTCCCCTGTCTAATCGAGCCAAGTAATGTCGATTTTGAGTAGTATATCAGATACAGGTTATTGGGCTGCAAATAAGAGAAGCCACACAATGAATTAAAATGAAAAAAGAAGGGTGGTGCCCGTGGCTCAAAGGAGTAGGGCACCAGACCCATATGCCATAGGTGGCGGGTTCAAACCCAGCCATGGCCAAAAACTGCAAAAAAAAAAAAATGAAAAATGAAATGATATTTTCTCAACACAAAAAGGAAAGTGGAGGGAGGTTAGCAAGGATGATGATGGTTCAAACATATGATAAGGCATGCAAGCTCTCTCTTTCTTCCTGAACTCTTTTTCTGAACGTGAAGGCCTTTATCTTCATTTTTATTCACTTCTAGTCCAAAAATGGCTCTTCTACTTCCAGGGTTCATGTATATAAAAACGTGTGAAGGGCAGTTATATTTCTTCTTAAGAGACTGTTCCTTGTTTTTCTTTATTTACATATATCGTCGGAAATCACTAGCTGTAAGAAAAGTTGAAAACTTGAGTATTTTACCTCTCCAGGTTTTAGAGTAGAGGGCATCAAGGAAGATGGAGGCTGCAGATGATTTGTAAGTGCTCAGTCACCATGCTGTCATATCCTATGAAGATACATCTAGAGTGGCATCATAGTTTTTGAAGGAAAAATGTTCCTTCATATTTCATTACCCCAATTAAATTTTGCTTGAAATTGCTTATGACTTAATTATATGTAAATCAGAAGGTCCTGAGAATTCTGTGTTAATTTAATATATTTAGAAGAAGAGAAATAGTAATTATTCCCAATGTTTTTTAGTCACTCGAAAATTTGATGCAACATTCAGAGGATAACCCAAATCAGATTCGCATATTGGCCCAAACCCTAACAGATGGCGGAGTCATGGATGAACTGATCAATGAGGAACTCGAGACGTTTAATTCTCGTTGGAGGGAACTACATGAAGAGGTATGAAGATAAGTGAAAAATCTCTTTAATCTAATTCACATAAATATATAGCAAATGCAGTCCCCTCGGATAAGATGAGCGATACTTTAAATATGAGCTCAACTTCCAGGTTTTAGACAGTCCAATGCCAGACGCTGACTGAATTTTTTATATCATATTGTTTAACCTTACAGAAACATTACAAGGTAGGAAACTGAGACGTTAAGAATAGTAACATTCTGAGGTGAATATACTCGTAATCTAGTGTTCTAAGTCTGATCTTCTCTGACCATAGGGTTCTATTTCCCTATGTAAGATGAACCAATATATGTAGACATCCTTCTGCCTCCCTCCTTCCATTCCTCTCTCTCCCTCCCTCCCACACATTTACTATGGTTGCATGTAATCTACCAATAATATGCATGATTCTATTCTTTCCCTTGATATTACTTATTTACTCTAATATGAAAGTTCTTATTTGTGTGTGTGTGTGTGTGTATATATATATTTTGTTTTTTGGTTTTTTTTTTTGAGACAGAGTCTCACTATGTCACCCTCAGTAGAGTGCTGTGGCATCACAGCTCACAGCAACCTCAAACTCTTGATCTTAAGTGATTCTTTTGCCTCATCCTCCCAAGTAGCTGGGACTACAGGGGCCTGCCACAACACCCGCCTATTTTTTGTTGTTGTTTTTGCAGTTGTCATTGTTTTAGCTTGCCTGGGCAGGGTTCGAACCCGCCAGCCTCTGTGTATGTGACCAGCACCCTACCCATTGAGCTACAGGTGCCACCCATCTTATTTGTATATAATGGAAACATTTTCCTATTTAATAATTAATATACCTCATGATTTTTCAAATCAAAATTAAAAGAAATAAGATATTTCTCCTAGTCGAACATTTTTCATACTCCATCATAAGCCAAGACTACATTATTTGTCAAGAAGAAACCTATTTCATAATAATGTTCAGTTTCATATTCATTTACTGCAGTGGTTCTCAACCTTCCTAATGCCTCCTAATGCCGCAACCCTTTAATACAGTTCCTCATGTGGTAGTGATCCCCAGCCATAAAATTATTTTCGTTACTACTTCCTAACTGTAATTTTGCTACTGCTATGAATCGTAATGTAAATAGCTGATATGCAGGATGTATATTCATTGTTACAAAGGGGTCACGACCCACGGGCAGAGAACCACTGATTTACTGAGTAGATCTACACTTGAGCTACTGACTGTGGTTTGATAATGAGTAAAAAAGTCCTCTATCTTCGCAACTTACACAGGCATTGGTAAGTTGAGTAGAATTTCATCGAATTCCTAGTATGAGCAGGATATGAAAAAAAAATCTCTTTGTGCTGTGAAGGGATTAAAAAAATGAAGAGTGTGATAACTGGGGGCATATGCAGGAAACTTTCTTATGTTTCTATTATGGCGATGTTTTACTTGCTTATAAAGTGGAAGAAAAGTCTTGGGTAGGAGAAGCTGCTCTCTCAGAGATCTTGAAAAGAAGTAGGCAAGGGTTGGCAGAGCCATGCAAATGCACCACCAGCAGCTTCTGGTCTTTATCCTGCCACTGTATTTGATGAGTAGTCTCTCCATATTAGATCTTTATCAAAATAAGGGATCAAGGATTGGGAAAGGGGAATTCTGAACAGTTTTTTAGTCCTTCAGCACCACCGTGCTGTTATTGGATGTGAGTCAAAGTAGATGTTCCTAGGTGGCAACTAAACTGAAGGTCATTTAAATTTAGATTTTGATGTGGAATTGAAGTATGTTTTTATTTATATTTAAATATCGGTGCCAGGTGAGACATTGTAGTTCAAGGAAAAGATCAACTCACATTATAAAGCTGGCCTTGGATTAGCTGTAAAAAAAAATGAACTTTAAATCTTTAACATTTTTCAGTGTTTATCCCTTCTGTCCAAAGAACAAACTACTCTACAACACAGTGTTTTTCAACCATTTTTGTTTCATGACATGCTTGAACCTAGAGTTAAACTTCTACGCACACCTAAATTATGTTGATCCAAAAAAGTAAAAAAAAAAAAAGAATACTTATTATGCTTTGAACTTCTTTTCAAAATAATTAATCATCTTTAAAACTTTTCACAGCACACCTAAGATCTCACGACACACCAGTGTGCGGCTGCACAGTGGTTGAAAATCACTGCTGGAACCTGATCTAGGTATCAGCTTGATCTACATAATCCCCATTCAATCCTTTATTGACACGAAACAACTTACGGCCTTATATTTCAAAGATTTTTAGTACAAAGCCTGATATTTTCCCCAATAAGTAATAATTCAATTCAACAACAAATCTTGGTTGAGTACTGATTCCACTATATTCTGTATTAGGTTGTTGAAGCATGTAATTTTGGATCAGAAAATCTTGGATTGGAATACCCACTTATATTAAGAAGAGTCCAAATAGGGACTGAATAGTTTGGACTGTTCAGTCAACTGAATTGAGAAAGTTTAATACAAAGAAACATTAACTATTTATGGGGAATTATTTTGTTTAAGAAGGGATAAAAGAGAACTCTAAAGAATGCCTTAGGGCTGAGGGATGGTCCCAAAGGAAGTAGGTGACTTGGAAGGATAGTAACTATACCCAAGGCTGGATCCAAACTTCTTTGGAAGGAGTGTATATGCAGCCCATGACATAGTGATAGAGTTTTCTTGGCTTATTCAACCCAGAGCTAGTAAATAGTGGGGTGAAGCTAGTGGGAAGGAAATATTGGGTGAGTTGCTGACAAAAATCACAGCGATATAACCTGTGGAGGATGATACTAAATTTACAGGGAAGCTATTGCTGTACTCTTTGGATTTGCTGGGAAGCTACCTGCAATAGGGGCTGCTGGACTTGGAGAAATCAGGTGGGGCTCCAGGAAGCTGCATATAGTTTTACCACTCATGCTCAACTTGGTGCATGGGCACCCATAGAACTTGTAAGATTCTATCCATACAGGGTCTTGCTGAAACTCCTAGGCGTTGTGGAGGGAGATGAAATGAGCTCTGCTTGACATCCTAAAGGTCACCCCAGAACCAAAGGAGTGAGAAAGAAGTGAAAGCACACTGGTGCACAGAAACTGTCACCTCCCCATTGTCATCCTAGTGTCTTTGCTGGCAAAAGGAGAAATGTTCCAGAATCAAAGATAGGACCATGTTGAAAGGCAATAAATGGATAACTGACACATTTCCTTTACCGTTCATTGCCTGTGTGACCTTGGGTAATATTTTCAAGCTTCTGTTTCTTCACCTGTGATAACAGATCATGTTTTCCAGGGTACAAGTAAGCAAAGCATAAAACGTTATATTGAAAGTGCTTACTATGGTGCCAGAAACTTAGTACTATTCAATAGATGATGAGCGTTTTTATTTTTACTAGGTCATATGCTAAAGTGCCTACCCTCAAATGTGAGTGCACGTGTGTGTGCATGTACACATATATATGTGTATGTCCCCCCAAAAGCAGTGATAGGTAAGCAAATGCTTATTGGGGGTAACAAAAAAGACATATACATCTGAAGAGATCTTGTTTGAAGTAAAATCAATCATTCCCCCAAAGTGTACAATTTGCAAATATACTGAGATGTGTGTAGAATACCTAGGTACAGTTGACCAGTAATAGTACCTTGAATTCAACTTCAAAAAACTAATACATAGATAACACCTCTTAAAATGTGTATACATTTTTTGGTGTCCAATGTATATTCCATTATGAAAAATAGGGACATAGACGTGCCTTCATCAATGAAATGAAATGCATAAGACAGACAAAAAGGATTTGCATCATCTTTAAAGTCTAAAAATTGCAATTTCTCCACTTCTACTTCAATAATCAATTAAGCAAAATGCTATAATAGTAACAAATCTGAAATAAATAAACTTGAAAATACTATTAGTCCAGGCTATGTTTGTATTAGATATTTAACCAATAATAACCCAAGAGGTATTTGGTGATGAAAATAAAGCCTATTTGGTACTTTAGGGCTTTCAGGAAAAGCACATTATATTAGGGGTACTTATCCTTCTCATATTCTGTCATATTGGTCATTGATAAGCTGATGTGACTATAAAGATATAACATCGAGTTAAAATTATAGGTGGTAGTGTGGCTTTCATATTTCTTAAGCTATATGCAAGGCATATGGACCAGTTCCACACTACTTAGATAATAAAGGAACACCTAATAATTTGTCAGTTAAATCATTCCCTTGGATATTCCCACTGACTATATATAGTTTAAAAGACTAATATTTTGATGCAGTAGATTGAGCCTTGGAATAAATTATTTAAAGAGTTTAAGAAAATGATTAACAGTTATTAAATTGATTCTTTTTCAAAAAAAAAAAAAAACTTGTTGTATAGCAGTGCATTAGAGTCAAGAATTCTGAATTTGTTTTAAATTACTATTTTCGTGTTTCTTTTTTTTTTTTTGGTTGACTAAATAAAAGGTGCTTCCATTAATAAACAAAGTAAGTGCCCTTTCATTTGAAAATGAACCTTAATCTATTTTCTTCTCAATTAAATGCCCATGTCAGAGGTTTGTGGGGTTCTTTTTATTGCCTACCTAATGTTTCTTATAGCTACAATTATGCAGAGCTACGGTAACATTCAATTGCCTGTTAAATCAGTCAAACAGCCAGAGTTTTATTGCCTATGAATATTTAAAAGAGATACGCTAGACCTCATTCCTAATTCAGAGTGTGAGTTTGCATTCAAATAGGTAATAAATTATTTCTATCACTTTAAAAGATGCTTTTCACTCTTGATAATCATACAGCACTCCATTTTCTACTTGCAGTAATGATTTGAAAGATGGTTAGCAAACCAGGAAACAGCTCCAAATGCCATACCGAATCATATGATTTTTGCAACTATTATAATAACTTTATTCTTCACCACGGTAACCAAGCTGTGAGAGATGTTTTGGTAATACAACAAGGTGCATAAGAATAGTAATAATAATATATGTTTACAAAGGCCCAGATATGGTTCTAAGTGTTGGATATGTATCTTCTCGTTCAGTTCTCACAATAACCTTATGATATAGGTATTATATAGGTTGGACATAGAGTTTATGTGCAATTTAAGACTATGTCCACTCTGTATATCCCCATCTTAAAGAAATGGTATCAAAGACCACAATGTTAGAAAGAGGCTATAGAGTATTTAGACCAGTGGTTCTCAACCTTCCTAATACTGTGACCCTTTAATGCAGTTCATGTTGTGGTGACCCCCCAACCATAAAATAATTTTCGTTGCTAAACATAACTGTAATTTGGTACTGTTTTGAATCATAATGTAAATATCTGATATGCAGGATGTGTTTAGGCCACCTCTGGGAAAGGGTCATTCAACCCCAAAGGGGTCGCGACCCACAGGTTGAGAACCGCTGATTTAGACCAATGTCCCTTTGCTCTTAAATCCTAGGCATGTGACTGCTTTAACATACTACCTCCAATTTCTGTGATCTTTGCTTAAATTAAATATAAAAGTTAACTGTTTAGAAGTAAACATTACAATTAACTAATTTCCCATTTTTAAGGGAAGTGTACAACGTGAGCTTAAAAGTATTAGGGTTAAATAATTAAAACATTTCACATCTTGAATATTAAAACCACATAAGTACAAAGCCTCTAGCCCTTCTCTTGTCTAGCGATTATTTCATCTCCCATTTCTATTCCTTTCAAAGCCATTCATAAGTTATTTCACCTGACATTAAATAGTGGCCAGTAAAAGAGAAGAGATAAATTCTAAATTGGTTAATTCTGCTTCATGATAGGCAGCTAGAAGAGCCTATTAATTGTTCCAGGTAATTATGACTTTGAATTATTCCCTCATTGTCACATCTTCCTTAGCACAGATAGACCAAAATGGAAAAATATTGAAGAAATGCTGTAATCTAGGAAATTAGATTAGTCATGGGATCTGATTTCATTGGAAATCCATTTATCTAATAAGAAAATATGCTTTATTATTTTGTCAATGTTTATTTTTAGAAAATATCTGTCATAATATTGATAATGACTATTGAGCACAGTTTTATATCAGTCCTTTTGCTAAACAGTAATAAATAATATCAAACTTAACCCACACATTAGTTTTATGAGATAGATTTGATTAGCTTACTTCACAGATGTTGAGATGAAGCTAAGTCTTCTAAAATGCCCTTTGCAGAACACTAGATTGCTGGGAAATGTCCAGTGGATATACTTTTAAATATGTTCTTGCTTGCAAGGAAGAATAAACCTTTAAAGGCCAAAAATAATCTTTAAAGAACAAAAATAATTGCATGGGACTGAAGCTATGCAGGTAGTACAGCTATAAGCACTGACCCTTGTATCACCCTGAAGCTAATACTAGGAACCCAGGTTTTGGGGGAAGTAAGGCCTTTGGTAGAAAAGAAATCTCAGCCTCAGGTTCAAGTAAATGGGAGAGCTAAACAGAGATACTCCATAAAGCTGGAGTTATATCATCAGTAAAATGATGGCAGAGAGAATTCTGTATGTCTGCAGCAAGTACCAGAGGAAAATGTATCTTTCTTCTCCTTGTGAGTGAAAAGTAATAGTAAAAATAATTATAATCATCTTACCTGAAAATTTGTTACTCCAGGCATATGTTTTTTAAGGATTTCTTGAGTAGGTACTACCACTTAAGTTCAAGGAGTATACAAGATTGTTAGAGTAGCACCAGGTGAGTAGCATCCCAGTCAGAAGCAAAGAAAAATCTTTATGAAGAAAAATGCCCTTAGTACCCACAGACATCAAACTCAGTGAAATTTGAGCTCACAACAAATACATATAAACACACAAAAGCACAAAAAAGGCATCATAAAGCCAGCGTATGCAGCACAGGGTGAACTTAGACCACCTCTCCTAGAATTTCAGATATTTGAGTTGCCAGATATATAGTGTAAAATAAGTAGGCACAATATTAATGGAATAAATGTTATTTAAATGTAAAATAAGTAGGCACAATATTAATTGAATAAATGTTATTTAAATGAATAAGGAATAAGACACTTGAAAATTTGAAAAATATTTGATAAAAATCTAAATAAAACAACTAAAATTACAAATATTATAAAAAGCAAATTTAATGTAGATTAGTCAAATGTTGAGAAAAAATTAGAATACACTGTAGAATTTCATATCAAATATTGAGAGTGGAAAATATGAATAAGGTAAGAAATATGTGGGGTGTACAATATGAACATCTAATTTATATCAAATGGACATTCCTAAAGAAGAAAGAAAGTGGAGATTCCTACAACTCAACAGCAAAATGAAGATAATCCTATTTAAAAATGAGTAATTGATCTCTATAGGCATTTCTCCAGAGAAGACATACATAAGGCCAACAAATGTATAAAAACATACTCAACATCTTTAATCATCAGGGAAATGTGAATCAAAGCAACAGTCATATATCACCTCACACATGTTAGTATACCTTTTATAGAAAACATAATAACAAATGTTGGCGAAGATGTGGAGAAAAGGTTACTCTTGTAAACTGTCGGTGAGAATATTAATTGGTGCAGACGCTATGAATAACAACATGGAGCTTCTTTGGTAAAACTTAATGTAAAACTACCCTATGATCCAGCCATCCTACTTCTAGGAATATATCTGAAGGAAATGAAATCAGTATTTCAAATGGATTGTCTGTACTCTGTTGCATATTACAGCATTATTTACATTAGCCAAGATACGGAGACAACTTAAATGTCCATTGACAGATGAATGGAAAAAGAAAATATGGTATATCAATATAATGGAATCTTACCCAGCCCAAAAAAAATGAAGGAAATTCTGCTATTTACAACAATGTGGACAAACCAGGAAGACATTATGTTAAATGAAATAAATAATACACAGAGGGACAAATAATACATGATACCACTTATATGCTAAATCTCATATAGTCAAAATCACAGAAGCATAAAGTTAACGATGGTTGCCAAGGGCTGTGATGGGGGAAATGGGGAGGTTATTTAACAAAGGGTACAATGATTAGGTTATACAAGACAGGTAATTCATAGAGATCTACTGTTCAGCATAGTGCCTATACTTAACAGTAGTGTATTGTATACTTAAAAATTTGCTAAGATGATAGATCTTATGTTACATGTTCTATCACAAAATAACACCTAGGGCAGGAGGAAACTTTTGGAGGTGATGAATCACATAGATTGAGGTGATGGTTTCAAGGTTTTAAAGAAAATGGAGAGAGTAATATGTGAAGAATAGTAAAGGAAAATTTTTTGTCACCAGTGACATAAACGACTTAATCAGAAAACACATCATATAATAGGCAAAATAAACAAATAGAAATTCAATCTTAAACATGTAACAGGCTCGGCTGGCTCATCAGCTAAGGCGCCAGCCACATACACCTGAGATGGTGGGTTTGAATCTAGCCTGGGACCCACCAAACAACAATGATGGCTGCAACCAAAAAACAGCTGGACGTTGTGGCAGGCACCTGTAGTCCCAGCTACTTGGGAGGTGGAGGCAGGAGAATCGCTTGAGCCCAGGAGTTGGAGGATGCTGTGAGCTGTGATGCCACAGCACTCCACCCAGGGCAACAGCTTGAGACTGTCTCAAAAGAATAAATAAATAAATAAAAATAAAAATGTAACAGTAAACCTGCAAAATTACAAAGACAAAGAGAAATTTATATTAGCAGCCAGAGTGATAAAACAGGTAACCAATGAAGGAATGAAATTTAGACTGATATTAAGCTTTTAATTACAACAAATGAACTAGAAAAAAAACAATGGAAAGCACTTTCAAAATATCAAAAAAAAAAATAGCATTAACCCAGAATTCTGAATTCAACAAAATTACTAAATCTAAAATTCTAGCTAAAAATACCATCTAATTGAGAGAGGAGTTATTAGAATATTCAGGAGTCCTTTTAATGTTGTAAAGAGATTGACTAAATTTAGACTTTATTATGCTAAATTTTCAAGGATAATCACTCATGGAGTATAGAACATCCCAAAAATTAAAAGATGGAAAAATGAAAGGGAAATTGGAGGAAAATAAAGTTAAATGAGAATAAGACAAAAAATAGTTAATCTTGGAAAGGTTTGTCGATGTTATCTTTATAAAGAGCTAACTTCTTATTTCATTCATCCTTTGTATTGCTTATGTTTGTTTTCCATTTCATTTAGTTCTGCTCTGACCTTTCTTCTGCTGTCTTTGCATATGGTTCTTTTTTATTTCCTTGAGGAGCGACTTTAGGTTATAAATTTAGGATCTTTCTCTCTTTTTGATGTAGGCATATAAGGCTATGAATTTTTCTCTAAGGAATGTTTTTTCCTGTGTCCCATAGATTTTGATAACTTGTGTCCCCTTTGTCATTCCATTCAAAGAATTTTTTGATTTCCATCTTAATTTAATTCTTGACCCAATAATCATTCAGTAGCAGGGGGTTTAATTCCCGTGACTTTGTGTAGGTTTGAATGTTTCTTGTGATTAAGTTCTATTTTTATTCCTGTGTGGTCTGGGAAGGTACATGTTATGATTTTGATCCTTCTGAATTTGTTGAGAACTATTTTGTGGCCTAAGGTATAACCAGTCTTGTAGAATGTGCCATGTGCTGCTGAGAAGAATGTGCATTCGATAGCTTGGAAGTAGAATGTTCTGTAAATGTCTGTTAGGTCCATGATTTAGAGTTGGGTTTAAGTCCATTGTTTATTAATTTTCTTCTTTGAGAATCTGTTGAGCTCTGACAGTGGAGTGTTGAGGTCCCCTGCAATCATGATGTATGTAGATTCAATCCAATAATCCACTACTGGGTATCTACCCAAAGTAAAAGAAGACTTTCCTTTGAAAAGACACCTGCACTCAAATGTTTACTGCAGTACAATTCATAGTTGCAGAGATGTGGGATCAACCCAAATGCCCATCAATTCATGAATTGATTAATAAAATGTTTTGTATGTGTACCATAGAATACTACTCAGCCATAAGAAGAATGAATGAATGCCTTTTGCAACAATTTAGATGATACTGAAGACCATTATCCTAAGTAACTAAAAAATGTAAAAACAAACACCGTATGACATCACTATTAAATTACAACTAACCAGTGAGCACACGTGTACACAAAGGGAAGTAAAAGTCAGTGGAAATCAAGCAGGGAAAAGGGGGTAGGAAGGGAAGGGAATGGGGAAATGGCTATTCAATGGGTACCATTAACAGGCTTTGGGTGACAAGAACACATATTGCCGGGACTCAAACATTCCAAAAGTGGTCCATGAAACCTAAAGCAACTGTACCCCCTTAATATTTTGAAATAAGTGAAAAGAAAAAAAAAAAGAAATACTGGGCAAGACCTTCAGGTGTTTCTTGAGACTTATTCTACTTAGTAAAATAATGTCATGGGTTTAAATGAAAAAAATATACACATATTGGGGGAAATAGTGTGGGAGAAAAATACATCAGTAGTCACAGTGCTATTTACCCAGTAAATTCACCATGTAAAGGCAGATATGTACAGAATAGATAAAACATCCAAACTAAAAGTATGTTGTCTTATGAAATGCATAAAACCTAAGGAAACACGTACAACAAAGATAAAAGAATGGATACAGATTTTAAAGTAAGGATTAACACAAAGTTTGGGCACCTTATTTTCAGCAAAATCGACTTTAAGGTTGATATCATTAGGGAAGATGTAGAACAAAATGTAACAATTCTAAAACTCTGATGTACCTGGTAAAACAGCTTCTAAATATCTAAAGCAAAGATTAACAAAATAACAAGAAATACAGGATGGCTGTAAAATTCATGTGCAATTTACAATAGATAACTGTTTTTTTGAGACAGAGTCTCACTATGTCACCCTGGGTAGAGTGCCATGGCATCACAGCAACCTCAAACTCTAAGGCTCAAGCGATTCTCTTGCCTCAGCCTCCCAAGTAGCTGGACTACAGGCACCTGCCACAACACCTGGCTATTTTTTAGAGACAGGGTCTCGCTCTTGCTCAGGCTATTCTCAAACCTGTCAGCTCAGGCAATCCACCTGCCTCGGCCTCCCAAGTGCTGGGATTACAGGTGTGAGCCACCGAGCCCAGCTAGACAACTATTTTAAATTGCACACAAACTTTATGGCTACCCTGTGTGTAATAACATCACCATAGTGGGAGATTCAATGCTTCTTTATTTCAACACACCAGGCAAAAGTTAGTAAAGATAGCAATGATTAAAAATAGGTTGGATAGGGCAGCACCTGTGGCTCAGTGAGTAGGACACGGACCCTGTATACCGAGGGTGGCAGGTTTGAACCCAGCCCCATCCAAACTGTAACAAAAAATAGCCAGGCATTGTGGCAGGCGCCTGTGGGAGACTGAGGCAAGAGAATCGTCTAAGCCCAAGAGCTGGAGGTTGCTGTGAGCTGTGACACCACTGCACTCTACCAAGGGCGATAAAGTGAGACTCTGTCTCTAAATAAATAAGTTGGATATAAAGACTACATTGAGAATCCCCAAATCAGAGTGTAACATTAGTCTCAGGTACATACTCATAGAAGCTTCAATACATTTCAATATATGATATTCTTAGGGAAATACCCCTTAAAATTAGTAAGCTGGACTCAATAGCAAAGACTTAAATAATTCAAAGGTGAAAGATGAAGTTAAAATGGATAGGAAAAATGCACAGAACCAAATGATAAAAATTAGAAATAGTAAAAATGCATAGAACCAAATGATAAGAAAAATTGGAAAAAGAAGAACTAAAAACTAATGTGCTAACTGCCCATCTCAAGTAGATAGGGAATAAATGCAGAGGAAGTAAATGGAAAGTAAAAAACTTACGAACAGAATTGAATGAAATAAAAACAACATGCAATCAATTAAAATCTATGTGTTTGTGTTTGAGTTGGACTAATAACATAAACCAACTTCTGGCAGGGTAAATGAAGAAAAAGGGGAGATGACACAAAAGTACAATCTTAAGAATGGCAATGTTATAATGATAGATAAAATATATTTTTAAAAGGTAATATAAATATGCTAAAAACTTTATGCAAATACACTTGAAATCTTAAATGAATTAGGTGAATTTCCAGAAAAATATTGCCACAGAATTGATGGAAGATGATACAGAAAGTCTGAGGAGAAATAGAAATTTTTTGCGGGGCAGGGGGGGAGCACCATACACTGGTTTTATAGACCATTTGACATATTTTCATCACACTGGTTAACATAGCCTTCCTGGCATTTTCTTATTGTGTTAAGACATTTATATTCTACATTTAATAAGTTTCACATGTACCCTTGTAAGATGCACCGCAGGTGTAATCCCACCAAACACCCTCCCTCCACCCATCCTCCCCCATCCCCTCCTCTCCCTCTCCCCCTTCCCCATATTCTTAGGTTATAACTGGGTTATAGCTTTCATATGAAAGCCATAAATTAGTTTCATAGTAGGGCTGAGTACATTGGATACTTTTTCTTCCATTCTTGAGATACTTTACTAAGAAGAATATGTTCCAGCTCCATCCATGTAAACATGAAAGAGGTAAAGTCTCCATCTTTCTTTAAGGCTGCATAATATTCCATGGTGTACATATACCACAATTTATTAATCCATTTGTGGATCCATGGGCACTTTGGTTTTTTCCATGACTTAGCAATTATGAATTGGGCTGCAATAAACATTCTGGTACAAATATCTTTGTTATGATGTGATTTGTGGTCTTCTGGGTATATGCCTAGTAGAGGAATTATAGGATTGAATGGCAGATCTATTTTTAGATCTCTAAGTGTTCTCCATATCTCTTTCCAAAAGGAATGTATTAATTTGCATTCCCACCAGCAGTGCAGAAGTGTTCCCTTTTCTCCACATCCATGCCAACATCTCTGGTCTTGGGATTTTGTGATATGGGCTAATCTTACTGGAGTTAGATGATATCTCAAAGTAGTTTTGATTTGCATTTCTCTGATGATTAAAGATGATGAGCATTTTTTCATATGTCTGTAGGCCATGCGCCTGTCTTCTTCAAAGAAGTTTCTCTTCAAGTCCCTTGCCCAGCCTGCGATGGGATCACTTGTTCTTTTCTTGCTTATAAGTTTGAGTTCTCTGTGGATTCTGGTTATTAAACCTTTGTTGGAGACATAACCTGCAAATATCTTCTCCCATTCTGAGGGCTGTCTGCTTGCTTTACTTACTGTGTTCTTGGCTGTGCAGAAGCTTTTTAGTTTGATCAGGTCCCAGTAGTGTATTTTTGAAGTTGCTTCAATTGCCCGGTGGGTGGTCCTCATAAAATACTCACCCAGACCGATTTGAGAAATAGAAATTTAATCGCAAGTTTAAAGCCTTTCTACCAAAAATGCATTAGGCTGAGGTTCTTTTAGTCAAATTCTAACATACTATTTTAAGAGACTAATTCCGATCTTTGGCCAACCCTCCCAGATCATTGAATTTATAAGGAAATATTCAAGTGTGGAAAATATAAGGTTAGAAATTTTTTGTTTACTAAAATATGACAAAATTGATACAGGAAGAAAACTTTATGCTAACCTTATTCATAAATAGATAAGGGAAATTTCAAAAAAAATTATTGGCAAATCAAATCCAATTGTGTATAAAATCATGTTTATGCTTTATGTTAATGTTTTGGGGCTCTTTTTCTATGCTTATTCTTTTTGATATTTTATGTGGTGTTGTGGCTGTAAATGTCATTTACGTGCTAATGATTCTTAAAATATTGTCTCTGGAATAGGCCTTTACTCTTAACTCCAGACCACATATCCACCCTCCTAAATAGAAATATTTGGAAATCTGAGAGCCTACTCAAAATTAACATACTCAGAGTTCCTGTCAAAGCTACACAGCACACTTCTCTCCATTCTAGTTAATGCCTACTCATTTCTAAAATTTCTCAGGCCAGAAGCTTTCAAGTGAACTTTGGCTTCTTTCTTTACCAACTGATCTCTTATTAGTTCAGAAAGTTGGTCTTAGCAGGTTGAAATGTCATCTGACAGGCAAAGAGAAGTATGTAAGCCACCTGTGCTTTTCTGTATTAATCAGGGATTTCTTAAAACTTCAATCACTAAACTCACTTTTAGACTTCTTTATACTGCTGTGTCCTTAAGAAAAAAAAAAATAAAAAAATATTGGCTTCTGACTATAAATAGGCAGTCATCGTAAAGAGATGGCATTAAACCAGGGCTCCAGATGATTGAAGAAGCAAAATGCCCAGAAAAATAATTCATCTGCTTTGCTTCTGTTGGTGTGATTTTTAGCAAAAAATATTAGGCCAATATGGCTAGATCTATATATTAAATCATTGATCAGATTACTCTTATATACTGAGATTTTGAATATATCCAACTTTAATTAGAAGTATATGAACAAAGTGAATTATATTTAAAGGATAAAATGTCATTCACTACTAAATGTTCTCTAAACCAGTAGAGAGTCAGCAAAGCAAGAATCAGCCAAGTTCTAACATTTAACTCCCCTCTTAGCATATGAAAATACTTAAAATATGTTTTCCTCTCTTCTTCCTAAGTTCTCCATAGATAAAGTGCAGAATCAGAACTTAAAAAAGTAGTGGCCACTAGCTAGATTTCTTTGCTCTACTCACCCTCCCTCCTTCACTCGTTAATTATGGGTGCTGTGTTCAAAAGTGTTAGGAAAAAAGCTGTGAGATTAAAATGTAAAAGGGAAAATAGGCAATGGTAGAGACAATAAACGTTTGAGGATGAAAAATATGAGAAAGGCCACTAATTTATGTTGAGTAATAAGACAGAGTTGATACATTTTTGATTTTCGCAATACTGAAATTGTAAGCATGTTGTTACCCTAAGGGAAGATCTGGTAGAGAGACATATTTAACAAATTAAGATCAAGGTCTTATAGGATACATGAGAAAAAATGGAAGGATCAACTTTGGAAATAAGAAAGAGAAAAATCTAAATAATACAAGGATATTTTGAGTACTAAGGCTGAGAAAATTTATCCATAACTGACTCCATCTCTCAGAGGGAGTTAAATCTGTTTTTAGGTTGTATAGGCTTGATAGCATCAGGAAGTGGAGATGGGAGAATAGAGAACTATTGCCATTGAAGAAATGAGAGTAGAAGATGTTTAAAATAGGAGCTCTATTGTTATAAAGATCCATTTAAATCAGCAGAAGTGTCGGCAGATATGATGGATGTGGTAGTACCAAATAAAATGATTCATACTGGGAATAGTTATCTGACTTTCTCCTACAGTTTTCTGAGAAATAATCATTTTATTCAGAAACTCATACAGACACGTGGACTATCAAAGGCAAAGAGACTTTCTGTTATCTTCAATTAATATCTCTAAGATGTATTTGATTATATCCTGAAACAACAAAGAGGCTGGTCTCTGGATGGAGTCTTTTCTTTCAATAATATTCATATTTGTAAGACATTCATTTGGGATTCATTTTCCTCCCACCAGTATGTCACTGTGTCCTGATGCCTTTAATGTGAATTTCATGTATATTTTAAAAATATCTCTATCTTATCCAATTTAGTTTAGGTTCTTATTTCACTCTTTTAGCATTTAGCTATTTCCCTCAAACTATTGTAAGGATCAGTGTCATAATTTTGAGAGCCTAAAACAAAAAGAAAATACTGGGCCCTTTGTTCAAAAACTAAGAATTTTGAGATGGTAACCTCAGTTCATGAAACCAAGCATGGGCTCTTGTCAGCATGAGTTACTACACAGGTTGGATGCCTATGCAGTTAGTTTCAGGTGTTGTTTTATACCTTTGATTATTTTTATGCCTAAACAGCATTTGACAAAAAATGGGAGTTATACACTTAGACTCACATCTGTAGAATATCATTATTCTAAAATATTTCACTGGGGATAATCAACTAACAATACATGCTTTAATATTTGAGAAGTGGAACTTTTTAATCCTATTCTTAGTGTATTAATAATGGATATAGCATTTTCCATGTTTTGAATTGGGTGCCTTCTTTCCTTATTGTCAAAGAAAGGATATTGGATATACAGAATCTTGATTTTCCTAGGTTGAATGCTTTGCGATAAAACTTTTATCTTTATATAAAAATTGCACCGCAAGCAATTATGGCAAACATCTGTGTTCAAGGTGACTTCAATTTTGAGCTGAGTAGTGGACTATGCAGCTTTCTCTCCTAATAATTTTAATTGAATAATTGGGCAAGAGTGATTACATTTTGAAGGGAAGAAACTCACTTGTGTAATATTTACAGAGAGGTAATGAATTCAATAGCCCAGCCCTCTTTAATGTAAGAGAAATAGACATTAATGTGTATGTTACTTTCTTTTTAAATTAAAAAGTAGTTTTTATCCTTGTGCATTTACTATATTTTCCTTTGATATCTGAGGAAGATATCTTATCCTACCATCAATTGTGTGAGTTACCTTGATTCTTATTTTTAAAAATATTTTAATATATATTTTGTATTTTGAAATTAATCACCTTCTGTTTTACAGACATAGGAACTAAAAGAGTTCATAACCTTCATAGGAAAAAAGTCTCTGCTAAATTTGTTTCATTCTTATTTTTTTTTTTTTTTTGTAGTTTTTGGCCGGGGCTAGGTTTGAACCCTCCACCTCCAGCATATTGGACCGGCACCCTACTCCTTGAGCCACAGGCGCCACCCATTTGTTTCATTCTCAATCACCACAAATAGTGAAGTTTTTTTTTTAACTTTGTAAGTAGTATGTCTACCATTGTCTTTAAATATAATATACCCTACTTCAATAAATAAGATTACCTTAGCCACTCACATAGTAGTTTTGAAATATTTTATAAAACAATAGTCAAACTTGGCTTGTCTGAACGTATGCCTAGTATAGTAGATTTACTTTTTTTGATCCAGACCCAAACAGACATACACACATATACATATATATTTACTCTTCATAAATCTTTTCAATTTGGGCTCATTATCAAAATCACACAGATGGGAGGCTGTAGAGACTTGAGTCTACACATATTATCTTTTGATTCCCTATAGTTTTCTAATTGAGTAGATGTTGATTGAGCCTGGGAATTATATTTGGAAAAGTTCCTCCAGATTCTGATGATTATACAGGTTTGGGAACCCAGGTCTAGACATTTACAAAAGAATGCTCAAGGCATACCACTTCGCTAAGGTGCCCTGTCTCATATTCATTCCCTCTGTGGACCATTAAGTTGTTTTTGTCCATCCACTTCTCATCACAGGTAGGGGATCGCTGTACTCCAGAACTGACTCACTTTCAACTCAAAAAACTGAACCAAGCAGAGAAAAAGTGGTTGTCCTTCACAGCCATACTTTCCTACTAAAGTAGGATGGACACTTTCTGGGATAGCATAGCAAACTTTTGATGGCATAAAAAGGGCACAACTATGGTCTTCACTGTACTACCTACCTCTGCCTCCTGAACCATGATGTAGATGGAGCAAACATTTTCTGTGGAAAAGACATTATCCACAACTCAATATTCAGTTGTATCTGACTTAGGACAAGTGCAACAATCCTACAAGTGAAGGCCTACCACCTGAGGCCTGCTTACTACTCCCCCATGCCAAAAATTACAACACAATAGGTTGCATTTATAGATGATGAAAAGATGCCATTGGGAGGAGGACATAGAGAAGAGAGAAGTTTTGGAACCAGTCTTGCTCTATTTCATCCAGCTCAATGTTTTGCAAGAGCATTTTAGGGCAGATGACTTTGATCGCTTGACAAGGAATTGAGTGTAAAGCACCACTTTACCAGTGTTTATCTGTTCCCCATACTCACATCAACATATATGAGTCTTCTTTTTGCATTCCCAGCCTACTGCTCAAGCACTATACAGAATGTTTGGAAACCAGAAATAAAAACAGCTGTTCCTTACTTCTTGTTCCTGCTATTCAAGGTGCACATCCCAGCCAAATGCACTATACCAGAGCCAAAGATCCTGGCAGGCGTTCCCTTCTATAAAATTGCAGGCTTGTTTCTCTTATCCATTTGAAGAAAAAAGATTAGAATAACCTTAGAGGAAGATAGTGTGGATATTTACTGAGCTGGAGATGGGGGGGGGGGTTGGCAAAGTGCAGATAAGTAGGGCGAAAAGCCATAAACAGAATCTTCCTTGAACTTCAATTCCTTAAAGCCATGATAATCATCTGTAGTATTTTTAATAAATGAGTGTTAATCTTTGTGCATTTAGGGAGGAAGAAAAGCATCAGTTGTCCCATACCTCCCAGAAGAGAGGGGGATTTTTCTACTATCTCAGAGACAACTTCAAGTTGGAACCAATCTAAATGATGATTGACCTTAGAGGCCAACAGAATCCATAGTAGTTTATTCCAAGAGAACCTCAATGTTGGCCTCAGATTATTTTTTTTATTTTATTTTTTTTCATTTATTTATTTATTTATTTTTATTAAATCATAGCTGTGTACATTAGCATGATCATGGGACACCATACACTTGGTTCATAGATTGCTTGACACATTTTCATCACACTAGTTAACATAGCTTTCATGGCATTTTCTTAGTTATTTTGCTAAGACCTTTACATTCCACATTTACTAGGATTCACATATACTCTTGTAAGATGCACCACAGGTGTAATCCCATTAATCCCCCTCCCTCCACCTACCTCCCTCCTACCTTCCCTCCCTCCTACCTTCCCTCCCTTTCCCCCTTCTCCCTATTCTTAGGTTGTAACTGGGTTATAGCTTTCATGTGAAGGTCCTACATTAGTTTCATAATAAGGGTGAGTACACTGGGTACTTTTTCTTCCATTCTTGAGACACTTTACTAAGAAGAATATGTTCCAGCTCCATCCATGTAAACATGAAAGAGGTAAAGTCTCCATCTTTTTTAAGGCTGCATAATATTCCATGGTGTACATATACCACAATTTATTAATCCATTCGTGGATCGATGGGCACTTGGGCTTTTTCCATGACTTAGCAATTATGAATAGGGCTGCAATAAATAGTCTGATACAAATATCTTTGTTACGGTGTGATTTTTGGTCTTCTGGTTATATGCCCGGTAGAGGGATTACAAGTCTAACCTCAGTAAATTTAAAGGAATAGAAATTATCCCATGCATCTTCTTGAACCATCATGGAATAAAACTTGAGATGAGTAACAACAGGAATCTGCATACACATACAAAAACATGGAAGTTAAATAACCTTATGTTGAATGATAGCTAGGTCAGAGATGAGATCAAGAAGGAAACTACCAAATTTCTGGAACAAAATGACAATGAAGACAGGAACTATCAGAACCTCTGGGACACCACAAAGGCAGTTCTAAGAGGGAAATTGATAGCACTGCAAGCCTTCCTCAGGAGAACGGAAAGAGAGGAAGTAAGCAACTTAATGGGACATCTCAAGAGACTGGAAATGGAAGAACACTCCAACCCCAAATCCAGTAGAAGAAAAGAAATAACCAAAATCAGAGCAGAACTAAATGAAATTGAAAAGAAAAGAATAATACAACAGATCAATAAATCAAAAAGCTGTTTTTTTGAAAAGGTCAACAAAATAGATAAACCTTTGGCCAACCTAATCAGGAAAAGAGTAAAATCTCTAATCTCGTCAATCAGAAATAACAAAGATGAAATAACAACAGACTCCTCAGAAATGCAAAAAATCCTTAATGAATATTACAAGAAACTTTACTCTCAGAAATACGAAAATCTGAAGGAAATTGACCGTTACTTGGAAGCACGTCACCTTCCAAGACTTAACCAAAATCAAGTGGAAATGTTGAACAGGCCCATACCAAGTTCGGAAATAACGTCAACCATGCAAAATCTCCCCAAAAAGAAAAGCCCGGGACCAGATGGTTTTACGTCAGAATTTTTTTTTTTATTTTTAAAAAATCAATTTTATTAAGGCAAAACTTAATGCAGTAAAATATACAAAAGGTTAAGCACAGAGTTTGATGAATTCTGACAAATGTTTACATCCACATAACTACCATTCCAATCAAGACAGACCATTTTTCTTGGGTCCCTTTTCAGTCAATAAGCCCACCCCATCCTGGGGAGATCTGATCTGATTTCTATCACCATTTTAGAAATTCATATAAATGGAATTATGCCATAGTACTCTTCTGTGTTTTAACTAACACTTTAGCAAGTTCTCATATTTCTAGTTTTCTAAGTATTTTTCTCATGAACAAATACTAAATTTTATTATTTGCTTTTCCCCTGTTATCAAGATTATCATATGGCTTTTCTCCTTTTTTAATTTTTTTTAATTTATTTTTTTATTGTTAAGTCATAGCTATGTACATTTGTGTAGTCAAGGGGTACAAAGTGCTGGTTTTATATACAATCTGAAATATTCTCATCAAACTGTTCAACGTAGCCTTCATGGCATTTTCTTAGTTATTGTATGTAGACATTTGTATTCTGCATTTAGTGGGTTTCGCCTGTACCCATTCTAAGATGCACCGTAAGTATGGCACCACCCATTACCTTCCCTCCAGCCTGACTTCCCCCCTCCCTTCCCCTCCCTTGGCCCTTTCTCCATATTCTTGTGCTATAGTTGAGTTATAGCCTTCATGTGAAAGCTATAATTTAGCTTCATAGTAGGGCTGAGTACATTGGATACTTTTTCTTCCATTCTTGAGATACTTTGCTAAGAAGAATATGTTCCAGCTCCATCCATGTAAGCATGAAAGAGGTAAAGTCTCCATCTTTCTTTAAGGCTGCATAATATTCCATGGTATACATGTACCACAATTTGCTAGTCCATTCATGGGTCGATGGGCACTTGGGCTTCTTCCATGACTTAGCAATTATGAATTGGGCTGCAATAAACATTCTGGTACAGATGTCTTTGTTATATTGTGATTTTTGGTCTTCTGGGTATAAACCTAGTAAAGGAATTGTAGGATCCAATGGCAGGTCTATTTTTAGATCTCTAAGTATTCTCCAAACATCCTTCCAAAAGGAACGTATTAGTGTGCATTCCCACCAGCAGTGTAGAAGTGTGCCCTTTTCTCCGCATCCACGCCAACATCTCTGGTTTTGGGATTTTGTTATGTGGGCTACTCTTACTGGGGTTAGGTGATATCTCAAAGTAGTTTTGATTTGCATTTCTCTGATGATTAAGGATGATGAGCTTTTTTTCATGTGTCTGTAGGCCATGTGTCTGTCTGTCTTTGGAGAAGTTTCTCTTCAAGTCTTTTGCCCACCCTGAGATGGGATCACTTGTTCTTTTCTTGCTAATACGTTTGAATTCTCTGTGGATTCTGGTTATTAAACATTTATCGGAGGTATAACCTGCAAATATTTTCTCCCATTCTGAGGGCTGTCTGCTTGCTTTACTTACTCTGTTCTTGGCTGTGCAGAAGCTTTTTAGTTTGATCAGGTTCCAGTAATATATTTTTGATACTGCTTCAATTGCCTGGGGGGTTGTCCTCATAAAATATTCACCCAGGCCAATTCCTTCAAGAGTTTTCCCTGTACTTTCTTCAAGTATTTTTATAGTTTCATGTCTTAAGTTTAAATCTTTTATCCAGTGAGAGTCTATCTTAGTTAATGGTGAAAGGTGTGGGTCCAGTTTCAGTCTTTTACAGCAGATCACCTGCCAGTTCACTCAGCACCATTTGTTAAATGGGGAATCTTTTCCCCACTGAATGTTTTTAATTGGCTTGTCAAAGATCAAATAACAGTAAGTAGCTGGATTCGTCTTTTGGTTCTCTATTCTGTTCCATACATCTACTTCTCTGTTTTTGTGCCAGTACCATGCTGTTTTGATCACTATCAATTTATAGTACAGTCTGAGATCTGGTAGCCTGATTCCGCCTGCTTTGATTTTATTTCTGAGTAATGTTTTGGCTATTTGAGGTTTTTTCTAATTCCATATAAAACGAAGTATTATTTTTTCAAGATCTTTAAAATATGACAATGGATCTTTAATAGAAGTTGCATTAAAATTACATATTGCTTTGGGTAATATAGACATTTTAACAATATTGACTCTTCCCAGCCATAAGCATGGTATGCTTTTCCATTTTTTCACATCTTCAGCTATTTCTTTTCTTAAAGTTTCATAGTTCTCTTTGTAGAGATCTTTCACGGCCTTTGTTAGATAAACTCCCAAATATTTCATCTTCTTTGACACTACTGTGAAAGGAATAGAGTCCTTGACTGTATTTTTCAGCTTGGCTATTGCTGGTATGTATAAAGGCTACAGACTTATGGGTGTTGATTTTATAGCCTGAGACATTGCTGTATTCCTTGATGACTTCTAAAAGTTTTGTAGTAGAATCCCTAGTGTTTTCCGGACATACGATCATGTCATCTGTGAAGAGTGAAAGTTTAATATATTCTGAGCCTATGTGGATACCCTGATCGCCTTTTCTTCCCTAATTGCAATGGCTAAAACTTCCATTGCAATGTTAAAGAGCAATGGAGAAAATGGGCAGCCTTGCCTGGTTCCTGATCTAAATGGAAATGATTTCAATTTAACTCCATTCAATAGGATATTGGCTGTGGGTTTGCTGTAGATTGCCTCTATGAGTTTAAGAAATGTCCTTTCTATACCAATTTTCTTAAGTGTTCTGATCATAAAGGGATGCTGGATATTATCAACAGCTTTTTCTGCATCAATTGAGAGAATAACATGGTCTTTATTTTTTAGTTTATGTGCTGAATTACATTTATAGATTTACATATATTGAACCAGCCTTGAGAGCCTGGGATAAATCCCACTTGGTCATGGTGTATAATTTTTTTGATGTGTTGTTGGATTCTGTTTGTTAGGATCTTATTGAGTATTTTTGCATCAATATTCATTAGTGATATTGGTCTATAATTTTCTTTTCTTGTTGGGTCTTTCCCTGATTTGGGGATCAAGGTGATGTTTGTTTCGTAGAATGTGTTGAGTAATATTCCTTCTTTTTCTGTATTTTGAAAGTGGTTTAGTAATATAGGTATAGTTCTTCTTTAAAGGTTTGGTAGAATTCTGACGTAAAGCCATCTGGTCCTGGGCTTTTCTTTTTAGGGAGATTTTGTATAATTGATGCTATTTCAGAACTTGATATAGGCCTGTTCAACATTTCCACTTCATTCTGGCTAAGTCTTGGTAGGTGCCGTACTTCCAAGTATTAGTCAATTTCTTCCAGATTTTCATATTTCTGAGAGTAAAGTTTCTTGTAATATTCGTTAAGGATTTTTTTAATTTCTGAGGGGTCTGTTGTTATTTCATCTTTACCATTTCTGATTGATGAAATTAGAGATTTTACTCTTTTATTCCTGGTTAGGTTGGCCAAAGGTTTATCTACTTTATTGAGCTTTTCAAAAAACCAAGTTTGGATTTATTGATCTGTTGTATAATTCTTTTGTTTTCAATTTCATTTAATTCTGCTCTGATTTTGGTTATTTCTTTTCTTCTGCTGGGTTTGGGGTTGGAATATTCTTCCTTCTCTAGTTGCTTGAGATGTCCCATTAAGTTATTAACCTCCTCTCTTTCCGTTTTCTTGAGGAAGGCTTGCAGTGCTATAAATTTCCCTCTTAGGACTGCCTTTGTGGTATCCCAGAGGTTCTGATAATTTGTGTCTTCATTGTTTTGTTCCAAAAATTTGGTGATTTCCTTCTTAATCTCATCTATAACCCATCTATCGTTCAGCATAAGGTTATTTAGCTTACATGTTCTTGTATGGGTATGCAGATTCCTGTTGTTACTGAGTTCAACTTTTATTCCATGACGGTCTGAGAAGATGCAAGGAATAATTTCTATTTTTTTTAAATTTGCTGAGGTTAGATTTGTGGCCTAGGATGTGGTCAATTTTGAAGTATGTTCCGTGGGCTAATGAGAAGAGTGTATATTTAGTTTTGTTGGGATGAAATGTTCATAGATGTCTGTTAAGTACAGATCTTGAATGGTTAAGTTTAAATCTAAGATTTCTTTGCTTAGCTACTTTTTGGAGGATCTATCCAGCACTGCTAAAGGGGTGGTAAAATCTCCAACTACTATGGAACTGGAGGAAATCAAGTTGCTCGTGCCTGTTAGAGTTTCTCTTGTAAATTGAGGTGCATTCTGGTTGGGTGCATAAATATTAATAATTGAAATCTCATCATATTGAGTATTACCTTTAACAAATATGAAGTATCCATCTTATCCTTCTTTATTTTGGTTGGTTTAAAGCCTATTGCATCCGCGAATAGGATTGTAACGCCTGCTTTTTTCTTCTTTCCATTTGCCTGGAGTATAAATGATTATCCCTTCACCTTGAGTCTATGTTTTTCTTTTAATGTAAGATGTGATTCTTGTATGAAGTAGATATGTCTTGAATTTTTGTATCCAGTCAGCTAACCTTTGCCTCTTTAGAGGACAATTTAAACCATTCACATTAATTGAGAATATTGATAAGCCTTTCGAGAGTCTGGTGGACATTTTTAATATTTTTGCGACTGTGGAAGTTGGAATTTGATCAAAATTTTCTGGGTGGGTTTAATTTTGTGGTGGAGAATTATGCTGGTCTTTTTGGAGGATAGGTCTGAGAATATCCTGGAGAGCTGGTTTAGTTATGGCAAATTTCTTCAACATGTGAATGTCATTAAAGTATTTAATTCCTCCATCATAAATGAAACTCAGTTTGGCTGGGCACAGGATACTGGATTGAAAGTTATTTTGTTTTAGGAGATTAAAAGTTGATGACCATCCTCTTCTAGCTTGAAAGGTTTCAGCAGAGAGATCTGCAGTTATTCTAATATTCTTCCCCTTGTAGGTAATGTTTTTTTTTTTTTTTTTTTTTCATCTGGCTGCTTTCAGAATTTTCCCCTTCATATTAACTTTAGTGAAATTGATTATGATGTGTCTGGGGGATATCTTATTCGGGTTGAGTCGTGCTGCAGTTCTGAAACTGTCAGCTATCTGAAATTCAGAATCTCTTGGCATGTCTGGAAAGTTCTCTTTCATAATCTCATGGAGAAGAGACTCTGTGCCTTGTGAAGCCACTTCGTCACTTTTGGGGATCCCTATAAGATGAATATTAGTTTTCTTTGAATTATCCCAGAGCTCTCAGAGAGTGATCTGTTTTTGCCCTGCATTTCTCTTCCTCTCTGAAGTTTGGGAGCGTTCAAAAGCTTTGTCTTCAATGTCAGAAATCCTTTCTTCTGCTTGCTCCCTTCTGTTACTAAGGGATTCTACTGTGTTTCTCAGATCTTTGAGGGCTGCAACTTCTTGTCTCAATGTGTCAAAATCTTTGGTCATTTGGTTTTTGAATTCGTTGAATTCTTGAGACATCTTTTGGGTCACTGCTTGGAATTCTAATTCAATCTTATTTGCTATCTAGATTCTGAATTTGATTTCTGACATCTCAGCTATTTGTTTGTGCATGGGATCTTGTGCTGTGTCTGCCCCATTGTTCCTTGGGGGAATTGATCTACTTGATTATTCATATTGCCAGAGTTTTTCATTTGATTTCATCTCATGATTGTTTTTCACCATTGCCTCTAGCTGTCCTCAGAGTTGTGGTGGTGTCTCTCTGAGATTAGACCCTGGGGGGATCACTCTGTTGTTGCTGATTCTTTGTAGGGGGTGACCCTGTGTAGCTCTTCTGGGCCTTCCCCTAGCCAGGGAGTTCTGGTTGTGGAAGCAGCTCTTGAGTGTGACACCCCCGGATCCAGCAACAGGGCAGGGGTGGTGCACACAGTTCTGGGAGTGCCTGGCACCCAGTGACTTTGGCACAGAGGGCTCAAAGCTGCAGCAGTCTCTGGTCAGGGGAAGGGCTCTGTGCAGAGGCAGGGAGGGCTCCAGAGGGCACACGGTACCAGAGTCCCTGGCCAGAGGAGCTGGCCGGTGTGGAGGCAGGGAGGGTACAGGAGGGAGGACACGAGGTTGCTTGTCCGGAGTTCCTGGTCAGGGCGTGGGTGAGGCCTGGCGGGCAGGGTAGCAAGTCCCAGTGCAGTTCTTACCAGGGTCTGGGCGGGCGCAGCTCTTATGGAGGTCCGGGAGAGTGCCGATTGTGGGTCCCAGCGCAGCTTTTCTGGAGGTGGCTTTTCTCCTGCACAGAGTCGCCAGTCCTGCCCCGTCAGCTCCTTGAGGTGTGGGACCTTTTGTTCATTCCTCTTTCCATGGGGTGGAGGAGGCTCCCGGTGGCTTGCTTAAGGCTCACGGGCTGCTGGCAGTCGAGCTGCTCCTCTGCTGCCGCAGAGGCCGCATGGGTAGACCCGCCTCCCACCGTGGACCTGGAGCCTCACTGTTCGGTGGCAAAGCCCCGGGCCTGGCACCCCCAGCCGCCCGTTAGGGTGCGAGGCACACATGGAAGATGGTGGGAGAGGAGGAGGAGAGGAAGGAGGCCAAGTTGTGGGGAGGGCTTTGGGGCGAGTGGGTGCGGGGAGTGGCCTCAGATTATTATGTGCCTACTTTACAGTAGAAGGAATCCAGCAGACATCTCAAATGTACATCAGAAAAGGATGACTTCTACTTATCAAGGCTATATGTGATCTGACTGAAGACTGAAACAGTTTTTTTTATTCATAGCAGACCCTTGTGGCCATTCTTAGATGCTTTATAAAAGTGACTATGATAGATACACTTCCCACACATCAAGCAAAGTTCAGAAGGCCAGAAACACTGTGTTCAGTCTTTGTCCTAAGAGTTGGAGAAATTGACTTAATACCAAAAGGTCTTCCACTCTGAGGTGTCTGTCACACTGCTGTACTGACTATCCGTCACTACCGTTATCTAAGATTTTTGCCAGACATTAACTAAGCTGCTACATTCCTGCCTCTGTTTCTGCCCTCAACTTATTGCTTCTTGTTACAATTTGTTTTACTCCCAGATCTGGACTTTTGAATCATATATAGACTACAAGTTGCTTGAACATATGGTCTCAATCGTGACCCAACCTATCTTTGTGATCTGATTCTTTCTTGCTATAATTTATTAGGAGATAATGTCTGTGATATTTAAATCATTTACTACATCAACAAGTTATTAGTTGCTGTGCAGTCAGAGAGCACCTTGCCATTGGGCCAGAAAAATTTTACTAACTTGAGAGGTCTCTGAAGTTACCTTGAGAAGGCTCGCATAAGTTGAACTTTGTAGATTCCTTTTAGGTTTACTGAATTATACTTCTGTCACTTTCTTTTTTTTTTTTTTTGAACCAGGTTTTTTTTTATTTATTTTTTATTTTTTTGTTTTTGGGGATTCATTGAGGGTACAATAAGCCAGTTACACTGATTGCAATTGTTAGGTAAAGTCCCTCTTGCAATCATGTCTTGCCCCCATAATACTTCTGTCACTTTCTTTCCGAAGCTAAAATAAGGCACCAGTTCAAAGTAAAAGACCAATTTCATGTGTCTGCCCATGAAGATGAATGGATGTGGCAAAAATCCAGAAATGCCATAGATAAATTACTGTACAGCTCATTGACCATTCTGTCAATGCTTTACTTGAAAGTGATGTCAAGTTCCATTGGCAAAGTGATTCTCAAGCATTACTTTCAAGTATATGTTCCTCAGATGTCATGGAAGAACTTCGGTGACCTGCTAAGATGTAAATCATATGCAGTTTCAACAAATCATGTCATAGATAGTTTGACCATTCATATTATTTTCCAATAAAGGAAATTACAGAGAGCTCCGTGCACATGTTTTTTTTATTTCTTCCTCACTGTGTTCAAAACCAGTGACATTGACAAAAAAATAAATCTAGAAGGCCCTTTTGAATAATGTACCCTTTTTCATATTTACACAATATATATGTGCACGTATTTTTAATCTTTTATAGCCTACATCCCTATCAAACACATTAGCAAATATACCACAAAAAAGAAACAATTGTACCAGAGCCCCTCCACAAGAGTTTTATTTATTTACTTATTTTTTTGTTTTTTTTGAGACAAAGTTTCACATCATCACCCTTAGCAGAGTGTTGTAGCGTCACAGCTCACAGCAACCTCAAACTCTTGGAATTAAGCTATTCTCTTGCCTCAGCCTCTCAAGTAGCTGGGACTACAGGTACCCACCACAATGCCTAGCTATTTTGTTGTTGTTGTTGTTGTTGTTGTTGTCATTGTTTAGCAGGACCAGCCGAGTTTGAACCTGCCAGCCCCAGTGTATGTGGCCCGCACCCTAACCACTGAGCTTTGGGCGCTGAGGCAAGAGTTATATTTAAAGTGGCTTAAATAATATGTTTTTTGTTTATTTTGGTGTTTCTTCAAAGAACACAATGTGAGACCTCCTTTTTTTTAGGAAAGAATACAACAAACTGATTTTTAAAGAAAGCAACAAAGTGAATCTTCAGATGGTTGCTGAGATTATGAACATTGGTAAACAGTTCTTCCTGCTAGAAATTATCTTCTACCACTCTGGATATCTTTATTTAATTCCCTTTACAAAATCTTAGCTCCATTCCTCTTGAGTGATGGTCTTGGTGTTCCACTCTCTTCCTTGGGTAAAAAAAAGTTGAAATACCACCTTTTATTACTCTTTGAAGAGTGAACAGAAGGAGCCCTCCTGTTCCCCTGGGCCTTGGATTCATCATGGCTATGATTCTGCCCCAAGTCTTTAGTATAAGTAGGGTTGGTGGAAAAAGAAGGCAAGGCCAGCCTTCCCATTTTTTCATAAACCCCTGTGATGTCTTGTCGTGTCCATCTCTTAGAAGAAGAGGAACTTCATACTTCCTGTTTTCCATTTAATATTATAGCCAAAATTCCAATATAACAGATATTGTCCAATGTAGTCATGACCATAGTAACAGAGCATCAGTCTAGCTCTTAAGTTAAATGGAAGAGTTAGGTCAGAAGGAAACAGCTTAACTAAAATATTATCGATCCTGTCAATATGATTAGTTAAATTGAGTATTCTTATTACTTGACACTTGAATAAATTACAACCTCTTAGGAGCTGACAAAGAAGCACTAAAAGGAAGTAATCACACTCAATGTTAGGCCCACTGAACCTGAGACTCTAGGAAAGAAAACTTGGCCAAAACAGTCTGGGCAGTGAGATGCAGCTATCAAATAATGCAAATTAGTGCCTTCTCATGGGTTTCCACTTTGTTTGTGAGGAACAAGAGTGTAGGATTTGAGGTTTAGAAAATGTCTAGTATGTATAGAGATATTAACCAATATAATGTCCCCAATATAATATGATAATTATCCCCAGCCACTGTCTATGAAAGTTGTATATATTACCTGTTATTCTACTTTCTGCAAGGTAGGAGTATTGTGCTCAGGAGTTCCACAAAGGGCACACTGCTAAACAAGTTAAATTTAAAGAGGAGTCCTTTTATTGAAGAGCCAGCCGGTGACTGCCTCAGTGTCCCAACATGGGGTTTCTGAGAGCAGCCCTAAATGCTTAAGGGGACGAGTTTTTAAGGGTTGGTCTGCATCCTTGTTGGCACACAGGCTGTCCAGGTGCATCTGGATAGGATAGCAAGCAAGCATTGTACAGAAGTAGAATTTTGCAGTTAGTCAGACATCATACATCTTTGTTTTAATATTTTCCCCATATACATCTTAATTTCAGCACGCCCTCCATACATCTTAGTTTCAGTAATTTCCCCACCCGGTATTGTTTAAAAGTCAGTCCAGGAACAGTTGGTACTTCCTGGGCAACAGACCAGGAGGAAGCCAAGCAAGAAACTTGGAGTGAACTAGAAGCAAGAAATTAATTAGTACTTTTCCATCTATCTTGGTAGTCAACTAGACTTATTTCATTTTTCTGTAAAGCTTGCAGTCCAGAAATTTGCCAGGAGTTAACTGGTATTTTTCCGTTACAGCCTAGGCCTGACACCTTTCTGTCTTAGCATAGGCCCACTAGGCCTAACAAAGGTGGAATAAATAAATGTTCTCCCCGTTAACAGAAACTTTAAGAATTTTTAGTTCTCTTTATTTTACGTATTACTAAAATGACTCAAAAATGAGGCTTAATTTTAACATTGGATAAAGTACTTCATTATTCAAAAGAAAAGAAAATGATTCTGGCAATTGAAACATTTTACGTGTCTAGTTCACACTTATGAGTACTTATGAACAACAAAAAAGTCTCTTTTATTATAAGGTGACCATAAATAATGTTCTCCTTTTTTAAAAAGTCAGTCATCTGACGTTTGTTCTTCTTTCCTTATTTTCTAGAGAGATATTAACCAGTATAATTTAGAAAACTAGTTAATTTATCTTCACAAGAGTTTTGTGGTTTTTCATAAATTCAAATAGACCATGCAAGAAGCTGCAATTCTGGGAAAATCCACACCTGTCTTGATCCATTTCCTCTTGCTTGTATCAGAATACCCCAAAGTGAATAATTTATGAAGAGAAGGAATTTACTGCATATAGTTCTTAAATATGAGAAGTCCAAGATTGAAGGGTTTCATCTAGCGAGAGCCTTTTGGCTTGTGGAGACACTCTATGAAGTCCTACAGAGGATCACTGATGAGGGGGCTGAAAGTGCTAACAACATACTAGCTCAGGTTCCTCTTCTTCTTTTCGTAAAGCCACCAGTTTCATTTCCATTATAACTCATCAATCTATCGATCTGTGAATGGATTAGCCATTCATGAAGGCAGATCCTTCATGATCCAATCACCTCCTAAAGGCTGCACCTTTCAATACTGCCACTGTTGGATTACATTTCTAACCCATGAAGTTGGGCAACACATTTAAACAATGACCACACCCAGATTTCCAAGAAGCTAAGTATTTCTTCAACTTATAGCCCACTCAAGACAATCCTTTTGGATTAGGACCAATTAAAGGGTAAATGTTATAATATTAGGCCTGGGGCTATTAACTAATTTAACAAGAAGAGTTAGAAATAACTGAGTGTGGCCTGAGGCTTGGCACATGTTAGATACTCAGTAAACATTACACAGTTGAATAAAAATAAAGGTTTGAAAAACCCCAAGAAGTCAAAGTACATCTTTGGCAGAATCATGTTTCCTATTCTTTAAGACTCACACACTTCTTAAACTCCTCCACATGGGGTCCCACAGCAAGGAGGAACCTGATTAAAAAAAACAGTCTTCTAAACCCTCTACCCAGTTGATCTTCCTGAGTTATAATGCAGGCATCAAAATTCTGTTGCCCATTTATCAAAAAAAGTACAATAAAACAATAACATGCCTTCATTAAACACATTCATAAAAGAAGAACAAAGAAAATAATGACAAAAACTATGCCGTTGCCACTCCTAGATCTCACAAATATTAGATTATTTTTATGGTGTCTAAATAATTCCGAATGTGAATTAACTTTCCCAAGCATATTCCTGTAGTTTAAGATATTGACTTTTAAGCCATATTTTATTTTTAAATTGTGGATGATACAACTAAAAGAAGAATTGCAGTCAGGATAGGAAATTTTAGACAGGAAAACTCTTCAGATTTTATTTAACTCATGTAACATATGATTTGATTCACCACTTCTTTTGTTTGGCTGAAAAATGTTTTGTCCTTGTACTCTACTAGATTTTCTTGAAAATATGATGTGATTAACAAATATTTGCTGCTGTACATAAATATAAATTGTCAGGAAAATATACTTTCATAATTTTTTCAGCAGATCCTATGTTAGCAGTGGAAAAAACCCACGCTCCTAATTCAATTGCAATCATAAACTATCCCATCGCCTTTTACATGAAGTAAAATTTGTAAAAATATTGAATTTATTAAATATATGTATGAGATACATAGTTATTTCAAACATTTGGGGCGATATATGTATTTTGGTTATGTGGATGAATTCTATCATACTGAAACCAGGGCTTTCAATGTACACCCCACCAGAATAGCATATATTGTACCTGATAGGTAGATTTTTATCTCTCATGCCGCACTCACCCTCTTCCCTTAGTTGGTGATGTTCATTACACCTCTCAATGAACATATATATCCCTGATTTAGATTGCACTTTTTAGTGAGAACGTGTGGTATTTGTTTTTCCATTCTTGATACACTTCAGGAAGTGGCCTCCATTTCAATTCTCGTTGCAGAAAAAGTCATTATTTGATTCCTTTTTGTAGCCTTGCATTACTGCATGGTGTGCGTGCGTGTGTGTGTGTGCATATGCATGTATATATACACACCCTACACTTTCCCTATCCATTCATTGGTTGGCAGCACTTAGGTTGATTCAACATCTTTGCACTTGTGGATTGTACTGCAATAGACTTTTGGATAATGGTGCCTTTTTGATAAAATGACTTATTTTCCTTTGCATATATGCCCAGTGGTGGTATTGCAGGATCAAATGGTAGGCGTAGGTCTGCTGTTAGTTATTTGAAGAATCTTTACAGTGCTTTCCATAGCTCTGTACAAGTTTACATTTCCACCAACAGTGTAGTGCTTTCCGTATCACTGGAACGAGTTTGTTTCCACCACAAATACACCAATGTCTGTTGTTTTTTGACTTTTGTTTTTTTTTTTTTTTTAATTTTTTTATTAAATCATAACTGTATATAATGATATGATTATGGGGCATCATACACTCACTTCGTAAACCATTTGACACATTTTTATCACAGTGGTTAACATAGCCTTTCCGGCGTTATCTCAGTTACTGTGCCAAAACATTTACATTCTACATTTACCAAGTTTCACAAATACCCCTGTAATATGCACCACAGGTATGATCCCACCGATTCCCCTCCCTCTACCCACCCCCCCCTTTTGAATAAGGGAATTCTGACAGCAGTAACGTGGTATCTCATTGTGGTTTTAGTTTACACTTTCCTGATAATCAGTGATTGTGAGCATTTTTTCATAAGAAGACAGACAAGAACATGCATCTTTGTGGGTAAAAAGCCATTGGATAATTTTTTACATCTTTTATTTTTAAGCATGATTCCTATTTTAAATATATTCTTTTAGTTCCAATTCTTTCTTTTTAATTTCTCATAAAGAATCTGTTCTAGAGTGTCTTACACATGCTGTACTTTGATTTAAGTATTTGTAACATTGTGGCCCCAAAACTTAATACATTATTTTAAAATTGCGAATGTGACGAACAATCAGTTCATTGTGTAGTCAACTTTCCATTGCCAGCAAAAGTAATTAAACTTTTTCTTAAAACTTTTTATTTTATATTACAGAGCCTTTTGAGGAAATAGAGTAATTCATTTTGTGTGTGTTAATTTGTTTTCTTTGAGTTTTCCTTGGAAATTGGATGAAATGTTTCTAATGTTTTTTTCTTGGTAACCATTACTTAGATTCAGTTTTCTACTTCTATATTTTGTTATTGACTGCCAGTCTTTTAATATTTTCTAACTTTCTTCATATTTGCTGCTTCTGTCAGGCTACATAATTCTTTTTATTGCTGAATGAATTAGCTAAAAATATTAAATAATATTTTAAAACAGTTGAGCAGTATTCTGGAATGACAACAAAAATCCAGTTATAGTTCAGGACCTCCTACCAACTCCGTTCAGTGAGATTGCATGGTCAAGTGGACGGTCACAGAAAATTCCCAGGCATGGCATCCCAATCAGGATCTGCCTAACAATGTGTGTAGAAATAGAAAGCAGCTCATGTCATGACTACTTCAAAGAATTCTGCAAGCTTGGGATGATAGCACGTTTTTTTTTTTATTATTATTTTTTTTATTATTAAATCATAACTGTATACATTGATATGATCATGGGGCATCATACACTCGCTTCATAAACCATTTGACACATTTTTATCACAGTGGTTAACATAGCCTTTCCAGCGTTATCTCAGTTACTGTGCCAAAACATTTACATTCTACATTTACCAAGTTTCGCAAATACCCCTGTAATATGCACCACAGGTGTGATCCCACCGATCCCCCTCCCTCTACCCACCCCCCCCTTTCCCCCTTCCCCCTATTGTTAAGTTGTAGCTGGGTTATAGCTTTCATGTGAGAGTCCCAAATTAGTTTCATAGTAGGGCTGTGTACATTGGGTACTTTTTCGTTTTTTTAGCACCAGAGATAATCAAAGAATCTGTGTAAAGATGTCTCTATTATAGACTGCCAAGCAAGGCAAAGAACCAACCCAGCTGAAGTTAACTCTGCTGTCCTCTCTTAGACCACACTGTTCCTTTCAGCTTATAGAAGTTCAGAACTAGAAAAAGTTAGATTTCTAAAAATAATTTAAGGCTATATATTTGATTTAATAATATACTATATTGCATTCTATTAAATTATATTACAATTCTACAGATGGGAATTAAAGAGTATTCTGTTTGCTTTTTACCAGAGAATGGACCCAATTTGAATAATACCTGAGTAGCAATTACTACATGCTGTGATTGGAAGGTTTCCCCAACCACTTGTCATGATGGAAAAAATTTATCATTAAAGATCAATTTCTTTGGAGGAGCTCTGGGTACACTATAGTAAATCTGTTCTACAATCCAGGGGCTCTCATTATCACCATGAGCATTATTACCTGAATTTGTATCTGATATAAATACTAGTTGACATTTTCACTGAAAAAGGGAAATTATGTTTAAATTGGATTAGAGAGCAAGGTCTTGTTCACTGATCTTGGGTAGAGTATGTTAGTAGAGATAGATTCCACAGAAGGAAATAGAGTCATAGGAAATCAGGCAGGAGGAAGGGCAAGGAAGGTAGGGCCAGGAAACTCACCTAACACTATTCAGGTGATGGGCACATTTACAGCCCTGACTCAAGCCATGTTTCAAAAACATTTGTATCCACTTAATATTTTGAAATTTGAAAAACTAAATATAAAGAGAAAAAACTAAATGCTTCTCAAAATAACATCCCATTCTATTCTGAAACTTTTACTACAAAAAAGTAATAGGTAGTTCTATTCTCCAAAAAAGATATCTCTGAGCAGGAGTGACCTTTTTTCCCACCTGATTTCTTTTGTAAATCAATTTTGGTCTTTGGTTGAACTTTACTGTTTGTCTCATTAAAATTCCATCTCATACCGCTCATCTACTTGCACTATCGGGCTTAATTCTAGCAACTGGTATTGAAGATGGAACAAAACAGCCAAACTGTGAGCCCAGTGAGGGCCTCATAGTTTAAAGTAAATGTAGACCGTTAGTGGGAGATTACAATATGTTGTGGTACATGCTAGGGCAAATACAAAGTGCAAGTAAGACTATGATAATGACAAGTATGTGAGGTAATGCATATGTTCAATATTAAGTTTAATTTAGCCATTCCACAGCAGATCCATATATTAAAACACCATGTCATAAACTTTAAATTTATAAAATTTTGTTCTTATCAAATAAAAGAAATTGTAAATCAAAGATAACATTGGAGAATGATTTCCCTGGGCTTAGAGGGTGTCAGGGATAGCCACTTGGAGAAGATGTTCATGTTTCTTCTCTGAGGCCAGACTCAGAGGATAAATTATCCAATAAAGGGAAGTTGGGTATGAGATTGTTCTAGAAAAAAGAGAACAGCATGTTTAAGGCCAAGAATCAACAGGGACATGGTGTATATTGGAATATGAAAAATCGAAAATCTTTCTATAGCTAAAGCAGGGATTAGAAGACACCAGCAGAGCCTATGCAATGGAAGGACATTTAAGCTGTATCCAGGAATAAGGCTCTATCCTAAGAGAAATGAAGAGTCCCTGAAAGATTTTAAACAGAGAACCATGATTTCATTTTGGAGAGAATACACTGTAGTTGCTTTGTAGGTGGGATGTGGCAGGATAACATACCAACAAAAAAGCTGCTGGTACAATATTTGAGGCAAGATATAGTTATGACCTCAATAGGGTAATGGCAATGGGGAGAGAGAGAAAAGAATGGAATCGGGAAATATTTAGAAAATATATGAAAGTATTAGTTATTGACTTACTGATTAGCAGCAAAGTAATGAAGGACATGATAAAGGAAGTGAAGCTATCCAGAATTATGCCTAATGAAGGTAATAATTATCAGGTTTTCACTAAAATAGGAAAAATACAGAGAAAGAACAGAAGCATATTGGGAGAGGTGAGCGGTCAGGGAGAAGAGGACGCACAATGAGTCCATGTTTGTTATTTTGGTGGCTGTAGAACATCCACATGGAAATGTCCCAGAGGGTGATACATTTGCATACACGAAGATCAGGAAGAAACATGGACTTGAAATGTAGAGTTGAGAGTTGTCAGCACATAAATAGGAATAAAGTTAAGAGTATGGGTAAAATGAAAAGAAAAGAAGGCCTAGGAAAAAAATCCGGAAGTCATAATGTATGGTCCTGAGAGAAACACTGGGAAAGGCCTCCCCTCCCCCCGCAACATCACTAGACTCCTACCTCCTTTGTCCTTGGTCCAGATACCCCTAAACATATTCTTGCTGGAGCAACATTGCACTCTAGTGTGGCTTCACTGAAGAATAATGACATCTCCAATATCTTTGAAGGTTGAGACAAACATTTATATTGTTTATATTATACCTAATTTTTATACATACATCTAAAAATCCAGGTCATTTTTAAAACCCCACGATAGTCTGTGGGAAGGAGAGTTGTACCAGAGAATCATGCCTACACATTGCATATGAAGGGGAGATATTTTATATGCTGATGACTTAATGAATACCCAATAAGTTGCCAGGTCCCATCCCTTACTTTTATAACTATTCTTTTAAAGGTGAACAGATCCTTGAAGGGAGACTTTGCAGTCTGTTCAGCATGCTATTTATACTTGAAAAGTGTTGAATTATCCTAATCATACTTATAGTAACAATCAAGATTAATTGCACCTATATTAGGATTACTTATTATTTGTTCTACTTCAGCAGTAACACAAATCCAATTGTACAGACAATTTCCATAATCCAAATTGTGAAAAAAAAGTAGATCAAGTAAAGCTGGTTGAAATAGTATTCAAAATAAATTCTTAACCAGATGGTTATCTAAAATTTCCTTTTTGACAGGGAGTCTATTCTGAACAGATTGTATATGTGTCTCACTGGTAGAAGTGGATTATCTGTCTTGAATTGGATTGTGATGACGATGACCCTATTCTAAGCAAACCAAATCTCTTGAACTATATAATAAGATCAGGAGGAACATTCGGCCTGAGAACAACAGATTGCAATCACGGAGATGATTTCTCTAACATTTTTTCCAGCCTCTTTCTTTGATGTACATGATACTGTGTTCTTTGCCCTGCAGAGAACCCCAATTCTGTAGTTTTGTATGCTAATTCTTTTTTCCTTTTTCAAATATATATATGTGTATGTATATAATTTTTATAAGCAGAGCTGAATGAGTAGCAGGAAGCTGCGGAATCTATCTTACAAAAAGGTGACTGTGGGAGAATCTAGAATCTTCTTTCATTGTGCAGTAGGATTGGAGAAATACAACCAAGAGTGAACATTTAACTGATTCACTTATTCCTTCTTGTCTTTAGGCCGTGAGAAGGCAAAAGTTGCTTGAACAGAGTATCCAATCTGCCCAGGAAATGGAAAAATCCTTACACTTAATTCAGGAGTCCCTCGCATTTATTGACAAGCAGTTGGCAGCTTATATTGCAGACAAAGTGGACGCAGCTCAAATGCCTCAGGAAGCCCAGGCAAGTACATCTGGGAATGAGCTTCTGTTCTTTCAGTTTTATTACCTAAACAAAACGTTGCTGAGTTTCTAACTTGAAGTGTATTCAACAAGTTGTGCAGGAGACAGGTTCGATTGACTGATTTGACTACGTGGAAGTAACGGAGAAAAAGTGTCTAGATTAGTATTCTAAGATTTATTTTTGAAAGTGTGTAATGGAGGAATTTCGAATAGAAACACTTAAAAGGCAGGAAGATTCAGATCTGCTGTTTATCAGTGTTTTCAAACTATACTAAAGCTGGAGGGAAAACGTAGAAATGTAAATGGTGAAGAAAATATGTTTTATGGTACTATTAAAAAGCAGTCTCACACATTTTTTATCAACTCATCTGTGTTATCCTGGAATCACAAGTCACATAATATCTATATTGTTTTACATTAATGTGCTATAAGCAAGTAATGCAAAATTATCGATATAAATTTGAGTCTTATTACTACTGACCATAGTTGATGTATTCACATGTACACTCAACCCATATACATTCAACTCTGAATTCAGTCTTACATATGAGATGTAGTTAAGCACTTTTTTTAGACTTAGAGTTAACATAGTAATGAAAACAAATCTAAGTCGACTTTGAAATGAGTAAATTTGCACCATATCTAAACTTACACTCATCTTAAGAAGGAGTTTTAAAATGTTAAGTTTCTATTTTAAAGTAGCGTGTAAATGTATATAATACATTTGTATCACAGGTGTTTACTATTTAAATGTCTTTACAGTTGTGTCATAGTAAGGTAAGACAGATACTTTTGAAATCTTGTGTGCACATTATGGATCCAATAACCAAATATAAGTTAGATCTATATGCTATGATGAGAGGGACATTCAAAAGTTATCTACAAATCGCAAAGACTATCTCCCTACTGATTGGTGTACATAATGAATTTATTCACTTTGAAATAAATTATGGGATGAAATATTATACATATGTGTAGATTATGCTTACAGCATAATAACAGGGAAATGAATCACAGTGAGATTGGCGCCCTGGGCATCATTGTACACGATAGCATAAATCAGTTTACCATATTGTCTAAGTTTGACTAAGAAAGTCCCTGATTATGTAAAGCAGAGCACTGGGGTATTTGATAGGCCTAGAAAGTCCAAAGCAAAGGGTTCCTTATGATATGCACAGCACTGCAGAAAGAGAACAGCAGGGAGAATTCTAGAGATAAAATCCTCAGCATAGCTTTTCACTGGAACAACAAGAGTAAATAGAAATGGGAGATAATAGTAAACATTCTTGAGATTTTATTTTTTTAATTTTTATATTCAATGTATATATTTGGGCGGTACGTGTTATATTTTCGTCCATACTCTACCTAGTATATATATTTTTTCAAGCTTCTATAAGCCTAGTCAAGTTCTCTAGCATTAACTGTTCCTAAGACTATCCAAATGTGGGTCACATAGAAATTTGTTATTGCTACATAACATTCGAACATATTTATTGGGTATATGTGCTATTTTATTATACACATAGAATGTGTAATGATCAAGTCATGGTATCAGACTATCCATCACTGTCAAGGTATAGTAAAATACGTGGTAAAAATGAGACATTGTTATTGAATTGAGAAAAATTACAAGATTATAAACTAAATTCAGAGAAGAACTGCCTTTACAAAAGTTACAGTGTCATGACCTTGAAGGAATGTTTTATTAAAGGATGACCATAACTTTCTCAGTGTAAGTAAGGGAAATTTTGAGAAATATAAATAATAAATGTTATAATCATACATTTGTACTTTAAAATATATAAAAAGCTACTTTTTGAGGCCTGTAGAGCAAAACTATGAGTAGCAAATTTGATAGTAAAAGGCTATTATTGTCTTAGAAGAAGAATGGGAATTTTTCAGGAAAAAAAGTATTGTTTAGCTGAAAAGGTTGTGCATTTTCTTTTATTTAGAAGTGGATGTAGGATTCTACAGGCTGTCCCAAAAGTTGCCCAGGAAATCACCCTACTCAGGGAAATATTTTGTAAAGGTACATTTTGCTACAATTTCCTCTTTTCCCTATGGATGGTGACTTTATGAGCAACTTTTGGGAATGCCTATATAAACATTAACATAATATACTAATTTTTAATAACAATATAAGATATTTTGTTTGATTTTCTCAAATAAAAAAGCCATAGTAAAAATATTGACTATAGAAGTAGAAAAATACAAGTAGCAGAACATGGATAAGTTAAAAAGTTTCATTTCTACTTCAAGACATTTTAGAATACTAATGCACTCAAATCCATTTTCCATGCATTTCTCTTTGCACTTGGATTTTAAGATAGTTCTTGACATTGAATCCCCCCAGTGGTAATATACAATATTGGAAAATGCAAGCCACCTGAAAGCTATTAAAGCATTCTTCTTCTCCAAGATTTTATTTTAAGATGACAGTGAGTGAATTGTTTTCTGGAATAGAGTTATCAACTGCTCAGATTTACTTCAAGGATTGTATTTCCTGAAGTTCAATTTAAAACTCCCATAAAAGAAAAAAAAGCAAAGAATAAAAAGTTTGTTTGTAAAATAAATATTTAAGCATAGTATATTGGATAAAGCACCGAAGAGCACCACCAAAATGACACTTAAAATATACATATAAATGTCTGCACACAAAATGAGTGCTAATTTCAGTGCTTTGTATTAACAGACAACGTGCGTTTATGTAAATTTGGATAAAAGTTTATTATTGATAAAGCTAAGATGGGATTAATTTCTCTTTTCAGAAATTGCATATTTTAATTCCTCACTGAGAAGCAGGAAAAAAAGAATATTACCCTACTTAGTAGTTTTTTTAAATATGTGCTCTGATTTTCTGTACAGTGTTGGTCGCGCAGATTTGTGGATGTCTGACTCCACCGTGTGGTGCACTGATAGTTTTGCTACTAAATTTAAGTCAGTTGATAGAGCCTTCTTTGTGTGCATTTTAAGATTATTTGAAATCCTCATGTATAAAAATGTTAATTGATCAGTTATCTGTCTTGTTTAGAAAACTGTACCCTCTGATTCTGCATTGAATTGAAAAATATTTTACTTATTTAGTGACATGAGTTTATGAAAGTGAAGCTTAATCTTTTAGATAATAAAATCACATACTGCAAAGATATCAGCATATGTTGATCTATGCGTATTTTATTTTAAAAAATCGAAAAAACTCCAATTAAATCGTGACAACCACAGCATCAAATTGCCCAGTGCCAGTCCATTTAAAAAGAGTTAAAGCACAAAATTAAGATAACAGCTTCTTGATTCAGACAAGAAAGAAAATAGGGAAAACTCTTTTAGATATTAAATATATATATATTTTTCTTTTCTTTTTTTTTTTTTTTGCAGTTTTTGGCAAGGGCTGGGTTTGAACCCACCACCTCCGGCGTATGGGGCTGGTGCCCTATTCCTTTGAGCCACAGGCGCCGCCCTATTAAGTATATATTTTAAGTACAGAAATTGGAAATTTAATAACTATTACAAAATACAATGATTGAAAATGTAGCAATCTATGAATATTTCTTTGAAACAATTTAGAAAATCACCACATTGTATAACTGCAGTAGATCATGTGGCATGAGTTGGGCTGGTTACTTCTTAATTTTCCAGAATATACTAATGTACAGAGATTAGGTACCTAAAATTCAGTAGCAAAAAACCCAAGTTCCCAAGCTGTATATACTCTGGACCAGTCAGAGTATATCAAATCAGAATCACTAGATAGATTTAGTCATCAGAATTTTTAGAAACCCTCCTGGTTACTCTGATGCGAATGGCTTTGGATAGTTCTTTACTGGTAATGACTGAATTGCTCCATTTTTTTTTTTCTCATCACACTTCTGAAAACTCTTTTATAAGGATTAACAGTTCACTGGGAGGGAGTCAGAGTGGCAGTCAAACTACAGGTGGCATTCATGTTTTGATTGTCCTCTCTCTCTTATGGAAAAATGAGTGATGTTAGAAAATACATCTGAGAACTACTGCACAAAGTAATTTAATTTACACAAATAGAAATTTAAATATGGATAATATGGATATTACAGACTGAACTCCACTTGGTGTCCTTATATCATTTTTTTTAAATTGTTGGGGATTCATTGAGGGTACACAGAACCAGGTTACATTGATTGCTTTTGTTTCCACAAATGTTAGCCAATCAGTTTAGAGGTAGCTCTAAATCATTTTAGGGGCCAGTGATAACAATGTTTAACGCTTTGACTGCCACACATATAAAAAAGAAAATTTTGCCTTGAAGCCATGCTGTTTTATGATGAAGATAGAATAAAAACTTGGAAAATAAAACAATCTTGAAATATATATCCATTAAAGAATAATATAAAAACTTGAACATTAGTAATTTGAAAAGTAAGGTAAAAACTTGAAAAAATAGTTCATAACTCACATGGCATTTAATGTTTTAAATAGCTACTTGTAATTTATTAAAATTGCAAAGATACTTCAATATGCATGCACATTATTTTTAAGTAATTTAAGTTTTTGACTCTCTATATGTAAGAACACCCCCACATGAACACCTGTTGAAATTCTGCATATCATTGTTTTGATAATGCACATTTTATAGAGAAAAACATAACTCTGTTACTTAGCTTACCATAAGAAATAATGGAGTTGCCTGACAGTTATGGCAATAGTTTAAGTATTCTATACAATAAAGCTGTTCATTGAACCTGATTACACTAGCTGCACATCAATTGAGGTCTTCCTATGTTTCTTGAAAAGGCTAAATCTTCTAACTCACTTTAAATGTATTTGGTCGTATTGAAATGTAAATATTCCAAACAATCAAAATCAATGACTTAAAAAATAAAGACCTAAATGCAGATCTTGGTCTATCAGCTTGAGTTTATGATTTCATTAGGCAATAAAACAGACTTTTATAGTGTAAATAAGCACATTGGATTGCCAAACAGCTCAGAACAGTCTAACTTTACAGCATACTTCACTGATGTACGAATTGAACAGTACAAATCTTCAAAAGGGAGTCTGTTGAGGATTTATGTGAAAATTAAGTAATTTAACCAGAGAAGAATGAAATAGGGAACAAGTCTTGAAATTTAAGTCCAAATGCTAAACTCAACATAGCCATTGCAAAAAAATATATTTTTTTCCTTTTTATTGAGCAAAGTAGATACCATGGTAAACCTAGTGTAGTTACTTTTAAATTTGTTCTGACATTGAAATGTTCCCCTTGTGTGTAACTGTATAGAACTTATTACTTCCTATTTTAGAATAATTATTATTGCTATTTTGATATGTTTGATAGCATAGGAAACAATATCTTGTAAGAATGGAAGAAGATGCAAAAGTTTTAAATAGGCGGCCAGGTGTGGTGGCTCCCACCTGTCATCCTAGCACTTTGTAGGATACATGGTACATGGATGGCTTGAACTCAAGAGTTCGAGACCAGCCTGAGCAAGAGCAAGAGCCTGTTTCTGAAAATAGCCAAGTGTTGAGACGTGTCTGTAGTCTCAACTACTTGGAAGGCTGAGACAGGAGGATTGCTCAAGCCCAAGAGTTTGAGGTTGCTGTGGCTCTCTACTGAGGGTAACAAAGTGAGACTCTGTCTCAAAAACAAAGAAACAAAAGATTAGAATATGCCACACATCATTGACTGTACTTGGAAAACTGCACAATAATAAGTCCTCGCAGGATATATGATACAGTAATAGACATCTTTCATATTATGCACTCTGAAGCATAATATCTTAAGTCTGTAATTAAATTGCAGTATTGTGTCATGAAAATCGCCCTATAAATTTTAAATATAAAAATGAAATTAGCAGCGTCATACTATGCTCATAGTGAAGATGGTTGCAATACTCTGAATATTATTTTATTAAATGATAGCTGTGTATAATAATGCATTTATGGCGTACTTAAGGTGATTTATATTCAAATCATTTTCTAGATTTCTCTTAAACAAATAGACATTTTTCTTCCAAAAATATCTCACAGGGAAGTTAGTAATCTAAAGTACATACCCGGATAACACTTGTCATAGCATATTCTGTTTTATTTTTCTCTTAGCATATATTATTCAAAATTTTGTTTAATATTTTATTTTTTGTTCTTATTTCCCTTCTCTACCTACATTTCCTACCTGCTAAAATTCAACTACAAGAAGTAGTCAATGTTCAGTAAACATTTGGAAAATTCATTGCATTCCAAAAAGGTTTGGAAATTATATGCCAGACAAATGTGATCGATAATGTACATTTTAAAAAATGGATAAGCCCCATATGGCCCTAGCCTTTCCACTCATAGCACAAAAGAAAGATAAAATTTAAGAAATTACTGGCCTAAAAAGTTTTCCATAGTCACCAAGAACCACTTTTGCAATGGAGTGTACTACTATCATAATGCTATCTTGTTATAGTGCTTTATGACATTGTCAGATGTTGGAGCTTTGGAAACACTTTCAAAATATTTTAAGTCATACAGAATGTTTTTCACCTGTAAAGGAATAACTAATAGGAAGTACTTATTTCAGCCTGTTCATATATTACATATTTCTCAAGGACTATCATGCAAATGTCTAAGATTTTCAAAGCATCCACCTCATTTTATTTTCTTATAACAGCCTAATTTGGGACATAAATATTTTTGTTTAAGAGACTATTTGAAAAGATTAGATTAACAGTTGAGGCATGGCGTATGACAAGTGGACACAAGTATTCTTTGGGAGTTGATAGGAATGCTTTAAGATTGGATTGGATTGTGACAATGGATACACAACTCTAAATTAACTCAAGTTCAGGCTTGGCGCCTGTGGCTCAAACGGCTAAGGTGTGGTGGGTTCAAATCCAGCCCGGGCCCGCCAAACAACAATGACAGCTGCAACCAAAAAATAGCCGAGCGCTGTGGCGGGCGCCTGTAGTCCCAGCCACTTGGGAGGTGGAGGCAGGAGAATCACTTGAGCCCAAGAGTTGCAGGTTGCTGTGAGCTGTGACGTCACAGCACTCTACTCAGGGTGACAGCTTGAGGCTCTGCCTCAAAAAAAAAAATTTACTCAAGTTCATTGAATTGTACTTTTAAAATGTGAATTTTATGGTATATAATTATACCTCAATAAAGGTATTTTTTTAAAAAAGACTGTCTAATAAAGCATATCTTGATTATTATAAAGGCAGTCCTGGGGTTAGGAACAAGGTAGGTTCTGGAACAGGTACATTTACCAGTTACCTGTAATAGCCTCCGTTTGTAAGCACAAGTCATACATTGGTCATATGTTTGTAACTTGGAGATTGCCTGTATTTTAAAATGCAATTTTAGGTTGCCATCAACTTTTTCACTCCATTATTTTAATGCACAGTAAAGGATGAAATGTGAGGATTTTGTTAAGTAACCTGGAATTAACTTACATAATAGGTATTTCTTGAGAACCAGGCCAGTGTCCACAAGATCTTACATAGTAATATTGTGATTTTTCCATTGTTTTACCTCCTAATATATTTAATAAATTTTATTTCTAAATCATTTTTAGTTAAACTGCTTTTTCCACTTTAATAATTATCCCTCTATCAAGTGAAAATTAATCTATAATTAACTAAACTGTCCCAATTATTTCTATGCAGCATTCCAAATTTCCTCCTAAAGTTTTTTTTTTTCACTTATCTAATTTGAAGAGTAATCAAAATTGCTTGGAAATATATTATTGTAATGGGTATTATATTCTCATACTTTCATTAGCATAATTAAGCATACCATCATTTTTCAGGTGGATTATATTATGTAATATATTATATAATAATATAATATATAATAATATAATATAATATATAATATATAATAATAATTGCACTCTTTTATTTTTAAAATATTCTGTAATCAAGATTACATAGAAAAATTGATGGATTGTATTTCTCTTCTGAAAATGTATGGCCTACTTTTTAAATATTTTCAATATTAGGGCGGCACCTGTGGCTCAGTCAGTAAGGCGCCGGCCCCATATACCGAGGGTGGCGGGTTCAAACCCAGCCCCGGCCAAACTGCAACCAAAAAATAGCCGGACGTTGTGGTGGGCGCCTGTAGTCCCAGCTGCTCGGGAGGCTGAGGCAGGAGAATCGCTTAAGCCCAGGAGTTGGAGGTTGCTGTGAGCTGTGTGAGGCCACGGCACTCTACCGAGGGCCATAAAGTGAGACTCTGTCTCTACAAAAAAAAAAAAAATAATAAAATATTTTCAATATTAGAAAATTCACCTGTTCATTAAAAAATGAGGTTGTATTTTTATTTCCCATGAGTGGGTCAACATGAGACAGGCGAGGAAACATTACTTAGGCCTTAGGCCAGGGACATACATTTCAAGAGAGTTATAAAACGGTACAGGATTTTATACTGAGTGGGCTGTAAATATACATGTTTAACAAAATATGGGAAGAGTCATGAATATGTATGAAGACAAGAATGCACATGTGTAATTGAGCCCTTACACCTCTCATCCTATCATGGATGAGAATGGAAGTTTTAAGGCTTTCTCTTTTTTTTTTTTTTTTTTTTAGGGTCCCCTTGGCCAAGAGAAGTCTATTCAGTTAGGAGAGAGTTTAGGATTTTACTTTTAGTTCACAAACCCAAACTTAACCTACATACACTTGTTCTTCTAGAAATGTGTTAATATACCACCAACTCACAGGTCAAGGAATAAGGCATGGAAAAGACTAAAATTGAATGTTTCCTTTTTACCACCCCTCCCATTCCTATCAGTAGTAAGGAGGTAAGAGAAGAATAGTTATCACCTTATTTGTTAAAGTTTCTAACATAAAACTCCACCAGTGTACTGATAGGTGAACTAAAAAAAAAGCTAAATACATTTCAGTGGTTTCAAAACGTCATTGCCACATAAATTAAGATAGACAAGGGTGAAGGTCAGTCACCCGATAAACATATATTGGCCACAGTTCTGAATAAAGAACTCTATTGTCAAGTTGTTAGACCATAATTAGTTATTTAGCCTGTTGTATATTCCTAGTAAAAGCAAAAACTTGTAAAGTGAACAAAAATGTAATTTATAGGTATTATTATTTCTAACTTACGGATTTTTCCCCTATAGTTAATATTCAAAAGCTGTGTGAATTTCTTCTTTAATTTTATTATCTGTTTAATTATTGTAAAGGATGACCAGAATTTTTCAAAATTATTTGCCCATGATCTTAATCAATTTTTTATGTTCTTATATTTGGAAAGTACACATCATCTAAGATCTTTTAGCACATTTTAATCTTTCCTTAATTTTATAAGTACATGTTGTATGTGACCATTTTCCCTTCTTAAGGATACAATTTCAGAAGTACTGTCTGAAAATTACTAATCTAACAGTGTTATATTTCCCCATTAGTAGTCAATAATCTCAGCATGGCATCTTTTTATTATTTTTCTTTCTGAAATATTTTGTTATATTTTTAGAATCATTTTCTTTGCTATCACTAAATCTTCAATAATCCTTTGATTTAGTTGTCTTTATTCCATTAAATACTTCAGACAGCTACAGTTTAATTTTGCTTGCCATTTTATGTCATTAAAATGATGAGGTAAAGCATGATAAAAAGCCCTGTTCCCTGCTCAATTAATTGTAAAATGCTATATTGAAAGTGTCATTAATATTCGATTGATTTTTTTTGTTCCATAATTTTGCCTTTTACCATTTTTAATGGAGAAATGGGTATTTCCATTTCTCTTGTTGTTTCATTCCATACTTTGAATATATAATGCTAGTTATGAACATAATTACTGTATTCTCAAGTGTCTTTTTAAATAATGGCATGGTGATATCATTTATTTTTCTTCTCTGCAGAAAATCTAGTGATTCTGAAAGGTGTTGGATAGAGAATTATTTATTAAAGCATACGTGGTGTTCCAAATCAGTAGTGCTGATTTGCTACTTTGTTTTACATAGTTTCTTAGGTTCTAATTTTATATGAAGCCAGTTTAATAATTTCACAAGAAGGCTCAAGGAGTAGGGCGCCGGTCCCACATGCCAGAGGTGGCGGGTTCAAACCCAGCCCTGGCCAGAGGAAAAAAAAAAAAAAGAAAAAGAAATGCTTAACATCCATATTTCAATAGACTTATATATTAGGTGAAAATATAACTCAAATTGTATATTTTTCAGATCTTGAGGAATACTTACTAATCTAATGGCTAAGTGTAGAATCCATTTACCTTTGGATTAAATCTTCCATTCTCAGGTTTTTCTTCTATGGTATTATTTTTATCCACTTTTCTGATCTTAATGACACAACACATGATGTAATGTTTATCTTTTTTATTAGAGGGATTTTTAAGTAGGAGATTGTTTATTCTTCCCAGAAGATTCCATATTACTGTTGTTTATACAAGTGACCTAATTCACAATAAGCCTACCCTAACATGATATGCATTTTTATAATTATGTGGTTCCAGACTAAAGCTCTAATGAGGTTTCATAAAATAGATGGCGAAAAGTATTTAAGCACATACTAAAAGTTAATTATCACTTGAATATAAAATTTGGGGAATTAATTTGTAAAGGTATTGGCTAACTATAAGTGTGATGTTTATTGTACAACTTACCTAAAGTAGAATCAATTTGGAAATATGTATCAATTTTATTTTAAAATTTTAATAATGAATTATTGTTAATGATTAATTCAGTATATTGGATAACTTTTTGCCATGTGATATACTCTGCCAAAAAAAAAAGCAAAAGGATAATTTGAGCAAAGGTTTGTATCCTTCTCAGTTATACAAAATGTACATTAATATGTAAAATATTCTGAGAAGTTCTATAGTACAGACATATTATTTATCCTTAATTTCTGCAGCTACCAGATTATTTTTTATAGATTACCTACATAATTCATAAAGCAATTTTGGTTGTTAGTCATATTGGAACAATATTACAAGTGAATTTTTCTGAAAATACTTATAAATTATGATAAACTCTCACTTTTATGTACTATTCAACCATCCTTTTTTCAATGTTAAGGATTTCTCTCTTAGTGGCCTTTCTAAGAATACAGAAACTCATCCTTTCAACACTGTAACTGCTTGATATAAATATGAACATTTCAAATTCTTTTTGCAGTTTTTGGCCAGGGCCAGGTTTGAACCTGCCACCTCTGGTATATAGGGCTGGCGCCCTACTCCTTAAGCCACAGGCGCCGCCCATGAACATTTCAAATTCTATGAAATGCTATGCATTACCCAATCTTCCTTTCACGTGTTACTTGGTCCTTCATACCCCCTTTTAGCAGATAAAACTTGAGTGTTTGCTGATGTGTTTGTACATTTTGTCGTCCCTACTGTTAATGCATTATGATAACAATATGGTTCATTTGAGAAAAAAATGTGGAGTTTATCATCAAAAGACCTGAATTTCAATTATTACTTAGGTTATCTTTTGCTTTGTTTTGTAATGCCAAGCTTCTAGAATTTTGAGAGCAGTCTTTCAGAAAAATATAATGCAAACTACAAAAAAAGAAAATTAAATGCTGGTTCATAAAAGGATCTCTTGAAAGTCAGGGGCCCTGAAACTTAAGATTTGATACTGACCACTCATCTGAACAGTAATTCTCACTGTTCCACATTCTCTCTTTCCTTTCATAAAACTGAGCATACCCATTCTTCCTGTCTCAAACCCAATCAGTATGTTGCCTTAGTTCCCACAGTCTGAAACTACATCCCATATCCTTATTCTCCCACCAAAACCACTCTTCAGCCATGTGCAATTGAAATTATGTTAATTTCTTACTTTTTTTGTTTTACCGGACCCTCCTAGTAGATGTATTTCTCTTCTTTTTGATCACAGAGCATGAGTTTTCCTATTACATCGCACGTATTTCTGCTTTGTAATTTAGTTATATCTCCTCATTATGCCTCCCTAGAATAAAAATTCTTTATGTTTGGAGACAGTAGGGTTTTTCATGCATTTTTTTATTGCCAAATATTGGGGGGTATAAATGTTTTTGTTAGATGGATGTACTGTGTAATGTTGAAGTCAGGGCTTTCAGTGTGCTCACCACGTGGCTGAAGTTCATTGTAAGAGATAGGGATGTTCTTATTCCTCACTTGCCTCCCATTATCCCCAACCTTTAGTTTCCAATGACCTTAATGTCTCTCTGTGCCGATGTTCCCATGGTTTAGCTCCCACATATTAGTGATAATATAGTGTTTACTTTTCCGTTCCTGAGATACTTTGTGTGGGTGTGACATTTTCTTTATCCACTCATCAGTTGATGAGCACTTATGTTGATTCTACATTTTTTTGCAATTGTGACTTGTGCGGTGAGAAAAATTCAAGTTCAGGTGTCTTTTTAATAAAATGACTAATTTTCCCTGGGGTAGATACCCAGGAGTAGGATTGCTGGCTTGAAGGGTGGAGATAATTTTAATTCTTTAAGGAATCTCCGTATTGTTTTCTATGGCTTGAAGGGTGGAGGTAATTTTAATTCTTTAAGGAATCTCCGTATTGTTCTCTACAGGAATTATACTAGTTTGTGGTCCCACCAACAATGTATACACTTTCTTTTTTCTGTGCATCAACACCAGCATCTGTTGTTTTTTTGACTTTTTAGTAATGGCCATTCAGATGGGTGAGGTGGTATCTCATTGTGATTTAATGTGCATTTTCCTAATGATTAGTAATACTAAACATTTTTTCACATGTAGGCCATTTGTCTATATTCTTTTGAAAAAATTCTGGTCTTGATTTATGCCCACATTTTTATAGGGTTGTTTTTGTTTTGTTTTGAATTTCAGATTAATATGAGGGTACAAATGATTAAGTTACATCGTTTGTTAGGTAAAGTCCATGTTGTAATTGAGCCTCTCACCCAGGAGGTGTGCCATATACCTTACATTGTGCCCATTGGGTGAGAGTCACCAATCCTCCTTCCTTACCCTTTCCCCCATCTTGAGTCTAATTCAGTTTTGAGGGTATTTTTTTCTGGATGACTTTTGGAGTTCTTTGTTGAGTCTGGTTATTAGTCCCCTATTTGTCATATAGTTTATGAATATTTTCTCCCATTCTGTAGGTTGCCTCTTTACTCTGTTGATTATATGCTTAACTATACATAAATAAATCCCATTTATTAATTATTGTTGTTGCTGTATTTGCCTCTGGAATCTTAGTCATAAATTCTTTTGCTTGACTGACATCTAGAAGAATTTTTCCTGAATTTCTTCTAGACTTTTTATGGTTTCTTGCCTTACATTTAACTCTTTTGTCCATTTTGAATTAATTCTTCTGCAAAGTGAGAGGTAGGAATCCTGTTTGATATCCATTTTTTTCCAGCACTATTTATTGAATAGAATGTCCTTTTCCCAGTATGTGTTTCTGTCTATTTTGTCAAAGATCAGTTGGTCTTAGCTATATAGTTTATTTCTGGGTTCTCTATTCTGTTACATTACTCTGTCTTTCTATTTTTATAACAGTACCATCCCCTTTTGGTGAGTATAGCTTTGTAATATATTTTGAAGTCAAGTAATGTGATGCCTCCACATTTGTTCCTTTTGCTACAGATTGCCTATTTGAGCTCTTCTCTGGTTCCAATGAATATTACGATCATTTTTCTCTGTGAAATAAGACATTAATTTTTTTATGGGAATTCATTGACTCTAAATCGCTTTGGCAGTGAAGACATTTTAACAATGTTGAGTTTTCCAAATGATGAACATGGGACATATATCTATTTGTGTGTGAGAGAGAGAAATAGAAAGAGAGAGAGATATCTACAATTTCTTTCATTGGTGCTTTTTTAGTTCTCTTCATAGAGATCCTTCACCACCTTGGTTAAGTATATTCCTAAGTATTTTATTTTCTTTGTAACTATTATAAATAGCATTGAGTCCTTGTTTTGACTCTCAGCTTGACTTTTGTTAGTATACAGAAATGCTATGGATTTGTGTTATTTGATTTGGCAACTTGAGACTTTGCTGAATTTCTTTATCAATTCTAGAAGGCTTTTTGGTGAAATATTTAGAGTTTTCTAGATACAAGATCCTATCATTGGCAAACATGGGTAGTTTGATCTCTTCTTTCCTGATGCTTATTCTTTTTATTTTCTGATTACTCTGACTAGGAGTTACAGCTCTATGTTGAACAGAGGATTTTTTTTTCTTTACTTCCTCCAGATGTGGCATTAGATTACATTGCAGACTTTCTGTCTTTTTTATATAATCCTTTAAGGCTATGAATATTCCCCTTAGCACTGCTTTTCCTGTATCCCAGAGATGTTTGAAATCTTGTGCCCCCATTGTTGTTCAGTTTGAGGAATATTTTGATTTTCTTCATAATTTTATGACTCATGGATAGTTTAGCAGCAGTCTAATTTTCATAACTTTGTCATTTTAAGAGTTTCCCTTTGGAGTTGATTTCTAGTTTTATTCCACTGTGGTCTGAGAAGATACATTGTAGGATGTCAAATTTTTGAATTTGCTAAGACTTGTTTTGTGGCTGAAAATATGATCAATTTTGAAAAATGCCCCAAATGATGATTGGAAGAATGCATGTTCTGTAATTTCTTTTTAGAGTGTTCTATAGATACCTGTTAGGTTCCTTTGTTCTAGGATGCCAATTAAGTCCACTGTTTCTTTGATTTACTACTTTGATAATGTGTCTGGTTAATTAGTGAGATATTGAAGACCATAGCAATTCTGCCACTTTTGTTTCTTTGCTTAGATCTTTTTTATTTTCTTCATTTATGTCCTGTAAGAATTTTTGTGCAGACTTTCCATATTCTCGTCAATCCTATTCGTTTTATTTATCTTTTGAATTCCATCTCTGAGACATTGACAATTTCCTTTAGGTGAGGGTTCATTGCTGGAGACTTATTGTGATGATTTAGAGGTGTCAAAATGGCTCACTTTTTCATATTGGCAGAGGTCTTATCCTTACTTCTTATATGAAACTTCTCTCAGCTCAAGAGAGATACGTTTGCACCATACCTGTTCCTGTTTTCTGGGAACTCTCCTAGTTAATGAAAAGAAGGCAAGGTCCCTGCCTGGTGTACTTGTGTGCTACTGAAGAAGACTGGCCCAGCAGGAGAGAGGCAGATGTACTGAGAGGTGGTAATGTAGCTGCTCTCAGATCACAGTTTGAGCTAGTGCTGAGGGTTATTCAGATGGAGTGGTGTGTTGGTACCTAGGCTACTGTTGAAAGCTTGAACAGGGACCTGGGTATGTCCTCTCCATTGAGGCAGGTGGTGTGTATATTTTCTCTGCTTCAATTTCCTTGTGGTGGTGGCAGTGGCAGCTGTGTGATGCTGTTTAAAGAGCGACCACAGATGTGAAGGCTGTGGGTATTCCCTCTACTCAGCTCCAGAGGCAGTGGTTATGTGTGCAGAGAGGGCACTTTTATGAGCAGGTCTACAGTGATGAGTAGGAAGAACTGCCTTGGCATCTGTGTACCACAGGTTACTGTCATCAGTGTGCATGGTGTGCTTTATCAATGGACTCATCACATGCAAAGCCACTGGGCTATGCAGGATGCAGTGCCATAGCAGCTATGTGCATTTTAGGAATTTGGCAAGCAGCCAGTTGGTCTGCAAGACCTTGGCAGGTGCCTGGGTATTCATTCCACAGCCACAGCCTATAATGGGACAGATTGCAGGAACTTGGTAGGTGCCTCAACAGGTCATGGGACCTTGAGAAATGCCTGTGAGAGTCAGAAACATTTGGCTGGTGTCCAGGGAGGTCACTGGACTTTGATAGGCCACTGGATGGATCATAGGTCCTTGGATGACAGCAAAGAAGGTCTTTGGGCTGCAGCAGCTGGGTAGCCAGTGGTTGGCAGAGCTAGGGAAATTCCTAGTGCTCTGCTTATGAGTAGCAGTGCTTCAAGTTCTGCCTCTGCCCAGGTCTGATCGTGGCGACTGCTACAGTACTATTGAGGGTGGTGGTTCTATCAGCATGGCAAAATGGCAGCAGAAGATGCTGAGGTCCAGTGGGTACTTACTTTGCTCTGATCCTTCCAGTGGCCAGTGAGAAGGCTTAGAGGGGTACGTAGCACCCAGTCACAGTTTATATGAGAGTGCCTGCCCTTACTACTCCCTCCCTTACCTGGCAGGGTTAATGGAAAGGCAGCTGAAGTGGAGTCAACTTCTCCATGGACTGGGAACTCTGGTGCTAAGGGCTCAGGATGGCATCTGTTGTAGTGACCTGGGATCGGAATCCAGTGGTATCCAACTGTTCCCACTCTCTGATGTAATACTTCTGTAGTCTCTAAGAAGCTCCCTAATCAGATCAGAAGCCCGTTGTGGAGAGGGAATCCCCTTATAGCTTGGGTTGCATTGTCCACTGGAAGAGTACAGAGCCCTAGTGATCTACACTGAACTTTCTCCACAAGTGGAGACTTTCCTCAGGTACCTTTCAGTCTTGCTAAGTGAACCATCCCCCTTCTCTCTCCAGAGTCTCTATAGTCTCTCTGATGATTCACAATGCTCTCCCTGAAGTGGTTTGTCTATAGGTAAACATCTATCTGAAACGTTCAATCCTTTCCTTGAGAGCTGTGAATGCACGCTGCCTGTGGTCCACCATCTTGGCCCAGTGACAAGGGTTTTGTTCATATCGTGTAATTTAGTAGAAGAGGTTGAACAATTTGTTTATTGAATTGATTTAACTAAATGGTATAAACATAAATGTAACATTAAATTTATGTTTAGTATGACAAATGTTCATTTAGGGATAATTTTATTTTTAAGTCATAATGTAAGAGGCAGTATAATTGTTTTAAATTGAATTTGCTATTTCCTGGCTATCATATCTTGGGCATGACAACATTCCTACCTTCATTTGTAAACAAAGATGAGAAATACTTATATTAATTTGATTAGAAGATAGAATGAATTATATGAAGTGTTAGTACATAAAGTCATACAAATGCCTGTTCTGGTGGCAAGGATAATGATGCTGATGATTTCTGTGCTCTCCTCTTACCCCACTGCTATAAAAGTTGTGAGAAATGTACATATTTCATATTCTCCTACACTATATCTTGGTGTTTGAAGGGATGGAAAAGATTTTTAAAACAGTTACAGATGTCTAATTTTGTCCCTCTAATCTCTCTGAATATCTTTTCATTTTTCTCTCATCAGTTTCCTTTCACAGTCTTCCCAGTGGCTATTAGACTTTCATCACTTTGATTAAAACTCTTCCTTGACCCTCTCCTCTATCATGCTCAGTAGGCACCAAGGGTATTATCCTTATAAAGAGATGATATGTATTATCACTGGCAATTTCTGAGTAAATATTTGTGCAAACTGCTTTGATAGGTATTTTTACATATACTATCACAATCTAATCTTTTTGAACTAAACTATTGTGGTCATCTACTGAAGACAGGAGCATTTCTCAGATATGCTATGCTGCCTAGAGATTATGATGAAGTCTCTTTGGTGGCTTTTCACTATCCTTCTCGGTGTAGAGATGAGGAAATTGAGGATACAGGTGAAGTTTAGTGCTTTGCCCAAGGTTGCAAGCCCTGAGATTTAAATAGTGACTTTTGTTAGTACTATTTCGTTCTGATTCTCCTAGAGCAGCAGTTCTCAACCTTCCTAATGTCACAGCCCTTTAATACAGTCCCTGTGGGTCGCGGCCCACAGGTTGAGAACCGCTGTCCTAGAGCATCAAGTAATAAACATTCAACTCTGGCCTCTCCAAATCCTAAATTATCTTTATGTCTTACTTTTGATTTCTTAAAAAAAAAAAAAAAAAGCAACCTCTTTTCCTGTTAATATCTTCCATTGGCCCTGACCTTTGTTCTCTGTTCCAGTTCCCTTGCTTTCCAGAGGACTTGTCTAATCAATTATTCCCTTCCTTTTTTTTTTAAATCACTCCACCTATTGACTTCTTTTACATAGCCTTACAAGTATTCCAAACCAATTGACCTGAATTTTATCATGTGTAGAGATAAAAGTCTTCAAAAGTAATTTAAATTGTATTAGAAGAATACTTCTTGATCCTTAATCAGGTAAGCCCTTCAAATTCTGATTTCTGGTTTCATCATCTACCAACTCTGTTCTAGCTACAATGCTCACTGACCAGGTAATATACCCTTATTGCTACTTATCTCGTTTGACCTGTTTTGAAACTGACGTTGTTGTTTTTTTAGGTTTATATTTATTTATTTATTTATTTATTTTTTATTAAATCATAGCTGTGTACATTGATATGATCATGGGGCATCATTCACTAGCTTCACAGACTGACATTGTTGATTGTACTCTCTAATTAAAAAAATTCTCACATGACTTGATTTAAGTGATACTCTCTCTTTCTTCATTTTTCCTCTTCTCCTTCTTTTAGACTATTCCTTCCCTGTTTTGGGATTGTTTTCTCTTTACTTTCCCTTCCTACTTTTCTTTAATGTTTGAAAACACTAAAATAAATACATATTGTACAAATGTACATTGAACACATCTTCTCTCTCTCTCTACCCCCCTCCCCCGGCACATACATGTATGATACAAATCCTCATAGTGATTAATATAAGGCAAACTAATTTCAAAGTAGTATTGATTATAGTAACATTTAGGGTGCTCTCCCTATCAGTTTCCTTAGTTATTGGATTAAGTATTAACTGTAAAACCATCATTTGTGATTCTGATCAATTTTGAATTTTAATATTTATCTTCATGTTCAAAATAGAGTAATCATTCACTTCTGGCATGAGTTGATCTATTACATGATTTCTACCTGCATTTCTAGTTATATTTTGGCCCCCTTCTTTAGACTCTTCATAGACCTATCTCACACCTTGTTTTTCTTCAACCAGAATTGCTTTTGTTTTTACAACTCGTGTCTCCTTGCATTTCCAGTATACTATTTACAACACTTATGGGCAAGTAACAAAATTGAATTAACTAAAGCAAAAACAAAAATGGGGAAAAGATATTTGTCTTAAGAGTATACAGATGTGTCATGGAAGCCAAGGGCAAAAATGAAGTTTTGACTCAGGAAGGAACTAAAACCAGTGTTTTCGTTATTTGTAGTATCATTATCTCTAATGGTTTTGTGGTTTGAATAAGGTCAACTGAGTGATTCCTTTTTGGTATCTCTTTTGGAATTTTATAGTCAGTTGTTGGCTAGCACTGTAGTGACCTGAAAGCTCAATGTGACTGGATGTCCAAGATGACTCAGTCACATGGCTAGCAGTTTTAGCAAAAACCCCACGTGTAATTGTTTACTGAAACACTTATCTATGACATCTCCAGGTGACTCAGGTGTCTCGGTGCATGCTGTGTTGAATGGGTCCCAGGAAGGAGCACCCTAAGAATCAATGTCCCAAGTGACAGAAGTGGAAGCTTCCAGGCCCTTTGAGGACTTTGGCTGTAACTGACAGAGAATTACTTAAACTGTATTCTATTGGTCAAGGCAGTTGAAGGGTAAATTCAGATTTAAAGAGGCAAATAAATAAACTCCATCTCTTGATGAGAAAGTGCTATGTGGAGCATGTAATGTGAGAACTATTGTTACAGCTATCTTTGGAAAATACCATCAACTTCAGCCTATAATTGGAAACTACCAATAAATTTCTTTCTATGTCTCTTTCTACATACCTACTACTTATTTCTTTCAATGTTCATGAATGTTTGTTGTCCATCAACCTACTCTGAAAACTATAGACTTCATAAACACAATTCCCTAGCACGTGTGACATAGTTCTAAGCATACACAGAGCTTCATCAGACTTCCTTCTGTCAATCCTATATTTCAGAGAAAGACTCTAATCTATCTTTGCACAAGCATTGTCCACATTCTAATCACCCATGACTTGAGGTGGTCAGGATTGTGTGGCATAGACAATTATTATCAGCCCACCTTTGTGAGAGATTATTTCCCATTTGTGAAGTTCTAGCCATAACCCACCCCCCAAAACATCTCATGCTCTCATCCCCTGAATATTATAAATATTCAGGGTTCTACTTTAACAACAATTCCTATTAACTCTTCTGTACAAGTGTCACTCTGCCCTACATCCTCCCATCAAATTTTATACATTCTGTGGCATTTCTTACTCTGTGGATAGTGTTATATACATAGATGAATCCTTAAGCCCTAGATTCTGTTTCCTGAAGGAGAGTGCATATCAATATTTTGGAAGAAAGGTAATTACTCAACCAATGAAGATATTGTTTATAATAACATAAAAACAATATTCATTTACATCACTCTTATCTCCTAATTATTTTAAGGCAAAATTCTAACTACTTAAGTAATTTGTATTTAATTTGCTTTTATAATCATTAATATCACTATGCTAAGGAATAATATTAAGGTATATGTATACATTTATAACCTGTATCCTAAACAACTCCTAAAACATTTAGTCAATTTTCTTGGGAAAATTTTCATTACTCAGTTTTAGTTTATAGTTCTCTATGGTAACTGCTAAGCAAAACTGAAGTTATCTTCTAATAGTATGCACCAGAGTTGACTCCAATTGGTGAAAATCAGTTTAAACTCATATACATTTTCTAAATTGTTTTGCCTGATAATTTTAGGGATGTTGTAGCATCAGTTAACCAGTTTCCTCTTCTGTAGCTTATTCATGACAATCTGACAATGACTGAATTTTACATTAGAAATTTTTGATCAATAGCTGAATTTTGCTACGTCTGACAGAAAGAAATGAATGAATTTATTGCTTGGGTGTCAGTAAGGATTTGACCCATACCTGTAACTGGTTCAGAAATCCACAAGTCAAATACAGACATACTTTTGAATAGAACTTAATCAAAAATATCTTCCTCAAATATAGAAAATATAGAACTATTTTACAGTTATTTAAAACTAAAAAGCCAATATCTATAGGAAGCCATTAGGTGTCTATCAGACAAAAGCGGTACCACTTAGGACATTTAACTTCCTTTTCCTAGATCTAGTTTCCCTGAAATTTAACTGAAACATGACCTGGAATAACTGAGTAAAGATTGCTATTAAGGAATATTATCCACATGAAACTTTATAATTACGTCTTATACCTATCATCGTTAGCTTTTCTATAAAGGTTAAATTCTTGTCTTTGGTCATATTTGAGTATAACTTCAAAGAGAAAACAGTATGAATTCTACCTATTAGATAGTAGCAGATCTTTTCTTTTGAAAATGATACCTGAAACAACTGTTGTTACTGACTCCAAATGATTCTTTATCATATAGTCCTAATAGGGGAAAAATAAGTCCATTCACTTTTGATTATTTGGATAAGTGAAAAATATTTATTGCCATTTTAAATGAGGCTACATTTTTAGCAGTGGCTTAGGAGAGTTTCTGAATTCCATCTGTTCTGAAAGTGAGTCCTTTGTACTAATGTGCTGAGCGTGCTGACTGATAATAATGTTCTCCCAACAGAAAATTCAATCAGATTTGACAAGTCATGAGATCAGTTTAGAAGAAATGAAGAAACATAACCAGGGGAAAGAGGCTGCCCAAAGGGTCCTATCCCAAATTGATGTTGCACAGGTATATTTTGTCACATATGCTAAAGAACTTGTTTTCGTTGTACATTAAAACATACTCTAGTTTATATAAAACAGTTTGATTATTAGCAAAATTGGGATCAAGGGAATTATTTCAAAACTACAATTTGGTGTCTAAACAATTGGGTGTTTTTCATTTTACATTTTAAAGATAAAATAGCTTAATAACTTGCTGTTTATTTAATGTTGTATTAAGAAAAATTTATTTAATATTAAGAAAAATTACTGAATTCCCCTCTCAAATGTGAGTTTCCTCCGTGTTGAATAAACGGCATAAATAAGAGATTGCTTTGTTTTTCATTTTTACTTCTCTGTATATTCCGTAACAAAAGAAAATCTGTTGACAGAAAGATGACTGGTTATTTTCTAGAAGGCAAAATTAAAATTAAAGTTGTACATTCTTACGTTGTCCTTACAGAAAAAATTGCACGATGTCTCTGTGAAGTTTCGATTATTCCAGAAACCAGCTAATTTTGAGCAGCGACTCCAAGAAAGTAAGATGATTTTAGATGAAGTGAAGATGCACTTGCCTGCGTTGGAAACAAAGAGTGTTGAACAGGAAGTAGTACAGTCACAATTAAATCATTGTGTGGTACGTATTTCTGGTGGCAAGTCTGCAGCTCCTCAACTTTCCTCGTTAAGAAGTATTTGATGATCCTCTCTTACAATAAAAATTGTTTTCAGACAATTGTAATAATTATACCAGATAATTTTAAGATTAAGAAAAAATTGGCACAAGTGTATTGAGAGACAAGAACTTTTACTGAAATAATAGCCATGTAATGCCTAGGGTATTAGTGTCTTTTTTGAATCTATAATTCTGCTAAGGACTATGTAGACTAGAAAAGAATGTCGCCTTTGTTTAATTCTTGGGGGTACTTTGAACATATCGTGAAATGGAAAACCAGGAAGGAAATATATTGATATAAAAACAGGAACAACATCGTAGCCATGATAATAATAAGTGTTCCAGAAATAATGAGTGCCAAGCAAGCTAAGTGATGTATACAAGTCATCTCTAATTCTTAAGGCTACAGATTACCTGAGAGAATTTGAAGACAAATATATAATAAAGGGCAAAGCAAGGCTCCACTCTAGGTACTCTTACTACAAACTCTAAAAAATTAAGTATCAGTGCTGGATACACACTGAAATACCACTGGACAACACAGAATAAAAAGGCATTGGAAAAGTACATCTAGCCCACAGCATAAATCTTCATTAGACTTTGGAATATCTAGACATGTCCTATATTGCAATAATTGGAAGGTTACCAAGTCAGTGATTCCTCTGACAACATAAAGTTGGGGTTTGAGGGGTACAATCGCATAACATACATATTACTATAACTCTACATGTAGTATAGGCCATCATGGTAGAAATGAACATTAAATGAAAACACTGAAGGTTATTAATAATAAAGAGAAAAAACATATTTAGTACTTTGAGTTTTAAGTATTGTTTCTTCATAAACTCCATAATATAAATAAAAACCCCCTTTAGATATATTTAAGTCATATCATTATAAATGGGAAAATATCTTCCTTTTAAACAACATTGGAAAATAAATGTATATATTTACTTTTAAAAAATCATGAAGTGTTTTTCATCCAATAAGGTTGATATTTTAGGTTGAATATTAGTGCTATGATTAAAATACTTTAAATATTCCCCCACCACCACCCAAACAATTTTTGAATATCATGATGTATAACAATTAGCTAATATTAGGTAAGGGTGGAAATACGTAGGGATATATCTTAAATTTTTCAAAAAGCATTGAAAGGAAATTGACCCAAGTATAGTATCTTCACGACTCATATTTGCAAAATGAGATCTGTTCAGTCTCTTCTCAAAACAGGTCTATAATGTGAACTCTTAAAACTTATCTACCAGTAAATATGAACTGAGAACAACCCACCTGTATTCACACTCTGTGCCCGGGCCCTGTACCACTATAAAGGAAACACCTCAATCACCAGCTCAATTTGTTTCTTGTTCTGCTTTAAATGTCAGGACCAATTCAAGTAGTTTTTTCATAGAATATCTTTTCTTTACAATTTTTAGAGTTTTCATTACTTAAGTTGCTTTGTGACATATACTATAATCATGTCCTTGCCTTCAAGAAAATATTGTCTATTAAAAGGCTTATTGTCACAAACACAAATGTAATGAAAACACGTAGTTCTCCTCCTTGGTTATAAATATTTTCTTTGCCTATTGAATGAAATGATGTTAATAGCTAACAGTACCTTGAATGAGCTTTCATCATAAAAATAAAACATTGAGTTTTTTTGTGAGTTTAAATAAATCATTTAGAAGAATGTCTGATTTCAAAAGTCATATAGTTGATTCCAAACACAATGATTAATGATTTCAGTGTTTCTAAATATGCCAACGTTTTTCCATCTTCTAAGAAAAAAGTAAAATGAAGAAGTTAAAAAGAAAGAATTCATCTACGAAGCTGAGACAAAACTCACAATTATTAATAAAGGAATATTAGCATTGTCAAAGAGGAAATTAAGAAGGAAACAAATCATACGTGTAACCTTGATTAGTCAGATACTTGCTCAACCTTTGCAAAATGTTTTGTTTTGGACATTTATTTTAAACCAAAAAGAGAAAATGAAATCAATTTTTGTTCTCATTCCAAGAAATGGAATTACCTACTAGCAAGCTTATCTCTAAGTAATGATAACATAAGTATTTACCATTCAGACTTAACCACTGAACAAATAAAAGCAGCAATGTAAATAATAGAAGCTAATATATATACAGTTATATACACACACACAAATATATACATGTAGATATAAACACACACATACATACAAACTAATAAGAAAATAACTACAAGGAAAAGTTATTGCACCAAGTGAAGTTGCTGGTATAGTGATGAACATAGTTGTCTTCCAAACTTGTGGCACTTGTCTCATGAGGCATTTTTTATGTCAACCTACTCTTACAAAACAATACATTTCTCTATACGGTTGTGATATTCAAGTGAGTTTTAAACGATACTTTTACATCTGTTTATATTTTTTAATCATCAACTTTGAGAAATGTGTGTGATCTAATTAACATATTTAAAATTACCTTCCTTCTACATATACATGTATGATATAATATATATTACAATTATAATGTGGAAATGTAGATGTTTTCCCAACGAAAAAATGAGCACCATGAGAACAACAGTGAATGGGTGTGTCTTGGCTGCCACTGCTTCCCCACTGACTCAAGTCTTATCTGGTACATTATAGACACTACATAAATAGTCAAAGAGTGAATTAACTTATTCAAACTCATGGCCAGAATTATATAACTTTAAAATTTAAAATAGAAATGATGTAACATTTAAAAATAACTATTATAGGGCGGCGCCTGTGGCTCAAAGGGGTAGGGCGCTGGCCCTATATGCCAGAGGTGGCAGGTTCAAGCCCGGCCCTGGCCAAAAACAAACTGCAAAAAAAAAAGAAAAAAAAAGTTAAAAATAACTATTATAGGCTTGTATTGAAATATAGTCACACACGTATGATGCACTGACTTAAGTATAGCTGCAAAATATGTATGTCTCTATTTGTGTTTGTAATTACAGATAAAAACGTTAAATCTGTAGAATATGCAAAAGCTAGCTATCCATCATAGCTGTAAAATATTCATACATTCCATTCAAACTCTCAACATTGGATACCAGTTAAAGGAATATCTACCCTGTTTCTTTTTGTTATCAATATTATGAGTTAATTTAACGCTGGTCGTTATTATTATGTTTTGTTTTGGTTTTTTTAACTTAGAACTTGTATAAAAGTCTGAGTGAAGTGAAGTCTGAAGTGGAAATGGTGATAAAAACTGGACGTCAGATTGTACAGAAAAAACAGACGGAAAATCCCAAGGAGCTTGATGAAAGAATAACAGCTTTGAAATTGCATTATAATGAGCTGGGAGCAAAGGTGCGTGCATGCTGAGACCGCAAACACTGCTTTCCACTTTACATATAATTTGTAAAGCAAGGAAGCAAGAGACAGAAAATTATGTAAATTATGTACAATTAGAATCTTGGAAATTCTCTATCTCACATATACACACGCACATTTATGTATTTTTATGTGAATTCTTATTGAGAAACAATAATTATAGCAGTTCTGCTATTCACTACTAATTGAAAATATGTAAAACTCAGGGAAGTTTTTATTAGCCTATCACATAGTTCTTCAAGGATTTCTTTCTCCTCAATTTGCTTTCTTTCTTTCCATTATATAAATTCACTTGTGATGACAAAAAGCAGCAGTTCTCAACCTGTGGGTCGCGACCCACGAGAACTGTATTAAAGGGCTGTGGCATTAGGAAGGTTGAGAACCACTGACTTAAAGACCAGTAAATATTAGACACTACTTTATCTATTTATATTTAAGTGTAATGGAGTTGACTCATTCCTCACAGACACATTAGATTTAACAGAGTTGGCATATTCCATAGAAATTATTTCCCCATATAGCCAAGCCTTTCATTATCTACCACGTTTGGTTAACAAGATAGCAAGGATAGCCAATTAACTCCTATGTCTCTGTAATTATTTTTATATTGCTGTCCAGATCAAAATCTTATGACTAATTCCACCTCACTATTAATGGAGAGATGAAGATCTCCATCTTTCCAAAACTGTGGGATGTCAAGGATAATTATCTCACTTCTTTCAACTCAAATATTCCATATAGTTTAGAGTTTTGATTATTTAAAATTTTGCTAATAAATTGACTCTTTACACTGTTGTGTCCTTTGCTGAGCAGAAGCATTTTGGTTTGATTCAGTAACACTTGTCTATTTTTGATCTTTTTGCCTGTGCTTTGACAGTCCTATCCAAAAAGTTTTTGCCAAGACCAATGTCAGAAGGCTTTTGCCCTATGTTTTCTTCTAGTTGTTTTAGAGTTTCAGGTCTTACCTTTAAGTATTTAATAATTTTTTGTTCATTTTTGTATATGGCATAAGGTAAGGGACCAATTTTGTTTTTCTGCGTGTGGATATTCAGCACCATTTATTGAAGAAGTAGCCCTTTCCCTGTTGTGTGTGTTTTGGTGATTCTGTCAATGATCAATTGATAATAAGTGTGTCTATTCTGTTCCATTGGTTTATATGTCCGTTTTGATGCTAATACCATGCTTTTTCGGTTACTTTAATATTGTACCATATTTTGGGATCAGGTAATTTGGTTGACTTCACCTTTGTTCTTTTTAAAACTTCTTAAAAAATTATTATGGGTACATATCAATTATACATATTTACAGGATACCTACAATGCCTTGATATAGGCATAGAACATGTAATGATCAAATCAGGGTGATTGGGGTATCACCTTAAGCATTTCTCATTTTTTTGTGTATGTGGTAGGAACATTCCAATTCCAGTCTTTTAGTTACTTGAAAATATACATTATTATTAGCTATCATCACTATTGTGCTACTGAATAATAGACTTTATTCATTTTAACTCTATATTTGTACACATTAACCGCACCCAATTTATGTCCTCCTTTTTGCCTCTGTTAACCAGTCTCTGGTGACCACCATTCTATTCTCTATCTCCATGAGTTCAACTTTTAACAATTTTTACCTCCCACACAGGATTGTCTGGCTGATTTTGCTTAGCATAATGTCCTCCATTTCCATCCTAGTTGTTGCAAATGATAGAATTTCATTCTTTTGTGGAATAATAATATTCTTTTGGGTATAGACACCTCATTTTATTTATCCATGCGTCTGTTGATAGACTGAACACTTAAGATCCATATCTTGGCTTAAGTTGATTCCATATCTTGGCTACTGTGAATAGTGCTGTAATAAACATGGGTGTACAGCTATTTTTTTGATATAGTGATTTCCTTTCCTTTGGATATATACCTAGTAGTGGGATTACAGGGTCACATGATAATTCCAATTTTAGTGGGTTTTTTTTTTTTTTTTTGAGGAACCTCTATAGTAGTGATTTTCAACCTGTGTGCCATGAGAAGATATTAGGTATGCTACAAAAATGTTTAAAGAGCATTAGTAAATTATTTTTTAAAGAAATTTAAAGCATAGCAAGTATATTCTTTATTTCCTCCTTTTTTGGATCAACATAATTTAAGTGTGTCTTGGAAGTTTAACTACAGGTTCAAGTGTGCTGTGAGAGAAAAAAGGTTGAAAAACACTGACCTCCTAACAGTTTATGAGAGTTTCCCTTTCTCCACACTCTTGTCAGCATTCATGATAGCCTGTCTTTTCAATGACAGTCAATTTAACTGGGATGAGATGATATCTCATTGTAGTTTGAATTTGTGTTTCTCTGATTATTAATGATGTTGAACATTTTTTACATGCCTGTTGGTCATTTGTATGTCTTCTTTTGAAAAATGTGTATTCAGATTTTTACCTGCTTTTTTTCTACTGAGTTATTTGAGCTCCTTATATATTCTGATTATTGATCCCTTGTCATATGGATAGTTCGTACCTGCTGTTCCTGTCGTGTGGATTGTCTCTTCAGTTGATTGTTTCCTTTATTGTGAAGAAACCTTTTAGGTGGATATGTAATCCTGTCCAGTTTTCCTTTGGTTACCTGTTCTTTGGGGATATTGCTCAAGAAAACTTTGCCCAGAGCAATCATCTCAGAGCATTTCCCAACTATTTTCTTCTAGTAGTTTTATAGTTTTAGGTCTTATTTTACATCTTTAATCCATTTTGATTTGATTTTTTTTATATAGTGAGACATCAGTGTCTTCTACAGATTGATATCCAGATTTCCCGGCACCATTTGTAGAAAAGACCCATTGTATTTTTTGACATCTTTGTCAAAAAATGAGTACAGTGTAAATGTGTAAATTTATTTCTGAGTTCTCTATTCTGTTCCATTGGTCTGTGCATCTGTTTTTATGCCAGTACTATCCTGTTCAGTCATGATAGCTTCGTAGTATAATTTGAAGTCAGGTAATATGATTCCTCTAGTTTTGTTCTTTTTGCATTGAATCTGTAGATTGCTTTGGATAGTATAGACATGTTAACAATATTATTTCTTCCAATCCATGAATATGACATATTTTTCTATTTATTTATGTCTTCTCCAATTTATTCAACAAACACGTTTAAAAGTTGTAATAGTTTAGTGTGTAGTAGCTAACAGAATGAATGTATTTTATTAGTAATTAAATAATAGAGTCTTTTCCTTAAACTTATGCTAATTAAGTGGTCTATCTTTTGTTGGTATTTGGGGCCATTTCTCAGTAGGTACAAGTTTAATTTAAGTGCCTTAGGTGTATATCTGCTACTTTGGGATAGTTTTACTTTTCCAATACTTAGTGTAGAAGGAAAAATCAGTTTATCTGAAAGGCCAATTAAAAAAATAAAAATGAACTTTCAACATATTAATTTCATTCTGACAAAAATAAATGAATCTCAGGGTGAGTAAAAAGTTAGACTGTAAAAATCTTATTCCTGATGTTATTGAATGGAACAACATCATTGAGAAAATTGTCACTTCATCTTAGACACAAATATAAATGTTTTTCCATATTTGAGAAGTAGCCATGGAGAAGTAATTTCTAGCATTTTACTTTGAAAATAGATTAAATTTGCATCTTGAAGCTATCAACTGTAAACTTGTTACCACTGAAAGTGAATTTTAAATTCAAAAAAAATCTGAAAATAATCATTTTTATTAGTTGGTAGCCTTTATTTTTATATTGATAAAACCCTCTAGTTCACATTTGGCATGTTTTGAAAGAGAGTTTGTTGTGGTCATATGATGAAGGTTTTCTTAAAGGTTTTGTTCCAAAAATAAGGAACACTGATACTCAGTTAACAGTAAAGCATGGTAATAATCTTGAATTAAAATACTATATTTCAACTGCTTGTTGAGTCTACCAAGACACCTTTGGAGTAAAAGACATTTATGAACTTTTAGAGAAGTTCATCATTGTGCTCAAGATTACCACAGAGTGAAAATGTATATCTGTACTTGGTATTTCATTCCAATATTTATCAATTATCATGTATACCAGTTCTTCCATATTTAAAATCAATTATGAAAAATATTAAATAATTTCTAGTTTATAATTAATTATAGATGAAGTGATCTCCATATTAATCCAAAAGCTATAGCTTGTTCAATCCTGGAGATTGATTTTCTTCATACTTAACAATTTATGATTTGACCTCTGTGACTTTAATTTTAAATAATATGTTGGTAAGTATATTTTTTTCAATAAATACATATTTTGGCAAAGTTATCTCTGTTTATTTTGTACAGTGTAAATCACTGCTTGAGCCTCTTTGTCATAAGGATTTAGACAAAATCTTTGTTAAGAGTAAATTTATCTAGCCGGGCGTTGTGGCGGGCGCCTGTAGTCCCAGCTGCTTGGGAGGCTGAGGCAAGAGAATCTTGTAAGCCCAAGAGTTAGAGGTTACTGTGAGCCGTGTGACGCCACGGCACTCTACCGAGGGCGGTACAGTGAGACTCTGTCTCTACAAAAAAAAAAAAAAAAAGAAAGAGCGAGACCCTCTTTCTACAAAAAAAAAAAAAAAGAAAGAAAGAAAAATTAGCTGGGTAGGGTGGTATACTCAGTAGGCTGACACAAAGAGTAAATTTATCATAAAATGAAACAGTATAGGGCCAGCCCCAGTGACTCATGCCTATAATCCTGGCACTCTGGAAGGCTGAAGAAGGAGGACTGCTGATGTCAGGAGTTTGGGACCAGCATGAGCAAGAGTTAGACTGTGTCTCTACTGAAAAAATAAAAATAAATAGCCAGGCATTGGAGGATTGCTTGAGCTGTGGCTCTTATCTGTAATCCTGGCACTTTGAGAGGCTGAGATGGGAGAAATCCCGGAGAACAGGAGTTTGAGACCAGCCTGAGCAAGAATGAGATCTCATCTATATAAAAATAGAAAAATAAGCTGGTCATAATGGTGCATGCTTGCAGTCTCAGCTACTCTGGAGGCTGAGGCAGGGTGATTGCTTCAACGGAGGAGTTAGAGGTTACAATGAGAGTTTACGGTGAGCTATTAAGGCCTTACTGCTCTTTAAATGGGCTGACAGAGGGAGCTCTTGTCTCAAAACAAAAAAACAAACAAAAAAAATTGAATGAGTCTTATAATGATGTAAAGCCCTATTAATCCCTGAAAATATGTGTTTGAGAGTTTGTTTATTTTAACCATTTGGCACTTAGTAATATCATTAGAGCAAAATGAAAGGAGTACTTGGAAATCATACTTAACCTTAATGATATGAGAGAACAGCAAAAACATAGAACAGAAGTTTATTTTTGAAGTAAAAATTGCATCATTAATGATTAAGGGATCATATAGAAGATCATATAAAAATGTTGTATGTCCTGTTCATGGGCTGAGAAACAGCCATCTGCATGTTGACCGTCAAATCATTTTCAATAGCAGTGTCTTTGTTTAATAAAAGCAAAGGCAACAAAGTGTAATTTATTGTATTATTCTTTTTATATACAAAAAGAACATTCTATTTGAATCATTTCAAATTTCACATAGTTGTGCTTGCCTCAGCTCAATATGTTACCTTTTTTTAGTAGAGGGCTCAAGACTGCCATACAAAATAGAATAGACTGGGTGGCTCATACAACAGAACTTCATTTCTCATAGCTCTGGAGTTTAAAAGTCTAAGAAAGAACTGCTGGTCCGTTTGGTTTCTGGCTAGAGTTGTCTTCTTGTCTTTCAGATGGCCACCTTCTCACGTTTTTGTCACATGAGCAGGGGGAGAATTACTTCTTATTAATAAAGATATGGTTCTATTAAATTAGAGCCATACCTTAGGACCTCACTTAACCTTAATGTCTAAGGTCTGCATATAGTTCTTCAAGACACAATCACGTTAACGATTAGAGTGTCAACATACTAATTGTGGAGGGGGCCAATTCAGCCCATGGCACTTTTGATATGGTACAAAATTTTATTATTTCATTAAATATCAACTCCTTAGCCTAAGTGTTCAGTAAATAGAAATAGTTTCTTATATCTAAATCCCATTAATTTATTGAGAGCAAGCACTCTTGATGTAATAATACCTATAATTTCTTTTTCAATTCTCTATGCTTTGATTGCATGAAAATATACATGAATAGCAATACTTATGTCATCTCCAAAATACATATTTAGGTGTTCATAGAACAATAACTGCTGAAACATTTTACTGCAGGTGGCACTCTCTTAAATGTAAAAATTGTGTAAAACTCAGTTTTCCTTAAGAGGGCACTGTCTACTGTTTTTTAAAAACCTATTTAGCTGGAAAGAAATAAAATAAATAAAAATCAATAATGCATTAGCTTTGGGAAGATAGTATTTCTTTGAAATATTGAATCTAGAATCCTTTTTCTACCATTGGTGGATAGAAAAAAATAACTATTCATAGAAGTACACCAGAAGGTATATATTTTTTTTCCTCTAAGGCACAAATGTGATGCTTGCAGTCCAAAGGGCAGATGTTTTTACTTCCCTTACAGGAAAAATAGAAGGGAAAACCTATTTTTAAAAAAAAGAATAAGAAGGAAAAAAGTATTTGCAGCCTCAGCAACTAACATGTCTTAATATACACTCTTAAAGTAACTAATGAATTTGTTTGAGTATTTGGAATTACTATCATGGCTTCAGAATATTTATTTTAATTGTAGCATTTTAGATTCTTTATTCATATTTTCACCTTTGGTATTTTTTGATGCTTATGATTAGATTCTTATTTTTGCTGTGTGTGTGTGTGTATATATTGACATCAGTGCTACCCATCATGCCTTGGGCATAATACATAAATTTGATAAATATGTACTTGCACCGTTGTTCTTGTTTTAATTCCCTTACAGTTCAGATATATCTTGATTCTACTTTACAGATCTCTTAGCAACAAAAGCCAAATATTTTGAGGTATAGTAGTAAAATTTTAAAAAATGGAAATAATGCTATTCTTGTGTACATCCAAGCGTAGTTTTTTACTGATCTATCCCTACAGGGAGATAATAGGAATAAAAAAAAGGATTGAGGTGTTATACATAAACTGTTGCTGATTTTACCCTCACAACAGCCATATTTGTTACGTAGAGTAATCCCATTTGATAGAAGTGTAAACTGAGTACACTGAAGCGTCCTGCCAAAATCATGGCCAAGCTGGAAGTTCACTGAGGATTGCATAACTTGACAGGCTTACATTGCATCTTGCTACATCTGGAGGGTGAAATATTTACATCTATTGCTCAGATTCCCAGCCTTCATGATGAAAAGGGCACCTTTTTTTCATACGTTTAAGACACATAGCAAACAAAACAGGAACAAACTTGTAAGAGTTTAAATTCCTTGTGTAGTGTTACAACTCTTAGAATTTATCTAGCAGCTTTTACAGTCTTTACCAGAAGACTCCTCCATGCAAAAAAAAAAAAAAAAAAGAAGAAAAGAAAGAAAGAAAACTTATTTGTGTAAATTCTACCACTTACAGTTTCTGGCTTACAATTAATGGTTTGCAGGTTTTCATTCATTCCTTTATTCATTGCCCAAAACATCCCTGGTGAGACTATTCCTTGTTCATGGAACTTCTAGTGTTACAGTTCTTTTAGAATTTGTCTAGCAGGTTTTCTGGTCTCTACCGGAAGACCCCCCCCAAAAAAAATTAAAATAATAAAAATAATAAAATGTATCTGGCTTTTGTTGATGCTTTAACTACATTTAGAGATCTCGGGCTTTTTAATAAACCAACTGGATGACAAACTTAAGAAAATGTAAGTGTATTTGGAAAGGTGGTAGAGAAATACAAATTTGTTCATTTCCTATGTGAGAATGCCCAAAGAATTTACTTTTGAGGTCCTGAGTTTTAAGTGCTGAGAACAAAAGGATCAAATCATTACTTTCTCTATTAATGAAACTTAAATTTTTGTTCTTACATTTATTTTTTTGTTTTTGCCACTGATTGTGTTTAGGAGCCAGTGACCTATTTTGTGTATTGCTTTTTTTTTTTTTTTTTTCACAAAAATAGGACACTTTAAAGATGCAATAAGGATAAAATTGGTAATTCTATAATATTATGCAAATACTTTTGCCTATTGAGGGAAGTACTGTTCTTTCTCCATTTTGATTCCTTACCAGCATGAGCAAGCATTATTTGTATATAGAAGATTGTAAACCTTCTTGCCCATCTTTTTGACAAATGACTATGGGTTTTCTGCAAAAAATGGGTCATACCTTCACTATGCATCATATGATTCTATGTAGTATGAATTTTGCCATAGATTATTTTTTACTTAAATTGGAGACAAATTCTTAAAGCTTTTCTTTTTACTATGACAGCAGATTCAAGGCACTATAGTTTGGAAAAAGGATTTTATCTGCCTTGATCTGTTTTTGTTTACTATTAATATTCAGATTATATGGTTTTTCTAAAATATTCTTTGAACATTGAACAAAATGGTTATTTTACATGATATATTGTGGAAATTCCCATTAAGTGTCCATAACTAGATCTGGATTAAAAATAAACCACATTATGTTTTATTATCATTTTTTCTCAGGTAACAGAAAGAAAGCAACAGTTGGAGAAATGCTTGAAATTGTCCCGGAAGATGCGAAAGGAAATGAATGCCTTGACGGAATGGCTGGCAGCAACAGACACGGAACTGACAAAGCGATCGGCGGTTGAAGGAATGCCTCCTGATTTGGATGCGGAAATTGCCTGGGGAAAGGTAAAACCTGTGTCACTGCAGGTCATTTTTAACATGCATGAAAAAACATAGTAATCTGATTTTATAAGGAAGTCGTAATGTGTAGCAATAATAGAGGTATAAATAATACCTTGCTTCATTTTTCCTTTCCCCCACAACCGTCAGTAGTTATATTGCAGGACAGCAATGAAACCCCAATGGTAAGCTTTAGTAAGACTCTCCTCAAAGCTGACTTAAAATTCAATAGGTTATGAATAAGTGCTGAAAATATACATATATCATTAGTGGAAAGTCTGAGAAGACATGAGCCTGTATGTTCTACTGGCTGGCCTAAGACCAGACGGGTGATATGGACCCCACAACCATGAAGAGGGCAAGGTCACAGAAATCGAGGACAGTGGGCTGGAGGAGACTAGCGTCATCAGCAGATTGTCAAAGTCACTGTCAAAAAGAATGTGGAGGTATTTGTAAAGCCCTCTCATTTCCATCACTAAAGGGCATGGGTCCTCCTTTAACCCTTAGCTGATAAATTCTTGCTCTATCCCTGACAGCCAGACATTTACTGCTGCCTAGAATTTAAGGTCAAGGCAGGCACTCAGAGCTTAATATTTTTTTTTATGGCCAACCATTACTAGATTACTCAAAAGTGTGTTGGTAGAGAGGAAATAGCTGATATCAATAACATGTTTTTACCTCAAACTTTGCTACATCACTGGACTATATATAAAAAATAACTCAGAGCACACCCTGAGTATTTTTTAATTAACAAAACTTCCCCTGTATTAAGTAGTTGTTTAAGAGATCCTTTTTTAAAATTGCACATGGCTATCCAGATTATCCAAAGTTGAGAAATGTTAAGTGCATTATGTAAAAACTTAGTTATATACAGGCGACCAAAACTGAAACTGTTTTCCTTTATATAGATACAGAGGACAGCTAATAGTATATTTTATTATATAAAGTTTTTGCAAATAGTCATGAATGAAATTTTTTTCTTGTCATTCAGAATAGCTTCAATGTTAGAGGTAAGATCACTGAATTATAGTAATGTCTTCATATCTGGTATATGATTAATAAGGAGGATATAGAGTGTACAGGTTAAAAAAACTACATTTGCCTTATATTTCCTTATTATTATATGTTACATTTCTGTTTGATTATTTAAATTGAACCAACTGCAGTTACAGTGCTTACGTGAAGGCTGAGCTACTGTAAGAAATGGGCCAAAAATCCAGTGGCCCAAAGATAAATATTTGTTTCTATCTTAGGTAAGGAGGTAGCTTTGCTTCATCCAACATTTAGATCCTTTGCATTCTATTTTTCTGCTGTCTTATACTTACCACTATCACATCCTGCTTCCAGCGTACAGGAAGGGAGAAAAGGAAGTGGAGGGTAAACAATATATATTAGGAAAGCTCTATGCATTATTTCTGCTCCTTTTCTTTTGCTAATATGAATAAAGAGAGAATGCATTCAGGGAACCGATTACCAGTGTTGGCCAGAGCAATGTCACCCTGTCATTTACATCAAGAAATATAAACAGAGAAAGGACTGTTTGTCTCTTTACCTGTTACTAGCAATTCTTAGCATCAGTACACACAAAATGAAAAGAAAATATTTATGATCTATAAATGTATAAGCTATAGTGAAACATGCATGGGGTCCAAGCACTAGTACATATAAGGAATTCCTGAAAATCACCCAGGCTTTATTTTTAGCAACTTCTCTTTCATACCACGGATCATATCTTTGCTTGACCACTTCACATTGAGTAGGTATATGAGTTTGCTGGGGCTATCAGAACAAAATACCACAAACTAGTAGCTTAAACGACAGCAAGTTATTTTCTAACGTTTCTGGAGGCTAGAAGGCCAAGATTGAGAAATCAGCAAGATTAGTTTCTTGTGAAGCCTCTCTTCTTGGCTTATACACTATACACGGCCATCCGTATCTTTCATATGGTCTTCCTTCTGCAGATGTCTGTATTACAGTTTTTTTTTCTTCTTATAAAGGTACCAATTGTATTGGACTAGAGACCACATTAATGATCTCGCTGTAACATAACTACCTCTTTCAAGGCCCTATTTCCAGATATATATTATCACATTCTGAGATACTGGCAGTTAGTACTTCATCAAATGAATGTGTTTTGGAGGGGAATAGCTCTGAGATCACATTCTGAGATACTGGCAGTTAGTACTTTATCAAATGAATTTTTTTGGGGGGGAATAGCTCTATAGATAAATAAATGGTGGAATGCTGTCATAATGGCGCATAAAGAAGTAGTGTTATACATAAAGGGAAGTTGAAAAAAATCTGACTACAATTTTCAAGCTACTTAGGGAGAAAGTTTAAAAGTTTGCCATGTGCCAGAGTCCACATGAAGTAATTGACTAAGAAGGTACTTCTGCATTAGCCTCAAATATCAACAGACAATGAACTCTGCAAACGTTTCTAGATTATCCTTGTCATATAGATGACTTGAGTGGTCTGGAGACGTTTCTACTTATTGAATCTGTCTGAAAAGTTTTTTGTATAAAACTAAGGAGCAATACTAACTTGAATTCTAATAAGAGAAAAGTGAAAAACTGGCATTTCTTTTCTTTCTCTTTTTAGGAGAATTTTCCACTCTGATCTTTTGAAACACTAACCTGTTAATGGTGTACTCTAAACTCCGTTCATGGTCAAATGAAAAATAAACATATTTGCATTTAAATTATGCAACTTTAAAAAAATGTTGTCAATTCATTTGACTGAAAGATGCTCAAGTTTTTTTAAAAAAATCACAGTCACGGGCAGTACCTGTGGCTCAAGGAGTAGGGCGCCGGCCCCATATACCAGGCGTGGCGGGTTCAAGCCCAGCCCTGGCCAAAAAACTGCAAAAAAAAACACACAATCATATAATAAAAATATGTGCCCTACAAATCTAAAGCAGTCACATTTATGATGATTATTCTAATAATTTAACATAAACTTCAATCTCTCATACATGAAAGCACATGACTCCTTAGTGCATTCTCATTTCACGTATTTTCTTGGATGATGGAGAACCTGATTCAAAATGTGAGTCTCGCCTTATATTTCAGAGAATAAGTGGAAGATTTTTAAAAAATAAATTGAGCATTTAATTGAATGCCAGACGTTAAATATATTTGCCTATCATTCTATGTATTGACTAGAAAAATTAGAATATAGAGAGTAAATTTATTTTTATACTCCTTAATTTATTCCTACTGAACTTCTGTCAGTTTCATTGACCCAATGACATCGATATGAAAATATTTTAATGTCAAGGTAAAAATATTCATACACATAAAAATGTCAGTTACCCATGAAGTGATCATTTGACCATTAGTGTGTTCAAACAAAGCATAATATCAAGCTTATTGACTATAATTAATTTTTTTCAGTTTTATTTTTGTAGCATTTTAAGTATATTATTATTTATGATATAGAAAATTCTATCAAAAAATTTAGGGTGACTTAAACAGATACATATGGTACTATTTCACAAGCATAAATAAATTAGCAAATTTGGAGAAGAGAAAATTATAGTAGAAAAGTAATAAGAAATTTTCAGTAATATTTCCATGATAGCCCACTGATAGCAGAATGGACAGGGAATAGTAAAGCCACAAAGTTCGCACCAAATATCCTAGCAAGAAGTAAACGTATTCATGAGACTCGAAATATCCAAATTCTCAAAACAATCATTAAGATATGGTTTTAATTTTACTAGTAATCTGATAACATTGTCTAGAACTTAGATCCAAAAGAAAACAAATGTCAGGGTCATAAAGGAGATGGCACCCTTATTAATATTCTTATAATGAACATAGTAAAAAATGAACCATAAACCATAAAATGGTTTATGTTGCCATTTTTCTATCACTATGGGTCAAGATAAAACTATAGTTCCAAAGTGACATTCAGGAAAAGGAATTCTGGAAGAGGAAAAAATATCAAAGCACAATCCTAAAGTAGTCTAAAGTCATTTTTTCCTGATTTTTAGAGTCTCTAAAGAAATAGCTAATCATTAATCACAAATGAATATGATTTTTTACAACTGAACTTTTAAGTAGAATTAGGCAGCAGCAATTTTTAGAAGATTCTCTTCTCTGCCTTTAGACAATTTTTTGCCCTCTGTATCTTTCTTTCCTCTGGAAAGAATCCAGATGATTTCCAACTAATGACACACTTGCATAATTTCCTATGTACCTGAGTGGACAACAGGACTTTATGTTCATGTTTGTGTAGCACTAAAAGGTTTCAATAGGCAAAAATTTTATCAACATAGAATTTTGTGTCTGAACCAGTAACAAAGAAACTGGCTACTGAAGCTTTTAGGGCCAGGTATACCTGAGGAATGAAAAACTCACCATCGACAACTCAAAGGTATGTGGACTTCTCGAGAAAGCTGTATCAATCTCTCAGTGAATAGATTTATTTGAAGACACAATTGAGCTATTACTTTAGCAATGTGAGTTATTGAAAATAAAACTCAGTCACTTTGTCTTACTTGATCATGGTATTCAAAGGGTGAAGTGAGAATGTTTTCTAGAGGGCATGGAGTCTCATGTATTGAGTGTGTTGAAAATTAAACTAATGGGCAATAATGATAGGACTGAGTTAAACATAGTTTTTCTCCTAGCAGTGATGTGAGAAAACAAAATAGCCAAAGGTTTGAAGTAATACTCCATTTTGAGAATCAGAAGAGTCACCTTTAAAAACAATAGATATTTCACTCATTTAAGTAAAATAGATTTCACAAAGTCCTATAACATAAAAGTTTTAGGATTTGGGTTTTTAGCCAGTCATTCTATATGAGGGAGGAAATTTCCTGTCCTAAATTAGAAAAGTATAGGAAACTTTAAAGGTTGGTTCAGTTTTTCTTGCATTAAGAAGTTGAGGAAAATACTTCTAACATTAAAATCAGAATCTAGTTTACCATGGTCGCGCTTATTGTATGAGTACTCATGTTATGGGTGTTGTATGTCAAAAACCCTCTCACTGCTGGTCAAATGAAGCCTTTCCACAAGGATCTGCCACAATTCATTTTTGTGAGGAAAAAATTAAAAAAAAAAAGTAGATACTCCAATAATCAATTTCACATTGCACCTTTTTTACCCTGGCAGATGATGCAAGATCTATAATACAATCTATGTTGGTGACCACCAAAGCAGCCATGAATCCTTGATGTTTCACCATACACTACCATATTTTATTCATGAATTAATTTAATAATTATTTTTCATCAACCACATTGGCCCCAGGGGTTAGACTCTGAACAACCATGGTCCTCCAATGGTTGGAGTAGTCCTCCAATGCCATCAAAAAAGTCTTAGTTAAGTTCCAGCTAGAACCATCAACAAAACTGCCAATTAGGTCTGTCATAAAATACACAGAATAAACAAAATGAGACAACCATTATGGCGTGTCCAATAGTTAAATCAACAGTGTGTACTTTCAAAGAGTTCCTATCACATTGAAATGAACCACTTCCAATTTGTAAGGGAACCAAGGAGAAATTGAAAGGGATGTTTTCTTGTCATGCTGCCCAAGGAGATGAGCTGTATTCTTTCTGAACTTAGCCTAGGCTGAGGGGAAAATTCATGATTCCATAGCCAGGCATTGTGGCAGGCACCTGTAGTCCCAGCTACTCAGGAAGCTGAGGCAAGAGAATTGCTTAAGCCCAAGAGTTTGAGGTTGCTGTGAGCTGTGATACCACAGCACTCTACCCAGGGCGACAGAGTGAGACTCTGTCTCAAAAAAAAAAAAAAAAATCACGATTCCTCTTGTAATGCTATCTCCTTAAAAAAGAAAAGGGAAGGCTATGAAAAAGCATGAAAAATATATTACAAACTCCTACCTTCTTGAGATATATAGTAAAGTTCAAAATACCTTAAATGGTACAGTTATACCATTTATGCAAAAGTTAAAATACATAAAAAGAATATTTAAAAATAAAATACATAGAAAAAGAAGACATGGGGATAAATAAAAACTGAGTACAAAACAGGAGCTATCTGAGGAAAAGAAGGAAATAGGATGAGCTATGCATGGGAAACTTAAATGATATTTGTAACATTTTATTTCCTCAGATGGGTTATGAATATAGAAGTAAGGATTATACTCCATATGTTTTCTGTGTGTCTAAAATAATATGCCAGAACGTACGAATATAAACATACAAAAAATCCAAATGATTGGGATTTTTCCTTTTGGACCTCCTTTTCCATGCTCTGTAAAATAAATGTTAGTGATGAAGAACTAGCTACCTACTGGAAATTACTGGTTCTGAAAGAATATGGCCACTGTTTATCAGATTTAGCTAAATATAAGCCAAAGATATTCTTGCTGATTAGGTAAGAGGGCAGGAACCTAGCAGGTTAATGTCTTCTAGGCTACTAAAGAACATTGTCTTTCCAGTTTTTAGAGAGGGTGTGTCTTTTGGTTGCTCAACCTTATTAACTGCAGTAGAGCAAGACTCACTGATTCTCATCAACCATTTCTTGAAGAAAGTAGAGTCAGGGACATGAACAGCATTTCCCATTGTATATCAAATCAGTACACCGAATCCCATAAATGCATCAATATATACAGTTATTTAATAAAAAATTAAAAATAAAAAAAGAATTTTCATCAAAATGGAGCCAAAGGAAGCATGTGAGTGGTCATTGTGTGTGATAGCAGTACAGGTTCTGCTGTCCTCATAACTGTCCTTCATTCAGAGGGAACCAATATTAGAGAGTAAATATCTATAAGTCATTTGGTGTGGTCAAAATATCAGACCAGACTTTAAAATCCTTTGCAAATGATCTCAGTTCCCTTACTGTAAACAAGTAAACAATGTAAAGAGACCAGTATCCTCTTTTCTGTTTCTTAATTACTTTCTTGGGGTGATCAGTACTAAAGATAAAGTAGTTGTTCCCTTTTCCCAAGGATTTGATATTCTTATGGGTCCAGACTTCCCAAAATGAAGACTAATGTTACTGCAGGAGCCATTAAAAGAGCAGATCTAGTAGGAGCTATCTCATTTCCAGACAGCTTCTCGGACTTCCTAATAGGGAATAACTCTTTAAGAGCCTCACTCCTTAAGAGTGGAAGAGAAATCAACTAAAGTCAGACCAACTAGAGTATAAGTGGGCAAACTCTGTACCTAATCCAGTCTTCTGTTTTGGTACAGCCCATAGGCTAAAATTTCTTTTTATATTTTAAAATGGTTGGAAAAATTAAAGGAAAAACATTATTTCATAACATATAAAAATTATACAAATTCAGATATCAGTGTCTAATAAGTAAGATTTTTGCGCTTAGAAACACTAGACAATAGTGCAATGTTGTGCTTGGATGCTCTTAATGTCAGATTAATAGAAGGATACAGATGATGAGGTTACATTATTTGTATTTGTTAGGAAAATTCCAAGTTGTATTTGAGTCCTTCACCCAGGAGGTGTGCCATATACCCCTACATTGTACTCATTGGACTCATGGAAGCTTACTGAGTCCCTCTGCTATCTTCCCTGCCTGCTCACCCCTTCTTGAATTTTATTGTGTTTTTCCTCTCATATGGGCCTATCGTTGTTTATCTATTAGTTACAAATTAGTATTGAGTACACAGGATGCATGTTTTTCCATTCTTGAAGTACTTTACTAAGGAGAATGTTCTTCAACTCCACCCAGGTAAATACAAAAGATATAAATTCTCCATCTTTTTCTAGCTGAACAGTAGTACATAGGATGTATATACCACAGTTTATTCATGCATTCATGGGTCTACCCCAATGGCAATTGTAGTAGCATCAAAAATAAATAAATGGGATCTGATCAAGCTTAAAAGCTTCTTCACAGCTAAGGAAACAAGGGGCAAAGAAAATAGACAACTTTCAGAATGGGAGAAGATATTCATACATTATAAATTTACAAAGGGCTAATAAACAGAATCTACAGAGAACTCAAGCAAATCCATCAAAAAAGAACAAATAACCCAATTATCACTGGGCACGAGACAGAGCCTTCTCTGAAGAAAACAGACGAATGGTCAACAAACACATGAAAAAATGCTCATCATCCCTGATCATCAGAGAATTCAAATCAAAACTACCTTGATATAACACCTAACCCCAGTGAGGATAGCCCATATCACAACGTCCCAAAGCTGCAGGTACTGGGGTGGATGTGGAGAGAAGGGAACACTTTTACACTGTTGGTGGGATTGCAAACTAATACAGCCTTTTGGGAAAGAAATATGGAGAATCCTCAAGACCTAAAAGTCAACGTTTCATTCAATCCCTCAATCCCATTACTAGGTATCTACCCAGAAGAAAAAGAATCATTTTACCATAACGACATTTGCACTGGAATATTTATAGCACCTCATTTCACAATCCCAAGGATATGGGACTAACCCAAGTGTCCATCAGCTCATGAATGGGTTAATAAGTAAGGTTTTTATTGTAATGGAGCCACTTTCATTTGTTAACTTATTGTTTGTGGTGGCTGCTTTTGTGCTATAACAGCAGAAGTGAGTAGTTGTGACCATTACTAGGTGGCCATTGACAGAAACAGTATGGCAATCCCTGACACAGTACACAAGCCTAACCCTAGACTTTTGCCATTTCTTCTTTGTGACTGAGTATCGAAGTTCGGATTTACTAGGATCCTTTTGGTAGGCCAGGGATGTTGTAAAGTTGGTCTTTTATAGAGTTTTTCATCTAAGTTTTCCTTCAGTAGTCTTACATTCAAAATACTAAGTGGTAGAGCACATAGCCCTTCCAAAAGATACTGAGTGATTAATGATACAATTTCAGATTTTTTAAGGTTCCATCTTCACAGAGAGAACTACAACCCCAAGAGTATCTTCAGAATCACATAGGGATTATTAGTGATTTCACAAGAGAAGGAATGGAAGAATGTTCAGATGCAGCTAGGATGGGGGTGGGGTTGATTAACTGAAAGGACAGTAAGTAAGAAAACTGTCCTGTCTGCTCCCGTCCTGGGACCAGGCTCCCAGATGACAATTATAGAAAAGAAAATGAACAGATTTTAAAAGTACTCCAAATTGTTCAAAACATAAGGAAAACGGTTATAAAATTAAAATAACATGAAGGACACAGAATAATAACAGAAATGAGATAAAAGCTTGATAATTGAACTTGAAAAGTTAAAGGATTAACACTAAACTTCTAAAGCCAAGTCGCTCTTTCACTGTGTTTTTTAAATTCCAACAATATGCTTCTATCCGAGTAGTATTAAAGAGGGTAAAATTAATATTCGAAATTTTTTTTTATTGTTGGGGATTCATTGAGGGTACAATAAGCCAGGTTACACTGATTGCATTTGTTAGGTAAAGTCCCTCTTGCAATCATGTCTTGCCCCCAGAAGGTGTGGCACACACCAAGGCCCCACCCCTCTCCCTCCTTCTGGATTACTCTGCCTGGTCTAGACAATAGAGTGCCACAATGGAGCTATAGCTATGACTTTTGTCACCCAATAAATGATCTAACATTTTTCCTTCTCATACTTCACAACTCTGTTAAGAGGACTTGCCAGATTGAGGTCTGAATTGGTAAAGCCAGGTAAGGGAGATTATTAATATCTTATCACTACACAAGACCCTTTAATCACATTCTTTAAAAATTTAATATGAATTTTACCCTCTTTAATGCTACTATGATGGAAGCATATTGTCAGAATATCCCTAACTCTCTTAGACGTAGTGCATAGGCAATTCATTTGTCAAGAGTACAGAAAAAAGTCTGTTTAATTCACTGGTGTTTCTCATGGACATAAAATAGTGTCTGACTCATACATAGTATATACTCATTAAATACTCTGTTCAAAAACTAAATTGCAAAAAAAAAAACACATTGCAATTTAAGAGATACAAATGAAAATATAATGGCAAAGAAACTTTTGTAAAGAAGAGAAAAATGCTGATATGCATTTAAAATTTTGCAAGTTTTAGAACAAGTGGAAACATGAACAATTACCTGATCAAATTTTCCCAGTTTATACATGAAAAAATAGAAGTCCTGACAGACAGTAAACCTGTAACTAGAATCTCATAGTATCTCTGGTTTCAATTACTTTTTCTGCTATATCAGATTATTGTTAGAAATCTTATTTTCTAGTACTTTTAAGGTAACCTAACTCTAAGAAAAGGGTATTATTATAAGAATAAAATAAATCATGGCTAAATTGAAAGTGTAGAAAATCTAAGTCCACATTAAAATAATCAAATGAAAAACCTGTGTGGGTTTATCATCTATTATAGTTTGTCTTCTGTTCCCAATAGTGTGATTTTAGATTTCAAATAGTATTTGTTAACGTATTAAAATCACTCTGATTATTTGGATATGAGTAAATCAATTCTAAATATCCCATTACTGGCCACTTATTTAGCATATGAATTAAGCATGAACATATAACCATAGGAAAGTAAATATGTGAGGAAATAAAAATGTACTTCCTTGAAGAGCATTCTGTTTGGAAAATATAAGTTTCAGTGAAATCTAGTCTATATGATTTTCTGATTTAATCACCAACAGATTTCATTTATTTCTAATTTAGTTTCATTCGTCAAAAATTCTAAGTCAGTTAAATAATTCAGCTTCATTAAACCCCTTATTCCATGGTGTCATCTAAAAATTAAAATGGTCAAATATGATTCCCTGGATATACTTTTTGGTCCTATAATACATTAAGCTCATCAGCTTTATAGATATTTCACATCTACCATTCTTCATAAGCTGACAAATAGATTTTATTAACAGCAGTCTTAGTGCACCAAGAGTTGCCTGAGAGGATCATATGCACAAAAAATGATAAATTTAATTCAGGATCTTTAATAATACAAAATAATCAATGTCTGAATGGCACTTATAAAACAAGTTATTGTGCTTTTAACATTTATATTAGAAACAAATTTTTGTGCTATTTAGCATTAGGAAGAATAATTATTAGTTCCCTCAATTATCTTTCTTCTTCCACTTCACTCCTAGAATTTAATGAATATCACTCAATAAAAACTCATGACAAAATGTGTCTTTCTGTTTCTCAGTGGTACTCAACGTTGGCTGCATACTGAAATCACCTGGGAAACTTGAAAAGCATAACAAGGCCTAGGGCTTACCCCCAGAGATTTTGATTTAATTGGTCTGAGTGTAGCCAGTGACTCTAATATTTGGCAAAGTTGAGACTGGCTGGATAATGTGATACAAGAACCATGCATTTCAAGCTGTCTGATGAGATCTACATTCAGTTCAGTCAACCACGTTCTGTATTTTTTTTTTAACAATCAGCTTTCACAGTTTAAAGAGATCTAGTCTCTGGTCCTAGATTATCTTGATAATTGCTTCAACTCATCACTCCTCTTAGCTGTAAAAGCATGAGAACTATTACTTATTTCTAAAGTCTGTTACACTATCATTCCCATGAAAAATTATATATCTTTTTTTAAAGATAGCACAGTAATTTATCTGTGAAGTGAAATAACACTAGCAGATCATTAACTTGGTACAATGAATGCATCAAGCAGCTGTTACTTAGAAAATAGAACATCTGTTAAATGCCATTGGAGTCACTATTCACTGTCATTATAGTCATAGCTATAATTTCTGTTCTGCACATTCCGCTTTCATGAAATTCTTTTTAATAGACAATACCTTATTAATAAAAAGTCAATACACATTGCTATAAAACCCACTATTTAATGTTTTATGTTCTTTTAAAATTTATCATTATCTTAGTCTGTCACATTAGCCTAATAGTAAAATATGTCCTAAGCGTCTAGCCGTGATAGGATAACGCAAGGGCCTGAAAAATAAATTAACGTCGTATTTCACCACCTTTAAGACATATTAGATTGTATGATGCACCATTGATTGCATCACAGCTGTTGTGAGTAAAAAAAAAAAAACTATCCCTTTAAAGGTAAATATAAATTGTTTCATCTCAATTTCAGAAACCTAAAAATGTGACAAATACACGTGTTAGAATTGCTAATTGATAATTACTAGCATGGTAATTTATTCATTTTATTGTGAATATTCTGTGTAGCTAAAAGGTGAAAGAACTCTTCCCCATTCCGAATGATCAGTAACAGTATAATATTTACATAGACTAACCAAAGGCAGAATTCATTTAGGTAGGGGAACCTTTTTTTTTTTTATTATTGTTGGGGATTCGTTGAGGGTACAAGAAAGCAGGTTACACTGTTTGCATTTGTTAGGTAAAGTCCCTTTTGCAATCCTGTTTTGCCCCAAAAGGTGTGGCACACACCAAGACCCCCTCCCCCTCCCTCCTTCCCTCCTTCCCTCTCTGCTCTTCCTTTTCCCCACCTCTCCCCCCCCTTCTTTCTCTGTCTGCTCTCCCCTTCCCCCACCCAGGTAGGGAACCTTTTAAGATACTTTTTATGGGTGCGCTAGTTAATTCTTCATCCATATTAAAGGGAAAATAAATAAGTGATAAGTAAATCAGGGACTTAGAAGCCTCCTAGTAAAAGGTGGAATATAAAAGGAAGTGGTATTAAGGCACATATTTGAATGAATGTAGGGCTGAGTGAAGATAGAATCTATAGAACTGACATTTATACTCTACACTTAATAGATTTGACATGTGCCCTTGTAAAATGCACCATAGGTGGTCCCACCAATTACCCTCCCTCCACCCATCCTTCCCCTTTCCCCCCCTTCCCCCTTCATCTTGGGCTGTAGCTGGGTTATAGCTTTCATATAGACGTGTGGGTGGTTATATATTGGTTTCATAATTTAAAAAGTGTGGTGAAAGTTCGTTATAAGTATTTCAAGTTGTATATAAAACCAGCACATTGTACCCCATAAATGCATTAATGTGCACAGCTATGATTTAATTTTAAAAAATAAAGCATCATGTAAATTCAAAAAGAATAAAGAATCTATAGAACAGGAGACTCTTAAGAGGTTAAAACTTAAATAAAAAGAAAGGGTAGAAATAATAGAAGATCAGATAGAGAAGTTCTCATAAGAATCTAAGTCCTTGGGAAATTCCAAAAACCTTGTGGAAGACTCTGGAAAACTTGTAAAAATGTGAAATGAGGGAGAGAGATCGTCGAACCCAAGTGAACTACACTTCTTGACCATTGAAGGAAAATATCTGTGGATGTGTTCCTACCAGACCACATAATTATGCCAATACTTTTTACAGTTTTACTTTTAAATAAAATTTAAAAAATTGTCTCCATCATAATCAGCATCAGTGATGAGAATTGATGAGCTCATGGCTAAATCCTGAACATAACATGCCATTTAATGTGTCTATAATCAATTAAACTTGTAGATATGGAGAATGAATCAGAATGTATTTTTCATCCTTCCCATGAACACAGGATGTGTCTTCACTAGAATAAATTACTCTACCCATTAATTTATTATAAGGAATTTATAGCAGCATTTAAAATTGTTATGGCTAGACAATAGATGACGAATTTATTTGAAATAATGCAAGTTCATGCATAATATGTAGACTGTTCTGGACCTATAAAATGTTACAAATTATATATATGGAAAAATATGTTGATTTATGGCAATTTATGTATACACTGAGTTTTACTCAATTCAGACATTTTTTCCTATGTCACAAAATCCCTCTAAGTGTATAGTTCACATTGAACTGCTTTTGAATCTCTCAAAAGTAGTTTTATGACTATGTCATAGGTCAAAATAAAACTCTGTGTACACAATCTTTTTCTTTAGCTTTGACATCAGCCCTGGAGGAAGCTGTCACATTACTACATGACTGAATAACCTAAAGGGTCTGAGGTATAACTTAGCCAATTTAGTTATTCGATTTAAACTTGCCCCTTTAGAAAAGTAGACCTTCCAAAACCCTCCTCCACCCCACAAGGCAGAAGAAGTCATGTGTGCTGAGAATTAGATGCTCTTGAAGGGAAGAAGTTGCCATGTATGTTCAATTCTTTGTTCCCATCTCTCCAACCTCATAAATTAACTAGCTCCCTTAGAGAGGTATGAATAATTATATAAATAGAATGGGCAAAGCTCATTAGTTCTCTAGACATCTGCAGGTCCAGACCTCCTCCTGTTTATGGAAAATTACTGCAGTAAGAGAAAACAAATCCTCAACAACCTCATAACATATGCTTCTGATAGCCTTTTATCCCAACCTTCATTCCTTCTAATTTCTTTCTACTTCATCTTTAATCAGTCCAAACCATTCAGTCCTGTATGATAAACTCTAGTTTCGAGTGTCACTTCTTCCTTGAAGCCATCCATGCTTATTCCAGCCATGAATCATCTTTTTCCAAAAAATTATGTTCTTTCTAGTATGATATGAAATTACTTTCTTGCATTGAATATTTTCTCTGCAGCTATGCTATAGGCACAATAAGAGTAGGTCATGTAAAGATCACTTCCTTATCTCTGGTAGTGAATAGCACAGTGCAGACTGAATATTAGGCACCTCAGTAAATTGACTAATTGATATTTAGTAAGACCTTCAGAAAGCCAGATCAGTGTATTGCTTTCCGAAGGTCTTAAATATCACATTTAAAAAAGATATTATTAAGTCATACCTTTGATTAAAAACATACTTGTGGAAAAAAATAAACTATCAAATGAACACAATATTTTTCCTAACTAAAAATAGTTAAATGATTAAATACCAGATTATTTTTAAATACTAAAGATAAAAAGTTAATTCCAGTTCTCTTTTTCTTTTTGAACAATCAAAATGTAAATTTTCTCATGAAACACTTTTAACCATGAGCAGTTATAAACCACCATAATGATCACTGCTTTGTTCAAACACATATTCATGATGGTGATAAGTTGAACAACTTTTAATTTTCTTATAGTTTTTGAGGAACTTAAAAAGACACTAGAAACTAGTCCGCATTTCCTGCTTTATTATTCCCATTAACTGAGATACAATTGGTTATTAAACATTTTATGTTCAAAATCAGCTGGAGGATTTTGGCAGATGTTTGAGGCATAATAGTTGTTTGTGATCCTGGAACTATTTGTGACAATATTTCCTAAGTTCAAAACTTTTCTGATCTATTCTGAGCTTTGGAAATTTGCATTGCTTTTAATTACATCATCTAGTATGTAAGAAACAAAAATACATGTACATGATAACTTTTTACATTGATGCTAAACATGTCATTTTTATGAAGACATTTGGGAGACAATTAGTGATCCACATATAAATTAAGATTCAATTTTTGAACTGTTATTGTTACAAATAAACTGTGTGGTGAGCCACTAGACAGGAATATAGGAGATAGAAAACGATCATTTGCATATATTCCCATGCCTTTGACAAATCATACTTGAATATAAGTTTTCAAAGGACAGCGATTTTACTTCTCTCCCATTTTACTCATAGTGCCTAGAACAATAGCCAACGTCTATGGTTGTAAAGGTTGTATCCAACACAAGGGTAAAGACAAAAGATTGAAAAGGTTAAAATCTAGTCCATGTCTGTTCACAAATCAACCTCCAGAGAAGGGGACTTTGTTCACCCAACGGAGGTACTTCTCATAATTGTAAAAAAAAAAAAAAATTGAGTAGAATTACCTATGAACAAATCGATTGTATGAATTGCTGGGTTCACTCGTGTGCAACAAATGACACCTGCATGACAACCCTGTGTATGGTAGCTGGAAAGTTCATCTGGCATTCATTGGCTTATTTTCATGTTGTTTTTACATTGAAAAACACAGACACATATACAAAACAATATCTTAGGATTGAAGAAACAGTGATTCTGTCTTGTATAGAAATGTTTTATACAATCTTTTTACTCCTTTTATTCCCCCTGCATATTTGATGTCAAAGGCAAAAACAAAACAAAATTATTATTATTATTATTATTTTTTGCTGCCACAAAACAAAATTATTAAGTGATGGTTAGTGGGCCAGGACCTGATGGTGTAGAAGAAAGACCATCACAAGGGCTACTTATGTATACTATAAAGATAGAAAAGACCTGTTGAGAGCATCCAGGAGTAAGAAATTCGATATCAGCTAGTCTTACATTGCCTCTCTGTTATCACACGTGGGTCTCCTCAGTCGCTCTGTGTGCCTTTATTACCTTTGACTCTTTGCACGTGGTCATCCTCTGCTTGCTTCTGATGGCTCCTACTCAGCAATTTTGTCTTGCTTTGGCTTTCTGTAATGAAAATATTAGCTCCATTTGGAAATGGATTTTCAGCTTATTTGCCAATCGCAGTCTCTGTATCCCCCAGTTAATCCTCTTGAGAAAGGACATATCAGGCTCTGGCTCAGCTCCTTGTGAGTGTCCAACAGCTGGCTGATTAGGCAAACAAGGGAGGAATCGGGGGCCGAGGGAGGGGAGTGCAAAGAGATCACATGGTCAGTCATGCCCTGTCCCAAGAAAGGGGCTTTCGGTAGGGCAAGCAATAAACATCTGTTCTCAGACCAGTTTTATCCATCAACAATCTACATATTTTCTCAATATATGCAAATTTTTTCTAAATCAAGTGTTAGGAAATAGTGCTGCTCTCTTAGAAGAATTTAATCTGGATATGTGGATGAAATTGAGGTCTGCGAACTAGGATTAGGGAAAAAATACATCTTTATTTTCATTCACCTAAAACTCAAGCATTTTTATTTTTTTTTTTTTTTTTGTAGAGACAGAGTCTCACTGTACCGCCCTCGGGTAGAGTGCCGTGGCGTCACACGGCTCACAGCAACCTCTTAACTCTTGGGCTTACGCGATTCTCCTGCCTCAGCCTCCCGAGCAGCTGGGACTACAGGCGCCCGCCACAACGCCCGGCTATTTTTTGGTTGCAGTTTGGCCGGGGCTGGGTTTGAACCCGCCACCCTCGGCATATGGGGCTGGCGCCCTACTCACTGAGCCACAGGCGCCGCCCAAACTCAAGCATTTTTAAAAGTTATAAATGTTAGCAACAAATTCCAATAGCAGCAGTACCTATGATTTGTACCAATAGAAATGACAGATATTTTTATATTATGCTCAAATCATTGGATAGACTTAAAAACTCCAGGGATGCTCATCATTGCTTTGAAATTACCCTAAAGATATGATGCTAGGTCTTGCTAGTTAACATGTTAATAAAGAAAGAATGTGTTACTATAGCATAATTAAAAAATGTTTTGTATATTGTATTTCAGTATCATTGTTTTCATTTAAAATCATATTTTATACTTTTAAAAACATTGCTATGAAAGCAAGTCCTTAAGTTTCTTCACATGCCAAAGAGATCCATGACCCCAAAAGGCTGAAAATTCCTACTGTAGAAACACAATGGCACCATATTTGCAGAATTTTCTAAAAGCAGTTCCTTATTGCTGCATGAGTTTTCAAAGGTCTACCTTTATCCGCTACATATAAAAATTAAGTAAATATAAATATATTTACTTGGATGGTGTATGTTTATCTACTAAACATGTATAATCATGAATGATAAATCATGTTTATGTATAAATACATACACATATATGCCCAATAACGAAAGTGTAATATGTATGGTATGATTTTCATGGTTATAGATTTAAACTTTTACACGCAGACATTCGTAAGCGTTAAATTTTCAGGCTACTACATTATTTGTAGTTCAATTCTCTTTTTCACAGGCTACTCAGAAAGAGATTGAGAAACAGAAGGTTCACCTGAAGAGTGTCACAGAGATAGGAGAGGTCTTAAAAACAGTTCTTGGCAAAAAGGAGACCTTGGTAGAAGATAAACTCAGTCTTCTGAACAGTAACTGGATAGCTGTCACTTCCCGAGCAGAAGAGTGGTTAAACCTTTTATTGGTAAGACTCAATGCTAGAAGCTTTACAAACCCTCTCTGTCATAAGAAAAAAAAAAAAAAAACTATATTAGCATTCAATAATAATTGTGTCTGAAACTTCTTCAACTGGACAAATCTGCTGGCTCTTATGTCAGTGTCTATATTGATTGTATTTTCTCCAGGTTTCTGATGTGTTCTATGTGGGTATCTCAAAAGTAATATGAATGATACTATGTTTTACTATATTTTTGTCTTTGTAAAATTATTGAAAGGAAAGCATATCCCTTGATTATGTTGTGTAACGAATTATGTCCGTGTATGTCTCTGTACAATGAAGGACTACCAGAAGCACATGGAGACTTTCCATCAGAATGTGAATCACATCACAAAGTGGATCATTCAGGCTGATACTCTTTTGGATGAATCTGAGAAAAAGAAACCGCAGCAAAAGGAAGATGTGCTTAAGGTAGCAAATATAATATTATGAAAAGTAATTTTCAAACTGCACAACAATTATATCAGTCAGCTTTGTCCTAGAAGACGCTAAGACCTCCTCAATAAAAGTAAAACCATCCCTCCCTCTCTCCTCTCTCCCTCCCTCCCTCTCTCCCCCCCCCATTTCCTCCTTTAAATAGGAATTAATGACATTGAAAAGTTTTGTAATCTGGATAGCTTTCCAAATGCACCTCTCTGCTAATTACACCCAATTAAAAATCTGTTCAGAAAGAGATTCCAGGATATTTTTTGATATCATATTGCTTTTAATGGCTGTACTACATTCTGTTATCGAACATAAAAATCAGTTGCCCACTACCATTCATTGAGCCCATCTGAATCAACACATGAAATCCAATCACCTGGATTTTTTATCCTATGCAACATCCAAATCTTAGTAATTCATCCTGATGCAGGCCTTAAGTAAAATGGAGGGGTTTTTTTGTTTTGGTTTGGTTTGGTTTGGTTTGGTTTTAACTATATGTGAAGCAAAAACGGCTGCAGGCTCTCTCTTTTTGTATTGAAACTAATTATAAAGAACTCCGAGTTCTTCTTTCTCAAAAGCAAAAGGAGTCTGAGAGATATAATGTGCAAATATGCCCTATTGTCATTACATTGTCTCTATTTGATGACATCTCCTTTCTCAGTTAAACAGTTGAGTCTTAACAAATCTCTTCTAAATTAATGATCATTTTTTGATGAAATTTTCAATAATTTTATTTGACTAGTGGTTACTATTCAAGGAAAACTCAAAGATTATAGTTTCTGCCCATGGAATTTATTTTCCTCTTATGCCATTGCTATTTTGTACAGATTACAATTCATTTTTTTCTTTTGTGTTCTTTTGATTGAAATAAAATACATACAGTATCAAATTTACCCTTTCAAAATGTATAATTCACTGGTTATTTGTATATTGGCCAAGTTTCACAATCAGCACCATAATCTAATTCCAACATTTCTGAAGATTATAATTCCATTTTAAAGAAAAGTTGGAAATGCATTTGAGGCCATCCTGAAAACATATTTACCCCATTGTCTGGACCATAGTTTTGTGTGGATCTGTGCTGCGTACTCTCTCCTTTATTCTCCCTTGATGTGTAGTGAGGAATGTCATCTCATGGTGAAATTCCTTCACGGACTTTGGAATATTAAGAACTGCGTTCTTAGAATTATAACCTCTGTATCCCCTTGGGTCAGGCAGAAGATCCCTGAATACCCACATATGTGACACAGAATCCATAGCTGTTAAAAAAAAAAAAAAAAAAAAAAAAAAACATTTTGTTCTGAGACACTCAATATAAAAGCAAAGAGGAAGTCCAGTGTACCAGGAAGGCATATAAAAGTGGTTTTTAGCTCTCTTGCCTTCTGGGCACATATTTATGTTCTTCAACTATGAAGTTCAGTAAAGATAAGATAAAATAAGACTAAATATAAAACATCACAATTGCTGCAGAAAACAGAAGTCAGAAAAACATCCCTAGTCATTGCTGGGACTAACTAAACGTTTCAAAATAGGCACGTAGCAACCCATTTTATGGAAGTTGGCTTTTTTCTTCCCTTTCTAGTCTTTGGCACGCACTTCCCCCTCCCTCCCTCCCTTTCTCTCTCCCTCCCTTTCTCTCTCTTTCCCCTAATTCCCCCTAATCTCTGTCTTCCCCTCACATGACCCTCCCTGACTCCCCACCCCCCAGACCCCATTTCCTCCATGAATTACTAACTTCAAGCCCTTTCTCTTGCTCATGGAATATAGCGTTTAAAGGCCGAACTGAATGACATGCGCCCAAAGGTGGACTCCACACGTGACCAAGCAGCAAACTTGATGGCAAACCGTGGAGAACACTGCAGGAAAGTAGTAGAGCCTCAAATCTCAGAGCTCAACCATCGATTTGCAGCCATTTCTCACAGAATTAAGACTGGAAAGGTAGGAAGATCTACTCCAAGGTGGAAACTAGTGCTAAATGATCTCATGCGAAGGTTGCACAGTGCTCTGAAGGGGGCAAGCAAGCCCCACGGCAAGGTTTTCAAAAGGAAAATGAAGGCCAAAATGTATTTAAGGAAAATTTACCACTGACTGTCATGGGAGATAAATATCTCTCTGTCTGTCTCTCTCTCTCTCTCTGCCCCACCCTCTCTTCCCCCCCTGCCCCCCCCCACTAGTTTGTTTTTCTGCCACAGCTATTCCAAAACTTCATTCTGCACTGGTTTACATGTGTTCTTTCAGGGGTCACCTATAGCAAAGTAACAAAAACGTAATAAATAGCATGCTGCAAGCCAAAAACAACAACAACAAAAGCACAAAGGACATCTGTGAAAAGAATGCACTGCTAATATATTTTGCCACATATAATATTGCTTGTATGTAATATAGATTAAATACAAGAAATGAGGCCTTGTACATCTGCATGATCTCGGGTGTTTGTACCTCTTTTCTGGTTGCTCACATATGTGTATTTCACTTGCTCTTGCTAATTGCAGACACTATGACAAAAATCTTTAGGTCATATGAAATGTTCAAGCCATGAAAAAGAAATCATTGCAAAGCTTATATATCCTAATTTTTGTAATTTTATATACTGATTTGTATTTTTTTCTATTTAACGAAGAACCAGGGTATATGAAACTTTTGCATGATAGCCTTTATATTTGTGTAACGTTTTATGAAGGCAAAATCTTACCCAATAAGTAGTTTGCAAAAATATGTAAACATAATATTATAGAATTTGAATGGTTGGGGAATATTTGAAATGCAAGGACTTACCCCTAAATTTATGGATTTAGCTTGACAAAATTTTCAATATATATGATATGCTTTCAAATATAAAAAGTATATATAAGTATATGCATATAGATAATTGTTAGAAATGATCTTAAATGAGAAAAACTGTTGAAGTATTTTTGAGAGAATATGCAATACATCAGGTAAGTACTGATTCCTGTTAAATTAGGAAAACATGTTAAAAATATTTTGACAAGTATGAACACCCGATAATGTCATGGCTTTAAAATTGCTACTTTTTCTAAGGCATTATAATGTATCATCGTGTTATACCTAATAGTGCATATTTGAAGTAGTTTTCAAAATATATGAAATGTGATATGTTGAATTCTAAATAGTTTATACACAAATACATATTTTACCCTTCAAAATTCAACAGCCTAAAACACAAGTTGTTAGCTTACCTTAATTCATTGCTATTTATTTATAGTAGTTAACTACTTATTTCTACATCTATCTATCTATATATCTATACACACATATATATGTTTAAGTAAGTAATAAACAACTAAAACACATCTGATAGACTCTGAAATTTAATTGTCAGAGTACAGTTTCCTTCAAGAATTTACTCTGTTACTTATAAAGACCATTAATTGGGTTTACTTCTGTAGATATCAGTGACTTAATTAAACAACCAAAGAAAGTTTATTTCAATCATCTAAACATGTACTACTTCACTACTAAGTTTTATATTCTTCTCATCATATATGTATGTATATATATATGCTTTTTAATCACTAAGCTATAGAATATTGAAAACAGGATATTATTTTGAGGTAAATGATGTTGCAATATTGTGACTTGCAGTTACTGAAAATAGGTGGAATCCATTCTCTATCGTAGAAGTGACAGACCTAACCAATAGAAGTGAATGACTTTTCATTCTATATTCTACTTGAATTTGTGTGTATACCTCAGAAAATCATGCATCTAGTGACCCAATAGATGTCTTTTATTTACCCCACTGAAATAAGGCATAAAACAATTCAAATCAATATTTTTGATTATATATTAATTGACTAATGACATGGTTACTTTTCAAAGTATTTTTCCCTCTAAATTAGTAAAGGCAACTGAGTGCAATGATGTCCCCATTTTGTGGCCCTGAAGAGATGAGTATGCTCTATTGTCAAAATGAAAACAAAGCCACGGAGATAAAACATATGTGATGCTTTGCTTATTTAGTCATCACGTCATGTAATGATGTGGAGCTTCCATTTTGTATATAAGGATGTAAAGAAATTTGCTTCAGAAGTATCTGTTTACAAACACAAAAGTAAATATTTATTGCAATCATAAAATATGTTTGACATTACCACGTCTTCATGGAGATACTCAACTAATGTGGAGGCAATCCTAGCACAGAGAACAATGGATTTAGAAGACTGAATTTTAGCCTTACCTTTGTCAGTCATAGTCAGAGCATGTGATTTCTCTGTACATCCACTTCAGTATTTGCAATTTAAGGGACTTAAATTAGTAGTTTTTGAAAGGAAAACTAACCCCCCCAATGAGTTATTTTCTAAAATTAACTATAGAAAATGAAAACTAATGGAGGTTCTAGGCAGAGGAGAGATTTGTCACTTTATCCCTCTCCTTTCTATGATTGGGTTCAGAAGATACAAGTTGTGCTCATAAAACGTGGTGCTAAATTACTGACTTAAATTAGTGCAGAGGTCCTTGCTAGTTCTAAACTTTTATCTTTCCATAATATAATTTTGATTAAATAAAGAATTCAAGATATTTAATGGTTTGTGCATTTGCTTTTAGAATAGGGAAGTTCTGAAAGTGCTGGAAGTCTTAAGGGTGGCCTTTGATCTCAAAACCAAACGCCTTTATAGTAGGGGTTAGGAAGAGTAATATTAGATGGGAATATGACTCTTCGATGGCTGAGTCTATGGTTAAGGTTCATGAAGGAGAATAACCTGGGTGGCGGGGGGGAAATCTATGGTAATAAAGAAAAACAAGTAAAAGCAGGTTGAGACTGTATATGGGTAGATCCACGGACTCAGTGTCAGAACTCATTTCAGTCTAGCCTTTTAAAGGTCAACAGGAAAGAGCAATTCAGTGGAGCAAAAACTTCTCCTAAAAACTCACTGAAAACTTCTAGATGTACTATTTGGTGAAGAATACAAAGTTAGATACTCCCATATCTCCTACAAGGACTAGGAAGTTCTCCTACAAGAAATTCCAAAGCCAAGAAAGCAAAGAGCACTGGTATCCCCAGTTCAAATTGGCTGAGGCATTGACTGTCCAGGTGCAGCTCTCAGGAAAGATAATTTTGCCATCAGTAAGGAGCAGTATGGTGAGAATAGAAAATTCTTTTTTTTTTTTTCTTTTTTTGAGAATAGAAAATTCTGAAGGTAAAACCACTAAACTTTCTTTGCTAGCTGAGCACAGTACCAGTTGTATGATCATGGATATCACTGCCTTACCACTCAGAGCCTCATTTCCATCTACAAATTAGGAAGATGATGACTATCTATCTTATTTTAACCTCAAGATTATAGTCAGGATCAAATGAATTAATGTATAAAAACATTTTTAAATGTATTATTATACAGATATGAAATAGTACAAATGTCCTTAATATCTGTGATTATTTCCATCCATATATATATATACAACCAAATTCAGAGGGCTGATACAAAATTAATGGACCAAAAATATGGAGGAATGGCTAATTTCTTCTTCTGGTATTTGATGGAATAGATGGAGCCAGGAGGACATGTCTTTGCTATTTACATGACAAGGACCAGCCTGTAGATAAACAAGTGGATAAATTTAAGAAGTAGTAGGAAGTTCTGTTTTCCCCAAATACAGCCCTTAAAATGCATGACGTGATGCCTCTTCCCATTTCATTAAGGTTACCCAAGAGTATCCGATGGCTTTAAGAAAGCTTAATCTCTCTTAATGTATGTGAAATCAGTATAAGCAAATAGCAATTTTAATGAGGAGAACCAGAATTATAAAAATGAAACAAAAAATTTTAGAACCTTGAGTAAAGTTGATAAAATGAATGAGGAGACACATGTTTTCTCAACTCTCTCTGCTTTAGGGCATCTGAGCATAGTGGCATGGCTGGAGACAAAGAGTATTATAAGGGAAAGAAGGTGCCAGGAGACAGAGCATAGGAAGAAATAAATTGACTACTTAGTACTATGGCTTAAGGTAGCTCTAGCTATTCCTCTCCATCCTTCCAGAAGCCAAATTTGAGAAAGGGAATCAGCAATTTGGGACAGATGGTAGTTGAGATGGATCTTAATGAACTACTGAAGGAAGAGTTGAGAAAAGGGATCAAACTGGTTGAACTCTTACCAATCATGTACTATTATTAGATCACAGTGTTTGTTAACGTGGGCTCCATTGATAGATAAGATGTAATGGATTCAAGGAGCTTACAGTTTAATGATGGAGCCAGATATATTCATAGATACTGGGTTGAGAGTGAGTACATGGTACGCGAATTTAGTGGCCACTCTAGCAACACAGAGGAGATGACAATTCAGGATAAACCTGTATGAAGAGTGCACAGTGTGTTCAATGGGGAGTAAATTTAGTTTGCCTATGAAATACAGGGAATGGGACTTTAGCTGTGGAAGGTAAGGCTGAAGAGGATGGTTAGCTACAGTGTGAAGAGGTCATAGACAACCAGAATAATAGTTTGTGCTTAATTCAATAAGCAATGAGGACTTCTTAATTTTTTTGTTTTTTGCAAAGATTAGTCTAGCAATGGTTGTGAGGATAATTCCACTGAATAATGACATGAAGTAGGAAAACCAGTTAAAATACTATTGCAATAGTCTAATAATGACCTCAAAGAAAGAGATAGTTATGGAAGTAGGAAAAAAAAGTGTTTGTCAAGAGCAATGATACTCTATTTTTTGTTTGCATATGTGAGGAATTACTAAAACACAGATTTCTGAGTCCAAATGGAGAGAATCTGACTCAGAGGTAGAGCCCTAAAATTTTCCTTTCTAACATTTTTCCAGGTAACATTGACAGTAATGATCTAGAGAACACATACTGAGAGTCACTGATCAGGAGATGTTGAGAACTAGCCTAAAGTTTAATTATTGCATATTAGGGGCAACAAGATGATGAACTCAGAATGACTCAGGATTCAACTCTGATTGAGTGGGAAAGTCTGTATATGAACAGAAACAATAAAATACATTCAATATGTATCGGGTTGTAATATTTAGTTTCAAAAGAATTTTTACTGGGCAGCGCCTGTGACTCAAAGGAGTAGGACGCCGGCCCCATATTCTGGAGGTGGTAAGTTCAAACCCAGCCCTGGCCAAAAACTGCAAAAAAAAAAAAAAAAAAGAATTTTTACTATACAAGCTTTAGCTGTGCCCTATTAATATAGGCAATTATTTTACTTTGTTATAAAATACTATGAAATTTATACATATAATTTACTTACATTGTATAATATTTTCTTCTAGAGATTTAGAAAACATTCAATTTTCTTTTTTTCTTGATTGATTTTTGATTTTTTTTTTTTTATTGTTGGAGATTCATTGAGGGTACATTAAGCCAGGTTACACTGATTGCAATTGTTAGGTAAAGTCCCTCTTGCAATCGAACATTCAATTTTCTAAGGAGCTAAAACATGAAATCGCTGACCCTGAAATTGATAACTAACCAAAAAATTGTGAATTTATTTTTTTTCTGCCCTTAATCATTTATTAAGGCTTATGTGCTATAGGATGTATGTGCCCTTTGTTATTTAATTTCCATATAAGGCTTGACAATTGGTGCTAAAATTCATGTATCAGATTCTATATTGACATATGTATTACAGCTGTAATAGAAGATTCGAGCAATCTGGCACCATGTATTTAAACAGTAGTAGTTTGAGTGCTATCATAATTCTAAAGTGTCAAGCTTTTTTATCTTTGCTTCTTTTTTGCTTTTAATCAGTGTCAGAAAATGTAAAAGTAGTCATTCTTTAGATCAGAGACTTTCAGATGTTTATAGGGGATTGTGAGAAATAGTGAGTTTCCCATTGATGTAGACTATCTCAGTGCCAAAAAATGCATAGTGGTCTAATCTGTCTTAAAATATGTCTTCAAAAAAAAAGTTAAAAAAATATATATATATGTCTTCAATTGTGAAAAATAATTCAACAGTTGTCTATGCAGATATTTTGGCTATATCGATGGAAAAATAAATGATGCATCTTATAAATGTGATCTACAATGTCAAATTAAGATTAACTGGATTGGAAACATTTAATTAAAACCTAACATTCTCCAGTCAACTTTTTCAATACAAATATGTTTATTTTTTCCCCTATGCACTCTATTTCTCGTTGGGTTCTAATTTAACACATTCTTTGACAAAAAATACAATTTGTTAATTGGTACAGTTATTATACCTTAATATTTATGTTTAGTCAAATCTTCAAAAATAAATTTTTAAATTAGATGAAAACTTAAATATTTCTGAATATTAAATAATTTGTAGAGTATTAAATATGATATTTATAGCTAATGTCTTCAGGAAATAGTAACAGATTAATGCCCAAACATAGAATAATATACCTGCTAATTTTATTTTACTGAAATAAAAAGAATCAAATGAACCTATCAACAGAATTTATGCTAACGACATTTTTTCGAAGGATATCCCCATAACAAGGTTAATTCCATTGAAGCTTTGATAAAAAGTCCCTTTTGTAATCATTTAAAATGTTTTCAGTGCAGATGTATAATCAAATTTGGTGAGCAATGTTATTTGATAAAACTAACTGGGTCTTATTAGTATGACATTTGCAATTATTAAAGCTATTTGGTGATTCCTGATTATGGTCTTTTTAAAAAGTAAAATTATTTCCCTGGTCAATGCCAGGAGGCGAAGAAGTACTTGTTCTTTGTACCAGAGACTTTCAGGTATTTATAGGGGATTGTGAGAGAATCCAGTGATTTTCCCCAGTTCTCACAGTTAGACTGGTCACAATATATTAGATCCTGGTCCAGTGCTTTGCCCACTCCAATGTGCTGACTCAGCATAGATTATTACCTCTGTGGTCAACAAATATTGTTGGTCTTTTACATGTTACTGTAAACATATCTAATTTCACTTTAAACACAGCAATTTTAGTATGCTTCTTTATATTAGAAATAAGAATTGAACAAAAGGTGTCAGGGAAGAAACAATGGAGGAAGGAAGTAAAACATGAATACAGAAAAAAAAGAACTAAGTCCAGAAGAAATCAAAAATACAAAATTGTCCAAAGTGTTATGGTTTTGCTATTAATCTATGTGTCCCTCACATATTTTAGAGTGAAATCTGTTCCTCTTCTATTTCCTTTGCTACTGCTAAACTCATGTAATCACGAAATAGAGACGTATTCCAAGTTATACTTGACAAAAAGTCAGTGGCTAGCTTTGGACCCACCAATCTATTTTGTTTGCAATTCTGAAATATCTACCAACCAGGATGTACTGATTAATTAGCCTCACAAATCAACCTCATTTTTACAGTCTCATCATCGAAGGTAAACCAATACCTTACCTAATATTGAAAGAATGTGACAAATTAATGTCATTATTCTGAGCCAATATGTTTAATTTTGATTATGTTATTTCTTCTATTTTCTTGTATTTTCCTCTAATAAGTTTAAAATAAGAGAATGATTTTTTAAGCAACTTTATTTGATTATCTTTGTTTGAACACAGATGTAGTACCTTTTCAGTCCTCTCATCTTTTTTTCTCTGCAAGTAGACTGTTTCGAAGTAACTCTTATATCGTATCACTAGTCTGTCTTTTCTGTATTACAGGGTGTTATTGATCCTTGACACTATTCAATTGGATTTCTATGAATTATTTTTGTTTTTCCATACCAATATTGCAATGATAAATTTTCAAAGCTACAAAATGGAAAGAGGAGACTGGTTGATTTTAAGCAAGTTAAAGCCAATCTGTAGCACTTGGATTATTTATTTTCAATTTAAATGTTAGTGTAATTTGAATATAGTGGTAAGTTATGATTACTAAGATGCCATGGTCCAGATTAACAAATGTTAAGTTTTCTGTCTGTGTAAACACAGTCATTATTATACTAGTGTATCTATGCACGCTGAAGTAATATTTAACCAAGGAAAGCTTCCATTTTAAAATCAATAAAGTGTATCTGAGTAATATCGAATGCTTTCAATTTACAATGAATCAGTTTGTAATTGATTTTGTTTATCTTCAGTGTTATTCTTTCTTAACTTGTTATATAAATCACCTTTAATGCCAAAACTTCAACAAAGCCTTAAATTTGATTAATCCTTAAATTATCCAACAAAGCACAATTAATAGCTGTTAAGAAATTTGAAACAACATTAAAAAATCAAGGAAAAAAAGTGTTGTCTTTCTCAGTTTCTCTGTCTCTTCTTTCTTTTGTGTCCATTTATCTGTTTGTTAAACTTCCCTATGTGCTACTTTATATGTATTTTGTATGACTTCACAGTAATGCTAACCCTCTTAAAATTAAAAGGTAAGTAAAAAATCCAAATGTGTCAACCCTACACTTGCTATATACTTTCTCCTACAATATTGTAACTGTGGTTTCACTATTTTCTATATATTCTAATACCTATCTTGTGTGCATTAACACTGTGTGATTTAATTGTGATTCTAGTTCTTCAGTGGTCACATGTTTTTGTTAAAATCAATAGAAGTAATTGACTCAATCATTAAGATGAGTTATAAACATTGCTTGAAACTGATTTCAACAACTTCCCATAATTCTGAAATGCAAATCAGACATTGTATACTTTGTTTTAAGATTTGATGACTCAAGAATGAGCTATTAAATTATAGATGCTACCTTAGTATATGTTCCTTTTATAGCTCGTATAAGAATTCCAAATTGCAAAGACAATGAAAACCAAGGAAGGGCATGTAAAACTTTAACTGGTTGGGAAAGTGTTTTTCTATTAGAATTGTCATGACCTAATAGTGAGCTAGTGAACTCTTAGGAAAGTAATTAGGTTTTTTTCAACTCCTTGTGTCTATTCACATAGATGTCAGTGGCTGAGGGAATCTTGCTAATAATACAGCTAAAATACTTGAATTGATTATTTATGGTTATTTTGGTTATAAAATTGGTCACTGGTTAATTCAGTTAATATATGGGGAGTTCTAAAACTTCTAATTTATATTATAAGCACCTTTCCTGTACAAAAAAGGGCTACATTTGCTGTCAAAACCACAAAGTAGTATAAGATATGTTGCCAACTTCAAGGATTGAAAATATGTTTAGGGAGAGAAGGAATATATCCTCAATAGCCAGATAACATTATATTCAAATATATGCGAGATAGTGTAACACAGTGGTTCTTAACCTTCCTAGTGCCACGACCCTTTAGTACAGTTCCTCATGTTGTGGTGACCCCCAACCATAAAATTATTTTTGTTGCTACTTCATAACTGTAATTTTGCTACTGTTGTGAATCCTAATGTAAATGTCTGATATGCAGGAGACCCCCAAAGGGGTCGCAACCAACAAGTTGAGAACTGCTGGTGTAACATAACCTAGGATTACACATGTGAGCACAGAGACTTCTGACTGAATAGATCACAGACTCACTCCCATGAGTTTTCCTATACCTCGAGGGCTTCTGGAAAATTCCTCTCAGAGAACATAATGCAAGTGAATAAGAGTAACATTAAAAGAATAATCTAAATCCACTAAAATTGATTACATAAAACATCAATATTTGGCTATTATTAGTAAGACATTACATAACATTTCAAACTATTAAGGAACTGTAGTTTATTTTCAGTGTCATGGTTATAACAGTTGCTATAGATCTGATTGCCCAAAAAAGTAGCCACTAACCACACATGGCCACTGAGCACTTGAAATGTGGGTACTCCAAATTAAGATGTGCCATAAGTGTAAAATATGTGCGAATTTTGAAGACAGTAGTATGAAAAAGTGAATGTAAAATATCTAATTAATGGCCAGGCACAGTGGCTGACACCTGTAATCCTAGCACAGTGGGAGGCTGAGGCCGTGGATTAGTTAAGCTCTCATGAGTTAAAGGCCAGCCTGAGCAATAGAGAGATCCTGTCTCTACTTAAAAAAAAAAAATGAATAACTGAGGCAAGAGGATCGCTTGAGCCCAAGAGTTTGAGGTTGCTGTGAGCTATGATGCCATAGCACTCTACCTAGGGAGACAGAGTAAAACTCTTATCTAAAAAAAAAATCTAATAATTCATATTGATTATTGATCTATATGATAATATTTTAGAAAGTATTCATAAAATAAAATATATTAAGATTAATTTTACCTGTTTTTATTTTTTAATATGGCAGCTAAAACATTTAAAATTACCTACATGATGTGTGTAATATTTCTATTGAGCTGAGCTACTATACAACTTTTGTTTGAATTTAGAGGAGAGAACTTACTACAAAGGGCTAACATTTTAGAAAATTATCCATGTGAAAGAATCTTGTTTCTAAAATATAACCTAATATACCATCATCTAGCCTCTGCTTATAAACTTTTAGCAGCACTTTAAAATTAGTGCTTTGAAAATGCTATCTTAATCACTAGTTCTTATATTTACTTAAACTTTAGGCTCCAAATAACTTGTACCTGTTGATTCTAGTTACTCACAGTAAAAGTACACATAACCAGTCAGGTCTTTGCAAATTTTTTACATAGAAATTGTGTTATCTAAAATTCCAACTCCCCTTTTATGGAACCAATTTATAATTACTCACATTTTCTTATGAAAGATCGATCACAACTATAGCCTAAGATGGTGGAGAGAAGTAGAGGGGGATAGGAAGGGAGGGGGAGGTTTGATAGAGGGAGGGTAAACGGTGGGACCACACCTATGGAGCATATTGTAAGGGATCAAGTCAAATCCACCAAGTATAGAACATAAATGTCTTAACACAATAATTAAGTATAAATGAGGTGAAAGCTATATTAATTAGTTTAATGTAACCATTCCAAATTGTATCCAAAAAAAATCAACACATTGTACCCCATAAAAGCATAAATGTATTCATGATCTATGTGTATATGACTTAATAAAAGGAAAAACATTAAAAAATAAAATTCCAAGCCCTTAAAAAATTCCTTGAAATATCAATTTTGCTACTCCACTATTTGTCATTCACTTTTTTCCCCGGGAAATATTTAATTATGAGTACCTGTGATACTGTACTCAGAAGTAATATGAGTACTCATAGCCATATGAGGTAGATATTCTTTTTATCCTCATTTTACAAATAAAGACTGAGGCTCAAAGAGGATAAATAACTTGTCCATGGTCCCTCAGCTAGTAAATGGTGGAGTCCAGATTCAATCCCTGTAGTTCTCATTCACCATTCATTTTCCACCAAAGGATGAAAAACATTCTAGGACCCTGAAGGAGGTTTAACGGGCATCACCAAATAGCCCACAATAAAAGGTCTATATTAGGAGTATTTTAATAAGGCTGGAAATGTCCTTGGGGAAAGATTAGGGGAAGCTTTGACTATCTGTTGGAGTTTGGACTTTATTCTATTTGTACTTGATGGATGCCTAGGTTCTTGAGCAACGAAATAGCATAATGAAAGCAATGTTTTTGATACATATTGATCTGATCACTGTGCACAGGCTGGAAATGATTTGGCAGGAAGGGGATTCTCTGTACCTATACACAAGTTATTGCCTTAGACCTGTGTGAGACCTAGAAAATATGGAGTCTTTGGGAAAATAGCAAGGACGTGGATCATAGTGAATGAATTGACGGTTATTTCCTGTTATTATACATTGTAGTAAGATGTTCAAGAACAATATGACTTAAATTTTAAGCCTAGATGATGGAGAAAAATGATCTTCTGTGAACAGAACTAGACAAGTTGGTGTTGCAAATAATTTGAGAGGAAGGTAATGAGCTCAGTTCTAGGCGTGTTGAACTTCAAGGGAGACTTCTAGTTATTGAGGAGTCTAGATTGGACTTCAAAAGTGAGATAACATTTGAAAGTATAGACTTGGGAGACATAGAAATCACAGTTAATTTCAAGGAAGAAAATATAATTTATTATGGAAGAAGCATTGAGAGAGAAGTACAGAGGCCCAAGTTCGGAGCCTTTGGAATTACTCTGAGTGTGTGGAGGAATGAGCCAGAGAAGCAGCTGGTGGAATGAAACAGGTAACTCTGACTGCAAATAGACTCATGCTATCTTGACATCCAAATGCTCAATAAAAGTTATTTTGAGCATTATTCATCCTCATATATTCACAACATCACGGAGACCACTGTAATTGCTTTTATTAAATGTTAGCAAATGTGAATAACTTTTCAATAACATAAAATACCACCACATTGGTGTTGTATGTTATGATTGTAAAGGATGTTAAGCTTTTTACTTTTATAATCCTTTGAACAATGTATGACTTTAAAGTATAGTAGTATGCTGATAATACAGAAACTGTAATATCCTTTAGGAATATTTAATTATTATCAATCTGAACTGGTTCAGAAAAGTATTATGATATTTCAAGTGACAAATAATCATTAAGATTTAAAACCTAATATGATAGCAAGTCACTTTTTAAAAAATATCTCATAAATCAATGGGCGGCTCCTGTGGCTCAGTGAGTTGGGCACCAGCCTCATATACCAAGGGTAGCTAGTTCAAACCCGGCCCTGGCCAAATTGCAACAAAAAAAATAGCCAGGTGTTGTGGCGGGCACCTGTAGGCCCAGCTACTCTGGAGGCTGAGGCAAGAGAATCACATAACCCCAGGAGTTGGAGGTTGCTGTGAGCTGTGATGCCACAACACTCTACCGAGGGCAACAAAGTGAGACTCTGTCTCTTACAAAAAAACAAAACAAAACAAAAAAAAACCTCATAAATCCTTATGGGGAAGTGCCTATACAATATGTGTTTGTGTTGCCTGTGAAAATCATGGCCTTGTGAATAGCACTGAAGAGCATTTGACTATTCACTTCTTCATTACTACCAGACTTCCTTTAGATATTTGGTTTGGCTTTGAGCAATTATTCTTATTGTCCTCAGTTGCTATCTAATAAAGTAAAGGTATACCTGGGAATGTGATTGGGGAAGATAAATGGAGATTGACAAATGTAATCATCCTGGCATAAGACACAGAGGATCATTCTTGAATTGGTTTTACAAAGTGAAAACTTGTAGCTCTGAAAGAAAATCAGATTCCTGTATGTCATCTGGGTTTTCAAAAGCTATCAGATAGAAAATATTTTCCAGTGTTTAAAAGAAAAAAATCCAAGAGAATCCAAATGTATTTTATTAACAGAACTTTAACCTAATAGGGAAATCTTGCCTACTTTTAAAATGTCTTTTCATTCATCACTTCAAGTGTTTTGTTTATAAAATCAAGGGATCTTAAAATTTGTTGAGACTGTGGTATTATCAGTTTTAAAATTAAAGAAACTGTGATATCTGTAACATTGGAAAACATATATTCAAATACTTTATGTGAAATGTTCTGGGTTCATTTATTTAAATTTATTTATGCCACCAAAGAAACTATTCCTAAGGCAAGCTAATGGCATTGTTTGTCTTAGAATAGCATGCCTGTCAATTTCACCATGCTAAAAAGGCCATTAAAATAGCTGATCAAATTGCCATGTGGTTTTTCTAGGGATAAGGTGACAATTCTGCATTCCTACCTAAGTTTATTGTTATTTGATGAATGAGGCAATTCTGACAAGACGTATTTGCCCACATGGTATTTATATCAGAATGTTTAAAATAAGATCAAATTCAACTTTAGAATATTAAAAATTTGTCCAGGTAAATGTATGTGTAAGTTGACTTTTGTTGATAACAGAGAATGATGAATTGCATTATTTTGCATGTATATTCAGCTCTGGTGATGTTAAATGTTTCTCCTTATTTGCATCCTCGGGTACTTTCCCAGTTGTATTTCAAGACCTTTATAAAATATAATATGGAAATATAATGCATGTCATTAGTTTAGCAACAGGAAGTTGAATAAATGTATTTCTTTTGGTTTATGTTTCTAATAAAAAGTAAGTTTGATTTAAATTAGCACTATCTTTTTTTTTAGGCCTCCATTCCTTTGAAGGAATTGGAGCAGTTTAACTCAGATATACAAAAATTGCTTGAACCACTGGAGGCTGAAATTCAGCAGGGGGTGAATCTGAAAGAGGAAGACTTCAATAAAGATATGGTAAATTGGTTGTGATAAAAGTGTGAATGAACTAGAAGTGAAAATGAATAAATATTTGGAAAGAAATTAGATAACTCCAGTTTCCAACTGAATTTTCAAAACATTTTGCACGTTTTAGAAGTCTAATGATTTTTGTAAATGCAAAGTATTCTCCTTGACCTTGTATTATGAATTCCAAATTACTATTGTATGGCCACACAGGAGCACTTTTGAATTTACTGAATAGCTCACCAATTTTGTTTTGACCTATACAATTTTCAAACTCTTCAAGGGCAAAATGTTTTTGGAAAAAAAGAAGAGTCAAATCAAAAAGAAATAATAATAATTAAAAATGTAATAAGAAATGCAACTAGTATTTTGCAATTTTTTGTCAGTCATGTTTTGGTAGTAGAACATTTATTGCCGAGAAGGGGTGATTATACACAATATAAACATTGTGTATGAAAGTTTCCCACAAAGTGGCTTTACCAAAATGAATAAATAGTACAGTGTATGTCTAAAATCTGTATCAATTCATGCTGCTTATTTCATGGGAGTAAAGAAATATGACCATGTGGGCTATTCCCAACCTCAGAACGTATTCCTTCAATTCTAATTAATTTCAAAATATCTTTTACATATCTCTCTGGCTTGAATTTTCCTGTATCAAATACTTATTCACTGAGGGTTTTTTGTTTGTTTTTTTCCCGCCCTTCACCGTCCTTTTCACCATTTCTTTAACCCCCTTTCTCTGCCGTCACCTCTTTAGCATTGTTAACCTTTACATGCATCAAGCTAGAGATTTCTCAGACGTGTATTAATGCTGGAGACTTCTCAGACAATTCTTGTAAATGACATCAGAAGGAAATATATAATTTTTAGGTAATAAGTCTGTGGAACTATTTCCACCGATCTTAGTTCCCACTGGTGTCAGTTCTGACTTCCTGGAGCTGCCTCAATCAGTACTCCCTGGGTATGGGGTTTGGTGGCCTTACCAACTCAGCTCATGTAAAGAAAGACAAGAAGAGGCTTTCCAAGATACTGAATTACAACAACCTCTACTTCATGTCAAAGAAGAAACCAGAGGGCACCGAGATGAAAAAGAATGCTGCTTACCTCTTGGGCTGACCACCAACACTGCCCTAGTGCCCTCATCTGGTGTAGGGAAAGAAGTGAAATGGGTTTCCTTTATGTGTGTGCCTGTGTGTGTTATTTTGTCCTCAGCCTTACCAAATGCTCCGGACTTAAGGAAGGTCTTTTACAGACTATAAATATGTAGAAGATAGAAGATCCTATTCCCTTTAATAGAAGATCCTATTCTCTTTAGACAAGATGAATAAGTCTTTAGTTGTGTGTTGTAGTTCAAGCATTCATTATAGATTTAAATATGTACACGCATACACGTGTTTTTTCAACTTGTCTATTACTCGTTTTCCTCCACTCATTGGCGTACCTTGAGTACCATTGCATGATGAGCTTCTTGGATGGAAAGTTTGAATATTCTGAGTTGTAAGAAAGACAGGAACTGAAGAGAAAAATCACACGGTCACGTATGCCATTATGTTAGACTAGCACTTATTCAAATAATTTCATTTCTAAGAAAGAAAACGAAAATATTGTTCTTAGAGTCTGAAAGAACAAAATGCACGTTGAAAACTTTGAAAGCCATTTCCCACTCCATATTTTAACACTTGTTTGATCTTATTTATTTAAAGGCAACGTGCCTATATGATATACTTTTTAGAAATTGTTTAAAAAATAAATTAGCACATCATTTTTTCTAATATTTTTTCTGGTATTTCTCCTATACTTGGACATTTGGGTTTTAGATATAAAGCCGAGATTATTAGGTAGAACATAAAACGAAATATTTTCATTTAGCAGTCTATGAATATTTTAAGATTTGCTGCCATCTCATATGGACATTTATGTACACATCTATATTCCCATATATCAGTTAAAAATATAAATGATGGAATTATTTGTCTAAACTTATTGATTCCCAGAATTATGCTAAAAACCAAAGCGAAGGAACACTTTCACAGTAATTCACATCTTGTCTGAAATGAAGAAGTACCAGATTCCCCCCATCTTCATACACGTGCCTCTAAAAATATGCCTCTTAAAACTAGATGGGGGGGAAACTGATTTTCATTCTAAAGCACAAAATATAAAAGCAAGGCTATGTGCACAGTATCCTGTAATAGCAGTCCCTGAAAGTTTTAAATTGGATTTTTGTGTGTGTTTAAATAACATGTTTTATTATCTCTGTTAACAATGTACAGCTTTTAAAAAAACCAAAATGAAGACTGTACTTGTTGTTTCTAATCAGAATGAAGACAATGAGGGTACAGTAAAAGAATTGTTGCAAAGAGGAGACAACTTACAACAGAGAATCACAGATGAGAGAAAGCGAGAGGAAATAAAGATAAAACAGCAGCTGTTACAGACAAAACATAATGCTCTCAAGGTATCAGAGCTAAAATTATAATATACCTTGCTGTGTGTTTTTTTATATGTAGGGTAAAATATATTGTGCATAAATAAAATCTGCTTAAGACTCTCAGTCACCAGAAATTCACTTTTCGTTTTGCTCAGTGTGTGTCTTTTGGAACATTTTTGAGTGGTGTCTGATTTTGAAACTTGTGTTGCTTAACATTTACGGCTTTTTGCTTGAATTAATTTTCTCGGAATAGTAATCAAAAGATATCAAAATGCATCATTCGTACTAATTACACATTCTCTAATATGCATCATTTTTATAAGCTACTTTCGTATATGTATTGAAAATCTTCCTAATCTGCAAAATCACCAATCTGTATTTTCCCTTATTTCTGCTTCTTTTACTTTATTAATTTTATTTATAGTAGGTCCAATTATTTGGTAACATAATACTTGTCTAATAAGGCCTGGATTCTCCTTATTTTTTTAAATAAACATTCTTGTGGGTTTAAGAGAGTCACTCTTTGCAACTAACTTAGCATCTACAAGAGTGTAATTTCATTTATATACAAATCCTCAAAATTAATCTTAATGCCCTTGGAGAAGAAGTGCTACTTTCATATTCGGCAGCAGTAGTATATGGCTTCAAATACCCACGGGACTCATCTGGAGTGTGCAGGCAAAACAGGATAAACTTGATTTTCCTATAAGAACATCTGGGAAGTTTTTGAGATGATACCGGACATATGGAAAATTTTGCAAAATAACCTTTTTTTATACATGCTTTGCAATTTTCACTATTTGCATGCATGGCTTATTTTCTAATACTGTTAATTGCCAAGCTTTTCATTGTAAATCACTCTCATAGAGCCCTGTAGTTATGTAGGTGGATTGACCTAGTAGGTGGATGGAGTCTGCTTTCTATATGCAAATAAGAGGATAAAATCTTTCCCCCTATAGTCAACCAAATAAACACTGCTGAGAATGTAATTACACAATATTGTGCCTTCAAGGAACCCACAAGGAAAGTCTAATTGGCCAGCAGGTGTTCTGAAGGTAACTGCTGATAAATATAGTAAATAGAAAAGGCCTCTTCCTGGAGGGAGTGCAAAAGCAAACCATAATTGTGTTCAGAAAATCAGAAAGCTATGTAATTCACACCCTTCCAACTGTGACCAAGCTTTTAGCAGTATCTATGTTGGTCATAAGATACGTGTCCTACTGAACAGCAGTGTTTAGTTATTATCTGGCATACTTCTAACGAAACCTGTAAGATGTCTCTAAATATTTTTACATATGACACATCACTTTGTGTTTAAGAAATAAAAGAGATTTCTGACTTAAACTGCTAAGCCCTTTCTCTTGGCAAAGATGTGATTTGTGTCACAAGGCATGGCTCAACTCTTTCACGTGGCTGTATCACGATACCTTTGAAAAAAGCAGTACTCTAGGACGTTTGGGAATTCAACACAAAATGTAAACTACAGTAAATTTTACATCCAAATTTTAAACACAATGGAGAATGAAATCTAGATCATTCTTGCAAATATATTCTATAAGCAATCAAAATTGTTAGCTCTACTTCCCAAACCAATCTATACCACCATATTCAGTAACTTTCTTAACCTTCCAGTGGTTCCAATTTTAGTCCTTATGGAAGATTTCATGGAAGGTCAAAACTTTCCGATGTAATGCATTTTTTAGAAGTTCTTTGATATTCAATATTTTCTTTAGTTTGAATTTAACCTGTGCATAAACCCGTTTGCTACCTCTCAAGTGTAGCTCTATGTGCAGAGCTCTAATGATTTCATGAGTTATAAAATGGCATTTTGGCTGACTCTATTGATCAAGGAAGACATTGGGTGTCCTCGTGAGAAGTAGGATGATTGATTTTCTCCCGTGTTGATTTATTACATGAGACACTTTTGTGTATCTTATCAGATTGACTTGAGAACATGCACTTCCTCTTTCTTTATGGTTAATTGTTTTTCATTCAGAGCAGGATGTGGCATGACAAGATAAGGTAGGCCCATGCAAGACTTGGAAGGAAAAGCATTTTTCTGACATTTCAATTGTTATTTTTATGTACATTCCCAACTATATGAGCAACAATAACACTTCTATACATATAGCTTGGAATAATTTATAACTAAAATAACTTTGTATTTCTAACCACCAAATATTAATGGTCTATGAAACATTTAACAGGCATTTCTATCACCATGAATGTAGGGTTGCTTGATTTTATTAACTTAAAATTTGGTTGATAGGCCCAGGGATGAAAGTATAAATTTTGGAAATTTACCTATTTTAAACGTCAAATACAAACTCACTGTGTTTGGGCAACTATCTAGTAAAGTCAATTGTATTCACATATTAAAGTGTTTCACATATGCTGCACAATTTAGTTAGCTCGTAACCAGTCAAATATGACAAGATTTCTGAACAAATCTGAACACGCCAAGAGAAAATACTTTAAATGTGGTGTTCATGTTTTTGTAGCTACCTATCACAGATTTTGCCCCGAAGTGCATAGTTTAATCTTTTACTTGAATGTGAATTTAACCTAAATTGTGCAAAAAGATGAAGGAGTCAGATTATTTTTTATAAATAACTACAACCGGAAGTATGCTGTACATATGTATTGATATTTTAATAATATCTGCACCATGAACAGGATTTGAGGTCTCAAAGAAGAAAAAAGGCTCTAGAAATTTCTCATCAGTGGTATCAGTACAAGAGGCAGGCTGATGATCTCCTGAAATGCTTGGATGACATTGAAAAAAAATTAGCCAGCCTACCTGAACCCAGAGATGAAAGGAAAATAAAGGTAATGTTGTTTTAGAATGTCAATACCAGATTTTATTGCCGCGGTCTATTTACTTTAACTTAACCGTGAGGATCATATTTAAAATGTTGATGTTTTTGTTTTTTCTATGAATGTTCTCTTTGATTTGATGCATTTCCTTATATTGTGTTTTGTTTTAGTAAATGTATTAAGTGTTATTCAATTGGCATAATGTTGAATGAATAAAATGTTTTGCTTTTGAACAATGTAAAGTGAATTAAGAAATGTCATGTGTTTTCTGGTAAAATTGTAATTGACTCTGTGTATCTTTGTTCCAGATGAACTAATGACTTATCGGTATATGGACGACTTCTTTCTCATGTTAGCACATTCATTTCATCAGAGCATCTTCACAAATCAGTGTCAAATCTCTATTTATTTACATATTGTCTGAAGATGTGTTTTTTCTGTTATAATTTTACAGTTTTTATTTTGCTTCATTCTCTGTTGAGTTCCTCAAAACATTAAAAAAAGAAATATTCACTTACCCTCTAAATTATATTCTGTATGGATGGTCCCTAATAAATAATGAGTAATCACCCCAAGTTGGTTCAAGCCCCAAACCCCAGAGAAATTCAGAAGAAAGAAAACGTTAGATCAACTTAAATATTTGCTTAATTAAACCATACAACACTGAGCACTCAAAGGATAATTGAAATAATATTTGGACCATTGGGTGAGGATGACAGTGATGCCTTCCATATTTGTAAATTTCGAAAGATGACAATAAAGGGACAACAGCCTATGAAATTGCTGAGAGAAGTGTTTGCTGCTTGCAGATCGGTTGATGTGGTTAGCTAACTACCCTGGGCCCTGTATTGGTTTTGCTCAATAGGAAATTGATCGTGAATTGCAGAAGAAGAAAGAGGAGCTGAATGCAGTGCGTAGGCAAGCTGAGGGCTTGTCTGGTGATGGGGCCGCAATGGCAGTGGAACCAACTCAGATCCAGCTCAGCAAGCGCTGGCGGGAAATTGAGAGCAAATTTGCTCAGTTTCGAAGACTCAACTTTGCACAAATTGTGAGTTGTTACTGGCAAACCCACGTATGTGTTTGCAACTACTACTCTATTAACAGAGGCCTACTAACAAAAAGAAACCAAACATCTGGGTGCCATTTTATACTTCTAATACGCATTCCGAAAGTGAGTAGTGCCCTCGCTTTAGGCTTCTGTAACATTCGTATGTACTTTCGCAGATTGAGGACATACAAAATTAGCAGCTACTAGGAAAACCCCCTTACCAAAAATGAAAAATACATCTTAATTTTTTTTTTTTTTTGCTGCATCATTTTTCATAACATTGGCAATGTGAATTTGTCAATTTATCATACATTTACTTCAGTGTCTAATCCAAGAATATGCATTGCTTTCCTGAGATCATCCCATGCTAATTTTACTTTCTTAATGTATACATGCTAAATAATAAATCTTTTGTGAAACATTTTATATCAACTCGCATAAAGTCTTATCTTATTGACTTAAAAACAATAGCTTTTTCCTCAGACCTGGATTAACCACTTAATGGGCTACAATGCTTTTTAGAGGACTTGGATGCCTAGTAAGATGGTTGACGAGTGATGGCAGATTGCATGATGTCGTTTCTGAAATGTTACGAGCCAAAAACAAAAGGAATGATTGCTCTTCTTTCAAACATCTGAGTGGAAAGTTTGTGATTCTCTCTTTAAAAAGGAAATTCAAAATTGTAAGCTTGGTCTTCTTATTTATTTGTGATGGGGTATAAATCATACAATTTTCTGATAGATACATTTTGCTCCTATTCTGAGTTTTTGTAAAGTGAAAAGAAATGGTCACCATCTGTACCTATCCGAGAAAGTACTCCTTTCCAAACCAGGATGTTAAAGTTGGAAAACAAGGCTTTATAATTGTGATAGGTTGAATTATATAAAACAAACCAATATTCAACATTTTGCCCTTTAAGTGACAATTGCATGTGCTTCAACACATAGATGAAACTTTCTGGTAATTTCTTCTGTGATCTTGTCAACCACTTGACATAGTATGTGTTTTTAGATACATTTAAGATACTTAAAAGAAATTTCTAAACATACAAGAGAAAATATGCTGCATATTATTGTGACTTCCTTTTACACTGTAAGGAAAGTTATGAATACACTGTATTCTATTAAATCCAGTACCCTAAATTGAATGTGAGCTGAACATTTTGAGCAATTGGGAAAAGTACTGTAAGAAATATTGAAACTGCATTACATTTGAAGTCTAATTCCAGCTGATTGAACATTTCGACCTATTACCCTTCATTTTAGATGTTATGAATATAATACATCATAAATCATTCAAGCTTACACTAACAGAAAGCCTATATCTGCAGATACAAAATGAAGTGAAAGATTGAGGCAACCATAAAGAAAATTCCAGTAAAATAGTTTGGGCTTGATTTAATAGATCAAAGGGCAATCCTATTCTTTGAATTATCTGACTACTAACTCATTTCTCCATTCTAATTTTCCCCATGTATTAATGCACCCAATATGTGGGATTAAACTTTGTTACTACCTAATTAAGTTACTAAGGCTTTATAGTTAAATAGACCCAGGACTAAAAATCTCAATAAACCACCCACTTAAAATACTATTATGTCTCGTCTATAGTAGGCTCTCAACAAATATTTGTTTAATATAAAAATGATTGGTGAAACTTGGTTCAGTGCCAGTAGCTCAGTGGTTACAGCACTAACCACATACACTAGGGCTGGCAGGTTCGAGCCCAGCCTGAGCCTGCTAAACAACAAAGACAACTACAATGAAAAAAAAAAAGAAAAAAAGCCAGGCATGGTGGCAGGCACCTGCAGTCCCAGCTACTCGGGAGCCTGAGACAAGAGAATCGCTTTAAGCCCAAGAGTTTGAGGTTGCTGTGAGCTGTGATACCACAGCACTCTACCAAGGGTGGAAAAAATGAGACTCTGTCTCCCCCCCAAAAAAGATTGATTAAACAATATAAAAGTTTTGCAAATGTATTTTCCACATAAACCATTTTCTATTTTCATATATGAAAGATCCAAAATTCAGCTGTAAAGTGGGGCTATTTTTGTGTTACCTCTTGATTATACATAATAATAGAAATAATTAAAATATGTATAAAGAATAATCGATTTAATACAATTAAATTTAGCTTTGTTTTTTTTTTTTTGTTTTTTTTTTTGGGGGGGGTGTTTGCAGTTTTTGGCCGGGGCTGGGTTCGAACCCACCACCTCTGGCATATGGGGCCAGCACCCTACTCCTTTGAGCCACAGGCACTGCCCCATTAGCTTTGGGTTTTAATTAGAAATGAAAGGTAATAGATTATAAGTAAGTAAGTAGGTAGAGACATCCAAGATCTGTCTTTATACTCTGCCAATTACTAATGTATTTTTTACACTGATTTCACTATTTGCAATGATTAGGGTCACCTTTCCCAATTTTCCCACAGTGGACTCTTTTGGCATAGCCACGGTGAGCAGCTTAATGAAAAGTTGCATTGGGAATAATCTTACAATGACTCTGACGCAGCTCAAGGTGCCATAGCTTCAGAATTCCTTAGCTCCCCATACCTCTCCTTCCCTATTTCTCTCATCTTTCTTTCTTCTAACTGTCCCTTTCTGTTCTCTGTAGATACAAACTCTAAATTTTCTGTTACATTTCATGTCTTTCAAGTAGCCATTCAAGATGGTTGGCAGCACTATAAAGTGCTTAACATGTGACAGCTCAGTTTAAATGAAAAATTAATTTTCCTCATTTCAGAAATAAAAAATCAGAGACGGACAAAACCATGTAAAATAACGGCACTTGGGGGGACTGTGTCTATATCAGAGCTGCAGAGCCGTCAATGGCAGCAGTAAATCTCAGAAAAAGGCCTGGGACATTATTGGGAGCCAACATGTGGCACAGCTCAGCCAGGCAGGAGTACAAACCAAAGCAGAGTAGAGGGTATCTGCAAGATGCTGGTGCTCAGGACAAACCATAGACAATACAGAAGACACCACGGACTGTGGGAATACGGGTCAAATTTTCTGCAGATATTCACAATGAGGAAACTTTCGCCTTAGTTAGAAACTCAAAGCATTTCAAATGTGCAGAACTCCATAGCTGACCACCTCCCTAAGTTGACCTGATTTTCACAGGCTGGACATGCCCCACGTACACGTATCCAAACTGTAGGTCCAGTTCCTTATGTTGACGCCCCCATGTTGACCAGTTTGTTACAGTCCCTTTCATGGTCAATTGACAGAAGTTATATTGTATTTTCTGTTGGTTTAGAGACTAGGTTACTTAGTTAAGATCAAACAAAGCCTGGAATCTGAAAGGATGTTTCTATAGAATGTATTCTAACAGCAGTGTGCTCTAGTATAAAGGACATTTTCTGGGATGAACAGCTCTGAATAGGAATGCTGGTGACTTTGTCTGTCAGCTGTACGATCATTGGTGAATTTCTCTCAGCCTCTATACTATGAGGATAAGGATGTTTGTGAGGCTGAAATAAGGTAGTATTTGTAAAACACCTGCTACATTAAGTGGGCCCAATGAATGAAAGTTTTCTTCTCCTTTCTGTGTGTAGGTTAACACTGGAACAGAAACGTATTATTTTAAAAATGTATATGTTTATCAGCCATTAAGAGAATTAGGCTGAGTATCATTTGTTTAAAATATTAACAGCAAACATTTCCTTCAGTACAAATTAAAAATTTGATTCCCTAATCTAGGGACAGATGTTTTGGTCCTAACATCACAAAATATTCTCTGGAAATTTCACACAAAGATGATGACTCTATTCATGAAGGGCATGATTCTCCTTCAACTTGGTGATAGTTCTCTGCCTGAAAGATGTTGGGGCAATTTTTACCTTATGAAAAGGACTAGAGGATGAAGAGGATATAATAAGCTCAAAAATTCTGCGTGACAAGAGTTTGCGGTTGAGGAAATGGGGAGTTTGAGAAAGACACGATATTTTATATTAATGATTGCTATATAATAAAATTGAATGCATTTCAATTTACATGAATTCTCCAATTGAATAAAGCTCAGCCTATGTGACAAAAATAAAAATGAGAGGGCAGTGCCTGTGGCTCAAAGGGGTAGGGCGCCAGCCCCGTATGGCGGAGGTGGTGGGTTCAAACCCAGCCCCAGCCAAAAACTGCGAAAAAAGAAAAGAAAAAAATAAAAATGAGTTCACACCTTGCCAGCTGTGAATGAAATTCAGAATATCAATGACCAAGAAGGTATCATAAAAGCTACTGAAGACAAAAGACGTAACTCTAACAGGATTCAAATGTTCGCAACAGACTTTTCATCAACAATAGATGTTAGAAGACAATGGAATCCTGTCTCCAAAATGCTAGACACAATTCCAATTACCAGGTAAACGATGATTCAAGAATGGAGGCAATTATTTACAGACATACAACTAGTTTCAGGTAAACACAAACTAGGGGAACATATTACCTATGGATTCTTACTAAAAGAAGTACTGAACAATATACTTGTATAAAAAAGAAAATGAAACCAGAAGAAAGGAAAAAGCTATATAATGCAGTATAAAAGTCCTTTTTCTATATAAAGAAGGACATTGATGAAAATACCTTCTAATTAACTACTGTTTAAAATTATGGTAAGTGCCACAAAGGAAAACACACAGTACTCTAAGAAGATAGACATTATTTCACTGACTGTAAGATTTGTTGTAGATGTCAACAAATATGAGGTTTGTGCATAATGTGTTCAATATGAATTATTACCAATTATAACGTTTCTAGATAACAAAGTATGTAGTAAACCTTTGGAATAGGCATACATGCATGACCTGTACAGGTAGGAGAACCAAAATAAAATCATTCCTTAGGAGGAGGAGGAACCTTTTCAAAATACAATTCCACTTGCCCTGGATATTGCTATTGCATCGAATACCAAGTATATGATACTGGTGTTCAGCATTTTATATGCAACAAATTCTTATTCGACTTCCTGGATGCCTAGTATGCATCTCAAACATAACGTAGCCAAGTCAGTAATAAATTATCCACCCCGTCTAAGTTAACTGGCACCTGTCAAGCTCCCCAAATGTTAACAAATTGCACTATCTTTCACATAAGTGAAAATTTATATTTCATTCGTGACTCTTCTTTTCTCTTACATTGCCCATGTAGTTTATTTCAAATGTTGTAGGGGGTCCCTGCAAAATCTATTCTTAACTGGATCACTCCTCAGTATCCACAGTATGGAAAACCAAATCTACAATATAGTCGTCTCTTATTTGGGTTAATTCAACAACCACTAATCTCAACTTCCAGTTTTTTCCCACCAATAGGCTATTCTTTGTGGCAAAATTGAGGACTCCTTGTAAAGTATACATGGGATTATAGCAAGACTCTGCTGCCCTTCTACTCTTTCGATGAAACCCTGTGTACTCCTGCATAATCTAGCCCCTGCTGTCACTTCCTGTTACTCAAACTTTATCCCCACTTTTGCTATTTTGCTGCTGTAAAGACATAAAGGTTTATTCTCCATACTTGAGTATACAAATTTCATTGTCATTTCTAGACTTTTGCACATATTGTTTTCGAATGGAATGGTTTTCACCTAGTTTTATATAGGTGCTATAGATTACCCATTTTTCCGTTTAAAAACAGTAAATAGTTATAGAACTTTGATGTATGATCTGGGCCTATAACATACATATTTTACTTTTTGTTTCTTTAATCAATTTTTGGAAGTATTTTTTACTATAAAAAATATCTTTGCTTATATTTAAATATGCAAAGTGGGAGCTTAAGACGGCTGTCTTGTTATTATTGTGGTTATTACAATGATTTCCAGAAGTGGATATGCCAAGGAAAGACAAAGCTTCTAAAATATATCATTAAGGTGTCAAAGGGCGAATATGAAAAGGATTACAGTAATGTATTGCAAAGGATGTCTTTTACTATATCAGAGTAATTGTAATAGAATATTAGACCATTTTAACAACATCAAAGTACACATTTCCAAATATACATTTCCCTGAAAAATTGGTGGAAAACTTTGCTCATAAATTCACTCTAAATGCCACGAGAAATGTGTTATTTAAATCAGTCTCTAAGTGCATAAATTTGTAAAATGAAAGCACCTTTTTACTGTGAACACTAACATTTTAAGTTGCGTAAATTTGAAGAGTATTTTATACCCACACAGTTTTTCACCTACATCACTTTGATCACTATAATGACCTTGCAAACATTATTTTCATTGTCATTGTACAGTAAAATAAATAATTTAAGTGAAGTTAATGATATTTCCCCAAAGCCCCATCTATGAAATGGAAGACACCAAGTTTGAACCCTGTGTTTCCCAAAATATACTGGGAGTTATTCACAAAAAGGGAAAACTATCAAGTGTTCAAGTAATTTTGTTTTGTTTTGTTTTATTAAATCATAGCTGTGTACATTGATATAATCATGGGGCATCATTCACTAGCTTCACAGACCGCTTACCAAGTTTTACATATACCCTTGTAAGATGCACCGCTGGTGTAATCCCACCAATCCCCTTCCCTCTACCCACCTCCCCTCTCCCTCCCCTCCCTTTCCCCCTTCCTCCTATTCTTAGGTTGTAACTGGGTTATAGCTTTCATGTGAAAACCCTAAATTAGTCTCATAGTAGGGCTGAGTACATTGGGTACTTTTTCTTCCATTCTTGAGATACTTTACTAAGAAGAATATGTTCCAGCTCCATCCATGTAAACATGAAAGAGGTAAAGTCTCCATCTTTCTTTAAGGCTGCATAATATTCCATGGTGTACATATACCACAATTTATTAATCCATTCGTGGATCGATGGGCACTTGGGCTTCTTCCATGACTTAGCAATTATGAATTGGGCTGCAATAAACATTCTGGCTGGGTAGCTCCTCCTGTTCAAGTAATTTTGTGCAACACTAGATTAAGCAAAATGTCCTTCCTTTAGAACTTGCTGGGGTGTTTGATATGTTAATATGATTATGAATTTCTATGAGAGGGATAGATTCAACAGACTTTTCCATCTGAAGAGTTGTAATAGAGAAGAGAAATTTCATTTCAGATTGATGATTCCTGTTTGGTAGTAAAGACCTAATGTTCTTCAGGGAAAAAATTGGAAAAAATATCACTGTATCATTAGGCTTCCACTGCTCAGAATTCCCTTAAAATTAAGCAGAGATGTACAAAAGTAATCACAGGGAGGTTTGTCATTATCTTATATAAAATAATGTCTGAGCCCAGATTTGATACTCCGCTGCTCATTTTTTTGTAAATTGTCTCCTATCATATGAAAAGCAATCCATTTTGAGAATAAAAGGAAAAACATTTCTTTGCATAATTTTCACATAGATTTTTTTCTTTGCCTTTAAGTAACAGCAAAGCAGTCAACTGCCAATGCAACTTCCTAAGAAAATATGGAAACAAATAATTTTCTTACTCAGAGACAGAATGTTCTTTAGTAAATGGAATTGTAAATATAAAAACTAATTATGTTGTTAAGGATAAAATGTTGAACCAAGAGGTAGCTACTTATAGAATTTTCTGCCTATCAGCTTCTATTTTGTATTTAACGTATTACAAGGGTTAAGAAAGAAATTGGTTAAGTTAAGATTCTGTGTTTTTGTATATTGTTGATGATCATAACTGCTGTTGCCATTTCTATAGTAATTTTATGTTCTAGCATCTAGAATCAGTTCAATGGTAGTTTAGTAAAGAGACATATGTTCAGCTGAGATCAGCTTCCTGGTAAATGACAGGGAGACTTAGTCCCTCACCCCACATTTCAAATGCATGAAAATTGTGAATGAAATACAATTTTAAAAAGTTTTAAATATATAGCTAGGGTGGCACCTGTGGCTCAAAGGAGTAGGGCACTGGCTCCATATACCAGAGGTGGTGGGTTCAAACCTGGCCCTGGCCAAAAACTGCAAAAAAAAAAAAAAAAAAAAGAAACAGCTTAACTCAAAACATATGGTGGAATCTCCCTCCCCTTTAAGTGCCATAAATGAGCATATCATCTTTTGTGATATTGATCATGGATTGAGGGGCTAATGGCCAGGAGAAAGTTTTCAAGATATTTAGGGGGAAAAAGTACATGGACTTTAACAACATGTGGTACAGAGATGAGAATAGATCCCCTGCTTAAACTTAGGATCTTCAAGGCTGTGTCCTCTGCATGTAAAGTAAAATAAGTCCTACACACAATGGAGAAAAGGCAATATTTGCACTGACAATTGCTTAGGATTTTCCAAGATTTATACTAGTCTCAATACTCAGGTTGGGAAATTGGGCAAATCTCTGGCAGGAAAAGCAAAATTAGGAAATATACTTTATAAACCATCCTGATGAAATTGATGATTTCCAAACACACAGAGACAATTTGAAACATGCCTAAAAAGCCAGATTTCCTTAGAAAGTAATGTCACGCAACAGGTGATTTTAGAGCAATGACAGCACCTACAGGTGATAGAATAATATCTTCAAAAATGATGGAAGAAAAACTACCTATCAACCTAGAATTGTGTACTCATAGACACTCTCTTTCATGAATAACATTTAATAGTCTTTTTAACAACAACAAAAAAAATAGAGTTTACTACTATGAAATTCTCATTAAAGAGCTGTCAGTGTTGGTTTTTAAAAAGAATAACCTGAGATGAAGGATTTAAGATGTAGTGACTAAGTTCATAATACATATTTTATTAATTCATGAAATAAAGTAACCAGTGATTTTAAAAAGCCATTTTAAGATTCTCTTAGTGTGCAGAATGATACCTGGAAAAATTCATTCTGCACGCCATTACAATAATTTTCAAGAAATAACAAGATAGAAATAAAGTATACAATTTTTAGTAGAGAGAAAAATACGTAAAATATTAATGTAAAGTTATCTAGCCTCTTAGATAACCATAATAATCCAAACAAAAAGCTGAAGCTTAAGAATATGAATTGGTCAAGGGTGGTAAGTAGCTATATTAACAAAGGGCTTTGAGTTCTCTGAACCTCTCTGGTCCAAAGCCATTATTGTGTATGAAATAAGATGTCAATTACAATTGAATATTTTTTTAAGTTTAAAAAATTGACCTTTTTATAAATAAGACTTACACAGCATATTACTTCTTGAATATTTCCTAAAATGGTTCTAAATAGAGCAATAAGGTAAAATATTTAAATAAATTTGCCAAATTAGATTCATTATTCAGAATTATTTCATAGTTAGAATACAGCTGTTAGGTCTATAATTTTGTGTTCATTATCTAAGTTAAAATTACAGCAATGGAGTAAAGACATAATTCAATTTGATATCAAATATATGAATAAACAAAAAATAGTATTTCCTTGTATTAATATACTGGGTCAAATTTTACTATCAAGTGGAAATTTAACACATTCTTTAGAAGGTATTGATTCTAAATATATTAGGAATTGTATATTTTTCAGAAATATTAAATATGAAGATAAAAATTAGTAAATCATTGATCTGGGCAGTTTTATTTATATATAATTTTATTGATGAAAGTGAAATGTAACTCACTTTTGGCATTAGCTGAAATAACTTGTTTCAACAAAATTAATATTCTCTCCTTGGAATGCCACAATCTTGGAAAATTATTACATTTGATAGAATTTTTTTTTTTTTTTTTTTTGAAACAGAGTCTCATTTTGTCACCCTTGGTAGAGTACTCTGGCATCATAGCTCACAGCAATCTCAAAGCTCAAGTGATCCTCTTGCCTCAGCCTCCTGAGTAGCTGGGACTACAGGTGCCCACCACAATGCCCAGCTATTTTTACAGACTGGGTCTCACTCTTGCTCAGGCTGGTCTTAAACTCCTACGCTCAAGCAATCCACCAGCCTTGGCCTCCCAGAGTGCTAGGATTACAAGCATGAGTGACCATGCCTGGCCTGATGGAATTATTTTGAAACAGTTTGTTACTTCTCATTGTGAATATAAACATTAGGCAAAAATTATCTTTTAAATTGAAATGAATATATTATTTATTTTTATTGCATGATATCACAATCATTTTGCATCATGAGATATGCAAGACTAAATTTTTACAAACTGTGTGTCTATTCTTACAACAGCCTAAAAAGTCAGTCAACTTTGTCAATCAACTTTTCTAAGCTCCCACAAAATTAAGGCCAAAGGTTCTAACATCAAGATACACTTTTTTTTTTTTTTTTTTTTTTGAAGTTTTTGGCTGGGGCCGGATTTGAACCCGCCACCTCCGGTATATCGGGCTGGCGCCCTACTCCTTTGAGCCACAGGCACTGCCCCATAAAGATATACTTTTAATTAATAAGTTAGCAAAGAGTTGTGTTGATGTTTCTTTGGTAGTGGGGTTAAGGTTATATTGTTGCCTTATACTGATTTCTTCTTTTTTTGTTAATTTTAATGAGGACCTGCCAATAACAGAATCCAGGGAAATCAAAATCCCATACAGTTACTGGGAATCTATAAAGAAATGTAAATTTTATTTTGGATACATTCAATTGGTATTTCTTCCATTTAATCAACATTTGTCTAGTTCTTCCTATGTGCCAGACAACACAAAACGTAAAATAACATTGGAAAATCCATAGCAATGATACAAAAGACATGATATTTGATAAATATAACTCATACAATGAAGACAAAAAAGAACAAGAATTTATACACAGCAATTTGACCTCCGTTTGCAACACAACAATAAAAAGTGTAATTTTCTCCAATCTAAATTTGCTTTGAAAATATGGAACACCAGCTGGAAGGGAGCTCAGATGGCTTCTGCAATAGGGTTGGAAATATCCTTCTGAGCATGCCTGGAACAACTGGTTAAAAATAATTAAATCACTTGCACCATCTGTGAATCATTCTGATTCTTCAATGATTACTTAAGACTCTCATTGTATGGAACATATTCAGAGAACAGATGAATAAAATTAATTCAAGTATATAGCTTTTCCCACTTTGATTTTCACTAAATAAAAAGGTTTACAATGCTTTCAAGTTGGCTAAGTTGTCTGATAATTCTTCCGTACTGTTTTATGAGCCAACGGCTTTTGAAATATTAAAATGTTTAAAATTTAGTACTTTTAATAATACAAGTGCATTTATTCATGGAGACATTATTATATAACAATTTTATTTTAAAGCATTCCTTAATGTTTTACCCTTTTATTTATTTAATCTTTATTTAATCTTTCCAGTAAGAGACAGCTATCTAATAGAGAACTAAAGGAAAGTCCAAGTTGATTGCAGTTTCAAATTTAGTACCATATGCTATAATCATGAGCAGTTTAAAAAATTCATAAATAGCTATTTTAACACATATAAAACAGAGGAAAGCTATGTTTAGTGGTGACTAATCCATAGCTGAAATATGCATGAATTAAATGTAAACCAAGAGTCTATAGCTGTGCAAGCTTGTTTAGATAATATAGAATTATTATTCTTATTTCCAGAATAAATTAATTGGGAAAGTTGCTAGGAGATCCTTACTATTCCATGATAGTAAGTGCCTTCTCAACTAATAGAATATCTGGATAACAAAAAATTAAATACTTACAAATATATTTGTCTATAATGTTTATAGCTCCTTTTGTGATCTGAACAAAGTTCAAAATTTGTTAACCAATTAATAAGGAATCACAAATATAGTGAAACATATCAGGCACACTATATTTTAGTTTCTTACCTCACAGATATGCTCAACTTTTATTTCCTAAGTGAAAAATTAATTTGAGAAATCTAGCCCCCTCCACACATTGGCCTCCCTAGTGAGAAACGAGCCTCTTTAATCTGTGACACAAAGACCTCCTCTTCTTGAAACTTGTCAAGATGTCTTTCACCTCAGAGACTTTGCAATTGTATTTCTTTTGACTTGGGCTTCTATTTCTGGATCTTTTCTTTCTGGTCTCCTGTAATATAATGCTGCAGGAGGCAGAGTTAACAAACATAATACCTCCGTGGATGGCCTTCCTTCAACATCCTTTCTGATGTCATTCGTAGCAGCCCCTCCACCTGCTCAAGAACATCAGCCAGTTTAGTTCCCTTCTGGTACTTACCACAATCTGAAAATGCCATGTTTATTTGTTTATAATTTGTTTCCTAGTATTAGAATATTGGCTAGAGACCTTGTCTGTCTTGTTAACTAGTCTGTCTTTCTTATTTTTTTATTTCAAATGAATATGAGGCTACAAATTTTTAGGTTAAATTGTTCTCACATCCAAGGTAAGCTTCAAGTTGTAGTTGATAGAGTCTGACACAGACAGCAAGTACTCATGAAAATACGTTGCATGAATAAATGAATGAATGCTTGGATAACATTTTTCCTGTGGAATTCCCTACATTTCAGAGTTAGTTTATCTGTATGCTCTGTCAGTGTTGTCCCAATGCTAATCCAAAGTTTTCACTGGCCCATACAGAAAGGAAAAAAAAAAAAGAGCAAACTTTAATGAGTTTTTCATAAAGCTCAATTTAGTTATATAAGAATTGCCTTCTCTACTGAAATTGCTTTTTTTACAGTTTGAAGGTATTAAAATGATCTTTCCTTTATCTTTTTTTTCTTTCTTTTTTTGAATATTATTTTGTTACAATGTACTTTACTCAAAAAAGCTAGAGGGAACTTTCTGACATTCCCTAACAACTTTTTGTAACATGAGCCTATGAAATGTAAAGTCTGTGAACCGTCAGCTTATTGACATAAAGGATCACTATTCCTGCCAAATTTCTGTGTTGATTGAAGTTTTTGGAATGAGGAGGGGAAAACACTAAAAGCCATAATGTCTTCCCATTTTTGTGGCCTTTGGGGCAGGATATACAGGCTCCACAAAAATTAGACACTGGAATAAGATTCTAAAATTTCGTTAGTCACATGTGAGAAACAAGTATAAGAACAAATATGCAAAAATGATAACATTAGGGTTTCATCACATGTGCCTAATATATTTTCAAAAAACACTTATAAATAATAAATGTACTAATATGGGATGTGCTTGTTTATATTTTAACCCTCTATTATTTAAATCTATTTTTATTTCAACATACAAAGAAGAAATAATAGCATCAATTTGTAATACTATTTAGAGTCCAAAAAAATGAATTAGTTTACTTTAAAACAGAAGTGTTACATTTTCTGTGATTTATCAAAATTGAAAACTGAATATGTGAAGATCAAAAACTTAACAAATGCAACACATTGATCGTGCTTTTTTTTTTATATTTTTCATTTCCAGATAAACATAATGACAAACACTTAAAATGGTTCTTGGTGATTGCCAAAATGCTTTAATAGTCACCGTTTTAGTTAATTCTTGCTCTTTTTTTAAACAGTAATTGGTTAAGATACAGAAACAAGCAAATTATATCTGTTTTATGAAAGTTTTGAGAAGTGAAAAATTAGTTTTGTTTTTCTTTTGGCAAAACACTTTACTTCTGTTTTCATTGCTTTTACAAAGAGATTTTGATTTTAAAAAGGTCTAAAATATCAGGTGGAGCCTGTGGCTCAAAGGAGTAGGGTGCTGGCCCCATATGCTGGAGGTGGGAGGTTCAAACCCAACCCCGACCAAAACTGCAAAAAAACAAAAAAAACGTTCTAAAATATCTAAGATGTCAGGTAGTTTTTCCATTAAAATATATGATCTAAAACAGAGTTAAAAGTGATCATGTGAATATGATACCTTAGAATTAAAACCTATAGCTCTCATTGAACGCGGTGGCAGCTCTTGGGTCTTCTGTGTGTTCTACGTAATCCGTGCCGACTCAACGAGTAAGCAACCATGTCTAAAGGACCTGCGGTTGGCATCGATCTTGGCACCACCTACTCTTGTGTGGGTGTTTTCCAGCATGGAAAAGTAGAGATAATTGCTAACGATCAGGGAAACCGAACCACTCCAAGTTATGTTGCCTTTACTGACACCGAACGATTGATTGGTGATGCTGCGAAAAATCAAGTTGCAATGAACCCCACCAACACAGTTTTTGATGCCAAGCGTCTGATTGGACGCAGGTTTGATGATGCTGTTGTCCAGTCTGATATGAAACATTGGCCTTTCGTGGTGGTGAATGATGCAGGCAGGCCCAAGGTCCAAGTAGAATACAAAGGAGAGACAAAAAGTTTCTATCCAGAGGAGGTGTCATCCATGGTTCTGACAAAGATGAAGGAAATTGCAGAAGCCTATCTTGGAAAGACTGTTACCAATGCTGTGGTCACAGTACCAGCTTACTTCAATGATTCTCAGCCTCAGGCTACCAAAGATGCTGGAACTATTGCTGGTCTCAATGTTCTTAGGATTATAAATGAGCCAACTGCTGCTGCTATTGCTTATGGTTTAGACAAAAAGGTTGGAACTGAAAGAAATGTGCTAATTTTTGACCTTGGAGGTGGCACTTTTGATGTGTCAATCCTCACTATTGAGGATGGAATCTTTGAGGTCAAATCTACAGCTGGAGATACTCACTTGGGTGGTGAAGACTTTGACAACCGCGTGGTCAACCATTTTATTGCTGAGTTTAAGCGCAAACATAAGAAGGACATCAGTGAGAATAAAAGAGCTGTCCGTCACCTCCGTACTGCTTGCAAACGAGCTAAGCATACCCTATCTTCCAGCACCCAGGCCAGTATTGAGATTGATTCCCTTTATGAAGGAATCGACTTCTATACCTCAATTACCCGTGCCCGATTTGAAGAATTGAATGCTGATCTGTTCCGTGGCACCCTGGACCCTGTAGAGAAAGCCCTTCGAGATGCCAAACTTGACAAGTCACAGATTCATGACATTGTCCTGGTTGGTGGTTCTACCCGTATCCCCAAGATTCAAAAGCTTCTCCAAGACTTCTTCAATGGAAAAGAACTGAATAAGAGCATCAACCCCGATGAGGCTGTTGCTTACGGTGCAGCTGTCCAAGCGGCCATCTTACTGGTGACAAATCCGAGAATGTTCAAGATTTGCTACTATTGGATGTCACTCCTCTTTCTCTGGGTATTGAGACTGCTGGTGGAGTTATGACTGTGCTCATTAAGCGCAATACTACTATTCCTACCAAGCAGACACAGACCTTCACTACCTACTCTGACAACCAGCCGGGTGTGCTCATCCAGGTTTATGAAGGTGAGCGTGCCATGACCAAGGATAACAATTTGCTTGGCAAGTTTGAACTTACAGGCATACCTCCTGCTCCCCGTGGTGTTCCTCAGATTGAAGTCACTTTTGATATTGATGCCAATGGCATTCTCAATGTCTCTGCTGTGTATAAGAGTACAGGAAAAGAAAATAAGATTACCATCACGAATGACAAGGGACGTTTGAGCAAGGAAGACATTGAACGTATGGTTCAGGAAGCTGAGAAGTACAAGGCTGAAGATGAGAAGCAGAGGGACAAGGTTTCTTCAAAGAATTCACTTGAGTCCTATGCATTCAACATGAAAGCAACTGTTGAAGATGAGAAACTTCAAGGCAAGATCAATGATGAGGACAAACAGAAGATTCTTGACAAGTGTAATGAAATTATCAACTGGCTTGATAAGAACCAGACTGCAGAGAAGGAAGAATTTGAACATCAGCAGAAGGAGCTGGAGAAAGTCTGCAACCCCATCATTACCAAGTTGTACCAGAGTGCAGGAGGAATGCCAGGGGGCATGCCTGGAGGAATGCCTGGGGGCTTCCCTGGTGGTGGCGCTCCTCCTTCTGGTGGTGCTTCGTCTGGCCCCACCATTGAAGAGGTTGATTAAGCCAGCCCAAGTGTAGATGTAGCATTGTTCCACACAGTAAAATATTGAAGGATCCAAATTTGTAGAAAATTGCGTGGCAGATTTAAAGTTGGGCTGCTATAGTGAATTACTGGGCATTCTCAATACTTGAATATGGAACATGCACGGGGGAGGAAATAACATTGCATTTTAAAAGTACTGTATTGTAAGTGGAAAATGCAATGTCTTAAATAAAGCTGTATTTAAAATTGGCAAAAAAAAAGAATTAAAACCTATAAATTTACTGGCCAGCATAGTACAATTTTATACTGGAATTTTTGCCATGGGAAAATACAAAGATAATTATTTCCTGGGACAATGACAGAGAACAAGCTATTTCAGGAGAAACTCTCTTGATTATTAAGTGGAGCCCATTAAGCCTAAGGTGTCATTAAATTCACAAAACTTTAAGAAATAACTGAGCACAGTCTTTGGTAAGAGAAAAATAGTTTTGTTCAGTGACTGTTATATTTTGCAAAATTATTTATAACCCGGCAAAGTGTATTATTTTGGGAAAATAACATTAAATATAATAGTTTCTATGTACACAGACAACCTCATATTCAGAAGTCAGGTGGATGTCATTGTAATTTACCTGGAACATAGCCAAGAATCATGAATGGAACAGAACAAAAGGCCTCTGGATTCCCAAAATTTCATAAACTTCATGAGCTCCAACGCTTATAATTCTTTCGGAGATGGATTTTCAAATCCTTTATTGATTATAGAGATAATACTAAGAAACTTCATTATCTTGTTCTTCTACCCCCAGTAGATTAGAAGTCAAAGGAGGCAGAAAGAATAAATGAATGAGGCAGGAAATAATGGCTACAGCCTGGTAGTGAGGCAAAATAGAACATACATGTAAGAACACATAGTTTTGTTTGTTTGTTTTTAAATAATACTTATACAAGTATTTTAATAATCCAGTAAAATGATGAGGAAAATCTAAATAGAAAAGTACAGAAGGAATATGACCGTCAGGAAAAAAATGACCAAGAAAATACCAAAATATCACGTGTTGCTTCTGAGTGGTGGCATGGTAGACGATTCTTGTCTTATCTTTTTACGCTTATCTCTATCTTCCTAAGCTTTCAACAATGAACATATAAGTGAATGTATATTACTTGGATAATCAGGAAAATTTTATTTTTTTTAACATCGTGCCTTTTATTATTTTTTTTATTTCATTAAATCATAGCTGTGTACATTAATGCGATCATGGGGCACCATACACTAGTTTCATAGACTGTTTGACACATTTTCATCACACTGGTTAACATAGCCTTCTTGGCATTTTCTTAGAGCACAGGGCAGGAGAGAAAGAGGAAAGGCGGGAGAGAAAACAAATAATTTATGTTTACTAGTATTTCATTTTATTTATACTTATGGAGAGTTATTTGTTTTAATGGTTTATTCACAAATAAAGTTAGGGGAAGGAATTATTTTTTTGTTGTTGTTGTTGGGGATTCACTGAGGGTACAATAAGCCAGGTTACACTGATTGCATTTGTTAGGCAAAGTCCCTCTTGCAATTGTGTCTTGTCCCCAGGGGGAAGGAATTATTAATCTCTGACCTAGTATGTGTGTAAAAGTGTTTAACACATAATGGCACTTGGCTCATTAGCTTCCTAAATTACAGACTCCTTTAACCAACTGCGTATACCTCCATCCAGATTTACACGTCTGTGCGTGTGCATATGTGTTTATTCATGTATTTATACTTATATAGCTATGGTATACTTATTTACATGCGTTATGTAACTTTGTAAACTACACACTTTTCCTTTGAAAAAGTGTTTGCTGAACTTCTAGAAATGGTGATTTTTGTAGTTTAGTCTCCACCTTCTGGTCAAGTTCCCAGAGTTCTGTTTTGTAACTCCCTACCTTTTATTGCAGGCATAAATTATTGTGAATATTTAAAAGGAGATAGATTTTAGGGTAGCGATCAAACTCATGTGAGTTGAAATTAGCTCAATTTTTGAATAGGATTAATGATATATTGCAAATAGTGTCTCTTCAAATTAAGAGCACTTAGATAAAGGTGGCCTACTGTGTCAGGACGAAGAGGACAACTTTTAAGTTTGGCAAAGCCATTTCAAAAGTATGGGGAGTGTTGAACCATTCATTTTTAAACTGGAAACCAAAATCTGCCATTTTGTTGATTATTTTATCCTTAGCGAGGGGTCTGCTTTGGCTTAAGTATATTTTTCTTTAGCTATATTTGCTTTAATTAGGTGTTTGTAAATTAAGCTATCAAAATCTGTCAAAGTAGATCTCACAGTGGATGCCCTCACATAAGAATGTTACTTTCCATTTACTGTTAAGGTGCCTCACTCATCTCCAGGAATCTCAGGCACCTAAAAAGAATTACTTGCTTCATGTACATCACCAGCCACCAATTTGCCAACACTCTTCCATCAATTGAGTGCACAGTGAGGGCTGCCATGGCTGCTTTCAGTGATAATGTCAAATGCTTTTAAAATAATATTCATCCTGACTTCTCATGCATCTTGTTTTATTCTTTACTTCCATAAGTTTTTTTTTCTTTCTTAAATCATAAAGAGGTAGATGCATTGATGGGGTACAATGTGCTGATTTCATATACAATTTGGAATGATTAACATCGTACTGGTTAATATATCCCTCACCTCCTTTACTTAATTATTGTGTTAAGACATACTCTGTACTTAATAGATCTGACATGTACCCTTGCAATATGCGCCGTAGGTGTGATCTCACCCTCCCTCCATCTGGCCTTCCCCCCTCCACCCATCCCCCCCTTCATCCTGGGCCATAGTTGTGATCTGTTCTTCATATGAAAGTGTGAGTGATTGTAAATTGGTTTCATAATAGTACTGAGTACATTGGATACTTTTTCCTCCATTCTTGAGATGCTTTACTAAGTAGGGTATGTTCCAGCTTCATCCATATAAACATAAAAGAGGTAAAGTCTCCCTCTTTTTTAAGGCTGCATAATATTCCATGGTATACGTATACCACAATTTAGCCAAGTCATGGAAGATGCCCAAATGCCCTTCCATAAGTTTCAATACATGCCTTTGTACAACTTCAATTGGAGTAAAAATAGCCTATTATGGTGAAGTCATTGGAACAAGCCACACCTACTGATGAACAGATTGCATAGTCTCTATCTTTCTACTTCTTCTAATGAATGCTAGTTCAGAGCTCTGTAAGGTTATTGTATATGCATGACAATATTAGTTTAGCAGGTCAATCAATACAAAGGTATATTAAGTAAACATTAATATTCTTCATTTCTTCCTACTGACAATTTCTCCCCCTCTGAAATAAGAAATGTTTCCAGTTTATTATCTTTTATACTATATTCCATTCTTAACTATAAATATTATATATAAATATGTTTTCACCATTTTAAAAACATATTGCTTTATTCTCTAAATGATTTTAAATACAACTATCAGGAACATCTTTCCAGTCAATGCATATAGGTCTAATGTATTTTATAAAAGCTTCAGATGATGAACAAATATTTATTCCATCATTTCCTTACCACTCTTGATTATCATATTATGATAAAAAGGTAACCCATAAATACCTATTTTCTGTCATTTTTAAGGTTCCTTTGTGTATATATCATCCTTTTTAATGTCTCAGTGATAGAGAAGAAGTACATGATTTTTCCATTATCCACAAAATATGGATTAAATTTAGCTGTTGGCCTAAATAAAACCACGTCTACTATTCATTATCGTTTTTGTCTATTTTCATCTTTCAAATTGTGGAAGAAATACATGGAAGGAGCCAATTAGAGCTGTGATTTTATTCTTTTTTTAATTTCCATTGATTTTTGCCTTATGTAGAATGCAGCCAGTTGTTTGTGGAATAACAGCTGGTATGTTTTTAGTAAGAAATGTGACTTTTATGATTACAATGGTTCTTTTGAGCCCATGTAATGCTTTTTGAATTATAATTCATTTAATATTATTATTTTGACTATTACTTGATGTATCATAACTCATCATTATATAACACATCATTATGACCGTGGTTTTTGATGTGTTTCTCATTAACAGAATATAAATAAAGTGTGTATTTTGAACCAGTCTGAGAGTATTTCATCTTTTGGGGAAAGTTAACCAATTTCATTTTTGTTATAAATCTTATAACTGTGTACTTGTTCAAATTTTCTCTGTCATATTTATGCTCAATATTTTATCATATACTGTATTTCCTCTTATCCTTTGTCCATAATCTTGTAATTCATTATCTTCCTCATTGCAGTCTGCATCCATTCTCTCACTTCCAGATAATTTAGAAGTTATACTTTGTATTTTCATTTTATTAGTGCTTAGTTTGCTAATTTGAGCCGTAATTTTAAGGCCATATTTCTATAGTGTTACGCCAAAATTAAATAAGAACATTGCCCTCCAAGCTCAGGTGATTTATTCAGCAAATGCCTAATTCTGTTTGAGTCAAGACAAAACCCTCTAAAACTCAGTAATTTATCATTTTATTTCCAGACTGCTATTGTTTTCCCTTATAGTATAGCTTATCTAGTACAAGAAGTGATGATGTAACTTAATGTACACTTAATCACTGTTCCATAAAATTTTGATTAAAATACAGCCTTTATTGTCCATCACTAAGTCTTTATCTCTTCATTTTCCCTTGCTTATAAATCTTTATTACACAGTTGTCCCTTGGTATCCATGGGGGATTGATTTCAAGATCACCCCTTTGCCCCAGGAATACCACAATCAGCAGATGCTCAAGTTCTTTGTATAAACTGGTATGGTATTTGCATATAATATGCACCCCCTCATATACTTTAGATCATCTCTGGATTACTTATGATACCTAATACAATGTAAGTGCTATGTAAATAGTTGTGATACTGCATTTATAGACGATAATGACAAGAAAAAAGCTTATACATGTTCAATACAGACACAGCCATCCATTTTGTTTTTGGATATGTTTGATGCATGGTTAGCTGAATCCATGGATGTAGACCCCACTGATAAAGAGGGCCAACTGTACTTCATTTTTAATTTGGTGAGAATACTTGAGAAATGGCCTAATAAAAATACATGAGAACATGTGCTTTTAAACCACGCATTTTCACAATGATCTTTCTTTTGCGGTCATCATGTTAGGTTTATTGGACAATAATAGCATTTTTGAATCTCTCTATTCTTTTGGTTGTCTCTATAGGTTGTGGACAATTGTCTTCTTAGTTCCATTGTTTTCTAACTTCCAGTGTCTTCTTCCATTGTTGCCAGTGAGAAGCCCAGTTCTGGTCCAAGTCTCATTTCTTTATATTTAAACTCATGTCTTTCTCTCAAACTCTGTAAGATGCTCCCCACTTTACTCCTCGAAGTAAGGAAATTTCATTAGGATTTAATTCAATATGTTTTTAATATGTATCTCTACTTATTCTTTAATTCACTTTTGTATTTGGATAACATTTCAACTTGAACTGATCAATATTTTTTTAGCTCAGGAAAATCTTCTTAAGACCATTTTAATTATTATATCTCTTCTATCTTTTCTCTTTTCTCATTATGGTACTTACATTCACTTAATAGATGTCCTGGATCCATCCTGTAAGTCTCTTATTTCTTTCGCTGTTGATTTCAGTTTCTATTTATGTTGCGGGATGCTTCCTTTTATTCGTTGTCTAAAATCCACATTTTACTTTTATCATTGACAATTCTCTATCCCAGATTGTCTACTGAATTTTTCAAAACCTACTAACATGCTTTTTGTGCTCTACTGTTCTCTTGTTCTCTTTTTAATGTTTCGCCTTCTTTTTTTATTAAAGCTTTCTTCTGTTACCTCTAGTTTATTGTTTGTGTGGACTCTCAGCTTTGTCTTCCTTTACATTCTCTGTGTCTACTGAAATAGCCTGTGCTTCCCCCCGCCATGCTTAAGTCAAAGAGTGTGAAATTTTTGGCACAAATGCAGTTCAAGTTTGGAGGTTCTGATGTATAGTAATTGAAAAGCAATAAGGCTAATGGAAATATATATATATATTATATACTCATATATATACATTACATTACATACACACACACACATATATATATACACATACACACACACATAGGTCTGGTGAAGAATTAATTAATAAGCAGATACCTTTCTGGAAGAAGTGTGTATAGAAGAACATACCTCATGAACCAAGAGTGGTGGTAAGGCTATCCTCAACCACTTAGTATAACCACTGTGCAGTAATGCCTGCATGAACCAAACCAGCAGGTCTTAAATCAGTAGTCTCTGACAGATCACCTCACATACACATCTGAAAACCATCAGATCTGTAACTTTCTTCACAGACTTCACCAGAGTTTCGTATCTCTTCCAAAGACCATCAGTTCATGATTTTTCTCTTTCCACCTCCAATATTGTTTTCTCTAATATGAGGTACCTAATACATATATTCTGCCAGATTCTAGCAGTTAATCATAGTTATTTTGAAGTTGAGTCAGTCTACTCAGCTGAGATGGAAAACATGTAATATTAAGTGTTGTTCCAATTGTCTCAGTATTTTCATTTTGTGCGTATGTATACACATACATGTATACATATGTGTGTATATAATAAGTTTTGAACAGAAATAATGCACATGTACTACAATTAAATCACAATAGGTGCTTTAATTAATTGTCTTTCTCAGAGCTAAGTAAGGTTACCTGGACATTAGGCTATGTCTACATGAAAAAATATATATACCGTATTATCAATTCAATAAAATCATTTAAATATAGTATAATAAGTAGATTGAATTTTAAGATTTTGACCTTTTAAAGTGGATTTAGCAGCCAGTCTAAATCACCATTGTGAAAAATAATCTAGGTATACTACAAAGATTATTTCCTGATAGATACAATAAATGCTAGTATTAGAATTTTTCATATAAAATAGGAATCTTACTCTTTGTATTAAGTTTTTGTATTATTTAAAAATAAACACTTTGTTATATTTTTTATTTCATCAATTCATCAGCAATTTGACCAAATAAACAAATGTGTTTGTTTTAAATAATTGCCATTATGGAAGAATATTAATTGAGTGCCCATTAGATACATCTGACCATAAAACATACTGGACATTCCATTGGGTGGACACTGAATGAATAGGATATAAAACCATCACAGAACATATTTAAGTATTATTCCTATTTATAAAGAAAATATTTTGACATTCTGTAGGTTAGCACTAGCCAATAGGACTTTTTGAGACAATTGAAATATTTTGTATCTATACTGTCCAATCCAGTGGTCACTGTGACTGTTAGCAATGAAAATGTGGCTAATACAAGTGAGGAGCTACATTTTTAATTGTATTTCCTTTTAGTTTTATTAGTAAAAGTGTGTCTAATGACTACCATGTTGGTCAATGCAATTTTAGGGCATCTTCACTATCACTTACATTTCTAATAAAGAAAAAATTACTTAAAAGCTTAATAGCATATGCTTACTGAGACATTGATACTGAGTTGTTATATTTAATAATTAGAGATAAATAGTGGCCATGTTTTTTGAGGTGCTTGATAAATAATATCATGAGCCCATTTTTTAATAATCCACTCAAGCTGGAAATTCTACAGGGCACTAGAACTTAAGCGATGTAGTAGGGTGAAATAGAATTGCATAATGTAGGTATTTCTATACTTAGTTTTTCTTGTATTGCTACTTTCACACCAAATTAAATATAGATATGTGTGTGCGTTCATTTTTACATGTGAATATACGAATATATTCCTATACCAGGTTTTCCCAAGATGGTGTAGTTTATCATGAAAAACATATGCTGGATATATAAATGAAAAGTTTTATGAGCAGAGTTATCAAAAGTTAAAATGATTTCTTAACGTCAAGTCTTCGTGAAATTTTCAGTCTGCTAATAGTCTTTGCGATATCACTGAAGGGGTTAAAATAAACATATCCTTAAATTGTCTACATACCACTACCTCAAGCAATTGCTTCTGTTTATATTCACACATAGAGTTACATTATTCCCTGAAAGGCAACTGAAGGACCAAAACATGTATATATGGTAGCGTTTAACTAATGTGCTTTAAATTAGGGAAATACGGCATAGTTAAATCAGGTACAACTTTTAAATCTATACCTATAAAGATTTCACTATAAATGAAGAAAATATTCCTGTTTGAATTCTGAGAATTCCGAACTATAAATTATGACTATAGACCTCAGCGATTCTAGCCAAATACTTATTTTTAAAAATTATCCCTTTAAGTTGATAGTTCATTTGTGCCACCAACATTTTTGATAACCAACTATATGCTAGGCACTACCCATGAGTCTTTGCTGCATTTATTTTTCATTGTTGGAAGGCTAGGACATATAACCTTATTTATTGACTTGTCTTCTTATTTTATTGGAGAGTTTTTTACAAGCCAGTCCATGTATGTTAGTGCTTATGTGTTAGTGGCTATCTTGGTAGCAACCAAAGTCCTTCTTGCACTTTTCTCATAGACCATATTTAGTGAATAAAATTCTACCGAGTTACTAATTTATGCTAATTCATTGAAAATCCTTATTAAAATGCAAATATTGTCCTTTGAAGGAAAATACTTTAAAGCACTATAAGCCATTGACATATTTTCCACTTTCAGTTTATCAGCTTAATTAGATATTAATTGAGCTTGGCCCTAAGGAATTATATAAGTTTGATGGTGTAGAAGGAAAGAATCAACATGAGGCAGGTCACTGAGCAGGTCTGGCAAGTTATTTTATAAAAGACACTGTACAGACCTGACTTCTTAGAAGTAGAATGTACTTAAAGGCTGGCAAATGCAGCTTTATCTGTGCATCTGTTTCGCTGGCGGCCTGCCTTTCTCCAAACATTTATTGTAGTTTTAGAAAATAAGTAATATGACTAAAAGGCAGCGGTTCTCAACCTGTGGGTCGCGACCCCTTTGTAACAATAAAAATACATCCTGCATATCAGATATTTACATTATGATTCATAGCAGTAACAGAATTATAGTTATGAAATTTTGTATGAAAATAATTTTATGGTTGGGGGTCACCACAACATGAGCAACTGTATTAAGGTGTCGCAGCATTAGGAGGCTTTAGGAAGGCTGAGAACCACTGCTATAAGGGATGATTTTCTGCAATACTTTACTTTGATTACATAATGTATTTTAGTGGGTTTTATTTTTTTTAACAAAGGGGATAAGTTATAATTTTAATACAGTTCATTGGTCAATTATTTCATGATGATTGATGAATGATACCCCGTTTTTTTGTTTTATAGCTTTACATAAGCAATTTTCTGCCTGATGCAATAGGGAAGGGGAAATTACCAAAGAGCAAACACTAACTTTTCTATTTTCTCTATGCAGGGTCATAACAATACAATTGGACTCATTAGACTGCTTGTTCAAGGCCTTTGACCTAGTGTCTTGATTAAAACATGCAAGGCCAAATACTGTTCTAATGGTAGAATTACCATGCCATTTATGTACATCCAAATCACTGAATGTGCCATACTAGACCCATACCTATATCATCTTTGTCATATTCTTCGGGGTTTTTCTTTTAATGCTTCATCATTTGAGGTTTTTTTTTTTTTCTATCCTCTGGAGCTATATATATATATATATATTTTTTTTTTTTTTTTGCTGAATTTGATTATTTAATTTTCCATTTTATGTTTAGATGATCTATATATGATCCACAGGAAATAAGTAAAAATAGCTCAAATTTCCTTATAGTGATCCCTGGAAGGAAACACAATCATTTCTTCTATGGAGATCTTTGAGGCAGGGAGACAAAGTTACTTGTCTAAGATAACTTAAGTCTTTCCCATTTCCACTTCATTTATGTTCCATCAGAAACCACTTGGAGCCTGTAATAATATTTAGGATTTATACACCTTCGTGTTATTATTTTAAATAATCTATAATATTTTATAATTTCCTTTGGAAATAGATATAAATTAACAGATTTTCATATTATGGCTCAGAGATTTTCACATCATGCCTCACCTTAAGACATTAATAAATATGCTCACTTTATTACGACCAGTTGGCATATCTTCATCTTTATTAACATGGAGTAAAAAAAGGGTTCCATCACTATATTACTTTTTATTTAAATAATAGTCTATTATGTTAGATTTTGAATGGACTGATCTATTTTCTATGTATCATGTATATATGAGATATATAGATATTTTGAGACACAAGTCACAGTAATATGGCACATGGCACATTTTTCTTCCTGATTTCTTTGACCACATAACTCATCAATGGCCCAGTGTAGCCATATACATCTGAAGGAGAAACAGATTTTTTAAATCGTGAAGGGAAACATTTGTTTTTAAAACTTAGACATGATGCATGATTTGTTTTGAAGCAGAATTGCTTTTATTCATGAAGTCATGTGGCCCTTCAAGAAAAACTTTCAAGTAATGAATGTGATTAACTAAAGTTTCAGTGAAACTAATGTTTATTCAAAAAATTTTAAGTGATATCCATACCTGCTAACATAGTTCAAACTCTCAAAATAGTTTTGACCTCAATTTTAGATCATACAAATCATAGTTTTGTTCCATAATAATCCTTGATAAACATTGATTGAACTTTCGATTTTTAAATAAATGTAGGAACTTGGGGGCTTTCTTTTATGCTTCCTGATTTTCCCTTCCAGAAAAAGAGGCCAGGATATTCTATTGAGTATATATAGTTAGAAATGAAAATGAACAGAGAGAAATAAAATGAATTAGTGGGGCTACTACATGTTAATGATGCACGAATATCTATCATGATGTAAGATAGTAAAGGATGTTAACAAAAGCAATAGATTTTCAAAAGGTTAGACGAGATTTGTACACATCAGAATTCAGAAAGATATAATTATTCAAGGCAGAGTTAATGAAATTCTAATGAAAAGACTTAATCTAAATACGAGTATATGGATTTTGCATAAAAAGAAAAATAAACGTGATACTTCCAATTACACTGAGTTTTTAATAACTGTCTGGACTTTTCATGAAGCCAAACTGAAAGTCATTTGGTGAATTTGGTTTATTTAGTATGGCACTAGATATGACTGTGTCATAAGGAATGCTAATACATTTAAAGAATAGATACTAACCAAGACCTCCAAATGTCTGATTTTCTTTTGATTCAATTTGTGGTAGTTTCTCGTACAGGAAAATTATAAAATTTTTCTCTATATTCGAAACTATTGCACTTACAATGTTACAATAAATTTGAATATTCAAAATTTATGAAAAGTTTTTCTACAAAACAAGTTTACAAATTCTCTGTTGTGTCAAAAAGTTTTCAGAATATTTCTGTTTATCATAAAAATTCACAGGATTGCCACTTAGCTGTCTCAATTCAGCTAATCTGTACTACTTCTGTTATCTATGATGACTAGATACTATGTATCAAGATAGAAGAAGTTAAATCCTTGAATAGATCAGTCTTCATTAAATATATTGAATGTATAATATTAACCTTTTAGAGTTTAACTTAACAAATGTAGGTGAATTAGTGCCAATCAGTAATTATTATTGAAAGCATTTCAGGAAGTATAGGCAGCCTAGTTTATTTCTTGTAATAAAAAGATGAAAATTTTTTCAGAAGATTACTTAATTATCAGTATTTTAGGGCAGCAAAAGTTTCAATATTTTTCTCCCTCCGATTTTTCCTAATGAACTATACCTTTTTATTTCGTTCATTGCTGTGTTCTCATTTACTGTAAGTTTTGATTTTTTTATTTCAAAATACACATATGTAAGTATTACAAGGATACACAAGTTTTGATTACGTAATTTTCTTTTGTACATTTCAAGTCAAAGTCATAAGTGTGACCCCTTCACCCAGAATGTGTACATTGTACCCGTTAGGTGTGAATTAACCCAACCCCTCCTCCCCTCTCCCACCTACTTGACACCCATCGTTGAGTTTTACTTCTGTACGTGCACATACATAAGTGTTGATCAACTAGTTCTAATTTGCTCCTAGTACACGTAGTGATATTTTTTCTATTCTTGTGATATTTCACTTAGAAGAGTGGTCTCTAGTTCCATCCAGGTTGTTACAGGAGATACTAGATCACCATTTCATTTTTATGCCTGAATAGTACCCCATGGTATACATATACTACACTATATTTTTTAATTTTATTTTTTTCATTTAAGATTAATATGAGGGTACACATGTTTAGATTACATTATTTTTATTTCTAAGGTAAAATTCAAGTTGTAGTTGAGCCCTTCACCCAGGGGGCATGCTGAATACCCACACATTGTGCACAGTAGGGGAGAATCCCCCAGTCACTCTCCCTCCTGTCCCTTCCCCTTTCTCTCCTCTCCCCGCTCCGTCACTATAATATACTTGTGTTTTTCTTTTGATATCACATTTTATTAATCCACTTATATATTGATGGGGCTTGGGGTTGTTTCCATATTTTTGTAATTGTGAATTGTGATGCTATAAACATTCAAGGTGCCAGTGCCTTCATGATAAAATATCCTCTTTTCCTTTGGGCAAATACCTACTAGTAGGATCGTTGGATCAAATGGAAGGTCTACTTCTAGTTCTTTGAGGTGAATCCATACTGCTTTTCATAGAGGTGGTATTAGTGTACAGTCCCACCAGCAGTGTACAAGTGTTCCTTTCTCTCCACATCCATGCCAACAATTGCTGTTTGGGAACTTTTTGATAAGAAGCATTATCACTGGAGTTAGGTGATACCTCGTTATAGCTTTGATTTGCACTTCCCTGATGATTAGAGATGATGATCATTTTTTCATGTATTTATTGACCATCTTCATTTGAAGTTTCTGTTCATGTCATTTTCAAACTTTTTAATGGAATTGTTTGATTTTTCTTGCTGATTTTCTTGAGTTTTTTGTCGATTCTGGTTATCAGCCTTTTATTGAATGTATAGCATGCAAATATTTTCTCCCATTCTATGGGTTGTCTGTTTACTCTATGGATTGTGTCCTTGGTTGTACAGATTTTTAATTTGATCAGGTCCCATTTGTTTATATTTGTTGTTACTGTGATCGTTCTTGAGGTCTTCTTAATAAATTAAACAGGTATTGGGCAGGTATAATATAGCAGGCCCTGACCTTGGAAGTTGGAACATAATAAGTGAAACAGAGTCACCTACAAAGAACTTACAGTCTGAAGCGCCCCATCCTTTTATGCATCCAGCAAATAAGGATGGTGGGGAGATTGTGGAAATCAGAACACAAAACAAAATTCACTTTTCTGAGACAGTGACATTCTGTGTTTATTTATTGAGACCTTTGGTATGTGACATTTCACCCTGAACTTGAGTCAGTATGGCAGTATTGAGTGTGGCCTCATCATGGGAGCCAGCCTATATCCCTCCATATTCTGCTTATTCCCTTCCATGCTGTGTGACTGTATATAAATCACTTAACTCCTCTGTGCTTCTATCTCCTCATTTGTAAAATAGAAATTCCACTCCCTACCTTGCTGATATATAATGAGGATTACTGTATTCATATATGTACCTGGCATATTGTAAATTCTGTATAAATGTTATCTATGATTATAACTATCATTACTACATTTTAAAAAATACTAGACAATTAAGAAATGAAAAAAATTATTTCCCTAGGTCAATAACTGTAAGAGATTTTCCAACATTTTTTTCTGAAATCCTCATAGTTTCCTGCCTTAGGTTAAGTTTTTTATTCATTGCAAATTAACTTTTGTAAACCATGAGAGGTACAGATCTTGTTTCAGTCTTTTACATGTGGCTATCCAGTTTTCCCAGAACCACTTATCGAATAGGGATTCTTTTCCCCAGTGTATGTTTTTATCTGCTTTGTCAAAAATAAGATGGGAATGTGAGAATGATTTCATCTCTGGGTTCTCTATTTTGATCCATAGGTCTGTGTGTCTATTTTCGTCCAGTACCATGCTGTTTTGATTACTAGACCCTTGTAGTATAGCTTGAAGTCTGGTAAGGTGATGCTTCCTGCTTTGTTCTTATTATGTAAGGTTGCACTGGTGTGGGTGAACATTAGGGAAGTTAGGAGTATGAGAATAGAGTTAGATTGATATAATAATGAAATGATTGTTTGAAAGTTTTGTGATCAGTGTCGGGTATACAGATAATTCTTGAGGATATGAGCCTCCACAAAGAAATGGATTGGTGAAAACAGATATACAAACCTAACATACTGGGGGCTTCATGAGACAGCTTGGCATGAACATTAAAAGACTTTAGGAAAAAGTCCTGCAAGGGCCTGGCTGAGATCAGGGAGGGCTTCAGGAAAAAGGCCTACAAGGGCCTGGCTGAAGCCAGAAGGACCCCAGAAAAAAGGTCCATAAGGGCCTGGCTGGGGCCTGAAAGGCCTTGGGAAAAGGCATGAAAGTGCCTGGTCAAACCTGACCTATTACCTACAAAGACTGTACCAAGGACTTTGAAGGCAGTGAATCATTGTAAGATTAACTAGAACAGCTCATGCATCTGACTCATTGATCAAGAAAAACTCATTCTTGTGGGCTGAGATAAGAGGAATCAGCTTCTTTCTCGCCAGCTCCTGATATGAGTAGGGCATCTACTTATCTGCCCTGAAGGAACCCAGAGGATTAACTGGGTTACATCTAGCTTCTAAGTTCATGTTCCCTTTTATTTCTATAATTCTGTGAGTGATTGATAAGTATTTTTAGAAGTAAAAGTAATGAAAATGGCTAAAGGGTAATCAGGTGGATAATGAATGGAGAATTAGGGCATGAGAAACTGCAAGGAGATGTATACTATTGTTACGAACAAACATCAGTTTGCTAATTAAGGGCTAATAAAAGTAATAAAAACTGAGTGTATCAGAGTTTGGGGCCAGCTCTGTTTCTTGCATTGGGTAGTGTCAGACCCCTCGGACCCAATCTTTAGTGCTACTACACGTTGTCTCTGCATCTCTATGTTCCTTCACTCCTTTGACACCACCAAGCAGTGGGAGAGAACCACAGAGGTGATGGGGCTGGTCCCCAACACACTGACTATTCGGAGTTTTTTCTGGTTCCCTAGGAACTGTAGAACTATTTTCCTTTAGATTTGTGAAAAAATCATTTTGTTCTTTTAATGGAAATTTCATTGAACCTATAAATCACTTTGGGTAGTGTGGCCATTTTAACAATGCTGATTTTGCCAAATCTTGAGTATGATTTTTTTTTATCTGCTTACATCCCCTGTGATTTCTTTCATCAGCATTTTATCATTTTCCCTATATTACACTTCCTTAGTTAAATATATTCCTAGGTACTTTATTTTCTTTGTTGCTACTGAGAAAGGTGTTGCATCTTTGATTTGATTCTCAGCTTGACTATTGTCGCTGTATATGAAAGAAGCTACAATTTTTGTACGTCAATTTTGTAACCTGAGACTTTGCTGAATTTATTTATGAATCTCAGGAGCCCTTGGTTGATAGTTTGGGGTTTCTAGATATAAGATCATGGTGTTAACAAAGAGCAATAGTTTAACCTTTTCTTTCTCCGTTTGGATACCCTTGATTTCCTTCTCTTGCTCTATTGCTCTGGCGAGGACTTGCAGTAGTATGTTAACGAGAACTGGAGATAGTGGAAATCCATGTCTGGGTTCAGTTCTAAGTGGGAATTCTTTCCATTTTTCCCTGTTCAATATGATGATAGCTATGGATTTGTCACACACACCCTTTATCATTTTGAGGTAAATATCATCTATGCCTATTTTGTTAAGCATCATCATAAAAGGGCACTGAATTTTGTTGAATGCTTTTTCTACATCTATTGAAAGAATCATATGGTTTCTATTTTTGCATCTATTTGTGGTGTATTACATTTATAGATTTCTGTATGTTAAACCATTCTTACATATGTAGGATGAAGCTCACTGGATTGAGATGAATTATTTTTTGACGTGCAGCTGAATTTGGTTTGCTAGGCCTTTATTAAGGATTTTTGCATATATATTCATAAGGGGTATTAGTCTATAGTTTTCTCTACTAGTTGTGTCCTTTCCTGGTTTTGGTATCACGGTGATATTAGTGAATGAGTGAGTTTGGGACAACTCTTTCTTTCTCAGTGTTAATGAACAATTTCTGCAGTATGGGTACAAGCTCTTCTTTGCAGGTTTGATAAAATTCATGTGTGAAACTGTATGGTCCAGGACTTGTTGGTGTTCAAAGATATTTTATTGTTGCTCTGCTTTTGGTACTTGATATTACTCAGTTTTAATGTTTACTTATTCTGGAAAATATGTTCATGCCATGTCTAAGCACGGAATGATTAGGATGTGGCATGATCAGCCCACTCATTTCAATGAATGGACACCAGTTGCTCTAAGACTTATCTCTGACAATCTTAGAAATAATTGCAGTATGCATGTTATTAGAACATTCCCTACCTATGGCACAACAGCTAATGTTCATTTAAATGGTATTACAATCAGGTTGATAAAAGATTTGTCATTAAAGGAATTTTCATAAATGTTTCTAAAACTAGATTGAAAAATTCTGTTATTTGAAAAATGTGATACTTAAATGCCATATAACCTGATTCTAAAAGAGATTTCTGTTTAAATAGAGGTTAAAGTACCAATAAATATTTTTATGAGGCAAGTAAATGCATTGATTGGTGTATAATAAAAAATAAACCTCAGACAAACACATGACCCAGCAGAGAAGACCTTGAAAAATGAGAAGCCAGAGGATGTATGCTGCCTACATCCTGAGAGCCCTGCTTCAGGACTGCAGCTGGTGCTAGATCATATATGCTGAGACCCAGCATTCCAGTCTTCAGAGCTGTGTAGCCAGCAATAATTACTATAGAATGTATCTCATTTTTATTTCAATTTCCTATATGCAAAATAAAATATAATTAGCTGAAAATGCCATGCCAAAGAAATAGAATTTTGGATTTTAAATTTTGTTTCAGGAAGTTATATCCAAATTATTAGTCAAAACATGAGTATATTATTAATGTCTTTTGTCTCTTGGTATTTGACCATTCACTTAAGTTCCTTGTTATCTATAAGCCCTAATTACTATACGTAGGGACATTCATATGAATTTAAGATAACAGAGAACATTTCAAATGGAAGTAATGAAGGTCAAGAAATAACAAAGAAGAAACATTAAAAAGATACGATGAACAACTTAGAACCATTTTTTGTCTAAGAAAAAATGATGACATACATCAAAACTTTTGGGAAATCGCACTTCCATGAGATGCAGATGTTTTCTAAATATTTTGAAGATGAATCTCGTTATAAAACAACCACCTTCATTAAACAAAAATAAAAAAATAACAAAGATAACCCCTACGATTTGTCTTTTACCCAGCTCTGTCCCTAATAACAATAGCCACCATTCTCTAAAATCTTACAGATATAAAATGCATATGAGTAAAAACAAAGGTAATTGCACCATTACCCAAAAGTGTTATAAGAAATATGTTTGTTTTAGATAATGTAGAGTTATCTTTACTACAAGGGTTAAAGTAACTAATGGAAATAAGAAAATATCTTGTAAATTTTATTAAGAACAACATAGGCACCAGTACCATCTAATGCATGCAAATCACAACAAACTTGTGTGACTTGAGCTGTGGACTCTCCTACCTAGTGTTGAACCTACTTTGTTAGGGGAAATTTCACATTCAGATTGCCTGCTGACTGACTTTTCTTTTAAATTGGTAAAATATTTAGTTTTAAATGAAGGAAATAAGAACGTGGGTTTAAAATCTAAACTAAATTCTGAAATGTCTTCATCAAACTCAGCTTTGATACCGAAAATCATTTAAATGTAAATGGGTATATATTGTCATTCCATTGATCATGAAGGAATGTGTGTCATGGGTTTGGTCCAGATGTACAAAATGTTGTAAAACATCTAATTATGCCATTTAAAAGCTAACTCATGCAGTTCTGTGAATGTTTTTATGTCATAAGTAGATAAGAGATCCAAAGTAGAATTATTATTTTTATAGCATGTAAGAATTATGTATAAAAGTCCTGGGCTAGAGAAATTATAAAGAAAGCATAAACTGACCAGCTTACAATTTTTACTCATTTTTCTGAGGGATTCATTCTGGCTTCCCAAAATCCATTTAATTGTATTAATTTAAAACTGAGTATGGTCTTGTCATAAAAGGCTGTGTGGTAATAGATAGCTATGTTAGCATGCTTATCATCTTACCTTCCCCAGAGACCCTGCCACTGAAGCCCTCAGCTGACCTCATCAACAAGCAGGTGGCAGTTGATCAATTCAAAACAGAGTTACTGGGAGAATAATTTCAATTACAAGGATGTTGCTGCCCATTGCATAGACAGAAGAGAGCAGAGGTCATCTGTCTTTCTGAATTTGTGTGCCAAGTAGTATTTATTTCTTGCTCTTATAAGGAATAGGGGAAGAGGCACTACTGGGAAATTCTAAAAGGATCCTGGAGCCGCAAATTCTCATCATTTCTAGCGCTTGGATGCCTGTTAGGAAAGTGTTGATGCAGGAAAAGAAGGTAGTGCTCCCTTATATCTCAAGACTTTCTGGAGTGCCTATTAAAATAAAAAGTCTGTGGACGGCCCTCCTCAGATGACACCTTAATTGTCAGCTTAAATTCTCGGGAAACTGGCATTGAAGACAGCAAGGAGTTCTTGTCTGGAATTTGGAGTGGAGGAGGGCTTAATAGTCAGGTCTATGCCAGCCAAAACTACTGTATACCTCTTGAACCTCGATCAATATGAGGGGAGAAATGTGCAAGAAAGTTCCTTTGTTATGAATAAAGCAGGTATGGAACGCCCCATGAAATTCCATATTTAGATTTCCAAAAAGCTTAGAGTTCCAACTTAAATGCTGGTTACAAAGATTAGCCTTTTTTCTTAGGGCAAAACTACCTTCCTCATGATGTCCTGGCTCTTGGTCTTTCATTTTCAATTCACGGTGTTAATGTGTGTGTATTGCTTATTATGAGATCTTCTAACACTTTGGAAGACCATGGCATATAAACAATAACCTTTGTGCTAGATTTATCACCAGGATTTTTTAATGCAGTTGCAGCCCTCTTTCAGCTATAGACTTGGACCTATAGTATAGGAGATGTTTTATTACTAAGAAGCTAAAAGAATTGTCCTTTTGTATATCTATACCAGCACACTGTCCGTGAGGAAGCCATGGTAGTGATGACTGAAGACATGCCTTTGGAAATTTCTTACGTGCCTTCTACTTACCTGACTGAGATCACTCACGTCTCCCAAGCACTATCAGAAGTGGAACAACTTCTCAACGCTCCTGACCTCTGTGCTAAAGATTTTGAAGATCTCTTTAAACAAGAGGAGTCGCTAAAGGTAAAAAAAAAAAAAAAAAAAAAAGTAAAGTACTTTCATTTAGATTGTACAAGATGATCACGTTGATCATTTATAGTTCTTAAAGAATTGACTTCAATCGTATACACAGTGAAGCCGTTTCGACATATAAATGGAATTATGAAAATTATAGGATGTTTAGTTTTAGAAATCTTGGGGGGGAGGGATACAAAAACTAGAAGAGGTACTTTATAATATTTAATGTTGAGAGAATTTCGAAATAAAGGAATACACAAAAGTAATCGTTTTTATGCATAGTCAGGGCAGAAAGGAACCGCCTCACAAAAACAAGTTGTGATAGAGGAACAGTTTATTCTCAACCAGTCCATTACATAGTGCATTGATTGAGTTTTATATTTTCCATCTATACATATTCAATTAATATCAACACCCATACTATAATACGTGGAATGTGATTGAATAGAAATCAATCTAATATTTTCTTTAAAACTGTCAGCCAAAGTCAACCAATGAAATCAGGCTCTTTTGAAACCACTAACAGCAAGTTATTGAATTTTAAACTAAGACAAGTCGAGAGGAGGGAATACGCTATGAATTTTAGAAGGCAGTATCTAAAGATGAATGTAGCATCAAGAAAATGTGTGTCTCAAAATAATTTTTGTGATCATACATTTCACACTCAAAATGAAATATTATATTTGAACCAGAGCTTAGTATTTTCCAATGCAAACAGCATAGGGTTATAGACAGAAGATGCGTTTGCTATCAGCAGCACATATTAGCTAAAGTATTTTATGCTATAAATGACTTCTTGAGAGCTCATTCCATACCACATTTGCCTGTATAAGTATACGAATAGATAAAGCCATTCCTTTGTTTTGGCAATTGGTGCTGCGGTATCTTGAGTGACTTGACTTTAATGTCTTGCATTATATCAAATCAGCTATAAAATTACATAGTAAAATAACATAAGGGATACATAGATCTCTGGAACTAGTCCATGTATTTCAATAAAGTGCTATTTCTTATTCTCTTTGAAGTAAAAGTCAAATAACTTATGAGTAGAGTACAGTGAAGAAAAGAAAGCTAATCGATTGATAAAGGAGACATGTCATTCTTCCCATTAACTGATTTCTTGTGACAGCACAGTTTGTAAGTTCATCATGTCATTCAACATGTAAATCACTACTAATGAGCTAGTATTCATTCCTTTCCATGTTCACGCACATCTGGGTCATGAGAGCAGTGACCCTGAGCTTATTAAGTTGCCCATTGAATATCTTTTGTCTCCCTAGCTCTTAACCTAGCACACTCAGAATGTAAGGCCCCTGGCTCCACTCAGAACTAATCATTTGTTCATCCTGATACATAGTAAGTATTATGTTAGCTGACACCAATTATAACAGTATTGATTACCGTGGTCTGTAAGGAGGTATTATTGCAGGTTTAATTTAGCTGGATTAGTGAATCCTCATGAGATGCAGTTGCGGGCATAATTTCATCTCCCTCTCAACAAATCTCTTGCAACAGGCAAATGGGCTTCCTTACCTTTGTGGACTTGTTGAAAGGGGATAGTTTTGGGCTCAGACTTTTCAATGAATATGTATTTCCTCTTAAAGGCATTCATCATTGTCATTACCCAGTAGTAAAAATAGAAAAGCAGTGAATAAATTGTACAGCTGCTAGTTGGGAAGGTTTGAAATTAAATTGTGGTTGATTTTATTCCTGACAGATTTGCATGCATCAAATTATAGAACTATAGTAGGTATTGCTGTAGTTTAACATACATATTTCTTAAACATGCAATACACCACGATTATATATAATACTTTTAAATAATTACTTTCTGAACAAAATGTAACTCAAATGGCACATACAGTTTCCATAGACATATTGAATTAGAAGGTGCCTAATCATTTTGACAGGGAACCTGCAGATAGAATACATGCTTACATATGGAAATCTGCATTTCACAACTGTTACACTGACAAAGGCTTAACAAGAGATGAATGAGAAACACAACATACACAGAATACTTATTCTCATTTCAAAGCTAATATTAGCATTGTCGATCGATTGTGATTGTTTATATATAAACATTTAAAAATATTCATTACTTGGGCAATAGCATTATAATTTTGAAATAAGTAAAATTTTAGAAAATTTTAAGTAATATTAGCAATAACTTGCTCTTTATTTGTAAGAAAAATATGTTGTATCAATCATTTCACCAAAATATAATTGGGAGGGTAAATTTGGACAAAGCAAGGAATCATGATTAGTTCATAGAAAAAAATATCCTGGATTCCATTTCTGGATAATTCTGTGCTAACAAAAATTCTGTGAAAGAATGGATGAATGGATGGAAGGGAAAGTTGGAGGAAATAAGGAAAGAAGAAAAGACATTAGGAGAAAAATAATGATGGAAGAGGAAAAATGCAAGGAAAGAGAAAAGTCAGGGATACATGGTTTCAATTCTCTCATGTAAACTGATGATAATACAGGTGCACTGTTTGAGGTGGATAAAATGTGCTGTGGTTTTGGTAACTAAGAGGCTGGAGATTAGTGTGGAAATGTTAAGAACACTCACAGGTGTGTTGGCAGGAGAATTGGTCCTAATATAGAATTTAAATAGGTCAAAAATAAAGGTGGCCCTTGTTTAACCTCAGCAACACAAGAGAGAGCTGATAGTGAGCTTTGAAAGCCAAAAATGGTATGAAGCAAAGTTGTTCGAGTCTTCTTCAACTGATCTAGGTTTTAGGCGTGACTCTTAAGACCTAAAATAAATTGTTAGAACAAGCAATAACCTAAAGGGTGAAGATTCATTCATTCCAAAACATTTTCAAACTTTTACTATGTTTTAGGCACTGTTCTAAGTACTTGTACAACAGAAAAAAATGGACCCCTGCCCTCATACAGGTTTTAGTAGTGCAATGGAAGGCAAAATGTAAGCATGGCAACAAAAAAATGTAAGCATTGTGTATTGCAAGGTGGTACATAATATATAAAAGGAAAATAGAGCCTAGTAAGGCAGTGTAGGACGACTAAAGGGGTAGGCATAGGAAGAATGGCTGGAGGCATGATTGCAATTTTAAATAAGGCAGAAAGGACATTTGAGGAAAGATTGGAAGAAAGTAAAGGAATCAGACTTGGTTATCAGCCTTGCTGTCTGGGTGGAAGAAATAGAGCAAAGGCCCCAATGTGGGAGTGAACTTATCTTGATCAAAGAATATTGAAAAGGCCAGCATGGGTGAAGCAGAATGTCCCAGGGGGAGAGTACTAGGGAATATACGCATATGTGTTGTAGGGGTCCAGATGACAAAGGGCCCGGTGGGCCATTGTAAAGACTACCTTTCCCTCTGACTGAGATTGGAGCCATTGTAGGTTTTGAACAGTTGAATGTCATGATCTGATTCATGTTTTAAAAGGATCACATTGAACCCTGGGTTGAGAGTATAACTGTAGAGGACCATGAGTAAAAGCAGAGTCCAGTTGGAAAAGAGATAGATGCTGGTAGTTTGGATGAGGTTAGCAGTGAGAGAATGTCAGATTCTAGAAATGTTTTCAAATTAGAGATAGCGGATTTGTATCTGTATTCACAGAAAAACTTAAGCATGAGTGTATAAAGACCCATTCTCAGTAGATTTGGGACTTAGGAGAATTTTGGTAGCCTTTGAATTCAGCAGATGATCCCCTGAGGGATGTCAGATTGATTCTCTGGTATTTTGGTCTTCCATACATCAGCCTTGCCTTGAAGTAGGGAAAAAAGAATTGGTAGCAGAGATTTTTTAACACTCTGTTCAAGATCTTTCTCCTTTGGAATCTATTTCATAACATTTAAGCACAAATTTAGTATACCAATTATTTAAATGAAGACAAAACTATACCCTGAGCTAAGCGACTGCTTTTCTATTCTGGTATTAGAGAAATTAGATAATAGCAGGAGACAGCATATATCCAAATCTGAAGAAAATATCTGAAGGAAAATAAAAGAATGCTTGTTTATATGTATATTGTAATACGGGGGCATGCCAGATAAAGGGATGGATTTGTTATACCAATTTAATAATATTGCAGCAAAAGGATATTGCATTTACTCTAAATTAAATAATCATGGATCATATATAATCTGAAAGCAAAATTTGATTACAAATGCTTTTTGAATTATATTTAAGTTTTTTAATAAGATAGTTTGGTACATGAAAATATGATTTTTATTAATTTACTGCCACGTTGTAAAAATTGAATTTTTCAGACTATAAACATTTGGAATAATATAATCACTTAGTGATTTCTCTGAAGAATATGAAGGTTTTTTTCAACTAACACATTTCTTCGTTTATAAATACTTGCATAATTCCTATTTTTCCACTGCGTTTATAATTTGGGGTGCATTTGCTTGATTTGCTACCTATAAATTCATGTATTACTTTATAAACATTAATCTATTAACTGTGATTTAAACCCTACTTAGATCTTTTCTATGCACATAGTACCTTATTTTTTATTTTCCTTGTAAGTAAGTATATAATGAAGAGATTATGGATATTTTCTGCGTTGTTGTCATGCCCAACTCGTATGTTCTTGGGCATAGCTCTCTTTTAGATTTCATACATTGCTCTTTTTGTAGGAAATTATTCACTCTTTTCTCCCCACCATTACTTTATCAGGCCCAGCAGTTGTCCGACTGTGACTCCCGTGCTGCAATTTACTCCCAACTCTGCCAAAATGTACTTTAAGAACTCACTCTTTCCATTCTCCCAGCGAGAATATTTTGATAACCCCCATCCTGTAAATTATGAAAGGCAGAAACTTCCATATTATAACCTAAAAGTCATGAAGCTGGTAGAAATTCTGAGATTGCAATAGAGTTATAAGGAAGTTTTCCTTCCATTTATGAGCAATTCAAGCTATGTTTCAACCAATTCTGATGTCATTTTTTTATCAGTGAGATATAATTACCTATCCATTATTTGTGCAAATACAGGGCATCATCCTATAGAGAAAATTTTGGCCAAAATATACAGTTGAATTGAGGAAGTGTTTTTCCTCATGTGGACTATAAACCATGCAGAAAAGAAAATCAAAAGGTCAACTTACCATAGAGCCATTGAAAATAACTTTTAAAATTTCTTTATAAGTTCTTTAATGCCTTTTGATTGAACACTCTCCCCAACTTGATATGTCATTAATGTAATGTCTAGAGGCTGCATGGGACATAATGAGTATAAGAATTAGATTTATATAGGGTGTTGCCTTCACCTGTCAGATAAAGATAAATTCCAGAGAGTGAAGATGAACTGGAATTTGAGTCTTTGGTACTCCGATTTCTCTTTTTTCAATTTTAAGATAGATCTGCTCCCCAACAGCTCCTGTCACAACAGCTACTAATGGATTTCTCTAATCCTTTTTGCTTAGAGATGAAAGTTGTGTGCTTCTCTGTTAACCAAGTTACAAAGTGTCTCAAGGCATTTTTGCTACTTAAAACTGCTTGAAGCTATTAGCTTCACCTTCCCAAACATGAAAACAATAGTAGAGGGTTTCCTAGATCTGTAAACACATAAACATGCTTTGCAGTGTATGTATACCCATTTAATTTGCAGAGCAACATTTAGCAAGCAAGTGATACTAAGTCATCAACGGTAAAAGATAAAATTGTCAGCATTCATAATGGTTTTTAAATGAAACATCTACTCTTTCTGATCTGTTCCCTGCAATGACCAATATCTATCATATTTATAACCAACAGGAAGGGATAAAATAGCATCTCGTTTTTCTTTTTCGCCACTGTATCTACATCTCCTAGATCAGTACCCAGTAAGTACTTAGATAATACTCACTGGACATCTATTGAATCTATGAGTTACGGTCTGGTGCAGCCAGAGGTGAACTTAGAGGTAGAAGAGGATGGAGCAATGTTTATCAGCACCAAGAATAAACAAGTCAAAAGGAAACAAAATTAATCTATTTTAAATTATATCCTAACCCATGAGGTTAAATCATCCAGAAACATGAATTCTGAAACTCTGTGCATACATAAGCATGGAGAAATTTGCTCTGGCCTTGTACATGCTAAATTTTAGAGCAATCCTTTATGAAACTGTGTGGCAGGGAACCCACATGTAATTACAATATTACAAACATTTTTTCTCAATCACTGAGCTTGCATTATATGGTCATGACAAGCAGGAGCCTAGAGAGTTTGCCAAATACTGTATTTGAACCTATAAAAACTGAGATTTAATCATCTAATCTGATTTTTAATAGTTGTGTCCATGGGAAAGTCATATAAAACTTCTAAGTCTGTTTTCTTTACATTGAAGTTAGATGAATAAAAATATCTGTCTGAGTCTACTCAGCAGCACTATTATAAAGACAGAATTAAATTATGTAGCATTATGTAGAGAAGTCTTATTAAAATTTATAATCTATAAATTTCAATGTTTGTGAAATCCATATTGCTTCATCAAATGCCCAAACCATAAACATTATTTTAAAATAGATTTAATGTAAATAATCCTAAAAACAAATTACATTTAAGAATGTGTTAAACCTCATGAAATTGGATATTTGTGTGTAAAAACCTTTAAACAAAATGTTAAAAAAACATTAAATATGTATAAAGTTATTCCAGATTTGGCAATAGCCTAAAGGTGAAAAAAAAAAAAAAAAAAGGTAAAGTAAGAGAATACACGTAAGCTAAAAAAAAATTACTTTTGACAAAATGTTATGTTAGAGAATCAAATATATTTTAAATCACATATTTTATTATACAGATATGACTCAACTTATTACGGGTTTTATCCTGAAAGCCCCATTATAAGTTGAAATTATTTTTAAGTCAAATATGCATTTAATACACCTAACCTACCTTAAATATGCTCTGACCACTTACATTAGCCTACATTTGTACAAAATCCTGTAACACAAAGCCTCTTTTTTATAATAAAGTATAGAATATCTTGTGTAATTTATTGACTACTGAAATATGATTTATAATTAATGCGTATCACTTTCCCACCACCCTGAAGTTGAAAAATCATTAAGTTGAAACATTGTAAGTCAGGGAACATTGATATTTCCAAGCCTAGTTACTGCTTATTCAGGGGTAACATTTTCTAATCTTCTATTTATTTCAGGTGGCAAATAAACTCACATTTTAATATTTCTCTTGAGATACAGAAATAAAACCTGTAAACCATTCCAGGTTTCCACGTACTATACTTTTACCAAGAAGAGGAGACTGTGTTCTCATGTATTTTTTGTTGTTTTATTTTTGGAGTTGTGATTTTTTAAATGAGATGTGTTGATTCACTTTTTGTTCCAATTATATTTCAATAACATAAAGTCTCTTGTTCTAATTCTGATTTCAGGACCACGAGTTAAACTATCTAAAAATATTGAAGCTCTAGGTTATGAAAGGTTTAATCAGTAGTGTTTTAGTTGTGGTGGTGTTCTTTTTGCTTTGAAGTCTTTATATTTGCTTTTGTTGTTTATTTCATTGTTTTTCTTTTACCATGGAAATAACTAGTTTGTATTAATTTTTTCCTCCTTACATTTATAACCATAAGCATATTAGTATTGTAATAAGATTTAGTTTAACCTTATGAATAGCCATCATGTCAATCAAAATGTTTAAGTATTAGCAATTTCTTATAGTTCAAGCTAATACTTTTACCCCAGTCTGTTCATTTCTTAATATTAATGCACATCATTAAATATTCTGAGAAAAAAATCAAGAGGTTTGTGTTGTAAATTGCAAATAAGTAGTAGGTACAACTTGCTATCAATTTTTCAATTTAATTTGCCAAATCTTAGGCAAAAAAGTAAAGAATTTTCTTCTCTCTTTTTTTTTTTTTTTATTGTTGGGGATTCATTGAGGGTACAATAAGCCAGGTTACACTGATTGCAATTGTTAGGTAAAGTCCCTCTTGCAATCATGTCTTTCCCCCATAAAGTATGACACACACCAAGGCCCCACCCACCTCCCTCATTCCCTCTTTCTTCCCCCCCCCATAACCATAATTGTCATTAATTGTCCTCATATCAAGATTGAGTACATAGGATTCATGCTTCTCCATTCTTGTGATGCTTTACTAAGAATAATGTCTTCCACTTCCATCCAGGTTAATACGAAGGATGTAAAGTCTCCATTTTTTTTAATGGCTGAATAGTATTCCATGGTATACACATACCACAGCTTGTTAATCCATTCCTGGGTTGGTGAGCATTTAGGCTGTTTCCACATTTTGGCGACTGTAAATTGAGCTGCAATAAACAGTCTAGTACAAGTGTCCTTATGATAAAAGGATTTCTTTCCTTCTGGGTAGATGCCCAGTAATGGGATTACAGGATCAAATGGGAGGTCTAGCTTGAGTGCTTTGAGGTTTCTCCATACTTCCTTCCAGAATGGTTGTACTAGTTTGCAGTCCCATCAGCAGTGTAAAAGTGTTCCCTTCTCTCCACATCCACGCCAGCATCTGCAGTTTTGAGATTTTGTGATGTGGGCCATTCTCGCTGGGGTTAGATGATATCTCAGGGTTGTTTTGATTTGCATTTCTCTAATATATAGAGATGATGAACATTTTTTCATGTGTTTGTTAGCCATTCGTCTGTCGTCTTTAGAGAAAGTTCTTTTCATGTCCCTTGCCCATTGATATAAGGGATTGTTGGCTTTTTTCACGTGGATTAATTTGAGTTCTCTATAGATCCTAGTTATCAAGCTTTTGTCTGATTGAAAATATGCAAATATCCTTTCCCATTGTGTAGGTTGTCTCTTTGCTTTGGTTATTGTCTCCTTAGCTGCACAGAAGCTTTTCAGTTTAATGAAGTCCCATTTGTTTATTTTTGTTGTTGTTGCAATTGCCATGGCAGTCTTCTTCATGAAGTCTTTCCCCAGGCCGATATCTTCCAGTGTTTTTCCTATGCTTTCTTTGAGGATTTTTATTGTTTCATGCCTTAAATTTAAGTCCTTTATCCATCTTGAATCAATTTTTGTGAGTGGGGAAAGGTGTGGGTCCAGTTTCAGTCTTTCACATGTAGACATCCAGTTCTCCCAACACCATTTATTGAATAGGGATTCTTTCCCCCAAGGTATGTTCTTGTTTGGTTTATCAAAGATTAGGTGGTTGTAAAATGTTAGTTTCATTTCTTGGTTTTCAATTTGATTACAAGTGTCTATGTCTCTGTTTTTGTGCCAGTACCATGCTGTCTTGAGCACTATGGCTTTGTAGTACAGACTAAAATCTGGTATGCTGATGCCCCCAGCTTTATTTTTGTTACAGAGAACTGCCTTAGCTATACGGGGTTTTTTCCGGTTCCATACAAAACGCAGAATCATTTTTTTCCAAATCTTGAAAGTACGATGTTGGTATTTTGATAGGAATGGCATTGAATAGGTAGATTGCTTTGGGAAGTATAGACATTTTAACAATGTTGATTCTTCCCATCCATGAGCATGGTATGTTCTTCCATTTGTTAATATCCTCTGCTATTTCCTTTCTGAGGATTTCATAGTTTTCTTTATAGAGGTCCTTCACCTCCTTCGTTAGGTATATTCCTAGGTATTTCATTTTCTTTGAGACTATGGTGAAGGGAGTTGTGTCCTTAATTAGCTTCTCATCTTGACTGTTATTGGTGTACACAAAGGCTACTGACTTGTGGACATTGATTTTAAATCCTGAAACATTACTGTATTTTTTGATAACTTCTAGGAGTCTTGTGGTTGAGTCTTTGGGGTTCTCTAAGTATAAGATCATGTCGTCAGCAAAGAGGGAGAGTTTGACCTCCTCTGCTCCCATTTGGATTCCCTTGATTTCCTTGTCTTGCCTAATTGTATTGGCTAGAACTTCCAGCACTATGTTGAATAGTAAAGGTGACAGAGGACAACCTTGTCTGGTTCCAGTTCTAAGAGGAAAAGCTTTGAGTTTTACTCCATTCAGTAAAATATTGGCTGTGGGTTTGTCATAGATAGCTTCAATCAGTTTTAGAAATGTGCCACCTATGCCTATACTCTTCAGTGTTCTAATTAGAAAAGGATGCTGGATTTTATCAAATGCTTTTTCTGCATCTATTGAGAGGATCATGTGATCTTTATTTTTGCCTCTGTTAATATGGTGGATAACGTTTATAGACTTGCGTATGTTAAACCAGCCTTGCATCCCTGGGATGAAGCCTACTTGATCATGATGAATGACTTTTTTGATGATAAGCTGTAATCTATTGGCTAGGATTTTGTTGAGAATTTTTGCGTCTATGTTCATGAATGAGATTGGTCTGAAATTCTCCTTTTTGTTTGGGTCTTTTCCTGGTTTTGGTATCAGGGTGATGTTCGCTTCATAGAATGTGTTGGGGAAGATTCCTTCTTCCTCAATTTTTTGGAATAATTTCTGCAGTACAGGAATAAGCTCTTCCTTCAAGGTTTGATAGAATTCTGGAGTGAAGCCATCTGGACCAGGGCATTTTTTGGATGGAAGATTTTTTATTGTTTCTTTGATCTCACTGCTTAAAATTGGTCTGTTCAGGAGCTCTATTTCTTCCTGGCTGAGTCTAGGGAGAGGGTGTGATTCCAAATATTTATCCATTTCTTTCACATTGTCAAATTTCTGGGCATAGAGTTTCTGGTAGTATTCAGAGATGATCTCTGGTATCTCTGTGGGATCAGTTGTTATTTCCCTTTATCATTTCTGATTGAGGTTACTAGAGATTTTACTTTTCTATTCCTCATTAGTCTGGCCAATGGTTTATCTATTTTATTTATTTTTTCAAAAAACCAACTCCTTGTTTCATTAATTTTCTGAATGATTCTTTTGTTTTCAATTTCATTGATTGTGGATATTTCTTTTCTTCTACTGAGTTTAGGCTTAGATTGTTCTTCTTTTTCCAATTCCGTAAGATCTCTTATGAGATTGTTGATGTGCTCTCTTTCTGTTTTTCGAATGTAGGCATCTAAAGCGATGAATTTTCCTCTCAAAACTGCTTTTGCAGTTTCCCACAGGTTTTGGTAGCTTGTGTCTTCATTGTTGTTATGCTCAAGGAAGTTAATGATTTCCTGTTTTATTTCTTCCTTCACCCATCTGTTATTCAACAGAAGATTGTTTAGTTTCCATGCCTTTGGGTGGGGTCGAGCATTTTTGTTAGAGTTGAGTTCCACCTTTAGTGCCTTACGGTCTGAAAAGATACAAGGTAAAATTTCAATTCTTTTGATTCTGTTGATATTTGTTTTGTGTCCCAGGATATGATCAATTTTGGAGAATGTTCCATGGGGTGATGAGAAGAATGTATATTCTTTATCTTTGGGATGGAGTGTTCTATATGTGTCTATCAAGCACAGTTGTTCTAGGGTCTCATTTAAGTCTCTTATATCCTTGTTTAGTTTCTGTTTAGAGGATCTGTCCAGCTCTGTAAGAGGAGTGTTAAGGTCCCCTGTTATTATGGTATTATCAGATATCATATTGCTCAGACTGGGTAAGGTCTGTTTCAAGAATCTGGGAGCATTTAAATTGGGTGCATAGATATTTAGAATTGAAATGTCTTCTTGTTGCATTTTTCCCTTGACCAATATAAAGTGACCATCTTTGTCTTTTTTGACTTTAGTTGCTTTAAATCCACATGTATCTGAAAATAAGATTGCAACTCCTCTTTTCTTCTGAATTCCATTTGCCTGAAAAATTGTCTTCCAACCCTTGACTCGGAGCTTTAATTTGTCTTTTGAAGCCAGGTGTGTTTCTTGCAGACAGCAAATGGATGGCTTGTGTTTTTTAATCCAGTCAGCCAATCTATGTCTCTTCAGTGGGGAATTCAAGCCATTAACATTTATTGAGATAATTGATAAGTGTGGTAGTATTCTATTCATCTTATTTTGTGAGAGTCCATTGCTTAGTTTTATCTTTTGCATCAGTGTGGAGGTTTGGTTCTGTCCTTTAATTTCTGAGTTCTTACTTTGCTGCTGATTCATTGTGGTGGTCAGTGTGCAGAACAGGTTGAAGTATTTCCTGTAGAGCTGGTCTTGTTGTGGCGAATTTCCTCAGTGTTTGTATATCCGTAAATGATTTGATTTCTCCGTCAATTTTGAAGCTTAGCTTAGCAGAGTACAGAATTCTGGGTGGAAATTGTTCTGTTTAAATAGATTAAAGGTAGATGACCATTGTCTTCTTGCTTGGAAAGTTTCATTAGAGAAGTCTGCGGTCACTCTGATGGATTTGCCCCTGTAGGTCAACTGGCGCTTACTCCTGGCAGCTTGCAGAATCTTTTCTTTTGTCTTGACTTTGGACAGGTTCATCACAGTGTGTCTTAGAGAAGCTCGGTTAGAGTTGAGGCGACCTGGGGTCCTATAGCCCTCTGAAAGCAGTGTGTCAGAATCTTTGGTGATATTTGGAAAATTTTCTTTTATGACATTCTCTAGTATGGCTTCCATTCCTCTGGGGCATTCTTCTTCCCCTTCTGGAATTCCTATAACTCGTATGTTGGAACGCTTCATAAAGTCCCATAATTCTGACAGTGAATGTTCTGCTTTCTCTCTCTTCTTTTCTGCCTCTTTTACTCTCTGAGTTATCTCAAAAACTTTGTCTTCTACCTCTGAAATTCTTTCTTCTGCATGGTCTAACCTGTTGCTGATACTTTCCATTGCATCTTTAAGTTCCCTGATTGACTGTTTCATTTCCTTCAGCTCTGCTATATCCTTTTTATATTCTTCATATCGTTCACCTCTTATTTGATTCTGTTTTTGGATTTCCTTTTGGTTATTCTCCACTTTATTAGCAGTTTCCTTCATTGTTTCCATCTTTTCTTTCATTGTTTTCAACATGTGTATTCTAAATTCCCTTTCTGTCATTCCTAACATTTCTGTATAGGTGGAATCCTCTGCAGTAGCTACCTCATGGTCCCTTGGACTGGTTCTTCATGTTGCCTGGAGTTTTCTGCTGATTCTTCCTCATGAGTGATTTCTTTTATCTGTTTCCTTGCCCTAATTTTCCTTTCACTTCTTCTTGCTCTTTAAGTTCTCGTGCCTGTGGACTAAGGGTTACAGGACCAGAAGGCTGAGAAGGTTGAAGAGCAAAAAAGGGATGAAAGAAAGGAGGACCGAGTGATAAGAAAAAAAAAGAAAAATAGAGAAAGGAGAGGGGGTGGGTAAAAGGAATATTGACAAAAAGAAGAGAGGCACAGAAAGAGGGAGACAGAGCAATATAGGTGTACAGTAGGGTACTTTGATACAACCTTAAGAAAGAAAACCACCTTCTGGGGGTGCCCAGTTGGGTGGTTCCCTTGAGGTCAGCAGCTCTTTGCTAACCTGATCAGACACAGTACCCCACGTCCACCAAGTAGAGAGGAAAGACAAAAATGCTATAAATCAAACCAAAACAAACAAACAGAAAACTTTACGGGCTAAAATTGGCTGGAAAAAACAAATAATAGCCGTAGAAACACTAACAAAAATGAAGTTCTAATTATTGAAATAGGCAGCAATGGGAAATTATAATTAAACTAGAAAAATTGAGAAAGAAAAAGGATCTGTATGGAAAAGGTTGAACTTAAAAAACAAAACAACAATCAACAACATCAAAATAAACAAAAAAAACAACCAAACCAAAAAAAAAAAAAAAACACAACCAAAAACAAAGCAGTATGTATATGTTATTGAATATTGTCTGGGCAACACATGGTCTTCTGGAGTATGAGATGTTAATCACAGTTCTGATATGACTGGAGGCTGCTAGTTTCTCAAATCCCAGCAGGTAGACACCCTAAATCTCTCTTCAGCCCACTTAAAAGGCACTTTGAACTTGTTCACTTACTGAGCAGAAGATTTCTCAGGGAAGTGCTTGTCACTGGAATCACTGCTGAAGTGGCTATCCACTTACCCTGTGTGTCAAAAGTGGTCTCCCTCTGCCCCCGAGGGTTAGGGCTGCAAGGTGGCTCAGACCCCGCCCTTAGGCTACTTGGTCGCTGGGTTACCAGCTCTCACCCAATTCCAGCTCTGCGACCCTGAGGGGGGAGCTTGCCGGGGCAGATCGCTCACAATGTCTGCCTGTGACCCAGAGCCAAACACTATTAGCTCCATCTGGCTCAGCGGCTCAGACTGGGGCCCTAGACAAAGGCCAAAGTTCTCCGCACTCCCGCTCAGGCTCTCCCCAAGGCAGTTCAGCTGAGTGCCAAGTGTCCAAAGACACCAAAACAGTTCACAGGTAAGGCCTTTCTGGTTTGCAGTCTCGCTGCTACTGAACTTACAGTTGCGGGCGGGTTTAGACGAATTGAACACACACGACCACTTGCCGGTTTTCCACTGTTTTAGTCCTCCTCTTGGGGTCCAGAAGTCTCTCGCTGACTCCCTGTATCCTCTCAGGGGTGATGATAGGCAGATCCCACCAGCCAGAGATGCCTGGAGTCCTATATCCCCAGACTCACGGTGCCCAGATGCAGGGAAGCTGTTACTCGGCTGCCATCTTGCTCCGCCTCCCATCAGAATTTTCTTCTCTTTAGGGAAATCTGTGGCATTTCCCAACAGGGAGGAAATTGATTAGATTGTCAAGGTCCTGTGTTTATTTTTTTGTTGTTTAAATTTTTAAGTTTTTTTAAATCTGGATTTTAATGGCCATTCAGAACAGTTCATTTTGTTTAACTAGATATGTCTTTTTTTTTCACTGTATTCACTAGAATAAAGATGACCCATTCTTCCTGATTGACGGGAAGTACCTCTTCACTCTTCTGATGACACAGGTGTACTACCTTCCAATATTATTTTTTTATGGTGTTTGCACAGTGATGAAATCACCCAGTGATAAATTTCTCAGAATGTTTCACCTTTGTTAAGCTACACATGACAGTATGAAGCAAACTGTATGGGTAATTTTATTTTATTTATTTTTTTTAGTTTGGGATTCATTGAGGATATAAAGAATTAGGTTACACTGATCACATTTGCTAGATAAAGTCACTCTAATAATTGTGTCCTGACTCCAAGAGGTTTGTCATATACTGTGAGGCTCCATCCTCCTCTCTCGTCCTCTCTTCCCCACATACTTTTTCCTCTACCCCCCTTGTATGAGCTCGTCTACTGCTTTCATATTAGAATTGAATACATTGGATTCTTGCTTCTCCCTTCTTGAGATGCTTGACTAAGGAGAATGTGTTCCATCTCCACGTGGGTTAATACAAAATTGTAAAGTCTTCATCTTTTTACTGGCTGAATAATATTCCATGTCTGTGTGTCTGTGTGTCTGTGTATATACCACAGCTTGTTAATCCATTCCTCGGTTGGTGGTCATTTAGGCTGTTTCCACATTTTGGTGATTGTTAAATTGAGCTGCAGTAAATAATCTAGTGCAAATGTCCATATGATAAAAGACTTTTTTTTCTTCTGGGTAGATGCCTAGTAATGGGATTGCAGGATCAAATGGGAGGTCTAATTTCAGTTCTTTGAGGATTCTCCATACTTCCTTCCAAAAAGATTGTATTAGTTAGTCCCACCAGCAGTGTAAAAGTGTTCCCTTCTCTCCACATCCACACCAGCATCTGCAGCTTTGAGACTTTATGATGTAGGCTATTCTCACTGGGGTTAGGTGATATCTCAGGGTGGTTTTGATTTGGGTTTCTCTGGTAATTAGTGACAATGGGCATTTTCTCATATGTTTGTTAGCCATTCTTTAGAGAAGATTCTATTCATCTCACTTGCCCATTGGCTCTTTTATGTTGCTTAATTTGAGTTCTCTGTAGATCCTAACTATCAAGCTTTGGTCTAATTCATAATATGCAAATATCTTTTCCCATTCTGAAGGGTTGTCTACTTGCTTTGGTTTTTGTTTCCTTAGCAGTACAGAAGCTTTTTGGCTTAATTAAGTCCCATTTGTTTATTTTTGTTTCTGTTACAACTGCCACAAAAGTCTTCTTCATAAAATTTTCCCCAGTCTGATATCTTCAAGTGTTGTCCCCACACTTTCTTCAGAGATTTGTATTGTTTTATGCCTGAAATTTAAATCTTTTATCCATCTTGAATCAATTTTTGTAAGTGGTGAGAGGTGTGGGTCCAGTTTCAGTCTTTCACATGTGGTTATCCAGTTCTCCCAATACCATTTATTGAATATGGATTCTTTTCCGCAGTGAATGGTCTTGTTTGGTTTATCAAAGATTAGGTGGGTATAAGAGGCTAGTTTCATCTTATTGTTTTCTTTTGCATTGCAAATGTCAGTGCCTCTGTTTTTGTGCCAAGACCATGCTGTTTTGATCACTGTGGCCTTGTAGTATAGCTGAAAGTCTGGTAGGATGATACCCCTGGCTTTGTTTTCATTACTGATAATTGCCTTGGCTTCTTAATAAAATAGTAGCAAATATATTACAGCTACACATTAAAAAAGTCATTCATCACAATCAAGTAGGTTTCATCCCAGGGAGGCAAGGCTGGTTTAACATATGCAAGTCCATAAATGTAATTGACCATATGAAGAGAAGCAGAAATAAAATCATCCTCTCAATAGATGCAGAGAAATCATTTGATAAAATTCAGCATCCTTTGCTAATTAGAACACTTAAGATTATAGGCATAGGTGGCACATTTCTTAAACTAGTCAAAGCCATCTATGACAAACCCATAGCTAATATTATGGTGAATGGAGTATAACTGAGTTCTGGTTTTTCTCTAAGTTCTTCTGGTTCCATACAAAACGAAGAATTATTTTTTCCAACTCTTAAAAGTATGAAGATGGTATTTTAATTGGGATTACACTGAATCTGTAGATTGATTTGTGTAGTATAGACATTTTCACAATGTTGATTCTTCCAAGCCATGAGCATGAAATGTTCTTCCATTTGTTAATATCTTCTGCTATTTCTTTTCTTATGGTTTTGAAATTTCCTTCTTAGTATTCCTTCACCTCTTTTGTTATGTATATTCCAGGGTATTTCCTTCTTAGTGTTCCTTCACCTCTTTTGTTATGTATATTCCAGGGTATTTCATTTTTTTGAAGCCACCTTAAAGGGGATTGTGTCCCTGATTAGCGGCTCATCTTGTCTGTTATTGGTATATACCAAGGCTACTGATTGGTGGACATTGTTTTTATATCCTGTGATATTGCTGTATTTTTTATCACTTCCAGGAGTCTTGTGATTAAGTCTTTGGGGTTCTCTAGTTATAAGATCATATCATCAGCAAAGAGCTAGAGTATGACTTCCTCTGCCCTATTTAGATGCCCTTTATTTCCTTCTCTTGCCTGATTGTATTGGCTAGAACTTCCAGCACTGTGTTGAATAATAGTGGCAGTAAAGAACAATCCTGTCAGGTTCCAGTTCTAAGTGGAAAAGCTTTCAGTTTTACTGAAATGTGCCACCTATGCCTGTATTCTTAAGTGTTCTAATTAGCAAAGGATGCTGAAATTAATTGAGTGTTTTCTCTGTGTCTGTTGAGAGAATCATTTTGTTCTTCTGTTGATATGGTGAATTATGTTTATAGACTTGCATATGTTAAACCAGCCTTGCATCCCTGGGATGAAACCTACTTGATCGTGATGAATCATTTTTAAATGAGAAGCTGTAATCTATTTGCTAGGATTTTATTGAAAATTTTTGCATCTATGTTCAATAGTGAAATTGGTCTGAAGTTCTCCTTTTTTGTTGGGTGTTTTCCTGGTTTTTGTATCAGGGTGATGTTTGCTTCATAGAACGTGTTTGGGAAGATTTCTTCCTTATCAATTTTTGGAATAATTTCTGCAGCATGAGTATAAGCTGCTCTTTGAAGGTTTGATAGAATTCTGGGAGATTTTGATGGGAGATTTTTTTTTGTTGTTTCTTCAGTCTCAGTTCTTCAAATTGGTCTGTTCAAGAGATCTATTTTTCTTGGTTAGGTCTAGGGACAGGGCGTGATTCCAGATATTCACCCATTTCCTACACATTGTCAAATTTCTGGACATAAAGTTTCTTATAATATTCAGAGATGATCTCTTGTATTTCTGTGGCATCTGTGGTGATTTCCTCTTTATCATTTCTGATTGAGTTTATTAGAGATTTTACTTTTCTGTTTCTAGTTAATCTGGCCAAAGGTTTATCAATTTATTTTTTAAAGAAACAACTTTTTGTTTCATTAATTTTCTCTTTCTTCCTCATGTGTTCTTTCTTCTTGTTCAACTCCTTGTCCTCCTTTTTCCTTCTCACTGCCTACTTTGCTTCAGATTATCTTGTATCATAGCTTAGGTCTTGAAGTGGCCTTAGCCTGACCAAAGCCAAACTCTTCCTCATGCCCTCCCCCCCACCAAAAAAATGTACTTGCTCTTGACAACAATATGTTGCAGTATGTTACTGGGACTCGAGGTGGCGCTGTGGTATTTTATGAGACAGAAAAGGCAGCCAGCAATCTCTATGATCCTTATGCCTTAGTTGCCTTCAGTGATTGCCTGATTGTTTCTTCAGCATTCAGACTCTGCTGGATTGGGATCTTACAGCTCACAAGAATCCTTCAGGGGCAGGTCTCACAGTACTCCTTGACTCCAGTTCCAGTGGGGTGAGGGAGTCCCTCGGCCTGTCCCAAGAGTGGAGTGCTGATCCCAGCAGGCAGAATTAAGACAGCCATGCTTTAGGCCCCTGCTAAGACCTTCTCACAATCTTCCCACAATGGCAGCCCCTTGGATGCCAAGACCTTCTCAGTATGGCTGCTTCTTCAGCCACCAAACCGATGGCAATCCACTCCAACTGGCAATCTTGTATACTTTTCAAGACCACCCAGTCTTCCAAGCTTTCCACTCAAGACATGGCTTCCCCCAGTACCCCAGGATTCCAGAAAGGCTTCCTCCCATCCCAGACCTCTGTGGGGAGCCAGCCAATCCGGGTAGGTCACAATCACTTGCCTAATTCATCAGATTCCCACCACTCTAGATTATACACTGTATCTAGCTCACCACTTCCTTGCTGTGCTCCCTGAGCTATAACTCTGGGCAAGGACCCCATGCCAGGTATGACTAGATTCTCTCTTTTTCCCTAGTTGTTCTAGGAGAGTTCAGCTGAACTATGCTTCTGGTCTGCTATCTTGTTCCACCCCCTGAATTGTTTTATTTTAGACTTATGTATTTAGGTTCATAACAATTGTATAAAACAGTGGTTTTGCTTTTCTATGCCCACATGAAACAGTACATTGGAAAGGATATTTCCGCAACATCAATAGCATTAGTCATTTATAAAATGACTAATGGATATTTCCGCAACATCAATAGCATTAGTCATTTATAAAATGAACATAATATTGCCATATGTGTTTCCTATTTTGCCAAAATAGTCTGTTGTCTTTTGTATTAATTTATATAGATTTGATTGCATTTTATCTTATATAGTAATTATCTACAAACTTGCTTGATTATTCATAGTGGATTTTTAGCTCTTTATCAAAATAATCAGATGCTTATGATTGCTTATTTAAATTGGATAAAGAGTATAAAGTGAAAAGAAGAAAGAAAAGCATGTTGCCCTCATTTCTTAATCCAATGCCTCAGCAGTAACCAGTTTTTCAGGGTTCCTTGGACTGTTTTATTGTCTTAAAATTTTTATCCATAAAACCTATGTTTTCATCCTCTTTTCAGTTACACATGACTTAGAAGCATATCCTAGTTCTATAAAATTTTGAAACATAGAATGCCATATGTTTTTAACTAAGAAAAAAGTACGTGCTTCCACACAACTCTCCTTTTCCATGCATAAGAGCCAATTTTTCTATCAGAGTTTTCTGTAAAATGATTTAGACCATGTGCACAACATAACAAAAAATGTGCTTATCTTAAAATCACTGGCGAAACTGTTTCCAGTTTAGCTGCTGCTGACAGCTAGAATCATTGTGTTTGAAGAACACTTAAAGCCATGAAGTGCAGGTTTTGTTTTTCCCTATGTTCTTGTTGATGCTTTGTGGCATCCAAGACATATAGGGCAGGCATAATTCTGAATAAAGGACTTTGTTTGTTTTTAAGTATCTCAGGTACATGCCTCATGGGGAAACTTAGCTAGGAAGTGCAGATGGCCAATTATTCCACTATGTACTCTAACAACTAAATGACCAGTAAAAGCAATATAGAATAAACAGGGAGGTATTTGGGCAGCTCACCACGTCTGTGTAGGCCTGAATGTGTATCTATAATGGTTGAAGAACAATGTAACAAATCTAAAACATTCAATGATTTCATTCAAATTAAATTTTTATGAGCAAGTTTAACTCAACTTTTCACTTCAAGTCAACAAATATTTATTATGGCCCAAGTGCTGTGCTTAACATTTTAAAAGATACGAGATATATTAAGACATTTTCCTTACCCTCTGATAATGTATAGCATCATTGAATATACATGTCATAGTGATATAAACAAGTTATAAAAGAAATAAAAGCAGGAAGAACATATTTATACATATACACACACACATATATATAAATATGTAAAATAAGGCATGAGTGTAAGTGAATTGATGAAGAAGGGAAATCAGTGTAGAAAGCAGAATCTGAGAAGAATTTCATACAGGAGAAACCCTTAGGTTGAATTTTGAATATAATTGGAATCTGGACTAATCTTGAATCTAGTATCTAACACTTACTCTAAACTTGGTAACTTATATGGTCATCATAACAACCCTATGAAGAAGGTACTATTTTTATACCCATATTCAGATAGAGAAAATGAGTTCTAGAGTGACTTGTTCAGGTGAGACAGTTTGTAAATAGCATAATTTGAGTCCCGTCTTCAGTTTTCTAGCTCCAGAGTCTCTGCTCTTAACCACTCCATTATACAGTTTCTCAATATAGATATAGAACATGTTCTCAAAGTTAGAAGTACAATGTTGGTAAGGGTTAGAAAACAACAGAAATATATGTCTCAAGTGATAAAGAGATTATCCTTCCCTATCAAAAGTGTCTTTGTTGACAACTCACTGGGAGATAAAGTTAGATAAAAACTGTGGATCCAGAATTTTTTTCTGGAGTCTTAAATACTTAAAAAATGGCCTTGATACTGTCCAGAAAGCTTTAGATGATCATTGATTGATTTGAGTTGGAGAGAAATATTATAGAGACAAGAGAAACTGAGGAAGTAAAAAATTAATTAGGGAGATATTTGTGTCTAGCCTAGTGGGCCTGGTTAAGTAGCCACACCCTTAATACCAAGACTCACATTATTAAAGTTCACTGGGGAGATCCCCAGCATCCTAGATCACCTACTTTCATTTGTTGGTGTAAAATGTCTTGGACAGGATTTCTAGATATGTGTTTCTATCTGCCTAGTTAAATATTCTAACTGGTTGAGGAAGGAGTTTCTAGAAGTGTCTGTAATTCCACCACAGCAACAAAACCAAGAGTCTCTGGCTAAGTTTCCACCAATATATAACCTGAAATTTTCTCCCTACACTTTATTTCTGCTCCTCCTATTTCTGTTATCCCACAATACCTTGATGTAGCCCTAAGCAGAATCAACCACCAAGTGGTTAAGTCCCTCCATCTGCTGAATGCCTCTTCTGGAAGGCCCCAATCAATATGATGTCTATGCTACTATATCAACATCTTGCTTATCTTTTTCCCCACCTCCACTAAATAAGATTTCTTTGAGTCAAGGTTATATTTAAGTCACAGAAGTGGCTTAGATTTTCCACAGCGCTGGGATTAGAAGAAAAGAGGGATGAGAAAGGAACACAGAAAAATACCCAAATGTTATCAGCCAATATAGAAGAGATATAAAAATTTTCCCTAATGACTCTCAAATTTATATGTCAAGTAGAGACTTATGTCTTGAACTCTAGTTAGTGTGTGCATGCACGTATATGTGTATGTATGTCAACTATTTTGTATGTCCACATGGAAGGCTAATAAGCATCTTAAATTTAAGATGTCCAAAGTGAACATATACAAAGCCTTACACCCTAACCTTATGCTCCTACCATTGTCCTTATTACAGTTAGTGGCAGCTCCATTTGTCTAGCTGCTAGTGCTAAAATGTTTAGTGTTTTCCTTGAATCCTCTCTCTACTAACACATGCAATCAGCCACCAGATCCTTAGGGCTCTTCCCATATAATGCATCCAGAGTATGACAACTGCCTCCACTTTGACCTAAACCACCACCAACTCCAGCATGGATGATTGCAGCAGTCTGTTAACAGGTCTCCTTCCTTTCCTTGTCTCACATAGAGTCACCTCTCAATACTCTACTCATAGAGATCCATTTAAATGAAAAGTCAATTTATATCCCCTCTCTACTCAAAACACCCATGGCATCCCATCCTCCTCAGAGTAGACAGGGAAGAACTTACTATATTCACAAGGCCCTCCATGAGTTACCCACTCCATTCTCTCTCTGTTATTTCCCTAGTAGTCTCTGGCTCATAAATTCTAGCCACAATCACTTCCTTCATGTTCCTTGAAACCCTAACCCCCACCCCAGGCAGTTCCTTGCACTTGCTTTGCCTGCCTGGAATATTCTTCTCAGGATTTTTCTTCAAATGTTTCACTCCTACATTTTCTACAGGTCTTTACTTAAAAAGCAACTTGCTTTATGGTCTTCTCTGACCTTCCTACCTAAAATTCTAACCTCCACTTGTATCCTTCGTGTTTTGCTTCTTAGTACTTACCACTATCTATTTGACTATATCGCTTAGTCATTTATCCTGCACCTTGACTTTCTCGCCCTGCCCAGAAGGTAATATTCCAGAGAACAGCTCTTTGTCTTTCTGTCTCACTTCTATATCATCAGAATATAAAATATGCCTGGCCAGTAATAGGCTTCCAAGTATTTTTTGAGTTAATAAATGAAAATGGAGATGTAGCCCCCAGAGAATTAGAGAAATCTGAAGATAGCGTTACTAGGTAAGACTAGGGATGGGAGTGCTGTGTGATGAAAGCTGTTATTAATAGTACTGAATCCTGCAGAAAAGATAAAAGGTGCAATGGAGAAGCTGTTAGTAACCCAATAAATAGGAATTTCCTTCAGGAATTACATTTGATTTAAAAATGTGAATAGATCAGTGTTGGATAGATCCTCCAAGAAGAAGCTGAGCAAAGAAATTTTAGATTTAAACCTAACCATGCAACATTTGTATTCAACAGACATCTACAGAACATTTCATCCCATAAAAATTGAATACACATACTTCTCATCAGCCCACGGAACTTACTCTAAAATCAATCACATCTTAGGTCACAAGTCTAACCTCAGTAAATTTAAAGGAATGGAAATTATTCCTTGCATCTTCTCGGACCACCATGAAATAAAAGTCAAACTCAGTAACAACAGGAATCTGCATACTCATACAAAAACATGGAAGTTAAATAACCTTATGCTGAATGATAGCTGGGTCATAGACGAGATTAAGAAGGAAATTACTAAATTTTTGGATTAAAACAACAATGAAGACACGAATTATCAGAACCTCTGGAATACTGCAAAGGCAGTCCTAAGAGGGAAATTTATAGCACTGCAAGCCTTCCTCAAGAGAACGGAAAGAGAGGAAGTTAACAACTTAATGGGACATCTCACGCAACTGGAAAAGGAAGAACATTCCAACCCCAAACCCAGTAGAAGAAAAGAAATAACCAAAATTAGAGCAGAATTAAATGAAATTGAAAACAAAAGAATTATACAAGAGATCAATAAATCAAAAAGTTGGTTTTTTGCAAAGGTCAATAAAATAGATAAACCTTTGGCTAACCTAACCAGGTAAAAAAGAGTAAAATCTCTAATTTCATCAATCAGAAATGACAAAGACGAAATAACAACAGACTCCTCAGAAATTCAAAAAATCCTTAATGAATATTACAAGAAACTTTATTCTCAGAAATATGAAAATCTGAAGGAAATTGACCAATACTTGGAAGCACGTCACATTCGAAGATTTAGCCAGAATCAAGTGAAGTGTTGAACAGGCCTATATCACGTTCTGAAATAGCATCAACCATACAAAATCTCCCTAAAAAGAAAAGCCCAGGACCAGATGGCTTCACATCAGAATTCTACCAATCCTTTAGAGAGTAATTAGTACCTATATTAATCAACCTGTTCCAAATATAGAAAAAGAAGAAATACTACCCAATACATTCTATGAAACAAACATCACCGTGATCCCCAAACCAGGAAAAAAACCAACAAGAAAAGAAAATTATAGACCAATATCACTAATGAATATAGATGCAAAAATATTCAACAAGATCATAACAAACAGAATCCAGCAACACATCAAACAAATTATACGTGGCCAAGTCAGTTTTCTCCCAGGGTCTCAAGGCTGGTTTAGTATACATAAATCTATAAATATAATTCAGCACATAAACAAATTAAAAACCAAAGACCATATGATTCTCTCTATTGATGCAGAAAAAGCTTTTGATAATATGCAGCATCCCTTCATGATGAGAACACTTAAGAAAATTGGTATAGAAGGGACATTTCTTAAACTGATAGAGGCCATCTACAGCAAACCCACAACCAATATCATATTGAATGGAGTTAAATTGAAATCATTTCCACTCAGATCAGGAATCAGACAAGGTTTCCCATTGTCTCCACTGCTCTTTAACATTGTAATGGAAATTTTAGCCATCGCAATTAGGGAAGAAAGGGTGATCAAAGTATCCATATAGGATCAAAAGAGATCAAACTTTCACTCTTCGCAGATGATATGATTGTATATCTGGAAAACACCAGGGATTCTACTACAAAACTCTTAGAAGTGATCAAGGAATACAGCAGCGTCTCAGGTTACAAAATCAACATTCATCAATCAATAGCCTTTATATATATGAACAATAGTCAAGCTGAGAAAACAGTTAAGGACTCTATTCTATTCACAGTAGTGCCAAAGAAGATGAAATATTTGGGAGCTTATCTAACAAAGGATGTGAAAGATCTCTATAAAGAGAACTATGAAACTCTAAGAAAAGAAATAGCTGAAAATGTTACCAAATGGAAAAACATACCATGCTTATAGCTGGAAAAAATCAACATTGTTAAAATGTCCATACTACCCAAAGCAATATACAATTGTAATGCAATCCCTATTAAAGCTCCACTGTCATACTTGAAAAAATAATACTTCATTTTATATAGAATCAGGAAAAACCTCAAATTGCCAAGACATTACTCAGAAATAAAAACAAAGCAGGAGGAATCACGCTACCAGACCTCAGACTATGCTATAAATCGATAGTGATCAAAACAGCATGGTACTGGCACAAAAACAGAGAAGTAGTTGTCTGGAACAGAATAGAGAGCCAAGAGATGAACCCAGCTACTTACCGTTATTTAATCTTTGACAAGCCAATTAAAAACATTCAGTGGGGAAAAGATTCCCTATTTAACAAATGGTGCTGGGTGAACTGGCTGGCAACCTGTAGAAGACGTGAAACTGGACCCACACCTTTCACCATTAACTAAGATAGACTCTCACTGGATTAAAGATTCAAACTTAAGACATGAAACTATAAAAATACTAGAAGAAAGTGCAGGGAAATCTCTTGAAGAAATCATTCTGGGCGAATATTTTATGAGGAGGACCTTCCGGGCAATTGAAACAGCTTCAAAAATATACTACTGGGACCTGATCAAACTAAAAAGCTTCTGCACAGCCAGGAACATAGTAAGTAAAGCAAGCAGACAGTCCTCAGATTGGGAGAAGATATTTGCAGGTTATGTCTCTGACAAAGGTTAACTAACCAGAATCCACAGAGAACTCAAATGTATTAGCAAGAAAAGAACAAGTGATCCTATCGCAGGCTGGGCAAGGGACTTGAAGAGAAACTTGCCTGAAGAAGACAGGCGCACGGCCTACAGACATATGAAAAAATGCTCATCATCCTTAATCATCAGAGAAATGCAAATCAAAACTACTTTGAGATATCATCTAACTGCAGTAAGATTAGCCCATATCACAAAATCCGAAAACCAGAGATGTTGATGTGGATGGGGAGAAAAGGGAACACTTCTACACTACTGGTGGGAATGGGAATTAATACATTCCTTTTGGAAAGATGTTTGGAGAACATGTAGAGATCTAAAAATAGATCTGCCATTCAATCCTATAATTCCTCTACTAGGTATATACCCAGAAGACCAAAAATCACATTATAACAAAGATATTTGAACCAGAATGTTTATTGCAGCCCAATTCATAATTACTAAGTCATACATAAAGTCATACATACAAAAGCCCAAGTGCCCATCAATCCATGAATGGATTAATAAATTGTGGTATATGTACACCATGGAATATTATGCAGCCTTAAAGAAAGATGGAGACTTTATCTCTTTCATGTTTACATGGATGGAGCTGGAACATATTCTTCTCAGTAAAGTATCTCAAGAATGGAAGAAAAAGTATCCAATGTACTCAGCCCTACTATGAAACTAATTTATGGCTTTCACATGAAAGCTATAACCCAGTTATAACCTAAGAATATGGGGAAGGGGGAGAGGATGGACAGAGGGAGGGTGATTGGTGGGATTACACCTGCGGTGCATCTTACAAGGGTACATGTGAAACTTAGTAAATGTAGAATATAAATGTCTTAATAACTAAGAAAATGCAGGAAGGCTGTGTTAACCAGTGTGATGAAAATGTGTCAAACGGTCTATAAAACCAGTGTATGGTGCCCCATGATCGCATTAATGTACACAGCTATGATTTAATTTTTGAAAAAATGTGAATTATTGTCTTCTCCAAGCCATCTCCTGACAGAGTCGTTGAGAGAAATGGAAGCTGAGGAATCACTAGAAAGCAATTTTATCATTTCATTTAAAAAATAAAGTTTAATATGTTTCAACCTGGAATATAATTGTCACATAGAGGTCACTTTTAGGGGAAAATGCACTAAAACAATAAATTTGATACCATCTGATATTTTAACTTATGTTTCATATATCTGAAATTTTATTTCAAGAATATTTTTTCTCATTGAAATTTTCACTAAGAGAACACTAACAACCTTTAAAGTAAAATTTTAATACTAATGACCAACTTTACAGTAGAAGACAAATTAGCAGATTAATGTTAGTATATATACTCCACAATCAACATATTATTTCTACAATTAGCTCACTAATAATTTTGAATTCGTGAATGTGTGTTTGTGCTTATTTCTCAGTATGAAATACAGCAGTAAAAACACTTGTAAATTATAGACATCCCCATTTAGTAACTGGGTTCTGATGTTTAAGCAAGGGCTGAGTTGAATTTTATGTTTTGGATCTGCCTATTATTTTCATGACCACAGGGAAAAGGTAACAGAAATGATGATGCTGTTTTAAGTACCAAAAATCATGCTGGTACTTTCATAGCATTTGGGAGACTAATAACTTAGCTGTTGGTAGGAAAAGACAATAAAAAATCCCATAAGTTTTTTTAAGTTCACTTTCATCAGAAGCATTTAACAGTATGTTCAATTTAGCAGTTACCACTCTCCCCTGCTCTAGCCCTGCTCGGTTTCTGCAATATGTACTTTGACATTCATATAAATAGGTTTACCATTAAGGTGGGTAAAAGGCAGATCCTCTACTTAAACACTCTGACAGCAAGGGAGTAGTTGTCACTTTCCATTAAATGAAAGGAAAACTAAACAGTAAAAATCTGCCCTTTATGATAAAGGACAGAGAATAGTTAAATTAAGTGTTACTTGAGACCTCTGTCTCAACCTGATTAGTTGGCAAATAGGTCCCTCATTTGGTTCCCTAGATGAATTCCCTGTATTCTCTAGTTTCTCTTTTTAGCCAATGGAAGGCACATATACTACATGAATAAATAAAACACTTTTTGGTTCAAATTAATTGTGTATGAATCTCCTTTAAAGACTTACTCTATTATTTTCATATCTCAAAGTTGAAGATGATAATGTATCTGTGTTATCAGTGAATTCTTACTTAAACAAACAGCAAGTTTTTCAGATAGAACTATGACCTCAAGCATAATTCTCTTAGATTTCTGATTTCCCTTACTTCAGATATCTGGATTTCATATTCCAGTTGTGAAAATTAACTAAGTTTTCTCTATTCACAATGTATAAATCAGGATCTTATTTAACTTGAGACTGTCAACCACAGTTGCAATGATGCTATTCTAACATATTAAGGATTTAAATTGTATAAATGCAAATAAAAGTACCTTCCAGAAATTTCCTTTTGTCTTATATATATTTTAAACTTCCTCTTGCAGGAAGGAAAAATAAACATCTTACAGAATTGCAATGGGAAAGTGAGGTCAATTTATAGGGCCATGTCAAAATTAAGAAGGGGGTTAACTAAAAAGGAGAATACTTCATCATTTTGGCATCATATTTTCAGATAAGGAAATGCTCAGGGAGAGAAATAGAAATGCTATATTCTATAGTGATCCTAGGGATTTTTCTATCACCATAGCAACTACAGGGACTATGGCTTCATTTTTAGAGGGTCAGAAACCATAAAGATCACTTATTTCCAGACAAACTAAAATAGTGAAAAGCTATAAGCAATCTCATGTCTGACTTTCAACTATGGAAAGTACCACAAAATTTTCTTTGATGCATATACCATTTGTCAGTGTGCAATGCCTTGGGGACAAGAATATGTGTAGGGAATTTAAAAAGGATTTCCTAAACTCCAGCCAATTTTGACAGCATTCTCTGAGAATGCACCAAAGGGCTATTATCTGGATATCCGAGGATATGACATCCCCTGCCCTAGTTTTTGCTTTATGTGTTTCTCACTTAAGATAGTAAGTTTCCTGCCTTTGCAACATACTGCCCAGCATTGCTAAAATCATTCATAACTTGATTCTGAGTGATTCTACCATTTTCTAGAGAATTGGAAGCTCTCCAGAGACACAGATTAAAATCAAGAAGCTTTACAAGCTCAAATCCTCATAAAGAATGAAATGAATATATATGTATACACACACACACACACACACATTTATACACATACATACATCCCCTCACAGCACATCAAAGCCATTACTGGATAACTTTTATATTCTAGTGGGGAAGATTCTTCTTCCTTTCCCTTGAATTTTCTTTCCATTCGTGCTTAGAGCTATGGATTTTAAGTGTTCAGTCTCCCAATTTACAGACAAATAAGACTGTTTGTCCAATGTGGATTTAAGTAATCAGGCTGTCATTCATCTGTCTGCTTGGTGTCAAGTGGAGAACTTGTGGAAGGTCCAGATCTTTTCCAGTGGGCTGGCAGCCAAGCAAAAATGAAGTCTATTATGTACAGAATCAGTAGTCAAATCAGATCAAATCTTGGAGAAATCAGTCTTCCCAGGGCAAGTAATTAACAGAAACAGCAAAGAAATCATATCAGTGCTTGTTTCTGGCAACTGACCTAATCAGGCTACTGGGATCACCCTAAACACTGAACCCAAGGCTCCAGGCTCTCGGCCATGAGAAGATGGCCACAAAATTTTACCAGATGAATAAAAGTAAAGAAAGAATATTAGAGACATCCTTGAATATTAGTACATCATGCTTTGGGGCATTGATAACAGATATCAAATCTTTTGTATGTTTTTGAAATCTGTTCTTTTTCCGGTTTTGTTTTTATCGGTAGTAAGCTTTGCTTCAGTGAACAATATCAGATGTCCAATACAGCAAACTGCAGTGTTGTACTAAACTATTTTCTATTTTGTAGCAAAAAAGGATGGCGATAAAAGTCTGCCCTGTCTTTTTCCGTTTTCAACATTCTGAAATTGCTCTTAATAAGACCACCAGTGACCTCCTAACTTGCCAAAGCTGACTTTTCACTCCTGGTCCTAGCAGCACTTGACCTATCATCAGCTTTCTCCCTCCTTTTAGTTTAGATCTTAGACCTAGACCTGATGACAATTATTCTTTAGGGCATACATAGCTCCTTCCTCTGCCCATGCTTTCCACAGAGGTTCATCTTTACGTAACCTTTCTTCTCTCTTTAAATCTTTCCCTGAGAAAATCAACCATCTCCAGTGAGGTTAAACAACACAAATCTTCTAGTGACTCCCACTTCTGTGTGTAAAACTGCTAGAAGATAGTTTGAACGTGTACTTCTCCAGATGAGTAAATTCACAGGACATTTCTGTGTTGGCATGTTCTCCTTTCTTTCATATTATAATACCTGACCTGTTACATAACTTCTTTTACAACAGAGTTAAATTGAGATGCTGAACAACAACAACAAAAAAAGATAAAGGCTTTCCATCACAAAGTGTACATGGACTTGAAAAGAATACCTTGAAATTTTATAATGCCTCTTGGTCTATGAAATTCTTTCATATCACCCATGCCCATTGTATCTTACCCTGTCTCTGAGCTGATAATGTAAGACCTGAGAACATGATTCTTTCTTTTTTTTTTTGTAGGTCTTCATTGTGAGTCTTAATGTTTACATCTTACGCTTGACATCTGTATTCTCACCTGCTTCTACAGCTTGGTTCTTGCCTATGGCAAGTCCTCATGCACCATAGACAGTACATAATTACAGAAAGGCAGAAAACCCTCTAGGTTTTACTCTTAATGTCTTTGCTATTTCCCATTATGGCTTGTGGAGTTTTCTTCAGAGCCTATATTCTAAGGAACCCTGAATCAACAATAGCCACTCCTTATCTAGCCTAGTCTTCAATTCATACATGCTTAAAATCTACCCCAATTCTGACTGAGTGTATGAAATAATGTTTCTTTTATTGATACTTATTAAGTTTTATATTTATTTATTCAGACTGTAAATAAGCTTCTCTGGAATAATGCACTAGTTTAATCTCCAAGGTATGTTTGCCATTCAATTATTCTGTAACTCAGTTGCCAGAGCTCTTCTTCTCAGAAAGCCTAGAAATGTGAAAACATGCATGGCCTAACAATAGTTGCCATCTTACTTCTCAATTCAAAATCTGATTCCAATGCCTGTTGGACATGAAGAGTCTGATGTCCCAAAGGTTTCTCAGTATGATCATGTCCAAAACTTAACTCATTACTTACACACATAAACAAGCACCCGTGGAACTTGCACCCATGGAACTTGTTCATTCATCTAAAATTGTTTTAATAAAGGACACCATTTATGGGTATGCCCAGGCCAGACACCTAAGAGTCATCTAAGTAATTTCTCTTCTTTACCCAACATTCAGTTCTGCCGAGTCTTCTTCCTAAACTTCTTTCCCAATTCAACTCATGTATGAATACCAATTAGATACTTGATCAAATTAATGTATTTTTCTTAATAATGTAGGTGTGATAATGGTATTATGGCATTATGTATACTTTCTTAAAAAGAGTTCTTATATAGTAGAAATGCATACTTATGTGTTCATGAGTAAAATTATATATTGATATGTTTCAGAATAATCTAGTTGAAGAGGGGAGTGGATGAGGATATAGATGAAACAAGGTTGTCCATGGAATCGTACCAATAGGGACTGGTTAATAGATTCATGGTAGCTGTTTGTATTATTTTCCTACTTCTGTATATATTTGCAGTTTTACATAACAAAAAGTTTTTTAAATCATGGTTCCCCACTGGCTATTGAATTACATGCAGGATTTTCAGTTTGAAATTCAAAGCACTTTATTAACTACACCCAACTTTTGTTTCCCGGCTCATCTTACCCTATACTTGTACATTTCCAAAAAGCTAAATATGACTGATCATGTTACCTACCTTTCATATGGGTTACCTATTAGCTATAATGTTCTTCCCATTTTTGTTAGTCAGCTATGTCTATCCCAGATTGCACCTTCTATATGAACCCTTTCCCGAGCCTATGACCAAACATGTTATGTAATCACATTTCTTCTCTAAATGTCTAGAAAATATTTGGCATCATTTAAACTACTCATATTTTGTCTTCTCCTCTAGCTGGGGCATCTATGTTTTTATTATTTTCCTTCAGTCTACAAACTACACTGTTTCGTACTACTACAATAAAATCCATTTAAAACTTCTTAAAAGCAAACAAAACTGTGTGTCACCCACCTGTGCTTTCTCTATATTGTTCCTTGCACATGGAACGAGCTCAGTAAATATTTGCTCAATTGACTGTCTATAACAATTTAATAAGCAAAATAACCAAGTTCTCATTCATAAGTCTATTCAAATCTGTATTTTTAGGGATTTTCTCTGAAAATCAATACGTTTAAAGAGATTTCCTTTTACATAATGAATTTGTAGTTTGTAATTTTCCCTTAGAATATTGATAAAAATTGTGGAGTTAATGTGTGGGACTCACTCACTTATTTATTCAACAAAAAAGCATTGGCCATCTTCTCCATATGGAGCAAAAGTTTGAACTCTGGAAACCTAATAGAGAGTGAAAAAGACAACATACCTTGTATTCACAGAGTTTACTGGAGTGATGTATACAGACCACTTGGCATATAATTTAATTTTAGTCATAAATGTCACAAAAAAAAATGAAGAATTCAGAACCAAGAGAGTGGGTGGATTTGCTATTCAAAATAGGGGGGTAGAGAAGGCTCTTCTCAGAAGAGAAAGAAATGAGTAAATGTTGGGGAAGGGAAATATTTTTGGCAGAGAGAATCGCAAGTGCAGAAAACTTGCAAGAGTATAGCTGGTATACTCAAGAAATACAATAAACTTAATGAGGCTGAAGTATTATGAACTGGGGGAGACTAGAAAGAAATGAAGTTGGAATGGGAGAGAAAATACAGCCAAGTCACATAAAGATCCAAGGCCAGAGTAAGACTTATGGCTTTGATGAGCGTTTTTAGCAGAGGAGTGATATTATCTGATTTATCTTATAAACCTCTTTGGCTGTGTGTAGAAAATGTACTGGCAAGGAAGCAAGGCTGTGAGCAAAGAGGACCATTGAGATAGCTATTGCAATAATCCAGGTGAGATACAATGATAGCATTTATGAAAGCTTTAGTGAGGGAGGTAGTGGGGAGTCAAATTCTGCAAATGTTCTGTAAATAAGGCCCCGAAGATTGTCCACCAATTTGCAAAAGAGATTGAAAGACTGCAAAAGTTAAGAATGACTCCCAGGTTGTCAACAATAGTAATTTGTTAATTCAAATCCATTTACTGGAATGAGAGAAACTATGGGAGGAGAAGAATTAAGAGATGCAGTTCAGAGTTCTATTTGGGCATTAGTAAGTTTGAGAGTTTCGTGAGACTTCCAAGGGTCAAGAAATTTCTTGGATTTGTTAGCTGGGCGTTGAGAGGACAGGTCTCCACTGAGGACATGGTTGGGTGTTGTCATCTTATAGATAGTAAAATTATGGGAACAAATGGGAGGAAGTACGGATGGAGGAGGAAAGAAGTTCAAACATTGAACCAGAGCACTCTAATATTAAGATCTGTAAGAGGAGAAGGATCCTAATATTTGCTAGCAAAGCAAATTGACTATATTCAGCAATTAGGGGATATTTTAGGATAACTAAAAAAGAAGAATTGGAAGGTTCAGACACAAAAAGATGTTAACTATCTGAGGTGAAGGATACCCCAATTATCCTAATGTAAATAATTTACATCATATGCCTGCAACACAACATCACAGTAGAACCTCTACAGTTGGCAACCTCCCTACATTAACTACCTCTGTATGCAACCAGTTTGTTATGGTCCCTTGAGTGGTGACCTTGCAGAGGTTCTACTGTATTGTATACCCATAATATTTTTTAAAAATAAAAAAAGAGGAGAAAGTTCCAGCAAAGGAGACTGAGAAGCAATGGACAGGAAGGTGCAAGAAAAAACAGAAGAGGTCAAGTTACTGAAGCCAAATAAAGGCAATTTTAAACTGTAAGGAGTGATCAATTTTAAGCTGTAGGAGTGATCAACTAGATTACCCATTCAATTTACTCATGTCAAAGTCATTAGACTTCAGGGCTAATAACTTTTAAAAGTCAAGAATTCAAAAAAAAAAAAAAAAAGAATTCCAAGACCATGTGTTAGTTCTGGATTTTGTGGGTTTTTTTTTTTCTTTCTATAGACAGCTGATTCTTTTTTTTTTTTTACTTGTTCTAAAATTTCAATATTACAGAATATAAAAGACAATCTGCAGCAAATATCAGGTCGGATTGATGTGATTCACAACAAGAAGACAGTGGCATTGCAAAGCGCTACACCTGTGGAAAGGGCGAAGCTACAGGAAGCTCTGTCCCAGCTCAATTCCCAGTGGGAAAAAGTTAACAAAATGTACAGGGACCGACAAGGGTAGGTAACACTTTCATTTTACTGAATGATAACACCATTGGTTTTTTCAGGGAACTCTACAGTTTATTTCGATGCCCTACATGGAAAAAAAGAGATTGAGATAAAGAGAAAGAAAGCTATTTACCACCATTGGAAAAAGGTTAAGTAGAGTGAAAAATAAATAATGGCGAGCAGTTCAGACAAATGAGCTGAATTCTAGAAATTGTTCTGCACTGAATTGAGTATTGTGTTGGAACATTATATCATCCTCTAAAATTTCAGGTAATGTCAAAGCATGTTTGACATTATGTATGGAGGTGGTATGAAAATTTTTAGGCTGCAAATTATATGTCTTTTAGTCAAATTTGTGTCCTATATAATTATAGAAGTTTGATCCCTGGATTAATATGTTTAAAATATAATCTATCAACAAAATGTGGATTACCAGTTATTGTGTCTGTTTGGGAGGATGATACTTCACATGTTCTCGTGTTTCTCTCAACATTTTCCCCCATGGGGAATTTGTTTATTTTGCATTACACTTTTGTTCTTACCTTAATTAAAATATTTAGTGGTTGATTAATATCTTTTGGGGGGATTCGCATAGATTCTTTAGCCTCACATCATAAGAAGCGGAGCTACTTTTTTTCTTTTACATTTAAGCTATTGTTTAATAACTTAAAACAATTTGTTTTGAAGTTCTATAGTCTCAAGGTAGGCTTCTTAGTTATACCCAGAGGAAATCAAATCATTTGTCTAATAATTATAGGGAGCCTCCATAGTGTCTCTCACACCTGTCCATGTCTAACCATCTTTATTTCTATTTTAGTTCTTAGCTTATGACATGTTCTCTCCTAAACAGAGACTTCTAGTATTAATCTCACTTGCCTCCAATGATTGGCCCCAATGTGTTCTCAATTATCTTTCAGCCAGTGTCATTTTTCTAAAGCATAAGAACTTCAGTACTGTAATCTCATTCCCCTCAGAATGAAATCCTAACTCCTCGAGCATAATTATCCGATCAGTCTCGCGGCTTATCTCTTCTTGCCTACCCCTCAGCCCCTTCAATATCTACTGTCGCAATCTGAAATTGATTTGCAGATCCCCAAGTATTTTGTGCCCCCTCTGGCCTGTCTCTCCTTCAGGTCTCCCCTGAGATGTCATATCCTTCTTAAAATCTTAAAACTATAAATTTATCACAACATCTGGAAACATGGGTCTTGTGTAATCTATTAGAACATCTGTGGATCATTTATGTATTGGCAAATGGTTCCAGGCTTGGGTGCTACCACATAGAGTTTATGCTCTGATCTGACCTACTCCTGGAACGTACCACATAGTAATCAATTTGTTTACATAATGTGTTTACTTTTCTGCCTCACACACAAGCTCCAAGTAGGCATAGGCTATGTTTTATTTTGTGTGAGATGCTCAGGACTAATACAGTGCTGAGCATAAAGTCGACGTTTGATGTGTATGGACTCAAGCCTTTTCCCAGAAACTTGAGAATATTTTTCCTCTGGATGGTCTAATAGTTTTATTTCAACTTATGTGAAAGAAAAGCTGATTATGGCGTGTCCAAAGCCAGGCTTGATAAAGTATATGAAACTCAACCACCTGTGTATATACTGCAAATACAGACTTATGCTGCCACCATAGTGTACTTTCAGTATCCCATAAAAAGTCAATATGAGCCTCTGCAGTCTACCCTAATGAGGTCAGTTTCATTGCTTTCTTGTGGGGTCCTCATTCCATCATTAAGATGTTCTTGTCTCTCTGTTATCTTCTTCCAGTTTTTTCTCTGAGCATTCCACGCTGCACATACTATCCCCTAAGAATTTTGGGGGTTTCTTGGCTAGCCAGCGATTATTGCCATTCTGTACCTACTAGTCTTACACTAAAGCAGAAATAACACTTTCTGGTTTTAGGGGCTTCTCCTCCACGTCACTTAGAAGTCATTTTTTTGGCCAATGAGCCAGTCATTCATTCCCTTCTCACACAGACATTTCCCTGTCAGTTCACCTTCAAACCTGAACTTAAAAGAAGCTGAAGCAGTAATACCGTTCCACAGAAAGGGTAGCTGAAATATCACCCCAAATCTGAGGTCTTTTCTATTTCTGGCAAGGGACAGAGTATCTCCAATCCCAGTAGATCCACTCCTTCCTAAACCAAAGCTTGAAAGAAATTCCTAATTTCATTCCAATTGACCTTCTCTAGGCATTGTTTAGGACCTATTCAATTTCCTATGACTTTTGGCCTAGTCTTAGATAAAAACTGTTTTAAGTAAGTGCTTATATAAGCAAAGGCTCTCTAGTTCTAACATGTTTTGGTATCATGGTTTTGCTGATGACTATATCAGCAAGCTTTTTAACTCTTATGCTCTACAAGTTCTTTATCTATAAAATGAGATAAAAATAGAGTCTATGTCATAGAGTTGTTACGATTAGTTGACAGAAAGTGTATAGAGAGCTTAGTGGATTTCTTATACATGATAATGGCTCAGTTACAGTTGGCAATTTTGATGATGAAAATGATGGTCTTATGGCTCTGATATTCTTGACACCTGTTTTTTCATTCCTTTACTCTTTTGTATTTTCCTGAGCACTGCAGAGACATGAATTAGGCTCAATCTCTGCTTTGAAGCACTTTCCAATCATAGGGAGAAAATGAAAAACCAGCCAGTAAAATAAGGATTGATACATATATGGTTCACATACTATGGAATGGAAGGGAAACATCTTACTCAGGCTCACTAATAAATCAAGATCTATGGATTTTTCAAGGTTCTTAGTTAAGCTAACAGACAAAAAGTTACCTTAGGTAATGGGTTACCTTAGGTAATGGATTACCTTAAGTAGAATTATATTATTTATTAGAATGTATCAGATAGCTCATGCAATCAGTGGGAAAGCCTGAGAGCCAGGTTTAACATGGGTGCATATACAATCTATGAAGACTAGGCTAGGTATCTAGAAACATATCCAGCATCAAGCCACAAGATAAATTTGAATTATTTTACTGTCATGGTTATGATCTACTGTTGCACCAGAAGCACCATTGCACCAATGTTTGCTGCTATCACTGCCAAAAAGTATCTAAATTATTCCTTCCTTTTTGTGTTACTCACTCTACAACTAAGGTCTCTTGCAAAAGGATCTGCTAAGTCAGACGTTGGTTTGTATTTCTGTAAAGGATAATTTTTAAATATTTTAGTCTTTGCAGGCCATGCAGTATCTCTCAAAATTACTCAGCTCTGCTATTTATAGACTGAGAGAAACCATAGACAGAGCACAAGTGTATAGATATGGCTTGTTCTGATAAAACTTTATTTACCAAGATCAGTGATAGGCCAAATTTTGCTAGCAGGATATAAATGAACAACTCCTGTTTTAAGGCAGACTTAGATTATAGAACTAGGTTCTACCTGCCAGAAGCCAGGGAAAGCAAATAGCTGGAATTAGTTCTTCTGTATAGTGGTAGTCAGGGCCTTGTGTCCTACAAAGTCCCAAACAATGGCATAGTTTTGAATCCCAGAAGAGATTTGGAAGGCATGCATTCGTAAATATAAAAATGTTCAGTACTGCCTTCAAATGTTGGGTTCTCACTAAAAAGATCTGCTAATTTGCTAACTAAGCCAACTTGAATTGTAATCAAAATACACTTGAACCCATAAGAAGGGCCATATTGGTATTTCTTTTCATTTATTGTACTTTATATGTATGATAGATTTAATCAGTTATCACGACAATAAAATTTTGATATAAATCACTCCAAAGCCTCATGGATTAAAATAATGGGTATTTCTGGTACGTGGCTGCTTATAGTATGGCTGACCCAGGTTGGGCATGATGGAGAAGTTCTGCTTCCAATGTGGTTAGCTGAGCTAGGCTCCTGGATGCATGTTGGAGTAAGGTTTGTTACATGTGTCTTTACCCTGGAACTGCAATGAATGATCAGTGGCAGGATGTTCTCATAACAGATCACCAAAGAATAAACCAACCTTAACTTCCTAAGAGCACTATGGCATGGGCTCTTGTGAGGTCCATTGACATCCCATTGGCAGAAGCAAGTCACATAGCCAAGCTTGACATAGAATAGGAAAGTGGCCTCTTCCTATAGTGGAAGGGGAAAGATACAAATATTTGCTGAATAATAATTGAAACTATACATAGTTAATAATTTGTAATAAAGGATTTTTGTCTTGCTTCATTATTTTATAGGGTAGAAAAGTAAATCCCAACGATGTTAAGTGACTTACCTAAGCATATACAAACTTGCATTTTCTCCTTCACTTAAATATTTATGTCTAACTGGTTTGCATATTTTATTCACAAGTTACAAATAAGAGAAAATGCATTTAGATTCTCTCCACTCCTAGGGCAAAAATTCTGAGACCATCTTTCATTACAAAATTCATGAATCTTATAATTCATTGTAAAACTTAACTTTATTAAATGTCACAAAGTAAAACAGACATTACTCTTTAAGCAAGAGTAAGAGCATTAATAGTCAGACTGATTTGTAACTACTCACTCATTATCTAAGGGACCTACTTCCATACATTGTCTTCCAGCAAACAGAATTTCATAATTTGTAACTCAATGCATTACAAATGACCAAAATATTAAAAGCAGCTCTTTTCCATGGACATTATGGTTGCTCACAAATAGCCAACACAGCGGAGGTTAAAATTCACAAACACTATGAACTTGTGGATAGATAAACATATGTGTAAGACCAATGTTTAAAGTTTTGGAAAATTAATATTACTGCTTAATTCTATTTTCATCTATTTTTGGTGCATTACCAACTGCTTATAAAGTATGAAAACATGTAAAAATAAAGAATAAACATAATATTTATACAGAATTAAAGAAATATACTCCTTTCCTTAAATATTCCTTAAAAATATTTAAGAAGGGCCTACTAAGGGCCAGATGCCATGCTCGCTTTCCTTTATTTTCTTCCTGATACCATCTTTCCTTGAGCCATGAATGAGTCTGTGTCACTTTCAGGAAATTACTACCCAAAGCCTAAGAGGATAATACAGTTCAAATGAGATAATGAAACTGAAAGCAGTTTCTAGACTACAAATTGCTATGCAGCCATAAGATGGCATTATTGTGTAACAGCAAGGTTCTGATCTGATATGAAGAAAGTGATGTTTTAAAATCAGTATTCCTGCTTGGAATTCCATTTAGTCAGATATTTGGGGATGACTCACCCATCCATATAAGTTGTTAAATTCCAGACGAATCCGCGCTTAGATGTGATTTAAAATGGACATTGATTCCCACAAAATTGTATACCTAGGTGAAAAATGAATCTCAAAAAATTAGGGAAAGCAATGTAAGGAGGATTTAAAAAATAAAATTATTTTACCATTGTTTCTTTATAAAACAAAATATTGAAAAATAAAAAATATAAACACTATGTTGTATAAAAGAATTCATAAATAAGAGAATGCATATTGTTTGAATCTATGCATATAAAACTCAAATATAGGCAATTTGGGGTTAGAGGTCAAATGGTATTTACCTTTGTCGGGAATTGTGATTAATAGACAGCAGGATCAGATTTCTAGGATTTGGGTAATCTTTTTTTTTTCTTTTTCCTTGATCAAAATGCTAGTTGCATTGATGTATTTCCATTAACAAAGCTTATGGGACTGTATACTTACAATTTGTACACTTTTCTATATGAATGCTGGACTGAAATGAAATTTATACTTACTTTTTTAAGTAAATATGTACCTTTTAAGGAGAAGGAACTATAATTATATTTAAAAAAGAAAAAGAAATTATAGCTTTAGGAAAAGTGGACTACATTGCTCTGGTTTTAGCATTTCACCATGGACCCCAGAATGTTATTTTATTGCCCTATACGGATTGTCAGATAAGTATGTAGAATTTAGAGAAAGTCTTTTCCAAATATATCACCATCACATTGGGACCACAGCGCCACAGATCAGTAGGATTCTGAGGATGGGAGAGCTGGGAGCTGCTTCCCCAGGGATTCTCCATTGTTCAGTTCCCTTAGTGCCAAGCCCACAGCATTAAAACACTTGCAGACTCTAGCTGGCATTTGTACGACATGAAGAAAATTGAGACAATGAAAGAGATGAAAGGAGAAAGGGCAGGAATAGAAACCAAAGAAATCTGATTTGAAGAGAATGTATCTTAATCATCTCTGTATTCAGATGCCAGGGAATGCCCAGGCGATTCTACAAGCCCATTTCTAATGCAAGCTTCTCCTAAGCATTTACTATCTCAGTTGTAATTTCTCTACTGAGACATTTAACAAATATTTTTCTCTCATATCAAGGTGAAGAAAGTAACCCACTACCCACAGAAGGAAAGAATAGTATACTAATCCTCATGTCACCACCATACAATTTTATCCTCTAAAGTGGAAGCTAGAGGGGACAGATGCATCATCTGGGAGCTTTTCCAGAGTTGTTTGTTCCTAAATGAGACATTCAGCTATAGCAGTGTAGCAGCCTCTTCTATTTGTCACAATGCCACATATACTTGGGAAGATACATGATAAGCACATACAGGATGCTGATGACTCAAAAAAGATTAGCATTACAGTCTTAGGATTAGTTGCTGCAATATTTGAAGATTTTATGCAAAAGCGGGTCTTCCTTCCATCCCCCAACCAGGTATAAGTGCCAAGAGGTACTTCTGTTAGTTTCTGAGCTTGGTAGAATGGAGAAGGGGTGTGAAAACACGTGTCTAGAACATGGGGAAATTGTTTACATCCCACTCCAGTATCATTGTTTTACTGACTGGAAGAAAGGAATTCTATGCATTCAATCATAGGAATGATGTGGAAAAATATGTGATATATTAAGGAAGATGTAAAATTTTCTACTTTTGTCCCACTCTTTGGAACTGATGAAATGATCACATATGGGGAAGGCTTCTGTTTTGGTTTTCACATTCAAGATCTTTTTCAAAAATCATAATTTATTAAATGACTAATCTGATACAATTAATTTTTAAAACTTAGCTATCTCTATTCTTTTCTATGAAAAGAATGGAGAACTTATCACCCTAGAGGTAGCAAGATACATTCTTAAAAACAGACAGGGCTTGGGCGGTGCCTGTGGCTCAAGGAGTAGGGCGCCGGTCCCATATGCCGGAGGTGGCGGGTTCAAACCCAGCCCCGGCCAAAAACCACAAAAAAAAAAAAAAAAAAAAACAGACAGGGCTGGGCACAGTGGCTCAACGCCTGTAATCCCAGCACTTGGGAGGACAAGGCAGGTGGATTGCCTGAGCTCCCAGGTTCGAGACCAGCCTGAGCCAGAGCAAGACCTCATCTCTAAAAATAGCCAGGTGTGGAAGGCACCTGTAGTGCCAGCTACTCGGGAGGCTGAGACAAGAGAATCGCTTAAGCCCAGGAGTTTGAAGTTGCTGTGAGCTGTGATGCCACAGCACTCTACCAAGGGTCACAAAGTGAGACTGTCCCATAAAACAAAACAAACAAACAAATAAATACCAGAAGCATACACACTTTTCTTCACCTAAACACGGAAGCATTTACAAATTTATTCTTAACTTGCATGTTTTTTTTCCAGTTAAGTATCTTGTGCACTCTGTTCTCCTAAATGAGTCTATATTTATTAGTTTTATTTATTTTCTTAGTTCTTAGATATCAGAAACCACCTCAATTTTGCTTGTTTGTACAATGTTCAGTGGAATACACATGGATAATCAATACTACTTGATGTTAATGAGGACAAATGAAAACTATAATTTAACAGCATCAACATGCCACACATTAGAAGTAAACTATTATAAACTTTGAAAAAGGCAAATCTCTTACTAACCTGTTGTTTCTATAATCTTTCTTCACCAAGTTTAGCCTCTATTTTACGCTTTCTGCCATGTCTAAGTTTCCATTTGTACATTTCAGTTGATGGCTTGACTTCTCCCCCCACACTACCTTCTATTTCATGGTGCTCTATTCAAGTGTTTATATTTCTGCCCAGGCCCTGTATAATCTAAGCTAATCCCTTGCTATTGTAAACATCTTTCATTGGCCGGTCATTGCACTCTGTGCACCACTGAGAGAGTGATTATGAGCCAAATAGAGGAGCTTTTGTTTCCACCCAGTAGCCCAAAATGAATTGTATGATTTGATTATTGATGCCAATTACATGGAATTTTTACCACCAGAAGAAAAGCTTTAAACTCCAAATGATTAACCCCATGTAGTTAGTATTAGGTGGTATTTAATTTGAGTATATTGACTTTCAAATGATTTCCTTAAAACAAACCGATCATCAACAAACAATATCCTTACCCCATAATTGTGATTTTTTTGAAATGCTTTAAAACATGAACCATTCAGTACAATGTACCATTTGAATTAGATACCTTGTTTGCTTATAAATATAATTTCTGCTGAATTTTTAGCCATTGAGAGAAAGTGGTGAAAGAATTAACGGAAAGGAATATATTTATTAAATAAAGAAGCTTTTGAAGTGCATTAAATAGAAGTTTGTTTCTGCCCATCAGCTTGTCTTCTGTATGTTCCTACTGCTACTTCAAAACACTAAAGACTTGCAGAGTGATTTGTTTTTTACGATCACCATTTCACACAGGATCATTTGCCTTATATTGTCAACATTTTCAGATTCTTATTGTAGTTCACATAAAGGTTAGTTTAAAACTTGCTTCAGATAAGAAATTGACCAGATATAAAAATTCACATGATTTCTGAGTTAACCATAGATCAATATCCTGAATCTTTCATTGCAAAGTAATTGAACATTTTTGTTTCCCGGGATAGTTGTATACACAGATTTCCGTTCCTCACCATATAGGATTCGAGTTCTTCAGTGTACAGGGGGCTATATTTGCTTGTTTATTATCTAAATAAATTTATATTGTTGTTGTCAAGAAGAAAAGAATATAATATAGCAACATATTTTGTGTCTATAGGACTACACTCATTTTGGAGATAATATCATAATTCACGTTTACTCACAGTTTGTCTTTTGGCTTTGTAATCTCACAAATATCCCTTTTCTTGATATACATTTTTTCTCTGCCTGGAGTATATGAGTTCTGGGGAATGTTACTGTAAAGCAAAACTATGCTAAATATAATGTTCTTAGAAACTTTCTTTATCCATTATAATTTGCTTTGGCTAAGAATGATGGAGGCCCAAGTTCACAATGTCTTAAATAGGACAGAAACATATTTCTCTCTCCTAAAAAAGACCTTGGGAGTGTATAGCTAAGGCAGATATGATGGCTCTGCTCATTATTTCTTTCTACCCAGCTATCTTTATGGAGTAGATTCTTATCCACCTATTGCAAGATGGAACTCCCACCACATCCATATTCCAAGACAAAGGGTGAAAGAAAGCATGGATAAAGGGCAAAGGGTGTGTGCCAATTGTTCAGGGAAGTTTAGTGGGATCTACAACATTATAATTCTACTTGTATTTCATTGGCCAGAAATCAGTCACATGACCACAAGTAAGTTGCAAGAGAGACTGGGAAATGTATCTATTCCATACGTCCTCTGCTAAAAAGTTCAATTGTAGAAAAAAATGGAAAATAAATATTGAAGGAGAACTAGCAATCTTCAATGCTTTGTTTTATTTTTTAAGAGCCCTAAGAAAATTATAAGAAAAGAAGGTGTGCTCAGGGTTGATCATTTCCCAGTTTCCTTTCATAATTGTATTAACTCTGACTCAGCTAGCATCTTACTCTGACTTCATGAATCCTGCCAATATAAAAGGAGATATTTTCATCATTTTCCCCACTCTTCTGTGCTCTCTGCATCCTCGAAACAATCCCTCATTAATCAAATTTTGTCTGGCTTGACCAAAGCCACTGCTCGGGAAAGGAGAGAGATGAAGAACTTGGTTGTCATCATGCTTCTGGTTTTTATATTCTCTACTTGCTTACAGGCATACTGCTTCCCTATCTTTTATTAGATTTATGTCATCGGTTACACATACTACATAACATTAGTTATCAAGTTTAACTTACTAACACCATGAATAACCACTGTAAAACAAAGATCTCAGCATAAAGCTAAAATTATGAAAATACACTGAAAATTTCAGGACATCACCTTTTCTGGACATGTAAGATGGATGCTGCATAAGGCAAGAGAGCTATTTTTGTTATTTTTTAGCAACACTGAAATGGCAGACATGGATTCAAAGACTTACGTACTTCATTTTTGTCTCTAACCTTAATTTACAGATGAAGAAATTGAGCTCTAGAGGGACTAAATCATTTTCTCCAGCTCATACAAGAAGTATACACCAGATCGTGTATCTCGACCTGAGTTACGAACTCCTCTGCTACATCCTCTGCCTCCAATGCATATCACATAGGTTTTCTTACATTCAAAGATTATGTTCTTCCTTTCACATGTTCTTCAGCAGCCCCAATACAACTACATATATAACTTTTTGAACTCTTGTAACTAAAGCCACAGTGGCTTAAAATGTTTACAATTTAGAAGGTGGTGTCTTAACGTTCAATGCCAATAGAAGAAATGGATTGTGTTTATAAGATGCTTAGCAAAGCCAGTAGTAAAGAAACTTCTGAAGTGTTTGAGGAGCCCTGGATTGTTCTTTGGCAAAATCTGACTCATAATTCAGGACCCAGTGCAAATATCACCACTTGGAATCCTTCCATGGTCTCCAACAAATTATTCCATTATCTGTGTTTGTCAAAGTTTCCATTCATATATTTCTCCTGAAGGTTCTGTACATGAGTTTATATGTCTTACATAGCTGTGTGCAACTCTGTGCCATTCAGCAGAGGTTTTATTCCTGCAGAGCAGAAGGTGTGCTATGCACCTTTGGCATCCCAAGCTGAACAGAGTATGAGTCCATGGTAGCTGTTTGATACATGTTAATTTTTTATTGATAAGCCCATAAATGTAAATGATAAGCTGCTCACTCAAATATGGTAACATGTTGGAATGAAGAAGCCTCTTGAAAAATTCTTTGGGTTAGTAGGAACTCCATTTTCCCCCTTATTTACTTTCGTTTTGCTGTAATAAGGCCAAATTATGACATGTCGGTATGGATAGTATAATATATGAAATAGTCTGGGACTTTGATATTTTCTTCTAACTAGGATATTTGAGGGACATAAACCATCTCTCATGGAGAAAAAATATACCTATTAGCTGTTAAAGTCAATAGAACATTCTGGTAGAAGATTGTTGTTTGCTCGCTTGCTTGTTTGCTTACTGAGTGCTTGTTTTACCTTCTATTCTGGGGGGAAGTTTGTCACAATGACAAAATTCTAACACTTTTAAAAAATCTGTTTACTCTGTGGGAATTGCAAAATCTTGCCTTTAAGGCAAATTTTCACAAGAATTATTCTCTTATTAGTTTCAGTTTATCCATGGACAGTCTCACATTCCTCTTGAAAACATCAGTTTCCTCAAGGGAAAACTGCCCATTATAAGCCAAAGATGTGGCTTTTTGAGATTTCTACCTGAAAAAAACAAATTTTAAAAATATCCTTTGGAGTATACTAGGATGTTTACATATTTATATAAATGACAGTTTAGATGAACCTTTAAACATTCTTAGCCTTTGGTTAATTTATATATTTAGTAAAATTAAACTGTAGTATCTTTTTTTATTAAGTGGTAAATTTGGTCTGTTCAGTTTGTCTTGAAATGCTTTATTTTTTTTTCTTTCATTCATTCATTTACCTTTGCCAAATATTTAAAAGTATAGCCTAATCCTTCTGCACTAAAGATGGTCATTCTGTGTGTTTTGTTTTAAAGAAATTCTGGGGTAATCAGAGATGTAATTAATCTTTATGGGTACCTTCCATAAGGTAGTAGTGCCCTGGTAAGAGCATAGATGCCAACTATTATTTTTATCTCATCTCCCTTTTTACAAATTCCTAGCCATGTAGGAGTGACCCAAGGTAGCTGTACAGCAAATCTTTACCAAAGTCTGACAGTACTGGTCAGCTACAGCCATAATAATCCTGTGTAACAAGTGGACCCAAACATATTAGTAATTATCTCCATATTCATGGGGCTACTCTGAGTAAATTCTGCTTCAGATTCTTAGGCTGTAGGTTTCCAGAGTTTCCTTGATCCATGTGCCTTATTCTGGGGCCCACGCTGGAAGAGCAGTAGATATTTGGTCCTTATTCTCCATGGCTAAATTCTGAAGCTCTCAAAAGGGCAAGCAGAAACACTGTGGTTCTTAAGACATAGATTTGTAACCAGCACATGGTCTCTCCTGTCTATATGCAATGGGCAAATCAAGTCAAATGGCAAGTCCAAAGACCAGGGGTAGAGAAATACACTTTGCCCTCTGCACAGCCAGGTAAGAGTGTGGCTATATAACCCTACTACAAAATACAGTTGGTAACAACAGTTTAGAATGCTACACTGGTATTGTCGTATTAATGGAACAGTTTGACAGAACATGTATAACTCTATGAGAAAGCCCCATTTACACCTTGTTGATACTCTGAATCCCTTTCTCTACATGCTTTGTTTCTAATCCAATGTGTTTAGGGATATTTCTCTTTTACAAATATATATATATATATATATATGTAAAGCAAAAAACTAAAGCCCTCTGAAAATGTAGAATATTGAAGCAAACTTTAAGTCGTAGTTTTATTTACCAACTTGAGAGTCTCCTTGTGCTTCAGCACACTTGGTAGTTGGATTTCCAAATAGCATCGTGACTTTCCGTACCCAGCTGTCTGCTGCTTGAAACTACCATAAGCTGACTATCACGGCTCACAGTATACCCTTGAAGAAGACCATCTGGTTTATGTCTCTTGGCAAAATTTGTTTAAAAACAAGCAGCTGCATGACAAAGTAAGAAGGAGTCTCTGTCTAGCTGTGGTATATAAGTAGGTTTGCAATACACATAATAAAGCATTTTTCTAAGCCACGCCAACATCTCCAAAAGGGAAACATTGTTTACTCACAACTAAAAGAAAAATCCATAGAATTCAATGACAAGGAAATGACTCCATTAAATTTGTTTTTCAGTGATGTAAGATTATGAGAAGAACAGAACAATATAAAAACCCGTTTTTGATAGATACAGCCTTCTGGCAATAGCTGTTTCGTATTTATTTAGAATTTAACGCTTTGAGATTATTTTAATTATTTACCAGTAGGAGTTACATTTCATAAAGGCTTACCCTTTGAATTCTAACATTAGTGATATATAATAATTCATTGAGGAGTCTCTGTCCTTGTACTAGATCTTTCTGTAGCCCATTACACTCACGTTCTATCATAAAAAAAGGCACATGCCTTGTTTTTCAAATCCTGAATGGATTTGCAGTCCAGTTAGCTCCATAGGATCAGATGAGCCATGCGTAACTATTGATTTTGGTCTTAATAATAAAAATTCTTATACTAATAGAGTTTTGCTTGGGTTCCTTCATCAGCATGTCCTGAGACAAGAATTTGAATTTGAATAGTTTATAGGGGTGCTGATCCTTCCCAGCTGTGGTAGACGAGGAGGGTAGTCAGAAAGGGAGGAGAAAAGAGCTAGTCAAGAGTGTCTTATCAAGCCAACCACCAACTAAGAGGGCCTGGCAGGGGTGTCCAACCTGCAGCCTGCAGCCCTCAGCCCACATGTCAATTTTGTGAGGATGTGTTTTTTTGCTTATCTGTGGTATCAGTTATCATGAAAAATATATGCAGCCCCATTTCTTTTTTGCTAATCAGCTTTCTTTAGTGTTGGTGTATTTAATTAATGTGTAGTAGGCAAGGCAACTCTTATCCTTCCAATGTGGGGCATTAAAACAAAATGTTGGGCATCCCTAGACTAGAGCTTAATTCCATGGAGAATGTCTGGGAAAGTGTGAAACATATATGTCCGAGTTACCTTAGACAAAGGGCAAGTCCTGTGAGGTTTGTATTCCGACTCTTCTTATTTATGTCGTAAGGGCTGATCGGGGTGCCAGGGTATTAATTCCCTTTTGGAGGTCATTACAGCCTGATTTACATGTGGCCGGAGCAGCTGCTTTTTCTGCTTTAAAGAAATCCCACAACTAAGACACGTAGTTAGTGGCTGTTTGATGTCAACCAGAGCACACAGGAGTGAAGGTCCAACTGGATCTACTCTAATGTGAAGGAGGGACATGATTGCACTAGCAGAGACTACTGTACTTCCCTACTCTTCTGTTTATTAGTGCTACTTTCCTTAGTTGTGCGTCCTGACTTACCCTAAGCTTTTATATTCTGATGCTTGTGTGGCTGTATCTTTTCGGTTCTTCATAATTGATTTGTTCATTTAATCTTTTACTGATGTTTGCCCTTATTATTTCTATGTGCTCAACTTTGGTTAGATCTCTGCATTGTTCAATCTTGCTTTACCATTTTAAAAAGGACTTATCCATTTTATTAAAGTTACTCACAGATTAGACCTAGACATTAAAGGTCATAAATGCAATTCTGCTTAAGCCAAATTCATGAATGGCATAAAGTACTTTGATTTGTCTTTTCCTATCACTAATAATTCAATTATTTGGGATTAATTTCAGAAGACTCATTTAAGAGACATCTTGGGAGGCTGAGGAGGGTAGATTTCTTGAGCTCAGGTATTTGAGGCCAGCCTAAGCAAGAATGAAACCTTGTCTCTACTAAAAATAGAAAAATTAGCCAGGCATCGTGATGGGTGCCTATAGTCCCAGCTACTCGGGAGGCTGAGGCTAGAGGATGGCTCGAGCCCAGGAGTTTGAGGTTACTATGAGCTACGACACCATAACATTCTACCCAGGGTGACAGAGTAAGACGATGTCTCAAAAAAAGAAAGAAACAAAGAAACAAAGAAGAGAAAAGAAAGAAAGAAACAAAGAAAAGAAAAAGATCTTTTGTTTTATGCCAATATTTTTCCAAGTCTTTTGGAAATTATCCAGCATTATTGTCTTAAGTTTCAAAGGAAAAGTTAAGGTTATGATTACTTTTCTATGATCACAGAAACCCTGCGGGTGTCTATGATTTGCTGGGATCAGATGACTTCATGCCCGATGTTGTTTAGGCATTCTCTACTGGTGCTAACATTTTCAAATTAAAGTACTAGAAGATCAAAACCACAATTCTGACAATATGCCTAGGGAAGGCAACAATAAATTAGTTCTCACCAAAATGAATAAAGGCACATTTTACTCATAGTTTAATTTTAATTCATAATCAGAATTCTTGGCCACACAAACATTTGTTGGTTTCTGAATAATAACATAAATATTAATAATAGAGATCTAGAAGACCCAACTAGATAAAAGAAAAAGAACAGAGTCTTTGAAAGGTATAAAGAAGAAAGTTTAAGAGAGAGAAATAAGACTTGAAGTATTTTAAGGTTGAAGAATACAGAACAATTAGATGAGCAAAATTAATGGAAAATCTTTTCTTTACTGAGAAAGAGAACTGTGACTCCTGTGAAGGATTTTGTTTTGTTTTGCTTTGCTTTCTTTTATTCCTTAATAAGGGAAAACCTGTGGCAAATCTAGGGCATTAGGAATAGTAGAAATTTTATAATGGTGGTGTTTCAAAGGCCACAAAGGAAATTAAATTGTAGATTGGGCTTAAAAGCACTGGAATTAATTCCAGGCCCATTTTTTCAGGATTCTGTATATAACAAGAAATAGATCACAGCATAGCTAATGGGAAGCATTTAGATTGCCCCTGGCCTCAGCATGTGCTGCTTCCAGGTCTCTTTGGTTTTGGAGACATCCATGGATCATGAAAGGTACAAGCGTTTATTTTTCAATTATAATGACTGCATAATAATTATACAACTCTATATTGACTGGACATGGTTGTGTGTCTTCTTGAAGGTATAATCAAAAGTTTTTAGAAAATATACTAAAAGAAACTAAGTAAACTTATATTTTATATAAGGACTAACTTTCTCAGTCTTATCAATAGCCATGAAAGAGACTCCTTATATATACAAACTTATATACTTCAGTTTTTCCATCAAAGCCAATACCCCAAACTATGTTATAGGGAATAATTGTGAAAACTGGAAAATATATTAAGTACAAAATGTTTTCCATAAAATAGCTCTCTAAATAGTTTTCATGTTTCTCTCCATGATGTCTAAACTTTTCGGTCAAAGACTAAATGTGGACAGAATTAAAAATAAGTATAAATTAAAAATAAGTAGCCACAAATGTTGTATTATGAATAAGATAATGGTGTTTGAAACTAAAAAGGCAGAAGGAAAATGCAGTTTGGCTTTAGTAAGCAAAATCGGAAAGTGAAATTATCATCATACTGCCTTTTACCATACGTGGATTGCTTTTCTACATTAAAGAAACCTATAGGCATGTTTTTTATTCTCATTTTTCAAATTCTTTATTAAATCGTAACTGTGCACATTACTGCATTTATGGGGTACAATGTGCTGATTTGATATACAATGTGGAATGCTTACATTTAACTCATTAACATAACCGTCTCCTTGCTTACTTATTTGTTGTGGTAAAAACATTTATACTCTATTCTTAGTAGTTTAGAAATGTATCATTGAATTATGCACATTAGGTTGGATCCCCCAAATACCCTCCCTCCTTCTGGCCTCCCCCCTCCCTCTCCTCTTCCCTCCTTCTTTCTGGACTATAGTTATGTTCTACCATTCCTATGAATGTGTGAGCGATTAAATACTGATTTCATAGCAGTATTGAATACATTGGATACTTTTTTTTTCCATTCTTGAGATACTTTACTAAGAAGAATATGTTCCAGCTCCATCCAGGTAAACATAAAAGATGTGAAGTCTCCATCTTTTTATGGCTGCATAGTATTCCATAGTGTACATATACCACAATTCATTAATCCATTCATGGGTCCATGGGCACATGGGTTGCTTCCATGACTTGGCAATTATGAATTGAGCTGCAATAAACATTCTGGTACAAATGTCTTTGTTGTAAAATGATTTTTGATCATCTGGGTAAATACTTAGTAGGGGGATTGCAGGATCAAATGGTAGGTCCACCTTTAGTTCCTTGAGTATTCTCTAAACTTCTTTCCAAAAAGGTCGTATAAGCTTGAATTCCCACCAGCAGGGTAGAAACGTTCCCTTCTCTCCTCATCCATGCCAACATCTGTAGTTTTGGGATTTTCTGATGTGGGCTAATCTTACTGGAGTTAGATGATATCTCGAAGTGGTTTTGATTTGCATTTCTCTGATGATTAAAGATGGTGAGCATTTTTTCATGTGTTTTTAAGTCATGCACCTGTCTTCCTCATAGAAGTTTCTGGTCAAGTCTCTTGCCTACATAGAAATGGGGTTGTTTTTTTCTTATTAATTTGAGCTCTCTGTGGATTCTAGTTATCAGACCTTTGTCAGAAGCATAACCTGCCAGAATCTTCTCCCATTCTGAAGGCTGTCTGTTTACTTTATTTACTGTGCTCTTGGCTGTGCAGAAGCTTTTTAATTTGATCAGATCCCAGTAATATAATTTTGATGTTGCTTCAATTGCCTGGAGTGTCTTCCTGATAAAAAATTCTCCCAGGCCAATTTGTTCAAGTGTTTTTTCTGCACTATCTTGTAATATTTTTATTGTTTCATGTCTTAAGTATATATCTTTTATCCAGTGAGAATCAATCTTTGTTAACGGTAAGAGATGGGGGTCCAGTCTCATTCTTCTATAGGTTGCCAGCATGTTGGTTCTTCCCAGCCATGAGCATTTGTCTTCAGCTATTTCTTTTCTCAGAGTTTCATAGTTCTCTTTATAGAGATCTTTCACATCCTTTATTAGATAAATTCCAAGATATTTCATCTTCTTTGGCACTACTGTAAAAGGAATAGAGTCTATTGCACTACATGAAGATAGTTTGGAAGTGAGCTTCATTTACATTTCTTCCTTTGGATGTCAAATATATACTTATATGTGTAAAATGGTTTTTGAAATCAATGCCTGAGGGATAGATGAGAGTTGATGGAAGGGGAAATAAGAATTATTGTAGTTAATGAACCATGTTTTTACGTATCGATAATTAGATGGAAGATGTCTCTTACCATTTGATATCCTAGAGGCTTTTCTGTAGAGGACATGTTTCTGTTCTTTATCTTCCAAAGCTAAGACATATGTTTCATGTATCTAGATAATGAAAAGCAATTGAAAATTAAAAAATGCTCTCTCTTCTTCCTAAAGAAGGAATTCTCATAACAGTTTCATTTAGTGTATTGTGACTCCCTTGAAGTTAGCACTTAATTCCACAAATGTTAATGTGTCATTTTAATGAATTTACAAATTAAGAGGCCAAATTTTGCTAAGTTCTAGTTAGTAACAATAGTAAAATGCAGTTCCTATTGCATGTTCTCACATTATCTTGACCTGGTGGTTGAATCCAGTAAGAATGACAATTCTATGTACTAAAAGTTAATGATAGTTACTATCCCAAACATGACATTCTCAGTAGTTGACATTATGTGGAAGATTCTCTGTTGTCATATGCTAAATTGTAGACACATCTCTTTTCTTTAAAGACTTATATCTTGTATTTTATTCCATATCCAGTAGCAAATTAAAGCAGCAATAAACAATAACAAAAACACGAGTGTGTCATTGTATAATGGATCTTTGTGGATGATGATATAAATTTTCATGATTTTTTAGATGATTACTTTGGGTATATACTTCTATTTTCTATAATTTAACTTTTCAAAATATTAGATTGTTGTCTTATATTTAGATTCTGAGACAGATTTTCATGCAAGTAGTTTATAGGTGAGTACTTTTAAGAAAAACTCATAAGAGGGATAAAGAGAGCACGGTTGGGCAGAGAGAGGAGTTGAGTAGTGATGCAGCTATGAGAGAGAACTCAGCTTGTCTCATGTGGCGTTGGGATAGCCATTCACATTATTCCTCAGTAAGGCAAGGGAAATGGACATTTAGAGCTCTAATCCATCAGTTATTGGTTGTGAGCCTCCCAACTACCCACATCCAGACAGTATAATCTTGGACAAGGAAGCTCCTTCCTACTAAAGGAATTTCCTTAAAGGGCTTAGCTGTGATTTGTTCGATGACATTCCCAGCAACTAGATGGGATGCTTCGTTTATAATTTGTGAATCTGGGTGGCACACCACAGCTTTCACTACAGTAGTCATTTACTTTTAGCTATGCTGTGGTCTATTTCTTGTTATATTGTTTTATTTGTATAAATGTAATGGGTACAAGTGCAATTTTGTTACGTAGATTATATTGTGAACTGGGGAAATCTGGGCTTTTAGTGTATCTATCATCCAAATAATAGACATTGTACCAATTAAGTAATTTCTCATCCCCCATACCCCTCCCACCTTCCTCCAACCTTCCCATCCTGAGTCTCTGTCTATCATTCTGTTCTGTACATACATGTATACATTTCTTTTTTTTTTTTTTTTTGAGATAGACTCTCACTTTGTAGCCCTCGGAAGAGTGCCATGGCATCATAACTCATAGCAACCTCCAACTCTTGGACTTAAGCGATTCTCTTGCCTCAGCCTCCTGAGTAGCTGGGACTACAGGTACCTGCCATAACGCCCGGCTATTTTTTGAGATGAGGTTTCACTCTGGTGAAGGCTGGTCTCGAACCTGTGAGCTCAGGCAATCTACCTGCCTCAGCCTCCCAGAGTGCTAGGATTACAGGCATGAGCCACCGTGCCCAGCCACATGTATACATATTATTTGCCTCCCACTTGATAAGTGAGAGCACCCGATGTTTGACTTTTGCTATTTGCATTATTAAGTTAATGGCCTCTATTTTCATCCATGTTGCTGCAAAAGACATGGTTTCATTTTTTATGGCTGAATAGTATTTCATTGTGTATATGTACTACACTTCCTTTATCCAATTTGTGAGGCATATTTTTTTTTTTTTGTAGAGACAGAGTCTCACTTTATGGCCCTCAGGTAGAGTGCCGTGGCCTCACACAGCTCACAGCAACCTCCAACTCCTGGGCTTAAGCGATTCTCTTGCCTCAGCCTCCCGAGTAGCTGGGACTACAGGCGCCCACCACAACGCCCGGCTATGCATATATTATTTTTATGTATAATTTCTGTACCTAGTAATGCATTTAGGTAGTGTTATGGCCAACCTACACACTTTTAAAAACATTTTAAATTTATTTTTGTTTCAGATTAATATGAGGGTACAAATGTTTAGGCTACATCGTTTTCATTTCTAAGGTAAAGTTCAAGTTGTAGTTAAATGCTTCACCTGGGGGCATGCTGAACACCCTCACATTGTGCACATTAGGTGACATCCCACCAATCATCCTCCCTATTCTCTTGCTCCCTCTCCTTCCTTCTCACGAGACTATACTTGTATTTATCTTTCCTGTGGGCATGTAGTTACTTATATATTGGTTTCCTTTTAGTATTGAGTACATTGGATATTTTCTTATTCTTGAGAAACTTTATTGAGAAGAATGTGTTACCACTCCATCCAATTAAACACAAAAGATGCAAAGCCTTCATCTTTCCTTATGACTGAATAGTATTCCATGGTATACATATACCTTGGTTTGTTAATCCATTTCATGAGTTGATGGGCACTTGGATTGCTTCCACATCTTGGCAATTGTGAATTAAGTTGCAATAAACATTCTGGTGCAATTGTCCTTGTGGTAAAATGATTTTTTTTTCTTCTAGGTAGATACCTAGAAATTGAATTGGGGGATCAAATGGAAGGCCAACTTTTAGTTGAGGATTCTCCATACTTCTTTCCACAAAGGTTGTATTAGTTTGCAATCCCAACAGCAGTGTAAAGGTGTTCCCTTCTCTCCACATCCATGCCAGCATCCACAGATTTGGGATTTTGTGATGTAGGCTAATGTCACAGGAATTAGGTGATATCTCAGAGTAGTCTTGATTGGCATTTCTCTGATGATTAGGGACCATGAGCATTTTTTCATATGTTTGTTGACCATTCGTCTGTCATCTTCTGAAAAGTTTCTGTTCAAGTCTCTTGCCCACTTACAAATGGGGTTATTTTCTCTTTTCATGTTTGCTCTTTTCTTGTTGATTTATTTGAGTTCTCTGTAGATTCTGGTTATCAGCCCTTTGTCGTAGTTATAGCATGCAAAAATTTTCTCCCATTCTGAAGGCTGTTTGCTTTCAAGCTATTCACTTTTAAAAATCAGCTTTATTAAGGTATAAATGACACATATATATTTGTGTGTATGTATATATAAACACATGTTTAAAGAATAAAACTTTACAAGTTTCAACATTTATACACCAGTGAAACTATTACTTCAATCAAGATAATAAACATATCCATCATCCTTACAAGTCTCCTCTTGGTAAGAACCCTCTCCTGCCCCTTTCCTCATCCCCAGACAACCACAAGTCTGCTTTCTGACATTATAGATTAGTTTGCATTTTCAAGATATTTATAAAAATGGAATCATTAAGTGTATACCTTTTTTTTCATTCTGTCCTCTTTCAATCACAAGATACTAACTTTCGTTTTCTGGATAATATAAACTCTTTGTGAGTAGATACATGAAATAAGGTAATTAAAACATTCTAATATGATTCTGATGCTAGCTCATGGATCTGCATTATACATTGAAAGATGCCCTACATTAGAATTAGTCCTCAGCTTTCAAATAACCCTGGTGTTTATGCAGTTGTTCCTTTATTTGTAATCAATCATTTTTTATAAACTCACCTTCCACTGATCATCTAAAAATATTTAACATCTGGGTATAGAAAATAAACAGTTTCTCAAAACAATCCCCATGTTCAAATTTTATAATTTATAATCGTTTAAAATGACTAGTCGTGACATTGCACAGTTCCCCTCTAATACTTAGCTCTGTATAACCTCCCAGAGAAATCATAAACTTGCTCTCTTTAGTGCAATCATTTTCCTGGGACAGTCCTTCATTTTAAAAAAAAAGAGTCTATATAATTTCTGTAAGCAGACTTTTGTGTCTTCTTCCTTTGAGTTATTAGTCCTATTACATATTTAAAAAAGAAATAATAAATTCACAAATTTTAAGAAGCCCTCTTAAATTTACCAAGTCAATAGCACCACTACTTTCACCCCTAGAACCTATAACTTAATTAGGCTTCCCAATTCCATGAACATATATACCACATTGTTTCTCATAAGGCCCTCAGGCTAAAACATACATTATCCTTTCTTTATACCTTCCTGCACTTTAATTCCACATTTTGGCATTTGCTGGGTTTACAGATTCTCTCATTGCAACCATTTTCACATCCTCCCTTCTCATTCTTTTGGACACCGATCTCATGTCAAGAGATTCCTTGTACTAGATCTCTCTCAACCCAAACTCCTATTTATTTTGACAAGTTAATCTTATTCTAAAGCAGCACTTCCTGCTTCCCGTTCCCAGCACAGAAACTTTCAATGGTGCTCTATTGATAGCCTTCCCTTCAAGCTGATAGCCCTTGGAGAAAAAAGAACTGGGAGATATGTTTTGCTTCATTGTTTTGTTTGGCCTACAGGGAACTTTAAGAAGCAATGAAACCAGGCAGGGATTGGACTGGGTAACACAGTAAGTTTAGTACTTACTGCTTTATATCTTGTACAGCCTTACAATTTTATGTATCTTGCATGTACCCTGCAGGCCTTTGATTTTTATAACCCCCAGCCCATAGGCCAACATCCAAAATTCATACTCTGGTGTTTATAACCCTACCTTAGCTTCTGTAATTTCCATCTCCATGCAACTCTACAGCAAATTGGATTCATTTTATCCAAAATGCCTTTATCCTGTACTTCTTTAGAATATAATTGCACACATAAAAATCTTCCCCACCTATATCATTAAGGAGCTTTGGTTATGAGAAGCAGAAACAATCTCCATTTGACTGAAGTAACATGAAATCTATTGTAGAATTATTGGATAGTTTACAGAAAGGAAGGAAGAGAAGGAAATTGTGGCCCAGATAAGATGGCACTGGGAATCAGGAGCTCAAGGGAACTTATTTTTATTTGTACTGCCATTAAAATGGCTTAGCCTTAAACTATAGTGTCCCTATTTCTCTCGGCTCTTTATTTAAATTCCTAATCTAATTGGCCTAAATTAAGAGATTGTCCCACCCCTTTGTAGAGTTTGTAGAGTGCTACAATTAAGTCCCCCCACCAAGATCATGTGAAATGAGTGAAGAGAAATTACACCAAAGGAAAAGCAGGGTACCTTGGCCAAAAAGTGAAGATGTTTATTCAGAATAATTAATGGTAGTTGCCACAAAAAAACAAACAAAAAAAAAAAAAGAAACTAACCCTTCAATTTCAATGACTTAATGGATTTGTATTTCTTGTTCATATAAAGTCTGATATAAACCCAATAACTCTCTTTCACGCAGTAACTCAGGGACCTAGATTACTTTCATCTCGTAGCTCTACCACGTCATACTTCAGAGGCACTGACAAAGACAACTGGACACTATTAAGTACCTCTGACCAAAAATGAAGCATCACTTCTCTCTAGTTTCAATTTCCCAGTATTTAGTCACATTGGCCCCAATGCTGCTTCAAGAGAGTGTGGGAACATAGGAATACCACACTATCCAGCAAGCATTAATTCTCTCCACCACTGAAGAAATATTGGATAACACCAAAAAATAAAAAAGCAAAAAATATCCACTAAATGACCTTTTCCATCAAGGCTGTCTTAGCCAACCCATCGAAGATCTCCAACTCCTCCAAACATCTGAAGAATTTGCATTCCACTTATTTATTCTGTCTCCTATTATAATTATTTGTGACTATTCCTTATTATCCAAAATCATAAACTTTTATGGGACAGTGATTAGTAAGTATTCATTTATCTTATTTGTCTACATCAGTGGTTCTCAACCTTCCTAATGCTGCGACCCTTTAATACAGTTCTTCATGTTGTGGTGACCCCCAACAGTAAAATTATTTTTGTTGCTACCTCATACGGTCGCGGCATTAGGAAGGCTGAGAACAACTGGTCTACATCATCAAAAACATAGTAGAGTTTCAATATGTAACAATTCCACTTCTGTGTATATACCCAAAAGAATTTAAAGGAGGTACTAAAACAGAACACCAATTTCATAGCAGCATTAGTCCTAATAGCCAAAAGGAGGAAACAACCTATGTGTCCATTGACTGATGAATGGATAAACAAAATGTGGTATATCCATGCAGTGGAATATTATTCACCTTTAAAAAGGAATGAAATTCTGACATAGGCTACTCCATGGATGAACTTGAAGACATTATGCTAGGTGAAATAAGCCAAATACAAAAGGGAAAATCTTATATGATTCCATTTAGACAAGGTACCTAGAATACTCAAATTCATAGTCAGAAAGTAAAATGTGTGTTGCCAGGTGCTGGGGGTACGGGAAATGGGAAGTTGTTTAATGGATATCAAGTTTCAGTTTAGGAAGATGAGAAAATCTGGAGACAGACAGTGGTGATTCGATGGTAGTGATAGAGGCAAAACAACATGAATGTATTTAATGCCACTGAACTGTACACTTTCAATGCTTAAAATTGGAAATTTTAAGTTTCATATTTTTTCTACAATTATGAAAGACAAGCCTATAGACCTAAATTGCTGATCTCAATCAATAAACATTTTAATGAGCAACAATGCAAGGTAACATTAAGAGCAATAATTCAGCTCTTAGTTCAGTTGATATGGTTAAGTTGGTACTTAACCAATAATGCATGTTTAAATACCAACCAATAAAAGCTGGTACCGACCAATTTCCTTTTCTTTTGTCTATATCCATTCCATTCTATATCTCATACTCTCCATATTATAAATTACATTATTTTGTATTTACTTGTTTACACAAATTTCTTTTCTCCCTCCCTCTCCCCTCCGTGATTATACACATCCGCATATGTGTGCATGTACTGTGAACTCCTCAAGGATAACAATTTTATTACTTGGCTTACTGTTTGGCAAAGACTAGATGCTCAGTAAATGCAATTAGCAAGTAAATTAACATATGCGTGATCATTTTCCTTTTCAACAACCACTTCTCATTTCTACCACACCACCCCACAATCTCACATCCCACACTTCTTACGTAACACATAAAACAATAAATAAGCTTTAATAAAATCCTTTGCAGAAAAGTTTTCAGTTTTAAATGTAGGGGGAGAAACAAAATGAGGATGATGCCCAGAAGAGAAAATTATGTGAGATATGTGTATAATCTATTTTAAGTTGATATAGAGATGAATAATTCCTGAATACAATTAAAGGAAGGATCAGAACCAGATAAGTAAGGATGATAAAACAAAGGGCCAACAACACAAAGTGAATGTGATTTTCACCAAGTATATTTCCCAAAAGCTGCAGGACTATCTTCAGTTTACCATACTCTGCAACTTCACTTCATTCTGCCACCTGCCCTATATATTTTAACATACTCCAGAAATTTGAATAGCATGCGATAATTTTTTTTTATTGGCACTGACTAATGGTGGAACTTGACTTAAGCCTCCTGCTAAGAAATCAGTTAAGTAACCTTTTTTTTTTTTTTTTTTTTTTTGCAGTTTTTGGCCGGGGCTGGGCTTGAACCCGCCACCTGCGGCACATGGGGCCAGTGCCCTACCCCTTTGAGCCACAGGCGCCGCCCTAAGTAACCATTTATTAAGTAACTTCTATTCTCTTGGGCTTGCTGAGGCTCAAAAAGGATTCATAAGCTCCCCAAACCCTTATCCTCTTCAATGTTTCATTTAAATCAGTGGTTCTCAACCTTCTTGATGCCGCAGCCCTTTAATACAGTTCCTGTGGGTTGCTACCCACATGTTGAGAACCACTGAATTAAATGAAGGTCAGACGCAGTGATCAATCATTTCCTTACCAGCATCTACATGTTTTTGAGTCACATTATTACCTCTTTAATTTGTGTGTGAGGCCTTTAAAGACCAGGACAATATATTTCATCTCTGTATCCTCAGAACACACCATGATAGTTTGAAGATGGTAGACACAAGTGTTTTCCTTCACTCCCCTGATTCTATACCAGTACTTAATCTATCATTAAATTGTTATAAAGCATTTACTATTTATTATACATGTCCTGATATATATCAATGATCAAAGGCATCATCATCTTCCTCCTTTTAACTAATAAATCATTAACTTCTCATTCTGTCCAAAGAATTCTACAGAAATTAACAAAGCCCACATTCTATCTGCATCTTTGGATCTTATAGTACAGAAAGGAAAACATTTTCTTTTATTTCAAATTAATATGCAGGTACAAATTTTTAGATTATATTGTTCTCACTTCCAGTGTAAAGTTCCAGTTGTAGAAGAGCCCCTCACCCAGGGGCTGTCTCTCAAGTAAAATCCTGCCACATGCCCTCCCTCCTTCTGCCAATGGTTCCCTCGCCCCTTTCCCCCTTCCTCCTTCCCCTGCCCCCGCATTAGACTATATTTGTGTTTTATTGCTCATATGAGCATGTAATTATATATCGATTTCATATTAATATGGAGTACATTTTATATAATTTTTTCCATTCTTGAGATACTTTACTAAGAAGAATGTATTTCAACTCCATCCAGGTAAATGTAAAAGATGTAAAATCTCCATCTTTTTTAATGGCTGTATATAGTATGCCATGGTATACATATACCACAGTTTGTTGATCCGTTCATTAGTTGATGTGCATTTAGGTTGCTTCCATGATTTGGCAATTATGAATTGAGCCACAGTAAACACTTTGGTGAAAATGGCTTTGTGGGGATTGCAGGATGAAATGGAAGGTCAACTTTTAGTTCTTTGAAGATTATCCATACTTCTTTCCAAAAAGGAAATTAGTTTGCAGTCCTACCAGGAATACAAAAGTGTTCCCTTCTCTCCACATCTATGCCAGCATCTGCAGTTTGGGGACTTTGTGATGTGAGCTAATCTTACTGGGGTTAGGTGATATCTCAGAGTGTTTTCGATTTACATTTCTCTGATGATTAAAGATGATGAGCATTTTTTCATGTGTTTGTTGGGCATACATCTATCATCTCCCAAGAATTTTCTGCTCAAGTCTCTTGCCCACTTATAGAGGGGGTTGTTTGCTCTTTTATCATTGTTTAATTTGAGTTCTCTGTGCATACTGGTTATCAGGCCTTTGTCAGATTCATAACATGTAAAAATCTCCTCCCATTTCTATGGCTGTCTTTTTGCTTTATTTGTGGTACCCATAGCTGTGCAAAAGCCTTTTAGCTTGATCAAATCCCAGTTATTTATTTTTGGTGTTGCTGCAATTGCCGGGGGGGTCTAGAGGTGAAAACATTTTAAAGCATGAATCATACACATGAATGTATATTTATAAGTTGCAGTAATTGATATGAATGAAAATTAGAAGGTTCTATGAGATATTTTATCAAAAAGACATTCTGTAGTCTAGGACTGAAAAGAATTCTCTCTGAGGAAAGACATTAAAACAGAGACCTGCAACTGAGTGAACAGTGTTAGGGAATTACATGAACCAAGTCTTGAGATGTTGGGAGAGAACTTGGAATTTTCAAAATTCTGACATAAAGCCAGTATGTGTGGTATATGGTGTGAGAGGAAGAGTGTGGCAAGGTTACATGGTACAAGTCCTTGTAAGCCATAAGGGGGATTGTAGAGTCTATCCAAGTGCAGTGGAAAACTATTGAAGGTTTTAGGCAAGGCAGTGGCATGATCATTGATTTTGCTAAAAATAGTAGATCAGAGGGAGACTCCCTGAAAATAGAATGACCGTTTAGGACATCAAGGAACAGAGCAAGCAAGACATGTCTTAAGATAACAATGGAAATGGAGATAAACATGTCTTTGGTGTACCTGTTGGTGGAGGTATTACTAGCGAGTTTTGATGGGTTTGAAGGTAGAGTTGAAAGAGAAGGGGGTGTCAAGGATAATCCCTGAGCTAGACAAAACTGAAATGTAGAATAGAAATGGAAGAGCAGATTTCGAGGTAGAGGTACTTCCAGATTTATAAATATTAAACTTGAGGTATATATGGGACATCCACATGAGACGGGGAAGAAATAGCTAAGATATAAATATAGGAAGCATAGGCATATAAATACCCCTTTAAAGTTATATGAGTGGATATAATAACTAAGGAGAAAGCATGGATAGAAGAGAAGACTGATCAGGACAAATCCTTGAAGAATTCTAGCATTCTGTGACTGGATAAGGAATAAACCTACCAAGGGGCCCAGAAACTATTGAGGTAGGAAGAAACCCAGAAGAAGGAGTTTCACCGAAAAGCCAGCCATTGTAGTAGTCACCTGTACAAGCTGAAAACAGCAGTAATAGTTCATCAGTGTTGAAGAGCCATTGGAAGTGGGTAACCAGGTGTTGATTGTGAATGCAGTGCCTTCTCATGTTTTCTACCATGTCCTAATGTTACCATGATCATGTCCAAAGTCATGATCATGTCCAAAGTCAAAATTTGGGGAAGCTAGAACTGCACACCAAGAGGGATGTTTCGTGCCAGAAAAAACAAGAGTTTAAGAATTTTCTTTTCCCCTGTGTGGATACGAATTCAACAACCAGAAGAAAAAATAAAACCTGTTAAACTATACAAGTAAAGCTTATTAGGAAAGAGAAAATATTGCCTCCTAGGAGAAGTGAGAAGAAATTTGCAGCAATAATTGCTCAAGAGAGAGTAAGGAAAATCCAAATTTACTATTTTGATTATGTGTTTGTGAAGTAGACATAAAAGTATTATCATATTGAAGATAGATAATAGATTGTAAGCATATGAAAAAGTGGAATTTTTTAAAGTGATATATATTTAAATGCTGAAAACACCACTTCCAATAATACTCCCACTGAGATATATGCAATAAAAACACTCTGCAATGAGTAATAGACATGTGAAAGTCCTGTAAATCTTCCCTTTAAAGGATTCTATATAACTATAAAGTACTATAATTATTATTGCCATTATCATAAAACAAATACATATTTTCTAAGAACAAGATGAGGAACTTAATTCATCTTTCTAAGAACATGCTATGTACTGAATGGTTTGAGCAATTTTGATGCAAAATAGTGAGACAGTATATACAAAATTGCTTTAATCAGAGAAATAAAGAGGATTACCATTGCCCCAGGATTGTAAGCTTTCCAGAAAGAAGAAAATACTCATGGCTGGGTCACAGCAGCCCTGGCATCATCTCTGAGTATAGGTTATCCTGAGTACAGGGCACCCTATCTCCTGTTCCAAAATATTTGTGTTTTTTCAGTGCTTGATGCAAGAACGAGAAACAAAAGTAACTTGTGTAAAAGTGGCCATAATTTCGTGTAGAATATGGACAGGAGAAAGCCAGTTTTGCTGCTTTTTCAGGAATAAATGAGTCTCAGACACAGTTAAGAACTCAGCTTTGGAATTAAAATGACCTGGATTAGCATCGTGACTCTACCAATCTCTGACTGTGTGAATTTTTGGCAAGTTTTATCTGAGCCTCAGTTCTCTCATTAGTAAAATAGACATAATACAGCCAGGAATTTGACCCTTCCAAGCGCTCTGAAATGCTTGTTAGTACACCCTGGTCCCTTTCCCGACCATCTTTCCACTTTGATCATTTCGAGTTTATTGGAAATTAGGAACAGTAGCTCATGTTCAGTAATGAAATAGGGGACCATAGATTCAAAGGAAATTTTTAGTGGGATATTTGATAAGCCTTTGGTAATATTACATATAAAATATTTGTCTGGATTTTCACTTATTTTTTTAAGTTTAATATGTTTGCTACCCTACTGTCTTGGTCCCTCTACATAAGATTTGCACTATTATAAAAGTGAACATCTTACTGTTTCATAATAATTAGTATATCAGCACATTTAAGAACACTGCCTGTACCCTTACTTCCATTATTATTTTCATGATTAAAATCCTGTCTGACACAATTCTAGAGTAACAATGTTATAATTATCCATTCATAACAAAAGTTGCATCAAACTATTCTTGATAATTAATTTGGCCTGGTAGGGTACATTGAGCAATTTAATTATTAATTAGTTATGTGCTTACTAACTCAAATTTCATTCTGAAACCAAGAAGTTAAAGTTATTGGTATTATATTTACAATGAATGTTTTACTTAATTTCTGCTTTTTTTTTTTCAGAATAGTGCCATAATTAATTAGTATCCTAATACAAACAGAATCCGGGTGCTTGTTTGTCTATAAGTGTAGCAAATGATATTTTAATTATAATTTGAATTGTTAATTATTTTCAAATATTTTTATTTTTTTATCCAGAGATTAAAAGGTATGTAAACAATTCAATGAAATCATATGATAATTTAGTGTAGGTTTAAATAAATCACTCTGTGACTTCAGAAGTTTTATTTAACAAAAGTTGCATAAATATTTTAATGTTAACATTGCCTTTTTGGTGAAACTTCTCTACCACAAACATAAGACAAATTTAAGAACAGAATTTTTGTTAAAATATATATGAATTTATTACTAAATTAATATATACATATTGCCTATGTATGAACTTTCGCAGTAAATTCATAAAGACCTGCAGGGCTTGGTTTGTTATTGATATTATTGATAATATTCTTCTTTAATCTTCTTTAATAGCATAATTTAATTTTTCCTAGCCAAGATCACGCATAAAATGAAACAGTAGAAATAATTAGTATAACATCTTTCTCATCATAAACCCCACAAACCAATGTGGTGGTTTATATAAGCAGAATATATATAGTGATTATGTAAGTAGAATATTGTAAATTTATATAAACAGAATATTATACAATATTGATGCTTAAATATGCATGTTTGGATTTCTAGAATTGGTTATTTTCTTCATTTTTCTTTGGCATTCACACTTAAAGACTGTCAGAACTGATCATTCATAGACTTGTGTTCATGCAACAAGTATTTTGTGAACCTGCTATAACTCTGATATTATGTTTACGGGTTAGAAATATAAAGCTGAACAAAATGCAAACCCTTACCTCAAAAACTTTATAAGAATAAACATGATCAATTCTTAGTTTTAATGCAGATTGGCAAGTGCTTGGCAGGGTCTGCATTTGGGAGCTATGAGTATATAAACAGAGTACTTAACACAGTGTGAGGGTCACTGTCAGGATCAAACAGAATGAGGTGATTGTTGAACTGAGTTCTAAAAAATGAGGAAGAATTAACCAGATAATGAAAAATTGGGGAAAGAAACATTATTTATATCTTAAAGACAAAATATGACCAAATTTATTTTAAAATCTGATTGGCTTCATGTTAAGATCAAATAAAAAATGGCACTAAGGGTTTTCACATTTATACCAACTACCATCATATCTGGCCCACTATTTACTAAATGGAGTACTTAAGAATCTTCTCTTGCATTTACTTATACTATAATATATTGTACTATTTAAGGAGAAATTCCAGATACATGCTAAAATATTTTCAAGTGAAATAATACTGTTTGTGAATTTTGCTTGAAAAAAAAAACTTTGAAAAAAAAATTAACAAAAGGAAGAAAGGGTGAAAATTAAATGAAATTGGCAAAATGTTAATAATTGTTCAAGGTAGTAATAGGTACGTAAGGATTAATAAAATTGTTCTCTTTACTCATGCATATTTTTAAAATGTTGCATGATGTAAGATGAAATTTTAAAATAAAATAAATCAGAACTAAAAGATACAACTTTTTTTTTCTTTACCTGTGGTTTTCAAACTTGGTTCAACAACTGAATTTAAATTTCCTGGGGGGCTATAAAAATAAATCGAATATTGTGATGTAGTTGATCTGAGGTAGCTTTTGGACATATGTGTGGTTTTGTGTATGTGTGTGCGTGCGCGCGCGCACGCGTGCATGTGTGTATTTTGCATCACAGTAGATTCCTTTTTCTTTTCAAATATTGAATGCTTCTTTTTATGGTTTGGGATTCATTGAGGATACAAAGAATTAGGTTACACTGATTCCATTTGTTAAATAAAGTCCCTCTTATAATTGTGTCTCGCCCTCAAGATGTGTGCCATACACCGTGACACCCCATCCCCCTCCGACCTCCTCTCTCCCCACTCCCTCATTCCCCTCCCCACCCCCTTATATTAGCTCCTCCACTGCCTTCATATTAGAATTGAGTACATTGGATTGTTGCATTTCCATTCTTGTGATGCATTACTAAGAAAAATGTGTTCCAGGTTAATACAAAAGATATAAAATTTCCATCTTTTTAAATTGCTGGATAGTATTCCATGGTATACATATACCACAACCCGTTAAGACATTCCTGGACTGGTGGGCATTTAGGCTGTTTCCACATTTTGGTGATTGTAAATTAAGCTGTGATAAACAGCATAGTGCAAATGTCCTTATGATAAAAGAATTTTTTTTTCCTTCTGGGTAGGTGCCTAGTAATGGGATTGCAGGATCAACTGGGAGGTCTAATTTGAGTTCTTTCAGGGTTCTCCATACTTCCTTCCAAAAAGGTTGTATTAGTTTACAGTCCCACCAGCAGTATAAAAGTATTCCCTTCTCTCCACATCCATGCCAGCATCTACAGCTTGGAGACTTTGTGATGTGGGCCATTCTCACTGGGATAAGGTGACATCTCAGGTTGTTTTGATTTGCATTTCTCCAATGATTAGGGACAATGAGCATTTTATCATATGTTAGCCATTTGTCTTCCTTAGAGAAGGTTCTGTTCATGTCTCTTACCCAGTGATATATGGGATTCTTGGCTCTTTTTTGTTGATTAATTTGAGTTCTGTGTAGATCCCAGTTATCGAGCCTTTGTCAGATTCGTAATATACAAATATCTCTTCCCATTCTGAAGGCTGTCTATTTGCTTTGGTTGTTGTCTCATTAGCTGTACAGAAGCCTTTCCGTTTAATTAAGTTCCATTTGATTATTTTTGTTGTTGCAATTGTCACTGAAGTCTTCTTAAAATCTTTTCCCAGGCCAATATTTTCAAGTGGTTTCCCCACACTTTCTTAGAAGATTTTTATTGTTTCATGCCTTAGATTTAAATCTTTTATCCATCTTGAATCAATTTTTGTAAGTGGTGAGAGGTGAAGGTCCAGTTTCAGTCTTTTACATGTGGTTATCCAGTTCTCCCAGTACAATTTATTGAACAGGGATTCTTTTTCCTGGTTTATGCTCTTGCTTGCTTTATCAAAGATCAGGTGGCTGTAAGAGGTTAGTCTTATCTCATGATTTTCTATTCAGTTTCAAATGTCAATGTCTCTATTTTTGTGCCAATACCATGCTATTTTGATCACTATGGCCATGAAGTATAGCTGAAAGTCTGGTAGGGTGATACTCTTGCCTTTGTTTTTATTACTAAGAATTGCCTTGGCTATATAGGGTTTCTTCTGGTTCCATACAAAACAAAGAATTATTTTTTCCAAATCTTGAAAATGTGATGATCATATTTTAATGGAAATTGCATTGAATCTGTAGATTGCTTTGTGTAGTATAGACATTTTCACAATGTTGATTGTTCCCAGCCATGGACATGGTATGTTCTTCCATTTGTTAATATCTGCTATTTCTTTTCTTAGGGCTTCTAAATTTTCTTTGTAGAGGTCCTTCACCTCTTTTGTTATGTATGTCCCTAGGTATTTCATTTTTTTTAAGCTACTGTGAAGGGAATTGTGTTCTTGATTAGTTTCTCATCTTGGCTGTTATTGGCATATACAAAGGCTACTGATTTGTGGACATTGATTTTATATCCTGAGACTTTGTTGTATTTTTTGATCACTTCCAGGAGTCTTGTGTTAGAGTCTTTGGGGTTCTCTAAGTATAAGAACATATAATTGGCAAAGAGCAAGAGTTTGACCTGCTCTGCCTCCATTTGAATGCCTTTCATTTCCTTCTCTTGCTTGATTGTATTGGCTAGAACTTCTAGCACTATGTTGAATAGTAGTGGCGATAGAGGACACCTTATCTGGTTCCAGTTCCAAATGGAAAATCTTTCAGTTTTACTCCATTCAGTATAATCTTAGCTGTGGATTTGTCATAGATGACTTCAATCAGATCAAGAAATGTACCACCTATGCCTATACTCTTCAGTGTTCTAATTAGAAAAGGATGCTGGATTTTATCGAATGCTTTTTCTGCATCTATTGAGAAGATCATATGGACTTTGTTTTTGCTTCTGTTGACATGGTGAATTATGCTTATGGACTTGTGGATGTTAAAACAGCCTTGCATCCCTGGGATAACACCTACTTGATTCTGATGAATGATTTTTTTAATGATAAGCTGTAATCTATTTGCTAGGATTTAATTGAGAATTTTTGCATCAATATTCATTAGTGAACTTGGTCTGAAGTTCTCCTTTTTAGTAGAGTCTTTTCCTGGTTATGGTATCAATCTGATATCTGCTTCATAGAACATATTGGGGAAGATTCCTTCCTTCTCAATTTTTTGGAATAATTTCTGTAGTATGGGAATAAGCTCTTCTTTGAAGATTTGATGGAAGTCTATTGTGAATCCATCAGGACGAGGGCACTTTTTTTTGCTGGGAGGTTTTTTATTGTTTCTTCAATCTCAGTTCTTCAAATTAGTCAGTTCAAGGGATGTATTTCTTCTTGGTTAAGTCTAGGAAGAGAGTACAATTCCAGATATTTATCTATTTGCTCCACATTGTCAAATATGTGAGCATAGAGTTTCTTGTAGTACTCAGAGGTGATCTCTTGTATCTCTGTGGCATCTGTTATCATTTCCCTTTTATCATTTTTGATTGAAGTTATTAAAGATTTTTGCTTTTCTGTTTCTAGTTAATCTGGCTAAAGGTTTATCAATTTTACTTATTTTTTCAAAAAAACAACTTTTTGTCTCATTACTTTTCAGAATGTTTCTTTGTTTTCAAATTCATTAATCTGATTTAATTTTTGGTTGTTTCTTTTCTTCTGCTGGGTTTGGGATTATATTGTCCTTCTATTTCCAATTCCATAAGATGGTTCATAAGTTTTTTCGATTTTTCAAATGTAGGCATGTAAAGCAATGAATTTCCCTCTTAAGACTGCTTCTGCTATATCCCACAGGTTTTGGTAACTTGTGTCTTCATTGTTATGTTTGAGGAATTTAATGATTTCCTCTTTTATCTCTTCCTCAACCCAACTATCATTCAACATAAAGTTGTTTAATTTCCAAGTCTTTGTGTGAGGTGAACATTTTTGTTGAAGTTGAATTCCACCTTTATTGCCTTGTGGGTCTGAGAAGATAAAATGTATAATTTCTATTCTTTTAATTTTGCTAAGGTTAGATTTGTATTCTAGGATGTGGTTGATTTTGGGGTGTATACCATGGGCTGATGAGAAAAATGTATGTTCCTTAGCTTTGGGATGGTGTGTTCCTCTATACGTCTATTCATCCCATTTGTTCTAGGGTCACATTGGAGTCCATTGTATCTTTGTTTAGTTTCTATTTAGAGGATCATTCCACACCTTTCAGAGGGGTGTTAAAGTTCACAGCTATTATGGGGTATGGGATATTATATTGCTCAGACCCATCAAGGTCTGTTTCATAAATTTGGAAACATTTAAGTTGGGTACATAAATATTTAAAATGAAAATCTCTTCATGTTGTATTGTTCCATTGACCAGTATAAAGTGTCCATCTTTTTCTTTCTTAACTTTAGTTGCTTTAAATCTCTTGTATCTGAAAATAAGATTGAAACCCTTCCTTTCTTCTGATTTCCATTTGCTTGAAATACTGTTTTCCATCCCTTATCCCTGAGTCTTGATTTGTCCTTCAAGGCTAGGTGTATCTCCTGGAGAGAGCATATAATGGCTTGTGTTTTTTTTATCTAATCAACCAACCTGTTTCTCTCCAGTGCTAAATTCAGTCCATTGACATTGATTGAGAGAATTGTTAAGTGTTGTGGATTTCTATTCATCCTGTTTTGTGAACGTCCGTTGTGTTTTATCCTTTGTGCCATTATGAAAGATAAATTTTGACCTTTAGCTTCTGGGTGTTCACTTTGCTGGTGGCCCATTGTGATGGTCAGTGTTGAGAATAAGTCTAAGTATCTCCTGTAGAGCTATTCTTGTGGTGAATTTCCTCAGTGCTTGTATATCCACAAAAGATTTTATTTCTCCTTCAATTTTGAAGCTTATTTTAGCAGGATATGGAATTCTGGGCTGAAAATTGTTTTGATTAAGAATGTTGAAGGTGGATGACCATGTTCTTCTGGCTTGGAAAGTTTCAGCTGAAAAGTCTGCTGTCATCCTAATGGCTCTGCCGCTGTAAATCAGTTGGCTCACACTTCTGGGTTCTTGCATAATTTTTTCTTTCATCTTGACTTTGGATAGATTCAATACAGTGTGTCTTGAAGAAGCTCTATTTGAGTTGAGATGACCCAGGGTTCAATATCCATCTAAAAGGAGTGTGTCAGAGTCTTTAGTAACACTTGGCAAGTTTTCATTTATGATAGTCTATGGTACGGCTTCCATTCCTTTGGGACAATCTTCTTCCCCTGCAGGTATCACTATTATTTGTATGTTTGAATGTTTCATGGAGTCTCAGAGTTTTTAAGCACCTGTTGTACTTCTTCTCTCTTCTTTTCTGCCTCTTTAATTTCTTGGGTTAAATTGAAAAGTTTATCCTCTAGCTCTGAGGTTCTTTTTTCTCTACGGTCTAACCTATTTTTTTTTGATACTTTCTACTACATCTTTACATTCCCCAATTGCCTTCTTTTCCTTAAGCTCTGCTATATCATTTCTATATTTTATTTATCTATCATCCTACTTTTAGTTCTGTGTTTCCATTTTCTCATCCATTGCTTTTATTATCTCTATCATCCTTATTTTAAATTCCCTTTCTATCAAGTTCGTTAATTCTTTATAGGTGGAGTCTTCTGCAGTATCTGCCTCATCGTCCCTTTGGGGGAGTTGCTCTGTTTTGATTTTTCATGGTGCCTGAATTTTTCTGTCAGTTCCTCCTCATGTGTTCTTTCTTCTTGTTCACCTCCTAGTCCTCCTTTTTCCTTCTCTTTGCCTCCTTTCCTTCAAATTACTTTGTCTCAGAGCTTAGGTCTTGAAGTGGCCTCAGCCTGAGCAAAGCCAAACTCTTCCTCATAGCCAAAAAAATGGGAGACCTTGTTCTTGATGGCAATATGTTGCAATATGTCACTGGGACACCAGGTGGTGCTGTGGTTTTTTAGGAGACAGGGAACACAGCCAGTAACCTCTATGATCCTATTCCTAACTTTGTTGCCTTTGGCATTTGCCTGATTGTTTTCTCAGTATTCTTACACCACAGAGTTGTTAATGCTCTCCACAATCCTTCAGGGGCAGGCCTCACAGTGCCCCTGAGAACAGTTCCCGTGGAGGAGTGGGAGTCTCTCAGCCTGTCTCAGTAGTGGAGTTCTGATCCAGGCAGGTGGAATTAAGATGGCCGTGCATTAAGCCCCTGCTAAGACCCTCTCATGAACTTCCCACAATGGCAGCCCCCGGCCACTGAGACCTTCTCAGTGTGGCTACCTTGCCAGCCACCAAACCTATGGCAAGTCCACTCCAAACTGGCATCCAAATCTGATTGCTGTATACTGTTTGAGTCCACCCACTCTTCTAAACTTTCCACTGAATGTGCAGCTTCCCCCAACTAATGAGAACTCCAGAAAGGCTTCCTCCTATCCCAGACCTCCATGGGGGCCGACCTATCCCAGCCAGTTTCAGTCACTTACCTAATTCATCAGATTTCCACCATTCCAGATCATATGCTGTATCTAGCTCACCAGCCCCTTTCTCTGCTCTCTGGGCTACAACTCTGGGCTAAGTTCCCACACCAGGTATGGCTGGGTTCTCACTTTTTCCCCAGTCATTGTAAGAGAGCTCAGCTAAACAAGCCTTCTGGTCCACCATCTTCCTCTGCCCCTGCCAATATACATTTAAAAAGTACTCTAGCTCTTTAATAATCAGGAAAATGCAAATTAAACAGCGAAGAAAACTATTACCCACTCATCAGACAAACAATTCTAACAATAGACTACTTAGTTTTGTGATTATATGCAGAAAGGGGAATTCTCACACACTACTACTGGATTGAGCAATACTCAATCACTTTCACAATAGATTTCTAAAGTGCATGGAAAAATAGTAAAATAGATGTGGGGTCTGCATCTGCAATTCCAACACCTGCCATCAGATAGTGTCAGTTGTGAGCCAGGATTTCAGGCTTGACTTGTAGAGTTAACAGAATTTCATCCCCCTGCTAGGATTTTTCTGCAAACATAGGACATCTTATTGCCAAGAAAGCAAAATATTATATAAATGAATACCTCCAAAGAATAAGCAAAATTAATGAATCAGATACTGGTAAGAACATTTTCTTTCATACACACTGTAATACACTAATATTTAACTTGACACAGTGGTATGTTGGAAATACTTATTAAATTTTTAAGAATTTTGAGAGCCATTTCTTTAGCATAACCATCATTAAAATTAAATATATTAACATATTAAATAAATTATAGTCTACATACATGTAATTGATGCTCAAAATTTATCACCATCTAATTGATTATTCCAATTCACTGTTATCTCTGGTCTTGATATTTGTATAAAGGAATATAATGGTATAATAACAACTTCATGTTAGATGATATATTTAAAGTTTGAAATTAAACATAATGAGAATATTCAAATAATCTCCCAGAAGAGCTGGTTGTTAGAAATTTACCAGAACACCACTACCTTAATATCAGACAATTTTCTCTTATCCATAAGATATTGAATACTACACTAGAAATACTACACTAAAATACTACACTAGAATTTATTCCTTACATTTTAATACTTGCTTTATCTACCAGTTTGTAGTAGCATTATGTGAAACCAGCCTCTGGAATAATTGCCTCTAATTGGCATTTACTCAAGCTAATCCTTGGCAGGGTATCATCCACCCAAGCATTTTTGGAGTTATTTTCATAATTATACTATTAAAGGAAAGATTTTTATTCTTTACCTTTATCTTAGCCCCAGGGACATCTTATGTTTATTTCCTTAAATAAAATCTTACTTAGCTAGCTTTCACAATATACCTATCCTTTATTATTTTTTATTAAATGCCAAAGATTTACTAAAGACTTCACTTAGCTTAATTTAATAATTCCAACCTCTTCTTGCTATCCAGTAACAGTATCAAAACTGTTTGTTTCCAACTGCAAGATAGTTTTAGAGACCAAATTACTTCTTATAGATTAGCATAAACAAATTTTGATTTTAAAAAGGAAATAAATGTGTATATAGTAGTGTCATAACTTCTCAAGATGAGAACATTGATTTATATCCATTTCATGAAGAAAATGCAGATTAAATTTTGAAAGGTAAAAGTTTGCCCAAGTTTCAATTGTAAATTTTCAGCTGTGGGTAGAGCGTTGTGGTGTCATAGCTCACAGCAAGATCTTTTGGACTCAAGTGATCCTCTTGCCTCAGCCTCCTGAGTAGCTGAGATTACAGGTACCCACTATGATGCCCAGCACAAACAATCCACCCATCTCAGTCTCCCAGAGTGCTAGAATTTTACACATGAGCCATCTCACCCAGCCTATCATCTAGGTTTTTTGATGCCTATTCTAATTTTTAGTAGTCCATTTATTTTTAGAAATAGCTATGTTTTTCCTGTTCAATACTGAAAATGAATCAAAAAACATAGAATGTACAACACCTAGAGAAAAATCTAATGTGAACTATGGACTCTGGATGATGATGACATGTTAATGTAGGTAAATCCGTTGTAACAAATGTACCCCTTTGGTGTGGGATGTTGGTAGTAGGGGAGGCTGTGTGTGGAATAGAGGGAGGGATCCAGGGTGTGTATAGGACATCTCTATACATCTCAATTTTGCTGTAAACATAAAACTGTTCTAAAATAATAAAGTCTATTAGAAATGAATGGCAGAGTTAAAAATTCAACAGAAGTAGAAAATAAACTTGATGAAATCTTTTATAAAGTACTATAAATAGACAAAAAGATGGAAAATGAGAAAGAAAGTGTCAGAACTTATAAGATCATTCCAAGTAGTTTCTTCTTAACTGGGAGTGATTTTGCCCACCAGATATATGACCATGTATGGAGATAGTTTGGGTTGTCACAAAATAGGGAGGAGGGTGCTACTTTCATCTTATAAACACTGACATGGAAGGATGCTGCTAGAATTTCTACAATTTACAGTACAGCCATCCACAGTAAAGAATTATCCATCTTATAGTGTCAATAGGGTTCAGGCTTAGAAATCTTGCTGTAGGTAGTCCAATATGGAAATACTAGGTTATATAAAAAAGAAAAAAGACAAATGTAGAGAAAAATATCCAATATAATGACAAAATAAATTTTCTTAGAACTGAAGAAAATTAAAATGAATCTCTAGATGTAAGGGGCCTGCTAAATTCCCAACACAGTAAATAAGTTAAAAAATCCACACCAAGACTCACTATTAAATTTCACAAAAACAAGCATAAAGAGAAGTTCAAGGATCAGAAAGCAGAATGGCTTTGTATTTTTCAACAATTACAGTGGGAGTTAAGAGGAAAATGAAACATTTCCTTTAAACTTCTAGGAATAGCTAATTTTTAAGCTTGATTTCATACCCTGTGTAAAATTATATTCACACATTCTTTGATACTGTTGTCTTCAAGAGTCAAAGTTAAATTCTGCTCTCCTTAAATGTGGACTGGATTTAGTGACTCTCTTGTGATGACATGACAATTCAAAGTTTAGCTTATAGAAAGGCAGATTTCTTTCTTTTATTTCAGATTAATATGAGGGTACACAGAATTAGGTTACATTGTTTGCATTTATTAGGTAAAGTTCAAGTTGTAGTTGTGCCCTTCACCCAGAGTGTGGGCTGTAGAAAGGTGGATTTCTATCTTGGGTTGTACTCATATTCTCTCTCTCTCTCCCACCTTCCTTCCCTCCCTCTGTACCTCCCTCCCTCCCTCTCTCTCTGTCTCCCGCTCTGTCTCTCCCTCTCTCTCCCCCACCTCGCTGCTCTCCAGTTATGTTATGCTACAGTAAAAACAATTGAAAATTATCAATGGCTGGAAACATAAAGATTCAATTTTTTATCATTGTGCCATATATAACACAAAGCAGTCAAATGTTCTAATCATTGTAGTCCCTTGGGGATCTAGGCCAAACAATTAATTCTTTCTGATTTCTTCTGTTCATGGGAATATTCTCCACTGTTTCCCCTCCTTGACGTTTGGTAGACCAGCCAGTTTTGGAGTGACCCATGCCACGAATAGTGTAAGAAGCATGAAAATGTCAAATTGACAGTTGTTCGGTTAATGAAAAACATTTTTTAAAGAAAGGTTACAAGTATGGGAAATTTGGGTGGAAAATAAAGCCTAAGAAATTGTACCAGGAAGCATATAGGAAATACTTTATATGCTTTTCCCTTAAGGATCTTGTCATTTATTGTATTGTATAACTCTACCATTATTTATTAATTGTATTGGGTACTCTCATTCCAAATAAGCTATTTTTGCATAAATGAGTTCACAACAAAATAAAATGAAAACTTTAGGATAGGATGTTCATGAGCCTTCATATGGTAGCTACCCCAGCAGCATTAGCATCAGACCTCTGCAGCCAGAGAAATTGATTGCTCTGGCAGTGAATTCCAAATGCTAGTATTTGGAAGTTGAAGCAGTATACTTTGAAATTAAAAGACCAGGGGACATGCACGTAGTAAGTACATTATCTGCTATAAGTTCCGTACACACTCTCATAGTGATTCTTAGTGCACACTAAACTGTGAGTTTCTCATTGGCAGGGATGGTGTCATTTTCATTTTTCTATTATTTCAAAATATTACAAGGGTACAAATGTTTTTCTTCACATGGATCGCTTTTGTAATGCTTAAGTTATGGTTGTAAGTGTACCTAGTATCCAGATTTGTTCCTTATAAATCAGGTAGGTTTTCACCCATCCTCTTCTCCCCAGACCCCCACTTGATTTCCACAGTGTTACTCCCCTCTGTGCCCATGTGTGCTCGTAGGTTAGTTCGAATTTAATAGTATGTATGATGTTTGTTTTTCCACTCTTTATATACTTCACTTAGAATAATGACTTCCAGTCCCATCCAAATTGCTACAAAAGGCCTTAATTCATCCTTAGTCCTGGCAGAATAGTATTCTATGGTATACATATATCACATTTTATTATTTCATTTATGAATTGATGGGCACTTGGGTTGTTTCCACACTTTGCAATTCTTTTAACACACTGCTCACTTCAATACTAAGTACTCAATAAAGTGCTTTATGCATTCTTTATTAAAAGAAAGAATAAATGAATTAACAGTTAAATAAAATGGGCAAATGCTGTACTTCACACACATTTACAAATTATTTCTGATGACCTTCGAATGCTGACATTCTAATTCTTAAAGATTCTATTTATTTTCACATGCACACTTTTCTTTGTTTTTTGAAATTTTGCTTCTACTTATTTCTCCTTCTGCACAAGCTGTATTTCCTTGCCTGAGAGCACAGCGTATACTGATGTTAATCAAACTTTAGATGAGACATCTAAAATGATAGAAAAGAATCTTCTCTACTTAAATAATACAGTAACCCCTACAGGTTTAGACATGTGCCTTCAGGTAGAGGAAAGAAAAAGTTAATGAATATAGTAGTTTTATGCCACGAACATGTCCCTTGTGCACTGGTGTTTTAATAAGATGGAATATAAAATAGCAAAAGGGTCTGACTTTATGACGATATTTATTCATAAAGTAGTAAGTCAGATTTGATGAAAGTCTCTTTGACTTAGAGTTGCTAGACTTGGGTCAGATTTCAGTTCAGTAAAATTGAAATGAAGTTGTCTTCCCTACCTCGTGTCATACTGAAACTGGCCTGCTCCCACACACACATCTCGGCTGGGGGTGAGAGTGGGGAAATCCTAATGTTCATTGGAGCAATAAGTCAATTCAAACTGAAACTAGCATTCCAGCCTTACTCCTAATAACAGGCCCCTGGCATAGTTTATTCATTTTACAGATTTGTCAGATACATATATAAACTGAAATCTGCCTTGAAATTAATTACTGCTTTTCTAATTTTATAAGAAAATATTTTAGACTCTTGCCCTCTGACTGGTACAACTCCCAGCAAAATAGTTCATATCTACTGCAAATGGCTCTTATTTTCTTTACTACTGATGACCTCTGGTAGCCTAGACCTTTCTGCCTTGCTACTTCTAATTGAAATATTACTCTGGTGTAATTTCAGCACTAATTCTCTGTTAATGCCACTTAGAGCTTCTAAATCTGTGTGTTCTAAGATCAACTTATAATAGTAAACTCCGAATTATTTTCTTTCCTTGGAAAATTATTTCAGAATTAATTGACAATTATAGCAGTCACTGTTGTTGTTATTTAAAATTCTGCAACCATTAAAATCATATCTGACAAAATAAAACTTACTAAACATGAAGGAGAATAATATCTTTTTTTAATTGTTAAATCATAGCTGTGTACATTACTGCAATCAAGGGGTACAATGTGCTGGTTTCATATACAATCTGAAATATTCTCATCAAACTGTTCAACGTAGCCTTCATGGCATTTTCTTAGTTTTTGTATGTAGACATTTGTATTCTGCCTTTAGTAAGTTTCGCCTGCACCCATTCTAAGATGCACCTTAGGTGTGGCCCCAACCATCACCCTCCCTTCCCCTCCCTTGGCACTTTCCTCATAGTCGTGTGCTATATAGTTAGGTTATAGCCTTCATGTGAAAGCTATATCTTGATATGTTCATTAATATGGTTGATGAAAACTGTTATGTGTGCATGAGCTCTTGTTAATTATATCTACCTTCATAGGAAAAGCAGTCTTGTGGAAGCTAATAGTCCCAGTGAAACTGTATAAAAGGGAAAATATAATTGCCCATGTAGAATAAAGCTAAGTAAAAAGTTAATTGTTTCAATTTTATTTTTATATTTGTATTATTGTGCTCTCATGCTGAATATATTCAAAAATAGACAGTGATTTAATCTTCAATTTTAATCATGGCCTAAAGAAATGTGTAAAAGAGACATGTTTTCATAAGCCGATCTCAAGTGGTGCATTTTGATTCACTGCAGCAGTCTATGAAGGAAATAACATTTTGAAAGCCAAAGAAGCAAAATGTCCTACCTTTCCATTTTTATTCCCACTCTGCGTATTTGGGATTTGTATTTTAATCATACTTTTGAGAAGGTAATGACACCTAAATGCCTAACTTGTCTTGAAGATCAAATTATGCCTCCCCCTCCATTTTAGAATAAATTATTTTCCCCTGCTTCTCCTATAACAAAAAAAATTTAAGTGAAAGTTCTTGTAGCAGGGTCAAGTGTAGTATTCCTCCTGCATCGAGAAAGGAACAAAGATTATTTACCACAATAGTTTTGGTTTGCTCAGTTATAATGTAGTAAAATCAGTTAACATAGAGTAAAATGAGCTTTAAAGGATAAGAAAACTAAATCTACCCGAAGATATACAATTTTCACGTGTGAATGAGGAAATCTATAATATCAGTTCTGCATATATTCGTTATTCATCTTAACATATTGAAAATGTTCATGTGCATGTATATGTATTTGACAGTTGAATATTTTGCAAACATGGTGATTATGTCCAGTATGTATATAAGTATGTGGTCATGGATATTACAATTATTATATTGTCACTATTCATTGAGCCCTCATATGCTCAAGAAACTTCGCTAGAGTATTGCTAATTCTTATAAGAACCCAGTGAAGCAAATATGTTTATTATGATGATTTCACAAATAACAATTTTTAAATCAGCAAATTTAAGTCACTGTTTACAAACCGCCATTAAATAACAGAGCAGAATTTCAAACCCATGTTTCCCTGTCTTTAAACTTCATATGCTGTACACCCTTGTTGGTTTACTACCTGCTCTTAATCAAAAAGTATGCCTTCATTTTGAAAGAATATAGCTTGGGAGTTCTAATCAACAGAGCATGTTCTGATCAAAAGGTATAATCATCCAAAATGGGTACCAATAGTATGTATTAAAATTAATTCTTTGAATTGATTAAATTTGAAGTGCAAAAATTAAGTGCAATATTATTTATTGGTACCTGTTAGAGAAGGTACAAATGGTCATTTGACATGTTTTCTATCCTTAGGGAGCATTAAGTGTATTTTAGTGGTAATGACACCAGTGTAAATTACCGTGCAATAAATTCTTTAAAGCAGGAGGAAAAGATTGTTAGATTAAAAGATACAAAGTTTCAGTTATGGAAGATAAATAAATTCTGCAGCTCTGCCATGAAGCACAGTTCTGATAGCTATCATCGCTATACTATATGCTTAAAATTTCTAAGAGATCTTTGTGTGAAGCACTCTTACAAAAAATGGCAACAACAATAAAAATAAGAACAACAGCAATAAAGAGGACAAGAGGAAACTTTGGGATATGTTTATGGCCTTGATGGTGGTGATGGTTTCACAAGTGCATACTTAAACCCAAACTCATGGAGATAGATAAATTAAAGATGTACAACTTTTTATATGTCACTCAAACTACAGTAAAGTAGTTACCCAAAAGGAATAAAGAAAAATATCCCCGCTAAGGAAAGGGGAATGTTAGGGTAGATCAAAGAGAGGATGGATTACTTCCAAATTTGAATATCAATAAGGTTCTTATGGAGGGGGATACAGTAGGACGCAAAATCTAGGCAAAACAATATTTTCAAACAAGGAATAATATGAAAAAAATAAAAATAAATAAAAAGATGAGGAGCCCTCAAAGATGTTCATGAAAACTCAAAAGAAATTTTATTTTGATTTGGGACTGTGAGGTACTCATAATGATATTGAATGAGAAATGGCTAGAAAGATGGAATGTTAATTTGAGAAAATGCTGCTTAAAAAGGAAGGTTGATACTTTATGAAATACATTTCCTTTGAAATATGAGATTTATGATTCTTACAAATGCAAGAGTAAAATTGACTAAAAACAACATGCTTTATGCCCAAGAGGATATTATACTATAGGAGAAGTAGGACTTCTTGTCTTCCATGAGCTAATATAATGTTTACTGTTTTAAATGACATTAGCCACAAAAACAAAAAACAGCTATACTACGACATATAAATTATCTTTATTCAACTATGGTATTTGCCTTGAATCTTGGATTAGAAATATACAAGTCAACCTAACAAAGTCTCTTTTTTCTCATCTAAAAAATGTATATAATAGTAGTACCTACCCCAAGGTGTAGTTGAAAATACTTCACTAAATTTAAAATGTTAATAGAGTCCTTAGCCTATATGACACATATAATGTACACACACACACACACACATATACATATACAACATATATATGGCTGTGATTGCTTTTACCCTTTTTGTAAGTGAAAGTTTCTGCATCTATTATATATGTTTTGGGTTTCAGTGAAGAAAAAGAAAGAAATTATTTTGAATATCTCCTTTAGCAAAAAGGAAAGATAAGACTTAAAAGCTAGGATGTCTTACACTATAGCATCTGAATTTGGACTGGAAGATATGTAAAATTATGATGAATTTATACTGGAAGATATGTAAATTAGTATGAATTTATACTGGAAGATATGTAAATTATGATGAAATTAAATGCTCATATTTTGTAGGGGATAACCACGAATATATCCACTCCTCAGAGAGTATGTTAGCTTTATCTTTTTAAGAAATTTGAATTATTTAATTTACACTGCTGAATCAGTTTCTATAGTTGATTTCTCCAAAAGCTCCTGATATTAAAAATAACATTACAGTTCACTATTAACGAACTATTTCTGCTACATTGAGTATTTTTACAGGATGCTAATTGTGCCAAATCAAGACATTCAAATTGCATAATTTTTAGGTTAATATTAGCATAATCCTACATTTTTTTTCTAAAGCAGTGCAAGAATAGTATACTCTTAACATTTTTCCAACATGATTGAACTGTCAAATAGCACACCGTTTAAAACAATCATTGGCCTGCTGGGACTTTGAACATTTTGTGGCAAAAATTATTATAAAAGCAAAAGCAAATAAGACTGTGGAATGTCAGACCCCAGTAATATCAGAGGCACTTTTGTTTTCCTTTTTATAATTATTTAATTAAATTATCAGATGTCACAGGTGGGTGACGATATGAATTCCTACCTATTTGCGTACTTATCAGTTTATTTTAGGGATATTTATGGTATCTCTCCCTAAGCCAAAATAATATGCTTAATGAAGATCCCCTAAACCCCTGAAGTCCACTTAGTTCAAGTTCCTGATATGTGTATATACATATGTACAGGCTGAAATGTATATATACGACATGTGTGATTGCAGTTCCAAAAGTCTTCATTTATCTAAGATGACTCCAGCCTATTGATGAGGCTTTTGTTTTGTTTTGTTTTGTCTTCGCCTCCTCCTCCACAGAGGAAAGGGACGAAAAAGGGAACATTAAAATTTTAGACCCTATCAGGAGATTCATGCCCAGTAAGAGAGTTTAAAAATACTTTAGAAACCTAAGGAATTTTAAGATTCCATTTAATAGTCTTGGTGATGACCTAAAGTGTTGGTGAGTCCTTAAAAATAATGCCTCAGGATTTAACTAATTTTATCAGTATCATTTTTTAAATAACACTACTTGTATATTTAGTGTCAGGTGAATTTTATCAATACCATTTTAGTTTGAAACATCCATTTAAAAAGAGGTATAGTTCTTAAGTAACTGTATATCTTTATACTTTAATTAGACCTTAGAAAATTTGTAAAAAATGTATTACTATTTTTAGGATAATAATTGAACTTTCAAAATTATCTACATTTAAAATTACTTTTATTTACTTTTTATCAATAATAACAATTATCTGAAAATATATTAATGTGTTTGTAAAATGTTTTCTGATATATAATTTTTAATCTAAAATCTTTATCAATGTTATAAAATTTTTAGATTGCTAAAGGTTGCTATTAATATCAGTGATATTAAATTACTACAACAAAGTGGTAAATGTTGCCTACCTTAATAGCATTTTAAGGAGAATTAAAGTATGCTTAAGGTATACTTTAATGCCTACCTTAATAGCAACATTTCTTTTTTTTTTTTTTTTTTTGAGGCATTCTTACTTTTGATGCAGTAGAGTGCTGTGGCATCACAGCTCACAGCAACCTCTAACTCTTGGGCTTAAGTGATTCTCTTGCCTCAGCCTCCCAGGTAGCTGGGACTATAGGTGCTTGCCAAAGTTTCCAACTATCTTTTTGTTGTTGTTGCAGTTGTCATTGTTGTTTAGCCGGCCCCGGGCCGTGTTCAAACCCACCTGCCTTGGTATACGTGGCCAGCACTCTAACCACTGAACTACAGGCGTCGTCCTAGGCAACATTATTATTCTTGTGTATTCATTATTATCTCTTTAATTTGTGAGATAACTGAAATTCAAAGTGGTAAAACATTGCATGGAAGTCTTCATGACTTTTAAATGGAAGAGATAAGGAGTTTATGCAGATTATTTTTGGACTTTTTCATTTATTCATTCACTTATAAAAATATATTAAACCCGGGCGGCGCCTGTGGCTCAGTGAGTAGGGCGCCGGCCCCATATGCCGAGGGTGGCGGGTTCAAAGCCAGCCCCGGCCAAACTGCAACAACAACAAAAAAAATAGCCGGGCGTTGTGGCGGGCGCCTGTAGTCCCAGCTACTCGGGAGGCTGAGGCAAGAGAATCGCGTAAGCCCAAGTTAGAGGTTGCTGTGAGCCGTGTGACGCCACGGCACTCTACCGAGGGCGGTACAGTGAGACTCTGTCTCTACAAAAAAAAAAAAAAAAAAAAAAAATATATTAAACCCTTATTATATGCCTGGAACAGTGCTCAGTACCAGGAATTCCAAGGTATATAAAGCATATTTTTCCCCCTGAGATACATAGTCTACTGGAAAAAAAAAAAAAAAAGCTTGGTAAATATATAATGAGAATGGAAAGTGTTATAATATTTTAATAGAGGTTTTCACAAAGTTTAGAAAGTTTGTATTACAGAGTCCCTAATTTCAAAGGAGACAGGCCCATAAAATAAAATTACATTGTAGATACAATTGCATTCTAAGATATAGCAAAAAGCAAAGAGTAAAAGTGGGATTTATATTGTTACAGAAGTTTCATGATATTTAATTTTTTTATAATGTCCAATTAATATGAGGGTGCATACAATTAGGGCACACTGCTTGCATTTGTAATGTAAAGTCTAAGTTGTAGCTTCTGTCCCTCACACAGGAAGTGTGCCATATTTCCTTACAGTGTTCCTTCTGGGAAAAAACCCACTGACCCCCCGCCCCATTTTGAGTGTTCATGTTGTGAATGTTTGTATAGAGAACAAAAGGGAAGAAGGGATCATTGCTATGGAGATAGTCATTGGAAATTGATGAGAGAGTGACAATAGGAAGAAGTGAGTAGGAATATGCTGAAGAAAAGATATTAAGGACCTCAAGAAAGGCCATGGCAGTGGAGATAGAGCGAAGAAGCCAAATTAAGAAGCCATTCAGTTTATAATTGATAGGATATACAGACAAACACGGTAAGAAAGAAAATAAGCAGTACTTTTGAGGATAGCGTCAAATTTTTCAGCTTTGAAATCCTGAACTAAAATTAAAAGTCAAGACTAGTAAGACAAACTAGGGAATTGTTATCATATTTGAGGTTCATGTCAAATGTTCTGATAAAGTAGTCCCCAAAGTAGCTGAATATAGAGCTCAGGTAAGGGCCAGAACCTGGGACTATGTGTATGTCAATTAGCCTACAGATCAAGGGTCAATAAACTACTGCCCATGGGCCAAATCCACAGACTGCTGGTTTCCATAAATAGAGTCGCAGTGAATCCCAGTCATATCCACTCTATGGCTATTTTTGAGCTGCAAGGCAGACTTGAGTAGTTGTAACAAAGACTATATGGCCTACAAAACCTAAAATATTTATCCTCCAAATCTTTACAGGTAAAGTTTGACAATCCCTGATGTAGACATTGTTGAACCCTTCAGAGTGAATGAGATCCTATAGAGTAGCATCCAGAGAGGAAATCTGACAGGTTCACCTATAATAACTAGATTTCCTTTTGATGAAATGTTATTCTTGTCTTTAAGTATGGCATAAGTGTCCCATGTGATTGAAAAGAGATGTCATTGTTAACATTGGTGACCTAGTTCAAGTAAAGTCTATATTTGCTATGTTGTTTATATGGCAATAAATGAAAAGGTATTACGAGAAACAAGGGAAACGAAGTGTGTAGAATTTCAGCAGTGAACAGAAAGGATAAAGGCATGAGAATGAGTTCCTAAATTCAAATATGATAGAGAAACTTAAAGTCAAAGTATCACTCCAAAACTGTTTGAAGCCTAACAACCAGGCTCACAACCTAGGGAGGATTAGGGATCAATAAAATAAACAGGGTGTTACAAAATGAAATGTCAATGCAGAGCTGTAAAAATACCAGCATTAGATATACTGAAAACAGTAAAACTGAGTGAGAAAGCTATCACTTCACCATGGTGTTTATTTCTTTGCCTAGCTCTATAAATATTTCAAATTATAAAATTTTTATCAACAATAAGAGCAGAACTAGCAGAGTGAGGGGATCAGAATTGAGACAGACATCTTTCAGGATGCACACTACTTTTCCACTGTTCACTCACCACATTTTACTGTATGCATATCTTACCTAAAAGATTGAAATTGAATCCCCTGCTTAGAAAAAATTATAGAGAGGTCCTATTTCAAACCATACAAAATAAAATCCTGTGGGATTACACACATACATGGTGGGAAAAAAAAAAAAAACAGATTAATGAAGTTTTAACATCAAAATATGAGGAGGATATCTTAATGAATGTTTGGCAAAGAAAAATTGCCTGAACAAATGTACAAAGTACTAATCATGAATAGAAATGATAAACTGGACTACATTGTATATTAATAACTTCTGTCCATCAAAAGACAGCATGGAGACAGTAAAAATGAAAGCCACAGAAGGTGAGAAGATATTTAGAATATACATGGATGAAGTGTGTGCCCCCTACTTATGAGGAATTCCTACAGGTATACTAGAGACAATCCAATAAAAAAAATGCGAAAAGTTCTTAAAATGTGGAACGTGGCACCTGGAGTACAAGTGGTCTTATAGCTACATTCTATATTGTTACCTGGATGGTGTTTATGAAGTGATCACTTCATAGTAAATAACTAAGATGTTTTATGCTTCATAGTAACACTAACTACAACTGCAATCAGTGTAATCTAATTCTTTGTACCCTCAAGGAATCCCAAACAATAAAGCCTTTTTCATAATTTAAAAAAAAAAGAAAAACAAAATAAGAACTCCAAATGGCCAATAAACATTTAAAGAGTTTCTAAGACCTCTTAGTAGTTAAGGTCATAGAAATTAAAACTAAAAGGAAATAGCACTACACATTAACCTGAATGGTTGACATTTAAAAGTCTGACAATACCAAGGGGTGGTGAGAATGTAGAGTAATTGGAAGTTTTATAAAATACTACTTGGTTTGTGAATTGTAAGTAGGAATGTAAACTTCAAACACTACTACTACTATTACTAGGAGTCAAAATCATTTGGCACTATTTACTAATAGCAAAAATATGCATAACCTATGGCCCATCAGTTTCACTTCTAGTGTTACAGCAGTGCGGTGGCTCAAAGTAGTCACCAAAATAATTGAAGAAAACAGGTAAGGTTTTCTTACCTGTTTCTTTTCTAAGAAGAAGAAAATATTTATTAATGACCTGCACAGCAAGCTTGGTCCATCCTAGTGACTGCAGACACCATGAAAAGCACAGCCTCTGAGTTTTATACACAACTTGAGTATCTGTTGCTTCTTGGAAGCCTCCTAGGGCCTTAATTAACTGTTCTCAAAACAGCCCACCAGCAAGGTTTAATAACAACCTACCTGCAAGGTGTTAATTAGCTTCATTTCCATAGCAACCCAGGTCAGCCTGACCAAAACATGTCTACACGTGGTCACAGTGTATAAGTTAGGCATAAGCTTTGTAAGTTTAGCCTAGAAAGCTGGGGACAGTGTTTTAGAAGTTAGAAATAAAAGGAATAGGAGAGAGGGGAGGAGAGTTGGCCACAGGAGAACTCCACAGAGTGACTCAAGTCGTGTAGAAAAAACTTCACAACTGCTAATATATTTAAGTTTTACTAAATAACTTTATTACTTGGACTATGTGTAGGGGGGAGAAGCAAGGTGATATAATTTGAGGCAGATAAATAATCTAACTTTTATTTATCGACACCTACAGTTTGGACCAGAAGACTTTAGCCAAGATCCCTCCCCCTCACTTAATGAAAGATGACATATATAGGAAGAAATAATCAGCAGCCCAACACTGAGCTTGCAGACCTGAGTATAAAGTCACGATGGATACGTCAGGAGGCTGCTAGGGTGTTATTTATTTAAATCTATTTCATGGAATCAAGCACCACTGTAATGGCCTGAAAGTGTTAAAGTGTGTTCCAAAGTACCTAAATTACTCCCTAAGTGTAATTTATGCTTGAGAATAATCTGACTAACTTGATTTAGAACAACAGGAAATAAGTTATGCTGCACATAAATGAAGCAGCAGTGTAATTTTAAATACCGGTTGCATAGTGAATGAGAATTTTAATATTTGCAAAATTTTAAAATCACTTATTATCTGTGTGTTTATACCAGTAATTTTTTTGTCCTTTATTAAGTTCAGCCTATATTTCCTCTTGCTGCCAGGGGAAAAAAGTCATATATTTCCCCCTAGAAATAGTCTAGAAGGTAAAAATCATCGTTATTTCCCTGAATGCTATTTTTAAGGTGTCTATGTGTTTCTAGATTCTTCCTCCACTCAACAGTCTAAAAAATGGATTGAGAAGAATTTAGGGAGAAAGATGACTAGTTAGAGATTGAATTTATAAATGTAATGTTGTAAAGCCAACAAAATTCGTATATATTAATTTGGAATTTTCCTTGGCAAAAAAGAGTTTAAGTTTATAAGTAGTCATGAAAAAAATGTAATTTTGCATAGTAAATTCAGGAATAGATTAGACTCTGCTATTAACAAGGCATATTAAGCACTGAAAAGTATATTTTAAAATTTTCTGTGAGGCTTGAAATGGAGTTTAAAGTATTATTACTCATATTAAATGTCATTGCATGTAAAGTACATGCTTTTATTCTTTAATATTTTGTTTGAATGGGGTTAATCATTTTAAGAGTAATTTTAGTAATGAAATTAAATCAACTTTACAGTTTTCAAGGTTTGAGCAGTTGCATGCTATATTGAATACTTTATATTTGTAAATTTATAAAGCAATGGTATAAGTCATTTATATCAGGTCTCAAAGGATGCAAAGGTTTGGGGTGCAGGAATTGAGGGGAAAAAAAGAGCAAAAGGCATTTGAGGAGTGTCTACTGATGTGTGAATTCCCAAGTCCTGAGACAATAGCAGGGGTTGGGGGACCTGCAGATAATCCTAGCCCCCTAGCCCTGTGTGGCTTGGAAGGTCCACCCTGCCTCACTTTGACATGCAAGGAATGCGGGTATAAGTGGAGAGCCCGGGCCATCAGCCTGTTGCATTTCTCTTCCTACCCGCAGCTCTGTCTTGTAGAGCCAAGTGTACTATGATCAAGTGTTAGGGACCCTTATGCTTTTCTTCTCTTGGTGAAGTATAGAGGAAAGATAACCTGTAAAAAGGAGGAGGGTCAGGGCGAGAGGAGGGTTTGTGGAATCTGGTGGAGGATACAGGTTACCAGCATGGTGAGTTGTGGAGGGCCAGGTGTGTGTAACAGGTCTGAGATTGGCTATCTTTGGGGGGGTGTAGTGGTCTAGAAAGAAGAGTGGGCATTTATACCACTTATGTTGGAGCAATAGTCAATTCCTAGTAGCTAAAAGTGTTGGCAAGTGGATAGTTCAGGTGATTGGTAGTTACAACAAGGCAAACCAGGGAGGAACTGATGACTGCTACCAACTTGAAGTGGTAAATTGTGACCAAATGACCAACTGGTACTTTCCTGTGCTCTGGTGCACAGCTACCTGTTTCTCAGCCTACGGGCACTGGAGGCTTATTGGAGGTAGCAGTCAGAGCACGTGAAGCCACTATGAAAATTTATTTTTAAATTGCTTTATGTTTCTGACTCCCAAAATATGCAAAGCATATTATAGAAAAATGAGCAACACAAAAAAGTATATAATAAAAAATAAAATAAAATATGGTCCCACCAAGATGGAACAGGGCTAACTATGCTTCCTAATTCTATAGATTGTCCTTCAACAGCATCTCTTTGACTCTAGTGATACAAGTATCTGTAAAACATGCAACATACAATTATTTTTAAAGAGAATAAACTCTTAAGATAGGTTCTTAGGTCATTTGTTGTGTATCAAATACCAGACAAAATGTATGAATGGTAAATTATTAGGAAACGTGCAAAACATTTCTAAGATCATTTTGTTGCCGAAGGATATTTTCCATTTGATTAACTCTCATTTGGCATTAATGATCAAAGGTAACATTCTTAGTTTTAACTAAGGATAGTTAGACAGTACCTCTTTGGGCTATCGTTGATTACCTTTTTTATACTACCAAAATATTGTTTTACATCATTTTGGGGGTTAGGCATGCAGGTTTTCACTGAGTGCAATATCTTACAAAATGCAATGTACATGTAGAGACAGAATTACCTCATGGGTAAATAAAGAAGTAAAATGAGGGGGAAATAATCTCTGCAGCTATCACTTTCAGTTGTTTAACTGGTAAGGTGGGGCTTCATCCTGGAAAAAAATGAAGTCCCTGCAAGAGAGCAAGTGAGTGATGGAAAGGTGCTTTTGAAGCCAGAGGTATTTGGGTTCAAATCCCTCTCTATGGATATTATTTAACACTACCTTTTAGCAAGTTACTCGGCCTCTGTTGTCACCACTGGAAAATGGGATAATGATTGATATGCTGCAAGGTCATTGTAGGTGTCAAGGAAATGATATGTGCATGGCATTAATTACATGGTATAAAAGCCTGGAGGCCAGGACCTGGCTGAATTAAGAATAGATCTCAGAGAACCATGACAGATAGACTGCCATAGTATGAGGCAGCCACACAGCCAGGAATCTTAAGCATGGCTTTGGATTTGGTGCTAGCAGATTATTGTCTGGACATGCCCTCAGAAGACCCTGTAGATCATAAGTCCCATAAGACTTTAAATCTTACTTCCTAGCAGTGTTTTTCACTTTGCACTCTGGAATCACCTTGGTGCTTCTAAAAATATCAGTGTCAGAGTTCCTACCTCCAAGCACAGTGATTTAATTGGTCTGGAGTAGAACCCCAGGATCAGTGATTTGTTTTTGTTGCTGTGGCTTTTTTTTAATGCTGCTGCAGGTGATTCGTACGTGAAATTGTCCTAAGGCAAACAGCCCTGGTTCCTATAATTTCTACCTCAATATCTTCTATGACTGGAAAATGACCAAATGCTTGTTTCTTAATATTCTTTCCATATGAGATAGTCACATATTGCCTTGTACTAAGTTCCTTCAGCAGTCCATTTTAAGATGTCAGTGGATACAACCAAACAAGGAAAATAAAGGAAGGCAGCTTGCCATCCCCTGCTCTAGACTATTATATCACCTAGTTGGTTAGTTGCTTATGTCTGAGCCTGCAATATAAATTACATGTATCTTTTTTGAACGCTAACAGGATATTTAATGATATTAATGAATTATTAGTAGCTTGTTGTGACAATGGCATTTTTGTTCTTGTTTTATTTTATTTTTACTTGTCACATAATAATTGCATACATTGTGTAATGATCAAATCAGAGTGTTTAGCATGTCCCTAACCTCAAACATTTATTATTTCTCTGTTGTGAGAAAATTTAAACTTCTCTTCCTTTAGTTATTATGAAATACACAATATAATATCATTAACTCTTGTTACCTTAGCAGTAGTTCTCAACTTCCCTAATGCCATGACCCTTTAATATAGTTCCTCATGTTGTGGTGACCCCCAACCATAGCAACGAAAATAATTTTATGGTCGGGGGTCACCACAACATGAGGAACTGTGTTAAAGGGTCACGACATTAGGAAGGTTGAGAACCACTGCCTTACTGTGCAGTAGCACACCAGAATTTGCTCCTCCTATTAGCTTAATAAATATACAGTTCGGGATCAAAAAATAATAATGAAACTTACAGACTTTATGACATAATTTGATGTTCATCCAAAAATGTTTTGAAATTGAACATGTAATCTCCAAAGGCCTTACTATAATGTTAACTTGTTTTTAAATATCTGAAATTTTAAAAACTTAAATAAGATCTTAGGGAATAAAATACTAATACTCCACAATAGTTACCTTTATCTTTATTACAATCAAGAAATATATTCAGTTTTGAAGGGGAGAAATACAGCCTTTAATTTTAAATCATCTTTTGTATTCAGCATTCATTTTATTTTGGTTATTTGAAACTGAAACCTACAAATCTGAGAAACTATCAGAATAGTATTTTTATCAGTGCAAAAGAAAATATGTTGTATGTTCACATAATTAGTTCTGTACAATCCATTTACTTTTCTTGATCCATATTTTTCACCTCTAGGCGATTTGACAGATCTGTTGAAAAATGGCGACGTTTTCATTATGATATGAAGATATTTAATCAATGGCTAACAGAAGCTGAACAGTTTCTCAAAAAGACGCAAATTCCTGAGAATTGGGAACATGCTAAGTACAAATGGTATCTTAAGGTAAGTTTTGAGATTTGTTTGTTCCAAATTATCTTTATCTTCACCACAGCAGGACTGCTTGCTTCTTTAAGTTCAAGTTGTTAAGACTAGTGGAAATTGATAATTCAGGACTTTTGTTGTCGTTATTACACAAAATAGAAAATCATCGTAATGTTAATACTAGGAGAGGCTGTGCTGTGGACTCTACCGTATAAGGATGAGAGAGTTTGCCTATATTTAACTGGTTTATCTGCTCAACTGCGGCATGTAATTGAATCTCTGATACAGGGAAGCAGCTTACCTACTAACAGGGGTATATCGTGGCTTTGGGGCAGTGTTTATTTTTGCCTTTTGTTGGAACCCGTCCAGAAAGAGGACTTGTAGTGTACTTAACAATAATATAGTTACTAAAAATATCCATCATGATATAATTACAGTTCTGTTTCCCTAAAGACAATTTGTGGCAGCAATATTTCTACATATTCTATTGACAAAAAGCTTTATGAGATAGTCTGGAGGCCAAAACAATGCAGATTTAATTGGTGATACTGATTTTTTTATGGTTTTTGTTAATAGAGATGCAACATATGGATTATTACCAGTGTATCATTTGAATTGTGTCTTTGAATGTTCAGATCAACATAAATTAGATTGTGGAGTATATAGTTTAGTTGATAAAATATATAGTTTAGGTATAAGAAATACTGTATTTATTACACCAAGGTTTAATTAGATTGGCAACTTTAAAGCTCTCATTGTTGATGTTGCAATTCTCAAGTAGGATAGATTTGAAGTGTGGCCAATTTTTAATGTCAGAAAATACAGATTAAGACAGATGAAGGCAAAGAAAATAGTTTCTTAAACAGTTCAGACATTTTGAAATGCTGGAGTCATATAAGCAATATCAAATTCCACTTTACAATTTTCTGTTCTCAAATAGCATAGCAAATGTGCCTTTTGATATTAGGGAATTATGCATTTAAACACCTATGTAGATGACAAACTATTTAAATATAGAAAATAAATACTTTAAAAATGTTGTGTTGGGCAGCACCTGTGGCTCAGTGAGTAGGGTGCTGGCCCCATATACTGAGGATGGTGGGTTCGAACCTGGCCCCGGCCAAACGGCAACAAAAAATACCCGGGCGTTGAGGCAGGCGCCTGTAGTCCCAGCTACTCGGGAGGCTGAGGCAAGAGAATCGCCTAAGCCCAACAGCTGGAGGTTGCTGTGAGCTGTATGACGCCACGGCACTCTACCAAGGGCAACAAAGTGAGACTCTCTCAAAAAAAAAGGTTTCATGAAAATATTTCAAATTGTATATAAAACCAGCACACTGTACCCCATAATTGCATTAATGTACACACCTATGATTTAATAAAAAAAAATCATGTGTAATTGTATTTATATCAGTCAAGCTGATATACACAACAGCACTGATCTTTGACTATAAAGGAAATTGATGGATGTTGCATCTACTGTCATATGCAAGATACGTTTTTATAGTACTAAAGTAAATTTTAAGCTAACGCAATATAATGAGGTCTCTGCCTGAAAGGCAGAAATATGTTAGATTCATATAAGGAGTTTGGGGGAAATATATAAGCATCTTGCTATTTAGAAAGTTATCCAACACAGTTATATATATTTTAGTCTGTATTTTTATTATAAAATTAATATATATTCATTGTGGAAAAAAAATCAAACAGCATAGAAGTGTGTGTACAGCGCCTTTCTATTCCCCAGAGGATAGTTGTTTTGGTATAGATTTTGGTATATCTTTCAGGTTGGGTTTCTTGGGAAGCAAGCAACTCTGAGATGGAGATTAGCAGGCAGAAGGTTTATTAGGAAATGCTTTTAGGATCAACCAATTGTTTTTGATGTGCCTTGGTATACTTTTCTTCATGTTTCCTGTTCTCGAGGTCAGTTAAGCTTCCTGCATCTGTTGATTTCACATTTTCATCACATTTAGAAGTATTTTAGCCATTATGTTTTAGCAACAATGGGACTTTTTTTTACAGGTATTAAGCTATGTAAAACTACCCCACCACTTACTGATGTTATATTCATTTATTTTCAGTATTTTTCTTCTGTAATTCATTTTATATAATTCCTATTGCCAAATTGACTAATGTAACATTTTTCAATCTCTAATCTGTGGTTATTCCCATCTCATCTAGATTTTTAACATTAGATATTTTCATGTTTTAGAAGTGTGATTTGGGTCTTTTTATTTCTTCTGATTGTGTGTGTACTCACGATGTTCAACTTTTCTCCTTCTTGGTGACATGGGATAAAAGTTATACTAGCTGTTATATCCTTGTCCACTAATTCTATCTTCTGTGTCTATTCTGGCTCAATTTTAATTGATTCCTTTTTCTCCTCATTAAGGATGTTGTTTAACTCCTTCTTTGGATGACTAGTAATTTTTGATGCCAGACATTGTGCATTTTAACTTGTTGAGCGCTTGATATTTTTATACTCAAATAAATATTCTTAAACTTTGTACTCATCATGGTTAATTTACTTTGACAAAAATTGTGCTTGGGGAGTCCCCCTTTTATACTTTGTTACTTGTGTCCAGAACAGCATATGTCTAGGTCTGATTTTCCCCCACTACTGAGGCAAAACCCTTCTGGGTACTCCGTCCGTTTCTTAAAATAATGAGGTTTTCCACCATAGCTTGTATAGGTACCATTCCCGGCTATATATGAGCTCTGGCAATTGTTCCTTTTAATTCTTTTGTGTGGGTTTTTATTTCTATGTAGCTCTGAGTATTTTTCTCACAATACGAGCTTATCAGGACTCAGTTTGAGATGGGAAGGGAGCGCTGTGCAGATCTCCAAAATTCTCTCTGACTCTCTCTCCTCTCTGGTATTCTGTCCTGTGCTCCTAGTCACCTTGGCCTGCTCCAACTTTCAACTCCATCCCCTTAATTCAAGGAGGCCTCCTGGTTTTGTGAGAGTTTCTTCTTGCTCTGTGTGAGGCTGGAACTTTCTTTCAATAGTAAGCTGAAGCAAATGTAGGGATCATTTCATTAGTTTCCTGTCTCTCAAGGATCACTGTCATTCAATGTCTGATGCTCAATGTCTTGAAAATCATTGCATCATGTATTTTATAAAAATATTTTGTTAAATTCTTTTAGGAAGGCTACATCTTGTCTTTTTTACTCCAACTTGGCAAGAAGCAGAATTCCAAACCAAGTGATTTTGATGTCATTTGATCATCTTTTTTTTTTTTTTTTATTGTTGGGGATTCATTGAGGGTACAATAAGCCAGGTTACACTGATTGCAGTTGTTAGGTAAAGTCCCTCTTGCAATCATGTCTTGCCCTCATAAAGTGTGACACACACCAAGGCCCCACCCACCTCCCTCCATCCCTCTTTCTGTTCCCCCCCATAACCATAATTGTCATAGACAATAATGACATTTGATCTTCTAATACACTACTGTTACATAATCTTGAAAATATATAGTTTTAAATATCTACAGAATTTCTAATAGCCCTCATTTCTTGATAGTGTGGTTTGATTGAAATTGATTAACATTTTATCAAAATTTTTCCCTTAATTAAAAATTTTTAGAAGACTTTTATTTAGTCTATTTCCCAATCTATACGTGAAATTCGAAAAAGGAGTCTAGAAGTTCAGGAAAAAGTTCTTCCAGCTAAGGAACTGTGAATATGTATCACAAATCCTGTAAACAGTTAAGATATTGCTTTCTTGGTAAAAGTAGGTTCAAAATCATGCACATGAGCATGTGCACATTTGCATGCATATACATCCACGTGCACATGTACCTATGTAAAATGCCTAAAGTTATCTTTCCATTCTGGATAAATTTCTGAAAAAGCATCTAATAAAATACTGTAAGACACCCACATTGTTAATGTAAATGCAAGGTTTGGTAATTTCAGCTACCTTGGCCATTATCATTATTGATTGACTGATAATGAATATGAGAGGAGTTTAGGTATTTGCTATGAAATTATCTTCAAAAACAGAATGTAGATGGTATCTGTCAGCAGCAGATAGATTTGTTGGCATGAACAAATAATAGTTACTCAAAGGAAAGTCAAGCATCTCATATGCTAAACAAATATATACAGAGATATATTGGGATTTGAACCTTCATTTGTATAATTTTTCAGTAAAGAAATCATTTTTAGATATAACATGCAACAAAACATATGTATATGTTGTAAGCTTGTCCATAAATATTTCCATCAAACTGCGTTCTATTTAGTACTTTCACTTTAAAAAAAGAGAAGTTTTCACTCTAATTGAGGCTTGGTGCTATCATTCAAAGTCAACTGCCTGGAAATACCAGAAAGATGGTCTGGTTCCATGAAAGTCAATTACTTTGTTTCTGTGTTGCAAGTGAACAGTAAAATTAAGTATATAAATTAATAGTCTTTCCAGATATTCCCAAGCAAAATGCCCCGCCACCATAAGGGGCCACTTCAAAAATACCACTTTTTTAACCAATAAAATATCAACCATGTTATGCATGACTAAAACTTGATTTGTTAGTAAATTCATTCAATTGTCTCTTCATTTCTGAGTGCAGTCATTAAACAAGCAGTAAATGAGTACATAAACAAGGTTTTATATCCACCAAAGTATTGACAAGCCACATTAAGCATTAATAGAAGTTTAGAACAATGGTTAGGACGTTACATGCTATATTCTGAAAGCTTGGGTTCAAATCTCAGCTCCTTTAGCTTAAAAGCTACAGAATTTCATGAAAAAGCGTCTTTACTTTTGTGCAAGTCTCTGCTCTTTTCCCTAAAATGGAAATTTAAATGAGAATTATATAAAACAACTTAGAATAGCATTTTTCACAAAATAGTTACTCATGAAAGGTAAGGCTTTATTATAACTTATCAGTCTTCGTAAGCATTTGGCCCATATCTATAAAAACTAAAATTTCTTTACCCAATTATTATCTTTAAACATCTGAAATTCTGAATGACCAACCTGGAAATTTCATTAAACCTTAAGTAATATGAAATCTTCTCAAAGCATCGCTTTTGGATTAGGAATTGAGAAAATTTACAATTTGGCCAAACACATCTGCTGTCGATAGCTGACACTTCTGCCTACTTATTTTTTTAACTAACAATAAGAAATGTTAATGGAAGATTTCAAAAGTAAAGCTGACCGCTTGGAAGGAAATCTGTACAAATAACATTAAGTCATATAGTGACAGTGAATTTGTTTGCCATCAAGTACTTAAAGTGAAACAGGAAAGTAGAAATAGTGAAGTGCTGTAATATTTAGGCCTAGTGTGTTGTTCTAGACAAGAGAGAATTGTTTCAAAGCATGAGCTGTTATTGAATGGGGTTGAACATTTTTGCAATTGCTAAGAGAAACACTAAAAAATCACCATTAGATTGGGCAGTGCCTGTGGCTCAGTGGGTAGGGCACCAGCCCCATATACCAAGGGTGGTGGGTTCGAACCCAGCCCTGGCCAAACTGCAACAAAAAATAGCCATGCTTTGTGGCAGGTGCGTATAGTCCCAGCTACTAGGGAGACTGAGACAAGAGAATTGCCTAAGCCCAAGAGCTGGAGGTTGCTGTGAGGTATGACACCACAGCGCTCTACCGAGGGTGAAAAAATGAGGGTCTGTCTCAAAAAAAAAAAAAAAAAAATCACCATTAGATTAAGTACTTAAAGGAGCTGAATATTCTTCTAATTAATGGAAACGGAGCCTGTTTGCTTTATGGGATAATACTGCTGACTGAACCATATTAAAAATTAACAGTACTTTGTAAAGAATGTTGTCATGAGCAAACGTGGAGGCCCTGAAATCTTAAGAAATTCCATTTAAAGTCAACCTTAAGAAATAAACAGTAGTGGGGTTGTTTAGATATATCTCTTTTAGGCTTTAAATCAGCAAATGTTAAGCAAACATAGGGAGCGAAACAGCAGTCTGTTATTTTGACATGAATTAACTGCTGTTTCTGAGCTAAATATAGTCTTGTTAATGTTAATTAGTTTTCTGGTAGATCTTGCAACGTTATTGTGTTTCACTGCTCCATAAGTTATATGGTTGATGTGCAATATATTTATATATGTTTCTGTAAATAAATTCAATCAGCAACTGCTTATTTTGTGAAATGGTAATAAATCTTAACTTCACTGTGATTAAGGATACTGACATCAACATGGATTACACATGTTCATATGATCCTGCCATCCAATATTAAAAAAAGAAAAACCTTCTAATTTATGGCTTGGCACCCGTAGCACAGTGGTTACGGCGCTGGCCACATGCACCAAAGCTGGCAGGTTCGAACCCAGCCTGGGCCAGCTAAACAACAATGACAACTGCAACAACAACAACAAAAATAGCCAGGCGTGTGGTGGGCACCTGTACTCCCAGCTACTTGGGAGGCTGAGGCAAGAGACTCGCTTAAGCCCAAGAGTTTGAGGTTGTTGTGAGCTTAGACGCCACAGCACTCTACCCAGGACCCCATAGTGAGATTCTGTCTCAAAAAAAACGAAAACCTTCTCATTTAGGGTCATGTTCTAGTCAAGCAAAATACACTCACTTTTCTCAAATTTGAAATGTGCATGAAGAATAGAAATTTACATATAAACCGTATGGTTGAAGCAGGAGGATCGTTTGTAATTTCGCAGACAGGGGACAAAAGAAAGAGTGAGCGAGCCTTGGTGCTTTGAAGTTGAAGACAGAAGGCAAAAAGAAAGAAAAGAAAAGTGTTAATGGCAAGCTTAGCTGCTCTTCAGCTGTGCCTTACCTTGAATATAGGTGCATGAAGAAAATTCCAAAGTACGTTATAAAGGACCCAATTCTGAAGGGCTTACATTTACAGAGCACAGTGGAGTTGTGATGACTCCTGCCCCAAAGTTGGAGACAAGTGAGTCCGTGAACAGGCTCTCTTACTCTTAATGCAAATGCTCAGGTTTTTCATTCTTCTCATTCTGCTCTGTGTTTGCAGCCCAGAAAGCTCTTATGTAGCAGAGGCTGCCACTGAAAGGTCACTGGCTTGTATGAAAATGATGAGCACTGAATAGATGTGCGTAGGTCCCTGGCAGTACCTGCTATGCAGAATGAGCTTTTGTCTTTTTATTAGGATTCACCTTAATACCTCATTGCTAAACTACTCACTCAGAGAACTCCATGGGAGATAACCGACTTCATATTAATAGAGATTGAATCAAACTGAATCTAGGAAAAGGCGTATGATGTAAAAGTACAAACCAGATACAAGTGTATCTTTTCTAAAGGCAGGTTTTTCTTATTAAACATAAACACGTAGATCATGTATACATTAAGCCATTTATGGGGTACAATGTGCTAATTTCATATAAAATCAGGAGCGTTTACATCACACTGGTCAATATATACCTCGTCTCATTTACCTAATTATTGTATTAAGACACTTATACTATAGGCAGTTTTTACAGTGCTGATTTCACCAGCTGGCTAGTAAGTTTGACCGCTTCTTAACAGCCCCACTGCTGAAATTCAAATGCTAATAGAAACTTTGATCGAAAAATCACTTGAGTAAATATTTCTACCATCTGTTGTCCTTCACTGGGACCCTAATGTTAAGAATAATTCATACCATTGCTTGCCCTTTATAGTTCCCCAGAAGTAATAAAATTTCATGAGATTTTGTTTTGTGGTCACAAAGCTCTCCTGGTTTCTATAAGTAGAGGACAGACACTAACATAAGGGAATCAGCAGGAAAATTTACTGCTAAGAGAATTTGTCTCTAGTTACTTGCTTTGGGGTTATAGCAACATATAAGTACGGGAATACATTTTAAAATGAGCTTTTCAATATTATTAGCAGATAGTGGCATGAGAGTTCCGTCTCTTAATACAGTTAAACAGTCGGGTACTTCATTCTTACGTAAATATTGTTAGCATTTTATTGCTGCTTAGAAGCCCCTGTACAATTCTTGGCTCCCATACATCTTTTCAGAAGTAGTAAATAACAGATTTATTGGGAGTTTGGCACAGTGCAGAGATTCAGAGAGGGGCTGTAAATCCTTGCCCATCAAATGTATCTTTCAGAAATAAATATATTAAAATGATTGGATAATTTCAATGGCTAGTTTTTATAGTTCTGTTGTCCAGCATGGTGTGTTGAAGAAGCTGACAGATTGTTATACATTATCAGAAAGAAGCAAGAGCAAAAACTATAACTTACTGTAATAACCATAGCAGTAAAGAACTGCTTAAGATGCATGAAAAACGTGTTGTCCCTAAAGGATCCCCATTCTTACAGCATGAAATTGTCAAGAGAGTAAGAGTCCACAAAAACAGGGAAGCATGCTAATTGCAGATCCCAAATTGGTTAAAAAAAAAAAAAAAAGAAGAAAGAAAGAAAGAAAGAAACTGCTCATATCAACATCAAAGCAGTGAGCAACAGAAGTTGTTATTTAGTGAAATATAAGATCACTATCGATATAAGTGATTTTCATAAAATAACAATACTTGGCAAGGAGCATGTTCTAGCCACAACAATCCTATTGTTATTTTCATCTCAGCTACCTCTTACTACTCTTTCTAATCCTTGTTTCTATCTTTAAACATGCTCTTCGCTTTGCCTGAGGGTATAACACTACTGTTAGTTCCTATGTTCCAGGAACCAAACTCCTCAGTATTTTTGTACACTGCTCTTTAGACATACGTATACATTCATGCTCTAATTTTATCTTCCCAGGCATGCCTTTTCTAATTTCCTCATCTTCAAGAGAGCACACACACACATACGCACACACAAACACATGCATATATGATTGATGATTTCTCTCCAAATTATTCAGTTTTACTTTCTTCGTAACACAGTCAATTACTGACATTGTAATATGTGTTTTTATATTTATTATTTCTATTTTCCACTAGCATGGATACCTCTTGAGGAGCTTGTCTTTCTTGTTAAATATACCTCAGTGCATAGAACAATTTTTTTCATGTATTGAACATATAATACTCATTAAAATGAATAAATAAAAGAATTTTAATTTTGGTGTTTAATTACCTGAGGTAAATTATCCCCGAATTTGTCCTTCTTGGCATTCTTAGCCCATCTGATAGCCAAATTATTCTCTCTTACATCAATCTGACTTCACTTCTTCTATTTTTTGATAAGCAACAATATGGGAAAAGAAAAAGGAAAAAAAAAAAACAATATGGCGGCATGATTCTCTTACCATTCTCTATGCATATGTTAAATACCAGAATCTATATGGAGCATGAGCCTACTGTGTGCAAGGCAGACATTGCTTATTGCTAGCAATACAGGGTGCTGAAGAATCTCTGCTATAGTTTGGTTTATTTGACCCCTCCAAAATGTCATGTTGAAACTTGGTCCCTAATGTTAGAGGTATGCCCTAATGGGCAATGTCTGGTTCATAAAGGCAGATGCCTTCTGAATGACTTGGTGTCATCCTCATAGCCTCATAGTAATGAGTGAGTTCTCACCCTGCTAGTTCCTGACAGAGCTAGTTGTTAAAAAGAGCCCAGTGCCTCCTCTCTCCCTGGCTTACTCTCTGGCCATGAGATCTCTGCATATGCCAACTTCCCTTTGCCTGCTGCCATAGTAGAAGTAGACTGAGGCCCTCAGCAGAAGCAAATGTTGACACCATGCTTCTTGTACAACTTACAAAACTATAAGCCAGTAAACCTATTTTCTTTATAAACAGCCCTCTCTCAGGTATTCCTTTATACAACATAAATGGATTAGGACAATCACATTCTCTTAATGAGCTCATATCTTCATAAGTTTAATATATTAAAGCAGAGATAGAAGTACTGGGAAGTATGTAAACTGCAGAAAAGTCTGACCCTAGCCTGGGACAAATGACGTGGGGTTTTTATAGCTATTTTTTGTGTCCCCTCACCCTCCTTTATACTCTTCCATCATACCTGTGGGATTTTCAGTCTCACTGGGAAAAATATGATTTTGAGAACCAAGAAAAAGCAATATTGTGAAAGGAAGCATAAGGAAACTGCTACCTATGAACAAGTCACACAATGAGAGCGAGAAGATATTCTGACAAGTTGTAAATTTTGAACAATGATAAAATTGACAAATGATAGTACAAGGGGCCTATTTGCAGATGAGTTGATTCCAGATGAACTATTCATCATGTTGAAAACAAGTATGTAGTCATAATACTGGTAAATCTTCCCACCAAATTATAGGTATAAACCAGAAACTGAGATTGTTTGCAAAAATCAGAGTAAACAAATTTTAAAATTCATATATTTTTTGCAAAGCTGTAATTGGCAGAACATTGATGAAAATGAATTTATATTAAGGCATTCTGATCAAAACTAATAAAAAAGAGAAGATTTAAAGACGTGTATCAGAAAAAGAATAGATACATCTAATATGAATGCATATTTACATGATGACATTTTCCCCCTAAGGTTTTATGAGTTCACCATTCCTTTCTACTTGTCAATAGGTAACTTTAGTTCATAACTTTATATTTTCTCAAATTTCAATTATTTCTTGTTCTAGGGTTAGCCTTTCATTTTATTTAAATTCATATTGAGGAATTTTTCAAAGAAATGAAAATAACAGACTTGCACACCACCATTGAATCTAGGATTTCCTGTGGTATATTCAGCTGGTTGTTATTATGAGTAAATATTTCATCTATAACATCCCCCTGAGAACTTGCAATGAAATGAATTCTAATACAATATATAGGACACTTAATATTGTTGATCCTATGAATATCAAATTATTTAAAAGATCAAGCTTATGAGGTAAAATACTGCCAGCTACTTGTTTTTATAAATAAAGTTTTATTGGAACCCAACCACATCTATTTATTAACATATTGTCTATGGCTATGTCATTGCTACAAAGACAAGGGTTAAGTATGCCATGAGGCCACATGATATGCAAAGCCTAAGGTATTACACACGTTGTTTTTTACAGAAAAGTTTAACTCCTGCTTTAGAAGATAGAGTAATAAACAGTTACAATAAAGATGCAAGTGCCCTTTTTACTCTCTTTTTAATCATTCTTTGTTACTTGATGCAACAGAGAAATGGTCTTGATACATGCTCATAAAAAAATTGAAAGTCGCAGTAGCAAAAAACAAATATATAGGAAATCAAAATGGACCTGCTATTTAAGTCATTTTTTAATTCCATGCAGTAATAGAGGAGTTTGATTAAAAATGTTTTAATTGGGCGGCGCCTGTGGCTCAGTCGGTAAGGCGCCAGCCCCATATACCGAGGGTGGCGGGTTCAAACCCGGCCCCGGCCAAACTGCAACCCAAAAATAGCCGGGCGTTATGGCGGGCGCCTGTAGTCCCAGCTACTCGGGAGGCTGAGGCAAGAGAATCGCTTAAGCCCAGGAGTTGGAGGTTGCTGTGAGCTGTGTGAGGCCATGGCACTCTACCAAGGGCCATAAAGTGAGACCCTGTCTCTACAAAAAAAAAAAAAAAAAAAAGTTTTAATTGTTGTCAAATCACTTACGTAGTATGTAGTGAACTTATTCATTATGAAAAGTGCATAGCAACTGTTCTTTCAACTGACAGTACTGCAAGTTCCCCTTGGGGACGTGGTAAGTATTAGTGGGACAATAAATCAAGTATTCTGTCCAAGAGAGTTTGTAGGTTTATTCAGCCAGAGTCTTTCTCCTCCCATCCCTGTTGTCCTAAGCATAGATCCTAAACTAAACTGATTATATTTTTTCTGGAGGCTTTTCTTACTTATTGTATAATGATCAAATCAGGGTAATTGGTATATCTATCGCCTCAAATGCTTATTTCTTTGTATTGAAAACATTTAATTTTGAGATGAGCAATAATGATGAGGTTTATTCATTCTAATGGGAATGTCTAATCAAAACAAACAAAATACTCCTGCTATTGGGACCTGCTGATGTCCCATTTCAAATCTAAGTATTTGCTTCTTTCTTCAATCCTGTAAGTGTGTCTGTTTCCTCATCATGAAGCCTTTTATTGGCTGGGACAGTTTTCTGTTTCCTCATCATGAAGCCTTTTATTGGCTGGGACAGTTTTTGTTTCTTTTTTTTTTAATTAAGTTTATTTATTTTTGTATTTTGTTGTTGTTGTTGTTGTTGTTGCAGTTTGGCCAGGGCTGGGTTTGAACTTGCCACCCTTGGATATGGGGCCGGCACCGTAGTCTGTGAGCCACAGGCACCACCCCAGTTTTCGTTTCTTATAAATGAATATCTCTAATGGATACGTAGTCATAGTCATCTGAGAAACTCCTTTTCTAGCCTCATCCCTTTTGTTAAGAAGGTTGAGTCCCCTTGAAGAGCCTGCAGAACATCACTATTTGCATGTAATGAACAGTTTGTAATACTTTGAGATTGATGTGCAATTTCTATTTGACAAGAGAAAAACAATTAGGATCAACTGTGGTCATATATCTCTGAATACCAATGTTGTTTTCACGCTTTAAGTGTTGTTGGATCATTATATGAGATTCATAATTTTGTCCTGTTGTACCCACTTTTGCATTACCATTCAGTCTTAATTTATTATACACTATTAAAAGTTTTTAGGTAATTTGTTCTTATTGCTACTCAGACATTAAAATGTCTGCAGGCTGTGAAAATGAATAAATTTAATGTGCCAGCATAGTTCTCCAAATCCTGGCTTTACAACTAATAGTACTGGCTTATGTTGCATTGTAAATCCTAGTTAACATGGATTTATTTTAAAATCCAATTTGACTGCTAATTTTAAACAACATGTATTTCAAACATCTTATCCTTGAATTTCTATTTGCTTTTTATAATATATGACTATTGTGTGTATTTGTAAAAGGACAATGGATGTTACTTTAAACGTTAATGGGTCACTGAAATAACCTTAATTTTAAACAAGTCAATTGTTAAAAAATAATAGAATGTGCAGCATGGTTTAATGGAGGATGATGTAGGTTTGCTTAAGATGTATGCAATAATGAACAAGGTCATTCAATTCATAGTTCATAGGAATTTTCAAATTTAATTCCATAAACAGCACTATACTTAGAAGAGTGAATAGGGCAATTCAACCAGTACATACCACCCAAGATAAATTCACTGAAAGGAGGCCAAACTTTGAAATGCTTCATAGTTTCCTTGGGGCATCATTGCAAACAGAAAGTTTGTTAATATCATTGTGATGATCAGAAGAGAGAAGTAGGTGGCTGTCAATTGGTTTTGTGCTACTCCAACAAAATACCTGAAACTGGGTTGTTTGTAATTAACAGAAATTTATTGGCTCCCATTTCTGGAGGCTGGGAAGTCCAGTAGCCAGGTGACAGTATCTGGTGAGGGCTGTCTGGTTGTGTCATCACATGAGGAAAGATGAGAGAAAGCACAAGAAGTTTGAACTCACCTTTTATGACAACCCTAATTCCACCCATGAGGGTAGGGCCCTTGTGACCTAATCACTTTTTAAAGGTCTCACCTTTTAATACTGTTACAATGGCAGTTAAATTTCAACATGAGTTTTGGATGGTACAAACATTCAAGCCATAGAAATGATACTAACTACTACCACAGGCACAAGGGTTAGGAGCGTATGCCAGTTGTTGCACTGATCTGCCCATAACATTACTGCATTAGTAGTATGATTTCTTCTCATGATTTAATTAAAAAAAAAAAGGTATAATACAGGTAGTACAGCAAGTGAGTTGTAGAAAGGACAAAGCAAGAACAACTATCTAGTAAGTCGGTGAAGATTTGAAAAAGCAAACCTCACAGACTGAACAATACGGAAATAAGTGAGAGAAGTACAGATCCAGGAAAACAGAACAACTGAAAAGGGATGGTGTCGGAGAAAAGTGTGGCGTGATAAGGACATGATGAGAAGTGATCTTGGTGAGAAGTAGCATCGCAAGTAATAACATCGGGGACATCATTTCTGTTTATGATGATTTTGTTTTGGTTTACTTTATTTTTAAAGTTTATGTGCATCGCTACCAGCATTTGGTTTTTTGTGAAACAAAATAGGAAATATCAGGATTCATCACACTTAAGACATTTTATAGAATTTTTGCTTGAGTTGTGTATATGTGTGTATGGTGTGTGTGTTGGGTTATTTCTGATTGAGTGTCACGAGGTCATAATATGGTGAGTATAAAGAAGAATTTGGTTGTAATAGAATTAAGAAGCCAGTTCAGAAAATGGATAACTTGAGAAGGTAGTGTCAAATCAATGTTCAAAAAAAATGTACAGAAAGATATAAAGTTGATTTCGTTGTGGTAGCTTTAAAGTTGGTTTAGCACCTCATGTTTGCATGCTGTTTTAAAAATTACCAGGAATGTTACATCATGTGATTTTTTTTCTTGATGCTTTTTTTTTTTTTTTTTTTTTTTTTTTTGGCTGGGACTGGGTGTGAACCCACCACCTCCAGCATATGGGGCCAGTGCCCTACTCCTTTGAGCCACAGGCACCACTTCTCCATCATGTGATTTTTTAAAAATCCCAGAGTGACAAGTAGAAAAGGTATCCTTATAACGCCTATAAAATTTCAGAAGGGTCAAATGCCTTTTCCAAATCACAAAGCTAATAAATGAAGCCTTTGAGATTCAAACCCCTTGTGGCTTACTGACCATAAGCTAAAAGTTGGAAATGTTGAGCCAAAAAAGTTAAGTCACAGCTCTTCCTAATAGGTATTGAGGGAACTAATAAAGAGAATGATACTTACCACTCTCTTCAGGATAAGGCATTCCTAAGAAGCCTTAAGTATAATACATGATAAACATGGAGCTTCTTTCATCCATAAATATGGTACTTAGTGATGAGTGTAACCCTGATCAAAACTATCAGGTTGATCAAAATGAAACATATGTATTTCTATGGCTATAATTTGATGCAGAGTATATTAAAATCAGGGCATTTCAAGGAGTTATTGTTATTATTGGAGATGAGGTTAGTATTGTTGATATCAGCGTTCATAATGTAGTAAGACACTATCATCCAAGGGTCCCCTTCAATTTTATTGTTATCCTCTTATTAATCTCCTGTTGCCATGTAGGTTTGCTAGATTTGGGGGATCCTAACATATGGGTCACTGAGGGAACAGGAGATGCAGAGCCCCTTCTTTTACTTCTCTCTGGTTTCAAATAAAAGTGCAGTTGCTAGGAGAGCAGAACTTAACTAGAGGATATAATATATGGAGGACATGGGCATTTTGAATGTGGGTGGCAAGGTCTGTTGTTCTCTAAAAATACCTCTCGGTTCCCAGAGGGCAGATGACCTTTGAAAGTCACAGCCAAAGATTTAATAGTTGCATCCCTTTCAGAGTATACTCGAGAAAACTCCACCACAGGACGTGGTTTCCTGTAGGCAAAGCTGTTTTCCCTTAACATTGTTGTTCTGTGGATATCAGCATTCCTTGTCTCATTCAACATGATTTTGTTGAGTTTCAGGACAGTGAGTCAGACCAAACGTTTCAACATGAAGCAAAAGAATGCTTCCTGTGCAGTGCACCTACAGCAGTCAGGGAGGCAGGTGCCTGCTTCTCGGAGAGGTAATAAGGACTCAGTCACGTTTCCAACACTGAAGAAAGTCAGTCTACTGCAGAAAGAGATAACTACAGAAACCAAATACTTCTCAAATTCTGTAATAACTGTCTTTACCACTATGTTAAATAAATGAGAACAGAGAAGAGGGTATGATGACCTCAGTCTAGGAAAGCCAAAAAGTCTTCACCATAATCAAGCAAGTTCGCCAAAGTGGAATGAGTTTATTTGACTGTGATACTTATGCGTTCAAAGGCCGGGTGATGGGCCTGAAGAATGTAGGCTGGTAGGAGAATTGAAAACAGCTTTAAGTGACAATAACATTGGAAGCTCAGGCCTCCAGGTAGAAGGTGATAAGGTGGACTGCACAGGTAAATTGAGAATACTTTGTGAAAGGCATTATACAATACACAGACAAGTCTGTGTTTTCTCCTATAAATAATGATCAGAGCGCTTAAAAGTGCTTAAGCAGGTGGCACCCGTAGTTCAGTGGGTAGGGCGCCAGCCACTGGCAGGTTCAAATCTGACCCAGGCCAGATAAACAATAATGGCAACTGCAATAAAAAAAAATAGCCAGGGGCAGCGCCTGTGGCTCAAAGGAGTAGGGCGCCAGCCCCCTACACCAGAGGTGGCGGGTTCAAGCCCAGCCCCAGCCAAAAACTGCAAAAAAAAAAAAAAAAAAAGAAAGAAAGAAAGAAGAGAGAAAAATAGCCAGGCTTTGTGGCGGGCACCTGTAGTCCCAGCTATGTGGGAGGCTGAAGCAAGAGAATCACTGAAGCCCAAGAGTTTGAGGTTGCTGTGAGCTGTGCCGCCACAGCACTCTACCAAGGGTGACATAGTGAGACTCTGTCTCAAAAAAATAATAAAAAAAGAAAGAAAAAAAAAGTGCTTAAGCAGAAAAAAGCATGGGGACAAGATTTGGACGTCTGAAGATAAGTTGTGGTTTGTTGTATAGCTTCTAAAAGGTTTTTACATTATAATTTTGTTAGAACTTTTAAAGGCAAATTATACTGTAACATACTTGAAAATGTACAATTTGAAGTCATTATTAAAGGAAGATTTGTGTGATCCTGTTACACTTATTTTCTTCTCAGACATTCTGCATGTCAACAATTTTTAAATACTTCATTTCTACTTCTGAAAATGTGGTATATGTTTTGATCTGGAATATAAAGTAGTGAACGTGATTAAAATGGACTTACCATGGTCAAAAAGTACTCAAGAATGTTAGATAAAAAGACAGCATTACCCTAATTAAAATAAATGTAGGAAACTAATATTATTTTGCATATCATTTTCAGCTTACCCAAAATAAGATATTAAGCTCTTGCTGCCAAGAAGGTCATATATGCTGGTTACCAGCATGAAGTCTTAGCAGATTGAATTTTGCCAAACACCTCTTTCAATATATAAATTAAACAAATACTCAGGACCTACTATGTGCCAAGTACCATTCCAAGGAATAGAGATCTGGCAGGGAAATAAAACAAATATAGGTTCCCACAGAATTCACAGAAAAGAATTAAGGGACTTCTGTATAGTAATATTCCTGGGTTTTCTGCTCCGAGAAAGATAATCCATCATAAACTATAACTGCAAACACCCTAATAATCATTTAGCAGTTCTCAGGGATTGGTACCTTTCAGTTGATGGGAACTTGTAAATCTAATCCTCTCATTGCACAGAACTCTTGAAGAAATAGGTAAGTGAATGAGTTGGGCTGAATCATTGTTGACAGTACTCACCATCAGAAAGGGCCACAGTCAAGATGCCAGAGGGTAAGAGGCGGGGCAGCCCATGAAGAGAATGGTAATCAAGTAGAATTACAGTAGAAGTTGGAAAGTTGCCTTCACGATTTTCCCTAAACAACCATTCATGCTAACGGTGTTAGCATGATCACCATTTCACTCGCAGAATACAGAGTTCTTAATATCCTTCTCAAAACACCAATGACCTAAAAATTCTTCTTTTTATTTAAATTCAAACTCCAAAGGGTTAAGTAACTTTCCAGGAGGTAATCTGGCTGTTGTCTCCAGGTTCATGGGGTTTTCAAATTTGCATACAAATGATTCCATCCTTAAAGGAAAACCCCAGATGGTTGTAATGATGTGGTACACATGTATGATAGTGGAATCAAGTATTTTACCATGAATAATATTTTAAAAATTCTTGCGACATGCGTCACTTGAAAGCACTGTAGTCCCTCCTTGTCTACAGATTTTCTTGCCCCAGTTTCAATGACCAGTGGTCAACCACCATACTTAAATAGGGAAATACAGTAAAATAATATTGTGAGAGTAAAGGAGACCACATTCACACAAGTCCCTTAATTCTGCTGTATTGTTATAATTGCTCTGTTTTTATTAGGTATTCTTTTAAGCTTGCTACGCCAAATTTATAATTAAACTTTTTCATAGATAGGTATAGAAAAAAAACACAGCTCCGTCCTACCATAGGTACTAGGCCAGGCATCACCTGAGCATTTGGTAATGTGTCCTCCACAGAGAAAGAGGCACTGCTATACCCCATTTGTGAGAATCATAAAGTTCTTGTATAGTTATAAGGGTATCCCATCAAAACTGAACTAAGCCAGGCGTTGGTAGTGAGAGAGGTATGTTTTCAAGGGGGGAAATATGGTGTCTCCTCTAAACAGAGAAGTGCTTTCCAAAGTTGCCTGACCATAAGAATCCCAGTATTATGTCTCTCTTTAGAGATGTAATGTCTAATTTAGTAGAAAGTAGCCTCATAGGATACTGAGCTCCTGAGATGTGGCTAGCATGAATTGGGATGGGTTGTTATATCATGCACTTGCCAGATTTTGAAGACTTAGTAAGAATGAAAAAGGAAGAAAACTGTATCATTTATTGCATGTAAAAATGATCAATTTTTTTGTATATCAGATTAAATAAATGTATTAAAGTAAAATGACAGCTTGGTGCCTGTGGCTCAAGCGGCTAAGGCGCCAGCCACCTACACCTGAGCTGGCGGGTTGGAATTCAGCCCGGGCCCACCAAACAACAGTGACGGCTGCAACCAAAAAATAGCCGGGCGTGGTGGCGGGCACCTGTAGTCCCGGCTACTTGGTAGGCGGAGGCAGGAGAATCGCTTGAGCCCAGGAGTTGAAGATTGCTGTGATGCCATAGCACTCTACCCAGGGCAACAACTTGAGGCTCTGTCTCAAAAAAAAAAAAAAAGTAAAATGACCTAATTTTTTAATGTGACTTTTTTAAATGTGGCTATTAGAAAATTTGAAATCACATATGTAGCTTGCATTCTGTTAATGCTGCTTTGGGGACTCTGACTTGCTAAGTTTAGAAAGGAATTCAGACTTATTTAATAAAACCCTAAGAGATATTTATAATCAGAAATCTTTGGTATATCTTGTAAAAATATATAATGCTCATTATAAAAACTGATGAGAAAAGGAAGCCCTGGTGGGGAGGAGAAAAGACTAGGGACTGCCTCTTTCCTAGGCTTTACTTCCAAACTCTCCTCCAGGCTTTTGCATTTAAAAAGAAGTTCAACATCAAGGGTAACAGTATAATATATGAACTAGGTATAGGGGAGTATGTGTTTTACGTAGGAACTGTAGGTACAGCTTATGTGCAGCTGTTGGCACCCCTCCCCCTTCCCAAACGTTTGCAAGGGAATAAAACGTGTAGAATTGGAAAGATTTAGTAGTTTGTAACTAAGTCATCAGACTGAACATCTTCACTTCTGCCAGTGGCTAGGCACCCCACAGAGTTCATTGAAAACTGATTCATTACAAAGAGGAAAACAAGTGAAACAAGTAGGCTCGGCCACCAGGGGGTACTCACCAGTGTCAATGCTTTAAGTGAATGTGGAGAGTCTCCCATAGTTTACACAAGTTGAAATTTGTTGTCCAACCCCTAGATGAACTACTAATTATTGATATCTGTCTTGATGTGCCTGAGGAGAATGGTTCTCAAAGGGAATCAATGTTCAAATTATAGTATGTGTCTTGACCATGGACGTTATTGAATTTTGGCTAATATTTGCTACTCTTTCATTTATAGAAAGCAGTGTAATGAACCTGACTCTCACGGTCCTGACTTGCCCTCCTCATCACATTCACAATGAGCTCAGGTCAATCCATATACATGTTGCGTATTTCCAAAGTTTACTTTTTTCCTTATTGTACATCCCTTGGCTATTGATGGAGCAGAAAAGAAAAAACCACTATCAATTGCAAAACTCCTCATCAGTCACTAAGATTCTTCTGTATGCTGTTTAGGATTTTGCATGTATAAGGCAACACAAAGCTAAATAGATTTTCATTTACTATGTATTTTTTCAATTAAATGCTTATTTTTTCAGATTATACATATAGGTCAGCTGGACAGATTTTGGATAGTAGAGAAAAGTACAAAGAAGGAAGTTTATAATCCCACCACGTACTGTGAAAGTGAAATTTTGCTAAGAAGCATAATTTCATTTAAGTCATAGTGAGTACATGGTGGATTTTACTTAACACAACCATCTAAGAGCCAGTAGGAAGATGAAAGTAGTTCAAAAGAGGATGTCAGTTGAGGTGGTGCCTGTGGCTCAAGGAGTAATGAATGTAACAAATATATATTGAATTGTGTAAAAAGTATTCTAGAATAAGATTGGTTAATAACATACAAAACTGGTTAATATTCTAAGCCTTTGGGGTTATAATTTATGCTAGATTAAAAATTTATTTGCACTAATCAGTTTTCTACTAATTAACATGTAACTTTTTGGAGTTATAAAAATATATGGGCCCAAATGGATAATAAATATTATAGTAATTCAAACCGAGTTGCATTTCTCTGGATGTATTGAAACTAGTAGGAGGGTATGGTATGGGGAACTTGTTAAAAAACACTCTACTTGGTGGCACCTGTGGCTAAAAGGAGTAGGGTGCCGGCCCCATATGCCAGAGGTGGCGGGTTCAAACCCAGCCCCAGCCAAAAACTGCAAAAAAAAAAAAAAAAAAAAAAAACACTCTACTGTTACTTGGAACCATATACAATCATCCTTTGGTTCCATTCCCAAATTTTGGATAATTGTTTTTAATAGTGAAGATAACTACCATTACCCTTATAAATATCCTACTAGTCTCCATGAATTTTTGGCACATAGTTAAAATGTACTAAATATTTTATCCATTTAATTCTACTGGAAAAGCTCAAAGTTATTCATCAAATGATATATTTCATATGTTCACAACTCTTTGTATGTTAACAGAAATATATCAGAAATACAGTCTCATGCTTTCAGGACAGGGTATCATTGAAAGTCTTGACCTTTTTAAAAATTTCAGATTAATACAAAGCTTCTTACAATTAAGTTACATTGTTTGTATTTGTAAAGTCAAGTCCAAGTTGTAGTTGTATCCTGCACCCAGGAAGTGTGCTGTGTACCTCCACGTTCCATTATTCTACCTCCTCCATTGTTCTATTATTCCCACTAGGTAGGAACTCATTAACTCCCCTCCTCCTCTTCTTTTTTTTTTATTTTTATTTTTTTTGGTTTTTTTTTTTTTTTTTGTAGAGACAGTTTCACTTTATCGCCCTGGGTAGAGTGCTGTGGCGTCACACAGCTCACAGAAACCTCCAACTCCTGGGCTTAGGCAATTCTCCTGCCTCAGCCTCCCGAGTAGCTGGGACTACAGGCGCCCGCCACAACGCCTGGCTATTTTTTTGTTGCAGTTTGGCTGGGGCCGGGTTTGAACCCGCCACCCTCGGTATATGGGGCAGGTGCCCTGCTCACTGAGCCACAGGCGCCGCCCTCCTCCTCTTCTTAAATTGAGTTTTTCTCTCATGTGAGCACGTTGTTGTTAATCTACAAGTTTCATGTTAGTATTGAGTACATGTTAAAATTAAATAGCATTGTTTAGTCAAAAGATACAAAGTAGCTGTGTTGGTCAAAGGATTGTACAACACAGTCACTATAATTGATAACAATGTGTTGTATTCTTAAAAATTACTAAGGGAGTGGATTCTAAGTCTTTTTACCACAAAATAAAAATGGTACATATGTAAGGTAATACAGTGTTAATTGCCTCATTTTAGCCATTCTATAATGTATACATATTTTCAAATAATGCGTTGTACATGATAAATATACATAATTATATCATTCTACATAAATTTAAAAATAAAAATAAAATGTGCACTCTACCTACTTTTTATGGGAAATCATGAAGTATTTTCTATTAAGGAATTAAGTAACAAATTATTGATTTTAACAAAAAGAAATAAAAATGTTTAATCGTTTAAACATAAATTTGCAAGTAATTGATACCTGGCATTCACTGCTTGTCTAAGAGAACCAATTATTCCTTAAGTCAAAAAATACCTAAATTCTCCCAGAAACTCAAGCTCATGAAAACATGAACAGAAAATGCACATAGAGTTCTACATGGAAAATGTTTCTTTTTAAAAAAGAGAGAGAAACTTTAAGCTCATCTTACTTATCAAGTGATAATAAATACAGAAAATGCTGGCACTTCACTCAAATGGGAAGGCAGGTTCCAACTTGTTTGTTAAAATTCAAAGTCATCTGTCTTATTTGTAGTTTGTCCCATTTTTCTGAAAGTACATAAATATGTGTATGGCTCCTCTAAGCCTTTCTCCTTTCAATATGATCAATAGATTGAACATTGAGCATGTCGTGGGTAGTATAAGAAATAATGAGCACAACTTAAACAGCACGTGCATGTTACATGTGGAATTTATAATCATCGCAAAACCTGATATGAACGAAATATCTAATAATTCGGTTCTTTTTTTGTAGTATGTGCGTTTGAACATATAATATTAGCACCTTGCATTTGTTTAAGTACTTATTTATATTGTTAGTTTGGTGAAATGGCTTGTGAAAGTCAGAAACTCAGAAAGCGTTGGGGCTAATGTTTGGACCCTGGTTTTCTTTCTGCAAGACCAAGGCTATTTTTACATAGCTCACCAAAAAGGGAGAACCACTGTGAAGGGAAATTTCTTTGTTATCTGGAGCAATAATGTAGAAGTTTAAAAGTATTATCCAAGTTGTCATAAGCCTATTATTTCTTTATGTTACTGCACTAAAAGACAGCACTCATGGCTAAATGCCATGCTTAACAATACTTTATATTGTTTAGGACTGGAATTGTGCCTGAAATGTACATTTTTATCCCCAAATGTGTTATGTAATATTTTAAATCTGACAAAGAACCTGATGATTTCGTGGCATCCTTTCAAATGTAAATGTGAAATTTTAAAGACACAGGCAAATATTCAGAATAGATGCTGTGACCATAGAGAAACTTGATTTGAAGGAATGAAAGGGGAGGTGAAGAGTAATAAGTGACCCTTTGGCAACTTTACGGCTGCTTTGCCTTATAGATCCTCTCGCAGATGCTCCCCAATCCATTTCAGCAGGTCTAGCATTTGAAGCAGGACCTGTACAAGGCTATGTGTTCATATTCCCCACAACTACTTAGAAAGAGGGACCGATGGAGCATTCCCTTTCTTTTTAAAACAATGGCTTCTCCTGTTTCATTCACTGTCATCTTCTCAGCTGCTTTTCCTAATTCCTCCCATTGGTCTCTAAGGCAATGGCCTTCAAATTTCCATCATGTTCTTGTGTCAGAAAGAAAAACACAATTAAATTCAAGTGGGGGGAGGGGAAGAGAAGAGGAAGGAGGGCGTTTGGTAAGCTCTCACCTTATGGGCACAAGGTCCGGGTACATGGCACACCTCCTGGGTGAAGGGCTGAACTACAACTTGGACTTTACCTAGGAGATACAAACAATGTAACCTAATCATTTGTACACTTACATTAATCTGCCAAAAAAAATTAATAGACAAAAATTTTTAAATTATATAAAATGGAAAAAGAATACGATCACATTTATAGATTATGGGGGTGAGGACATGGGTATTTCTTTCTGGAGGCTACCATTCAAACCACCACAAAGGCCTTATAGGGTATCATAAGGTACTTAAAAGCATCAAGAGAGGGCAGTGGCTCAACAGAGTAGGGTGCTGGCCCCATATGCCAGAGGTGGCGGGTTCAAACCCAGCCCCAGCCAAAAACCTGCAAAAAAAAAAACATCAAGAGAGGCATGAGTATAGTCATAAAATGGTAATGATAAAAAACAAATTTGGATCATGCTTTCCATTGACACAAAATTAAAAACATATTCCTTCTCAAAAATGAACATTTGTTTATAAATCATATTTGCATGTATTTAAATAAACATGTAAAACATATGCAAAAAAACAACAGAAATGCAAATATAAATAGAAGCATTATTTCTCTTTTGTACCCCAATGAAGAGATGTGTATACTACAGTTTGAGACTTTATCTTCAGTGTGGTAGGATAGCTGGGGCTATATTCTTTTATTTCTATTTTTTTCCTTTTTTTATAATTTTTATTGCAAACTATTAGGAAGTACAGGTGTTCTTATCGTATGGATGAATTATATCATGAAGTCAGAGCTTTTAGTGTACCCAGCACCAGAATACGTGTAGTGTACATTGTACCAAATAAGTTAGTTTTTTTTTAAAAATCAGCCCCTTGCTGCCCTTCCCTGCTTCTTAGTGTCTAACATGCTTTATACCACTTTATGACCACATGTACCCACTGCCTGGCTCCCACATGTTAGTGAGGACATAGGGATTTTGTTGTTTCTTTTCTTTTTTCCATTCCTGAGTTGCTTCACTTAGGATATTGTTCTCCAGTTCCATCCTAGTTACTACAAAGGACATTATTTCAATTCCTTTTTATGGGTAAGTAGTATTCCTTGATATTTGAGGTTGAACAATTAAGTTTGGGAACTCATCCTAGAAAAATTGGCACATACTTCATTGCTGAAAATCACTGTGATCACCTTTGAAGTACTCTCCTTGGGAACCTAGGCACCCACGCCAGCACCTAGTTTACCCTTCAAGAGCGATTTTGGAGCTCTTTCTGGGGCTATATTCTCTCCTACGTGACAGTATCAGTTTGTATGGCCTTAACTACCATCTTTAGTTTGATAACTGTTCGGTATATCTCTCCAGCTCAGGTTTTTCTTGCTTCCAAACCTGCACATCCACTTGAGTACATGACACCCTTCCTTGGTTGCCATATATGCAGCTTCAATTTTTCACTGAAATGTTTTCTTCTGCCCCAGCCCACATTTATTCTACACCAGCATCATATCATCTACTTGGTTATTAAGCAATTGGAGTCCACGTGACTCCATTACTTCGCTCCCTTTTTATATGTAAAGGATGTCCCAAAGGTCATCCATAAAGTCATGATACATAGGGGAAATGGTAGCTAAATGTACCTTTATTTACAAATACTCATTACAAAATTTTACAGACAGGTGGCCAACATATAGAGAATATTTTGTATTTTGTATTTGAATTTAATATAATCTTAATCAGTATGCTTTTGATGTGTTTAGGCTCAATACAATTCAAAAATGCATAATGAATCATTTGATTTCAAGTTTATATAGAAGGAAATTGTGCACATGTGTGTATTTATAGATTGCTAAGAACTTTGTGGATGAAAAGCGTATTAATGGCGATACTTGCTCTTCTAGATTTTGACTGTACTTTGAAGTGATTGTAATCAAAACCATACTGTACTAGCACTGGGCTAGAGAAATGACTGTGAGTGGATTAAAACTGAGTGTCTAGGGAAACGTGCAAGTAAGGGTAGAGAGCTTATCAGCTGAGATGATGCTCTGCATTTTATCTGATGATGCGTACTATCAGTTCTGTGTGAATAGCCTATTTTATCTAATAAATGGTATCTTGCAACTATTCATGTACCTGTACCTTTAAGCATCCACCAGAATAAATTCCTAGTAGCTTAAGGAACTATCTAGAAATATAAATTCATATAAATGATAAGAGGTATGACATTATCAGCTTATGATGGGAGAGAGAATTTTAGTAAGGCAAGAGACCTGGAAAGACCTAAAACCTAAATTTGGCAGACAACTGATAGTTTAAAGTTTACATACAGCAACAGAAACCATATACCAAGTTGAAAAATAAATGATGGACTTAGAGAAAGTATTTCCAAAACATATGACCATTGGAGATTAATAATACTAATACATAAAGAGGATGTGAAAAGGCATTTCACACTAAAGGTCAAATAAATGGCCTATAAACATAATAAATAATAATCTCCACTAGTAATAGCTACACACATTGAAGTAATATGGTTATTGTGCCTATTTTTTATTTACTTTATCTTTGTTTTGATGGAGCCAGCCATTTGACATGAAGTTACAAATTTTGCTATGTCACTACCAGACAGGCATTATAATCTGTGGCCTTATTTGTTGCAATTGTCCAAGAAATAACATCTTTTCAATTGGTTACAAATACCGTAATTAATTTTATTAATCCATTAATAAATTTTCCAGGAACTTTATTGTTCTTGATTGAAAGTTCAAAAAAGAAAAAAGAATATCTTGTTCAAAATTTCTTCAAATTTTACTTTGGGGTTTAAAAACTTTTCAGTTGCCTTTCACTGTATATGAATAAGTTTTCTTTGTTTCTTAGAGGCTTTATACTAACTGGCTCTTTAATTCATTGATAGCATATTGTGATTAAATTTCCCCATCAGCTTCATACTTCTGTTTTCATAGCTGAAACTTACTCGGATACATTTATGGCCCTTCCAAGAACAGTATTCGGGAATAATTTTTCTTTTTTTTTGAGACAGAGTCTCACTATGTGGCCCTCGGTAGAGTGCTGTGGTGTCACAGCTCACAGCAACCTCAAACTTGTGGGCTTAAGTGAGGCTCTTGACTCAGCCTCTCAAGTAGCTGGGACTACAGGCACCCACCACAATGCCCGGCTATTTTTGTTGTTGTTGTTGCAGTTGTCATTATTGTTTTAGATGGCCCAGGCTGGGTTCGAACCCACCAGCCTCAGTGTATGTGGCCAACTCCCTATGGTCACTGCCCTGGTATAATTTTTTTATATACATAGGTATCTTTAAAACAAACTTGTGTACAGCTTTTCACAGAGAAAGTTGTTCTAGCTGTGTCAGCTGTGATTCAAACTTCTATGTGTGGAGGAGGATATGGGGGTAGTTGGGAAAGCCTTTAAGAAATAAATTATAAAAAATATAATGCTTTCCTGTGATACAAGTATATGAAATGACCGTGAGAGATATTCTTACTCTTTGTCTCCTCATTTTTCCCACAAGTATTATCTGGTCAAGTATAAAAATTGACATTTGCAGAGGACCTTTCTATAAAAGATGATAAATCAGAAATAATTTATTTTAGAAAAAGATATAAACATATATATCCTGCTGCCCCCCCCCAAATAAACATATATATTCCCTTTCTTCAAAGTGTGAAGGCTGAAAAACAAGGGGATAATCTTTAAAGTGTGAAAAATATTGATTTGTGACAGTTTTACAAAAAGGCTTCAGATTATTTTTCTTCCTGGATGGTCTCTTATGCTTAGATCAGTTGACACTCTAACTTGAACCTCTTTGCTTTTGAATACCCTTTTATTTTTGCAAAAGAATTTCATAGTACTCTCTAATTCTTCTTAGGTATTCATTGCTAAAAAAGGAAAGGGTCATTCTGAGAACCAAATATACTGATATATTCCTTCATGTAACAAGTTTTGTGTGTTTCCTTTGTTTCCATACGATGAATTTTCTCTGTTCTCCTCCCCTCCCAGAAATTGCTCCACTCAACATTTACAAAAGGTCCATTTCCAACCACTTTATTTATTTCTAAAGCAAAGATATTAGATATTCAAATTAGACTTACTTTACAATATCAAGCTAATAACTCACACAAACAAATCCAGCATTCAATGAAATATCCCCAATGCACGTATCTCAAGCTGTAGATATTTATGCATCATCCATCACTCGGAAGGAATTCACAATGAAAGGATCAAATCAAGTGGAAAAACTAGAATAAAAATAGTGGATTACTCCTCATCAGGAGTATTATACTCTTTATTATATTTAATAAAAATAAAAATTAATTTTCCGGAGACAGTCCTTCTAGGATTTTTTAGCTTTATGTTTAAAGTTAATGATTAATCTTTGCTTATAAACTAAAAGGTAGACTAAAAAATACAGAATCAGAGAGTCCATTTTTGCATCAGGTGAAATATATAAAGCATAATAGCGTGTTAAATTGCCTAAGAAAATTGAGCTAGAGTAAAAATGCCAGAACAAACACATTAAGGAAAGATGGACGGAAGAGGATAGAGTAAAATGTACGCATCTGTCAAATACACTCATATTTTCGTTACGTGTGCCAGGGTAATACAAGAAAGCAGTGATGACAACAAAAACAGGACGGTGGGTCGGATTTTACTTTTCATTTAAAAAAAATTCTTCACTTCAAGGGGAAATTTTCTTTTTGAGTTTAGCTCAATTATTTCAGATCTTGCTCATTTAAATGGGTGCTTTACTTTCTTTCTGAGATTTTTTTGGTGGGTGAAAAGAAAGAAAGAAGTTGGCCTGTATTCTGAGTAAATGAATTGTTTATTACTCATTTTCAAGATTTCTCAAGGGCAGAAAAGGGAGAACTATGCAACCCTACTGCCTTTCTGAATCTCAGAATGAAAGGATACATTCTGCTGTATAACATTTGAAATTAAAATCATGACGCAACATTATAAATGATAAAATTGTTTGCGTTTCTCTGTGCAATACATTATTAGATTTCTTTCTTTGATACATTTTTAGATGTCTCTGTACTATTCACATTCAGTTTTTTTAAAAAAGCTTTTATAGACCGAATGGCCTTCTCTACTTTGTATCATTTTGTATAAATGATTTTTAAGAGGGATAAAATTATACCACTTATTTTATCCAAGGACCAACACTTTAACACAAAACTTCCAACAATTCATTATAAATTTGTCGAAAGACTATATGGATGATGATTCTAACTCTTGAGTTGTTCACATTTGCCTTCACATTAGAATGAAGCAGAGAATCAGATCCATATTCCGAGGGGTAAAAACTGGACATCAATATTTCTCTAAAGATCGTTGTGTGAGTCTACAGGGTAGCTAGTCTGGGAACCACTGAGAAGAAACTGAGAGTCAAGAAGGTTAAGAAACTTCCCTAAGGCTAATGAGATTCTTATGGGCAGTGGTGACTAAATCATTGGCTTCCCTAGTCAATGACTCTTCACTATGTGGGAAGGCCTCTTGCCACTGACGTCTTTTACTGCTGAAATAAATGAATTCAAAGACCAGAGGAGAGGAAAGAGGGAGTTCAGAATTATATTTAGACACAAATACCAATAAGGCTATTTCTCCGAGAACTCTGACTTTTCTTAACACATGATTATTTAGCTGAGAAATACAACTAAGTGGACGCACACGTTATCAGGTGATTCTGATATACCAGTTTACATATCTTGTCCTAGGCAATGATTCTGAATTTCTAAAAACAGCTGGCCTCACAATGGAATAAGCCGGGGTACATGAAGACATTCCAAGGTGTAGGCGTAGGTAGTTTTAAAGGAATTTATTTCTAGATCTTTCACTTTTTTGGTGCTGTTTACCAAAACTCAATTGCCTGGGATTCCTAAAATTCCTTTAAAACTACCTAAGCCTATAGTCAAGATTTCAGGCTGTTTCTCATTTCTCTCCTCCCCTTTCTGAACGACTTCCCCCACTTAAAGGAAAGAAAAGTTTATTTTTCTTCTACCTCTAATCTTACTAGGATTTTAAACAAAAGAAATATAAATGACTTTCATGATTAGGCAATACAGCTTTTTGCAAGGAGGTTGTTGCTAGCTCCGTGTTTTCACCCAAACCTGTAAGAAAGACCTGATAACTTGTGAGCTGACAGGTCATGAAAAATGAATTTTGGGGCGGCGCCTGTGACTCAGTGAGTAGGGCGCCGGCCCCATACATGGAGGGTGGTGGGTTCAAACCCAGCCCCTGCCAAACTGCAACAACAAAAAAATAGCAGGACGTTGTGGCAGGTGCCTGTAGTCCCCGCTACTGAGGCTGAGGCAAGAGAATCACCTAAGCCCAAGAGCTGGAGGTTGCTGTGAGCTGTGATGCCACGCGCTCTACGGAGGGCAACGGAGTGAAACTCTGTCTCTAAAAAAAAAAGAAAAATGAATTTTGATGAAAGATTACAATGTATTTTTTTTTTTAGAGAGACAGAGTCTCACTGTACCGCCCTCGGTAGAGTGCCGTGGCGTCACACAGCTCACAGCAACCTCCAGCTCTTGGGCTTATGTGATTCTCTTGCCTCAGCCTCCCAAGCAGCTGGGACCACAGGCGCCCGCCACAACACCCGGCTATTTTTTTGTTGCAGTTTGGCCGGGACTGGGTTTGAACCCGCCACCCTCGGCATATGGGGCCGGCACCCTACTCACTGAGCCACAGGCGCCGCCCCACAATGTATTTTTAGTATATGCATTGCAAGTGGCTCAATGAATTAAGGTATATTACTATAAGAAAATTTCTTCCATTTCCTTTATATATTTGAATAAGAATTATTTTTACATATATCTATATAAACAAAAAATAAGGACAGGATTGATGCTGAAACCTTTCCAATTCTAGAAATAATTTAAATTCTTCTATAGGTACATAAATTAATTGATAAACCCCTAGCCATCTTATTAAGAGATACATTTTCAAAAAAATTGTATTTGTGTTTATCACATTTTATAATATACATATATTGTTTTGCTCTATTATACATTATTAATCATTCTAATGATGTATTTTTACACTTAGGTATTATACTGATAAAGAAAAAGTATTCGTTATATATACATATTGCTCCAGAAAAGTATAATAGGTGATCAATAAAATATTTTTAAATATCTATATTTGCAACGAATATGCCTCAAATTATATCACTTCTAATCATTTAACTGAATATGAAAAATAAATTTTAAATGTAAATTTAAAAATCTATAAGAGGCCAAAAGATTTTCAAAATTCTTAGATGTTATATAAGCAAGAAATTCCAGAGACCGCAATCAGTATCTCTAAGAATAGATATTTGTCATAGCTCCTAAAAAATTCCAACAGTCTGCCTTCTACTTAAAAGATAATAGTAGGCCTGGTGCAGTGACTCATGCTTGTAATCCCAAAACTTTGGAAGGCAGAGGCGGGGCAACATAGCAAGACACCATCTCTATACAAAACAATAAAAAAAATAGTCGGGTCTGGTGGTGGTTGGCTGTAGTCCCAGCTACTTGGGAGGCTGAAACAGGAGGATTATTTGAGCCCAGAATTCTGAGGTTACAATGAGCTATGATGACATTACTACACTCCATCCTGAACAATACAGTGAGACTCTGTCTTAAAAAACAATAATAAAAATGAATTACAGTAACTATTCAAATAATGTTTTTAATAAAACCATATATACTTATTAAAAGAATATTTACATATTTGTAGTTTGTGGACTCAACATCATGGATGTATAGTATATAAATGAAGCTCTTAGTTTGCAAATATCAGAGGTAAACTAGTAAAATGCATAAATTTAAATTATCCTAATGTATGCATAAGTTAGTGTCACCTCCATCTTGTTAGTAAGAGGATATTTTATAGTCTTTCTCTGTATTACATACATATTTGTGTGTGTATGTACATGTATTTGGACTAATAGATCAGAGGACAGTAATAATACTAGAATTAATTAAAGAAAATATTATAATTTTAAGAATTACTTTATGGTAATTGTTTCACTTAAATGACGAGATCAAAAGAATACAGGATTTCCTTTACTTAACAAGTTTCATCTTTTTTCCAAACATTTATCCAGCTGATTAAAGTGTACTGCTTCATTTTCTTCAAAGTGTCTTTGAGTATTTCTGTTTACTCAAAGTATTTCTGAGTAAACAGAAATATCCCATTAGAGAACTTCAACACCGCCCAAGTCTTAAAGAGTTCATTTGTGCACAGTTGGCATTAATTGTCTGTCCAAGCTTCTGATAACATCATGAATAAGTTGACAGGGTTTATGAGAAATAGGAACATACAGTCCTTAAAGACAGTGTGGTTGGAGAAAGAGATTTATGTTTGAAATTACACAGACTTGTATTCAAATCTGAGGCTTTACCTTTTAAGCAAGATATTGACAGACTCTACCCTCTGGGTTTTTTTTTTTTCTGCAAAAAAAAATCCTCTTTTCTAGTATCCCTGTGAAGATTCAAAGAACTAAGAATGTTTACAGTAAGAATAGTATTAACTCTCCTACCTTTCCCTGATTAGATTTGTACAATTGGGAGGAAAACTATACAAAGTAAGTACATTGTTTAGTATTCTGGTTGTGAGTACATCAAAGCCCTGACTTCAGCATGATAAAATTCATCCATGTAACAAAAAACACTTGTACCCCCTAAATGTATTGAAATAAATAAAAGAAGTTACACAAAAGACTGGATAAATTATACCTGGCAGAGAACAGCAAAAGACAATTTACAGGGCAAAACCACCTATTAAAATATTTTAAAATATTAGATATGACTAACTTGTCAGATATTATAACCAAATGCCACTCAAAGTAAAATGAATGGAATACTTGTTTATTTACTTTATTGGCTTAATATCAAGGACATATCGTGTGCTATACACTGTGCCTGGTGTTGAAATACTGAATATCTTATTAGTACAATTTGAATACACATTAGAACCTTTGTAAGTCAGCCAATGAAGGGACTGTAACAAACATGTCAACATGAGGAGGTGGTCAATATAAGAAACTAGGCCTCCTGTACTGATACGAACATGTAATGTGTGTCCTCTCTGTGGTCAGCTTTAGAAGGTGATCAATGTAGAGAGGTGGTCAATTATGTAGGTTCTACTGTATACACATATACACATATAGATATATGCCCACGTATACATATATTTGATGTAAACTTTGAGTTATAACAGTCAGTGCCATAGGCATTGTTTATATGCATATACATTCTTCAAAGGACTTGTGTATGGGGATGTAGAGTCTTACCAGAACCATAGGATCCTTTTCACCTCTCCTTTTGAAGTTTGTTAATGATGCGTCATCCAAATAACCCTATACATGGCAATATGGCTTGAGAAGATGTTAGACTTGTATTACACATGATGAAGCTTTAAATTATTTCTGTACATTGATGCAGGTGTGGATAGATAATGCAAGATATATATAGAAAATTATACATCAAACAAAATCTCTTGTTAAATAAGGAGTAGCTTCTATGATAACATAGGCTTAAGGCTTTTCATTTGATTTCACAGAAGTAATGGGAAATACGTTTCCTCAAGTAGAATTATCTCTTCAGCACTCTGACAGTTGAAGAAAGCTAGAGGGAGAAAGGAACAAGAGAAAGAGTTTAATGGACAATGCTTTGCTGGAAGCCAAACCAACAGCTTATATTTCAAAGCTGACAGGTTTTCCCTTTTTGATTTGCTGTCATTGAAGCTTTTGGCTATACCTTGCCTGTGGCTAGGCTATTGTCAAAGATTAAAATGCTTAACTGGAAACTAAATGCAACTTAACTCCCAATTTAAGTTTCCATTATTTTTGAAAAGTAAAAGATTAAAAGAATTGTATAATTGCAATTCTGGGGAAGGAAGTAATTATAGGAAAGGTGGAATGCATTTCAAGTGGGAGGGAGATTTATCTTCTTGGAGCAAAGCGGGATCTAAACTATCATTCTTTTAAAATTGGTCTGGAAATATATTTTCACCTGGAAAATCTACTATACTTTTAGTAATTTCCTTGTCATGTTACTGTTTCCTTCTCTGTTATCAATTCTGAATTCCATGTTCCCCTTCATATCTGCCTCCTATTGTATTAGTTCTTCTAAAGTTATTAGCTCTTCTAAGTTGTGCAATATTCCACAAACATTATAGCAATTGATTTTAGGCTGAAATGTTAACATATTGACATTTAGAGTTAGTAATAACCTGAGTTATTTATAAAAGAAATGTATAAAAAAGATAAAACACAACTATAGCCCAGGATGAAGGAGGGAAGGAGGGGGATGGGAGGGGAGGGAAGGAAGGGGATGGGAGGGGAGGGAAGGAAGGGGATGGGAGGGAAGGAGGGGGATGGGAGGGGAGGGAAGGAGGGGGATGGGAGGGAAGGGAGGGAGGGCGATGGCAGGGGAAGGGGGAGGTTGATGAAGGGAGGGTAAAGGGTGGGACCACACCTATGGTGCATATTGTAAGGGTACATGTCAAATCTATTAAGCGTAGAGTATAAATGTCTTAACACAATAAGTAAGTAAGTCAGGTGAAGGCTGTGTTAAGCAGTTTGATGTAAGCTTTCCAAATTGTATATAAAATCAGCACATTGTACCCCATAAATGCATTAATGTATACATGAATTTAAAAAAAAGAAATTTATACTCAAGTAATAATGTCTGTTCACTTAAGCAGCTCAACAAGTACATTTAGAATTTGGTTTATGAAATATCTACTCCAGACAACAGGGTATTCTGTTTTCAAATTATCTTAGCAGGCTGAGCACAAAGCAATGATACATCCCATCATAATTTCCGTGGAAGCCCTGCCACAAATTTCATGTAACTATATCAGGCAACTCTTAATGCCTACTGTGAAAATGGTCCAGGAAAAGAAAAAAAAAAAAAAAAAAAAAAAAAAACAGCTTTCTTGTTAGATAGAAGCACTGTTTAGTCATGTTTTCTCCCGGCATACAAAATCTATGCCCTACTCTGAGGGTACCTATACACCATGGACTATATCTTACATGTAATAGGATGTAATATGGGTGATGGGCAATTTCCAGCATACTTTTCACTCTCAAAAAAGCATAATACAAATGAGACTGGTGTTATTGTTTGAAACTTTCCTCATTTATAGAAGACGAAACTGCTTGCAAAGATAGGTACATCAACTATTATGAGCAACAGAAGACTCATGACATAGTACATACATTGTGGGGATGGAAAACCATTGTCCTGGATGTGCCCCTCAGAAGTCTCAGTGATAGGTGAATAGATCCAGGGCTCCTTCTTCAGAAAGGTCCCAACTCAGTGTGACGACAGCTTCCCTCTTCCAAATTTCTCTCTATGGAATTTGGAAGGTCTTCATCCGCGCACTAACACACGTCAGGCTTCTCAATTTTCCTAATGGTGTGTTAATACCATCCGCCCATCTGTTATCCAAAATGTGTCAATCTTTATCCATTAGAACTCCCAGAATTTCATACTAAACCAGAGCTTCAAATTGTCTGCATTCCCACTCACATCAAAAAATTGACTAGAGGTCACATTTCAGAGTTATAATACGTGTACTATAACAAGGTGCCTACTTCTAAGGAACTACTGCCAACCCTACAATTTTGTGATTCTGTAACTCCAAAGAACTTCTATTCATTTTTCCCTTTGTACAGTCCAGGATCATTTCTTATACCACCAAGTTACATGCCTGGGCCACGTTAACCTGCCTTTCCCAGAGTAAAATACCATGTTTCTATTTTGACATTCGGCACTTAGACTCCATCAGACATCAATCAAGAAAATCACTGCCCAGGAATGGATTAACAAGCTGTGGTATATGTATACCATGGAATACTATTCAGCCATTAAAAAAAATGGAGACTTTACATCCTTCGTATTAACCTGGATGGACGTGGAAGATATTATTCTTAGTAAAGCATCACAAGAATGGAGAAGCATGAATCCTATGTACTCAATTTTGATATGAGGACAATTAATGACAATTATGGTTATGGGGGGGGGAAACAGAAAAAGGGAAGGAGGGAGGTGGGTGGGGCCTTGGTGTGTGTCACACTTTATGGGGACAAGACATGATTGCAAGAGGGACTTTACCTAACAATTGCAATCAGTGTAACCTGGCTTATTGTACCCTCAATGAATCCCCAACAATAAAAAAAAAAAAAAAAAAAAAGAAAATCACTGAAGAACACTTTTTATGGTTGATATAAATAATCTCATGTCCTTGGATTGTCAAGAATGCCAAGGTACACTCTTCTGGGAGATAGACCTTTTACAATTTCACATCAGGACAATAGTTTAGGATGGGAATTATTTCTTGTTGTCTTATTTCAGGTACCAACATGGTCATCTGAAAGGTATTCTACAGCTGTTAGTGCCTGGCTTTGGGGGGTAATTTAAATGAATACATTTTATGGATACTGCCCACCACAGCCTGGCAATAGACAAAATGAGACTATTTAAAATTCTATTTTGAAGCTACTTTAGGAGGAAGAGATGGAAGGAAAAAGAGAGGGGGTTCCTGGGTTTTCCAAGGTATAGCTAAGGGTAGGTAGTCAGTAGCTTACAAAGAAATGCAACTAAATTATAATGTCCCTTGCAGACGACGTCTGTGCTTTGAAACATTTGGGGGACTTTTGAACTTCATGGATTTGGACTCCATATCTTTTCTAAGACATGTGGCATTTTCAGCAATTATTTCATTAAATAAGTTTTCATCCCAATCCTTATCCCTTCCAGAAATACCATAATGTGGAAACCTTTTTACTTAATGATGTCTTGTAAGCCCTATAGGCTACCTTAATTCCTTTTTTATTTTTTTATCTTTGTCTCTTTTTGTTCCTCTGGGTAATTTTGAAAGACTTATCTTTGAATTTAGAGATTTTTTTTCTTCTCAGTCTAGTCTGTTGTTAAAGCTATCTAGTTTTGATTTCATTCAATGAATTATTCAGGTTTAAGATTTGTGTTTGGTTCCTTTATGTAACTTCTGTTTCTTTGTTAAATTTCTCATTCATATCATGCATTGTTTTCCTGATTTTCTTGTCTGTCTACATTCTTCAGTATCTCACTGGGTTACCTTAAGATCATTATTTTGAATTCTTTTTCAAGCAATTTATAAATTTTCTTTTCTTTGGGGGCAGTTACTAAAAGAATTGTGTTCTTTGATGGTGTCATATTTCCTTGCTTTTTCATGTTTCTTCTATCCTGCATTGATGTCTACACATCTGGTAGAACAATGACCTCTTCCAAATTAAACCACTTCACACCCATTAGAGTAGCTATTATTAAAAAAATCCAGAGACAACAAGTGTTGGCAAGTGTGCGGTGATAGGGTAACCCTTGTACACTGTGGAAATGTAGATTGGTGCATCCTTTACAGAAAACAGTATAGAAGTTCCTGAATAAATTAAAAATAGAACTACTCCTCCTGAGCCAACAATCAATTTCCTGGGTATATACCTAAAGGAAATTAAATTACCACCAGTAAATATATCTGCCCTCATATGTTCATTGCAACTCTATTCACAATAGCCAAGATGTGAGAACAACCCAGGTGCCTGTCAGTGGATGAGTGGATAAAGAGTGTGTGTGTGTATTATGTCTGTACACACAAAGTGGAATATTATTCAGGCTTAAAATAGGAGGAGCTTCTACCATTTTGCACAAAATGAATGAATCTGGAAGACATTATGCTAAGTTAAATAAGCCAAACACAGAAAGTAAAATATTGCATGATATCACTTGTATGTGGAATCTGAAAAAAAAAGAAGAAAAAAGGCAACTATATAGAGATATAAAGTAAAACAGTGATTGCCAGAGTCAGAGTAGGCAGAAGAAAATAGGAAGATAATAAATCAAAGGATATATAGTAGCAAATATATAGGATGAACAAGTTGAAAGATCTAATGTACGACATGAGGACTGTAGTTAATAACAGGGCATTGTTTAAGGACTTTTGTAAATGAGTCAATTATAGCTGCTCTTGCCATAGAGTAAAAAATGGATAATTTTGTGAGATGAAAGATATGTTAATGTATCTCACTATAGTAACCATTTTACTATGCATATTTATCTTATAACAGCATGTTGTACACTTTAGATATATGATAAAATGTATTTTTAAAAACAAATGCATATGAGGAATGCATATTATTCTGACTCTTAATAGTAGTTAACATCATTAATATATTTTACACCACTATTTTTAGTGTGCATTAAAAGTAATTTGTTGACATTACTTGTAAAAAGATGGTCTTGAGACATTGGGCTCAGAGAGTGTTCTTTCCTGTAAGATGAATTGCTACGTGTCTACTAGATGTCTTAACGTGGATATCCTGAATGTTCTATCAATTCAAAATGTCAATCATTTTTAACATCACCAAAGTTGGTTTTCCTTCTGCATTCTTTTTTATTAGCTGATGGCTTTATGACTCTGCCATTATCTGGGGAAAAAAGCAATTCTGTCATCATAGACTTCTATTCATTCTGGCTCTTTCTTGCTCAAATCTCTACTCAAGTCCTAATAGTACAGCCTCTGAAATGTTTCTCAAGGCATTTATAATCTGGCTTTAATCAACATTTTCATCATTCTTTTCTGTAATTTCATTATTTTACATCATTTCATTTTCATTCATACCACACTCATTCATCCAACAAATAAGTGTTTGGCTCCCTGAGTAATTATTATTTATTATAACTAGATGCTGAGGATATAAGAGAGAATATGACAGACATGATCCCAGTAGGGATATCAGACTTTATGAAACTAGTCAGCTAAGATGAATCTTATGAATCTCATGAGAACCACTGGTAACAGGGTTAGAAATCCAAATTAGTATCTGGGTCAGAGAAAGTTTCTTTGAATAAGTGATATGTAAATAGGGAATTGAAGGATATATAAGAATTAATCACACAAAAATATTGTGAAGGAGGAGGAGAATTTTCTCCATAGAGGGAGTATCCCATGAAAAGAGTGTGACAGAAGATTATGCTTGGAAAAGAGTCAAGAGGGTCTTACTGAAGAGGAGATAGTCAGATCCTGGACGTTCTTTGGGGTCTTGTTTGAAAATTTTTACTTTACACATAAGGACTTTGGCAGGAAAGAGTGATGATGAGAACTATTGTTCAGAGACTTCCTTTGCTGAAATGTGGAGAATGGTTCAGAGAGAAACAAATCTTAAGGGAAAATAGAGGTTATTATTGTAATCTTGGCAAGAAGTGATGGTAGCCCTACCTAAAATTGTGCTAGTGAGAATTCAAGGAAGTGGACAGATCTAAGAAAATTGCAGGAGTGGAATTGACAAGAGTGAGTGTTAGGTTGAATGATTGTAAGTTATAGTCTAAGTAAACATTAATACATAACTTCCATTTTTTGATTTACCTAGGAAGATGGCACTTCCATTTATTAAAATGAGAAAATAAAAAGTGATCAATAATTACATATTGAACTAAATAATAAGTGGTTAAATGAACAATAAAGGAAGAGGAAAAGATTTGAGAAAGAAGGTGAATATGTTTTAGATGTGTAAATTTTGAGATACTTGAGAAACTTCTAAGTTAGGGGTTAAGTAGACAGAGAAGTGAATGTAGTTATCAGGAAGAAAGGTGGCCATGTGTTCTCCTAAACATGCCATACGACTTCATGTCACTGTGACTCACAAGTTGACTTATGACAAGCATTTGGTTCGTGCCTGCCTTCATTCTCTACCTCCCTTTCTATATTCAGCTACAATGCCGCCTACAATAATTCTTCCTTGACTCCACCATCCCTATTTTGCTCACATAATTATTTTTAATAAAATGATACAGTAATACTCAGTTTATAAACCTAATGGGTAGTTTCTCAAATAGTACAATTGTATGGGTCATATCTCATCATCAACCCAACAAGATGAGGAGCATAGAAAAAAATGTTTTCCTCTTTTATGTTCATACTTAGTACTGCTCCTGGACCAGTAGGCTGTGGAGCCAGCTTTCTTCCTAAGATGAATATATTATTAATATATTGAGTTCCCACTATATTCCAATCAATGTCCTGAACACTATGTGCAAGAAAGCACAGGTCCATACTCTCTTGTCTTCATAAAACAAGATGTAACAAAAGAGTCAAATTCTTATCTTCTGAAGCTCAGATTTTAGTAAGCAGAGCTGAGGTTTATACTCTTATGAAGCTCAGAATTCAGTAAGCAGAGCTAGGACACAAACTCGGAGAGGAGAAAAAAGATCAAAAAGTTGGAAATGCTACGTAGAGAATTAAAAGAGAAAGTTCTTAAAAATTGCTTTAAGACCTTACTAAGAAGATGGTTTTGAAAATGATCTGATTGACAAACAGGAGTCAGACAAGTAACAATCTGGAGGCAAAGTATTACAGGTTAAGAGACACCTGCTGCAAAGGCCATAAATAAAAAAGGAACTAGCTTTGTATGTTGGAAGAGGGCCAAGAGAACCAAGATGTCTGTAAGGTTGTTAAGGAGATAAGTTATTCAGTCCGCCCTTTTTTGAAGCACATCATCTGATACTTCAGTTGAGTTTATTCTTAGTCTCATTCTCCTCATTGCAATGTTTGAGGTAAATGTCTTAAGTTTCATGAGACCTCTTGCCAATGGTAATACCCACATTTCACAGAGATTTACCTGATAGGTACATGTGTTCCCATATATAACCACCCAATGGAAGCACATGATAGGAATCAAGAAATGAATTTTGTATATAAAAGGTAACGGCTGTACATGTGGCCATAGAAACGTCAAATTCAAAGGTAACTGGGAGTAATCCTTAAAGAAGATTTGAAATCTAGAAAATATCCTAGGATCCATGAAGATAGACTTGCTTGAGGTGGTAGGTTTAAGCATATGTCTTCACGTGTATATATGAGTTTAAGTTTTATAGTGGCCAATTTTATTTGCTTGTTTATGTGTTTCTAACATATCTTGTCTTAGGGCCAAATGTTTCCCCAGAGACTAACCAATTCAGCTATGCTAGTTGCTATATTTTTATGTAACCTTCAACTCTTCATACGAAAGTGCCTCCAAAATAGAAAATAAATCTTTTCAAAGTTTCAAAAGAGGCTCTCTATATATTCTCTTTAAAAGTACCAGGCAGACATATTTCTATGTTACTAGCATTGCATATTGCCAGGAAGTAGATTCAAACCTTCACAAGTTATTCATGGTACCAACCACACTTACTAGAGTGCCTCTGCTTCTTTTTCTTAAAATTGGAAGCTAAGCTCTTTTCAGGAAAAGAAAACCTATGGAAGGAGAAAAGTTATATTGCTTAAAAAAATAAGACCTATATGGGCAATGGTTTTATTTTGTTTCTAATTTACCAGAGCTTCAAGAGATAACATTGTTTTAGAGTAGGGGTCAAAAATTTTTTCTGTAAAGGGCCAGATGGTAAATATTTTAGGTTTCTGGGGCTATACTCTATTACAACTACCCAACTTTGTTGCTAAAGTGTGGAAGATGTCATAGGAAATATGCAAATGAAGATGCGTGGTGGGGGTCCAATAAAACTTTATTTTGAAAAACAGGCAGTGGGGTGGATAGGTCTTGAGGGCCGTAGCTTGCAAACTCCTGCTTTAGAGTTAACAATTTGTTTTCAGGAATAAACTGTTTTGGGAAATCTATAACAAGAGACTACAACACCTAAAAGTCTTATACCTTTTTATTTCTCTCATTTTTCTGGTTATAAGAAGAACTAGAAATGTAGTTAATGATAAAGTCCAATCAGCACAATTACAGTGGTTAGAAGCACAGCTGGATATCTTTTGTTCAGTCTTATTTTACCTCGGCCAATCTCATTTCACAGAATAAAGTCATACATTTTCAGGGTCTATTTTCTGGCAGGAGAATTATAATGATGTGGAGTAACCTTTTTTTCTGACTTTAATGATGCCTAATCAAGTCACCCATCGCTTTTCTAATTTGTAGTAAGATCTTTAAATGTAGATTTTTTTTCAGCCTTTTATCTGGTCTACTTTTTCTGTAATGATTAACAATGAATTTGTTTACCATTGTACCTTCTTTATATAACTATATTTCTATGAAACTTGAAAATATTGACTATAAAACAATGCTGCATCACGTATATTGGCTTATTCACACACAGCATCTTCTGCTGCTTCATATAAAGATGGAACAAAATAGTCTAGCAAAGGGTTGAATGAACATTGGTCAAATAACAGCAAAAGATAAGCTTTCAGTCTTTCGTTTAAAAATCCAGTTCCCAAAGCACATATAAAAACATTCGGAATTATAGTTAGAAGGATACAAATCCTTAAACTTAAAATATTTTAATTGATTAGTCTAGTAAATAAATGAATTTTTAGAAAATATCAGGAATATGCAGGAAAAACTTTATTTGCTCCATAACTTTCTTTAAAAAAACACTTCTATGATTTTTAAGTAATACTTGATTTTTATTTCATGTATGAATGTGATCTGCCTCTCCGGGATACTATTGTGCCCATGAGGAAGGACGTTTTTCTTCATGACCTCTTTGTTATGTTGCCAGGTCACAAGAACAGTGTACCCTCAGAAACCACGTGCTGCCGAAAAATGTGAAAGTATCTGAGATAAATATATCTCAGGTATCTCATCTTTCAAACAAAATGGAGCCAGAATTAAGAAAAAAAATAATTTCAGACAGTTAAATTTCTTCAGACAGTATCCCATACTCTAATGAATGCTTACGCAGATTGTTCTAATACTTCAACCTATAGTGTATTCAAGATGCCTTGTGATCCATATTTAGATCCACAGCTTTGAAATTATCATGCAAGGCCTTGAATTTTTCCCATTTCTTGATGAAAACTCATTAAAATATTCAGTTCAATTCTATTTCATAAATATATTCAGCACAGCCTATCTATATAAGCAAGGTAGTAAGGGATTGACCCCCTGAACAGAAAATTGCACAACATATACTTTCTGATCTTAGTGAGTTCATACGTCAGTTAGGCATATTGACAAAACCACCATACTATAGGTTGTAAGTCTAAAATGGAAGCAAATATATAGTAGAGGATGAAGATGGTGCTGTGGGAGCACAGATGACAGATACAATTCTGGCTGTGGAACGTGAGAAAAGCTTCATGGTGCCAGAAACACTTAGTTGGCCAGGAATAAGAAACAGGGTTCACTAGTCATAGAAGGGAGAGAGAGGACATTACAGCCTGATTAGATTCTGTACCATCTTCATGAATTGTTATGTTCAAAAACATGTTTATGACTTCTTATACATAAATTACATTTTATGTAGTATAAATGATAAGCATTTAAAACAAGATGGTTATTACATTTGAATAAAATCCATCATGTGACCTGTGACCTGTTTTCATTTCCTTTCCCTCATATCATTTTTTCCCATATCATTACGAACAGTGACCTCAGAAATAACATAAGGCTTTACCAAATTCATAATGAACTATGGAGTTTAGAATGAACAAAGTCTACCAATCATTCAAGCAAATTTGACTCTTTTGTTACATCTTACATCTTATTTCTGAAAGCATACAATTCGTGGAGGTAAATAATCTATTACATATTTGATAACCTCCTAAATTAAGAATCAAAACACTGCCATTCTATTGGGCTTGCTTTGATTTTTTCATTCTCTTATAAAAAATGAATCTATATTGCTTTGTATAGGTTATGAAAATGTTGGATTTGTTAAATTGTCCTCTATCTTAAGAGGAAAGAATGCCTTTTATGACATTAAGAGGAATTTGATTGTCTTCCTTAATGGCCATTTTAATTTTGGTGTAGTAACATCGTTGAGACGCATATTGCACTTTGATAAGTGTGGCATTACACATTGATAAGATGAACATCCCACTTAAAACAGAGCCTGTGTTTTATCATATGCTACATATATGAATGATAAAAATGAATTTGAAAATATAAGAAAAACCTCTTACATATAGGCACATGCATTTCAAGCCTATGTAGGCAAATTATCATTATATAATAACTCCTGAATAGGAATATCTTCACATCTTCTTTCTCTTCTGTTGCTTAGAGAAAAATGGCTTTCTCTCCTATTGCTGCAATAAAACCCACAGAGAATTCTTCACGTGATTTCACTGAAACTCACTCTTACATGACTTCAACAAATTATAAATACGTGGGTGACTTAATTATCCTTTTAAATCCTTCCACTAGTATTAACAGCAGAGTCAATAAAAAATAGCAACTGAAGTATTAAAAGGGGAAGGATTAATAAACACAAAATGACATATTTTATCTTTATACATTGCTGAGAATACGTGAGTACTAAGAAAACAAAAATGGCCCCATCATAATATAAAGCGGGAAAAAAACATCATTATCGTGTATTTCTTCTCCCTAAATTTTTGCATCTCTGATTATCTTTTTTGTTTCAGCTAAAGTAATGGATGTTTCATTTCGCCTACCTTAATAGATAAGGCATCACAATGTATGAAGTACTTCAAAGGTCCTAAGATGGTTAATCGAATAAAAAATATATTAAAGATTCACTAAGTAATATAAAATATTTATTAATTTTGGGAAAAGTCAAAGGTTTGCAGTTCTGTTTCTATCAAAGTATTCGTTCATTTACCAAATAAGCTTTTATTCTTTACCAATATGACTCATTTTATAGAGAGGCAGATATAGGTAAAGATCACCGTCTGATCTTATTCCCATCTCATTTCAAAAGATAGCTAGTGTAAATACGGTTTGAGAGAGTTTTTCGGTTGTGATTTAGTCAGGAAAACAGAGCTGCTCTCATCTAATAGAATGGTTCTCAAGTTGGGGTGATTTTGCCTCCCTGCCACCCCAGGAGCCAATTGGTCATTTCTGGAGTTACTTTTGCTTTTGACAGCTTCAAGGGTGTTATTGTTATGTATTGGTTAGAAGGAGAGATGTCGTTCAACACCCTACAAGACCCAGAGCAGACTCCCACAACCAAGAACTCTTCTTCCTAAAATGTCAATAGTAGTTGAGAAACTCTGGTCTGGTAGAAGGAATTTAATATTATGAAAGCATCAAGACAGTTAAAAAGCTGAATAAGTGAGAGTGAGGCAGCCCAAAGATGAGCAACTGTGGCAAGAAACCACTACCTCCTGAGACAAGGGCCCAGGAGCCAGCTGGGTCTCTGATGGATTCTACTCTACTCAGGAGATGGGACGAATGTGAGAGTCTTTCCAGTGAATAATGAACCCCAGAGAATATGTAACTCCTAATGGAGTTACCACCAGAAGCAGAGAGAAATGAAAAGAAATACCCTGGTCTCTCTTTTCTTCCCTCTTGCCAGTTTTTCACCAGTGTTTCTAATATAAAGCCAATAAGTAAAGGACTTGGAAAACTATAGGTTGCAGAGGACTAAGAGAAACAGATCTGACAGCCAACAGAAAAGTTACCAGCACAAGAAGTAGGAGAAATGAAACTTCCTAATCTTATTCCAGCATCCCTGGTGTTGTCACACCTTTATTTATATATATATATATATTTTTTTTTTTTTTTTAACAAAAGTGTGTCAAAAGTAACAGGTGTGGTAGAGTTAAAATATACATACTGATGGATATAGCCCATTATCAATTTTCAGATGCAGATTAGAAAAAAGAGAAGGTATTTACTAAAGCATAGGTTCTGGACAAATCATTAAGAAAAAAATTACATCACACATAATAAAATTACATTTTTTTGATAATTTTTCCTTCCTATTTTTCACTCAAGTTTGAGAGGATAATATGTGTAATTTTTTCCTTTCTTGTCATTGTCTTGATGTCACAAATAAAGAATGTTGCACACCCTAAGGGGCAAACAAGTGGACATGAAAGAACGATGAAGGTGTTACAACACTGTTAATTCTATGAAAACTCAAAATTACATCAATGTTTTATCCAAATAGAAATTAGGAAATTGAGGTAATAGAACTTTCTCTTCCATGGCAACTCTAGAGAAGGGGCAGATGGCATGAGACTGTGGACAGATGGACTATGGAGAGACCACATTTACTGTGAAAAATTTACTTCCAGTGAAACCTCCTATAGCATTTCATCATCAATTGTCAATATTTTTTTGATATCACTATATATATGTGGATGCATAGAAATATCTGTTAGGAATTTACACTTCTCATTCATCATCTTAGAAGGCATCATAGATGTTTCACTTAACCGAGGAGACAGAAGCCAGCTTGGGTAGGGCACCATACTAATACATAAACCAAAGTTAAAACATTAACCCTGTATGAATGATCACGTGGAGAACAATTCATTTTTGAATCCCAGTTCCAATGTCTTGAAGTAGTGATTGGCAAGAAGAAGAATGGTTCAGAGAAAATTATCATAGCTAATGGTTAAACAGGGCAGTATGCTGCTTCTGTGACTAGCGGGGTGTTTGTTTCTTTTTAAAGAATGGTTAGTATTTAAACAAGTTACCTAGGGAATTTTTAAGTTTCCTTATCGTATACTACATAATTATTAACAGCTGGAAGAGAATTCAGGAAGAGTGAGAAATATTTACTGAAGAAGACAATTGGCCTCATAAAGCCAGGAACTCCAAACACGTGGGTATTAAATAGTCAAGATACAGGCGATGTGGTTAGGTGATGAATAAAAAAGCAAACCAAAAAACCTACCCTGTTTTGGTTGTTGTTGCTTTGCTTTGGAAAGCTTTGTTTTGGGAGACTGTGAGAATTCTTTATTTTCCAAGACCTTGTGGGACAAATATATAACACAACTTATGTGTGGTGATGAGCATTATGTATAATGCAGGCTTGTACAGGTCGATTAACTTCTCTTGTCCAGGCAGTGATTTCTAAACAAGGCTCTAAAATCATTAACTGTAATGGGGCCTGTTCATACCCTTCATTTTTGACAAATTCATGTCACCTTCAGGGACTAGGCAATCTCAGAGGCCTCCCTACTTAGAAGATGCTATGTCTGTCCGTACCATAACCAGTTATAAATGTATCTGTTAATGTCTAGTGCATTTAAGGTAGAAGTCTACATCCTTCTCTAGATATAAATCTGCAGGATTCATATATAGGGGCTAAAAGAAGATAAATCCTTCAAGGACATCCAAGGACAGATCAACTGATCAACTCAAAGGAGGTATGAATTGTGAATTATACAATCTGAGTTACCAGCTAGTCAAAACAGAATAAAAAAAAGGAATGGGGTGATATTGACAGAAGAACTATGCATGGCTTTGGGAAATATGACAAATTCTGAAGCATATTTTGTGTAGTTTATATGAGCCTAGTAATTTTCGAAAGTTATTTACAAGGCCCAAGTAAGTGGTACTGGCATGTTCATGCATGAGAAAACATCAAGGGAAGACTTAATAGTTCAAGGAGGCGATAAAGAGGAGAGGGACCAATTATTTGCAGTAGCTATCAATGGTAGGAAAATAATCAGTCTGAGCCCAGCAGGGAAAATTTAGGTTAAATATTAAGCAACAATTTGCTAGATATTCCAAGTGTTTTCTTAACATCACTCCCATACTTTCCTACTTACCGTCAAGGAATTTAGATTTTTTTTAACTTTAATTGGTCAGAGCTTGATTTGATGCCAATCTGTTAAAGTTATTTTAGAGATTATGAAGACTGCTTAAACTCTTTCAAAGAGAAGATCAGTAGTTCTTAACATTTATTTCAAGAGCAGGAGGGATAAGAGCCTCATATGGTGAAGCTGTAAGCAAGATATCAGTGCATAGGGGCCATGAGGAGGTAGAACTTAAACAGGTAGGATCATTGCCTAGAATGCTAAAGTTCAAAACTGCACGTGTGAGTCTAGCATTGGGTAGGATTTATAGCTGGTATCAATGCTATAGCTTGAGTGCCTGGGAATGAGGTAAGGCATCTTGTGCAGGAATAGAGCAATGGGCTAACAATTCCTCCAGAGAGATAGTTCATCAGGGAAAACCAAGAAATCATGCCAATATACTACTGCGGGGCTCCTCATATCCTCATTATTGGGTCAGCAATGACTTCAGAGATGGGGCAGGCTCCAGGCTGGAGGTACAAGCCTATGTACTAATATCAGAAGGATGCTACAGCGGAAAACCCATACTTACCTTGTATAAATGAGGGATATTTTTTCCTTTTTAATGAAAATATACATTTAATGAAGTGTCCATCCCTAAATCTTGGCACAAAAATTCCAAATCAAAGGAAGAAAATACACGGTGAATTGTATTTAATTTTCAATTCCCCTAATGCTCTTTTCACTGGTGGATGAGGAGTAGAGGAAGAGAGATGTAGCAATCCTCTGAGCAGAGAATGAGAAGGAAATGGGAGGAAGGTGAAAGCAAAACATCAGAGAGGAATAGACTCGCCAGACTTAAAGATTTTGTTGCCTATCCTTAAATCATCATTTCCAGTATGTGAATCAATGTCCTTACTGAGTATTCATTCACCAGACCCAGATTCAGCACTAACAGGGATACTAAGGACTATATTTGATTCTTGGGTTACCAACATGTATAAAACATTGTTTCTAACTCAAATTAATTAAAAGAGCCAGATGCAATAGGATACAATGTTATGGAAATTTAGTTACGTGCTGAATGCTTATTTCCTTTAACCTTCAAAATAATCCTGGAAAGTAATCTCATCGATAGTCTCCAAGTTACAGTTAAGGAAACTGTGGCTTCAAGAGGTTAAGCAACTGGACCAAGATCACAAAGGTAGTGTCAGAGTGAGAATTTGATTCTAAGTTATATCTGACCTCAAAGCCCACACTTCCACCCACACAGAAAGCTGCCTTTCTCATGCAAATATACTGTGAAACACTGCCTAAATTTAAGTACTTGAACTTCTACTCACAGCATGAAGAAGCAGGCAAGCATTATTTATACTGTATTTCAGCTCATTTATAGGTGAAATGTTATTTTGTGGACCAACCTATGAAATCTAACCACATTGAATTCCTCTGGTTACAAGCAGTTTTGACTCCAGGGTACAGGGTATGGCTGAATGCACATGTGGGGGTGAAGTGAACCCAGTGAGAAAGGTTAGAGAGCATCTAGCAGATCATTAAACAGCTGCCTTTCAAATGTGCAAAACACAACCCATTTGTAGTCTGGGGACTGTCTGTATCGATTCTTCCCAGGGAAGTTACTTATTTTTATACATGGTGTGGTGTGTTCTATCCACAATACAGGTTTACATGCTAACACTCAAGTGTATTATAAAAAGAAAAACAGCTGTTAATGGTATGATTTGTTTTTCTTTGCATCAAGGAAGCAGCAAGAACATTTTCTTTTTTCTTCCCAGGGTTTTTTTTTTTTTTTTTTTTAGTAGTACCAAGGAATGTGAGTAATTTTGTCAGACCCATGAAGCCAGTTCACTCATTTGTTGCTATTATATGCCATGTACTAATACAGGTACAGGGATAACAAAAAAAGTTTCTATTCATTTAGGGATCACATATACTAATGACAAGTTTAAAGAGTATGAAATAAATAAAGAAATAGGTAGTATTTGAAATGATAGTGTTAAGAGGAAAGCTAAAGCAATATAGCTTTATATATGGCAATCCAGGAAGACCTCTATGTGGTGACATTTGAGCAGAAATTTCCAGGAAGTGAGGGAATTGACCATTTATTTCTCTATTTGTAGAAAGAGCATTCTAGGGAGAAGAAATAGCAATTGTAAAGTCTTGAGGAATGGCACACATGTGCAGTATTTTTAAATTTATTATTTTGAAGTAATTATAGACTCACAGGAAGTTACCAAAAAAAAATAGTCCAGAAAGATCAAGAGTACTTTCCACCCAGGTTTGCCTTTATTATATAATTATATACAGTATCAAAAATGGAAAATTGGTATTTTTATTTTCTGCAGACCTTATCCAGTTCCTACCAGTAGTTTCCATCACTTGTGTGTGTGTGTATGTGTAGTTCTATGCAATTGTATACCACGTATAAATTCATGTAATGACCATCACTATCATGATACAGAAAGCTTCCATCATCATAAAAGAATTATCTAAAGGTACGCCTTTATAGTTGCACCATCCAAATCCCCCACCCACTCCCAAATCCCTAATCTGTTCTCTATCTCTGTGATTTTGTCTTTGGAGGAAACTCATATCCATGGATTCATCATTTGAGGAAAGAAGTGAGATAAATTGACTCAGGCTTTAGTAGATCACTCTAGATGCTGAATATCCAGATAGTAGAGTAGCTAATAAGGAAGGAGAGGAGTCATTGCAATAATTCAAGTGAAAAATGATGTTGGTGCTAAACTAGATGCTTTCAGTGGAGGCAATGAGAAGTGGGTAAATTTTCAGTATCTTTGGAAGGTAGCACTACCAGGTGTGCTGGTGTGTAGGATGTGAAAGAAAGAGTCCAGATGACTCCAAGGTGGATAGAGTGCATAGAATGGAGAAAATGGTGAAAGGATCAGATGAGATGGTGGAGGAGTAGAGGTGTAAGCAAGAGTTTAAGACTTGTTATTGTATTTACTTTTCAAAGTAATTCTAGAAGATGGAAAGTAGTATCATTGCTGTTGTGTAAATGAATGAAACAAGCATAAAAGAAACCCAAGATTGTGTACAAAGTTCCCCAGTTAATGAGCATTCTAGGAAGTATTTGAGTCTTGGTCTGGTTTCTTCCAGAGCCACAATTTTCCCCTAAAAACATCTCATCATCCAAAATAAGCAATGTGGAGACCCTAAACACATTGCCTATGGTAGAAGGAGTCATCTGCCATCAAGAAAGCCAAAATCACATCCTAGTGCCCATCCATTCAACAACTAGCCTAACCTAAGGAGCCCCTCTTAAATCTCTGTTCCTTTAGGGAATCTGCCAAAAGTCCATGTGTAAGGCCCCCACCTCCCAAACTTTATGAAGCTGTGAGAATACCATTGCAAGTGCCCATCAACCCACAAATGGATTAATCAACTGTGGTACATGTATACCATGGAATGCTATTCAGCCAGAAAGAAAGATGGAGACTTTGCCTCTGTTATATTTGCCTGAATGGAGTTGAAACATTCTTCTTAGTATATTCAGCCAGAAAGAAAGATGGAGACTTTGCCTCTGTTATATTTGCCTGAATGGAGTTGAAACACATTCTTCTTAGTAAAGTATCACAAGAATAAAACGTATCCAATGTACTCTGTAGGAAACCAATAGATAAATAAGTAGGTGCCCATAGGAGAGAAAAAACACACTTATATTAAAGTGGGGGTGGGGAAGGAGGAAAGGGGTACGGGGAATTGGTAAATTCTCACCTAATATGCACAACGTGAGGGTGTACAGCACACCCCCTTGATGAAGGACTCATCTACAACTTGAACTTTACCTTAGAAACCCAAACAATGTGATCTAAATATTTGCATCCTCATATTAATCTGCAATTTCAAAAAAGGGTTTTATAGTCACACCCAGGCATTTGAGAGTCAGACTTCTGAATAAATTCAGTGTTCCTCCAGCTACAAAGGAACTGATTCAGAAACATGGTGGCTTTATATGTATTTATCCAAAGTGGTTACAATTCCTTATAATGATTCTAGCTTGGTAGATCACAGGCAGTCACTTAAAGCAACCCAGAATAGCTAAACCTGAAAGCTCATTGCCTACTTCCTTTTACTATGTTTGCATGCAGCAAGCAAGGATAAAATATGCATTAAATAGGCTAACAAGCTTTCTGGAGCTTTTCAGACAAAGATCATAAGAGTTCAAATAAGACTATTATCAAAACACAAAGACTGTGCATACTTAGAATCTATTGTTTTCCTTTTCAGTCTGTGTAAGTTAGCAAAAAATGATGCTGATCTTATTATGTCTAATATTAAAGTTTATTTTGCAAGTTCTACATCTTCTATTGTTCATTTAAAAAGACAACATTGACATCTTTTACTACAACTTACACCATGGGTCAAATTCCAATACAGATAATATCCTTGCAATAAAAATTCTATAAAATGACATCAACAAAATCTTTCATGTTTGAGCCAGCAGCCTGATAGTGTTAAGCAATTCTGATTACAGTGTGCTAGGAAATTCAAGAATTATTTGTCCTGGCCAACAAAGATTGACTACATTAAAAACATAGACCCCCAGTGTAGGATTGCTTCTAAATCAAGCATCTGGAGAAGTCAAATCAAAGTTGGCATGAAGTAAATGTTCGTTGAATGAACACTGAATAGGGAGCTTCATCTATTCCACTCTAAATAGTGCTGAATTCACAGTTCCTAGGTCAATGTCTGGCATATGTATCCTGAAGGAATGAATGGACACAGAGTAATTTTTTTTCAGAAATGCAAATTCAATCAGGTCACTTTTCTGCTTAAAATCCTGCAATTGATTCTCTTAGCCTCCAGAATATTATTTTGAGCTGTGTTTCTCATACTTTGATGTACATTAAACTCACCAGGGAGCCTATTAATAAGCTGATTCTGATTCAGTAGGTCTAGAGGATACCCTGAGAGTCTCCATTCCTAGCAAGTGCCCAGGGTGCCTTTAGATGACACTTTGAGTGCAAATACCACAAGCTACTTAACTTCACCTGAAAGACTTTCATTTCATAATTTGACCCCATGTTTCTTTCTATTACCCCAAATTATACATTTGTTCCAATTTATGTTTCTCCCTAAAAATGCCATTATTTTGCATTATCTGTGTGGATGCTGAGTTTTCCCCAGTTTTAGACGTCTTTCAAGTCTTAGTTTGGGCATCATATCCACCACAATATTTCCCATTATTTCCCATTCTCCCTTAGACTAGTTAATGTCTCTCTCCTGTGTTTTCAGTACAGCAATGGAGTAAAAACCTATCGCATACATTATCACAGGCAATGAAGCCACCATTGATGCTATCAAAATGCCTAGGTAAATAAAGAAAAAGGGGATAGGGGACTTGTAAACCTAAGTTTTCAGAGAAAATATACTAATTATAGTTAACTGGTTGTTCATTTATGATAACCATTGTAGGGGCTAGAGTCTCTTAACCCACCTCCTCACACCACTGCTTATTTCCTTGTAATATACTTTGGATTCACATGTCTATATTTTGCATATGCAGAATCTTGGCTCTCCAAACATTGCCAACACAACCTCTGATAAGACAAGATACAGTTTATTGCTTACTAGGATAAAGAAGATCACCACCTGGGCAGAGCTTTGGTAGTTGCACAGGGAAAGGGTGAGGTAAGATTTTATTGAGAATCTGAAGTTTGGTTGAGATGGGTAATTCCATATAGGGCTACAATCAGGATTGAGTAAGGATCATGAAATTACAACTTAGATTTAGTGGAAGCAGCACAGCAAAGATTTTGAGCAAGCCGTTTAGGGAGTGTTCGGGTGTGAGATCTGTATCAATGTTTTCTGTTGGAGAGTTGATGGGACTTTGAGGAAGTCACTGTAATGAACAGTCAAGTCATTTGCCTAAGCAAAGATTCTTCTTGAATAAGACAATCATGCTAATGAAGGCAATGCAATGATAAATCATGTGTTACTGCTGCTCGGTGGACTGCACCTCAAGTAGCAAATATCCATGTAAAACAATGTTATTTTTCCAAATGACACAGAGCTGTGTCCTGTGGTCATTTTTACTTAGTATGTGTTTCTCTTCAACATCTACTCAACCACCGATTACTGGATACTTATTTTATGGGAGGTGCTGTGTATATCATAGGGATTTTAGGGTCTATAATGACATTGTATTCCCCGCAGGAAGCTTTTAATATATGAGAGAATGACAATATTTAACACCGCAAACAGGTTGGACCAAAAGCTCCCCACCCCTTATACTATCATTTGGAAAAATAACACTCTTTTACATTGATATTTGCTACTTGAGGTGGAGTCCACAGAGCAGCTGTAACATTTGGGAGCTCATTGGAAATGCAGAGTCTCAGGCACTAATCCAGATCTAGTAAATTAGTTCATCCATTTATAAAAATATCCCCCATGTGATTTGTATTGTATTACATTTTTTTGTTTATTTTTGAGTGTTTTGTTTATTTATTTAACTTTTTTGAGATGGGGGCTCCCTGTGTTGCCTGCCTGGTCTGAAACTCTTGGACTTAAATCCCAAGTATTCAGGACTATAGGTACATACTTCAGCATGCAGCTTGTATGCATTAAATTTTGAGGAGTATTGTTTTAACATATATTCAATTCCAGGTTTGGTGCCCGTTGCTCAGTGGTTAGGGCACCGGCCACATACATCGGGGCTGGTGGGTTTGAACCCAGCCTAGTCCTGCTAAAAAAAAAAAAAAAAAAAAAAGCAATAACAACAACAACAAAATAGCTGGGCATTGTAGCAGGTGCCTGTAGTCCCAGCTACTTGGGAGGCTGAGGCAATAGAATCGCTTAAGCCCAAGAGTTTGAGGTTGCTGTGAGCTATGATGGCATGGCACTCTACCAAGGGCAACATAGTGAGACTGTCTAAAAAAAAAAAAAAATTCCAGTCTCCCAATGAGGTATTGTTAGTTCCATTTATAGATGTGTAAGTTGAAGCTAGAAAGTTTAAATGACTTGTACAAGGTCAAACAACTTGTAAGTAGCTGAATAAAGACCCTCTCACATCTTTTGCCTCTACCATACTCAAGTCAGCTACTGCCTTACAATGGGGTGCAATTTAGTAATCCAGGAGGAATAAATATGCTAAGAATGTAATGATATACACGTTGGAAAGTACATTTCCTTTCAATTCTCATTTCTCTTTCCTTTCAAGTTTTCTGATGCATAAAAATATGAACAGCAGGTCTGAGCAATGTTTAGGTGGAGTGCTTTGATCCTTTTGCCATTCAAGATATTTGATTTGCATTCTGCCAAGGAGTCTCTGATAACCTCTGTGATGTACACCACGCTGTTAGTCAAGAAAGGGCTGATCCACCTTCATCTGAGAGCTGGCTTGCTCTGAGCTGCTCACAGGAAAAGGTTGTCTATTTAGAAATTATTATAATTCTTTCTTCAATTGTAAAATCTTGTAGTTAGGGAATCAGGAAAAGGTTTAAAGGTTGAAAACTGCATATCACAGTGATTATAGTTCATAAAAGTATATCATGTACTTGAAAATAGTAACTAAGTAAATTTTAAGGCTTCTAACCACAAACCATGACAATTACATGAGGTCATCCATATGATAATTAGTTTGATTTATCCATTCCACAATGTAAACATATATCAAAACATAATGTTGTACACCCTGAGTAAGTACAATTTTGTCCCTTAAAAAAACTGCATACATTTGCATCTGCCACACTGGATCGCTAGTATGAGCATTACAAAGCCGGTGCCAAAATAGTACCTCAAGTATCAGGCTCTGTTAAATTTCATCTATCTATAAGTCAATTTCCGATTCTATTTTTGAAGAGAAAAGTAGATTGAAAAGATAGACAACGAGGGCGGCGCCTGTGGCTCAGTGAGTAGGGCGTCGGCCCCATATGCCGAGGGTGGCGGGTTCAGGCCCAGCCCCGGCCAAACTGCAACAAAAAAATAGCCGGGCGTTGTGGCGGGCGCCTGTAGTCCCAGCTGCTCGGGAGGCTGAGGCAAGAGAATCGCGTAAGCCCAAGAGTTAGAGGTTGCTGTGAGCCGTGTGACGCCACGGCACTCTACCCGAGGGCGGTACAGTGAGACTCTGTCTCTACAAAAAAAAAAAAAAAAGAAAAGATAGACAACGTAGGTAACAACTCCTGTACAATCATATGCTGGTCATAGTAATCTCGAAGATGTAAATTTCAGTTTGCTCCTCCTTCATTTACCTAATCATTTAAATAGTTATGGACTACCCATTCAGGGCTTAGAGCTGTCGACATCTATAGCAAAGCTGTGGGTGTAGGTAAGACTTCCCAAGGAGATGCATAAAGTTGGCCCTCAGAACTGGTAGATATGTGTCTATAAGCTAAGGATTCCTTCAGAGACTAGTTAGAGACGGAATAATAGGCAGTAAAGAATACACTAGTTTGTGGTGGTACGTAAGCACTTTAGCACCACTTAGATTGTTTTTTTTTGTTTTTTGTTTTTTTTTTGTAGAGACAGAGTCTCACTTTATGGCCCTCTGTAGAGTGCCGTGGCCTCACACAGCTCACAGCAACCTCCAACTCCTGGGCTTAAGCGATTCTCTTGCCTCAGCCTCCCGAGCAGCTGGGACTACAGGCGCCCGCCACAACGCCCAGTTACAGTTTGGCCGGGGCCGGGTTTGAACCCGCCACCCTCGGTATATGGGGCTGGCGCCTTACCAACTGAGCCACAGGCGCCGCCTAGCGCCACTTAGATTGTTAACACCCTGTTTTGTCTTGGGTGCATTTCATTACTCTGTTTATTAAACAAGCACACCATAATCTGGAGTTATTGTCATGAACAGCATAATAAAGCCTGCCATGTCAGGGATGTCATCTATCCAATTAGGTGCATCCCTCAGCTGTCCCAATATGCACACTCCTGTGCCTATAGACAGGTGCTTGGTGGAGATTGCTTCTAGGTATGTATCTGCGGAAAGACCTTGTGATGCAGGGCACTTTGGAACATTTTCCTCTAAGCTTCAGGAATGAATCTGCAGGCTCCTTGCCAGCTTGCATTTTGTTTGAACACAGGAACGTGGTAAAGAATGTACTTTTGGATTTAGGATTGTTGGTAAATTATTGTAGAAGAAGTAAAACTTCCTTGAGGAATGGAAGTCTTTTATTCAATCTGGGTTTAAAATGAGGTTTTGATGAAAGCTCTAGGTGGGTAATAAGTATATATACATATGTATGGCTGCTTATAAATGTATATTATATCAGTGAGTTAAAATAATATCTGTTATTCATTCACTGGGGAATGGATCATCGTTATGAACTATGATGATTTTAGGAATTGCTGGGGCCATAAACTAATACATTTTGTTTTCAACAAACTCTCTAAATGTATCAGTGGGTTTACTTAAATCATTTTTACTTTTACTACAGTGCGTAAATAATTTAGCAAACTCAAATTTGAACCTGATATCAATTTGACATTCAAAATTCAGCCAAGTGTTTATGAAGTGCTGAGTGTGTTCTAGATGCTAGGGCTGCAATTTCAAGAGACCATTGAGCTCTCTCATAGAGCTCCCAATGAACGGTCTTCCTGAAAGTATGAGGTCTCTAGTTTTCCACGGTGATTTAAAAATTGTGAAGGTAAGAAAAGGGGGTCTGTTTCTGGGTAGATAAATATACTCTAAGTCCTTCCAGAAACAATCTCCACTGGGTAATGCAAGCTGTACGTGGAGTGAGATTGAGTCCAATCCACGATCCAGCAGAGCTTCAGCCCAGGATTTCTTTAGAGCCTTTGCTACACACAAAGTTGGCTGATGTGCCATTCAGCATCCCAGCAGCTCTTTCTCTTCACACTAGCAATGGCAAAGCTTTGTGCGGAGGCATTGCTGGCTGCTTTCAACTAAAATCATCCGTGGAGACCGTAAGAGGTTTTTTGCACACCTTATTAAGGTAGGCAAGTGGATCTGAGCGTGTGAGTGCCTAAAAGCCAGAAGACATCTGTTGAGAGGAAAGCGCTCTTCCGTGGGTCTGGCAGCCTCTATGTAAGTCTTCTATTCTGATGCAGGAGCGTGTGAGCAGTGGGTGGGAAGAGATGCTTTGGTACTTGGAATGCTGAGGTCCGGATTAAGAGATATTGTAATAGCTAGTTAGAGGCAGAATAAAGGGCTGGGGATCAAAGAAGTCAAAAAATGCCTCCTTACATTATTTCTCTCAAGTTATACCACATCATTCTGGGGGGACAAAAAAAAAACAGCAGTAAGGGCAAGTAGCCCAAATCTTTGAGCCTTTGTGGTCATCCGGCTTTTGAAAGTCTCCTTCTCACAGACCATTTGTTTGGCTCCTCAGGAGGGGGCCAATTCATATCCACTTCCCTCTCCTGGAACATTTCTTTCTTCTACACTCCATCGGGGAACAATAGAGTTTAACAGTAACAGGCAATTGTTTTCCCCCAAAGCTTGTACCCTCTTCTGCGGTTTAAAGGTGTTTTTAAGAGACTCCTGCTAGGGCAATCTTGGTGCCTGTGTGTTAAGGTGGCAATTAACTTTTAGCATTGGTGCTTACATTAATTTTTCTCTCTTTCTGTTTGACTAAAGCAGTCATTGAAATTCAGTGTGAGTAGCGGGAAACTTTATCATAAAACCCTGCCTTGCATAGAACACCTTGTTTTTTTTTCCTTTCTTTTTTTTTTTTTTTCTGTTGTTTTCTTAGCAGCTTTCTTGGTGGTATATACTTTGCTGCCTTCCTTAGAATATCAAATTTCTTGGTGCCAAAACATTAAGAAACAGTAGGGCAAACCTCTATGTTATGTTTTATCTGAGAAAAAAGTACTATTGTCAAAAGTTTGATTTGTTCCAGTTTGAAAATGAAAATGTCTTTTTAACAAGTTGGTTGAGTGAAATGCTGTAACATTCTAAGCATCTTTATTTGAAGTTCTTTGGCAGTTAACATATAGTTAGATAACAAAGTAGAATGATTTATCTTTTATGTATCTTTGCAAAAGTTATTAAGCAAAGCTTTACTTTTAGTAAGAGTTTAGAAAAGATAGTCAGGACGAGGAACTGGACGTGGAAGAGACCTTTACACTTCTAAATGTTACTTTTGTGTATTTGGGATGTGATTTTATCATTGGAAATGCCTCTGCCTTGAAGTAAATTCATTATTTATAATGGGTGCTTTGTTTTAATAAAGGAGAACCAGCGATAGGTTCTTTGTTATACATTTGAATGTTGTCAATTTTTTTGCTGTATTTATTACCTGTTTTTTCTTTCATGAGGTTTACCTTGGAAATGAAGCGTGCTCAATAATGGGTTGACATTCAGCTTCTGTGTTTTAAATTTCAATCCTGTCAATGTTGTTATCACAACTGGAGTGTGTGGAAAGAAAAGATACCAAGTTTTATTATTTAGATTAAAGTGTGGGAATTGCAGAGTGATATTTTCCAATGCATTTTCATTCTAGTTTCTGCCACGGAGGCAGCGTGAGGGCTTTCAGGAAGATGGAGTGGTGTAATTACCAGGTGCACACGTTCATTAATCCTTCCTGGCTAGAGAAAGCTTCAAGTTCTTCTCCAGTGGCCCATTCGTAAAGCTATAAATATCTAAATTGTGTCAGCCAAGAAGTCACACAGAATGGTGGCACTTTTTGAGTTCAATTTCATGCACTGTTGCTTTGGTCTTGTGAGGAAAGCTCTGAATTCCTGAAGATAGTCTTGCTTGTAAAGTTTTGAAAACAAAACATCAGATCATGGAGGATTTAATTTAAAATGCATGTTCTTCTTTCGCAAAGTAGACAATTGATTGCAGTGAGGGGGATCATAAAATATTTTACCTCCCTTTTCTTTAGAACTCTTCTTTTTTATTTTGTATGATCGAGATGATAGCTAAGATTGTGGTGATTTTGGAAAAATATTTATGGCTTATGGTTGATTAATCTCTGCTCTACTTCAAATCTGTATGCCCCTGTATTTATCTGTAGTAGTGGAATATTTGTATTGCATGTGGAGTCGTGAAAGATTTGCTCAAAAACAGTATCGAAAGTAGTTCCTAAGAGTACTTTTATTATAATGAAATTTTCCTTAATAGAATAATTCAAAAGATATATGTTCTGTGTACAAACTTAACAAGGAGAACTGGAAAATACTGTGGTATTCCTCTTAAATATTCCCTTGCTCTCAACTAAAATAAAAACTAATGGAGACATCAGCAAGGAATGTGTTGATCCTTCAATTACATCTAGGAACTTGACTGATAAGAACAACCTGCGAGTGAATGCAACTTTCTTCCTTAGAAAGATGGAGACACAAGGACACACACACACACACAGAGAAACATTTTAAAACTCGTGGTATTGTTTCCTTTAAATTCTCTAGAGTAAAGCTAGCACATATTCAAAGCGACTGTACAGAATATATTTATATGTTCATATTTTTACTTAAACTTGAAAGGGTCCAAAAATATAATTAAAGTTGTTTTCTAATTCTCTCCTATGTTTGAATATGCTGGAGTCATTGGAAATTCTTAAGACATTTGTTGCAGATTTCATCCAGAATATTTAAAAATACATACTTTTCTTCTTGATTTTACAATTAAGGAAAAATGGAGGGGGAAAACTATGGATTTTTCTACTTTTAAAATTATAGTAGTTAATGCAATCTTAAAAAAAAAAAAAAAAAACTTCCGGGTGGCACCTGTGGCTCACCGGCCCCATATACCAGAGGCGGTGCGTTCAAACTTGACCCCGGCTGAAAACTGCAAAAAAAAAAAGAAAGAAAGAAAGAAAGAAACTAACTTCCAGGGGCACTTTTATTGTCTAGAGACTGTCATACCCATACATTTACTATTGATAAAGGAAAGGGGAGGGCATACCTCTGTTGGAAGTTGAGGGTAAAAATGTGATTATGTGTGTATGTTATTTGAAAAGATAAGAAAAGACACAAATAGAAGATCTGGGAACATTTGTGGTCTGGCTTTTTTACTGCCTGAAAATCTAGCAAAGCCCCTACATATCTCAAGGAACTGTAGGAACTGTCCAGCACCGTGATCCCACAAAAGAGCATTACATTCACACAAAGGAGGGAACCTGTTGTTCGTGAAAGCCAATTGTTTTTAAAAGTCCTAGTTACAGCTTTTGCGGTATGTGAATATAATACATTTACCCAGCCTCCCTGTCTTTAAAACCTCAATTCCTAACAGTTCTCTACTTTCTACTTCCAAATCGACCATATTTATTACCTTGAAGGAACATTGCAATGTGGCCCATATGCGATATACATTCCAAAATAAAACTTCGATGAAAATACAGAGGAAATTCTTCTTTCTTCTGTTGAATAAGTTAAAATGTTCTCCAAATTAATTAACACTTTCTTCACCATTTTGTGTTGTTCACAGGGCAGGGCTGTTTGAACTTCTATCTTTTTGCATATATTGAAAAACAAAGCTCTCCACCAAGATATATAGAAGCAATTATTAGACTCTATGTCAGTACAAAATTGATAGCTGCCTTTTTAAGATGGTGGAGGACGTTAATTGATTTCACACAATTTCTTACTTCAAGAAATTTTCTTTCTGGAGTCTAGGAATACTGGGGTGCTCACGTTCAGAGAGACCCAGTGGAACCCTAATAAAAAAGAGGAAGGCTAATGAGCCTGTAGTAGCCAAAAAATGAGAACAAAAAATAAATCTTGGTTCACTGGCACATTAGTGAATATCTCTGTATTATCTATCAGTAAGAATTTCCATGGATTTGGAGTGATGTTCAAGAATTATTTCTAATGTAGATGATAGTGAAATATGAACTCCATGGTTAACTTCTGCTGCCAGTGCTTATGGAAATAGAGATAATAGGGAGATATCATGACATTTCCTGGAAGGAACAGGATTGTGTTCTGGCCTGATTATATAATAATGCCTGTAGAAATAGTCTACAAAAGGGACAGATGAGGAAACTCCCTTGGTGATAGTCATATTGCCGCTGAAGCCTGACCATGCCCTTCACCTCCAGAGGCAAAAGAAGGATGAGGAGATCACGTCCTCATCTGGTCCTTAAGCAACTGGATAACTAGAGAACTAGATCAGCTCCTACACTCACCCTAATCCCAATAAAAGGGGAGTCATCACCTTACCTTCTTAGCTATTTCTTCCATGCTCCTAATTTGGGAGCAGGAGGAGGAAAGCTATGTCTTTTTCTTACATTGGCTGAGATTGTTTTGTATTCTAGCCTAGTAAAAATATTATTTTTAAAGGTAGTAAGCCTCTCTTCAACAGTTTTAGCTGTTCTAAATTAGTGTTGTTTTTGTTCTTCTTTTTCACTGTTTTTTGGTCTTATAAAAAAGGAACAATAGTAATATGTACTCACTGGAACACATCAAACAAGACAGTTACATAGAGAAAGGTAGAACATTTTGCTTCTCGTCTTCGCAGAGCATTTAGGGGATATGTGGTTATTTATCCATTTTCATTCCGTTTTTATCCAATAGTGAGAAGTTTATCCAATAACCCAGGCAGATCAGACCTGGTATATAGCTTGCTTTGCCTTCTCTCTTGCTTAGGTTTTGAGTGTTGCTGTGGCCAGTTTCCAGGCTAAGGGCTTTGCATGCATTACCCTAGTTTATTCTCCCGACAGCCTTCTATGTTATTTTTATTCTCAAATGAAGTAGCATTTTCTCTGTAGTGATGCTGTTGGTGATCCACTCACATCCCTTCACAGTGATTTATTATTTTCCCTGATGTGCTTCCACTCCCTTCAGCGGTCTAAAGACCACCCTCCAAAAAAGAGGTAAGGGAGCTAGCTGAAGGGAGTGCGCTCATGCAGTTTAAAGGCTGCCCCTGAAAGAGAGATAAGGGAGCCCACTGGATCTGTGCAATGGAAGAGTTGCATCTGTCTTAGAATTTACATCCCTATGTATGGGAAGCCCTCCATCGATGACTGCTGCTGGTGTAAACATAAATATTTGAGCTTCCTCTCTACCCCATTGAGTAATCCAGGGGTGTGAACTACGTTGCCACCCTGGATTTTTATTCCATGCACATGGTTGACTCCTTTCCCTTCCCAATCTTACTTTCCTCCTTCCTTACCATTGTTTCCTGGAAACATGTCCCATTACATCCCTTTCGCATGAAGTCTCTCCTAAGAATTTCCCTTTAGGAACCCTAAACTAAGATATTATGCAAAAGGAAAACTTTACTGGTAAAACATGTCTAAGTTCTCTTAGTAAATGGCCAGTATAAAACCAAGCCAAGTCATTCCGGGTCCAAATACCTTGTACTTTATTGGTGGAAGATACTGAAACCCACTATTCAACCTTTAGTCAACAAACACCTACGATGTACCTGTTTTATGGCATATTATAGTGATTGCATAATTGGGATATAATAATTAGTGAGTTTTATATTCATATACCTGAAATCCTGTTGACTTCTCTGGGTCACAGTCCCTTCATCTAGGCACATTAATGCGACCTACCTCATAGAGTGGATATAATAAGTATTAATGAAATGATATGTGTAATCTGTTGAGAATCACAATTGGCAATTCCTCATGCTCATTAAATATTAATTATTTTATTATTATTGATTTGGGGGTATCTCATATCCTGTGCAAGGAATAAGAGATATTGATATGGGCATTGGAATTTGGAGCATAGAAGAAAAAGTTAATTAACTTGTGCCCCACTAGACGCCTCTAACTGCTGGCTCTGTCTATCCCTTTAGCCTTGGCTCATCATGAGAAAACCTTGGAGACATTTCTGCTACACTCAGAAGATCAATTTAACAAAGATGAATGACATTTTGCTTAAAATGTATTCAGCCCTAGTGCCTTTTTCTAATTTCATATTTTGTATTTCTTAGGAAGAATTAAGCACTCCTTTTATTTAAAACAGTGGTATAAAATAAGGTGCATATCAATTTGCCACTACATTATTGTAACCACATCAAAGTATTTAGTGCGAAGACAGTAGCCAAGCGAGCTCCTCTTCTTGTAATGCTCAGAAACTATTTTAGCAGTGGTAAAATTGCTGCAATTTATATTCATCAAATTGCATGATTTGACTTATTTTAGAAAAGTTATTAACTTCTGAAGAGAATGCTTGTGAAGCATTCAAATGAGTACAAGTTATCACCAGTAGTATACATGAAGTTCATTTAAAAATATACTGCTAGAAACTATACTTAGCTATAGTATTTCTACGGAGATTTATTCCTTCTTTATTTTGTTAGAATTTATTTACAAATGTCTATGGCCCACCACTATAAAGGAGAATTATCACATTATCTTTCACGATTTTTTTTTTATCAAAGGCAAGATAGTCTGAGAAAAACAAAATCAAACATAGCACCTCCTTCTGCGTGTTTGATACGTTACTTCGCAAGTCAGCTCTGAACTGGGATAAGTAGAACCTTGCATGGCTTATTTTCTTACAAGTTCATTGCAGGTGGTAGGAACAATTTTAAGACATTGCCAACCAAAACAATAACAACTAATTTGAAATTAATTTTCAAAATAGATTAACAAATCTTATCCTTGTTTTCAAATGTTTTTCTTATGAATCAAGCAATATTGTATGATGTGATAATGTCTGACATGGATTGATTATTTTAGCCTTCTAAATAATGAGGCAGACACCACTATTACTTCCATATCGAAAGCGAGGAAGTAGAGATACAAATGCATTAAGTAAATTTTTTGAGTTTATAGATTAGCAGATGGCAAAGTAGGAATTCAAACCCAGACGGCAAGACTACAGCACTACCTATTGTATTAATGTGCTCATAAAAAAAATCTAAGCATACAAGAAATTCTAAGTGCCAGTTTGAAACCATAATTAGCATTTTGGTATATAACCTCTAGCTTTTTTACTATGGTGATGTACAACATCACACACACCCACACTCAAAAAAGTCCTACTCATTACCTATTTTTCTTGTTAACTTTATAATGTATCTTCTACAGCTGTATCAATTTCTACTTTTAAAAGTCCATGTGTTTGTCCAACATCAACTATTTAAATATCCATTTAAATAAGATGAGATGATCCTCATTGTTATATATGGGAAAAAATCAAATATTTTAGGTGTTCACTTAAAACCATATGTGGATCAGTATATAATTGTTTGCTGCATATTTTATGTATCATAAAAGTTATATCTATAATAGAATGATAATGAAATACACCACTATTGGCTGATCTATTTTCAAGCAACAACTTTGTCCTTTATTAATGATGTTATCTAACTCATTAACCTGATACTCGAAACATCAAAAGAAGTATTGCTAGGATCTGCTGAAAAATAGTAAAAATCTAGGTGTGGGGTGGGTAGAGCTATATAGTAGGATATTAGTGAAATAACATTGGCCCATAAGTGGATAATTATGGAAGCTCTGTGGTGGGTGCATGGATGTTTATTATACCATGCTGTCTACTTTGGTATATGTCTATAAATTGACATCATAAAAAGTTAAGAAGGGCAATTATTCTTGACTTATATATTAGAATTTGTGCAAAAATAAAATGGTAATTTATTTTTAAACTCCAAACACTTTAGCAGTATATTATTTTTTGCAAAGAGCATATCTTGATTTTTATACTTAAGATTCGTTTCATGAACTATGTTACACAGAGGAAACATAAGTTGCACATAGTAAGCAAAAGAAGGCACTTGGTCTACCAACATTCACCATGAGTTCACCTGCAATTTTTCTAACTTTACTGTATCATTTGTCCTACGTAAAATAAGATATGTGTGTCCAATTCTAATTATATAATTGAATGGAAATGCCATGTTCAATAGAGCTGCATAGATGTGGATGATGCTAAGGTAGAACATGATAATAATGGTAGTAGCAATACTACTAACAATGATGGCGGCTACTTTATATTGAGTTATATTGTGCCAGGCATTCTGCTCATCACTTTCATACATTGTCTCATTTAATCTTCACAACCCTTGGAGGAGTAGGTAACACTATGATGAGGCTCAAAGGAGTTATGCAAATAAGTATTGGAGGTGGAACAGATCCTCTGTTAACATTGCTTCTGGTTCTATTCTGGCCTTTGCAAGTTACCAGCTAAGACCTTGGGCAATTCTTTAAGTCTCAGTATTCTCATCTGTAAAACAGGGATAGCAATAAGAGCATTAAAGGATTATTGTGATGATTATGTGTTTTACAGTGTGTAACCTATCTATGCTGCGACATGTACAGGATGCTCAATAAATGATAGCTCTAATTTATGAATTTTTAAAAGTTGCATAGACATACCCAACAGATTGTTAAAGAACCACATATCAACTGCAATGACAAATAATACTTACTGAACTCTTAACTAAATACCACAATTAACGACTTTAATATTCATAACAATCCCATCATATAGGTACTATTATTATCCTATCTTATATAAGATAAAACTAAAGCTGCAATAAACAGTCTAGTACAAGTGTCCTTATGATAAAAGGATTGGATTAACAAGCTGTGGTATATGTATACCATGGAATACTATTCAGCTATGAAAAAAATGGAGACTTTACATCCTTCGTATTAACCTGGATGGAAGTGGAAGACATTATTCTTAGTAAAGCATCACAAGAATGGAGAAGCATGAATCCTATGTACTCAATTTTGATATGAGGACAATTAATGACAATTAAGGTTATGGGGGGGAGGAAAAGTAGAAAGAGGGACGGAGGGAGGGGGGTGGGGCTTTGGTATGTGTCACACTTTATGGGGGCAAGACATGATTGCAAGAGGGACTTTACCTAACAATTGCAATCAGTGTAACCTGGCTTATTGTACCCTCAATGAATCCCCAACAATAAAAAAAAAAAAAAAAGTTAAAAAAAAATCCAGAAAAATCATAAAAAAAAAGATAAAACTAAAGCAACAGAAGTTAAACAATGTCCCCAAGTTAATAGATTCTTGATTCCTAACCATCCACCCAGCTGTTTAGCTATCAGCCTGTCTGTACTTCCTTCTACCCAGTCACCTCTCTTGCTCTCTCTTCACCCCTCCCGCCCACTCTCCCACCCTCTTTCCTTTTCCCTTTTCCTTCTTTCACCTCTCTGTCTCTCTCGCTCTCCATCTCTTCTCTTTCTTTCTTTCTGTCCATCCATCTATAGCTTTTAATAACACCAATATATTTTATGAACTATAGGACCAAAAATATTTTACATTAATTTTATGTGAATGAAAAGCTCCAAATAGAATTTTAAAAAGCAACAAACACAGGTCTATGCACACACATGGAAGGAATATCCCAAACAACAGAGGTACACAGTGTACTATGACAGTAATAATGAGAGCCCTTCAAAACTTACAGAGCAATTTCATGTATACTATTTCATTTGACTCTTACCACAATCTATAAGGTTAAGATTTTTTTCTATTTCATGGGTTAAATTTAATATTTTTTCCAATCAAAGTAAGTGTAGCATGGTTAATTAATCTTCTTATGTCTTATTTTATAACCCTCCCAATAAGTCATTGGTGAAATAAAAAAATTGGAAATACTACTTGTGATGCTTATGTTAAATTATCATCATGCCATTACAGCACTTCAATTTATGATTTTCAGGAGACTGTAATATGGTGGCTTCTTTCCACTTTCCATGCATTTGAATCCATTTTAGGCATTATAATTAGAACATACTATATGTTAACAAACATGGAAATGCATATTCACATGGAGATAATAAATTAATGAGAAATGGCTCTATTTTTCTCTCTATGATTTTTAACTTACAGGAAATCACTGTTGCCTAGAAAATCAAGGAAATATGTCTGAGGTGAACTTATTCCTTCTACCACAGTGCAACAGAGTAGGAAACTCTCAGAGACACTCTCTGCTGCAAGGAGTATGCTGCGCTGAACTTAAAACGCCTTCCGTTTCTAACTCTTTGGGACTGTTATATTTTCCCCAAGAGACTTCAAATGCACTAAATTTAGCATCCATTGGAGGCACACCCAGGCATAATATAGTGAAAGCCTCAGTGACTAAATATGTTACCACTACTCACAATATTTTTGTGTGCATGTGCCTTATCTATGATGTCTTGCAAATTGGGGAAATCGTGTTATTCATAGTAACAAGTTTACTACCAGCAAAATCCTAACAGTGGTCTATTTTAAAATAACTTATACACATGTGGCCTGAGTCTTAAAATATATCCAGTCCTAAACCTTTGTCAGTTTTATATCTCCAGCATGTCGTTTCAGCCAGAGAGGGGTTTGTTTGGTTTTCATTTATAGTTCTATAATTTTAAAGGAAGATTTCAGAAGGTAGATTTTATTTTATTTTATTTTATTTTTTTTTTTTTTAATTTTTTTATTAAATCATAACTGTATACAATGATATGATTATGGGGCATTATACACTCACTTCATAAACCATTTGACACATTTTTATCACAGTGGTTAACATAGCCTTTCCGGCGTTATCTCAGTTACTGTGCCAAAACATTTACATTCTACATTTACCAAGTTTCGCAAATACCCCTGTAATATGCACCACAGGTGTGATCCCACCGATTCCTCTCCCTCTACCCACCCACCCCCTTTCCCACTTCCCCCTATTGTTAAGTTGTAGCTGGGTTATAGCTTTCATGTGAGAGCCCCAAATTAGTTTCATAGTAGGGCTGTGTACATTGGGTATTTTTTCTTCCATTCTTGGGATACTTTACTAAGAAGAATATGTTCCAGCTCCATCCATGTAAACATGAAAGAGGTAAAGTCTCCATCTTTCTTTAAGGCTGCATAGTATTCCATGGTATACATATACCACAATTTATTAATCCATTCATGGATCGATGGGCACTTGGGCTTTTTCCATGACTTAGCTATTATGAATTGGGCTGCAATAAACATTCTGGTACAAATATCTTTGTTATGTTGTGATTTTTGGTCTTCTGGGTATATGCCCAGCAGAGGAATTACAGGATTGAAGATTTTATTTTTGAAAGGCCAGGTGTCCTTGCCTAATTGCATATGTAATTTAACATGATGAAAATTAAATATGATTTTTAGTGTTGATCATTTTTCTATTCTTTTTATTTTGCCAAGGATCTGTGTCAGTAAACTCTGTTGACCTTGCTTATAAGTTTATCATAATATGGTATAATAATAGGATGAATCCTGACTTTAGCTACCTTCCACATATATTACTTTTATGTGCCAGTAAGGTAAACAAATTAGAAAAATCTTTCATTTTAATCAGATTTTACATTATTTTACCAGAAATGCTACTTTGACAATATCTCTAACAGCTATTCTATAATAGAAAATGCTAAGATTTGGTTTGATTTTGCTTTTGATACTACTTTTATAGGAAAAGTAATGGAAATCCAGACCATCCTCATTAAGGTATCTGCAGAGAATCAGTCCATGCTCTCTCTAATAGTTTTTTTTTTTTTTTTTTTTTATTAAAACCTGAATGAGAATCCATATGAGTGGCATGGTGAAGAATTCAGCTTTAGAGTTAGCAGATTTCAGATGATTCTATGGCAGCAGAACTATGCTTGAGGGAAATCAGTTGTAACATCTTCTGTAATTGTGTCACCTAGATTTTGCCTTAGGAATTTCTGGATTTCCAGAGAACATTGTGACCTCAAATGCTGTATCTTAATAAGGAATAAAAGTAGATTAGAAGAATAATTTGCCTACAGTTTGTGGAAGATCGGCAAGCCTTAGGAGTTTATTAGCATCTACCCCGTTCCCCCGAAAATAAGACATCCTCCGAAAATAAGACCTACTTATAGGAACCATAAGACGTCCCCTGAAAATAAACCCTACCGCATCTTTGGGAGCACACCTTATTGGGAGCACACTGTCTTATTTTCGGGGAAACAGGGTAGCACTAAAGATATTTTCCCTGGGCCTTATAATCACATAGAAAATACAAGAATTGAGATACACACAGTAACCAATTAATGAACAATTGTCTTCAGTATCTAGTAGACACCGACCATGTAAAGATTTATTTGTAATTTTGGAAACCCTAGAAGCCTACAATATACAATAATTATCTTATCTGAACTGCATGGGTTTATTAATGTGCAGGATCAATTGCTTGGCTAATAAGAGAGTTTAGCCTCTCGCTCAATACTGCTTGTTCCATGAGCGTGAGCTGTACCAGGAGAATGTGCTACAGTGTTATCTGTAGATGTTTCAAAATGGCTAATTAAATCAAATGTTTTATGAGCATGTAGGGTAATAAAGTTCTTTGAAGTTGTGTGATTATACAGTGCATTTTACACAGGTAAGCACTAATGTGGGAAGGGGAAACTTTAGTTGTGGCATTTAATTTCATTGTGGCTCTTCCAATCACACAGGACTTTGTGTCAGGTGCTGAGTGTATGACGAACTACATATAAGAAAAGCAACCCTGGATTGCAAGGGTTGGGCTGGTACACCTACAAAAGTTGTCTGAGTCTAGTGAAAAGAAAATAGAAAAGGTATCCAAACGGTTTGTGCAAATCCAGAGGTGGAGTGGAGGGTACTCAACCTGGAATATTGAGTGAAGGGAGATTTGGGAAATGTCAGATAAAATATTAGGCTTGAATATTTAACAAAGACTCAGTAATATACTAGATCTGATGATCAATAGGTTCATAAAAGGTGATGCTGGTGATGATGATTTTAACTATATTCTTCATGCTAGATACTTTGCTGGGTGGTTAATATACCCTGCGTTGAGCCAACCATGATGTCCAGAGCTTTAGATTTACTATTTCCATGAGGATACTGGGGTTCATAAATTAATTTTTTTAAGGTTACAGCGCAAGAAATGAAATATCTGAAATTCAGACCCCTATCTAAGTTCAAAGACTATGTAGCTATTTCTCCTCTTTTTTGCAAAGGAAAGGGAATGATTCTCTAACATCGTGGAATAAATTAGATTTTCTTTTAACTATAATGCCTTTCATTAAGGAAGAAAGAACAATACTCAGTGCATATTCTTGACCAGTATTTTGCTTAATCTTCTCAACGTTCCTGTGAATTGGATAGTAGAGATAAAATCCCCAAGGGAACTTGCAAGTGCGAGTAAAAGAAGCACATTTTCCAGCCTTTTGTCAAAATCTCTTCTTTTCTCAGAGGATGGAAGGGCAGTGAAGGTGGATGAGGGAGGATGAACCATTTCCCATATAATCTTCTGAGAATATTCGAACAAAAAGAGAGTCAGCAAATCCCTCTTGATGTAGGAAGATTTAATACAGTTTGCAGAAGGCCTCTCTGCAGCAGGCTTTGTCCTCCGCAGTCAGCCTCAGGCCTGTGAGCAGGTGATCTCCGCCCAAGAGAAGCCTGGCCTCAGCCTGTGACCCCACCTTCTGCTTGCACCATCCTCTAACAGCATTCTACAGCTAAGCTCCTTCTTTCCCTTCACCGGGGCGCTTAGTTTTTGCCTTGTTTATGTTTTAGTCTCAAATGATGACGTAAGCACCATGAAAGAGGTTACCTCGTTGATTTTTCACATTAGTGTATCTCCTGTGTCTAACCACACACGAAATACAGTGAGCGCTCAATATGTGTTTGCCAAAATAATGCGTGAATTCTGCAAGTCTGGCCCCCATGCATGGTGGCCTTTATCTCCCTCTCTTGTGCATTGTTATCATCCTTCCATTTTCACAAGAGACCTCAAGCCCCATCATTTCTTTGTGATGCAGCCAGTGTATTGATATTTTTGATTAAAATTAAGCATTTCTATATGAATATTTATTAATCATTTGAGAAACTATGCAAGATCTTGTGTGTGTGTCGGTGTGTGTATGTGTTTGCCTCTTTCCTCTATTAAGGATTTTTTTTCTTATAATTGTCACATGATAGTCTTTTTTGTTGTTGTTGTAGTTTTTGGCCGGGGCCGGGTTTGAACCCACCAGCTCCGGTATATGGGGCCGGCACCTTACTCCTTTGAGCCACAGGCACCGCCCTGCCACTTGATCGTTTTAAAAAATAGTAATAAAATGTTTGTAGGCATAAGGAGCAAAGGAAAATAACAATATTGTGGTTTAAGTCTGTGCATAATAATTGCCATTGAGTAAAGAGAGCGTACTGAGGCTCTTTAGAAAAGGAGAATTGACTATTTTTATTCATTTAAAAAGTATTAACTGTTACCTCACAGGCAGTAATGGACTAAACAATGAAGTGACTAGAACTGCGATAATCTATGCAAAGGAATAGCTCTAGGCTTTTGAACTGAACACGTGTGAAGGGTGAAAACCCAATTGTTCTGCAACTGCAGGGTATAGGTGCTTGGTATGAGCCACGTTTGGTGGTAAAATTACTTAATTTCCATTTTTCTTTCAATAACCCATATAATTTTGAAAATATTTGTCTAACACACTTTGTTTAGCAGGCCTGGGCCAGGTTCGAACCCATCTGCCCAAGTGCATGGGCCTGGTGCTCTAATGATTGAAGTTGTGTGATTATACAGTGCATTTTACACAGGAAAACATTAATGTTGGAAGGGGAAACTTTAGTTGTGGCAACATAAAACAAAAATTATATCAATATAATGTTTTGAAACGTGGTTGCTTAATGTCTTTCAATAACTAAATATGCTAAGATGGTTTTACTATTGAAATTTAAATTATATCCCAATATTGATGAGTTTCCCATACTGCTGTGTAAACTATGTTGTTAGTGATTTATCCTGATGTTGTCATCTTGTAAAAATGAACAACACAAATGTAGCTACACCATTAAAAATTGATATGTTAACCCTTTTGATTATATTAGTTAAATATCTTAGGAATGACAGTTCCATATTGAGAGGAGACACAGTTTTCTAGATATTTATCATGGCACCGTATTATTTACAATATCTTGCATCTTTAAATCTATTGCAAATTCAGTAGTAATTTAAGATTAGTGACTAAATATTGGAAGGTTTACAGAACTTGTATGTAGACAGAAGACGAAAACAAAGGTGGAATAAATAATTTTAGTTTATGATTCACTTGTATGGAGAAAATTTATTCATACCTTCTTAAGCTTTGAGAAGAAAATAGACCTCTAAAAACTTATTAATATGGCAACTTATAGTTTCTGTTTCTTGTATAAAAGAAAGGGAAATTTCCTACTAGGAATTAGCCAGACTCGTTTTTTTCTCCTTTATCCCTGTTCTTTTCTATACTGTGTCTTAAAAGGGAGGCCAAATTTATATAAAAAAAGATGTTTTTTATTATGACATATTCATAGACTCACAAGGAGCTGCAAAAACAGCACAGAGAGTTCTTGTATTTATATCACCCAACTTTCTCTAGTGGTCATATATTAAATAAATATAGTCTATTATCAAACCAAATAAAAAATTGGCATTAGCACAATACATTTAACTAGCCTGCAGAACATTCTTGGATTTTGTTAATTTTTGAATGTGTTTTTTATTGTGAGTCTTAATTATTCTGTGGCATTTAATCACATGGATAGATTCATATAATCTCTACCACTATCAAGACAGAAATATTTCATTTCTACAAAAGAACTTAAAGAGTGATTTTTATAAAAGTAACCATGAATGTATCAGGGGCCATTCCTGTGTTATATAGAAAGTATGAAGGTCTGACAATTAAGTTTGTGAACTTGCCACTATGTGCTTACATTGGCAGCACTGTGCAAACAATTCAGTAAGATTTCAAAACCTTGGTATATCAGTGTCTCACAGTTGTGTTCATGTCAATGTGTTGTGGTATTTTGCTGAGTGACATTCATTATTGTTACATGTTTTTGTGTGCCATCATGAGAATATCAGAACTTGAAATAGAGCAATAACCAAACATTTGTGAATTTCTTCCTAAACTTAGCAAGAATGAAAGTGAAGTCAGGAACATGTTATTCCAAGTTTATGGGGATAATGCCATGAAGAAAATGGCATTATGCAAATTGATCAAACATTTTTCTGAGAGGAGAAAAAGAATCACTGATGAAGAAAAATCAGAGCAGGTAGTAATGAGCAGAACTGATGAAAACATAGTAAAAATCCATCAACTGATGAAAACATAGTAAAAGTCCATCAAATTGTGCATCAAAATCATTGTCTGACTGTGAGAAGCATAGCAGACCAAATAAACATCAATAGAGAAACAGGAAAATCTTACCTGAAAATCTTGGCCAACAACTAGTGACTTTCTCCTCACAATAATGCACCAGTTCACACAACACTGTGTATGAGAGAGTTTTCAGCCAGTAAACTCATAACCGTATTGGGACATCCTCCCTACTTACCTGATTTGGCCCCCAATAACTTTTTCTTTATCTGAAGATATAGGACATAATGAAAGGCAGACATTTTGATGACTTTCAAGACATCAAGGGTAATACAACAATTTTGATGGCCATTCCAGAAAAAGAGTTCCAAAATTACTTTGAAGGGTAGACTGGGCACTTCCATCAGTGCATAGTTTTCCATAGTTTTCCAAGGTGACCATACTGATCTTCAGCAATGAGGGAGGTATGGAACACTTTTTCTAGGACAAGTTCATGAACTTAATTGTCAAATCTTTCGTATATTTCACTGATCATGTCTTTCAGTGTTGGAATATTGAGTTTCCCTCCCTAACTATGGCAATCCTGATGAATTTCATTGATAATGTGAGAACATCCGATTCTTCTTGTTTCATAAATACGTTGATTGAGATTTGAATATTTATGGGGTCTTCTTACAGGGTACTTGTTTTATTATGGTGATTTGAACATGGTGATAATAGTAAGGGCAGCCTACATTGGTAAATAGAATGTGAGTCTTCTATATCCAGCTTAGCCATTGCCCCACCAGGGATATCTGCCTTTGCCACTTAGTTTTCCCTTCTAGATTTTGTGAAGAGTATAAGAATTAATGAATGATAGTCTCAGATTTTCCAGCACATACAATCTAAACACAGTAGGTATAGCAATCTAGGAGCTGTGTTAGCTCTTTTGGTTTCCAAAAAAAGTTCCTTTTATTGTCCTAAGTTAGTCATTTATTAAGTGATAGGGCAATTGGATGTCTTTTTTGAATGGACTAATAGTGATGTTGATTCAGCAAAGTCAGATATAGACAATGCAGCTACACACAGTGAAAAATACTCTGATATCAGTCAATTCACATGCCAGATATTTGGCTTAGGCAAAATGGGGGGGAAACAGGATGGTAAATTGATCTTAGTATGGTGTAGTGGTTAGGAGCTAGGGCTTGAGATTTAGAATTCCAACTCTGCAATGCAGTAGCTGAGTCCTTTTGGCCAAAATATGTAAAGTGCTGTGCCCAGATCTTGGCACCCGTTCACTATACATTCAGTATGCAATGGCTATTTTCTATTAGTTAAGAACCTTAAAAGCTAGTCGATGAGGAAAATGACAGAAACAAGAGTTCATTAGATGAAATAAAGTAATAAATTACACAGAGATTTAAAAGAAATTTAGAGGATGAAGAGGAATGGTACCCACATGCAGTAGGCCCATCAGATCGTGCACTAGCTGACTCAGAAATGTTATCTCGTGTTACCTTCACAAGAGATCTGCAAAGTTGTAGATATTATTATTTGTATTTCACAAATGAATAAACAAGGACTTTGATATAAAGTTTAGTGAGCTGTTTCAATGAAGTTTTTGATGTGTATGAAGGTCCATATGAGTACAAAGATGGTACTATAGAGGTTAAGAGTAAGGTAGATATGGTTTGAAAAGAGAAGAAAGGAAAAAGAAATAGTAAGGTGGTCTAATGCAGCACCATCGATAGCTCTGAGGAAGTCTTGTTTCTCCAAGAATTTGAGCAATGACATAAAGGAAGCTTCAGCAGTGTGATTCCAAATGATGTGAATGAGATCTAATCAAACAGCATAGTGGAATCAGAATCTTTGCTGTTTTGGAAACACTGGATCCAAGTTGACTGGAGATTGAAGTGGGAAGCCTTAGGAAGACTACAGACTCAGCAAAACTTTAGTTCCTCATCGAATAATATGAAGATGTTTATTATTATAGAGATGCCTGAACCCCAGCAAGTTCTACCAAATCAGAGTATTTGGTGGTTTCACTCAGGGAATTATAGAGAGCTTATCATAACTGGTCACGAAATAACCAGGAATGAGACTATAGATTATATTAAATAATAAGTTAGAGGATTCATAGAGGGTAAAGAGGCTAACCATACAGCAAATAGGATTGTAAACCAGGGCCTAGAGAATTTTCAAGAAGGAGGAATTCTGCAAACTGAAGGCCTGGTTTAATGCAGCACCATGGACAGCTCTGAGGTAGTCTTATTTCTCGAAGAACCTAAAATTAAAAACTGTACTTCTATTGCAAGGGTACAAGTCAAATCTATCAAATATTGAACACAAATGTCTTAACATTGTGATTAAGTAAATGAGGTGAAGGCTATGTTAATTAGTAGGATGTAAGCACTCCAATTTGTACAAATAATCAACACATTGAATCCCACAAAGGCATAAATGTATTCATGATCTATGTATATATGACTTAAAAAAAAACTGTACTTATAAATACAACGTTCTCTTTGAACTTGCTATCTCAACCCTTAAAGGTATACCTTTTATTTCTTTGAAAGGCCATCCCCTATTAATCCATGGCCAATTTGTCTTTATTCAGTCATTCAGCATCCTTGCAAGGATAGGTTAGGATTTCCTCTGAAGAACTTTCATTGTCTTACCCCTTTGGCTCAGGGAAATTTTCTATTAGAGATTTTTCTGTCTCTAGAGTTCTGTACTCTTCAAATGGGTTAAGAGATCTTGAAGGAATTCTCCTGACCTTGCCATTTATGCTTTTCCCCAGCACACTTTTTTGTAAAGCGGTCATCAGATACTTGATGTGTGCTAGCAATGGCATACACAAATCTGATGAGAGTAATTAATAAAAGCAGAAATTTCAAGATCTCAATCTTCAAGATTAATCTTCTATAGGTTAACGCAGCTTGATATGATTCCAATATATTTAAGAGTCCAGAATTAAACTACATTAAAAACAATACTTTATGTATCCATGCCAAGAATACATGTTATATTGATATGTTATATAGATAACAAAGTTTTCTTTTCTAAATAGCATTAGAAGAAATATGGGAAGCTCTACTTGGTCCATCAGAGAATTAGAATTTGTATATCATGGGATGGTTAATTTTCAATTTGACACAAAGTACTGACCTTGTTTGTTAAAGGACAGGTAACAACCAGGTACCAGACTGTACCATGTTCAAGTAGCAGTCCATGTCTAAAATTTGCAGGTTTTTTGATCTCTCCTGCTTATCCATATTTTTTTAATAATCTGCATTAAATTGCTACATGACTGTTTTTAGATTGACCTTAACTACCAGGAATAGAATGTTCTACGTAAAGTAACATATTCCTTAATAAAAGTAACCTAAGCAGGGAGGACAGTGTGACCAATTATTTATGTAATAGTGACAATAGAAATATTATCACAGTATAAGGGGAGTCAATTTTTCATTGCTCAGTGGGCATCACATCTGAAGGCCTGGCTGAATACACTAGGAGATACAGATTGCCAGGGTCTCTAGAATGTCAATGGCTGTCCAACTGGGAGGAAGCAAGGTTGAAGAAACATACCCAAAAGTAGACATTTGAAGTATAAGGGTTGATCTACAAAGAGCACAGTGATAAGTATTACTAAAATGAAAACCTTTATTTTCAACTATGAAATATTAAACTGAACAAAATTCCAATGAAAACTTTCAATTTCCCTGCTTTTCTATAAATCTAATGTTTGATTCATTCAAGAAAAATTCTAGTGATTTATGAAATAAGATATTTCTTATACCATGAGTTTTAAACAGTTTTGTAAAGTCAATTCCAATTAACATTCTAATTATAACATGTTGTCCAGGATGTTAATGATTACATTTTGCATTAACATTTGTTTATGTTTATCTTTATTTGCGCAGTTTATGTGTACAGTAATGACAACTGTGAATTAGTCACTGTTAGTATTAAATAAAGTGTATGTTTTAATAGAAAATTAAACTCAGATATTTGAGTTAACCTAAAACATTCAACAAATAATAAATTTTTATTTTGTATGAATAACCTTTAAATAGCTAATAAAGCATGCATGTAAATAAAAATAAGCAACTGGAATGATTATGTGAACATCATTTATTCTTCCAAAGCAGAGATTTTTCAAATACACCTTTTATTACTGTTTTAAGAAATCACTTCCATATATTTGCATGTAGATCACTTTTAGTCTCAGAGAATTTTCCATAAAAGTTTTCTTTTATTACTGCTATAATTGAGAGAGCTAGTGGACTATTAATTTGAAAAGCAGTACATTAAAATACATCCCTAGCTTAAATGACCTGGGATACCTTTTCCTTTTTAGAAATGTAGATGTAAATCAAGTAATTACAGAATCCTTGTTAATTTTCAGATTTTGACAGTCTTAGCAATATCTTTCAGGAGTGAAAAATATGTGGGTTTTGGCATCTTGGTAAAATATCTTTCCTTTATAACTCTTTTTTGAAAGTCTAGATCAGAAGTGGCCATAAAAATAAACTCATACTGCAATAGTATATTTTGTAGATAAGCTGATGGTTCAAGTCTTATCTTGTTGCAGTAGGCTTATAATTCACTATTTGTACCTGTGGAATTGATATCAGTGATTGACAACTGCTTTAACCTCTCAGGATCCTTTTAATCCTCATACGTGCCCTATTTTCTGAATGTTTGGTTTATAAAGTAAATTGCATTTATCATTTATTTTCCCTTTATTAATAAGAGTATATAAATGACAATCACCTCTCATCCCCATGAAACAACCAGTGCCCCTTTGAAATAATAGATGCTGGGAAGAAAAGAAGAGGAGAAGAAGATTGATAGTTCAGCCAGTCTTTAACACCAAATCACGGTTAAACGTGTTTCTTTTAGCTTTTTGGAAATGTGAAAATATCTGTTAGTATCTTCATGGATGCCTTCCTTGTTTACATCCCTGCCCCTGTGCCTTGCCCTTAGGAGAAAAACTATCCTGTTTATTCCTATTCCCCATTGACATCTCACATATTTCTCTTCCTTCCATTAATTTCTATCAATCTAAATGTGCCTCCTTCTATCACCTGTTTGCCCAGTTCTTTACTCTAAAACTAGTTCTGGGACTGGGCTGTGAAAAGTTCTTGATTAATTTGACAAATATCCATTGAACCCCTGCCATGTGTCAGGCGCCAATCTACTGTAGATTTTTAGAATGCATTAGTGAACAAAAGAGAAAATATACATGCCTTCTGGCTTCTCAGGGGTCTCAGTAAAATATAGGCATAATAAATAAGCCAATTGTATAGTACGTTAGAGAGGTAAGGCAAAGTAAGAAATGGCTCGTGCTGAGCCAGGCACGGTGGCTCACGTCTGTAATCCTAGCACTCTGGGAGACCGAGGAGGGTGGATAGATTGAGCTCAAGAGTTTGAAACCAGCCTGTGCAAGAAGAAGACCCTGTCTCTACTAAAAATAGAAAAACTAGCGAGGAATGTGGTGGATGCCTATAGTCTCAGGTACTCAGGAGGCTGAGGCAAGGGGATCTCTTGAGCCTAAGAGTTTGAGGTTGCTGTGAGCTAGGATGCCACTGCACTCTACCCAGGGAAAACAGTAAAACTCTGTTTCAAAAAAAAACATGTCTCATGCTGGGGTGCATTCTAATGTTGAGTAGGATGTCAAGGGATTCCTCACTGATAAGGAAAGCAGAGATCTGAATGATGTAAGGAGATGAGTCATGTAGATACCAGAGGGAAACTCATTTTGCCATGAGGGAACAGTCAATGTAGAATTCCTGAGGCATAACTCCTCTCCTCTTCCTAGCAGGTTATCTTCAATGTGACTAGAATCAGTAAGTGAGATAGGTAAGTATAAGAGAGAATGTTACGGTGGTGATAGTGGACCTAGGAGGCCATTGTAAGGACATTCTTTTTTCCTTCTGAGGGAGACAGGAGCCAATGGATATAACATTTGTCATAAAATGTTTACAAGCAAGGAGAAGGTTTGCTCAAAGCAAGGAGACTAGTTAGAAGGCTATCACTATAATATGCAAATAAAGATGATGGTGTCTCAAGCCAAGGTTGGAAGAAGGAGGCATATTCTGAATGTATTTGACAGAGGAGCCAACAAAGATTTTCTGATGGATTGGATAAGAGGTATGGGAGAAAAATAGAGCCAAAAATGGCTCCAAGATTTTGTTTGCTTGTTTTTCTTTTTCTTTTCTTTGAGACAGTCTCATGCTGTCACCCTGAGTAGAGTGCCAGGGGATCATTCTGAGCTCACAGTAACCTCAAACTCTGAGGCTCAAGAGATCCTCTTGCCTTAGCCTCCCAAGTAGCTGGGACTACAGGCACTCCCCACAACACCAGGCTAGTTTTCCATTTTTAGTAGAGACAGGATCTTGTTCTTTCTTCTTCAATCTGGTCTCAAATTCCTAAACTCAAACAATCCACCCACTTTAGCCTCCCAAAGTGCTACAATTACAGTTGTGAGCCATCATGCCCCGCTGGCTCCAAGGCTTTTGCTCCAATAATTGGAAAAGATAGAGTTGCCCTCAATGGAAATGGTAAAAACTATAGGAAAACCGGGGATGAACTTTTGAGGAGCAGGCATATTTGATTTGGATATTTATTAGACATTCCAATGGTGATATTGAGTAGGCAATTAAATGTACAACGTCAGATTTCAGGGAAAAAAAAAAGGTCCAGCCTGGACTTTTAAGTTTGGGAGTTATTGGTATATGATAATATTTAAAGCCACAAGATCAGATGGTATCACTAAAGAAAAGAGTATAGATAGAACAGAACTAAGGACTCCAATATTAAGAGATGGATGGAGCAAAGGAGAAACTAGCAAAGGAGAATGAAAAGGAGTAACCAATGAAGGGGAAGGAAAAACAGAGCATGTTGTCCTGCAAACCTGATGTTATGCCTGCAAAATTTATATTTGGGGGGCTCATAACACTTTGTTCTGCCTCTATAATCACTATATCCTGACTTTATAAATATATAACCAAAAGGAGAAAGCAGTTTTTAAAGATATATCATGTTAATAACTCCAAAGAGTATTCAGTGAATCTGGAAAATTCAGTAGTGTAATGTGGGAAAATATAGAATTCACAGGGAACGGAACAGAAGTTGGCTCAGGAAATGACTTGATTTGACACTAATGCTGCATTTCCAGGATAAGTCCACCTATTCTGTGTCTCGGTAGTTGACTTAGTGACAAGATTCCTTAGTAAGAAAAAAAAAAAGTTGGTATGAGCATTTGTGTCTACATGACGGAATTCAATTCTTCCAACAATGACATAGTTAACATAGTATCTTGAAAAGAACCCTAAGTGGGATTCAGGGAACCTAAATTCTAACTGTGGTTCTGCTACTGACTGATTGCATTAACTTCAAATCTATCATTAACCTCCTTGTGCCTCATTATCCTCATTTCACCAAATAAGAAAAATGAAATATTCCTCCTTCCCTACCTCACTTGGATGTTGTGAATTTAAATGTGTGAGAAGTGCTTGAGATGCATAAAATTTGATGGAGTGTTTTATTCATGAATTCAAGGCATCTGAAGTAATTTGACCATGATGGGAAGTTGCTTCCTTGCACATTTTCTAGAGTGAAATTTCTGTTCCTGACCCCCCCATTATGCAGCAGGTCACCTAATCCAAACTGTAATTCAAACACAAATTGACCTTCTGGATAAGCATTAGATCTATTATAATTTGTATTCCTTGGTAATATTAATTATTTACCTATTTACTCATTCAATAAATATTTATTGAATGCCTATGGCTCAGTGAGTAGGGTGCCGGCCCCATATGCTGAGGGGGGCGGGTTCAAACCCAGCCCCGGCCAAACTGCAACGAAAAAATAGCCAGGCATTGTGGCGGGCGCCTGTAGTCCCAGCTGCTTGGGAGGCTGAGGCAAGAGAATCGTGTAAGCCCAAGAGTTAGAGGTTGCTGTGAGCCGTGTAACGCCACGGCACTCTACCGAGGGCGGTACAGTGAGACTCTTGTCTCTACAAAAAAAAAAAAAAAAAAAGGCCTTAATTCTTAAACGGCAATGATAGGAACTTCCATTTTTATATTCCTCTGGCCTTTGTAGTAGAATGTGCTTTTGTTGTATCATCTCCTTTAATCTCCCAGTTCCTTGAGGTTGATATGACAGATGCTTTTTCCTATTTTAAAATGAAGGAACTTGGAATCTCAGATAACTGTACCCTCCAAGTAATGAGTCGAAAAGCAGGGCTGAACACTGAGGTCCTCCAACACCAAGGCTGCACAATGCGGACATTTGCTTATTTTATTACAGGCACTGAATATTCTTCACAAAATATGTTATACCTAGAAGAGAATGTGGCCTAAAGAAACAATAGTAGACCAAATGATTAAATGATCAGTTCTCTTGAAATTATCTTACTTTTAAAAGAGTTTTCTCTTCATCAGTATGGATCTCCCATACCTAAAAAATTTTCTAGTAATATGTGGTGACATCTATTTATCCCAATGTGGCAATCAGGTTAAAATATCTATATATGATCTTGGAAACTTGTAGCCCCATCACAATATGTACACATTTATTTTTATTTGGTTAGATAGACATGGGCTTCACTTCGAAGTCTGGCTCTGCTGGTTGCTCTCTGATATTGAGCCTGTCACTTATCCCCTCTAAAGCTCAGTTTCCTTATTTTTTTTTTTTTAAAGAATACAAAGAAAACTAGTGCATGTCTCAAAAAGCTGTTTGTGCCATCACCCATCAGATAGTGACTGCACGATGCCAGATATTGTTCTAGGTGCTAAATTACCAAAATAGATCAAAAAGAAAAAGGTCTCCATCTCAATGATCTTACATTCTAATAAAAAAATATATTAAAAATACGATTCTTAGATATTGGTAAGTCTTATAAAGAAAATAGAAGTGGGCAGGGTGATAGAGCGTGACTGAAATGTGAGTTTGAGCATAACCTCGGACAGAGAAATCAGAGAAAGTATTCTTGAGAAATTGATATTTGAGAAGGAACTTGAATACTGTCAAAGACACAGACATGTATAGAACATTCTAGACAAAGGGGAAAATGTGTGGAGTCCCTTAGTCATCTTGGTCTATTTGAGTAAAAGCACGGGTGCAGGATAATAAGGGAAGGATGCGTGCGAGGTGATGATGAGAATAATCGGGCAGGGTTAGAGAACGTGTAGTCTTCCAGAAAGTGATAAGCAGTTGTGATTTTTTGTTTATAAATTAAATAGCAAGGCACTGGGTTTTTAACCAGGTGAGTTACGTTATATGTTTTTTTGTTTATAAATTAAAACAGCAAGCCGCTGGTTTTTAATCAGGTGAGTTTATTTGGCACCCAGGGGTCCTCAAACTTTTTAAACAGGGGGCCAGTTCACTGTCCCTCAGACCGTTGGGGGGCCGGACTATAGTTTAAAAGAAAAACTATGAACAAATTCCTGTGCACACTGCACATATCTTATTTTGAGGTAAAAGAACAAAACGGGAACAAATACAATCACACCGCCTCATGTGGCCCGCGGGCCGTAGTTTGAGGACCCCTGATTTATAGAGGGTGCCAAAAATGTATACACATTTTCAGAAAGGTAAAAACGGTATGAAATTGTAATACTCAATAAATACCAATAACAAACGATGAAGGCAAGTCACATTTGACCTCTGCAATTATAAGGGGTGCTCAAAATATATACACAATATGTCATTGATAACACATACATAACATTTCTTATTAGTGTTTATACATTTTTGGCAGCCCCAGTATTTGCTCTTGGGTTGACCTTGAATTATGAGGATTTATAAAATAGAGATTGCGTATAAAATATTTAGTGCTGGCAGGAAATGATAAAAACAAATTCCATCCTTTGATGATAAGTCTAGCATTGACAATGGCAGTCACAACAGTAGTGATTGTATGTGATACTCAAATCTTCTAAAAACCTACATTTGGCCTGTAAATACAGAACTATATACAGTAAAAGCTGTAATCTGCTCTTATTTCGGTGCTTCTTGGTCCAGTTTTGAGTGATAAGGCAAATCACCCAGGCTTCTGTCAGCCTTCAGTATCCTTTCTCCCTTGTTAGAACTTTCTACTCATATTACATTGGTAAAGACTTCCCTGACCTGGATGTCACTGACACCTCAAAGAAAAGAGCAAAGTGAAAGCATAAGGGGTAAAAAGCCAGCTTAAAAAGACTAAAAGGTTTCTGGGACAAAAAAATGTCTTTTTGAAAAATGAGGAAGAAAGGATAGAAGAAAAGGTACTCCCTTTGACAATAAGCTAACCTTTGAAAATAAAAAGTATTGTGTTGCAGCTCATAACTATTTGTCACTATGGCCACTTGCCAGGGCTTGCCCTTTAAAAATGGCTCAAACCCATGGCCTCAAAATCAGCCATCAAGGAAATAAACTTGGACATAACATTTTCGGTAAGCACTACCAATTTCCCACATATGGGGACTGTTTGAAGAGTCCCTCATAGCAAGTTTTCATTTGCTTTCAGCATATAATTATTATTAGGGATAATAACCCTGCCATTTCACATTGGTCACTGGTGTATTTTAATTTAACCCTGATTCGATAGTTATGATCACCTTTCAGTGAAGGGGGTGAGGGAGTGGATATTACGTGTGCATCGTAGGATTGTAAACTTAGTACTCATGAAGCATTTGCATTTGGAAAACATTACTCATATTCTTGACTGTCATATGAGCTAGGAATAGGTTCTCATCTTAAGAGGTATCAACTATCAAGGACTACTTTTTTGTTGGGCTTTCGTCATAAAGTGTGCTTTTATTAGGTGACTCTGTAACTTGTGATGAATGAATACGTGGCACTTTGCCTTTTCTAGCAGCCTAACTAATCAATGTTGAAGAAAACAATTTGAAAATAGTCACTATATATACTTTTATTTGCAGTGAATGGAGTTTGGCTGCAAAAATATTTCACAAATTGAAATTTGAAAGATAAAATATATATTTTGAGTATGAAAAAATAAGAAAGAGGGCGCTCTCCCTCTTCTGGATAGCTATAGCAAGCTATTATCCTTCTTAGTACTTAATTTATGATACATTGCTGAGGTTGTATGTGGGGCCTTAGGTGTGATTAACTGTCTGAGTGATTAAACTAGATATTTCATTGAATTTCTGTTTTACCCTTTCTTCCAGACTGTATGCTTGATACTTTGTCATAAAGATTCAGGCATTTTAAAATCTCAGCATCTCCTGTCTTTCCAATTAATTGGCAAGTCAGAAGATTTTACATAGACAGGAACCATACAGGTTGTAAGTGGGAATATTTTAAAGCCCGAGTTCCTATTTCATTTTTTCTTTCTTAAACATATTTTTCTTAAATGATAAATGTGAGTGTTGGAGGGTGATAAATGCCACCCATCGGCTTTAAAGCCTAAATGTTGAATTTTGACACTCAGAGTTTAATGGCATCATGAAAATTTTTGCAGAACCAATGTTCAAGCAATTTAGGTTTTACAGGCAACTCGATACTTTTGAATCAGGCAGTGATTTTGAGAAAGTAACCATAAAAAGCCATGTTCAGAGAATTGGTACTTTGCATTTTATCAGAAGAATGTAAATGTCAATTGATTGGCTTGCTATCTGGAATATAATATTTTTAAACTATATTTCAGCTCGTTAGTATTTAATTCATGATTTTGTGCTGCAAACCAAATCTACTTAAAAGATCAAAAATTTTTTTTTAATTTTTGAGGCTATTTTACCACATTTTACTCTCCAGCCCCTCCTAGACAATTTATAAGATAAATATTTCCAGGAAAGACTTCTAATTTTATTAACAAACATACTTTATTATTAAATATTTGTTGGCTGGGGTAATACTGACCATGGTAATGCAAAACATCCCCACAACTTTAGCAGCTTGTAACTGCACAATTTTGTTTGTTTGACAGTGAAATTGATGCTTATAGTGAAGGATAGCCATGTAGAAAGTTGAAAGCATATTGCCAAGTAGTTCCTGTACTTGAGAAGTGCCTCTTTTCTGTAGGGTTTGCATTGGGTAGTAGTGATCACTACTAAAAACAAAACAAAAATGAACAGTCTTTGTTTTCATTGAAAGGATGAATAATATACATAACTAGCGCTGCTGAGCATTGCAATTGTGAATACATGTCTTCATTTATGGTCCAAACATCTTCTTAACGTGATAGCATGAAAATGAAAGTTTAAATAAGTGTCTCGTTGCTTTGTGTAGCATATTGAACAAGAAGAGAAATCAGAAATACTTTCGAAGCTATCTCAAATAATAATGGTACAGTCATTTGAGTATTTAGGTGATTTAACAAAGCTGATATTTTTTTATGTTTGATTATTAAAGATGATATATTTATGATAATACTTTCGAGAGCCTATAGGTTGTCAGAAGTAAACATAGCTGGATATTAGTTAAAGTGGTAAAACAGATTTTTTTTTCCATATCTATGGGACAATGGGGGAAGAGCTGAGCTCCATTCTGATTTGCGCAGAGGTATTTGGGTGTTTTAAAGGGAAGAATGTGGGAGGAGAAGTGTGGGGTTTGAGTAGAGTCAGAGAAATGGTAAAGTACAAAGGTCTGGTCAGTGTCAATGTGGTTAGGCCGGCTGTGTTAGCTGGCAGTTATTGAAGTTAGGATTGTGTCCTCCCACAGAGACTGGGAAACAGAAGCGTTAGCCTTCTTGATGATTACATTTCAAAGGAATAGCTCTCAGTCCTTGAAAGAGAGTTTCTGAGCTGCAAGAGACACATATTCACAATTGTAAGCCCTTTATAGTAAATGCTCTCAGAAAGGGAGTTCAAGGGGCCTGTCATCAGTTGTGTGTTGGCTAAACAAATAGTAAATTTTCCTGGCAACACTGAGCTTTTTCAGGGAGGCCCTGTGAGGAGTAAGGAGGTCATCCTAAAAACATGGCCTCACGCTGCTAGAATCCATGCTGAAATTTAATTAAGGCCCTTAAGTTTAGTGCAAGGGTTTGGACAGAGTTGTCACGTGCCAAGCATTCTGCAGTTCTCAATGTCAACAAAGGATGAATTTCTTAAATTGTTAGCCAGAAGCTTCTGACACCATTTCTTTTCAACAGTATAAGAATATGTGAATTCTATCCACAAAAAAATAAACTAATCATATACATATATGTCTATTGATCAAGGATTGAGTGTGTCCTTATAAATTAGATATTCCAATCAAAAGAAGTATTAAGTATAAATATTTAAAGTAGCATGATAATATGTCTGGAAAACTTAAGCTATCCTGAATACAAATGAAAGTCTTTGGTTTCACAACTACCTCAAGATCTTAGAACATTCCAAAATAATCATTAAAACGACAATTTATCCTTGTTCTCATGAAGTAGAGAAAAGACAGTTAATAGAAATTTCGAGCTGACAGACTGCTGTAGAGCAGAGAACTCTGTGTTTTTGAGAATTAAGCTTATCAATTTGTCCCTCTTTTCCTATTAAGGAAGAGTTTCTTAATTATGCAAGCACATCAAGTGAACTATTCAATTAGATTTTAAGACCCAGGGTATAAACATCTGGTTAAGGTTACATATTTCAAAGCAACGAAACACCAGAAACGTTTGGTTTAAAATCTCATAGCTGGAGGATAATTTGCAACAGAGGTTTATCTGTCAAGCATACAGAATTGCTAACATTGTTCTAAAGATGAGAGTGTGGGTGTTTGAGCCTTGAAAATAGCTGTTTTTATCTATCAAGCAGAGATTGATGGTTAAAGGTGCCATCTCTGTCAAGTTCTACCAAATCAACTTCTCTCTCACTGTCTTTTACACCATTTTACCTACTCAACTTGGATTGTTAATATAATTTCCCCCAGTACCACTGTCTGTCCCTTTTGCAAAGCACAGAAAATAGCATGTATAATTGTTTGTTTATAAAACACGAGAACCAATGCTCTCCACAGCTTCTGTTGAGTTCAAGAGGGTCTAGCTTATATAATCCCCTCTGGCATAGCGTCAAGAATAGCCTCACTTTTCTCCTGATCTCTGTCTACCCGTGAGTGTGAACCTACCAGTTTGCTGACTGCCACTCAAACAAGGGATTATACAAAATAGGAGGAGCTCTCAGACCTGAACATGGCACCAAAGTCAACTGAGAGGGCTGAGCCCCGACCACAGAGCCTCTGATTCTATACATTTGGGATGGGGCCTGAATATTTGCATTTTTAACATGTGCATTGGTGATGCTGATGCTGTTGGTCTCAGGACCACACTTTGAGAAACACTGATGACATTGGAGAATTAAATTACAGTTCAGAAGACCTGATTTTTCCTGGCTCTAATTTTGAGATCTAGCAAATGGACCAAACTTAGGGCTTCAGCTCTCTTTATCTATTCTATACCATAAGGGGTTAGATTGGTTTTCCAATTTAAAATTAAAGGGGATATGATTCTGATTTGCTAGACAGTGGTCCAAAGAAAGAGAAGGAAGAATAATATCTCCCTTCAATTTTTTCACTCTTTCTTTTATCCCTAGGTGATCTCATTTATATTCTTGTTTTAAATTACTAGCTTCCTGCAAAGATGTGAATATTTATGTATCTCTGGCCCTGAGCTCTACACTGAATGCTGGTCTTACATGTCTATCTCCCTAATTGACATTGCCACTTGAATGTGTCAAAGTCAACTTAAATCTAATAAACACCAAATTAAATGTTTGATCTTGTCCTTCAAATCTGATACACATCCAGGTGACTTCATCCCAATGAATGGCACCATTCAGCTGAGCAGGGCAAAAGTTTGGGTTGTATCCTCGACTACTCCTAACAGTCCGTCAACCACCGTATCAAATCTGTCACCCAATCCTACTGATTCAAACGTCTTGATATTTTTACAGCTTTCTTTTATTCCCATTAGTTTCTAGTGCACATTTCCATCAGTTCTTATGGGGATGATCAGTCCAACCTCCTGAAAAGATTCTGTTTCTACCCAACAGATTGTTCTACCTACAGCCAGACTGATGTTTAATAAATGTAAATCTAGCCTCGTCACTTTTCTCCTTCAAAGGATTCTCATTCATCTTGGTCTTAACGTGAGCTGCAAGGCCTGGCATGGTCTATTCTTTGCTATGTTTGCAGCGTTATCTTTCACTATCCCTCTTGTATTCTCATTCTCTGTGCTCTAAAGACACAGTTTAGTTTTAGATCCTTCTAGCTACAAGGCTGTAGTCTCTTTGGTCTTTGCACATACTGTTCTCTCTATCAGGGAATCTGCTCTCTCTCTCTCTCTACTCCACCTGCTCATATACATGCTCACCTTTTCTTGCTTATCTTACAGATCTCACTTGCTTGTCAATATCTCAGGGATATTTCCCTAGTCACCCCCTCTTGCTATATGTTTACTTGGTACCCTTTATTTTTCTCCTATCATCCTTAATTCAGTTTGGAATTATATGTTACTTGTGTGAGGATTTGATTATTATCTGTCTGCCCACGAGACAGTGGGCATGCTTTGCTTACTCACCACCAAATCCATACAACCACAAGGAGTATTTGTACACAACAAACCCTCAGGAGAAATTTGAATTGATAAATGAAAATGTATCATTTCCTTGATATGTGTCCAAAAATGAGCCACACTTTGGGGTATATATATTACGATTTTTGACCTATGGAAACTAAGCCATAGTTGCAGTCAAGTTTCAGTAGTAGAAAGTGATTGGATTTCTTTTGTGTGTGACTGTCTGGAAGGCTGAGCCTTTCTTTATACTGAGTCAATACAACAGAGCTGTTGAGAGCAAACTACCATCAGGCAATCTTAGTATAAATCAAGGTTCTGCCATTTCTTAGCTTTGTGGTTCTGAATAAATTAAAATTTTAAAGCTTTGGTTTCTTCTTCTTTAAATTGGAAATGCTAATAGTGCCAACTTTATTGAGGTGTTGTTGTGATGAATGAATAAGTGTAATTAATAGTAAGCACTTTGCATAGTGCCTGTGGCATTCTAACCACTCAATAAAATGATGTTGCTAGTATTATTACGTTAGGCATTTCCAGAATTCACTCTACTATCAGGCATGTGGTGGGAGCTTAATAAAAAGCTTTACTGAATTGAACAGATTTAGTATACGGTATCTGTATAGTAGTCTAATTCTTTAAGTGTCTCTGAACATTATAAAGTACTTTCTTACAATTAGATGTCCTGTTCTTTAAGCGTGTGAATTGTTGAAGATAAACAAAATCAAGAATTTATACATTGAAGTCAAATATTGTACCTTACCATATGATTATATCATATAACTTTTCCAATCAAAATCAAGGTGTACAGGGTGGCGCCTGTAGCTCAAAGGAGTGGGGCACCGGCCCCATGTACTGGAGGTGGTGGGTTCAAGCCCGGCCCTGGCCAAAAACTGCAAAACAAAACAAACAAACAAAAAAAAAATCAAGGCGTACAATCTATTTCTGATATATTTCCTTTAGTGCAGCAAATGTTTATTTAGCATTAACTGTGTCCAAGCCATGACAGACATAAAGATGAATAAACCACACTGTCTTTTAAGGGGCTCACTGTATCATAAGAAAGTAAATTCATACAAACCACCATGTAAGATATTTATTCATTTATTCTTTTGAGACAGAGTCTCACTCTGTTGCCCTGGGTAGAGTGTCATGGCATCATAGCTCACAGCAACCTCAAACTCCTGCGCTCAGGCGATCCTCTTACCTCAGGCTCCCAAGTAGCTGGGACTATAGGCACTTGCCATGATGCTCAGCTAGTTTTTCTATTTTAAATAGAGAAGGGGTCTAACTTTTGCTCAGGCTGATCTCAAACTCCTGAGCTCAGGTGATTCACCTACCTCAGCCTACAATCACACGTGTGAGGCACTGCGCCCAGCCAACTCAACCACGTAAGATAAAGAAATAAATGTAGGCTGGCCTTTGAAACAAAAGATCATAGGTGTATTTGGGAGATGTGATTAATTTTACTCGAAGGACTTCAGTTACCTGATAATTTATTTGTTTAACCTTTGTGTTTCTCTTTCTTCAGAATCAGACAACCCTTCTTCCTGGCATATTCAGACATTTTCCCCCATACAGTAAAGCAGTGGTCCTCACTGACTGGTTCCCAGATCAGCATCCTCTGGGAACTGTTAGAAATAAAACTATTGGGGACCCATTGGAGACCTGAACCAAAAACTCCTTGAGAGTGGAGCACAGAAATCTATGACCAAACCTTCTAGGTGATTCTGATGCAAGCTCAAAGAACCACTGGAGTAAAGGATCGTCACATAACTAGATAGTTTTTTTCCCATTAGCATCAATTTTGATTTTTAAAATATGTATATGCTCACAAAAATTCACCTAAGTTTTTGTTCCCCCCTTCCTATATTCTATGGTGTGCACCAGATGAATGTACATTCTACTGGAAACAACATGAGACTAGTCATATCCCACGTAAGGGCGGGCAACTGTACTCTTACTCAAGGTCAAAGTGTCTTCACTGCTTTATTTTACTGCTTTTGAAAAGTAGATTTTTAAATGTGGATGCCCTTTTTTTCTTTTTGCCTTTTAAAAAATAAAGGAAGAGGTGAAAATCTGGTTAAACTTAGTGACAGGACATTTACTTACATGAAATTGTTCTAATTTATCTTGTACTGTTAATGTGAAAAGAAGAGTTATTAGGAGTGGATTCCTTAAATAGCGACAGTAAAAAAAAAAAAAACCCCACCGTTGAAGTCCATCGGTGTAATTTTGCCTTATTTTTCTAGATAAAAGCAAAATGGTTCACATTAGGGAATGTAATTTGCCTGCCAAAGTTCAGTTTATTCAGAAACATTTAGAGAGGAATTATAATGTGTCAGTTATGTTGCAGGTACTGTGGTAATGACTGAGAATTCAAAGAGGAATAATATGATCTCAAGGAACTTCACAGACAGGAGGAGAGGGTAGATACTTTTTTTCTTTTTTTTTTTTTTTTTTTTTGCAGTTTTTGGCCGGGGCTGAGTTTGAACCCACCACCTCCGGCATATGGGACCAGCGCCCTACCCCTTTGAGCCACAGGCGCCACCCAAGAGAGGGTAGATACTTGAAACAATTATAGTGGAGTGAGGTAAATAAGATGGCACTAGCTACCATTTATTGCAGGCCTACTAAGTAACCATAGCATCTGTCCTATCTTCTTACTGTCACTATTTAATTTTTGCTACAGCTCTGTAAGATTGGAATTAGCATCATTAATTTATAGCCAATTACACTGAAACTCTAACAGATTCAGTAAAGCATCTCACCTCAGATCATAAGTTCATAAATAGTGCAGTTATTATTTGAATCTAGACTTTAAGCTTCACTTGTGCAGTAACTGTATTCATTTTGTTTGCCATTATATTCCCAGAGCATAAGCCAGTCCCTTGAGAAAAAAAAAAAATGGATGACAGATAAATAATCACTAAAGGAACAGGTGAATAAGCCTAGACCTTTCCCAAGAATTTACTAATTCAGATAGATTACTATGAACAATGTGTCCAGAGAGGGAGGAGGAGAGAGAGAGAGAATTAAAGAATGTACTGTGCCTGGAGGAGTTGTGGAAAACATTTTATGAGATATGAAGAGGGGTACAAATTTAATAGGCAAGGAAAATTCTTGGTTGTGAATCAGGCAGAGAAGAGCCCCCACGATGGCAGAAAAGTCTGAAAGTGTATGGTATGTTTCAAGAAAAAAAAGAGGATAGAAGGAAAGAGGCATAGAGAAGGGGGAAATGACAAGTTTGGGCCCTTACGTGTCAGGCTTAGTGGTTCAGACACTGCCTAGCCTGTGGCCAGCATGTCCCTACATGCAATCCATAGAACATTTTTCAGATTCAGCTGGGTGGCTGTGAACCTGCAGACTCCTTACCTTTATCCCAAACCTATTGAATCAGGGTCTGTGGGTGAAGACCTGAATTCTGCAAATGTATTTTTTAAAAAACTCATTCCCCAGCTGACTAGTAGTCATACTTAGAAGCACTTCTAGGCTAGCGGTTCTCACATCAGAATCACAGGTAGATGGGTGGAGGGTAAGGTTTAGACTACAGATTGCTGGGCTATGCCTTCAAAGTTGCTGGTCCATTAGGTTTGGGGTGGGTCCAGAATTTGCATTTCTAGGAAGTTCTCAGGTGATGCTCATGCTTCTGATCTTGGTTTTGTTTTGCAAACCAGTGCTTTAGGTAAGCTACCAAAAAACCTTGTACTCTTTTATACAGGCTAATGACTTGAACTAGTCAGAATTTTAGAAAGCCTTCTTCTGAGGCTAGACCTATAAGTTAAAGAAAAATAGAAAAAAAAAAAAAAAAAAAAACAAGAAAGCTCCTTAGGAGATAGTTTAAATCATCCTGACTTACCAAGGAAGGGCCTCAAGATTTGGGTCACGGAGCAATTACAAAACACGGGGCCTTTGTCTTCTAGTTTACCATGAAATCACCTTCTTGTCTCTCAACTTTTTATATCCACATGTATTCCTTCCTTTAGAGTAGTTGGACAAAAATCAAGTAGGTTTGAGAAATTCTAAGCCTCAAGCCACTCATTCATTGTCCAACTCAAATATGCCACCGTTGTCTATGCCCTCCCAAGGTTTCAACACGTCTTGCCTCCTGTTTCCTTTTCCTTTGACAAACATTGACTATACACACACACACACACACACACACATATACACATATTTCTTTTTCTTTTTTTTTTTTGCAGTTTTTGGCCATGGCTGGGTTTGAACCCGCCACCTCGGCATATGGGGCTGGCGCCCCACTCCTTTGAGCCACAGGCGCATTTTTCCTTTTGACTCTTTCCAAAGCCCTCTCTTCTCTCCACAGACATACTTCTGCATTTTGAATATTGAAGAGCTATGCCAGCACATTTTTAAAAACCTTATTTGGAAAAGGAAGGCTCAGGCTCACGGAGCAAACCTTATTTAGCTGATTAATCTGATCTTTCACTGAGAGACCTTTTGTCATCCCCTAACTTCCTGTTGGCCATCCACAGGCAGTGGGGATAAGGTAGAAGAGCGAGAGGCTTATTTCAGGAGGTCAGGGGCCGGCGCCACCACCTGCAGGTGGAGACATCAGAAGAGGGAAGGGGCCCTCCAGCTGTAGGGAGAGCACACCCCACAGAGTCTGTCCAAGATGAAGGGCCTTTTAAATTTCAGTTCTCCCTTTCAGTTTTCATGCTATAAATGTGAATATTCAAGTCTGTCCTGATTAAGACCCGGCAGATAAAATGCTTCTTTGTAACTGCCCGCCACACTTCCTTGGCTTATTCATTCTTTTTCTCCCTATCTCAAGTTATTATTTATTATTACACATAACTACCATGGATACTATTTATTATTATCACACACACTACCATGGATACTATTGCAATTAGAGATGGAACAAATGTTTTGTATCTACTCTTGACAAAGAGAAGAGACTGCCCAAGACACACATTTTTCTCTACGAATCATTAACTTCTAAGCAACACTTTTACTTCCAGGCTTATCCTCTGTTTTGCTAAATATGTTTGTATTATCGGCCTTAGACTCCAATATTAATTGTGCCACAATCAGACTGCAATTTGGACTTGAGAAGCCTGAATTTCAGAAAGTTAGTTTGGTCTATAATTGTGATAGATCTATAAATCAGGTAAGGAAGGGTTAGGTTGCTATTAAAATACATTGTATGTCCATCAATCTTGTAGGTGGTTGTTAATCAGCCAAGGAGGCTCATTAACCACCTTGGAGGATCGGTGTACAAGTCCAAGTAATCCTGGCAATTGTAAACATCACCAATTGAATTTGTATGAGTTTGATAAGGTTAAATAGAAGAAAGGAGCCTAAGGACTTGATTTCAAGTAAAATCAAGAGTGGTAGAAGTCACAAAACCCTAGGCAAATTCATTTAAAATGATTTCCTTTTGTCTGCATGCTCACAAATGTGTTGGGATTCAAAGGACCCATTTATTCAAACATAAACTTTTTTTTCCTTAAAATATAATTTCTGGGGCGGCGCCTGTGGCTCAGTGAGTGGGGCGCCAGCCCCATGTGCCGAGGGTGGCGGGTTCAAACCCAGCCCCGGCCAAACTGCAACCAAGGAATGGCCGGGCGTTGTGGCGGGCGCCTGTAGTCCCAGCTGCTCGGGAGGCTGAGGCAAGAGAATCGCGTAAGCCCAGGAGTTAAGAGGTTGCTGTGAGCCGTGTGACGTCACGGCACTCTACCCGAGGGCGGTACAGTGAGACTCTGTCTCTACAAAAAAAAATATATATATATAATTTCTGGTTCCCATCTGTTCATCTGAAATTAATCAACTATCTACTGGAGGTAGGAACTGTGATGAAAGACACATCCCTTGCCTTCAATAAGTTCCTAGTTGTGGCAGAGAGTGATCTGTATAATCAAGTAATTGTAAAACTGTGCACTAAAAGGGGTGATCCCAGGGTGTGTTGGCCAGGGTGTGTTGTGGAATCAGTCTCAAAATAGTCAGAAAGGGAGGGTAATTCAGAAAGAAGGAAGTGTTTGCATAAAGAACCAAAGATAAACACAACTTAGATGTGATTAGGACAGGACTAAGCTTCCAAACGGAAAGGACCTTCTTAGCTATATATGTCCAGTGCCTGGTACATGGCTTTGTGCATATATGTGAAAGACAAAGAAGCCCATATCGGTGTGGACAAGGCACATGGGAAGGACGTGGTGTCAGAAGATTAAGGAACAGAGAACAAGGGAGATCCTTGTAGAACATGGGCATTCTGTTCATATCAAGAGATACTAAGCGATGGGACCTTGACTCAAAGAAATCCACTCTATATTTGCTTGATCTTGGTTTTAGGACCAGGATTTCCAAAAACAATATTAGGAGCTTTAGTTATCAGAAAGGCTGCACTGTGGATTTGATATAGTTCAATGTATATCACTATACTATGTCATGCAAATTGGGTAGTATCAACTCTCAGGACTGCTTGACAATCCTCAATGCTCCAGAATCATAGAACTTGTTACTTTTTGGTCTAATCTCTTTGGATTTTAACACTTCAGGGTGGTGTTTTTCACATTTGATTCTGTATCAAGTTACTCAGAGGGCTTCTTAAAATGCTGATTGCTGAACCCCACCTCTAGAGTTTCTGATAAAAGATACCTGTGGGATAAGACCTGAGAATTTACTTTTCTAACAAGTTCCCAGATCATGTTGATGTTTCTGGTTAAGGAATCACACTTTGGGAACCACACCTTTAGAGGCACATAGACTGACAACTCAGGATATTTGTTCTTTTTGTGTAATTAAAAAACCAGATGGGCGGCGCCTGTGGCTCAAGGAGTAGGGCTCCGGTCCCATATGCCAGAGGTGGCCGGTTCAAACCTAGCCCCGGCCAAAAAAAAAAACCCCAGAAACACAGGGTTTTGGAGAAATCTGTAAAACATATTGTCAACATCAAAATTAGGGATTAATAAAGTAAAACAGTAAAATCTGTCATGTAAATTTTGTCCCATGTTCACCCCTCATGGGCTAATAAGAGAATATGGTTTTGTCCCTCTGTGTAATATTAGTGAAAACCTTCGAAAATACAAGAGGCACAGGCTAGAAAGTAGCAGCAAACTGATAGTTTAGGATTGAGACTACCATAGACAATCCCCAGTCAGACTATTTTACAACTATAAATCCTTAAATGAGTTTGGGGTGAAGAAGAAAATGCCTTTACAGTCTTCTTGCTTGCCTATATCTCAGATCTCAGGATTCAATCAAAAGATAAAGCTTCTGAGATAACTAGGTGGTTCCTACTGCCAGGGCTTTCAAGGCAAACATGAGCATTGATGAATACATCTGGCTTGGGCCTTCCATACCTTCTGAGATTCTGTTCTGCCCCACCTCTCATTTCACTCTCCTCATACCCCATCTTGTTCCCTCTCTACTTTTCTCTATTTTTCCCAACAAAGGACTTAGGAATCATTCACAGTTATCCTCATATTGCCCATCTAATCCATTATAGTAAATCCTGTGGATACCAGAATTTCTTCCTCAGTAGGTTCTTGGTCTCAGGAATTGGAAGAATGAACCTACAGACCACAGATCAGTGATAAGATAGGATTTTATTTGACAGAAAAGAATTCAGAAGCAGTAAAAAGTCACCAGAGCCTCTAGCAAAGGGGAGGACCCATCGGAAATCTCTCACATGGGCCCTTTGTCTAGGGCAGCAGTTCTCAACCTGTGGGTCACGACCCCTTTTTAACAATGAAAATACATTGCAGCATTAGGAAGGTTGAGAACCACTGGTCTAGGGGTATATATCACATTTTGGCCAGGACTTGGTAGGTGGAAAAATCATCTTTTCAAAGTTAATGAGTGCATTAACAAATGAATGAAATGCAGTCCCTCCTCCGCTAGGGCAAGGTTATCTCAGGGAAGGGATCAGGGTGTGTGCTCCCTGCTCAAGGAGGAACTACCCAAAATGTTTTAGGCTGCTTTGTTCTTGACCTTGCTAGAGCCCAGAGGGTGTGGCCTGGAAAGGGCAGCTTGTTTGTGCCTGGAAATGGGTTTCTAATTTCTGAGCTCACCCAGGCCTAGAGAAAGGGAGAATCCCTATTCAGTCCTGAATGGGGGGGATTCTGTATCACTGTCAGCTTTGCCTTCAAAATGTATCCTAAATCCAAGCTCTGTAATTGACCACGCCCCAGCCTAGTATGAACTACTTCTGATGTGGCTTGGCTTCCAATGTTATCTTTATGCATAACTATTTTTCCCATTTCAGTCTAATCTCTACTTTGCAACAAAGAATGATCTCTTTGAGGAAAATAGATCAGATCCCTTCACTCCCCAGCCCTAAATCCCCCAAAGATGTCCATCAAAATGAAAGAGAAAGTTAAATTCTCTATCTTGACCTGTGAGATCTTGTGTCATGTTGCCCTTTCTGACTCACTCTCCCACTTACTTCCTTCCCCAGCACCCCCTTGCATTAGAATCCTTGATATTTCTTGACTAAGTAAAGTCTCTTCCAATCTCCATGCCCTTGTTCTTGTTTCCTCTGCCTGGAATAAATTCCTCTCAAATATCCTCAAATCTCACTGCTCTAAATAACTTGTCTCTGCTCAGATATTGCCTCCTAGAGAAGCCATGCCTATCCATTCAATCTAAACAAGCTCACCTTCAATGTCATTTTCTATCTCCTTAACCACCTTTATTTCCAGTACGTATCACTATCTGAAATCATATTGTGTGCATGTAATAAATAAATATCACTTATTGATTGTCAGGCCCTCTACTGGAGTTTAAGTTCTATGAGAACGAGGACTTAATTTTGTGTTCTTATATCTCCAGTACCTGGTATATATCGTGTGCTTGATAAATAGGTATTGAATAAATGAATTCATTGCAGGGATTATTTTGAGCTAAAGACATTTGAGAATCAACAGATACAAGAAGAAGCTTTCTCTACACACCCCTTATCTATCTAAAAGTAGATCTGATCCTTCCAAAGGAATTCAACTGTTATAAATCCTTTAAGGGAGGCTTCCTGTAGGATGGGTGTAGGGGTGGAGGGGAGAGTGACTCCTGTCAACAGTGATGAGAAGTTATCTCTGAGAAGAATTGTGTAAATAGATCTTACTAAAACAAACCTTACCTTCCATTATCTTCCCCTAGATATTTCTTAGTCATTACCCACCACTTTTGTGCTTAAAATCCTTACACCCTGCCCTGTTCTGATGGTAGATAAGTTTCTTTTTTTTTTTTTCACAGACTCAATTCACTTTATTATTGCATAAAAACCCTATGTTGTAGCCACAGCTGGAGCCTGGGTCCTCTGCACAGAGACTCTGGTGTGGGTCTTGACAAGATGGTCAGTGAATTCTTGGTAAGGAGACTTGGTGAACACTGTCTCTTTCCAGAGATCAGGAGTGAGATAGCTGTAGGTCTTGGAAATGGCATCAAAAGTGGCCTTGGCAAAGTTGCCCAGGGTGGCAGTGCAGCCCCTGGCCGAAGTGTAGCAGTCATCAATCCCAGCCATCATTAGCAGCTTCTTAGGCACAGGCGCTGAGACAATGCCAGTTCCTCTAGGAGCAGGGATGAGACGTACCAGCACAGAGCCACAGCGGCCTGTCACCTTGCAAGGAACAGTGTGAGGCTTGCCAATCTTATTCCCCCAGTAGCCTCTCCGCACTGGGACAATAGAGAGCTTGGCCAGGATGATGGCACCTCGGATGGCAGTGGCTACTTCCTTGGAACACTTAACACCCAGACCAACATGACCATTGTAGTCCCCAATAGCAACAAACGCCTTGAACCTGGTCCGCTGACCAGCGCGGGTCTGTTTTTGCACTGGCATAATCTTCAAAACTTCATCCTTGAGAGATGCCCCCAAGAAAAAATCAATGATCTCAGATTCCTTAATGGGCAGAGAGAAAAGATATATCTCCTCCAGGGATTTGATCTTCATGTACTTGACCAGGCGGCCCAGCTTGGTGACGGGCATCCACTCTTTGTCCTCGGCCTTGCCTCCGCGAGCTCCGCGGCCTCGGCCCCAGCCCCGACCCCGGCCGCGACCCTGGCCACGGATGCCGCTGCCGAAGCCTCCACGGAAACCACCACGGCCTCCCATTCCAGGGCCCCCGGGGCCTCCAGGCCCTCCCGCTGCACCGGCGTCATCCGCCATTTGGTGTTTTCGTCAGAAAAGGGTAGATAAGTTTCAAATGCTAACAACTTCTTTGAGCTACATTTTCTGTGAGCTCCTTCATACTTTTGTGAATAAACATTGTCTTTTTTGTTGCTAATCTGCCTTTTGTCAGCTTAGTTTGCAGGCCCCAAATTAGTGAATCTAAAGGGATAGAGAAAAAGATTTTCCTCCTTGACAACATTAATGGACACATCAATAAATGGATAGCTTGAGTAAATTTCCTCATACTTCTTAGCCTCACTTCATTACACTTTTTATTGATCACAGCACCAATGCCAGGCAAGAATGGGAATTCTTAAGAAAAGGGCATGAGAAATGGTAAAAGGCTACCAGAGGGCACTGCCACATTGAGAAATGGTCCACATAGTTCTCATTTGATCTCACTCTTAAGCTAAATAGTTAGAAGGATAAGCGTAGGGAAGGGAGATATCCCTCAGCATGGAAGTCCAAGACATATGAGTAATAGAAATGTCGAAAGACATAAAATAAATGGTTTCCTTTGATACAAGTAAAGGTTATTGCTTACTCCAGTCTTACGGTTCCAGGGAGTTAAGAAATTAGCAGTATTCCTTCCTAAAAAGACAAGCCTCCTTGGTCCTCCAGTCTCCACAAATGTGGCAAGCTGCAAAATACCATCTGATCAAGTGAGGATCTTGATAAAACAAATTCTTTATAAATGTCATTCCTGCCATTTTCCAACCTCTTCCAACTGACATTAAGTAGCTTTTCTTTAAAACCAGCAGGAGGTTCAGCAATGCATAAAGGGAGAAGTGTGAATTTTAGGTCAATTTCCCAGGCTTACACTGCTTATCTTAATTCACTCTCAAATCAGAGTGTAAAGGCTGCCTCAGGGTATTTCAATTCAAGCCTAATAAGGTGCTTAAGTGAAGATATTTAACCAAGAGGTTTATTGGGGGGATGGTTTGTATAAGGGTGTTCCAATATGGACCTAAAAGGATTGTCATCAGAAACAAAAGAATGTTACTGACTAAAGACCTGGCAATCACAAGAGTTTAATTTTGATCATGTTCTGTCTCAGGGGCTTGTTAGTCATCCAAGTAGAGATGCTAGGAACAGAGTTGAGTAAAGTCAAATGCTCAACAAAGAAACTGGAACTGGGGCGGCACCTGTGGCTCAAACGAGTAGGGCGCTGGCCCCATATACTGGAGGTGGTGAGTTCAAACCCGGCTCCGGCCAAAAACTGCAAAAAAAAAAGAAACTGGAACTGAAATAATAATGTAAGGGTCATAGGCTCTTAGGTGGTTTCTAAATACATGAAATTGGATGATATCTCCTAGAAGGAGAGTTCAGGAAAAGGAACTGAGAATTCACTGCAACTTTCAAAGGTAGAAGAAGAAAAGAAATATTAAAACAAGACTAGAAAGTAGCATTTATGATACATAAAGAAATCCAGGCAAGTGCAATGTCCCTGAATCCAAATGAGGAAAGTGTTTTATGATAGAAGGAATGAAAAACAATGTCAAATGCCAAAAATTCAGTTAGATGAATACAAAAAAAATAGGCCATTGGACTTAGCATTACAGAGCTCATAGTTGACCTTGACAAAAGATATTTTCCTTGAACACTTGCATCAAAAAAAAATTATAGTGGGTTAAAAGATAATGAAAAGTGAGGACATAATGATAATGGTTGTCATTGTACAGGCACTGTTGTTTGTGCACTAACTAAATGCCATTTATAGTATAAGCTTGTTTTAGTAAGGGAGAACTACATTAAAATTATTAAAATATCACAAGATAGGTACAATAAAATCTGTGAAGGAATCAAAGAAGTCTCTTCTCCAACAGAGCTTAAGATGGTAGATGAGCTTATCTGGGAGGCTGAGTAGAAGTTTGCTAACATAGAGGGAGAAGATCAAAAGTGCAGATGATAACTTGAGTAAGCAAGAGCATGGCTTGTCCTGAAAATGTTAAAATGTCTCACATGAGTAGATGTTAGGTCAAAGGCATAAAGTGAATGTAGTCAATGAGGTCAAAGAGAAGTCATTTGTAGGAACAGATAACCTTAAAGTGAGTAAAGATATCTATTCAAAGATCCCTTTGGATGGGGTTTTATAGAGTGGATAAGAGGAGATGGAGAGACGAGACACATAGAGATAAATTTTGAAGGTCTAATAATAATTCAGAGACACGAAAAACTCACAGAAATCTGATATACATTATTTGGTCCCCAAGGCTGAATAATTAAGTACATTTTCAATTCTCATGCTCATAATATTAACATATTTCATAACCTCAGTGTCTATTATGGTAAAAATAATAAATACATAAATATAATGTCATTATTCTGTGATAAAATGTTGTGGCTAAAAGTTAAAGCTGTTTCTTAGCTAAATAAGAATATTGTGTTGCCTAGATTACTTTCTGTTATAGTTTAGTGACAGAATATTGACATTGAAGTTTGCACAATCAAAACCAAAAAGTAGTCTCTAATCAATATCCCCATTCTCAGCAAAAATCAAGTAAGAAAATAATTAGAAACAATGATAAAATGATAGTAGTAATTTAATAAAATACTTTATCACTTATTTGGATTTAGTAAAGGAAAAGACCTTGAAATATATGGCCTTGTAATAACATGATTTGCATCTGAGACGGCATGAATGAGTTCAAAGTTTCATAATGAACCTCAAAGGTGTCACTATGGTCATGAAATTCAAATTGGACTGAATAAATTACTAAGGATTTCCAGGGTTTGCTTGTGAAATTGAGGAAGGAAAAGATAAACACGAGAATAAAAGAATAAAGAACAGCCAATACTATCGGAGGAGTCTAGCTTTTATAGTATTCTGTGTTATGGCTAAATTCCTCTGCTTTAGAAGACTGTCCTAAGTCTTAAAGTACCAGATACTCTATTGCCTAAAAATAGGGCATGAAGAAAGTAATTCATCAAAGTCATGTAATTTTCCATCCCTCCTATGAACAAATTAGAGGTCCTGAAAATCCAACTTGTATTTACTGTTATTGCTTCTAAGATGAGCATTTTTTTTTTTTTGTAGAGACAGAGTCTCACTTTATGGCCCTTGGTAGAGTGCCATGGCATCACACAGCTCACAGCAACCTCCAACTCCTGGGCTTAGGCGATTCTCTTGCCTCAGCCTCCCGAGTAGCTGGGACTACAGGCGCCCGCCACAACGCCCGGCTATTTTTTGGTTGCAGTTTGGCCGGGGCCGGGTTTGAACCCGCCACCCTCGGTGTATGGGGCCAGCTCCCTACCCACTGAGCCACAGGCGCCGCCCTAAGATGAGCATTTTAATTGATACACAATAATTGTACATTTTTATGAGATACATGTGATATTTTTGTATATGCATAAAATGTGTATTTGAAATATCTATCTTCTCAAACATTTGTTATTTATTTGTTTTGGAAACATTTCAAATCTTCTAGCTAATTTGAAATATATAATAAATTATTGTTAACTACAGTCACCCCTCTGGTTATCCATTGTTTTTAACATCTCTGGAAACTGATATGTCTTGTAGTTGATGCTGTTGTAGCTGTGAATTAGTTATTATTGTTTGTGCAGATACAAACTTATAATTATTCATATGGTAGTAGATTAAATGGTTAAATGTATTTATATACATTATTATAGTAATAAAATACAACAGATAGTTAAACTTTTGTCTTGAGTTTGCTATTAACTGTCTGAGTTACTTTCCAAAAGCACTGTGTGGAAATTTATTTAACTAATTTGGCCTTCAAATTGCTGATTGGTAAAATTACAACATGAGTTTCTCAAGCCATAATAACCTGAGAAATCTATGAAATACATTAATATAAATGTTGATGCTATTTGATAGCAAGATACCAGATAGCCACTTGCCATTACGGGAAGGAGAGGCGAGCTTGACTGGAGGCTGTGATTTCCCTAGGAGGTTGTTAAAATTGGCCAGTTGAGGAAAGCTGAGACAAACTGTAAATCTGAAACATGGTTTCTAACTTTCAATGTTGAAAAAGCCAGATAAATTTCATTTCTTGAGGTCTGTTAGTATGATATAATCCTCTCTTGTAGGCATAGTCTCCACCCTAGTGTTTTCTTTCTAAAACTAGAGCTCAGGGATGATTACATCCCTCTCCTATTTGCAAATCTCTGATAGCTACTCACACTTCTAAACTCCACACTCCTTAACAGGGTGTCCAAAATCCATTAAAGTCTGTGTATCCCCAACTACCATGTTGCAGTCACCGTCACCATGCACCCATGTGCCACCCCATTGTGTCTTTTTATCTCCTGTGCAATTCTCTTTCTCTTTTCTGAATCGCTCTCCCCAGACCAGCAACATCAGCACTATTTGAAAATTTGTTAGAAAATAGATCCTCATGCCCCATCTCAGTCCTGCTGGATTCAAAACAATGGGAGTTGGGGGCAAGTACTCTGTACTTTAATGATCTCTCCTGGTGATTTGGGGCACATTAAAGTTTGAGAACCACTGACTGGTCTAGAGCATTCTTTTCTAACTGTCTTCTAGCAATGATTAGATTCAATTAAAGGGATAGTATCTCCTTGAAAGTCAAGACTATTTCTTTGCTATCTGTCTGCCTTCAGGGCATAGTACACTATTTGGCCCATAATTAAAGCTCAATAAATCCTTTCTGTGCCAATACATCAGTTAATCACATATATTGTTCTTGCCCTTGAGGTATCTGAGAATTGTTTGCAGAAGAAAATATATAATCCTATAGATTAACAAGATTAATAATTTATTGCTATAGATATAATAAAATAAGAGACTCAATATAATACATGCTATTACCACTCAAAGGGGCATTGGGTTTCAGATAAAGGAAAGATTATTGGTGATTAAGTCACCTAGAGTAAGCCTTGCTGTAAAGATGGGAGGTTGGAAAACAAAGTACTGAGAAGAGATCCGAGCTGATGAAATCACAGCATTTGTGTGACATATAAGCAGTAGGTTAACAGCGGATTCCAGATTATATAGTTGGGACATGATATGACAATCCAAAAGAAGCAATGTCTACGGTGATAGCAAGCTCTGCATTTTGACAATTTAGGCTTATCCTGAGGAGAGTCCGATAACTGGAGCTTGATTGAACAGGATCCTGGCATAACACAAATAGTAAAATGCTGTAAATAATCTATGCAGCTATCAGCTTGCTGCAGAAATACTGTTGGGTTGCAGGCATTAACTTCTTTATGCATCCAGAGAAAGATGTGTCTTATCTCTTTGAACAAAGTGGCTCATTGTTCATTATTCTACTGTTGTCATTACTAAAAGTATTTTAGAAATATTAGCTGTTATGCTTTACTTAACTCCAAGAAGCCATAGCTCTTATAAAACAGATTGTTTAAAGGAACAGGCCCATTTGTCTTTGGAAAAAGTCAGGGAGAAAAGAAAAGATTGGAACATGTGTCTCTGCCCAGAGAGCAATAAAATATGGGGTGCGTTCCTATCTTTGGGAGTGATTTTTTTCTATCCCTGTGTATATATACATATTTTTTAGGATTATTATAAAATGGTGCATGCGTGTGCAGAATTGGAGCCTTATTGGGCTATTAGATGGATATTTAAACTAGATTTTTTTTGGTTTGGGATGTATACTGGCTATTCACTATAACCTTATATAAACATGGTTAAATTATTGTGCAGAACAGGCATTTATTGGGCCACTGTTTATAGAATGTCCATTTATTTACTTGTAGATTTGGGTATGAGTGATCTGCCTTTGCTTTTGGGTCCTTCCGCTGGAATTCTCTAGGAGATGCTCACTTTCTTCAGTATCTGACATCACACCATCTGCCGCCTCTTTCCTTACCACAAGTAATAACAATTTTATAAAGTAGTATCACATTATAGAATGATGGGTAGTAACCATTCTACAATTAGATTTATTTAGGAACCTGAGACACATTTTTTTAGGGAGAAAATACAATGTCCTTTTTCTGACTACATAGGGATTTTGCTTGTGGCATTATTTATGTTTTCTTTTCTAGTGGAGTTAGCCAGGCGGAACTGAAGCCATTAGCCAGTCCTTCAGTGAGTAAATGCTGTCACCTGGGAAAAAAGGGAGACAATTCACTCTCTTTTCCAGTTACGGTTGAGGGGAAGAGAATAATATAGGTAGTTGTGTTTACCACACCATTGGTAGACCTCCTTTATTTTTTTTTTATTAACTCATAGCTGTGTATATTAATATAATCATGGGGTACAATGTGCTGGTTTTATATACAATTTACTCAATTACTCATTTTTATTACTCCCAAATTAATGTTAATATACTGTTTGCATGATGACAGCATGAAGACTTCTTCCATTGGGTTTAAGTAGACAGTATATCTGTCATTCTTATTTTCCTGACATAGGAAGCAACCTTAGCCCCAACTTTGAGTTTTTCTTTTCCATTTGCATTTTCAACAGGACAATTTTAGAGGATAAATCTCCGAAGATTTTTTTATTCTGCAACATATTGTAGATGTACCACTACATTTTATTGGTACTCAATTTGTCTTCCCAGAGAATGTCACAATGAGTTAAAGGCAGCGCTTCATAGGTAAGCCTCAGTCAGGGAAGAGCGAATGAAATTTGGGTTGGCAAAATGACTTTTGAAAATATGTACAGCTGAATCTTAGAATAAGGAACACGGCATAAACATAAATTGTAATATTGGAAAAGTAGTAGCTATTAAAAAGTAATTATTTTAATGCAAGATCTTTTCATTTTCTTTACCTGACAGATAATGACTGAAATTTTGATACTAGTGTTATTTGGGTGTGTTTGTCAAAAGTTGTCCTGAATCAGACTCCTTTAAAACAAAGTATTTTAAGTAGTGTGTAAAAGTTTCTATTGGGAAAATTGGAAACAAAGTAATTGTGCAGAGGGGCAGGACTATCAAAACATAACAGGAATATTACATTTTACTGTCTGTTGGGTTAGTGGTCAAATGTATTCTATAATTTCCCCCTTTTTGCCTTTAACACAAAACTTTATAATTGCCTTCTAATTTACCTATATTGCCTACTAGACAAACTTCACAAGGTGAAGATTGCTGTTCATTTCTACTTTCATATTAATCTGAAATTTAAAAAAATTAGATCATTCAAAATCAAAAAGATTGCTGTTATTTTATTTGCTCTATCCTAAGCAAATTCACAGTACCTGGCACAAACTAAGCCCTACAAAAATACTTAGAGAAAATAGGAAAATCTGAAAGAAGAAACAGGAATTTTTATGAAGACAGCAGATAAATGACTTTATTTTTGACTCTTCTAGCTCTAATACATGTATTCAATGATTGAGTAATTTCTGCAATCACATTTTATTTAATAAATTTTGTGTGATATTAGCTATTTTTATAACAGATATTACCAATCTCTCATTCCTTTTTCACCCTAGGAAATAAAAGTATCAAATGAATATTCCATTTTCTTAAGTTATTGATACATGTTGCTGCTGGGTATCCCCATGATTAACTTTTATGCAGCATGTTCAATTAGAGTTAAAAAAAAAAAAAGAACATGTATCAGTGACTCCTGTCTATACAGAATTCTAGATAAAAAAGAAATACATATAGAATGATACTGGGTATAAAGGGTTTCTAATGCAAAATCATTATGCTGTAGTTGTTGCTTCTTGGGCAGATTGAGTTTAAAGACAGAGGGGCCCAAAAACTGAGCAGAAGAGAGATAGGCTGAGTCAAATAACATGCAACATTAGCTAATAAATAAACACCACTTTTTTCCAGCATATGAATATAATATTGGTTTGTTATAAAAAGTTTTGAGAAGTATAGGTAAGCATAGAAAAGAAATATAAATCTCTCCTTGAACATTACTTCCTGGACAAAGCCACTTTTGGCATTTTAATACATTTTCATATTAAATATTTCCTCATGGTGTATTTTCTCGCTATATACATATATGTGATTCAAAACATTCATATTTTTATGAAAATAGGATAATATAGTGCTATTTTATATCACTGTTTCTGTACTTTATAACATGTAATATGTTCTGCCATATTTCTTGTGTTCTTAACTAATAAAAAAGCATGTTATCAAAAAACTGTCTTAAAAATAACTGCCATAGAGGTGGAGTCTTTGCTTCACTATCAGACTGTCAATATCAAAATCATGTTTTTCTATATTGTCATTTTTTGAAGTAGATATAAGTGTATGGTTATAAAACCTGTAGGAAAGTGAAAACCCAGTCTTTTTAAAATTTCAGATTAATATGAGAGTACAAATGATTAGATTGCAATGTTTGCGTTTTGTTAGGTAAAGTTCAAGATGTAGCTGAGCCCTTCACCCACGGAGGGTATCTATACCCTTACATTGTGCACATTAGGTGAACGCTTCCACCACCAGCCTGCTTTCTTGCCTCCCCCCTCCCCCACTTGAATGCAGTGGTGTTTTTCTCTTGTGTGGGTATGTAGTTGTTTATCTCTTGGTTTCATATTAGTATTGAGTACACTGGATACTTGCTTTTCCATTCTTGCGATACTTTACTGAGAAGAATGTTCGTCCACTCCATCCAGGTTAATACAAAAGATGCAAAGTCTCCATCTTTTTATGGCTGAATAGTATTCCATGGTATATATATACCACTGTTTATTAATCCATCCATATGTTATGAGTACTTGGGTTGATTCCACGTCTTGGCAATTGTGAATTGAGCTGCAATAAACATTCTAATATAAATATCCTTATGGTAAAATGATTGTTTTTTCTTCTGGGTAGATGCCTAATAATGGGATGCAGAATCAAATGGAAAGTTAACTTTTAGCTCTTTGAAGGTTCTCCATGCTTCTTTTCATAGAGTCTGTATAAATTTGCAATCCCACCAGCAGTGTAAAAGTGTTCTCTTCTCTCCAGATCTGCACCAGCATCTTCAGCTTTGGGACTTTGTGATGTGGGCTATTCTCAGTAGGGTTACATGATATCTCAGGGTGGTTTTGATTTGGAGTTCTCTGGTGATTAGAGATGATGAGCATTTTTTCATGTGTTGGTTGGCCATTTGCCTGTCTTCTTTAGAGGAGGTCTGTTCACATCTTGCCTGGTGGTAGATGGGATTGTTTGCTCTTTCCTTGTTAATTAATTTGAGTCCTCTGTAGTCTCTAGTTGTCAGCCCTTTTTCAGATATATCACATACAAATATCTTCACCCATTCTGTAGGCTGTTTGTTTTGGTTCTTGTACCCTTAGCTGTGCAAAAGCTTTTTGGATTCACTATGTACCACTTATTTTATTTTTAGTGTTGCTGCAATTGCCAAGGGGGTCTTCTTCATAAAATCTTTTCCCAGACTGATATTCTCAAGAGTTTTTACCACACTTTCTTTTAGAATTTTTATCCTTTTGTGTCTTAAATTTAAATATTTTGTCCAGCAAGAGTCAATTTTTGTAAGTGGTGCAAGGTGCGAGTCCAGTTTCATCTTTCTATACGTGGCTAACCAGTTCTCCCAGCACCATTTATTAAATAGGGATTCTTTTCCCCAGTGTATACTTTTGTTGGGTTTATAAAAGATCAGATGGTGACTATGTGGCTGGTTTCATCTCTAGGTTCTCTATTTTGTTCCATAGATCTATATCTCTATTTTTGTGCAAATACCACACAGTTTTGATCACTGTAGTCTTATAGTATAACCTAAAGTCTGATAACATGCCTCCAGATTTTTTTTTTTATTTCTTAGAATTGCTTTGGCTATACAGGTTGTTTTCTGGTTCCATATGAAATGAAGTACTATTTTTTCAGGTTCTTCAAAGTATGACGTTGGTTGCATTGAATCTGTTGATCACTTTGGGTAGTATGGACATTTTAACAATGTTGATTCTTCCCAGTCAAGAGCATGGTATATTTTTCCATTTGTTAACATCTTCTACTATTTCTTATCTCAGGGTTTCATAGTCCTCTCTGTAGATATCCTTCATGTGCTTTGTGAGATATATTCCCAGGTATTTCATTTTCATTGAAGCTACTTTGTAGGGTGTTGTGTCTTTGATTTGATTCTCAGCTTGACTATTATTGACAGATATGAAAGCTGCTGGTTTGAGGACATTGATTTTTGTATCCTGAGACTTTACTATATTCCTTGATCACATCTGGAAGCCTTGTGGTTGAGTTCCTGGGGTTTGAAAATACAACCTTTGAATGTATCTTTCTTTGGTTTCATGATGATGGCCTTCCTTATTCTCTCTGTCAGTTTTTCAGTCTCATTAACACATTTTTCTGTATATGCCACCATTTTTCATGTATCTCAAATGTCATTAGGAAAAGCCACTTTTCTTTTTTCTCTTTTAAGTTAATGTTTGTTTTATAGTACTTTAACTAGTGACAATCCTGGTTCTATAAGTCCTATTTCCTAATGAATTTATTGCATCCTACCCATGAGAATTTAGAAAATTTTCCCTATAAATATTCTTCTTTGTCCTTAAGTTTTCTTGTTACACATTTTTCAAATGACCTGATAGTATGTTGTTGTATTTGTGCAGGTATCCATTTAACCAGTCTTGCCTTGTTGGACATAAAATTGTTTCTAATTTTTTTTGCAATTATCAAAATGAAGATCCAACTTGATTAAGTGTTAAGAATAAAAAACAAAACAACAAAAAGTTGTCTGTCATCTTCTTTAGACCCCATAAATTAGTATTTTCTTATTTGGAGTCACAGTTCATCCTGCATTATTTAGGTACACAAAAAGTTTAAGTGGGGCCAGGGAGTGGTGGGTAGCTATTACTCCTCCAAGCCAGTCATCTGGATTTGGTTATGGGGACCTTGACCTGATCAATAGTGTTTCTGGAATTGAAAAAAGCCCTGGGCGTCCTCTATTCTCATGATGTTATAGTTCAGTTGATACCTTCTACTATGGTTGCTATGATTTGTCAACACTCCCTGTGATTGTTATTTTTGTATGTCAACTTGACTGGGCCAAAGACTCCACAGATATTTGATCAAACATTATTTTGGATGACTTGGGGTATGACTAGATGAAATTAAAATTTAAATTGTTAAACTGAGGAAAGCAGATTACTCTCCCTAATGTGAGGTCTCATCCAATTGGCTGATGGCTGGAATTAAACAAAAATGCTGACCCTCTCCTCTAAGAAAGAATGCCTTTGCCTGACTGCTTTTGAACGAGGTCATTGGATTTTTCTTGGATGTAGATTCTAGCTGAAATATTAGCTCTTCCTGGGTCTCAAGCCTGCTAGCCCTCAGTCTGGAGATATACTTGTAGATTTACCCTGTAGAACTTGGGACTTAGGACTTGTCAGCCTCTATAATTGCATGAGCCAATTTATTATTCCGTATATACATATATATATACATATACATACACACACACACACATATATACATACATACACACACACACAAACACACTACTATTGCTTTTGTATCTCTGGAGAACCCTGACTAATACATTCCCTATTACTCGTTCAATTGCTCTAGAGATCTTTAAAACCATGAGCATGACCCTCCACCCTGGTGATTCCAGTTCTTTTTAATAATCTTTAATGATCATATCAAGGCTATTTAGGTCACCTAAAAATAATTTTATTCATAAAGCTTTATAGTCCCATCTACTGAGGAGCATGGTACCTTTCTCTTTAGAATCAAACTAGATGATATTTAAATTAATCAGTGCCTCATCAAATATATTCCTCTTTAACCCCATACCAATTATCTAAGTGGGACATGTACCATTAAAACATTAGTTTCCATTGATTTTTCTACTTTTTCAAGGCTATCTGCAGAGCCATGGAAAAATGACTCCTCCCTTAGCCTAAGCAACTCTGTTTGGTATAAAAGTAGATGTAAGATTTAGCACAAAGGATAAGGAATCAATTTTGCCTGAGTCCTAGGAAATATTTTCCTCTGCTTCATCATAATTTTACCTGCCAATTGATGATATTAAGTGGAGGCCTTGATGTGATAAGTTGGAACAAGCAGAAAACCCCAGAATTTGAGTAAGTATGGTGAGAAAAACAAATACATAGAGAAATGGCTAGGATTAGATGAAGTAAAATCTAACTGGAGAGAGCTCTTACCTCTCTCAAGGCAGAAGCAGAACATGCCCTGCTAGATTGAAATAAGAACAACTCACTTGATAAAAATGCAGATATGAACAACATAGAACGCAGAGCTGGGCATGGTCATGCACACCTGTAGTACCAGTTACTTAGAAGGGTGAGACGGGAAGATCACTTGAACCCAGGAATTTAAGTGCAATGTAGACAATATCTTTATGAAAATTTAAATAAAATTTAAATATTAACTTTAAAAAAAACCTAGACTATAAAAGCTGGAATGGACCCTTGTGGTCCTTTATGAAAATACCCTCTCCTTCAGACGAGAAAATTGAGACATGTTCAAATAACATACCCTAATGTTCCATCTTGAAAATCCTATTCAAGCCTGTTTTAATAACCTGCTACTAAAAATGAGGTATTAATTTAATTTTAAAATTTTAATTTATATGAGCATTTTACCTTTTCCTGATTGTATTTCTATCCTTTTTAGCATTGAGCTCATTAATTACTGTAAAATTATGATTATGGGCATAGATTAATTTTATTAACTATACATCTTCTGGCATCATATTTACTCTAAAATAATTTTTAAATGGATTTTAAAATATTTTTATAATTTAAATTTTAAAGGAAATTTCTTTTAGGTACCACAGAGTATACCTTTTTATACTCTCTTTTATTGATTTTAATATTTTCTAGGTAGGATCATTAGATGGACTAGAAATTCTGGTTGGATCTAACAGACAGCATGAGTACATTTTCCATCATTAAATTAAGATGAAAATGCAATTTTACTTTAAAGTTTTTGATGTTTCCAGCCTTTAAAATAAAGCCAACATTTAATCATATCTGAAATTGTAGCATAAAATTTTGAAAGGCTTCAATTATTAACATTATTTCATGGAAAAAGGCGTCTTTGCTACAGAACTTACATTTTTCTCTCATGAATTGAAATGGATACAGAATATTCATTACAGTGAAGTTTAAACATAATAGAATCTGGCTACTTTCACATAAAATACTATACAATGAGTTTCTGCTTTGACACGGAAATGACCTTTCAATTAATGTCGTATGCTATCTTTTCATTATATGCTACATTATAAATTGTGACTTATTGGCAATATAAAGATACAAAGTTCTGAAATGCAATTTATAGCCAGGAAAAGGGACTGAGCTTAGAGTCATAGTTAAATATGAATAGTTCAGGTGAGTGTTACGGAACATGAATAATAAAGCATCTTACACCTTAGTTTTTTAAATCAATAGCACAGTTGTTTTAGAAGCAAGTCTGCATCTACTATATAGGCAATAAAATATGCATAAATGTAAACATTTGTATCTGTGAAATAATGTTTTATTTCAGGATATTATGGGGGTACAAGTGTTTTGGCTATATAAATTGCTTTTGTACAGTTTGAGTCAAAGTTATGAATGTTCCCATCATTCAGATAGCTAAACATTGTACCTGTTAAGTGTGATTTTATCCTCCTGATTGCTTGATTTTTGTTGAATTTTACTTCCATATGTGCATGAGTGTTGATCGATTAGTTCCAATTTAATAGTGAGAACATGTGGTATATGTTTTTCCATTCTTGTCATACTTCACTTAGAAAAACGCTCTCCAGTTCCATATAGGTTGTTACTAAAGGTATTCATCTTTTTTATAGATGAATATCTTCATGGTGTACATATACCACATTTTATTAATCTACTCATGTATCAATGGGCACTTGGGTTGATCCCACGTCTTTGTGATTGTGAATTCTGCTGCAATAAACATTCAAATGCAAGTGTATTTTTAGTAAAATAGTTATTTTTCTTTTGGGGTAAATACCCAACAGTTGGATTGCTAGATCAAATGGTAGGTCTACTTTTAGTTCTTTGAGGTATCACCATACTAATTTCCGTAGAGGTTGTACTAGTTTGCAGTCCTACCAACAATGTATAAGTGTTCCTTTCTCGCCACATCCACACCAGCATTTGTTCCTTTGGGATTTTTTGATAAAGCCATTCTCACTGCAATTAGGCAATATCTCAGGGTGGTCTTGATTTGCAAAAATCACAAACCAGAAGAATATGTTCCAGCTCCATCCATGTAAACATGAAGAGGTAAACTCTCTGTTGTGTGACCAGAGATGCAAAAGAACAGTAGCTTTGCCGTGGGTATAAGCTTGCTCCTGCAATTATTAAGGGTAAACAAGAAACAGACTACATAGTATGGAATGGCGTGTAGTGAAGTTCTTTATTCGGGGATCTGATTTTATACACTTCTAGTCACATACACACTTAATCTATCATCTGTTAGTTTCACCGTTACCTCATTTTACCTATCTGAAATTAACTTGTAAGGAAATATACTGTTACCACATCAACACAATCACTTCTGCAGTAAACATCCTCTTCTAGACACTGAACTAATCTCTTGGGCAGGTATCTAAATAAAGATCACAAAGAAGAAAGCAGCCACAGGGGAACAGAGTTAATAGAAGAGTACCTTCAAGCGTTCACTCAGTTTACTCAGCATGAAGTAACAACTGTGTCTCTCCTCAGGGTAGAGCACCTATAGACCTCTGACAATATGTTTTTAACATATGTCAACCCTCTGGCCCGTATCTCTGAGGAAGGGCGGCATGTCCTTTGGCCTCAGACTTAACGGGGTGCACAACTTCAGAGAATTGGCTTGTGGAATTTTAACCTCCAGGCAAGCTAACTCTGCATGTGTCCCAGGGGGGCCCAGGTCCCTTAAGCCTCTGCAAGAATAGCAAGCCATTTTAAACTCACACTGATTTCACTTTGTGTGCTTGATGTAGGATATGTTTATTTCTAAATATTATCCTACAAATCTCCATCTTTTTTAAGGATGCATAATATTCCATGGTGTACATATACCACAATTTATTAATCCATTCATAGGATTTTAATTTAATAAAAAAATTAAAAAATTACAAACCAGGTGAATGTTATGAAACATGGGTAATAAAGCACTTTACACTTTATATATATCTTTTAAATTTCAGAATATCATAACTAATTTTGGTTGTATAGTTTGATTTTATATAATTTATGTCAAGGTGATAAGTGTGTCTTTCATTCAGAAAATGTTCAATGTACCCATTAAATATGAATTTACTCATTCCCTTCCTCCCCCACACACCTACTTGAATTCTTTTGAATTTTGCCTCCATATGTGCACGTAAGTGTTGATCAGTTAGTTCCAATTTAGAATTGAGTATGTGTGGTGTTAGTTTTTCCATTCTTGCAAGTCTTCTCTTAGGAGAATAGTCACCAGTTCCATCCATGTTGTTACAAAAGAAACAAAGTCATCATTACTTTTTTGCGGCTATGTAGTATTCTGTGGTGTACATATACCACATTTCAGTACACTTGCTCAAGTTTTTGTTTAAATCATTAACATGATTGTTTTAGAAGAAATTCTGCATGTACTATATGGGCAATAAAATGTATATAAATATTAATATTTGTATTTGTGAAATAAGGAAAATGAGAACTACCTTTCTTCATTAATTTCTTACAGTTCTTTTAAAAAAAATAAATTACTTACATTAATCCAAATAAGCTTATTCATTTTAAACTATAAATGTTAACAATTTCTGTGTAAGCTGTTAATATCAGCTTGCTTAGAGCAATTCTGTTTTAAAATTGAACTACCATTGGGCGGCGCCTATGGCTTAAAGGGGTAGGACGCTGGTCCCATGTGCCGGAGGTGGCAGGTTCAAACCCAGCTCTGGCCATTAAAAAAAAAAAAAAAAATTGAACTACCATTTATTTAGTGCTCATTGTGTGCAAAAGTAGGGCACTGAGATCTTTGCATATATTCTCTTAAAACTCTTACCTGAGTTGTTTTTGTTTATGTTTGAATACAGCCCTTCTTATTTGAGCCGTAAGTGCATATTTACTTGTTATAATAAAAGATGGGGACTACTGGCATGAATGTGTGTGGGTAAAAGGCCAAACTCTTTGTATTACATTATCAGCCCTTTCATATGACCCTGGACATTAAAATAGGGGAGAATTCTGTTTCTAGATAAATGCACTTAAGATCTAAATTCATTTTACAACTAAACTCAAAGGTTTTGCAAGGGGGTTTTTCTTGAGGAGGGAGAGCAAGGAGAGGAAACAGTTCTAACAGTTGCTGAGTTTTTCAGGAACACAACAGCAATGTCCAGAACATTCCTAGGAGATTTTTCCATATCGGAAAATTGGCTATTGATAGCAGTGCCACTCATGGTACTTGAGTGTTCCCTATGACACACCTGTATTCAGGGGACATTTGGAAATGTCCACATTCAAGGATATCTCCCCATAGGAGCAAGTGTCTGCCTTCTTCAGTAAGTCTTCTGCTGTGGCCATTACAAACATTTATACATTTAAAAGTATTTTAAGATAAAATAAACATTGTTGTATTATAAATTATTTTTCCTTTATATGATGGTTAGAACACTCTGTAAACTACTTTATGTGATCTATTTATTTCATTTCAGGATAATAAATAAGGGTGTTACCAAATATTTGCTCTTAAAAGGCAGACTTTGGGCTTTATAGAGTTAGGGACAGCTTTGAGCCCTATGAACTTTTAGTATTAGAGGGCATAGACAAAGAAATCTGGCTCGCAGTCCTGGCAACTACTTTACTATACATCTGATGTTGAGCAGCTTGCTTTGCCTTTCAGATTTTACATTCTTGATTTAATAGATGGGGCTATTAATAGTGCCTTTATCATGGGTTACTGTAAGGTAATAAATCACGTGACACGTAAGAATAAAATGATCAATACAGATTACTTATCAGTAGTGTCTTGTATTACCTCCTAAATGAATCAAAGATATATTTACCACTTTGAAGTGTGTAATACAAGCCATACCTAAATTAACAGACCTGCAGTAAGGTCTGTTAATAATTATAATTATTAATTTTTCTTCCTTTTTGGTAAGCTGTTCTCTATGCCTCCTCAGTTCACCCCATCCTCAACTCTGAACTCTGGGGGAGGCAGGGTACCAGACCATTTCTGTAGAAATCTCCCCAATGATGGAAACACGAAATAGTGAAACAGAACACTATGCCTGTCAGCTTAGCTCCCTTCTTTCTGCTAGTAACATCAACTCAATGACACTCAATTCTATTTGTTTGTTATAAAGGATAATGTAAATGAACAGCCTCCAGGAAAAAAAAAATAGTTCTACACAATCAACTAGATTAGTTTCTCTTATCTATTCATTGGGACCTAGAAACAATTCTCTCCACTTAGCAGCATAGATGTATAACACATGTAAGTGGCCTTTCATTACCTGTAACGTTTATCTGAAACCAATCTAAGATAGGAACAGTAGTTGCCTGGTAAGTATTTTGGAAACTTACATTTGTTCAATTAGAGCAAACTATTTATTAATAGAGTACCCTATTCTTAAAGCAAAATATTTAGAAACAGTAGTGCTTGGAAGCATTTCAGAGTGCAGTGATCAATCATTAGGGCTTTAGGAATCGATTGTGTTTGTGGAGTTTCAGCTTGTAATTGAAATGTCATCAGGAGTGTAAGATACACCTTCAAGGGAGGCCATTTATATGCTTTCTCAGCTAATTTATAGAGCCATCATCCGAAAAAAGATTGTTTTCTTAGTAAGAATCACTTAATGGTGGATTAGCAGTTGATACTTAATCTCTCATTCCACTTTATAACCACATTTATTCAAGTACTAATGAGTGTAGGGAAGCAACGAAGCACTTCATTCCTACATTGTAGTTCTCATATCTGCATATGATTATTTTTAATCTATCATTAGCATATATATACATATATAATAGTTATTTTTGAAGTAAATGGTATATTTGCTAGAATACTAATTAGCTATTAATAGTTTGGATACTGTCAAGGAAATTACTGGACATATCTTACAAGATAAGCCTCATATGACATTGTCTCAAAACAACTGTGCTAGCCTAGAGGAGGGGTACCAAGTTCAAAAGTAATCACAGCAATTAACCTAAATGCATTGCAGTTATGCTAAAGATAGTTTGTCTAAATTTTATTTTCTATGAGGTTGAGATCAGTTTCTGCCAGGTGATAGAATGCTTTTATAAATTTTCAGTGATAAGTCATGTGCTTAAGAACCTCAACTTTTCCCCAATACATTTTAAAACATTTACATCTCTGATCAAAACAAGATTCCCTCTTACTTATAAATCTAGGAATAATTAGATTTTCACCAAAAATAAGTAGTTATTTGTTGTATATGAACCTTAATATAAACCAAAGCCAGTTTTATTTCAATAAAGGCATAATCAACTTCACCACCAATTGGGTGTTTTTTCTTTCTCATCATGTTTCATGTCAACTTTTTCAAATTATATTGCCCATTTAAACAAATACAGATAAAGTATATATCTAAATTCTTATTGTCATGTTACATTTCATAGGTAACCTATAGTACAATATATTATTTGAAAATATAATAGATAAAATATTTATTACAAAGTAAAATATGTTATGCAATAGAAAATTTTCATTTAAATGTATGACTTTCAATACCAAAGTCATTTCAGATTTTACTGTCTGCTCTTCATCCATCTAATCTTTGAAAGAGTTAAGAACAATATAGGAAGCTATTATAAATTTAGATGAAAAGGAACAAAATTCTGTTATTTATTTTGCTCACTATGTGTCAATAAAATCTTATACTTTGAAATACTTTTTTTAATTAAAAACTTTTATATATCAAAGAGCTTTATCAAGAAAGTAAAAAAAGATAATAATTTCACATCATGTATCTGATAAGTGTCTCATATCCAGAGTATATAAAAATCACAAATCAATACAAAAAGACAGATTTTTAAAAAGGGCCAAGAACATGAATAGACATTTTTCCAAAACAGATACACAAATGGCCAACAAGCACATAAAAAGATGCTCAACATCATTAGTGATCAGGGAAACACAAATCCAAATCTCAGTGAAATACTTTTAGTCTGTATCTGTTACTTATAACAGAGAACTTGAAACTGGGTAATTTGTCAAGCAAAGGAGCTTATTTCTTCTAGTTATAGAGGCTGAAAAGTCCACTTTTGCAGAGTTCCAGGGTGGTACAGGATATCCCATGGCAAGGATGCTGAGCATACTAGCTCAGGTCTCTCTTCCTCTTTTTATGATGCCATGAGTTCCACTCCCAAGATAACCCATTAATCCATTAATTCACGATGGATAAATCCATTCATGAGGGCTCTGCCAATCATTCCTTAAAGGCCCCACCTTTCAATACTACCACTCTGTGAATTATGTTCCTACCACACAAAATTTGGGAGACACATTGAAACCAGAGCAGAATTTAGAAGCAATGTTTTCATTATTATATCCGTAAAGTGTTAATTCCTCTAAAAAAGGGATAAAATATCAGCTTATAAAAAAGTCTTTCAATTTAAAATTTGATATGTATAAGATCTTAAAAAAAGTATTTTCAGCAATGGGAAAATTGGAAATTTTTTTTTTGCTGTTTTTTGCCAGGGCTGGGTTTACCTGCCACCTCCTGTATATAGGGCTGATCCTCCAATCCTTTGAGCCACAGGTACTGCCTGGAAATACTTTTTTTTGAGACAGAGTCTCACTTATGTCACCTTCGGTAGAGTGCCATGGCATCACAGCTCCCAGCAACCTCAAACTCTTGAGCTTAAGCGATGCCCTTGCCTCAGCCTCCTGAGCTCCTGAGTAACTGGGACTACAGGCGCCCACCACAATGCCCAGCTATTTTTTTTTTTTTTTGGTTGTAGCTGTCATTGTTGTTGAGCAGGCCTGGGCTGGACCCAAACCCGCCAGTCTCGGTGTATGTGGTTGGTGCCCTACTCACTGAGCTACAGGCGCTGAAATCATTCAATAAATATCGAGTAGAAACTCTCTTCCCAGTTTATGTGAAGTTCTGGGAACCAATTGCAAGAGAAAATAGTTACAATAGCAGTGATGACGAGAAAAAAACAAGAGTGGGCATTTATTGAGGTTATATTATGTTCCTGTCCTGTGGTAAGCCTTCTACATGACTTTCTTGTATATGAGGTTTGCAAGCATCTGCATAGAAACCCTTCTAAATTGAGGAACAAAGAAGATAGTCATTTACTTGATTTCAATAGCCATAGAGTATTAAAACTCATATTTGAATTCTGGCCTGTGTGGTATCATTATGGTCTTTTAGCCACCATGGCCTCCCCATAATAAAACCCCAAATTTCAGTGAAAAGCAGGAAAGCAAAATTAGAAAATGTTACACAACAAACTATGACAAAATAGAACATGTTGTAAACCCTTATACTGTATATAATGTCACTAATATCTTTTACCATAGAAAGACTCTGATATAAACGTTTTACATAATTGTCGAGAAAATGATTCATTGTATTATCTGAGGTGAGCTGTGCGTGAATTTGAAAATTCTAGCAGCTAAATATCAACTTGCAGGCATACATACAGCACACTAAATCTTTGCCTCAAGAAACTTGAAGAAATTAAGACAAATGGATGAATAGGAACATGGAACTAGGCACAATGTGAAGACCTCCCAAAGCAATTGATGTGCTTGCTGCTGAGTTATTGTTCTAGGCAAAGAAAGCAGGGTGGAGGGAGATGGGAAGCTAAAAACAGAGCCCTTAGAAAGACAAGCTAGCGGGAGAGAAGCAAAGATAGGTCCGAGCTCCTGGCAGGCAGGAATTGAACAAACAATACCGAAGGGCTAAGCCTTTGAAGAATGCACAGGATGGAAGAAATATAGTCAGGAAAGAAGAGGCAAAGGAAAACCCTCCAAAGAGAAAATGAAAACGATTTTAATAAGCAAATTGACAGATAGCAAAAAGATACAGAACCATGCTATGTGTTCTCATTACAGGTGAAGACAGAGTGGGGTTATTTATGCTTTAAAGAAGCGTACATCTTAAAAGCAATCATAAAAGGAAAAGCAATGGAAACGTGTGCTGTTAAAGGAAAGGTGGCCGAAGGTTTCATGCCTCCTTGTGAGATAAATGCATTTACATTTTCTGTAGTAGCTGAAAAGGGATCTCTGGGAAAATAATAGGCGATGATTTTTCTCTCCCTCTTTTTCTTTTTCATGTATTGCTTGAGAAACAGGTGGGCTGTGCGAAAGATACTTTTCAATTCAATGAGGAAAAGGAGTTAGGTAATCTTATGAACAACTCTGTGTTCCAGTTCCCTTGTGTAGTTTCCAAATCTTGTCTTTAATAAATTTTCTTAATGAGAGGAGAGTGTTAAAGATGTATTAGAAAAATGTCCATATTCTTATTTTTCTTTTTCAGGACGGAATTAACTCATAAATTGGTTAGAAATAGATTCTGGAGAGGTAAATGTATTGAATCTAGAAACAACATAAAATTAGATCCTATTTAGTTAGGTATGAGGTTAGATGGTGATAAAATGACGATACAGTGAAATTATTTATTAGCCAGCTTGGATCCTTCTATGAAAGTCCTAAGAAAAAGACACACCTTGGTGGGATACATTCTTAACATCAATTTATTCTTAAAAGCACTTTTCACAAGGACCACCGCAAGCCATAGATGTGTCTCACAAATTCAAAGGCCTAAACCTTCCACAGGCACAGCAATACACTCAGAAAATAATTGTAAAGATGATGATTCTGGAACTTGTTAACGGCCCCAATCATTAGCAAAGATTAAAATTAATATTTAACATACTATATTTACCAAGGCAATAAAGTAAACTAATCTATTTTAAAGGGGTTTTAAAATGAAGAGATGAAACAAACAAAATGATTTTGATTTAAACTTCATAAAAAGCACAAGCTAAATTATAATAATTAAATGATTCTGGTTTTCGAGTGTTCTGATTGAAGGGATCATATTAACCCCAGCAATAATAGAAGGTGAAATATGAATATGATACTGCATTTACTAAAATGATTATGTGGTTTGGTTTAAAGAACTAAACAACTTTATAAAGCAACTACTATGTAGTGAATATTGTGCTGGGACCAGATGCCACAATTACATGGTGAATACATTCCATGTGATGGAATTGATCCAGAATGAATTAGAACATTTTCCTAATTTGTTTTTCTAATTAGAATGTTTTAACTAAGTCACTTTATTTTTCTGGACCCATTACAGAGGTATCTAGTTTGCCTTAGGCCGTGAAAGTGACCTTTATAATTGTTCATTAGTAGAGATTAAATGATTATTTCTCAGTAGACTACTCTTGAACTCTTGCATACTTTTATTGAGAATCTTTGTTCATTTTGTTTTGTTTTGTTTTGTTTTTGCTATTAAAGCCATCCAAACTCCATTTTGTTAAAACTGTCAATATTCTCGTGGATTTTAAACAGTAATATTTGAGTACATTAGAAATACTCAAATATTACATATGGCACCTGGAGACCAGGGGAAGGTAGGTTGTCTGGACTCCTGCTAATGTCTCAGAGAAGTCAGCTTATCTTAATGATGGTTAACTGGCTCGTGCTATGGACGTACACTTTTGATTGAAAGGTATTTGAACAAAGTGCCTGGTAGCCCCTATGATAAATGTAACTGGGACCTTAGCTACCTTGAACCTCACCCCTCCAGGTAAATGTCTACAAATCTGTTTTTCTTTTCTAACATGTTAGCATGGTCTTCAGGCTTTGTCATGCTCATGCCTCTCACTGTAAACAAAATATTTTAAATGGGTGATTTTTCCATCATCTATGAATGGGTCTCTTGGATCATTTTGTAAAATTATGATTTATGAGAGCTTTCCACTGTTATTAGTGTCTCCTAACAACAGCCTCCTATTTTTTCTTGGTGATAATGATTCTTGTATTATCAATTATTCTTAAATCAATAACCTGTATTTTTATCATGCCTAGAATCCTGGAAACTGTTATGGAAATCATCGAGTGTAATTCAATAGCTTTTTATTTGAAGAGCTAAGTCAAGGCAGCATAGAATTGTATTTTTCTTTAGTTGGCCCTGGAGTTAACTCAATGAAACCTGTTCAAATCTTGGCGCTAGCACTTTCTAGCTGTGAGACGTTGGACATGTCACATTTGTGATGCCTTTGCTGCTCCATTTGTAAAGTGAGATTGTTGGGATGATTAAACCAGGTGATGCATATGAAAGATTTAACACACACTGTTAGAGGAGTTATTGTTTTTAAAATTTTGATTACATATGATACATATCAGGGATCGTCCTGTATACTTTGATATAAAGATAGATAAGATATGGGCCCTGATTTTAAAAGATTATAATTGAGTGGAGCAGACAGACATATAAACTGGTTGTCATTTGCCCAAGCCCACAGTATACCCGCTTAATACATACTATCAGCTGCTACTGTTATTATTTATCAGGAGCTTTGAGCTGCATAAAAATGTTTTCAATCCATAGAAAAACAAATCAGAAACCATTTTTGTAAAAATAATGTGAAAGAAGCAGGAATTAAAATGAAGGATTGATACATTTTCTAAATTAGTTGTCTTTACTTTGACATTTAGAAAATTTATAGGAAAATGCTTTTTAGTTCTGTATGATGTAGAGAAATAAAATGCACTTTAATGTAAATAATTGTTGCTATTGCCATTCAACTTTTATCCATAATTTAACTAAGCACTTACTTTTAGCCGAGGAGCTCTGTTCACAGATGCAGGGAAGGATATCAGATGATTCATATACAGATCTGCTGTCCAGGAGTTTAGGATTTTCTGAGCCATCTTAAATGACCTTTCACTGTCATCTGGTTCATAACCACTCACTCGGTCTTCTCCTTCTGCCATGTTTCTGGGATCATCTTTCTTTCCCTTCATACCATCACAATTACCGTCACCACCTGAAACACAGCCCCTCTACAAAATTGAGATATTTCACCTTACTCTCCCTAGCAGTATTATTTTTTGCAAAGTGAGATACTTTTATGTTATAACAAGTAAAAGAATAGAGGAAGGTGGAAATAGGCTGAGGTCATGGACCACAATTCAGAAAGCGAAGGCTCTATCACTTGCTCAAGTCAAATGTTTCTGGGCCTGTTTCTTCACCTCTACAAGAAGAGATGATCTCCAAGCCTTTCCCCAAATTGTTTTGATTATAGATCTTGAGCCACATCATCCAGATCCTGACATTAACTGTCCTCGGATTTGTCTCATGCTTTTCTATCCCCATGCTCTCTTGCTTGCTATTTACACTCATGCCATGAACAAATACTCTCATCATCGCCATACCCATGCTCAAGTCTCATTGCCTCCATGAAGACCTTATTTCCCTCCTCTCAAAAGCCATCCTTTCTCCAGAATCCTACATAGCTAATATGGTGTTTACTATAGACTACCACAAGCCACTAAGCATCTATTTATAAATATGACCTATAGCCGAGCTTGACTAAGGAGCCTTGAGAATGAAGACCATTGCTTGCCCATCTTTCTTGTTTTCTATAGCCTCTAGGCCTGTGATTTTCAGTATAACAGGTACCCAAGGAGTATTTCTTAGTTCTTCCCTGCATCTCTGGATAACACTCTACATAGTGATAGAGTGTTTTTTTGTAAGAATGTCCTACACTAGAGAATATTGTGTGTTTCTTAATGACGTTGAAGAACACTATATATCTAAATTAAATAGACTCTATTAACTGTTACCTCATATTTATCCTTTTTGTATATTGAGATATTTCTCAAAACATAATTAAACATTTTGGCAATAATCAGTGTTATATTTGTCCTATAAATATTTTTAAATAAAGAAAAATACATATATGATACCAGTAATAATGTTGACAATCTCTCCGATTATGCAATGTTGTTAAAATTCTAGTATTCATTTATAACAGTTCACATATAGTGTGTTCATAAATATTTTATTTACTATTGTCACTAGTTATTTGTGTTATTGCAAGGACAATTTGTAAGTTGCTCCAAAAATTATTAAAAGTATTGTTGACCGTAGTCACTACTGCTCAGTCTAGTAAAGGAAAAATCGATAGAGGTTTTTAAATCTGTTAACAAACATTGAGGGTTTTTTTAACCTGTTAACAATCAGTAGGACTCTTGAAATTGTTTCCTAAGAGAGTAAATATTGCAATTTGTAAGGCATGATTATCCTCATCACTTATAATTATGCAGCATTATGTTAATAAGCACAAAACCATTGTAGTTCTTTTTTATATTTCTTAAAATAAATTCTGCATAACCTCATTGAGATATCTAGCAAATTTACATAAGCTCTTTTTTTAAGGAAGACCAAAAATGACTTTTTAAGCTAGTTTTCTTTTTTCTAATCATACTGAATTGAAATATCTCAAGATTTTATTGACAGTCATAATAAATATTGTCATTTTTCTGTTAAATATAGAAGAATTTCATTCAATATCATATTAATTCTGGAAGCCACTGTCTTAACTCTAGAGGCATGAACTATTTTCATCTCACTGTAACAGGAAAATAAAACTACGTACCTTGCCCAAAGCACAAAAAGTGATATACTTTTTAATATGTCTCTTGATACGTCATGAATTTCATGTGTTTAATGACATCCCAAAGAGGTAGAATTTATAAAATTATATGGAATTAACCCAAATGTCCATCAATAGATAATTAGATAAGGAAAATGTGGCAAAAACATAAATTGGTATTTTTATTAAATATCCTTACATTATTCTTAGTGGTTGACTGTTGACTCATGGATTTAAAAAATTCTATTTTGAAGTCTAACATGAATTTTTAAATAAAAAGTTATTCTTTCCATCATATTTAACTTTTTCACATACTTGGTAATTAGCACAATGAGCTAAGACAGTAATGGTGATAATATATATCATCACCAGCAACATCCTTATAAAAAGGATAAAAATATGAGTACAAGTTGGCTTAGTATTAGAAAAGCCAAAACATAGTGCAAATAAATTGCTTTTTCAAATAATGATGTTGTATAATTAAACCTTGATGTTTTATTTAAGAGAATTGTTCAGGAATCCTTCTTTAAAGACCAGAATGTATATGTGTATGTTTGTGTGTGTCTGTATGTGTGTGTGTATATATGTGTGTGTATACAGTCCCTAGAAGTATAAAACAGAAATACCAAAGGAAAAATATATGTGTGTGTGTGTGTGTGTGTGTGAGAGTCTAGTCTCTACAACTATAAAACAGAAGCACCAAAGAAATACTTTCCTCATCTGAAAGCTAGTTAGTGGTGGTTGAAATATAAACTCCATTCAATGCTGTTGCTATTGTGCCTTTTTCGTTTATTTATTTATTTATTTATTATTGGGGATTCATTGAGGGTACAATAAGCCAGGTTACACTGATTGCATTTGTTAGGTAGAGTCCCTCTTGCAATCATGTGCCTTTTTCTATGTAGCACTGAAAGGGAAAGAGACCTACAAGGGACCTTGTCTAAAGTGTCCTTCATTTATACTGTTGCTGCTTAAGCAGATGGTGGAAGAAAGGGCAGTAGGAGTTTCCAAAAGGTGGAATAAACCGATGGGTTACAGTGTAGGTGAGTCCTTTCAGATGTTAGCTAGGAGCCCTGCTTACATGCCGAGAGGTGCCCACGCCTCTTCTAGACCAAGACACATTATCATGCATAACCTAATCCTCAGAAATCTTTTAACCCACTGGAAATTGGACCCAGAACATATCTCTAAGCCAGCCTTTTCATCTTGACACCAAATCATAGCATGAGTCAGTCTGTCAAGGATGCGCCTGCTCCCCCGGCAAACTGTTGAAATAATAATATTTTCTTGAAAATTGTATGCACCACAGAAAAGTTAGCCATTTTATAGAAGATGAATAGTCTAAGATTTTCTGAAACATCTGATAAGTTATCAGGTTTAAATGTTGGCTCTTTTTAAGACAGTTACTCCTCAGGAACATTAATAAACCCCAAGTCCTTTTACTCATCAATATGTTTGCTACTAGCTATCAGAAATTCTTGACAAGTTCTTACAATCGTAGGTTTCCTTTCTTACTTCATTTTCTCTATATATGGATAATATTATTTACCTTCTACTGGATGTTTTTACTATATGTTTTAACCCCATGATTTTTAATTAAAGTTTTACTAACATTTTCTACTGTATGTTTGAATAGCAGTATTGGCTACTTTTTTAAAGTCTGTGGATTGAACATGACCATTTTGAAAAGATTTAAACTTGGAAAATCTGATGGCTTTAGGTTTAGTTCAAGCTATAGATCACTTGTGGAGATTGCAACTGTCAAAAACATAGCTTAAGCAGCCCTTTGAGTATTCTAAAATGGGGATATTTTCCAGAGCATTGGTTTCTAAAGCTTCTATTATTTCTTGATGTTGAGCTTTCAGGATTTAGCTACAATATTTAATCAACATGTCATGTTTTTATCAGTCATGTTTTAATACCTTTCATAATCAATCTGCTTATCATTGAAACATATATATATAAGTTTCCACGTCTCTGGAAAAATTCTCTTTGGTGTTTCTTTGATGTCATTTTTGATGTGTGGAATAAGAATTCAATTCAAGAATAACAGAGATGTTGTCACAAGCAAAACTAAGAAAATCAGCTTTTCCTTAATAGTCTGTCAAAGCTACCAGCTAGTAGTTCATCAGCACTCTTTTTTAAAGGTGTGTTGCTTCTTTCTTTGAAAACAATCATTTTCTGCTGTTAAGCCACCAGTGTATTCCCTCCATGCCGAGGAAAATGAGTGGAATAAGGAAAGGCATGGGCTTGAGTTAGAAGAGCTGCTTATTTAACTGGCCTATTTATTAGTTGTCTGATCATAGACAAAGGACAGATCACGCTTCTCCTTTGAAGTATCTATTTCTGGAAATTAAACATATGAGCAGAGCTACCAGAGTGGGTGACCAGCTGGCCTCTCTGACAGCACCTTATAGAATGGACCGTGTTGAAGTGTCTCTGTTGACCAGAGTCTCTCCTTCAGCATTGGGGTTCACCTAGATTGGATTATCTTACCAGGAAATGGCTAAAATTTAAAAATCATATCTAGACCAGGACAGTCTTTCATTTATAGTACTTGTTCTGACTTTCCAGGGACTTGGATACCTGAGTGTGCCAGAGTAACTGGGAAATTAATTTCATGATCAGAATTTTTAGAATTAGCTTGGCACCTGTATCTCAGTGGTCAGAGCACCGGTCACATACACCAGGGCTGGCGGGTTTGAACCTGGCCCAGGCCAGCTAAACAACAATGACAACTGCAACTAAAAAAATAGCCGGGCATTGTGGCAGGTGCCTACAGTCCCAGCTACTTGGGAGGCTGAGGCAAGAGAATCACTTAAGCCCAGGAGTTTGAGGTTGCTGTGAGCTGTGATACCACAGTACTCTACTGAGGGCAACATAATGACACTTTGCCCCCCCCAAAAAAAAATTAGAATTAGGGAGCAGTGATTATGAAGGTGATTTCATGATCAGAAGCAATGGAGCAATGGAGTGGTATGGCTTTGAAGAGTACTTCCCTGGGACTGGGACAACCCTGAAGAATCAATCATCCCCACCTCCCAAGTGAGCTGACCACTCTAGTGGCTGTAAGGTGGAAGATTTCCTTCTTCAGATAAATAAATCTTTGCTCTTCATTTGCCCATTTTCAAGGCTTTGATGTAGATAGAAAACACCTGTAATTTGAAGCCACCCTTCTTTCAGTTTGGGTAGTGTCCGGAATTTGGGTATACCTTTCCCACATTTACTGTGGCTATCTCAATCCCACTCTTCTTTTTTTTCCTCCAAAGATATTCTAACTCTCCTCTCAAGGCATTTCTTGAACTTTCTAATTCTGTGTAATTAGTGTTGATTTTTTTCAGGTAAACTATGAGATCAATCTTCGATTTCAATTCTTAGAGATTCTACTATATCATCTCTTTGTATTAATGTTATTTAATTCAGGGTTTCTTGATGAAAACTCATTAAATATAAGAATATAAGTAAAAGACTTTTTAACTCTATAATATCAACTACTTATTGGTGGTTATTTCTATTAGTACCTGTAAGATTATCATTGTTTTCCAGTCTTTCACTAAGCGTTCTGTGTCTAGTTCTCGTGTTCTTTAAATGGTAACTTCCCTTAAGTACAGGGGTTGAGCACCTCATGCTTTCAAGTACCATACACAGTAGAATAGAAGGGTTAAAAGGGATTGGGTGTGAGGAGTTGGGGTAGGGCTGGTGGTTGACCCCCGCCAGCATAAGAGAATGCTGGGGGGGTTGTGAAGCGGAAGCTGTTCTGCATCTTGGTTGTCATAATGGCTATATAACCATACAATTATTGAAACCTATAGAATTTTGTTCCCAAAGGATGAGTAGTTTTTATTATATCTAAATTTGAACAATGAATATTTTTTAAAAGGAAAGAGATACCTAGGTATTGTTTTTTGAATGGATCCCCAGAAAAATACATTTTTTCAGGTAATGTTTCAGCCTAGGCCTCATCTCATCTGGAAAGTCTTTTTTTGCTTGCTTTTACGTACAGATGACATGCAGTAGTTTCTCCTTGAGTTTCTGATTGAACAATCCATGAACTTCAATTTTAACATCTGTCATAGCAGATCTTTTTTTTTTTTTGAGACAGAATCTCAAGCTGTTGCTCTGGGTAGAGTGCCATGGCATTACAGCTCACAGCAACCTCCAACTCTTGGGCTTAAGCGATTGTCTTGGCTCAGCCTCCCAAGTAGCTAGGACTACAGGCGCCCCCCACAATGCCCGGCTATTTTTTTATTGTAGTTGTTATTATTGTTGGTTGGCAGGCCCGGGCTGGGTTCGAACCCACTAGCTCTGGTGCATGTGGCTGGCACCGTAGCCACTGAGCTACAGGTACTGAGCCTGTCATAGCAGATTGACATGACTTGTTTATATGTGACTTTCTCTGTAGTTAACAGAAAGGGTCAGGGCCATTCACTTTTGTACTGATGGTGCATAGCAATATTTAGCACATAGTATATATTCTTAACTATGGAACTTTTGTTTTAACAAAAAAATTTCAATGATCCTTCCCCTTAAGTATTTGCTTTTGCCTATGAAGTTCTCTGCCTGAAAACCATTTTTCTTTTTCCATTGTTCATCAGCTTCTTTCCTTCTATTACTCAAACTCTTAAATTCCCCCATGTCTTTTTGAACTCACAGTGATTAAAATATGTAATTTTCACTATCTCTCCTTTAGTCATTGCTTCATAAAACAGCCTTTGACCTCCTCCTGTGCCAGCTGTGACTATATTGTGGAGGTGATAAAAGCTCCTGGTTGAGAACTTCAGTTTGGGAAACCAGCTGAGATTTCTCTTCAAACTCTATCGACTTTACCTGTCTGACCTCAATCAAGTGGCTGAATTCGCCACGTCTGTTTTTCTGACTGAAATGACTGTGTCTAGCTCATGAGGTTCACATAAAGATTTAGTAAGAAATTGCTTATTTCGTGTTTAGCATGCTGGAAGCCCCTCAGGAATATTAGCCATTATTATACATCCTTAAAGAAGTCTCTGTATCTGGGGCAGTGCCTGTGGTTCAAAGGAATGGGGGCGCCAGCCCCATATGCTGGAGGTGGCGGGTTCAAACCCAGCCCCGGCCAAAAACTGCAAAAAAAAAAGAAGTCCCTGTATATGAATGCCCTTGCATTATATGTCTTAGCAGCCTAATTTAACATATGGATAAAATAGTTTCAAGTTAAATAATTTGCCACCAGATGGTAGAATTAGTAGTTGTCACCCATATTCTGGAGTCAGGTCATGACTATAACATATACTGAATTTCCCCACTTTCATTCCTTGTTACCAAACTTTACTATTTTCCATTGAAACTCATCACTGAATTCATGTCCCATTTAACTACGTATTCCCAACAGTGCCTTATATCCAGAGATGTCTTTTAGCCATTTTCCAGGAGTTACAGAGATAAATACTCCAGAGATAAGGCTCAGGGTGGCATGGCCAGTTTTCTAAAGTATAGGTATACTTTGGTTACTGGCCTTATGCTTTATTCTTGTGACTCCTAAGTTTTATCTCCCTTGTGATCATAAATTGGCTTTTAGGATTCCAACTAAAGCAAGAGAAAAACCTCTTCCCCTCATCTTTGGAGTATGTCTTTCTTCAATCCAGATGAATCAATTTAAGTCATGAGCGCCGTCTTAGGACAAAACAAGTCACCAGGGAAATTCTGGATATGATTGATTTGGACTCCGGGGAGTGGAATATCAGGACAAAATCTGCAACAAGGCACAGCACAATATATCAGTAAGGAGAACTTCAATATTATTTTTTAATGTCTAGATCATGGTTCTACTTTTACGTATCTCTGTTCTTATATATCACCAAAAGGGTACATCGGTGTGGATCCTTTAGTAACCCTCAGAGAACTTGAATTATAGTCTAATAATTTAGTTAATAAGTCGCAGAAATAAATGTTACTGCGAACTTTATGTAACATTTTCGACTTGTAATTCAGAAGTTTGTCTTAGAAACTGGACCCTTAAGTAAGGACTCAGTGATAGCTTTACTAACTTTCAAATCTTTAAGATATTTTGGGAAATATTGTCAACATCCCCTTCATTCTTTTTCTTAATTACATGTACATTCCAATATCAATGGATATGTTGGGGAGGGAAATCCCCTCACAGTAACAAATTGTGAATACATTTTTCACGATCACAAATTGTGAATACATTTTTCATGATCACAAATTGTGAATACATTTTTCACTCTATAGTCTTTCCTCGTCTGTAGAAAGGAGGCAGTGGTCAGTATAGGCAAGAATGCTTTATGATAATACAATTCTCATATTGATTCTTAAAATCAAAACTCTTCAAAGCAAGTAGACTATGAACTCAAATACCTAGGGAACATAGAATTGTGATGTACTTTGGAGGATTTTTGGTCACTAATGTCTATAACATGTTCATAAAAGTCCTTGTCAATACAGCATGTTTGGAGCTAGCTACAGACCACTTGAACTATCTTTTAAGTTCATTTGTAGGGAGTTTTTACACAAGTAATTTTTTGTTCTATTTATCTGAAACCTTTATTTTTGGGGCCCTGGGAATTCAGATTATAATCATCTACTAAGCACAAAAAATATCCTAATTAGATTGTTGACACAAACAAACAAACATGTCAATTAGAGTGCTCTGTCACTGTTCACATGCCTCTCCAGCCTGCTTTCTAGGACAATGGGCCTCAAGTAGGGCCTGTCTGCTCTGTACTCCTAAAGGATCAAGGAAACTTCGCATGAGAATTCATTGTAACACGTCCACATATTGACACTTTTCTTTCCCCCTGCACAAAGTGTTAACAATAATGAATGTGTATTCAGTTTTTGTGTCAAAGCCTGGATTACCTATACAATAGAGATAATCATACTAACCAGGCAGGCCTGTTGTGTGCCTTAAAGCTAGTACATATGAGATGATTGAATCAGGATGGTGACATTGATATTCATAGTAACACCAAAAGATGGAAACTATGATATTCTAGACTTTTAGAGACCTATACTGTACTTTGAAAGTAATTTTTGTTGCAGTGCATATACATATATACACAAAAGTATGTATATCACAAATACTGTTTATAGCTCAATGCATTTTCACAAACTTAAAAGGCAGCCTTATAATCAGCATCCACTTTAAGAAAAAAAACAAAATAACACCCCTGGTTCCCTTTTCCAGGCATTAATTCCCTCAAAGTCATTGCTAATCTGATCTGTAACAGTACAGATTGGTTTTATCCTACTATTTGTTTTGCTGAATCATACCACTTATGCTTTTTTATACCTGGCTTTTTAGCTTATTGTATTTGTGAGATTAATCCATTCTCTTCCGTCTAGTTGTTAAAACATTTATTTTTGCATGCTGCATAATATTTCATTGGGTGAATATAACAGTTCTATTAATGAATTAGCTATTAGGAATATAAATAGTGCTGCCACAAACATTTTAATGTATGTATTTTGGCATAAATGTTTTCATGTTTCATGTTTCTCACAGAGGTGAGATTGCTAGGCCTCAGGGCATATTGTACACAATTAGTTTAGGTAGATATTGCCAGATATTATAAATGTATAGTTTGTTATATTTAAAAGGTTTATGCTTTTGCTAGAGAAAATTTGGCATTATAAGTGTTCATATATGTATATGTATGTATCTGTTGATATAATTTTGTTTAAATATTAACATAAATATAAGTGTGTCTGTATACATATGCACATGAACATAGATATATACAAGTAAATGTATACACACACATACACTTGAGTATATAAACAGCCCCAGAGAGCCCCAGAAGAGCAGGCAGAAGTATGAATGCAATGTTAGTTTCAAATTGCTGATCTCTCAAATATTGGAACAGATCTGTGCTCTCTTCAAGGGTTTGCTTCAAAGATTATAGTTGAGTATTGAATTGTTCTGTGGCGTGTCCTTTTTTGCTTTGTAAGCTACCACAATCCATGAAGCAACTATGGACCCCCTTCTACAACACCGTTGATGTTTTTCCTTATCTCTGCAAAAGCTTTTTGATTCAGCTGGCCATCAGCCTCACTCAATTGGAGGCTTAATTTAAATCCAAGGCTTGCTAGTTAAAATCCATCACAGAGTATATTGGTGGTAGAAAGAAGTTTTGGAGGACTTTTAAAATGTTATTAAGAAAACCATAATAGGTTGCCTATTTATTTTTGAGCTCAAGTGGTATAATGCTTTCTGTACATTTCATCCAGAGTGGTAGCTTGGGTAATGCGAGGTGCTTAATAAATGTTAGGCTGACTAAATAAGAAAGTTCTTAGGAACCTATGAATAGAATGGGCCTTGCTTTGTATCTGATATTGACTCTCGTGTGTATATCCCTTCGAATAGCTCCTTTATTTTCCCCGCCTAAGAGCTGGTATAAATTTAAAATACCATTAAATGAGCCATCTCGTTCACTTAAAGTTTTCCTCACACATGTAGGGGAGGTAAGGCTTGGTAGGGAGGATCTTTTCCTTCTCATGTCTTCAAGTACTATATGGCTTCTGAGAAGATAAATAACCTGAAACAGCTGATCTTAGGACTAGTGGTAATTGAGAATGTATTTTCATGGGGTAGAAAGAGCTAGTTGTGAGAAAACTAAGGAGAAAGAGACATGTGTTAGCCTCAAGGACTATTTTATAGAAAAGATTATAAAACATTGTCTTTGCTCACAAAGGAAGGAATAAAGTAAATGAGTAGAAATAATATTAATAAAAGGACATATTTCATAGATTTAAACCCAGAGAGTACTGTTGAGCCTGGCAGACTACCGAAGCTGTTAGGAAGAGGATAAATGACTTGGTGGAGATGGCCTAGGCACCTGCTCGGCAGTCCTCTACTAAATCAACTAAAAACATGTTACGTGATTGTAAATGGAGATGATGTAGGAAGAAATAACTCTTAGGCTCCTAAGCTAGAGTAATAGACACAACTTCTGACAGTTAACCAAAAAGAAAACAATCCAATTCTTGCCCTCCTGGGTTTCTTTGAAATACTGAGTGGGTATTATAGGTTGAGTTTTCTGGGAAGCAGATTCTAAGATGGAGTTTAGCATGCAGGGTATTTATTAGGGAGTGCTCGCTGGATCAACACTTATGGGAAGGAAGGGTAGGAAGCAGGAGGGGGCATAAAGAGAAGTTGAGCCATGATGAAGGCCTGATAACAGCCTTGGCGTTAAGCAGGCAGAGAGTCAGCAAGGAGACAGTCACCCCAAGGATTTTTATAGGCAGTAAGAGCCTGATCAGCATGATCTCATCTTCCTGTGTCACTTGTCCCAGAGGATGACACCAAAATTAAAGAGACCAGATGACAGAGTAAGTAGTATGAAACTGTTATTAAGAATCCGGGCAGCGCCTATGGCTCAGTCGGTAAGGCGCTGGCCCCATATGCCGAGGGTGGCACGTTCAAACCTGGCCCCTGCCAAACTGCAACCAAAAAATAGCCGGGCGTTGTGGCGGGTGCCTGTGGTCCCAGCTGCTCCGGAGGCTGAGGCAAGAGAATCGCGGAAGCCCAAGAGCTGGAGGTTGCTGTGAGCTGTGTGACGCCACGGAACTCTACCGAGGGCCATAAAGTGAGACTCTGTCTCTACAAAAAAAAAAAAAAAAAGAATCCAATTTCCTGTACAACTAAGCAGTTTTATAGTCTACAGTTGTACTCTTAGGGGAGCTGAGGTAAAAAGTCACATGTTGTACCATTGCCAAGGAGATAGATGAGAAAATCCTTGTGGCAGTCTCCCACAAGATAAAGGACTTCCCTCAAGATATGGAGGTGGGTGAGATATTGCCTATATTTCATCTCAAGACCACCTATCTTCCCCTGTTCCTGGAAGATCCCAGAAAATTTGCTAAAACTTAGGTAAATCTGCCATTGAGCCTTACCTATACTTGTAACGTCATTGGACATCTCTATGTAGTTTTTTCCTAACACTGAGCCAAACAAATGGGGAGTGGTCTGGAGGTTAGAATGGCCTTTCAGGGTTGGGTTGAGATGACCAAGCTTTTATACTCGTGAATTAGTCAGGAGCCTTTTATACTCCTAAAAAGACATGACCTTGGGCAAGGGGACTCTCTGAAACTGAGGCAACCACTAAAGAAACAGAGCTTAGGGCTGTCTGTCACCAACACTCCTAGCTACTGGGGCAACAAGCTCTTCATTGACGTCCACCATAGTAGTTAAGCCATTCTTCCTCCTGATTGTGCTTATTGCTTAGTAATCACTTTCCAGAGCTTTACAGGTTAAGTTTTTTTTTTTTTTGGATTTTTTTTTTTTAATTAAATCATAGCTGTGTACATTAATGCAATCATGGAGCACCATGCACTAGTTTTATATACAATTTGAAATACCCTCATCATGGATTTTTTTTTTTTTTTTTATTGTTGGGGATTCATTGAGGGTACAATAAGCCAGTTACACTGATTGCAATTGTTAGGTAAAGTCCCTCTTGCAATCATGTACAGGTTAAGTTTTTAAAAAAATACATATAAATAGAAACAGAAAATTCAAATATTGGGGGAAAAGGCGTGCACTTTTATTGTTATAGAAATATACATATTTGAAAGGCTTGTTTCTTCTGGGTATTTACATAATTTATATAAAAAATCCATCCATTTTTAATTAGCTACTTTTTATAGGGAGTTGGCAAAGATAATATAAGCGATATATTAGGCTAATGGACATTTAATAGCTGAGTTAAGTTCTTTTAATGGAAATGCTGACAAACCTTTATCAGTAATTATAGTAACCCTGTGATTGCAGAAGGAGGTACCTCTCCTTGTGGTTTGTATTCCTAAAGTTCCATATTCCTATAACAAAAACAGTCCATTATTAACCAAACACAGGTTATACTTGGCACCAGGCATTACTCATCTGCTTGCTATATTTGAATCATTTATTAAAGTCGTAAAATGCTATTTTAAAAATCAGCATGGTGGCCAGTTAATAATACAGATTCTCCTTGTATTATAAGATTAGAAGAAATACTTTGCCGGTTTCCAGTGCCTCGGTGGTCATTGTCAAGTCTTAGCCATTGTGAATTAGGCAAATAATTCTGTATGGAAATCATTTGAATCCTTAAACACTATAATTTTTATTCATAATGTCAGGTTGTTTATTAAAGGGGTTCACATTCAGCGTTCGACAGATGTTTATAAAACATCTATTGAAGGATATGCACTTTTTGGAGCATTGGGATTACAGCAATTGACAATCAAGATAAGATTTGTAATGTCATGGAGACTATATTCTCTTATGAAAGATAAGAAACAAAAAAAAAATAAACTAGAAAAGAGGTATAAAGAGATTTTAATATAGGATACGGGCGGCGCCTGTGGCTCAAGGAGTAGGGCGCCGGTCCCATATGCCGGAGGTGGCGGGTTCAAACCCAGCCCCGGCCAAAAACCACAAAAAAAAAAAAAAAAGGAGATTTTAATATAGGATACAATTACAGATGGTGACTGGATGACTACTGTGGATTGTCAAGGAAATATTTTCTTAGTTCTGTTGTTTAAACTCAGATCTGAGTGACAAGAAGGGGACAACTATGTGATGTAGGGGTGGGAAACATTTTTCCTCTACCCTCCTAAATTCCCCAGCTGGGACCCTACAAATTAGACTGACAAAAGACAGATTAACAAGAGAAAAACAAACAGAAGGATATTAAGGATGTGCAGCATGCATGCGGGTGGGAGAAGCTCAGTTATGAGTAACCCAAAGGGGTGATTAGAACTTTGGATTTAGAGAGTATCTGAATAAAGAGCAATTAACTTGCAAAGATGTGACAAGACAAAGGAAAGTGGCTTTAGACATATAGGAGTGCCAAATTATGAGAAGGTAAATACATAGGGGAACTAATAGACTAAGGGTTTTTGTGCTGGTCCATCTTCAGGCCAACTTTACATCTTCTTCATGGCCATAAAACTTTCCTCAGAGAGGGGATTTATAGCAGTCTTCATTCCTCAGAAGTTTCTGCTTTTTTACTCAGATGAGGTAGGGCTCTGGGAAGGCTTCTTTCTGCAGTTGTTGATTCTTATTTGCCTCCAATGCAGAATATTCTTTGCGCCTAAGTGATATATTTTGGAGTGACAAATGTTGATCCACTACAGTGATAATCAAAAACAAACAAGTGTTCTAGGCAGGATGAACACTAACACATAGAAATAAGTTGGCATATTCATGAAACAATAATAATAAGCCAGTATAGCTAAAACAGCAGGTGAATGAGTAGAGGTGGGCAATGACCCAATCATATAAAGACTTGTTAGTCCCAGTAAATTATTTAATCTGTAACTCAATTATAATGGAAAGTGATTGGAGAGTGTTAACATTACTCTGATTTATAGAAAATGGGATGTAAGGGGTAAAAGTGGAATAAAAGGACCAATAATTAAGTTAGTAGTCCATGTGAGAGATGATGGTGGCTTAGAATTCAGTGATTGTAGTAAAGAGACTGAATTAACAGAGTTCAAGTTTCTGGGGTTGATTGGTAAGAGGGAAAGAAATCAATGTTAACTCTCAGATGTTCAACTTGAAGAAGTGTGATGAAGGACCATGATGAGATATAGAGGATGTATGTAAGAGCAGATTTAGAAAAAAAATTAAGAATTTTCATTTGGATGTACTAATTTGGGGATCTTTATTAGATACTCTGCAGTAGATATTGAATAAGCAACTTAATATAAATTTGGATTTCAGGGGAGAGTTTAGGGCTGCAGATATAAATCAAGGAGCTGTTTAAAGCCATGTTACTAGAGATTTTCAAGAGTCAGAGAAGATAAATGGTCTGAAGATAGAACCCTGAGGCAATCAAATATTTGGAAGTGGAACAGAAGGGCATTCAATGTAGAATACTGCAAAGTATGACAATTAGGAAAGTGTGGTAATATGAAGATACAAAAATAAAGCGTTAGAAGGGAGAAGGTGGTTAATAGCATGACATACTATGAGGGATTCAGTACAATAAAAATACAAATGATCATTGGATTTAAGCAACATAGAATTTTTGGTGATCTTCACAAAAACAATTTCAACAGGATGGTGGCAGTGAAAGGCACAGAGAAGTAGGTTAAATAGCTTAAAAAAGTTGTGAAAATGGATACAGAAGTTATAGCCAACTTTTTGTAACTTTTGGATTAATATAAAGGTACATGCAATTAGCTTACATTGTTTGCATTTGTTAGAAAAGCCCGAGTTATAGTTGAGTCCTTCACCCAGGAGGTGTGCCATATACCACTACGTTGTGTTTGTTAGGCAGGGCTTACTGAACTCCTTTCTCCCTCCCCGCTTCTTGAATTTAGTTGTGCTGTCCCAACTTTTTTCAAAACGTTTTACTGTGAAACATCCCACCAAGATGAGACAATCATAAATAATAGACTTTAGGATGATAAGTTTATAATTATGCATTTCAATTTGATAAATTTTAAGTGTTCTCAAGGAAACTAATTTTTTTACTCCTGCAATGATCTGAAAATTTTTTTTTTTAATTTTCCAACACGGTGTTTATATCATTATCTATGAAAAGGTTCTCTGTCTTCAGCCACTGAAGCTTTGATGAGAACATGTGCATGAGGATTGCTTACTTTTTCACAAACGCAAGGGATTTCTGACAATTTGCTTATACAAGTAGCAATGTACAGGTACAATTAAAAGGTTTAATCTCCACAGTCTTTTCCTATGGATATTACAGTATTAAAGCATGGTCCCTGGATAAGACGCCTCTAGAAAATATTATCAAGTACCTTAGAATACAGATCTTACTAATAGAGTTCATATTTTTCACTGAAATTTAAATGATCATCTGGCAGAGAATAAGAGTGGCAGAGTGCTCAGCAATCACTACAGGTGATTTTTACCTTTTTAGAAGGTATGATACATTTTTCAGTTTTTAGATTTTGGTTTTCAATTAGGTAAATATTTTGCTCAAAAAAGCATATAACTTCTTTTTCTATCATATACCAAAACTGAATGATTAAAAGAAAGCTAGCTCAATGAAACGAAGAGGGACTGACTAAAAGCAATCATTTCTTTTTTTTTTTTTTTTTTTTTTACATATACATGTGTGTAGTGGGTTTCTACTTTTTGCCTTCACAAAATTAAAAAGGCTTAAAATTTAACAACAATAACAATGTTTAAGGGAAGAACTAGAAACAAAAACCTCGTAAAGAACAAACGAAGATAAATACATTCAGAAAAGAAATCAGACGATTGCTGCAATAAAGTATTAAGCAATACTAATAATAGTAATGCAAAGAAAGTAACATTCACATTGTCAGATAAGAGTATGTCTATTAAAAATTATTTTTTACATTCTTATGTTCTATTGTATCAAATTTATATAATGTTCAGTTCAAAGAGATGTTAAATTATTCAACTTTGTGAGATTAATAAGATAACAATTATAGGATGTTTTCCTTTAATTGAAATGTACCCACTCAGCCTAATTTTTATAATTTTATAAACATTGTACTTCAGTAGAAAAGCATGCATAATATAAAGGTAGAGCTTGATGAATTTTCTCAGACTGAGCACATCTTTTTAACCAGTATTTAGATGTCACGACTGAGCACAGTAAAGTGAGACTCTGTCTCAAAAAATAAAAAATGCGTATTCTTTGACCCCATGATGGTTTATGAATCCAAAAGAGAGGCAGATACACTCTACCCTTGGTGCCTCTATAACGTAATAATGTCTCCTAGAATGTTCTTTCTTGAATCTTATATTAAGGGAATCTTATATTTCCTTTATAGCCAGAGCCAAACATTTCATGAACTCATCTAAAATTTCCCACCAGAGGTAATCCCTCCCTGCCCCATTTAGCTCTTTTACTTATTTATTTTCATTTTAAACTTTTTTTTGAGACAGAGTCTCACTTTGTTACCCCAGTAGAGTGCCATGGCGTTACCGCTCCCAGCAACCTCAAACTCTTGGGCTCAAGTGATCCTCTTGTCTCAGCCTCCCAAGTTGCCCACCACAATACCCAGTTAGTTTTAGAGATAGGGTCTTGCTCTTACTCAGGCTGCTCTCGAACTCCTGAGCTTAAGCAATCCACCCGACTCAGCCTCCCAGAGTGCTAGGATTACAGGCATGAGCCACTGTGCCTGGCCTGTGTAGCTTTTTTAAAGACTTTTAAAAAAGTCAGACTCTATCTGGCTTGCATCATGGTTGCTTGCACACCTGTCTTCATACCTAGGTAATGATCCTCTGAGGGCCCTAGCTTCACAGTCTTTTATGTTTCCCATACTGTCAGCATAGTGCCTCGCATGCAGTGAGTTCTAGACAACTATTTGTTGAATAGAATCCATTACACTGGGAAGATGTTATTTCCACAGAATAATTAAGAGATTAAATGCAGAATCTCAAAGACTCATCTTTTTCCTATTGAAACATTTCCATGGCTGGGGAGGATAGGAAAACTACAGATTATAGAATTAGGTAGCTATAGGAAATTTAAATGTATGAAACAAGAAAGACATTGTTAGATAATTTTTAAGATGGTTGTCATACCTTACTATAAACAAAACTTTGCCAAAAACCAAGTGTCTGCGTGTTTTGTTTGCCTACCAGTGCTTTTATTTGATTTGATTTATTCACAGGAATGATTTTAGTGAAATCACGAAAATTGCATGTGTGTGTGTCATCTGTGACTATTTCTATTTCATTGTTACTGTAGACCTGCAGTAAGTACCCTATCGGTTTGTGTGGCTTCCCCCTTTGGAAAATTCTATATATTGAATTATTTGTACAGATCATATTTAATTTTTCAAGTAGTCTCTCTCCTTTTTTATAAAAGAGTAACAGAAAAAATGTTTACTTGCCATTGAAACTTACTCATGCTTAGAGCTTGAAAGAAATGGGACAAAACAATGAAGTGACATTAACTTCTCAAAGTGTTAATATGTTTCTAATATTAGAGCTTTCTTGGAGGAGTTCACTTCTCCCACTCACTTCTCCCACCCTCCTCTCTATAGGCATTGTTTTATTCTTCTACAGTCTATTCCAGAGACCTCTTAAAACAAAAATCTCCTCTTTCTGTGCTTTTAGGACCAAAAGAGAATGGACTTGGGTTTCTAGTATGCCATGACTAGGGTAGTGAACACATTGGGAAACTTTATTAGAGGACCTGTCCTGAGCCAAATTTTCTTTATATATATCTTTGATTACTCTGCCAGGGGTCCTCAAACTGCGGCCCGCAGGCCACATGAGGCAGTGTGATTGTATTTGTTTCCATTTTGTTTTTTTCCTTCAAATAAGATATGTGCAGTGTGCATAGGAATTTGTTCATAGTTGTTTTTTTTTTAAAACTATAGTCCGGCCCTCCAACGGTCTGAGGGACAGTGAACTGGCCCTCTGTTTAAAAAGTTTGAGGACGCCTGTGAGACTGATTAAAATGTGTTTGAAACACTACCTTGGGAAAAATGGGTAAGGCCTTGAGAAGTACTTCCATCTGTCCTTGAAATAGCACTCAAGAAAATTATTAGTCAGGATCACGATGAATATGGACCCCTCTGGGTTCTAGAACCTCTTCACTAAAACATATTCTTTTCTAATTGGAGTACATGATTATATTGAAGAAAGTAAAAGAAATAGAAGTCCTGTTCACTAGGCAGTTTTCTCCTAAAGGGGAAATTAATCTTTATGAAATATTGCTGCATGAAATGGCACTTTTTAATGTTAAGAACAGAAATGCAAAGGGTTGTAGAACCTTGTTAACTGTACTTATTGAGAAAGGCATGTCATTGGAGGGCAAGGAGTTTTCAATATTGTGTAGCATGCCACATATATCAGGACTCAGTCACTCAAGATGCAGAGTAATTTACAAAAATCAGAGGGAAATATGCCAAGTTATCCATAAACTATATTTAATAGCAAGCAAAGCAGATAAAGCCACTTGCACAAGTAATGGGCAGGCCTGTGGTAATATAATTCATTTACAATGCAATTGATCTCATGAAGTTCTTAGATTGTGCTGTGAAATTTAAATAATTCTAGTAAATGCCAAGAGAATAGAGAAATCAATTTCAGAGCAATCACTAACAGGTTTTGGATTACTTTTCTAAATTTAAATATTTCTCTCTGTATACATTTTTAAAGAGAAAATGAGAACAGAAAATAAAAAGACCAGGTAATATATTTGTTTTCTCATCTAGGGTTTTTGTGGTCTTCAAGGTTAAGTTTTATTCTTCCTCCTAGCAAGTAATACTCTTAGCATGCAGAATATGAGTGGCAGAGATTTACTTTTTAGATTGCACCCATTTATTAGTTCTCTGAATGAGATCAATGCAGCCTAAGCCCTTGCCATATTAGTACTACATAGACAGGAAACATCGTGGGTGGCTTAAAATGTGCTTTTTCCTGGAGGTTGTAATACTACTTTTGAGACCTAAAATCTTTTGATTTTGTGAACCCAAGAGGCCCATATGGTGAACGAAACTGTTGATGCTTCTTCATAACCCTGAGATGAACTACATGGTTCACCTTTCTCAGCAACTGGGAGAATGGCGGGGGGTGGGGGTGGGGGTGGGGGTGGGGTTAGTGAGTACTTCCTAGCCATCTGATTGGCCTAGATAATCATAAGTGCTATCATGATACAGATGCCGTTCACCTGCTCCAGCTCACACCTATCATGCTCTAGAGCACCTGTCTCATACTTGACTTTGGGTCTGCTTTCTAGTCTCCCATTTTCCACCCCTGCCTCTACCACCTGTGGCTACCTATAGTCCCCACTACTGACTGAAAATCTAAGCCAACAGCACATAATTAGCATACTTATTCACATAATTTTCCCCTCTTGGTATAATGCCCTCCTAGTCAATTTAGGGTGAAAATGTAGCTACAAGTTACTGATGATTTAATTCATGGAATGCAGGTAATGAATCTGCTCTGGCTTATCACAGGCTTCCCCTCAGTTGTCAAATTCAGAAGAACAGTGTTCAGAGGTCTTACATTCACGTTGAATAGAAAAATTCATAGCTCCCCTGAACTTAGGCAGAATGAACCCTGACAAGTCAACCGGATATTCACAGATGGTCTGGAGGATTTGAAGGCTAATTTGGTGAAATAAAATTAAATGAGTGAAATTTTATTCAGTCATTAATCTATCACTATACTTAAAATGCTTCATTGAAATTCCTTTTACTATTTCAAAGGAATAAACCTCGAAATATGCTATAGAAAAGCATCCAAAACCCATATCTAACAAAGACTGAATTTGATTGGATAGTTGTAGAACTTTTTCTGCTGCTTCTAGAAAGTTACGATGCCTACAACTCTATTGCTATTAGAATGTTTTATTATGTTCACCCAATGCCTAATTCCACAGTAACCTGTACATGAGAAAAATCTCTTTAAATATTAAAATGATCATTACCTTTTAGAAATCCAGATATTCTTTTTCTTGTATAAAAACGTGGTTAGCTTTAGCTTCAGGTTGTTTTCTTGATACAAAATGATTGTGTATTGTTGGGGTACATGTGATGTTGTGATACTTAAATAATAATTAAGTTAATAATCTAAGTTCAATTCAATATGAAGTTGTACTTTTTTTAAAAACTTTTTTGTTGTTGTTGTTGTTGCAGTTTTTGGCCAGGGCTAGGTTTGAACCTGCCACCTCCGGCATATGGGGCCGGCGCCCTACTCTGAGCCACAGGCACTGCCCTGAAGTTGTACCTTTTTGAATTAATGCTGAGGTTACTCTGCTTATATAGAATTATTTTTTTTTTTTTGAGAAGTTCCATTCTGGTGATTTTATTTTATTTTATTTTATTTTATTTTCTTATTAAAATGTATCATTTTATTTTTTTTCTCTTTTTTTTTATTAAATCATAACTGTATACATTGATATGATCATGGGGCATCATACACTCGCTTCATAGACCATTTGACACATTTTTATCACAATGGTTAACATAGCCTTTCCGGCGTTATCTCAGTTACTGTGCCAAAACATTTACATTCTACATTTACCAAGTTTCGCAAATACCCCTGTAAGATGCACCACAGGTGTGATCCCACCGATCCCCCTCCCTCTACCCACCACCCCCCCCTTTCCCACTTCCCCCTATTGTTAGGTTGTAACTGGGTTATAGCTTTCATGTGAGAGCCCCAAATTAGTTTCATAGTAGGGCTGAGTACATTGAGTACTTTTTCTTCCATTCTTGAGATACTTTACTAAGAAGAATATGTTCCATCTCCATCCATGTAAACATGAAAGAGGTAAAGTCTCCATCTTTCTTTAAGGCTGCATAGTATTCCATGATGTACATATACCACAATTTATTAATCCATTCGTGGATCGATGGGCACTTGGGCTTTAGATCTAGTATGTAGTTGGCTTTTTTTTTCAAATCTCTTGAATTTATACTTTATAAGAGCATTAACTGAGTTTAAAATCCTACAAATATGTCACGTGAATACTTACGATTACTAGAAGAATCAAATGTAAAGTACCTAAAAATAAGAATTGAGTAAGAAAACTATTCTTGGTATCAAGTCATGTCAGAGATCTTTTTATGCTTTGGTCACAATGTGAATTCATTTTCATTTTTGCATCCAATCAATTCCTTATTTGCTGAACTAAAGATTACATATTCTGATAATCTTTCAGAAACATAAATATATTCCTTCTTCATGCGTCCGAAAACTTTTCACTGATTCTTTCAACTTTTTTCAGTGAGAAAAGTATGATAGTACCAAAAATTGTAATAGGAGAACTACTAAATCATCCTAATCCCTGGATTATATATTCAATTGTACTTAATTGTCTTACTAAATACAATGCTTTATTTTAGAATTACATGAACCAATTTCCACTGTAGGTGATTTATATGAATTCAACAACTTCCTTTCCCTCATTCATTTTTTGTATTAAAGTTCAGACTTCCTAAAGACTGTTATTAACCGGGCGGAGCCTGTGGCTCATTTGGTAAGGCACCGGCCCCATATACTGAGGGTGGCGGGTTCAAACCCGGCCCCAGCCAAACTGCAACCAAAAAATAGCCGGGCGTTGTGGTGGGCGCCTGTAGTCCCAGCTGCTCGGGAGGCTGAGGCAAGAGAATCGCTTAAGCCCAGGAGTTGGAGGTTGCTGTGAGCTGTGTGAGGCCACGGCACTCTACCGAGGGCCATAAAGTGAGACTCTGTCTCTACAAAAAAAAAAAAAAAAAAAAAGACTATTATTAACTATCTACCACTGGTAACTATGCACTGATGTAATGTCCATCAAAAAATGGTAGCATTAATTTGTGCCCACAAAAGTGATTACTGTCACTATATCATAAGTTCATTTATTTATTCCATAAGTATGTATTTTGTTCATTATTGGGGGTCTCTTCTATACCCAAATATGTGGGAAACTCAGTGATATGTGCAGTAGAAGAAGAAGACCCTCCTCAGGGCTTTAGAACTTAATTTTTTTTTTCATGCTGGCCTTTATATCTCAGTTTGAGAGTGTAGATAAGATATGGCTAAGCATGCAGTGTCAGTGTAACAGAATACAATCAACACATCGGCCCCTAACACAGGTATTGCAAGTCAAGTGCACACAGGGCTAAGCAGACAACAGGCAATCATGGAGCAGTGAGGGAGGAGCAATAGGTGCCTAGCTGACTATATCCTGAAAGATCTGAACACTGCGTGGGACAAAGTAGCCATTAGAAAAGTTTGATAGACTGTTGGGACGTCTGAACTTTTTTCCAGTTTCTGAAGACATCTTACAGCCTTAATTATCTATTTGTGTTTAGAGTTCTATATTTGTTTGTTTGTAAACTTGAGCCCCTATGATTTCAGTTCTGTCTAAGTGCTAAGTTGGAAAAAGATGGCTGAGTGGGAAAAAGTTGATACAGTGGTTTTGCCCTAGGCTCACAATCCGACACAAGACTCTGAATCTAATACAAGACACAAATATTAGCAAATAGTGAACAATGTAAACAAACCATTAATGCTATTGCCATTAATCTGATTGAAAATACACATAGGAAGAGGAACATGGCAGGAAAATAATGATGGTAGGAGGTAAGAAGATTCATCCATTCATGGTGCTTGATACGGATAGGTCACATTGATGAAAATTCTTCTTCACACAGTTTAGTTTTTCTTAAAGAAAATTCACTCTTTGAAAGAAGAGGGAAAGAAGGAAAGAGGATAGAGGGAGAAAGCATATAATTTATTACTGAACATCCACAAATTTTTGTCAGAATGAGTAAAACAGTGAACCAACTGCAGCCTTGAACTCGCTATCCATTTGGTCACACTGTTTTAAGTCACAATTAAAATATTTAACTTTCACACTAGACCATTTTTATGAGTATTATTTTTCTGCTTACTCTATTGCACAATTATATCACCATTTGAAAACATCCATGTTGCTTCGTATGGCAAAAACAATTAGTACCTTTCACAGTCATACTTCCATATATTCCATAGCAGAACATTTGGTTTACACACATACACACACACACACACACACACTCATGTATACTCAGAGTGTGTTTTGTTTTCTTTTAGGTAAAGACAGTGTGTCATTAAGTTAAATGTTATTTTCAAACACTAGGCTATGTTGATATTGGAATATTAAGCTTGACTTTATTGCCTCATTTATTCAAATTATCACAGTGCGAAGAATGTAACTATAGCAATTTAAAAAAAAATTTCACATTGCTTTCAATTATTAGAACAAACCTTTTTTGTAGACAAGAACAAGATTCAATCACAGCCTTAGAATTATCATTTGAAAAGTTTTAAACAGAGAGAAATAGATAGTTTAATAACATTCAGTATTTGGTCATCGCTGCTTCAAGAGAAAGAAAGCAATTATGTATGTTCATATAGCACCGACAAGGAGAAACAAAACTCTGGATGAAGGGAGGGGGGAGGTCATGGTGGAGGGAGGGTAATGGGTGGGGCCACACCTATGGTGCATCTTAGAATGGGTACAGGCAAAACTTACTAAATGCAAAATACAAATGTCTACATACAGTTACTAAGAAAATGCCATGAAGGCTACGTTGAACAGTTTGATGAGAATATTTCAGATTGTATATGAAACCAGCACATTGTACCCCTTGATTGCACTAATGTATACAGCTATGATTTAATAATAAAAATAAATTAATTAATTTAAAAAAAAAAAAACTTTGGATGGCAAAGAACTTGCATTAGTCTTTTTGACATGTTCCTGGGGTGTGATTTATTATGTAGACAATCAGCTCAACTTCTCAAGTTTGATATCCTTGGAATCATTTGAAATTTAAATTTTAATGAAAATTCATTAATTCCAAGGCCAAAAGAAGTGATTCTAATTGCTTTTGAGAATCACACTACGAAAGAATTCTTTGGCAAACTTGCATGGTCTTTTCTCTCGTTTATCATTGGTTGCTTTGTAGGTACTTAATTGAAGGTCCTCCAATTATCAGCATGGGTTGACATCTGTGCACTGTGTGCATTTTAAACAGTAGGCCAGATGTTTAAAGGATCAGCTGAAGCATCAGTGGCATACTAGTGTGAATAATAAAATTTTAATTATCTACAAGAAGCAAATAAAAAGCATAAGCTTCCCCTCCTTTAGGCTGAAGGCGAGAATGATTGCTTAAGCAGCATTTTAAGAATGGGTTGACTGTGAGCTGTGGGAGAATTAGGGTAGAAACCCTGTAGTTAGCTAATGTATATTCTTTTTCCCTCTTTATCTTACCATATACTCACACACGTAGGCGTACACACACAAAAAAACAGATGTACATGCAAGCATATAGGAATTTCAGACATAATGAAGAAATGTATTTGAGGAATGGCTATGTAAACAAATGATTTAAGATACTGGGAAAAATGGTAGAGGGGCATGATGTGATGGTTTAAATTAATGCAGATGTTTGTGTTGCCAGAATTTGGGGTCCAACAATTTGGAATTATTAGGTGATTTTAAAAATATTCTAAACATAAAAAAATTACCCATATACAGAATGCTAAAATTCTGGCAAGTGTGTGTTTTACACTCATATGTAACAAAGAAACGACAAGTAGTCAGGTGGATAGGGGAAAGAATGACTCTTCACACAGGTAAACACACATAGGTTACTGTCTCTCCAATAATATTTTTTATGTAACAAATATGTCCATATTATCTCTAGGATGTTATCTTTATTTTGTATTTAATATATAAAAAATAAATTGGCCTTTTCAAACCTTAGGGGTTTTAAATTTAGACATAATTGATGCTTTATATCCAACAGTAAATTGATGTCATTCTAATATAAACATAAATGTTTATCTTACATACATTGAAGTGTTAGATAGTGATTCATTTGTTAATAATAAATTGGGTGAATCAAAACTTTTAATGTCTGCTTTGAGCTCTGTAACACTAACCACTTGTGCTAAATTATTTATGGTATTTCCTAAGTCATTTCTATTTATATCTCTAGGCTAAACATCTCACAACTTTAAAAATGCAAACTCAGAAATTTAATTTCTATATACTTCATTTGGAAACATCCATCATATCAGAAACATTTACATAATGTAGTTTGTGATATTTTGTGAATTTGATCTTTAATGAGTCTTCATGACAAACATTTTAACTTCCAGGATTTGGTTTTAAGATCCCCAATCTTGGGCGGCACCTGTGGCTCAAGGAGTAGGGCGCCGGTCCCATATGCCGGAGGTGGCAGGTTCAAACCCAGCCCCGGCCAAAAACCAAAAAAAAAAAAAAAAAAAGATCCCCAATCTTGGTATATTTGTTAAGTGGATTCATAGGAAGAAGTCAACATTTATCCAAACTTATCTCATAGTAATCAACCATTCATGAATATCTTTGAATCATTTGAGAGTAATAATAATTTGTAGCTATACCCTTTTTTGAATGAAATGCTAGGTTTCTATTTTGTGGGCCTAAACTTTTTGGAGTGTGGCAATAAATGAAACAGAAATCATCAAAACCTAGTCTAGTCTTATCGTCAGGTTTAAATTTGACAACCTAAACCACAGATCACATTTTTAGTTTGCCTTCGTGACTGAGTTTAAAGCCTTGGCTACTGGCTCGGCGCCCGTAGCACAGTTGTTACAGCACCAGCCACATACACCCAGGCTGGCGGGTTAGAACTCGGCCTGGGCCAGCTAAACAACAATGACAGCTGCAACCAAAAAAATACCCGGGTATTGTGGCAGGTGCCTGTAGTCCCAGCTACTTGGGAGGCTGGGAGGCTGAGGCAAGAGAATTACTTAAGCCCAAGAGTTTAGGTTGCTGTGAGCTGTGATCCCACAGCACTCTACCAAGGGTAACATAGTGAGACTCTGTCATAAATAAATAAAGCAAGTCAGCCTTGGCAACAAGAACATTACAAAGGTTTCAATTCTAGCTTTCAGGAGAAATTCTGAGGTTCAGTTTTTAGACTAATCAGCATTAAGGAGGGCAAAACCCATAGGCATTGGTCACTCCAAAAAATAGATTATCTTTTTTTAACCTAAACAAAAAATTATAATGAAGGTATATTTAACTTTTGTTGAAAGATATGCTTATAGAATTATTATGTGTGTGTGTACACATGCATTGTTTTAAACATACATAAAATGTTATTTGAATAGGAATTCCTTCACAAATGAAAAAATATAACATGTGGTTTATCTATACATGTTGGACATTGACCTAGTTGAAAGATCAAAAACTGAATTGACATCATTGAGTAGTGAATGTTTTACAGTTACTTAGTAGGGACTATTAAAACAAGATCTCAAGCTTCATCAGAATCTCCTAAAATAACAGATCTGATTTTACTGATTTTTTTTCTTTAAATAATCAGTTTCTAATCGAGAAGTGAATATCGGTTTCCACTCTATATTCAGTTTCTCTTTTACTTTTTTTGGACTATTTTTGGTTCTATTTTCCAGTTAGAACCTCTCTGTATAAGATAAAGCCATTCGTGTTCAGGTTAAACTTGAGAATGTGCTAACCTATTTAAAACATTCATCCAGGGCGGCGCCTGTGGCTCAGCCGGTAAGGTGCCGGCCCCATATACTGAGGGTGGCGGGTTCAAACCCAGCCCCGACCAAACTGCAACCAAAAAATAGCCGGGCATTGTGGCAGATGCCTGTAGTCCCAGCTACTCGGGAGGCTGAGGCAAGAGAATCGCTTAAGCCCAGGAGTTGGAGGTTGCTGTGAGCTGTGTGAGGCCACGGCACTCTACCAAGGGCCCTAAAGTGAGACTCTGTCTCTACAAAAAAAAAAAAAAAAAATTCATCCAAAAATACTACTATGAATTCTCCACGTGACAAGCTACTTATAAAAATAATCTATTTACAGGCAGTGCCTATGGCTCAAGGAATAGGGTGCTGGCCCCATATGCCAGAGGTGGCGGGTTCAAACCCAGCCCTGGCCAAAAACTTCAAAAAAATAAATAAATAAATAAATAATCCATTTACTCTAAAATTCATTTTATTTATACTTTTTAAGAAACTTTTTTCCAGTTTACAAAAGTAATGCATGCTCATTAGAACATTAAAAATGTAGTGTTGTATAAAGAGCTGACGAACTTCTTCCTTGCTTCATTTTATTTGGTTAAATGTTCATGTGAATCATCCATTCACACCAACACATTTATATGTACTCAAATAAACATTATATATATATGTATACATATAATTTCCTTTTGCAGATGGAAATGTGATTATACTACATTTACTCTGCATCTAGCTTTTGTCTCTTAACACCAATTCAAGGTCATATTCCTAGGCTAATACCTGTAGCCTTAGCTATCATGCGATGACTTTTCACCTTCTTTCTTTGTTTCATTCTAACTTGTGTTTAACATTTCTTCATGTTGTCACTGGGTCTTCACTCACTGAGAATGCATAATGTTCATTCTCATCAATTCTTTACATTAGAAATAACTGATACTAAGCCAGTACTTACAAACATCAACAAAGCAGGGACACTTAAATTAGTTTTCAGCTGCAGTTGAGCTGAATAACCCAGAATATATTTTTTTTCTAGGAGGTTGTAAAATTGAAACTTTAAATGTGTAAATGCATTAGAATAAAGTGTTCATATGCTTCTGAAAAACTTAATCTACCTTTCTGGCCACCATACATTAATTTCTTAGCTATTAGATGGCCGAGCAAGTTTTTCCTATATGTTTCCTTTCTAACTTATCATTTCTGTGACAAAATACTCTTTCACAGTGTTGCTGTGACTATAGAATTGTTTCAGGTGGCATAATTCATTCAACCAAGGTGGCAAATACAACAATCCCAACAAAGACAAAAGACCCACTAGAAAATGATGGAAATGACCCCGGGAAACAATGGTACCTTCACATTCCCTAAATTCCAAGGTTGTAAAGCAATTGTACAGACTCAATTCCCATGGTGAATCATCTTATAATTTAGAATGCCTATACCAAAAATTATTTACCTCTACTGAAATAATGAATCCGACCCCACCAGGAATGGCTGATATGCTGTAGCCAGAGAACGACTGTAGAAAGAAAATAACATTTTAATTTATAGCAGTATGATAATGACTGTTTCACACTGTTTTCAGAAGTATGAATTGGCCTGCTCAGTAGTTTCTTGTCATTGTACTAAGGCACTTTATTTTCCTACCAGCTGAGCTACAGAATAGGAGCTCAGCAATTTAAGAAATAAGCAAGTACTAGTATTCATCTATCTATCCTATTAATTATTTTGATAATGTGATACTTACTTTGAGGTGTCTGAAAGCAACTAAACAGACCTGAAGAATTATAAGCCTTTCTTTTTTTTTTTTACGTCTTTGGCCAGGGCTGGGTTTGAACCCACCACTTCCAGTATAGAGGCCAGCGCCCTACTCCTTTGAGCCACAGGCGCCACCCCTTATAATCCTTTCTTAAGTTACAGGTCAAACTGTAAGCCTTCACTACTCAATGAAGTCAATTCAGTATTTGATCTTTCAACTAGGTGAATGTCCAACATGTATAGATAAAGCACATGTTATATTTTTTCATTCGTGAAGGAATTCCTATTCAATACCTGAGCTTTTGGTTCTCCATTATCTCTAGACCTTTTAGGGAAAATGCAGAGAAGTGCTTCAAAAAGAATGTATGGTCTTTCTTCATAAAAATAAGAGTGAATTTGTATTAAGGGCTTACACAGGCCCAGTGGTAAGCTAGGTTTTATTTGTATTCCCATTGTACAGGTGAAGAAGCTAGAGCACAGAGAGATTAAGCAATTTATCTAGGCTGGCTCGCTAATGTATGCTATGGTTGAATCTGTGGCCACACCAACTTCCTCTCAACCACCATCCAATTCTATGACTTCTTTATTTAAAAATTATTTCAGTTCTAAACCTAAAGCTTTAAAAGAATACAAATTCTGGGGCAGCACCTGTGGCTCAGTAGGTAAGGCGCCGGCCCCATATACCGAGGGTGGCGGGTTCAAACCCGCCCCGGCTGAATTGCAACCAAAAAAATAGCTGGGCGTTGTGGCGGGCGCCTGTAGTTCCAGCTACTCAGGAGGCTGAGACAAGAGAATCGCTTAAGCCCAGGAGTTGGAGGTTGCTGTGAGCTGTGTGATGTCATGGCACTCTACCGAGGGCCATAAAGTGAGACTCTGTCTCTACAAAAAAAAAAAAAAAAAGAATACAAATTCTGAATGAAAAGACTAGGGGTCAGTCACTTACAAATGAGCTGCTTTATCCCATTCTTTGTCTCTTTTTGCAAATACTCCAAGAGTTGGTTAAAATTGTCTGTCACTTGGAACAGGATAGACTTGCTAAGGTGGAATTGGTAGAAGAACCAAATTCCAATTAACTTTGTCATTGATAATACTGTGTTTTGGAAGAGTTAGTGGGCTTTATAGTATATCTCAAAGATTAAAATAACAGTGAAGCAGCAAACCTGTACCCTTTTCATAATGCATCCTTTAGTCTCTTGTGCTTCAGGTGAGGATGATGTCATGGCTATGGTAAGATTTGGGGAAGAGTGGTATAGATGAAGTTTCTCCTAAACTGGCCACTGAATTTCCAATAGTTAGAGAAGGTTCTGGTTTTCTAAGAAAATTGACAGGTAGAGGTTTCTTCAGCAGCTTTTCTAGGTCTCTTACTAGAAAGTGATCAATAAAGAGTGGACAATAACCCCCCCAAATTGGATAGATTGTAATTTTTCCTTAAGCATTTTAATTTCTTGATATCACTTTATGACTCTACACAGCATTTATGGTCCTGCGTCATCACTTAAATTTTCTAGCTTCATCACTGAACCCAATGAAAAGAAATTAGCCCATAATGTAATTGACCCTCAAATTATATTACCATGGAAGTAATCAGTGGGTCTGATGGATATGGCTTTTGAGCAGACAGGTCAACTCTTTCAAACAGAGAAAAATAGCATGAATTGAAGACAAATACCAGGTTCGTTATTTCCTCCTCCTCTGGCTTTACCCTTATGGATGGTGTAGGAATTTGTAATGTAATGTAATCAAGAAATCTTCATTATTCTACCTTTGAGTATAATTGCTTAGGTTCTGTTTGGAATCTCTCTGGGTATTTAAAAATCCTTTTTATTAAAATACTTCGAAAAACTAAAATATCAGTTTTACATTTAAGGTCTCATAACCATCCTTCACTAACTTGAGCACCCAGTCTCATCACCCACCCTTTCGCTGAGTGAATCCTTATCTCTAGGCTTTCTTGTTTTGTTACTATCTATGCTGCACTCTTTCTGACCTTCAATTTTCCTTTCATTGCAACTGTTACTTGAATGGTCTATTTTCCTTCTAGTCTCATCCCTTGGTATTCAAACCCCAGCATAATCTACCATAGTCCAAAAGACATGCTATACTATTCTAGTTCACGATGATCTCCTCCTGCCGTTACCATACGACATTTCATATCGATTTAATATCTCTTCCTGTTAATTACCAGGTGACTAATATCTTGTATTGTTGCCCCAGACTTTTATAAAACCTTAATGTATGTATTTCTGGTGCTCCCGCCCTCACTAGAAGTTGCAAAATACCATCTTAGCCTCTTTGTAACTTTCCATGGTGTCAGGCATATCACTTCTATTCAGTGCCCCATGTCAATTACAGTTTATCTCCTGCAGTTCAAGGTTTTACAGGTATTTGGATGGACTGCTGTCATCCATTTTCAATTAATGTCAACCTTAGATTTATTTCAATATGCTGTGTTATAAAACTTGATTGTTGTTGAGCCCACCTTCCCATTTAATTTTAAGCAGTCTCCTTGATTGGGTGATTAAACCAATGAAGATATCTTTAGACAGCAGTATAATGCTATAGATTTTTGTCTGATTAGTCAAGCTATATTCATGCTATGATTTCATATACTACCAAAATGGCACTCTTTTCGTGGTCTCGTTCTTTGATTTTGAATATCTAAATGAGGAAATTAGTGGAGTAGCCTGGAGAAAAAAAGAAAATATGGCAAAAAACAGTCACTTGGGATCTGGACCAAAGACTCAAATCAGTTTTGTTTTAGGGGCGATAATCGTGATTTGGGCTGGTTGCTGGTGGTACAGGAGAGAAACTATAGTTTTTGGAAATGTTTCCTCCGTTTACTAAGATCAAATTGAGGTCAGGATCCTAAATCTCACAACTCTGGAGATAGGAATTAAATAGAAAAATTATGGACCTTAGTTTATTCATATAAGAACTAGAGGAGGAAGCTTGCATCCCTATGTGACTTAACTTCCATACGGAAAATGTAGCTTCAGATTAGTTACTGGGAGAATTTATTTGTTCAGGTTCTATGCCTAGATGGCTGTCCAAGTAAGAAAGCTTATTTTCTTCATGCTTTACCTTATTTTTCATATAGTTATGGTGTACTTGTAAAAAAGAAAATATTGCTGCCTGAGATAAAAATTCATGGGAACTTTGATTTTTCCACTTTTTCCAAACTTCTTTATTTATTTATTTATTTTTTATTAAATCATAGCTGTGTACATTGATATGATCATGGGGCATCATACACTCGAGTCATAGACCATTTGACGCATTTTCATCACAATGGTTAACATAGCCTTCCTGGCATTATCTCAGTTACTGTGCCAAGACATTTACATTCTACAAGTCTACTTTGGTTATTCCATGATTACTATTACAATGGCCAGGTGGCGTTTTTGAATTTTGTCTTGTAAATACAAAGACCAAGAGTTTAAAGAATAAGGGCGAGTTGCACATCCCACCTAGAATTCACTTGTGGTCAGGAGAATCTGGTTTCCTTGGGAAGAAGACCACAGTCTGGTGCCCCTGAATGTCAGATATCATTAAAAGTCTCATACTTGTCTTTCATAACTTCTCCAGAGCTGCCATGACCTAAGACCCTCAATAGCATGTGAAAATATTTTAGATCTATTTTAATTATCTCATTTTACTTCCAAACTAAGATTGCAATATTATTAGATTCTTAACATCAACATTAAACAGTTTTGAAGGTACTGATTTTCTATATGTTCATTCATTCCAACCAAATCTTTCATGTCTACTATTTGCCAAGAAAAAAATCAATCTCTCAATTCAGCATTCCCTATATTTGGCTTCATTAAAAATAAAACTTTTGTTTAATCTTCTAAGTTATTTGTTTTATAATTCCTTTAAAATAAAATTACAACCTATCACTAAACTATACTTAAGTATTACAGCAAGCAGCCTATTTTGTGATTTTTTTCCCCTTACATAAAGTACATAGTTGAGATAAAATATATAAGTTACCAGGAAGTATTTTCATTATGGGGGATGCACATTCATAAATTATGGGGTTATTTATTTCTCTATCACCTTTCACATTATCAAGTTTATGTCTCTTCATAATTATAGAGATCAGTAAACGTAGAAGGGAATTTAAGCCACTACTTTAAGATACTTCACTGTGTGTGCATGTGACTAACCTACATTTTACCTTAAAAAATATTTTTTATTTGAAAAGAAATATCAGTAATTGTGTGATTAAAAAAGCAGCCAGAGGAAATGTATTTCAAGGATATTTATACATGATTCACATTATTCACATAAAAAACGTGTCAGAAAAGACTATAGCCATATTCTTTTATACTATTTTACCAGGATATAAACAATTCAATGCATTTTTATTTCAATTAAGTTAGAAAACTTAATTTAACTTATACTTCTAATTGACTCAAAAGTTTTAAAGAGTAGGATTTAAAAGCCCATGTGGTTAAGCATTTTTAACTAGCTTATGATCTGTAAAAAATTTGTGATTTTATTGATTCTAATGCTCTCTCTTTAAGAAATCATTCCTTGTAGAATACAAGGTTTGCATTTATAGTGAAAATTTTATATATTTACTATAATACATTTGCATATGGATAGTACATCTTCACACTTAGTAGCTTTATTTATACATTATAATATAGCAGCTAGTGGTTCAAAGGTAGGCAGTCTGACCCTAGAATCTATGTTATTAACTACCACAGAATTCTGCATTTCAGATTTATAAAGTAGAAAAGAATCAATTACAGTCAAAACGGCTGACATTCCACTCGATAAGCATTTCCACTTTTCAATTAAACACTTTAAAACAAAAAATAATGTGGCAGCTAGTTCAACACTCTCATTTGTTAGCATTTTTACAGTGATTTTAAATCAAGCCTAGGTGACTTTGATTTAGACAAATGTTACACATGGAGTTACATTTCATTTTCAATTATATGGTAATTGCAGAGCTTATCCACTATCATTTGTAAACTTTTCTGTATTTTCTTATTATATTTTTCTCACTTGGCATAAAGAGAACACTTCCTAAGAGCATAATTTTCTATAGACTATAGAAACCCCTTAAAAATCTGATAGTCATTTACTTGATTTCAATAGCCATGCTCAAGTTTGAAAATAACTAGTCACATTTAGTAGTCTACTATAGGTAAATATAATCAAGATTCTAAAAATATTTCTGGACATGCACATTGGTTTTATTAAAATGTATACTTTCTTCGTGTTTCTGTTTGCTTATACTGTAGTGATGCATTTATGGGGTTCATAAATTTATTTAATTAAAAATAGAAAAGCTTTCTTTTTATTAAGAAACTGTCAGAATCTGGTTGATTAAATACACCTAACCGGGAACATAATTACTTAAAGGAAATAATTTACAGAATAAATGGGATTTTGTTAGGATGGGCCGCAATATAAGGAACACTTCAGTAGGAATACAAATACTACTGAAAAAAAATTTTCTTCCTAAAAACCTAAGTTTCTTCCAAGGGTGGAAACTCATTTGCCTAATTGTTGATCACTAAAGCTTTCCATGTTTCACTTCATCCAAGCAACATTTTTGAATCCTTAGGCCAACATAGGTAAAAAGCTATGAAAAAACTTAATAGTATCTGATGTGTACTGTGAATCACTTTGACCCATCACTTCTACCTCTGCATCTTCTATGTATTCTCAGTGTTATTGTTTATAGTGTAGGTTTAATGACTGTGTTTGTGGAGGAGGATCACTTACAGAAAATGGACAATCTGAGGGGATAAGCAGTGGACAAATTCACTTCAGGTGTTTTATTTTAACCTGGTGTCTAGAGGATCTTTTCCTGTCAAGCTCATCAAACCATTTCTACTTTGTAATTATGTATGTACTGTCATTTATCCCTATTGCCCTCACCTCTTTATGCCAATTTCCTTTGTGTTATGGTTGTTACGATCATATATAAAGAGCAATTTATGTCATCCTTTGCCAACAATAGAAAGAAAATTTCCATTCTGAAAGCTTTCCATACTTATTTCCAATACCACTAGGAATTTTAAAAATACATGTTACAAATGCAAGAGTCAGTTGGATGGTAATATTTCTCTTTGTGAAGACTCAAAGTGGATGCCTGCTATTCTCTGAAATCCCCACTAGACCTTGCATTGAGGTCCCTTCATGGGCAGTCATCTGTCTGTTCTCTTTCCCCAGATTGAGCATCTCTTGTTATACAGCGATTACATTTTCCCAACTCTGTATTCTAAGAAGTGGCAGTGTCTTTCATTTCCTTCTTTGTTTGTTCTTGTCCCCAAGTATCCCACAGACTACTATTTCTTTGCTCCATCAGTCTGTCCTTCCAGAGCTTTTACATCCAGCTCAGGTAATTCCTCTAAATTGTATGCATGATGCAATGGTACATTTCAAAACTATTAAGAAATGAGTATAATTGTGATGGATGTGTTACTTAATTCAACGTAAGCATTTCACATTGTATATCAAAGCAGTACTCTAAACCCTATAAATGCATCAATGTACAAAGTTATGATTTAATAAAAAATCATTTAAAAAAAATGAAATGTCTACCCTATACACACACCATTTGTTTTACAATATTAATTAAGGCCTCATAAACCTCAGTCCACATGGGGTTTGGCTATATTCGTAGTCTATTTTTACATATCTAAAGATTGGACGTCTTTAGGGAAAATCTCATTGGTCCCTCATTTTTGCTCTTATTCAACCCATACTTGTCTATTAGTCCTGTGCCAGGTTTTGTTGTAGGTACCAGATACACAGACATGAAGAAAACAGTGTCCCTTTCCTGGCAGATTTACTTAGCAGGGTAAATAACAAATAAATAAATATATGGTAAAATATCAGATAAAAAGTGCTATGAACAAATAATTGCAATAAAGGAGGAAAGGAAATAGTATTTTAAAAAGAGTGATTAGGGAAGGATGCTGAAAGTGCGACACCTGAGCAGTGACCCACATCAAGTAAAGGAAAGAAATGTGCTACTTACTATCTGGAGGAAATGAATGAGTCAGGATGAGGAATAAAGGCCAAAACCCTGAGATGGGACCTTTCTCTTCTAGGAACCTAAAGGAGACCGGTTGCTATAATATAATAAAGAAGAAGAAATTTTATGATAATACATAGCATCTGTCATGAGAAAAATAGCAAAAAAGATGCCTGAGAACAAAGACCTCAATACGAAATGACATAGTTCAAATCCTTGCTCCTGTGTGGTCTTGAGCAAGGTGTTAAATTTCTCTAAGCCTCATCTTCTTCATTGGTAAAATGGGCATAATGACATCTACCTAATAGGTTTGTTGTGATGATTAAATGAGCTGATGCCTCATTTAGGTAGGATGCCTGACATTATGTCACACACTTAAAAATGATAGTTATGTCTACTTATTTCATTATCGTTTTATTATTTACATGCATAGACCTGTTCACAAGATAAATGATAAATATTAGTAGCAGAACCTGAAGGTGTTATAAATTGTTATGTCTACTTATTTCATTATCATTTTATTATTATTTACATGCATAGACCTGTTCATAAGATAAATGACAAATATTAGTAGCAGAACCAGAAGGTATTATAAATTGTCAGGAGTTGGGACCACTCCGTTCAATGTGTTTGTTATAATATAATCAGCAAATGCATAATGATACCAGTAATTAATTTTCAATACATTCTTCCATTTCACTAGCTTTTATACACTGATGAACTACCAGAATGTAAATGTATAAATTGCATCCTCAGTCTTAACAACAGATGTGTAAAATTATGTGTAAAATTAGCCCTCAGCCTTCCGATTTGTGATTGTCATATTCCATGCAAGTGCATAATCTGTAAATTTCTGTTTCAAAGATATGCAGCCACTGCCTACAGTAGGATCTTAATAATTACTTCACATTTGTCCTCCAGAGATAGTACATAAAAGTGTCAATAGGTGAACAATCTATATTCACTAACCACAGGCAAGGGACAAGAAACAGTGGCTCATAAAATACCACAAAACTGAAGTCATTCCAAATTCAATGTATTATTTTTTTATTCCAGATAATGTTTGCTAGACTATTTCTATTTAATTGTAAAGATTTTCAGAATGTTTTAACATTGACACACCTGTATATTTGAAGTTCAAGTACACGCCTTTAAACCTAACTATTCTCATCTGCATAATAAGATATAAATTGATTTTGAAAGGTGGTTCCTAGTATGAGAGAGAGAATGTTTTTCACTCAAGGTAAAAATTCTCTTCCTCCCTCTCTCGGCCTCCCCACTCTTCCTATCATCTATGATCTATCATCTATCTTAGATCCATGCATTCATCTATGTAGATTAACACAAATCATACGTGGATATTAGTGAGATGAATTGCCAACGATATTTTTTAAAAGACTATTTCAGAAGAAGAACGACCTAAAGCATAAAGTGAATTATTACTCTCATAGTTTTGCCATATGAAGCCTAAAACATCTCAATTTCAAGACAGCGTTAATAAAGGTTGTGATTACTGGAAGATTCATACTTGATTTTTGTGTGGACTTACAAATATATGAACTCTATCTTTAAGAAAGGCTTTCCCCATTCCAAGGTTATAAATGAATTCTCTCATGTTTCCTTATAGTACTTTTATGGCTTTTGACATTAAATATGTGATTTATTTGAAATTTATCCTGCTATCTGGCATCCTACCTAGAATTGTAGCCCATAAGGTGCTATCTTACAATTATCCCAACTCTAAGATTAATAAAAACCTTTACTGTTCTCAAAAAAAAAAAAAAATTTCAATGTGTCAGCTAATAAGCCCTATCCACTATATATTGTGGCTCTTTTTTTATTTGGTATGTAAAAATCAGAGTGGAGACATTGTGAAACTTGTAGTAGATGGATGGTAGGGAATTATGCAAAATAATTTGTAAATTTGATACAAAACCAAAACATCTGTTCAAATCAATTTCCCACAGGTAATGTGGCAAAGAGGATGAGTTACAGACTGAGGAAAGGAAAAGGTGGTTCTTCCAGAGGGAAATACACCAAGTGTAATAAACACAATTTTTCTTCCTCATCTAAACATTTTTAAAACAAAACTTCGGCTGCTGCATCTACCCTGTTTTCCCGAAAATAAGACATCCTCCGAAAATAAGACCTACTTACAGGAAAGATAAGACGTCCCCTGAAAATAAGACCTAGCGCATCTTTGGGAGCACACCTTAAAATAAGACACTGTCTTGTTTTCGGGGAAACAGGGTACTTTCTCTGCTTCTCTCAAGGGTGCTGTCTTCTCTTTTACCTCTTGTTTCAGACTCCAAGTCTTGGGATTTCCTTTGGCTTTTTGACCTAATATAACTAAAATGAAATTCATTATAATATGAAACTTTTCAAACAATTGATTCAATGTTTCCCTTTGGTTGTTTGGTTTGGTTTTCCCTTTCATTTGCTTTATGGAAATGTAGATTTCAAAACTTAAAGCCGAACAATGTGGAATGCAACTATAATCTGCTGTTTCTTCGTGGAGCTGAATAAATTTAATAAAATACTACTAAATGTTTGATGCAAAAAACAAAGCTAAACAAAACCAAATGAAACAAAACCCTCCACAAAGAGACTTTTCAATTTTTAACTTTCTGTGAGGAGAAAAGTGGGGATATGAATGGAATCCATGTTCTTCCAGTGATGTCAGGTGTCAAAAGTAAGAGAGAAGTGATGACTTCCTGCCCATTCCATTCCATCAGTCTTAAGCTGGTGCTAGTTTTCAGGTCATAAATGTAGGTAACTAGTCTCCTAGGTTTGCTATCATTTATCAGGCAAAAATTCTATTCTTTTAATTTCCATATAGGTAAATTACTTTGTCTTTAGAGGGAAGAAATGACCCACAGGCTATAAGATCTTCAGATGAGGTGAGATACAAAGATTTGTGAGGAGCTATGAATGAATGAAATTAGTTGTCGATCAATTTACCAAGTGTTTAGTCAATTACCAATAATTTTATCACCTCTATGGGATTAAGCAGAAGTTTACAGTTTAGAAATTTAATTTTGGGAAAGTATTTAATGTTCAAATGTGTCACCCTAGTAACTAAGAGAAAAAAATTGTATTATTTTCTTATGTCTAGTGTTACGTTGATTTTGTCTTTTCAATTTAAATTGAATATTCATTTAAAAATATTATAGGATTAGAGTATGAATTTTTGAAACAAAGATCATTTCTCTTTATTAACAGCAAAGTAAAACAGATTAGATGTAGTAGGAATAAAACACCAGAGTAAAAAGAGTTTCAAAGACGGATGGGGAAAGTGGACCTGTTTCCAATTATATGTCAACATGCCTACATTCAAAACATCCCTTCCTTTTCATATCATTCATACATTTTTATTAAATGGGAACTTAAGACAATAAAAGAATATAATTTCTACTTTAAAATAGTGTACAGCATGTTAGCATTGCAATAAAAGTGATAATAATAATTTTAAAAAATCTAGGTGTTTTTTAGAGACAGAGTTTTATTTTGTCGCCCTCGGTAGAGTACTGTGGTGTCACCGCTCACAGCAACTTCCAGTGCTTGGGTTTAGGCGATTCTCTTGCCTTGTCCTCCCGTGTAGCTGGGACTACAGGCGTCTGCCACAACACCCGGCTATTTTTGTTGTTATTGTTGTTGCAGTTTGGGTCTGGGTTCAAACCCGCTACCCCCGGTATATGGGGCCAGTGCCCTACTCACTGAGCCACAGGCACTGGCCTCTAGATTTTTCTTTTTTAGGGTACTAACTTTAGTAGGTGCTATGACTTCAAGCAAATCATCCAACATCCTGGTACTCCAACTTCTCCTGTTGACTAGATGGGGCTTAAGTTAAACTTCTTAGAGCCATTTTCTGATTATATGTGTGGTATATAACAGTCACCTGAGTGTTGACTTGAACCCTTACATAATGTTTGAATTAAACCCTTTACATAATTTTGTAGAGTGAAAAGCTCAAAAATTAAGCAAAATAGCCCTCTTGATCATTTTTAGATTCTTATTATGTTTCTTAAAGCTGGCAATTATTCTCTCCCCAATGCCACAAAATTAAATAACATGTTGTTTAGCAAGAACTTGAATGTGGCCATGCCATAAGAAAACCTTATCCAAAATACTCTTTACCTGTGAAGACATCATATTATTACCCACCAACTTGTTTTACATGTTTTATTTTAAAGTCGTTAACGTTTTATTACAACAAAATAATATAGAGAAACACTTTAGAGAAAAAATTATCTTTCTAAATTGAAATTAGAGATAGATAGATATGGAAGTATGATATAATGATCAAAACACTCGGGCTTTGGGCACACTGCCTAGGCGAAACTACCAGTGTATTCTATCAGTATTATTAGGAGCTAGGAAAAGTTTACTTCTCTAAGCCTCAGTTTCTCTGTCTCTAAAATGGATCTAATAATACTCTTTCATAGGCTGGTTTTACTGATTAGAAATTTCAGGGCACTTAGCCCACTACTTGGCATCTAGCAAGTATCTTTATTTGCTTTCTTCCTATTAAACTTACTTATAGAAGAGAATCTATCATTCATTGAGTCAAAGAAAATGCTTTTGTATTTGTTCATTTCATATGGAAATATGCAAGTATTGCATTCACTGCTGAGGTGCCTTTTAGAGTTAAGCGTTGCAGGGGTAGTTTGTGTAAAGGTTCATTGAACTTTCTCATAATGATTTTTATTGAACATATGGAATCCATTAAGTGTTACCAAAAGTCACTATGCACTGAGCTGTATCCAGGGACTGACAGTTATGTCTATCTCTTGCAAAAATAAACACATGAATAAATACACTAAGAAATATATTACCTGTAGGGCGGCGCCTGTGGCTCAAGGAGTAGGGCGCCGGTCCGATATGCCAGAGGTGGCAGATTCAAACCCAGCCCCGGCCTAGAAAAAAAAAAAATATATATATATTACCTGTCATTTTCATTTCTAAGGGCATTTCAACAAACAGTATGTGCATGTAAAATATACCCATTCTAGTCTTCATCTGAGAAATTACTTTCTTCCTCTTGAATGTACTATGACACATCCATGGGGACAATGTAATAATCTAATTAAGACTATTTCCTCTCATTTTATATTTAAAAGAATGTACCGTATCAATGTGTTTACTTGTATAGCCATAGGCAACTTGTAAAATATTCAAAATTCTTAAAGGTCACATAATTCAGTTAATATTATGATTATTGGTTTGGGTTTTGGTAATCTACCAGAAATAAAAATCATATATGTTCAATCTCTTTCTCCCCCCGTCCCACATATATGTATGTATATACTTAACAAGCATATACATGGTGGCCATGCACATTGCACATGAACTTTATGGCCACCCCGTATACATGTATATATAATGAACATTGCCCTATTTAGATATTATGGGTGTATAAAATATTAGCAATTATGTTTGCAAATTTGGTGAATTAAATAATATACTCTATACCAATAAACCACCAGTAGGAACATTTTTTTTTATTAAATCATAGCTGTGTACATTGATATAATCATGGGGCATCATTCACTAGCTTCACAGACCGTTTACCAAGTTTCACATATACCCTTGTAACATGCACCGCTGGTGTAATCCCACCAATCCCCTTTCCTTTACCCACCTCCCCCACCCTCCCCTCCCTTTCCCCCTTCCACCTATTCTTAGGTTGTAACTGGGTTATAGCTTTCATGTGAAAACCCTAAATTAGTTTCATAGTAGGGCTGAGTACCTTGGGTACTTTTTCTTCCATTCTTGAGATACTTTACTAAGAAGAATATGTTCCAGCTCCATCCATGTAAACATGAAAGAGGTAAAGTCTCCGTCTTTCTTTAAGGCTGCATAATATTCCATGGTGTACATATACCACAATTTATTAATCCATTCGTGGATCCATAGGCACTTGGGCTTCTTCCATGACTTAGCAATTATGAATTGGGCTGCAGTAAACATTCTGGTACAAATATCTTTGTTATGATGTGCTTTTTGGTCTTCTGGGTATATGCCCAGTAGAGGGATTACAGGATTGAATGGCAGATCTATTTTTAGATCTCTAAGTGTTCTCCATATCTCTTTCCAAAAGCAATATATTAATTTGCATTCCCACCAGCAGTGCAAAAGTGTTCCCTTTTCTCCACATCCACGCCAATATCCCTGGTCTTGGGATTTTGTGATATAGGCTAGTCTCACTGGAGTTAGATGGTATCTCAAAGTAGTTTTGATTTGCCTTTCTCTGATGATTAAAGATGATGAGCATTTTTTCATATGTCTGAAGGCCGTGCGCCTATCTTCTTCAGAGAAATTTCTCTTCAAATCCCTTGCCCAGCCTGCGATGGGATCCCTTGTTCTATTCTTGCTAATGCGTTTGAGTTCTCTGTGGATTCTGGTTATTAAACCTTTGTCAGAGACATAACCTGCAAATATCTTCTCCCATTCTGAGGGCTGTTTGCTTGCTTTACTTACTGTGTTCTTGGCTGTGCAGAAGCTTTTTAGTTTGATCAAGTCCCAGCAGTGTATTTTCGAAGCTGCTTTAATTGCCCGGGAGTCCTCCTCATAAAATACTCGCCCAGACCAATTTCTTCAAGGGTTTTCCCTGCACTCTCCTCTAGTATTTTTATAGTTTCAAGTCTTAAGTTTAAATCTTTGATCCAGTGAGAGTCTATCTTAGTTAATGGTGAAAGGTCTGGGTCCACTTTCAGTCTTCTACAGGTTCCCAGCCAGTTCACCCAGCACTATTTGTTAAATAGGGAATTTTTTCCCCACTGAATGTTTTTAATTGGCTTGTCAAAGATTAAATAGCGGTAAGTAGCTGGATTCATCTCTTGGTTCTCCATTCTGTTCCAGACATCTACTTCTCTGTTTTTGTGCCAGTACCATGCTGTTTTGATCACTATCGATTTGTAGTATAGTCTGAGGTCTGGTAGCGTAATTCCTCCTGCTTTGTTTTTAATTTCTGAGTAATGTCTTGGCTATTTGAGGTTTTTTCTGATTCCATATAAAATGAAGTATTGTTTTTTCAAGATCTTTAAAGTATGACAGTGGAGCTTTAATAGGGATTGCATTGAAATTATATATTGCTTTGGGTAGTATGGACATTTTAACAATGTTGATTCTTCTCAGCCATGAGCATGGTATGTTTTTCCATTTGTTAATATTTTCAGCTATTTCTTTTCTTAGAGTTTCATAGTTCTCTTTGTAGAGATCTTTCACATCCTTTGTTAGATAAATTCCCAAACATTTCATCTTCTTTGGCACTACTGTGAATGGGATAGAGTCCTTAACTGTTTTTTCAACTTGACTATTGTTGGTATATATAAAGGCTACCAATTTATGAATGTTGATTTTGTAACCTGAGATGCTGCTGTATTCCTTGATCACTTCCAAGAGTTTTGTAGTAGAGTCCCTAGTGTTTTCCAGATATACTATCATATCATCTGCGAAGAGCGAAAGTTTGATCTCTTCTGACCCTATCTGGATACCCTTGATCGCCTTTTCTTCCCTAATTACAGTGGCTAAAACTTCCATTACAATGTTAAAAAGCAATGGAGATAATGGGCAGCCTTGTCTGGTTCCTCATCTGAGTGAAAATGATTCCAATTTAACTCCATTCAATATGATATTGGCTGTGGGTTTGCTGTAGATGGTCTCTATCAGTTTAAGAAATGTCCCTTCTATATCGATTTTCTTAAGTGTTCTGATCATGAAGGGATGCTGTATATTATCAAAAGCTTTTTCTGCATCGATTGAGAGAATCATATGGTCTTTGTCTTTTAATTTGTTTATGTGCTGGATTACATTTATAGATTTACGTATATTGAACCAGTCTTGAGACCCTGGGATAAAACCAACTTGGTCATGATGTATAATTTGTTTAATGTGTTGCTGGATTCTGTTTGTTAGGATCTTGTTGAATATTTTTGCATCTATATTCATTAGTGATATCGGTCTATAGTTTTCTTTCCTTCTTGGGTCTTTTCCTGGTTTGGGGATCAGGGTGATGTTTGCTTCATAGAACATGTTAGGTAGTCTTCCTTCTTTTTCTACCTTTTGGAACAGGTTGAGTAATATAGGTACTAATTCCTCTTTAAAAGTTTGGTAGAATTCTGACGTGAAACCATCTGATCCTGGGCTTTTCTTTTTAGGGAGGTTTTGTATGGTTGATGCAATTTCCGAACTTGATATGGGCCTGTTCAATATTTCCACTTGATTCTGGTTAAGTCTTGGAAGGTGACGTGCTTCCAAGTATCGGTCCATTTCCTTCAGATTTTCATATTTCTGAGAATACAGTTTCTTGTAATATTCATTAAGCATTTTTGGATTTCTGATGAGTCTGTTGTTATTTCGTCTTTGTTGTTTCTGACTGATGAGATTAGAGATTTTACTCTTTTTTTCCTGATTAGGTTGGCCAAAGGTTTATCTATTTTATTGAACTTTTCAAAAAACCAGCTTTTTAATTTATTGATCTGTTGTACTATTCTTTTGTTTTCAATTTCATTTAATTCTGCTCTAATTTTGGTTATTTCTTTTCTTCTACTGGGTTTGGGGTTGGAATGTTCTTCCTTTTCCAGTTGCTTGAGATGTCCCATTAAGTTGTTAACTTCCTCTCTTTCCGTTCTCTTGAGGAAGGCTTGCAGTGCTATAAATTTCCCTCTTAGAACTGCCTTTGCGGTGTCCCAGAGGTACTGATAGTTCGTGTCTTCATTGTTGTTTTGTTCCAAAAAGTTGGCGATTTCTTTCTTAATCTCATCTCTGACCCAGCTATCATTCAGCATAAGGTTATTTATCTTCCATGTTTTTGTATGAGTATGCAGATTCCTGTTGTTACTCAGTTCAAGTTTTATTCCATGGTGGTCCGAGAAGATGCATGGAATAATTTCTATTCCTTTAAATTTACTGAGGTTAGACTTGTGACCTAAGATATGATCGATTTTGGAGTAAGTTCCATGGGCTGATGAGAAGTATGTGTATTCAGTTTTGTTGGTATGAAATGTTCTGTAGATGTCTGCTAAATCCAAATGTTGGATGGTTAGGTTTAAATCTAAGATTTCTTTGCTCAGCTTCTTGTTGGAGGATCGATCCAACGCCAACACTGCCAAAGGAGTGTTGAAATCTCCGACTATTATGGAGCTGGAAGAAATCAAGTTGCTCATGTCTGTTAGAGTTTCTCTTATAAATTGAGGTGCATTCTGGTTGGGTGCATAGATATTAATAATTGAGATCTCATCATATTGAGTATTACCCTTAACAAATATGAACTGACCATTCTTGTCCTTCCTTACTTTTGTTGGTTTAAAGCCTATTGTATCTGCAAATAAAATTGCAACACCTGCTTTTTTCTGATTACCATTTGCCTGAAATATGGATGACCATCCTTTCACCCTGAGTCTGTATTTGTCTTTTAAGTTAAGACGTGACTCTTGTATGCAACAAATATCTGGCCTGAGTTTTTGTATCCAGTCAGCTAACCTATGCCTCTTTAGAGGACAGTTTAAGCCGTTCACATTAATTGAGAATATTGATAAGTCTGGTGAGATTTGGGTATCGAGTTTTTCAAAAGTCCAGTGGGCATTTTTAATCCTTTCGCCAGTGTGGAAATTGGAGTTTGATCCGAAGTTTCTGAGTGAGTTTACTTTTGTGGTATAGGATTGGGTTGGTCATTATGGAGGATAGGTCTGAGAATATCTTGAAGACCTGATTTGGTTATGGCAAATTTCTTCAACATATGAATGTCATTAAAGTATTTAATTTCTCCATCATAAATGAAACTCAGTGTAGCTGGATACAAGATCCGGGGTTGAAAGTTATTTTGCTTTAGGAGATTAAAAGTCGGTGACCACCCTCTTCTGGCTTGAAAAGTTTCAGCAGAGAGATCTGCAGTCATTCTAATATTCTTCCCTTTGAAGGTAATTGTTTTCTTTCTCCTGGCAGCTTTGAGGATTTTCTCCTTCATATTAACTTTAGTGAAGTTAATTATGATATGCCTGGGAGATGTCTTATTGGGGTTGAGTCGTGCTGGGGTTCTGAAGCTGTCCACTATCTGAATTTCAGAATCTCTAGGCATGTCTGGAAAATTCTCTTTCATAATTTCATGCAGAAGGGCCTCTGTGCCCAGCGAGGCCACTTCATCTGTTTCTGGAACTCCTATGATTCGGATATTCACCTTCTTCCAATTATCCCAGAGCTCTCTGAGTGAGTGATCCATTTTTGCTCTCCATTTCTCTTCCTCTTTTAGAGTTTGGGATTGTTCCTAGGCTTTATCTTCGATGTCAGAAATCCTTTCTTCTGCTTGCTCCATTCTGTTGCTGAGGGATTCTACTGTATTTTTCATATCTTTGAGGGCTGCAAATTCTTGCTTCAGTGTGTCTAAGTCTTTGGTGGTTTTGTCTTTAAAATCGTTAAATTCTTGAGACAACTTTTGAATTTCTCCTCGAATTCCTAATTCCACTTTGTTAATCTTGTCTGCAGTCCAAATTCTGAATTTGATTTCTGACATCTCAGCCAGTTGTTTATGAATGGGATCTTCAATTGCATCTGCCATATCTTTCCTTGGGGGGGTTGATCTATTCTGGTTATTCATGTTACCGGAGTTTTTCCGCTGATTCCGCTCCACGGTTGTTTTATTCCCTTTGATTTTTTCCCCTGGGGCTTTGTCCAGGGCCTGTACAGTGTTGTGGCCTGAGAAACTGGGGCCCTGTCTGGTGTGGTGGGGCTAAGTGGTCCTGTCTTGTTTTCAGCTGGTTTCTGTTCCACCCTAGTGAAACAGATACTCTGGATTGAAGTGTCAGCTGTGGAGAAATGTCAGCAATTAAGTCACCCCACACCCCACTGGCAAAGAATTGGAAAAGAAAAATCAAACCTTCCTACCACCGTGCACCCAGGGCACCACCTGATTTGTCCTCATGTGATTGGTTCAGTTCAAAAAGTCCAAATCAATTGTCTCAGTCTGCACCTGTCTCTGGTGAGAGAGTTTAAGAGGTCTTTGGGAACTGGATCACAGGGGTCTGGTGACTACTCTGGTGTGGCTTGCTCCAGTGCTGCGTACAGTCAGGAGGAGCCACCCAGCTAATAGATCAGTCGGGGAAGGTTGCTGCCTCCTTCCCCACCTTGCACCACTGTCACACCCAGTCACTGATAGCCCTGCAGTTGGCTGACCCAATTGCCTGTAGTGAATCGGTACTCCAGGAGTTTGCACCTGCCTGAATCACAAGTCTGCCAGGCCACTGCTCTCTGCCTCTCTCTAGCAGGAGGAGGTGAGGCCTGACAACCTCGGGCGCTTGATGAAGGTTGGGGGGTTTTCACTCAGGTCCAGTCTTGCCCCTGATTAATGTTACTGACAGAACAGAACAGAACAACTCCGCGGTTCTCCTGCAGAAGAGAAGCTGAATTGAGTTCCAAATCAGCTTGTCTTTGCTCTTGTATTGTCTATAGGCTGACGATCCCCTGAGGGCCAGGTGTGTCTTAGGTTTAGTAAAGCTGACCTCTGGGTCAGCCCTGCCCTGGGAGTTTCCCTGGTTTTCAAGTTGGAGTAGCCTCAGGCAAATACTATACTCAGAGTCTCTGGTTGCCCAGGGAGACAGGGGATGTGGCTTCAGAATATTTGGTAGTGAGCCGTATTGCTAGCAAAAGAGGGCTGCTGTTTTATGGTTCAGGCAACCGCTGCTCCAGTGTAGCTCCCTTCCGGCCAACCGTCCTCTCTCCGCTCCCGTACCCCAGAGTCTGCACCAACCGGCTGCAGCCCAGCACTGTCTACACCCCTCGAGCAATCGCCCAAGAGTCAAGACCCCTGGGGGACAGACCTCCAGACCTTGGAGTGAGAGCAGAGGGGAGTGCAGGGAGCGCTGGGAGCCTGGGGTTGCGGGCAGAGAACACACAGAGCTTTACACAGTTTTATGCCTGGCCGTATTGTCACCCAAAGACAGCTGTCGCACTGTGCCTCAGGGAACTGCCACTCCGGTGTGTTCCCCTCTCCACCGACTGGGACTGGCCTCCAGACCTCAGTGTGAGTGAAGGGGAGCGCTGGGAGCTTAGAATTCCAGGTAGAGACTATATACAGTTTATACAGTTTTATGCCTGGCAGGAGGACGCCGTGGCACCCTAGTAGGGGAGGTAGGTCCAGTTTTTAGAGGGTCTCTCCTGTGGAGTGTAGTGGATGGACCTTTGAACTCTGCCCGATTGTTTGTGGGGCACTCTGAGCCGTTCTTATGAGGGAGGGGACTCCCGTCCGCTTGGTGATGGATTTTGTACCTTTCGTTTGTATCCTTGTGGTCACAGCTCACCTCAGCGGGGTTGACGTGCATTCTTCAACCTTCTCTCTTAGTGTAGCTCAAATCCACCAGGTTACTTGCTGAATTTTTGTCCTTTAACTTTCCTACTGGACAGGAGCCTCTGTGGAAAGCTGGCTGCAGTCAGCCATCTTGTCTCCTCCCTCCAGTAGGAACATTTTTATTCAATCTTTAATCAGAACTTTTTTTTTCTTTCTTTCCTTTTTTTTTTCTTTTTTGGAGATACAGTCATACTCTGTTGCACTGGGTAAAGTGCCATGGCATCATCATAGCTCACAGAAACCTCCCACTCTTAGGTTTAAGAGATCCTCTTACCTCAGCCTCCAGAGTAGCTGGGACTAAAGGCATGTGCCACTATGCCTGGCTAATTTTTCTATTTTTAGTAGAGACAGGGTCTCTCTCTTGCTCAGGCTGTTGTAGAACTCCTGAGCTCAAGAAATCCTCCCGCCTCTGTCTCCCAGAGTGCTATGATTACAGGCATGAGCCACAACGTCTGACCTAATTAGCAGTTTTTAAAGAAGTAATGTGTAGGAATTAAGAGCATGGACATTAGACTTACTTGGCTTTCTAATCCCTGGCTCTAATACCCATTATCATTGTGACCTTTTGCAAGTTACTTTGATTCTCTAAAATTCTCTTTCTTAATTTGCAAAAAGAGAATATTAATACCTATGTGATAAACTTATTGCAAGGCTCAATCAAGATCATTGATGTAGGCACTTAGCACATTGCTTGTCATGTATCAAATGCCCAGTAAGTAGTAGCCCCATACTCTTGTTATTGACTTACTGTTAGTGTAGTTTTCCTACGTGAAATAAGGATCTCTCCAAGTATAGGTTCTTGAATACTCTCCCATCATGCTTCCCGCAGACAATGTTGGCAGCTGGGCACTGCGTTGTTATGTGCACTGATATGTTCTTCCTTAGTTGTGGAGTATTTTATCAAGAGCTTTAACTTAATCAAGCCTATTTCCAAGACAGTGCAAATTGAAAGTTTTAGAAACTACAGACCTGTGATGGTAATGAAAGTGAAATATAAGACATATAAACAGTGAGACAATAATGAATGTAGTGGATGCCTATGAGGTCCGTCATTTAACAGTAAGGACCACGGTCAAGGACAATGATTCTCTCCCTGCGTAGAGAATGTGCTGCCCTTACAGTGCTGTGCAGGAAAGGAAAAAACCAGAGGAAATGCTGAAAAATAAAACGCTCACACCTTTGAACATAAAGTTAAAGAAAAAACAGTAGCACTAGGTGACAGTCCAACATTAACTCTGAAGGCAGGGAGATTTTGAAGAATTGGGGAAACGGTGTGGCTGATGGCACTTAAGTCTCAAGGCACAGATGCCTCATGGGCTCTCGGCCCAGTTGAATCGGCACCACTTGGCAGTAAGTGGCCCAGTCCCAGCCTGCCAGGGCACCCCTTCCAACACTTGTGGAGATGACCAGAAAGTGGGGAGAGACCTGCCTTGACAGATTTTCACCGTGGGCGGAATAGGTCTATTTTGAGAGAAGATGTTCAATAGAACATATGTCAGCAAGGAAGAGAGGATGGATGCTTAGTTTCCAAGCTCAAAAGGACTGGCTTATGCTCTAATCTGGGAAAAATGCATCCAGGGGGAGAAAGCTTGATCTCATCTTAGTTATTCTCTTATAAGGCTGGACTTGACCCATTCCGATCCCAGGTTTTCTGCATTGGTTTTGGTTTAAAATTATTCTTCCCTTTCTTCTTGTAGTGTAGGTGGGCATGAGAGTTCCCAAATGTTCATGAAGCCCGTGTGGCCTCCAGGGGATATGTCTGCATATGCTGGCATCTGCTAGATGCACAATTTTGTCTGTGCCTTGGGTTTGGATGTCTTTACTCTCCAGCATCTGCTGATACATCCACTAGTCCCAGTTTAAGGCCATATGACACATGTACCTCTTCACCGAGGTGTCCCCGTGCCAAGACTAAATCTTTTCCTCTCCTAACTCCAATACTCTTTCAGAGCAAGGAAAAATGTGGCCACTTTCTGGCTGTATTCCAAGGCCTCAAGCGATCTGCCCCGTCAAGGCCCCTCTTCAGGAACCCACCAGCGTCTCATTTTCTTGCTTCCTCTTCAATTTTCTTTTTTCTTCCTGCTGCCAAGAAAATTCTTATTTCTACTCTAATGGGAAAAATTCTTTCCTATTGTATTTTTTCAAGATTTGTCAGGCTTATACTTTAACTGAGACTTTAAAAAATAACTAAAAGCCAAAATATGATGAAACTTTTGACTTCTTCCAAAGAGCAGACGCCCCTTTGGAGTTAAAGGGCTGTTCAGCCACTCTTAGTGAACAAGGAGTGAAGAAAAAGAGAAAAAAGGAATAAGGCATCATTGGTTCCCCCTTCAGTTTACAATCTAGTGGGGATTATAAACACACACCGAGGTGAGGTTATGGAGGACTTTGTCTATTCAACAACCTTGAATTTGACACTCTAGCTCAATTATGAGCAAAGTAGACTGTATATAACCCAGGAGTATGTATGCCAAACAATTAGGGTTGTAAGAAAAGAATTATATTCTTTTAATTTATTTTCTATCTTATTCTCTAAAAATTACTATTTGGAGTTTATAGTATATATGCTACATCAGTCATCTATGTAACTAGCGTCGATGTAATTTAAAATTGTATTATGTCTGTATACGTGCATTTATATGGGGCATACGATTAACATATTTTTGCCAATGAAGTATATGAACTCTTTTTTTACTCAGTCACAGAAAGGTAAATAACACATTATATGACTTATATGAGGAATCGAAAGCTTCATTCATAGAAATCAAGAGTAGAATGATGGTTAAAAGGGGCTGAGGAAGGGCAGCAAGAGAATGGGAGTTAGTGGTACAAAGTTTCAACTGGACAGAAATAATAGGTTTTGAGATCTATTACAAAAACATTTTGAGACCCTCACTTTAAGAAATTGTGCAGTATTTCTTTCTCTCACATATTTGGATGTGAGCTGTGAGCTGTTAGTTCCTTTATTTGGATACTGCTAACTCATGTCTAGATTTATGGTATTGATTTTTTTATTGAATGTAAATAAAATGTAATCCTCCTTAGATAGATGTCCTGGGATCTTGGACTTGAGGCACCCAAGCAATACAATTGTGAGATCTTAACAGCACAGAAATCTATGGATAAGTTTACATTAGTGAGACTGTAGTTGATTTAGCATGGTTCATGGATGGTGTGCATTTTACAAAGTAGAAAGACTTGGAATTAGGGATATTTTTGAGCCTAAATTTTGCCAGTTACTAACTGTATGATTTGAAGCAAGTAATTGACTTTTCTTTGTATTGTGTCCTCACCTGTAAAATGGGGACACGCATATGTTCCTATCCTTCTTATAAGGCCTTTTCAAAGATCTAATGAGATAAGACTGTGACACAGCTTTGAAAACTATGATTCACATTATTGACAAGAGTTTTGAAAATGATATGGGTTTCCACATAACAATTTTGTAAATAGTTTGTTTCAAGTTTTCGTCTGTAAAATCTCCTCCAAAAGCAAAGGAGTTCTCCTCCCAGTGGTAAATAGAAGAGTAGAGGGTAAATTTAACATAAATCAGAATAACAACATAGTAACTTTTACTTCCCTCCTTGCCCCTGAAATACTGTTATTTATCCTGTCAGAAAGGCTCTATGGTTCTTTTTGGCTGAAAAAGTGAGGCTCAGAGGGGAGAAGTAACTTCTAAAACACACACACACACAAATATACATCCTCACTCACACTCTCATGTCCTTATGCCCATTCTTCTTTTTTTTTTTTTTTTTGTAGTTTCTGGCTGGGGCTGGGTTCGAACCCGCCACCTCTAGCATATGGAGCTGGCACCCTACGCCTTTGAGCCACAGGTGCCACCCCATTCTTTTTTTTTTAAATTAATTTTTTTTTGTTGTTGGGGATTCATTGAGGGTACAATAAGCCAGGTTACACTGATTGCAATTGTTACACTCTTGCAATCATAGCTATATACATTTATGGGGTATAATGTGATGATTTGATGTGAAATGTGGAATGCTTGAATCAAGCTGATTACCATCACCATCGCCTCACTTATTTGTTGTGTAAGGCATTTATAATATACTCTTAGTTGTTTTGAAATGTACCCTTGCATCGTGCACATTAGGTGAGATCCCTTCTCTATTCCTTTCTCAATACTGCCTGCTATTCTGATTATAATGTATGCAAACTGAGCCAAGTGACACAATTACAGGGAGACTGCAAACCCTCTGAGATAGAAACTACCTATTGGGCAGTGCCTGTGGCTCAAGGAATAGGGCGCTGGTCCCATATGCTGGAGGTGGTGGGTTCAAACCCAGCCCCGGCCAAAAACCACACAAATAAATAAATAAATAAACTACCTATCAAGGTCTAATGTTTGTATTTAAGTCTAGCAATCCTGTGAACATGCAATGACTACAAGATAGTTTCATTTGGAATAAATATTTCAAATCCTGGACAAAAGACAATCTATAATGATTTAATGTAGTTTTCCCACTGGCATGTTTCCCTGCAGACGTCATGCAAAATTGAAGAAAATGTCTAATATGTGATTCTACATTGAAATTCTGAAACCCTCCAAGGGTACTTCTTTGCCTTCCAAATAGTCCCAACTCCTTAGCCTAACAAGCAAGGTCCCTGACACTCGGAACTTTGTCTCCTCCTCTAATTGGCTTTGTCTCTGTCAACCACTCCACTTAGAGGTACTCTTTATCCCAGCCATTCTGTGCTGCTGGAGTTTCTCTAGCACTGCGTGCCAGTGTTTCCTCTCTTTTCAGCATAAGATATTATTCCCCACCCCTAAACTTCTATTTTCCTGGTAGACTTCAGTTTCATCTTACCAGATTTTTGAAATGTACTTATTTAGAAAATAAAAGGGACAGAAAAGGTCCTGGGACAATAAGCGTCAACCAGACCTCTCCTAGGTGTATAATCTCCCTAATCCAACATCATGACCAGCTCAGGAAGTTAGAAGATCTGCCTTTAATGCCCTTGTTGTGTTTTATGCCATTATGATATGAGGATTTCTTTCTGTCTGAGTTCCTCCCTAGACTTGTCCTAGAGCAATAGACTTGTCCATAAGCAACGATTACTTATGACTTATTCCTCTTTGGATCTCTCATGTCCAGTCCAGACCCCAGCATATAATCCAGCTAATTAAAAGAAGTTTGTTGAATGAACAAATGATTGAACACCATAGTCCCCTCAGTTCTACTTTGCTGTGACTATGTGGTTGCTAAAGTAAAGCTGTAGCCTAGAAAATTCAGTTGTGAGATGCCTGCAGAACAAGAAAAACTGGAATTGATGAGGTTATTTATGAAATTAGTTGAATTTAAAATAAATGGTAAGCAGTTTATTTCCTATATGAACAGAAGCCAGAAATAAACATTTTCTAGAAATCTGAAGATTCCAAGGTAACATAATTGGAGCAAAGTAAATAAATACTAGGATCCATTATAGTTACTCCCTGATTTACTAGAAATTAGCTGTGTGATGGCCCTATTAGGGTGTTGTAGATGGCTTCAAAAGAAGAATTTAATGATATTTTCTACAGAAAATCTAAAACAGGAATTTATCTATGAAATGGAGCATTTTCAATTCCTCAAAGCTTGACACTATGCAGTATTACACTTTTAGTGTCATTTATTTGAATCAATAGGAGGTTCTAACTAAAACTTATTTTTAGCATATTATATCTTTCATAAATTGAGCTTCAGAAATCTATCATTGGATATAATTATTCCTCAATTTGTAACTCTCAACATTTGTACAAATAAATGTTCTGTCTCTATCAGTTGATCTTGCCCACGGACATTCAGTAAAGCACACTAATTCTTACAAATATGATTTTAGAGATGGTAATTACTTCGTAAAATATTTTAGGTTAACACTTCCGTGAATATGTTCTGTAGAAATATACTGTCTGTCTTTACATTGCTGGCTTGTGAAGACGTGATATTTTCACTTCCTCTATGAAACAGCATCCCTACATCATTTTGAAAAAGAGATCCCCTATTCTATGAGCATTTAAACATTCTTTAGTGCCTCCCATGATTAAAACAACCCTTCAAGTCTATGCACTCTACTGCTTATTTCCCTCTTGACATATTGTTTTACAGATAACCCACTTGAACAACCTGTCTATATTTGTTGCCTACACATAATGCCCCCCAGCCCTAATTTAATATACTGCAGACTGATTTCTAGCAGTGAAGCTTTGTGAGAGGTGCTCTCACCTAGGACACTGATGGCCCTGTTGTTAAATTTGTTAGATCCTCTGCAGTCCTTATCTAATTCCTCTCATTAGGGACTATTGTCAATTCTGTCCTGCTTAAAAGATTCTATTCTTTATACTCTTAAATCCCTTGTGAGTCCTTTATCTGCCCTTCCTTTAAGTATTGATGATCTTCACAGTTTTGATCTAGGGCCTCATTTCCTTACTTGACATTCTTCCCCTAGGTAATCTCCTCTTTGAACACAATTGCCATTCTTATGTTGATGACCCTCAAACTGTAAATTCCACCCAGATCATTGTCCTGAGTACTTTACAAGAATGCCTAGATATCTATTGGATGGATGGGTCTGTTTGGATTGCCCAGAGATGCTACAAGTTTCATATACTCGCTCAAACTCACCTCCAGCCCTATAAATCCTGCTTCTCTGCCCTGATCCCCTGTCTTACTTAATATGACCATCATCTACTTAGTTGAACAAACCAAAGTCTGCATAGCATTCATACTACCAATAAATCACTAAGTTTTATCAGTTCTGTTTGTATATTTTCTCTCTAGAATGTCTTATTTTTCCTATCCCTATAGCCAAAGTAAAAGTCAGTGACCCTGATCTCTTGGTTAGATTTTTTTTTTTTTTATTATTGAGGATTCATTGAGGGTACAATAAGTCAGGTTACACTGATTGCATTTGTTAGGTAAAGTCCCTCTTGCAATCATGTCTTGCCCCCAGAAGGTCTTGGTTAGATTTTAAGATACTATCTCATGCCTAGATTCTGAAATTCTAGTCTTGCTACTCTATAATTCATTTCTACACAATTTATTTTAAGGTAATCATCCTCAAATAAAATCCGAATATGTCCATTTTCTGCCTAAAAGCCTTCACTAATCCCTATTTGTTCTTGCAGGGATAAAGGAACTTTGAGATGTAATTTGTCAGCCATCTCTTTTTGTGAGCACAGATGACTGCCTCCGCTGTCTGTGACCCATACTCTTCCATAATCTCTGCCATTCATCTCTCTCCCCTTTCTCTCCCAGATACCCACAGGCCCCTTCAAATGGCTACATAATTCTTCCTCTAGTCTCTTACATACCCTTTCCTTGTAACTCTAAAAACACTGTATCCTACATAGTCTTCTGAACAGTCATATGAGGTAAGAACTGCCTGGTAACTTTGGCGGGGCTTAGGGTAAGTGTATAGTTGGCAGCCCACATGCCATCTATTTAAGATTTATAAATCAGGTTGGCAGACTATTAAATAAAATGTTTTATTTATTTATTTATTTATTTATTTTTTTGTAGAGACAGAGTCTCACTTTATGGCCCTCGGTAGAGTGCCGTGGCCTCACACAGCTCACAGCAACCTCCAACTCCTGGGCTTAAGCGATTCTCTTGCCTCAGCCTCTCGAGTAGCTGGGACTACAGGCGCCCGCCACAACGCCCGGCTATTTTGTGGTTGCAGTTTGGCTGGGGCCAGGTTTGAACCCACCACCCTCGGTATATGGGGCCGGCGCCCTACTCACTGAGCCACAGGCGCCACCCATAAAATATGTTTTGAGTGCATTCCTTGACAGTTACATATCACAATAACATGGAAGGTCTAGATTTGATTTAGTATCTTTTATCCATTTTTTTTTTAACATAACATAGATAGTTTCCTGATGGGGAGCTTGGAAAGAACTCAGTAACAAACCACTTGATACAATAAAATAAATTCCTTTGAGTTCTCCTAGAATGAGGCAGTTTAGAAAACGCTGATTAGGTGGTACCATGGCTCAGTGAGTAGAGCGCCGGCCCCATATACTGAGGGTAAGGGGTTCGAGCCCCAGCTAAACTGCAACAACAAGAACAGCAACAACAACCACAACAACAACAACAACAAAAAAGTAGCCAGGCATTGTGGCAGGCACCTGTGGTCCCAGCTATTCGAGAGGCTGAGGCAAGAGAATTGCCTAAGCCCAAGAGCTGGAGGTTGCTGTGAGCTGTGATGCTATAGCACTCTACTGAGGACGACAAAGTGACACTCTGTCTCTAAAAATAAAATAAAATAAAATAAAATATAAAAGCTGACTCAAAGCCTCTTGCCTGGAACTTGCAGCCTTTTACAATTTTTTTTCCTAAATTTTTTTGTGGTAAGAACAGTTGACATGAGATTTATCCTCTCGACAGGTTTTAAGTGTGCAATTCCTTATGATTGACTATAGGAACAATACAGGACAAAAGATCTCGAGAGCAAATTCATCTTACTGTGCTGAAACTTAATGTCTGTTAATTAGTAACTTCCTCTCCACACACACATACACACACACACACATACATACACATGGGTGTATATATATGTGTCTATATATATATATATATATACACATACACACACATACACACATACATATAGCTAGATATGAGGAGTTTGCAGGGCCAATGAAAAATGTCTACCAGGAGCCCCATTCCCATATTATGGGCATTTGGACTCCTTGAATTCCTTGGCCAAAGTGTTTCAATTCAGCCTCCAAGTGATCACTATCAGTTGTAATTCAGGTATCTAAATATCACATATGTCTCCAAAATATTTACAACTATTATATCAATAAATAAATATCTAGATTACATTTAAAAATCAGTACTTTAATTTTAAATGTTTAATAAACCATTAGCAAGTATATTCAAAATTGAACTCATGAGGGATATGGATAACAAGAAAAGAGTCTTAGAAATGAAAGTGTCAACTTTAAGTTAATGTGCAAAGTTACGAGCTCATAAAATATTGTTTACAATAAAGAATAAAGTATAGTTTAAATCAATTTATTTTTACTTTAGTTGTATAAAATCTTTTAGTCTACCTTAACCTAATTGGAATACTAGATAGATACATTTAAAAACTATAATCCTCCCTAAAAGGAATGTGGCTTATAAGAGAAAATGCATTGAACACAGACAACACTGTGGTTAAAAATATAACTCTGCTCCCCTCCCTCTCCTCCTTCCCCATATTCTTAGGTTATAACTGGGTTATAGCTTTCATACCAGTGTATGGTGCCCCACGATCGCATTGATGTACACAGCTATGATTTAATATTAATAAAAAATAAAATTAAAAAATATATATATATAACTCTGCCACATTGACAAAAACATGTTTGAGTATGTCCGTTCTTCCAATTAGAAAATAATAAAGTAAGGGTTTAAACTGAAGTGTTAAGTGTATGAAGACTTTCGGTGAATGAATGTTAGCTGAAAATGAATTTTAAAATGTAAAAAATGAGAAAGACAAAAACATTTGACTTTGTGAGATATGAGTAAGGCTCCTTTAAAAATGAATGGTATCGTGTTAAACAGATTGTATATGAAATATTAATGGCATATTGTCCTGAGCTTCCCTTCTGCTGTTTCCATGTAGATGATTGAGTTTCAAACAGAAATATGCCAGGAATGATTCTATGAGTGAGTATTACTACTTGAGATTGCTTTAAAAGCATTTCTACTTTTACCTTCTTACCCTTTGGTTATTTCACTTTGTAGTCAGAACATTTTATCTAAAATATGTGAAAACTAGTTCATTCAATTTTGAAATATTAATGAACTCAACAAAAATACATTGACTGGGTGGCGTCTGTGGCTCAAGGAGTAGGGTGCCGGCCCCATATGCTGGAGGTGGCAGGTTCAAACCCAGCCCCAGCCAAAACTGCAAAAAAAAAAAAAAAAAATTGACGGTATGAAAGACATTCTCTTTGTGAATAGATTTATTTTTGTTGTAGTAAGAACTCTCCTACAGGGTCCAAATACTATCACTGTAGGAATGAAATATACACGTATAGCTCAGGCCTGGATGAGTCAGTGAAATTTACAGCAGTAGGCTCAAAAATGAGCATGTGACCTATGCGGAGCCAATAAAATTTAAAAAGGCCTACTACAAAATCTCTTGAGAGATAACGGCTCTCTTGCTTTATAGTAAGTAATGTACAGATGACAGATGTGATATTTAGAGCCATTCTAGTACCATGAGAGAAGGTAACTTGAAATAAGGCTGACCCATAAAAGAGAAGGACCCAAGAGAACTGAGAGATACGGAATAGGACCCCTGATTGAACTTCGCCTGCAGCCCCCTTCTGAAATTTTCAATGAGGAGAGCCAGTAGATTCCCTTTGCTTATTTTTATAGTTGTTATTAATTTGAGTCCAGTTTTCTGTTAGGAGCAACTAACAGCATCTTCACTGTCACAACTACCCTCTCTATTTCAGGTTCTTTGTGATCCAGAATACAGCACTGTGCCATTTCATTAAGATCTTATATCCACACTCTAAGGTATTATCGTTCTGAATTTATAAATAAGCCAGGTGCAGTTTTGGTTGGGTGACTTTTCCAAGGTCATAAAGCTAGAAAATAATGGTAAAATAAGTTTCAAGCCAAACTTTTTCAATTCCAAATTCCCTTCATCCTACCTCAATTAAAATGTGAGATTCACATGGATAGGAATTTTTAACTGTTTGATCCCTGCTGAATTGCCATCAGATTAAACAGTCTCTGATTTATATTAGGTGTTCAATGAATATTTGTAGAGTCACAAATTTCCCTCACAGACTCCACAATCTGGTGACGAAGGCAGACACATAAAAAAATTATTTCAAGGTTCCACAGTTGATGCTGTCATCGAGCTATATAAAAGGGACGGGAAGGAATGAAAAAGTTTATCTGAGGGCAAGACTTATTTCATAGGATGCTATGGCTGTTGCAATAAGTCTTGCTCATGCTTTGATTAGAATAGCAGACATAGATCGCACAGGAAATGTCAGTTAGCTAACAGCATGTTGGAAAGAAGTGAGGTTTGGCTGTTGCCATAAATATTTCTCATAGCTAATATCAGGTGTTTGATTTCTCAATATCCTATTTCTTTGACTTTTATTTTCTCTATGCTTTTACATTTTTAAACCCCCACTCTCAAGAAGTCTGTGAAGAAGAGTTTTAATCTCTAGTACATCAGGACTCTATCAACTCTTCTTAGGTACTGGAGCAAATTCTGAGACTTGGGTTTACAGTTAAATAGTTTTTTCCCTGGCATTTTATCTCTAGGACCAGGATCTTGTAGACAAGTAAGTTAATTTTCTCACTGACCCTCATCTGTGATCACTAAACTAGTGGTCAATGACCAGAATGTCATTGTGGGTATTTATACTGGAGGCAAAGTGATCTGAGAGTATTATACTACCATCCACGTGGATTAACCTTTTCCTCATGACTAAGTTTACTTAGCAAAACAAATTAAAGAACAGAAGTGTTTTAGGCAGCACAGAATCAAAGGAAGGCAAGCAAATGGTTATAAGGAACATTTATCCAAGCTATGCCAGAATCGAAAGAAATTAAATTCATTCAGTACAAGAATTGTTGCCTAGAAATAAGAGAATCCATTTTGTGTCAGCACTTCCCAAGTTCCTGTTATGCTACCCTGAGTTCAGTGCAAACCAGGCAACGTTTATTGTATGTTGTGTTTGATCCTATGAGGGCCTCTTTTTAGGGACTTACTGAAATCTTCCAGATTAATACCTTATTTCTCTCTCTCCACCTCATTTTTGATTCCTACGTTTTCCTTATTTCCCAATTTTTACTCTGTAGGAATGGAGGCAAGAAGTTGTCTCTGTTATTGACGATAGTATTTATTATTTGTCTTTAATTCTGTTTTTTTTTGTTGTTGTTGTTTGTTTTGTTTTTTTAAGTTTGACCTTCGCCTAAGTAAACTACATTTTACACCGTTTCTTAATTGATTTGTTCAACAAATATTGTCTGAGATCTTTGTATGAGACAGGTCAGGGTTAATCAGACATCAGGAACTCACTACAAGGATCTGTAGACTGGTACTTTGAGCTTAAAGGAAGAAGTAGGTGGAATGTTAAATGAAAAGGAAATAGGCAGCGGGACCGGAATGAAATCCATTTCTATCACTTTCCTGCCTGCTTGATCTCTGGCATACGATTTATAATCTTTGAACCTCAAGTTTCTCTTTTGAAAAACTACAGGGTTGTTGGGAGAAATAAGACAATTTTTAGGCCTTAATGTGTTCCGAAAAGTGCACTACTATTAACATTATTGTATTCTTTAGATGATTTATATCTTTTTAGGTTCAGGGCAAGACCTATTTACCCTGTTTCCCCGAAAATAAGACAGTGTCTTATTTTAAGGTGTGCTCCCAAAGATGCGCTAGGTCTTATTTTCAGGGGACATCTTACCTTTCCTGTAATTAGGTCTTATTTTCGGAGGATGTCTTATTTTCGGGGAAACAGGGTACTAGCACTACCTAAAACGCTGCCTTTCTGAAAGGAAAATGTGTACATGAGCATACAGAAAACAAAGTGTTTCATCTGATACTATAGCAGGACAGCACTGCATAACAAAACATTAGTATGCAGAGTGACGGCTATCGCTTGCTTATAATGCAACCCTGGGATTTCATTAATAAGACATCTCCTCCAACACTTCCTTCGTGTGGGATACATTTTAGTTTCCTTCTTTCCTTCAGTTCTATTGAAGGAGGTCAGCAACAGCTTCCTTGTTGCGAAACCTGACAAACATATTTTAATTCTGATTATACTTGAGGATTCTATAGCAGATGCTGTGGGTAAAAATGCCTGTCTTCTGGAGGGAATTTAACTTCGCTGACAGCACAAATCTCCTGGTTGTCCTTGTGCCATCTTGGTCTTAGAGATCCCTTTCTTTTGAGCCAACTTGTTGCAATATCTCCTTCTGGTTATTGTTCAAATATCAGTGTTCCCCAGGATTCGTCTTTGACTCTTCAAACTTCAAACTCTCTCTAGTCATCTGTGTCCGTTCCATGATTCCCACTGCCATTGTTAGCTCCAGCCTGGAATCCTCTTCTTCTCGGACTTGTATATCTAACTCAGTGGTTCTCAACCTTCCTAATGCCGCAGCCCTTTAATACAGTTCCTGTGGGTTGTGACCCACAGGTTGACAACCGCTGCTCTAACTGCTTCTGTTTAGACTCTTCACATACCTTTTAGGTTCTATATACTCAAAAACTGAGATCATAATTTTTCCCCTACTGTCAAGAAGCTTTCTTATTTCAGACAATACACCACAATTTCCCAGCTAAGCATGCTCATGTATCAAGTCCTGCCAAGTCTACAATCAACTATTTCTTGAATTCATCCACTTTCCATTTGCATAGCCTGCACCTTTTCCATGCACTGCAGCTTCTTTACTATCTTTACTATCTATTCCCCTGGCCTCCACTCTCGCCACTCAAGTCTATTCTCCACACACAGAGTAATTTTTGTGAAAGCAAACAGGACCTTGTCACACTCTTGCTTAAAGACCCATCCATGTTTGTCTTTGTATCGCTAGCATGCAACCCAGGACTTACCATGTAGCAGGTGCTCAGTAAACTTGTGGTGGATGAATGATCAAGTTCTATAAAAATGAAATGGTCTTCTATGCTTCATCTTGAGTCAAAGAGGACATTTTATACTCAAGGTAAAGATACATTGGTCCTTTTCTAGGTGTCTGATTATCCTTAAGAGATAATGGATGTATCTATTCTATACTTAGGGTGACATAACTTTGTGAAATAAGAAGCTGCCACAGTCATCCAAGGGATCTCTCAAGTCCCAGGGACTCTGTTTTGCCTAAGCTAACAGGCTAAAGGATTTAGTCTTGAAATGCCTTCTTCTCAGACTGTAGTTCAGTTTCCTATAGTGGGATTATAACTCCAAGTGACATCCTCCTTGACTGTATACTTGAACTACAAGCCCAAGGTGTTAAGAAATAGTCCAGGATTGACAGGCAAAGAAATAACAACTGATAACAATCTCTAATTTCTCCAACTTCAGGAATTCCTCCTTCCTTCTTTACAACAATCCCTCTTTCTCTACCAGGATTTATTCTATTGTCTACATATTTAAGGGAGAAAAAGGAGTTAAAAGGTGAGGAGGTACATTTCTGTTCACTTAGATCAGTGTTTTTCAACATTTTTTTTATCTCGCAGCACACTTGAACCAGTAGTTGAACTTCCACGGCACACTTAAATTGATAAAAAAAAAACAAAAAAAGAGTAAAAGAATATATTTACTGTGCTTTGAGCTTCTTTTGAAAATAATTTAATTAATGAGGCAGTTCTGATGCTAGGAATGAAGAGGTTTGACACAGAGTCTGTGCTAGGGGACTCAGAAACTCTGGGAGGAACCCTCCTGAGCAAACCTTGGGTCCATATTTATTCTTGTAAAACAGGAAGAAGCGGACAAAATCTGCTTATCTGGCATTAGCACTGATTAGGGAGGACGTGGAAAAGATCAGATAGAATGATCTGAAAACTTGTCATGGCACACGAAGAAAAGAATATCCTCATTCCACTTTGAACTTCTTTTGAAAATAATTTAATTAATGTTCTTTAAAAATTCTCATGGCATACCAGTTGAAAATCACTGACTTAGATGCTAGAGAAAAAGGATTAAATAGATGAAAAAATAGATGATTTCTGTCTCTTTTTTTGTTACAATATTCAATTCAACCTCTTTTCTTTTTTTTTTTCATACTTACACTGTAGCAGAGGCAACAAACTGTCCATCAAAATTTGTGCTCACTCTTTCACAGTATATAGCTGCTGTTAGGATACAGCTGCTGAGCCAGAAACTACATTTCCCATCTCCCCTTGCATCGTGATAGAGCCCTGTGACTAGTTCTAACGATTCACACTCAAGGAAATGAGAATGGAAGTTATGCTGCAGGCAGGCATACTTTTTCCAGCTTCCTTTTTTCCTCTGCTTTTTATTTCAAATTAATATGGGGGCTCATTAAATTAGGTTACATAGTTTGCTTTTATAAAGTTAAAGTCTGAGTTGTAGGTGTGCCGTTCATCCAGGAAGTCAGCAATATACCTGTGCAATGTACCCACTGGGTAAGAATTTAGCTATCCCCTCACTTGAGTTTCATTGAGTTCTTTTCTCTCGTGCAAGTACATGTAGGTGTTAATCTACTAGTTTCAATTTAGTACTGAGTACGTGCCGTGTTTGGTTTTCCATTCTTGTGATGCTTCACTCTGGAGAATTGTCCCCAATTCCATCCAGGTTGTTACAAAAGATGCAAAATCTCCATCTTTTTGTGGCTGAATAATATTTCATAGTATACATATACCACCATTTATTAATCTGTTCATGTATTGGCAGGCACTTGGGTTGTTTCCATATCTTTGTGATTTCGAATTGTCCTGCTGTAGACATTTGAGTACAAATGTATTTATGATAAGATGTCTCTTTTTCTTTTGGGTAAATAGATAGTATTGGGATTTCAGGATCAAATGGTAGGGATACTTTTAGTTCTTTGAGAAATCTCTGTACTATTTCCCATAGAGATTGTACTAGTTTGCAGTCCTCCCAACTTCTTCTTTTTTCTTTTTCTATCTGCTGCCCTTATGGAAAAGGATTCCAAAGCCCTAGATTAAGAAGCCTAAAGTATAAGGACACAGAAAATCCCTGAATTACTATGTAGAGTAAAGCTGTTCATAGACAAGAATACCTATATTGAAATACGCTTCTTTCTTTTCCTGAGCCACTAAAATTGTTAGTTCTGTTTGTTATAGCAACTGGCAGCCTCACTAGTACACATACGTACATCTATGTGATATAAAGAGAAATATGCACATTCTTTAAATAGTAGAAAGAGGAGAAACAAGCATATTTAGGAGGAAGATAGTCTGTTCAATTTAAGGGAGTAGGCAATGAATATTATTGTATGTTTTAGAAGAATATTAAAATCACAGGCAGCTGAATTACATTAATTTTCAATTATATATACATATGAACATGTTTTTTGTCTTCAAGGTTTAGCACTGCAGATCTCTAACAGTTTATTTGTTTCTTTTAATTTCCAAATTTAAATGTCTAAGCTTGCCTTCTGGGCAGAAATTAAGTCCCTTCCTGGAATGAGATTAGATCAACACTTCACAAAGATCATTTTAGTTCTTTGTAACCTTAAATGAAGTAAGCTAATAAAGCATTAAATTAGCATGTTGTAAAACTTCCTGAAGTTTTAATATGCTTTTAAGCGTCAGCTTTGAGCTTAATATCTTTAAAGCTGAAGTCAAAATAAATGTCTTTCAGTTGATGAAATGGAGATGAGGCAGCATTTTGTCAAAGTTAACAAAATGCATCACATCTGAATTATAAAGTATAGATGATCTAATAATTTCCATGTAGATGTATTTACCCAGACATGGATTTTTCTTTAGTCAGTAACCCTGGAGTCTTTAGAGCACAAATATTCTTCATCTCAAAATGTTTTCCCTATGACATTTTCCTTCAGACTTAGCTCAATTATTGTTACATAAATTAAACACTTCATTCACATTCACCGGAGTGAAAATGTAGAAATGATTATAATGATAACTAGCATTTGTTTTGAGTTTCAGAGTTTACAAAGAGCTTCTAAGTTCACTTTCTCACTTGATCTTTATGGAAACTGGTAAGGTAGACAACCCTCATTATCCTTGTTACCTGGAGGCCCTGGGGCTTAGGGAGACTGCCTGACCTCTTCAAGGTCATAAAGGTGCTATTTTTTCTTACTCCATACTTGTCATGTAAAAAATTATATTGTAGACAATGTAAGGGATGAACTTAAGAAAATAAATTCCTCTAGGGAATTAAATCGTTTCATTAACTGCAGTGCATAAAAAAAGGAAAAGTGTTTCCAAACTCATATACAATTGCTTATAGTAATGTTCTGCACATCTAATATTGGAAGTATAATTTTTAACGTAGTGGAATGTTCTAAGTCAGCACTGTCCAATGGAACTTTGTGTGATGATGGAAATGTTCTCTCTGTGCTGACCAATTACCGAGCAATGTTAATATGGCCAGGGAGACTAAATTTTTTTATTTAGTCTTTTTTACTTTATTTTAATATTTGTTACCATTTAAATTTCATTTAAATTTCAAAAGCCACATGTAGCCAGTCGTCATTGGATAGTGCTGTTATAGAAAACAGGAATTTATCACTAAATGTTAAACCCGACTTTTTAAAAAATTTCTTTGGTTTCGTTTTGCTTTTTTGTTTTTGTTTTTCTAGACAGCGTCTCACTTTGTTGCCCAGGCTAGAGGACAGTGGCATCAGCCTGGCTCACAGCAACCTCGAACTCCTGGGTTCAAGTGATCCTCCTGTCTCAGCCTCTCAAGTCGCTGGGACTACACGTGCAGGCCTCAACACCTGGCTATTTTTTCTATTTTTAGTAGAAACAGGGCTCTCTCTTGTTCAGACTGGTCTTGAACTCCTGAGCTGAAGTGATCCTCCTGCCTCAGTCTCCCAGAATGCTAAGATTACAGGTGTAAGCCACCATCCCTGACCTAAACCCATCTTCTAAATGGTAGGGTTTGTAAATTAAAAATACCTTCTAATTACTTTAATTTGATATTAAGTTAAACGCAAGATTTCTGTTTTAATAGTACTTTCAACCCAGAGACAATCTTCACGTGTCTTTATACATATTCATTGTTGCATTATTTTAGTATTTTAAACCACTTTCAATGCCTACATTCTACTTGATATTGCCTTACTTCAGAGATAACCAAGTGTAGTGATGAGAAACACTCACATCTGGGTGCTTAAGGCTATCCCCCAGGTCCACCCAAATCAATTCGGATTTAATTTTAATATTGGGATATCCTATTATAGTTATTGGAGAGAAAAAGGAACTTTGCAACCAAAAAGACATTTGAAGGCAAATGCACATATTGGATGCAATAAGTGGGGCTTGCTGCCTTTCAATTCCAGATTTCTGTTCATGTTCTCTCTTCAAGAATAGTAATGATGATGATGGTGATCTTGTTAATAATAATAATGATACCTAAGAGTTATGCTAATGCTGCTTCTGGGTCAGACACTAGGCAAAATACTTTCTCTGCATAAATTCAGGCAATCATCACAACAGTCCCATACGAGAGGTTCTATTATATTTATTTAGCAAATGAGGCAACTTGGTTAAGTTACTTGTCCAAGGTTATGCAGCCAAGACAGTGGCTTCAGTCTCTGCTCATAAACACCTACCAGACTGCCTATCCTGGAGCTTACTCTAGAGCTTAATTTTTGTTTTACCTTTTCTAAAATGGGAAAGCTATATATTCTTTCTGATACATTCAAAGAGGAATCCTATTCCTCCCTTGACATGTATATACCAGACTTACTCTAATTCAGTTTCCTGTTCATTTTAAGAGTATCATTCTCTTCCTTTAAGGTTGTAAATAAAATGTTTGTGTGTGTGTATGTGTGTGTGTTTTAATTAGTGCAGTTTTATTAATTGGAGGGGATACATACAGGTTGATACTATGACTGGCTGAAAGTCTTCTGTGATTTAGAGGTCTCACTCAAATGAAGATTATCAATAATAATTCTGTTAGTGGGGAAGGCAGAAGCACAGAACTAACGCTACTTTCCTTGTTTGGTATTATTTAATAACAGAGTAAGATGGTAATACTCCCCAAGTCTCAGACACCTGCAGTATGCCAAGCACCCTGCATTTAATGCCCCCTGGAATCCTTTAAAGTTGTACGGGTGTTATTATACAGGGTGGTTATAAAGTTCGTGTGCAATTTAAAATAGTCAACAATTTTAAATTACACACAAACTTTACATTTTAAATTGCACACAAACTGTGTGGACACCCTATATAGTAGTTGAGAAAACCGAGGGTCAGGAGTTAGAAATTTTCCTGAAGCTGTAAAGAAAGTGAATGGAAGAATGAAAAGTGAGCTCTCCGTGACTCTAAACCCCAAATCTTTTCTGTTACACACATATGTGTTATACATCCTTTCCCTGTCTATATGCTACATTTCTGTGTAGACCCCATTCTGTGGACAGATCAAAATTAGTAGTCATATTTTGAACTTATTTGCCATTGAATCTATAAAAAGTATAAATACAGAGTGTGTATGTGTCTGTGTGTGTATATACATGATTCTGTCCTCGTATTAAACGAAAAAATAAATTTCAACCTCAAAAATCTCAACATCTTAATTCTCCTTTCCTCTTAAAAGTTCTCCATGACATTCTGATTCTGGAAGAATTTAGAAAACAGAGAGGCTGTTACATATTCATTCCTTATTATTCGAATGAAGTATTATTTTAAATACTGAATTAGATCATCTCTCTGCTTTGCAAATTGTATGGTCAGACCCAGTTCCACAGAGGAGAGACAATTCTTAATATTGGTGTTCTGTAGCTTCCCAAATTACTGAATTAGTTTAGAACAAAGTCTTTGTTAGTTGCTATGTTCAAATGTTATATACTCATCCATCTAGGCTATTTTAGGATTTTATTGAATTTTATTTTCTTTCTCAATAACCGCTCGGTATTCAGTATATCGAATCGCCACATAAATTAACTTTTGTGAAAATACAGGCCCTTTCCTGGATTTTTAAAGCATATTACTAAAAAGTTTGAGACAGAAACAGAGAGTATGTGTTTATTCACATATCAACATTTTTGGATTTGGGGTCATGCTACTATTTCTGTCACATTGAATTAATGTATATTATGTTTGTAAAGTAAAACACTGTCTTTTATCTTTAAAGGTGAAAACTTGGATTTTATTATATAATTAGCACATATTTTTAATTTTTATCATAAAATACATGCAAATGTAAAAATTCCATTGGTGTTGTCCAGTGGAAACATGATGTCAGCCAAATATGTAGTTTTAAATTTTCTATTAGATAGTTTAGGCAAAGTAGAAAGAAATAGAGAAATTAATTTATTTCATTTAACCCAGTATATCCAAAATACAATGATTTAAACATGTAAGCAATATACAATATACCAATTACATATCTAACATTTTTCAATACTCTCTGAAATCTAGTGTGTATTTTCCACTGAAAGCACATTTCAATTAACATCAGTCACATTTCAAGTGCTCAGTAGCCACAGGTGACTAGTGGCTACCATATTGGACAACACAGATTTAAAGAATAATGTAAACACCTGTGTTCCAACCTTCTGAGTTAAAAATTTGAATACCATCAGTATCTTGGAAAAATCCCCTGGGCTCCCCTGGCTCATCATCTCCCTTCCCTCCCTGGCCAAAGATAACTACCCTGTTTTCCCGAAAATAAGACAGTGTCTTATTTTAAGGTGTGTTCCCAAAGATGTGCTAGGTCTTATTTTCAGGGGACGTCTTACCTTTCCTGTAAGTAGGTCTTGTTTTCGGGGAAACAGGTATCTTGACTTTCTATTAAGTTTTTCTCACACTTTAAAAAATATTTTCACCACCTGTACCTCTATCTCTAAACAATAGCTTTGTTTTGTTTTACCTAGATTTGACTCACTTTATTTGTAGTCTTCTCTGTATTTTGTCTCTCAATACTATGTTTGACATATTTATTGTACAGATCCATAGACAAGTAGATTGTTTCTCTGTTTTTGTTACTCACAAACTCCATTACACGGGCATTCTCATACATGTCTTCTGATACATGTGTAAAAACTTCTCAAGAATATATATTTGCTAGTAGAATCGTCAGGCCATAGGATCTGCACAGAGAAATGGAAACGATTAATTGGTAGGGCACACAAATTTGCTATCTTAAGCAATCCACATTTACGGCTTTGACTAAATTACAAAATACTTTATTGGAGCTAAAGTGAGCTAAGGGTTTGTTTGTTTCTTTCTTTCTTTGTTTAGAGATAGAGTCTCACTTTGTCGCCCTTGGTAGAGTGCCGTGGCATCATAGCTCACAACAGTCTCAAATTCGTGGGCTGCAGGGGTTCTCTTGCCTCAGCCTCCCAAATAGCTGGAACTGTAGATGCCCACCACAATGCCTGGCTATTTTTAGAGATGGGATCTGGCTCTTGCCCAGGCTGATCTCTCTCGAACTCTTGCGCTCAGGGGATCCACCAGCCTCAGCCTCGCAGAGTGCTAGGATTACAGGCGCAAGCCATTGCACTAAGGCAGGTTATATTTTCTCAAATAAGCAAAGATTACACTTCTCAATCAATTCAGTTAACTTTGGGTATATCAAACTATATAACTAATTGCTAAATAGTTATATATTAGTATTCTGTTTACATATAAAAAATTCAAAATATCCATGGGGGATAAACACCCATGGGGTGGCTTAAACAACAAGGGTTTATTTCTCACAGTTCTAGAAAGTTGGAAATCTGAGATTAAGGTGTCAGCAGGGTTGATTTCTTTTTCTTTTTTTTTTCTGAAAGTTTTATTGAGTAAAATATACTTACTGGTGAGGCCTCTGTCCTTGGTTTGCAGATGGCTGTCTTCTTACTGTGTCCTCACATGGCTTTTCCTCTGCGTGTGTGCATCCCTGTGACCGTTCCTATCTTTATAAGGACATTGTTAATGTTGGATTCAGGACCCACCTACATGGTCTTATTGAACTTTAATTACTTCTTTAAAGGCTCTACCTCCAAAAACAGTCACTTTAGGGGTTAAGGCTTCAGCATATGAATTGGGGTGGAGGGGACATAATTGGTTTCATAACAGTGTTTATATGCTGAAGATAGTCTTTAATTAATTCATTACCTAGTTAATTAATATTACTTTACTAAGACTGTCTTTTGGATGGAGGATGAAACCAAGGATATAAGAAGGGTGGGTGAATTTCTCTTCAGTGTGAAATTGGTGTGGAAATTGGGATGGCCCAGCATGATATTTAATCAAATACTCTTTGGGGACAAGTAGTTGAATCACTATGAGAGAAGGTTTAAAAGAAAACAAGTTGTAATTGCAACTCTTGATTAAAAGAAACCCAGGCTTTGTTGATGTGCCAATAAAATGAATAACTGTCTTTAATATACACAGTAAAGCAACAGATTCAATCTACTATTATGATAATCTGGTAAATTTTAAAGCCTTATGAGTTAGAAGAACCACCATGCTTTATTTGCCCACCATAAAAGTGAGTTCACAGGGAAAATAAACATTTACAAAAAAGTGCCTGTATTTCAGGATTTGTGCTCAACATTTAATGTCTATAATTTCTCAGAATTCTTACCCCTTGAGAATTCAGTCAGACTGAGCCCATCTAACAGATGAGAATTCTGAGATCAAACAAGCTAAAATAAGTTTGCTAAAGACAGACAAATAGAGTTGAGATAATTCTCTTTGAATGTAAAATTTTCAAAAAGTAGAATTATCATTTTAGTCTCAGGATCTACCATCTCAGAGTTGAAAATATGATTTAGGACCAGGTGCAGTGGCTTATGCCTGTAATCTCAGCACCTTGGGAGCCTGAAGCAGGAAGTTCTCTTGAGGCCTGAATTCAAGACCAGGTTAGGTAACACAGTAAGCCCCCATATCTACAAATTAAAAAAAAAAAATTAGCCTGAAATGGTGATAGTCTCAGCTACTCAGAAAGCTGAGGTAGGAGCTCTAATTAAGCCACTGCACTCCAGACTGGGTGACAGAGAGATCCTCTGTCCCTTAAAAAAGAAAAAAAAAAAAAAAGAAAATATGACTTAGGAGAAAATTCACTGGATGTACTTTCACTGAGATGAGACAAATTTCAGTATGTTAGATGAGGAGTTTTAGAACAAATAATTATTTTACAAGCTTTAAAATATATGCAAGAAAGATATAAGTAAAATTATAATCATACTTGACCAAAACATAAAGAAATACCTCAAACATTACAAAGCACCGAGATTACTAATAAATAATCTTGAATATATTAGACCACAATGCTTTGTGAGAGCTCTTTAACATTTTAGAATTGGAATTTTAACATAAGGCCTTTTAAAAAACAATCTTTTGTTTTAAAATCAAAGATTATCTTGTCAATTTTGTCAAATAGCTTTTTGATGTACTGAGAAATTATGAAATTAGTCAATAAGCCAAATAAAAGAAATTATGTAGCTCAAGATAATTAAATTTTTAGATGTTTGGTTTTAGAAATGTATTCATTCTGATACAGCACATGGTAATCTAGTGAGCCCAGAAAAAAAACGCATTTCTTTTTAAGTCAAAGAGAGCAATTTGATTAAGCAAACTGCATAAATAAAATAATGAATGTACTTTCTCATCAAAAGAGAACCCACATAATAATTTTTGAAATTATTTGTGCTTTGCAAAAGAAAAATGAGGACTTCACAGGTTAAAAAACAAATAATTTATGTCTTCAAAAAGCAAGATTAATATAGTTTTACCATTTTTTTGTAAGAAAACCTATATTTAGGTTAAGATTTTTCAAGGTGGGACCACACCTATGGTACATCTTACAAGGATACATGTGAAACTCAGTAAATGTAGAATATAAATGTCTTAACACAATAACTAAGAAAATGCCAGGAAGGCTATGTTAACCAGTGTGATGAAAATATGTCAAATGGTATATAAAACCAGTGTTTTGTGCCCCATGATTGCATTAATGTACACAGCTATGATTTAATAAAAATAAATAAAATAAAAAAAGAAAAATTAGAAGCTGGCTCTTGTAAGAATAAGCAAGCATCATTTAAATAAAATCTGTTTCTCTAAGGGTTAATTCAGTCATTCGGACTTCACCCTACTATTAGGAGGCGATTATGTGCTCTGTATACAGTAGGGAGACTGAAATAGTTAAATGCAACTCACGGAAGTCCCTAGAAAAGCCATGATTTAAATTATAGAAGTATGCAATAAGTGCTAAAATTGTACTTAGAGCCATGGTAGGAGCTACAAAACCGGCCCATGGTAATAGCTTCTTCTCTTATAGAGCCTGTCTTGGGAAAGATTTATGTGTATGAAGCAGGTAACATTACATACCTGTGGGGCTGTATATGCTGAAGTAAATGGAACAATAAGTGTCATCATGTTTTACAAAAGGAAGAGATCATGATGACAAGTAACAGTTAAGGAATGCTCTCTAGAAGGAGTAAAATTGCAACTGGCCTGGGGTTGTAAGCAGACTTTATAGATACAGCAGTGTCGTTTCCAAATAACGCTGGGTGCTTAGATATACAAATTCCCAGCCTCTGCCCAAATGGGCCTTGTGACGAAAGGAGAAAAGTAGCTTGAGCTTCCGCGCAAGGGCTATGAGTGGTATATGGTGTAGCCAAGCAGTGACCAGAGTGGCAGGTTCATGTGGAGGGACAAAAGAGGACGCTTAGAGGATGAATACACATTTACCATGGGAGGGGGTGCTAGTCTGGGGAGCCTGGATGTCAACTTCCAGGCAGAAAAGGAACCACTGAATGCTTTTGAAAAGGGATCTGATGGGAGGAAAACGATGCTCTTAGGGCGATTTGATCTATGGGCATTAAGCATGCTGACTGATTTAGTTATGTACCCTGAGATTAAGAAATGAGGGGAAAGGATTTCTGTCTGGGACAAAACAGGAAGAAGCCAAGCTGAAATTTTTCCAGGACTATAAATTCTGTGAGGCTAGACTGTCTGTCATGTTCATGGGTATACAGCACAAGAAACAGGTATACAATAAATATTTGTCGAATAGATGGATGGAGGGGTTTCTATATAAAATCTAATATTATATACTATTAGAATGGGGAAAAAAGCATGGCATTATGCTAGCAGAAATGTCACTTGATACTGAGGATGAAACATGTTCAAGATTTTGCAAAGCCATCCACCCAAAGAAACATTCAGTTACTTCCCAATAATGTTGAGGGATGTTCTGTCTGCTTCTACCCTATCACACACTGAGCTGAGTAAGGTAAAAAAAAGTCACATGCAACAAAAATGCAAGAAGGTTTTTCTGAAAGACGCCACTCCAGAAAGTCAGTCTGCCTTTGCTTTATCCTGTCCTCTTGTGTTTTGTTGTTGTTGTTGTTGTAGTGGTGGTGGTGGTGGTTTGTTTTTTGTTTTTGTTTGTTTTTGTTTTTTTGATTAAGCAAACTGCATAAATAAGAGTCTCACTATGTCGCCCTTGGTAGAGTTCTGTAGCATCACAGCTCACAGCAACCTCATACTCCTAGGCTTAAGCGATTCCCTTGCCTCAGCCTCCCAAGTAGTTGGGACTGCAGGCACCTGCCACAACACACCGCTATTTTTTTGTTTGCAGTTATCATTGTTGTTTACTGCCCCAGCCCTAGGCTGGGCTCGAACTGGCAGCCTCAGTGTCTGTGGCCAGCACCCTACCCACTGAGCATGGGCACCGCCCATCCTGTCCTCTCGGAATACAGTTCCTGTTACCACCTCGGGGCCAGTTCCTTGTGAGGCCAACATTCACTTCACGTCTCATGTACCCACCTTCATCATCCTCTATGAGACCCCTTCAAAATGTTAATCTGAAATTCTGAAGGAGTATTGTACTGCTGAATCAATTATTCCATCTAAGAAATTGCATCCATGCATAACACATTTATTTTGAAACCTCATTTAATGCAAGAGTTAAAATTAAAATGCTGAAACACTCAGTGTTAAGCCTCGCCTATCTGGAAAACTGTACTATCTGAGAGAGGCAGATAACCACGATTGTGCTGCAATAGGCAATTAGTGCGGACATGCAGGCTCTATAAATTTTACAGAGCTTTAAATGCACAAGGATGTCCCCTCCTACCTTTTTTTTTTTTTTGCATCACAAGTGGGTATGCTTCATTAAAGAGGTGAAAGGCACAGAATTAGGGATGCTAGACTCATAGACTTAATCATTTTGCTGCAGTTAACAAATTTTAGCAGAGTGTACATTTTAAGGGTGAGAAAGCAATGCATGATATTTCAATAAAGTGTTCCTTGTCCCCTTCCCCTTCTTTCCTGTTGCACATCTCTCCATCTTAATTTGCATCCAAATTTCTCTCCCAGTTTACATTCCTTTTTGTAAAATCTGATGACAGTGACGATGTTTATTGACCTGAAATGCATCACAAAACATTGGTAATACTTTAAGCAAGGCTCCCCAAACTCCCATTTGCCTCTTACGTCTCCCTCGCATGTGCCCCTTTTTGAAGACAATGCAACATTTTAACCCATTTTTTATTGTGTTTCCAAATTATTTTAAAAAGGCAATTGTATCTCCCTGTTTACTCTTCAGTTGCTAATCAGTAATGACTGTTTGTTCAAACAATGACCAATCAGAAAACATGAAGGAGGTTTCCAGACATATCTGAGAACAAACTCTTTAGAGAAAGCAGATGTATGACATGGGACTTCAGTGCAAAAATATCCCCAAGCTTTTTATGACGATACTTTTATTCAGTGACTTGTTCTGTTGACATCTTTATTCGGCGCTAAGTTATTATTTACAACTATTTATCCCAGTTCTTTTCTAAAGCCTTGGATCTTCACTTTGCATCTATGTTTAAAGAAATGTGTTTGGTTTTCTTCTCAGAGTCCAGGGCTGAAGGCTGTGGTTTCTAGGACACCACATGGTGCAGGTGACAGGAAGGGGTGGGGCTAGAGCTGGGTTTTTCCACGGACAGGTGTTGTTATAAAACAAACCTATGAGCTCTTTGAGTCCACTACGTACATGTTTTCAAATCATATATTAGTTCCAAAATTTGGCTCTCCTAGGTTCACTAGGTCAAGCTTCCTAACTTTACTGTGTCTCTAAAATGCTCATCTATAAAATGAGGAAATCAATACCTTTCATCCCTTAGGACTGTTGTGACAATTACATGATATATAATTTATAGTGCCTCAAATAATGGCCAATACATCCTGGTCACCTCAACCACCAGTAGCCTTCCCTTACTTCAAGTAAGCAAAGGGACACAAAGGATCTGAAGGTAGATGTCTCAGAGCTGCTCATTCAAATGGCCTTTCCCCTCAGTCGCAGTCACTGACTCTTCAGTTCTAGGAAGGATAAAAAGCATCTCACAGTTGACTGTATATTAGAAGTCACCAGTCAACAGCAGCTCTTTTTCTTTAATCACTAAGTATATTGTGAGCTTCCTCCTTGTAGCTCCATTGCCCAAATCCTCCCTGGATCTGACACCTAGCAGGGCACTCTGATTGTATACCTTTCAGTACAGCTTTATAGAAATGATTTCCCTGAAAAGTTATGTTCTTTCTTCTTTTCAAATGCAAAGATATATAATCTTAGGATTCAGAGGATATTTGCTGGATATCATTTCTGGGTTATAGCCCCCACTCCCTGGTTCTCCCCTCACCACTGCTCAGTTTTAACTTTCCTTTTTTTTTTTTTTTTTTTGAGACAGAGTCTCACTATGTGACCCTGGGTAGAGTGCCTTGGCATCACAGCTCACAGCAACCTCAAACTCTTGGGCTCAAGCGATTCTCTTGCCTCAGCTTCCCAAGTAGCTGGGACTACAGGTGCCCACTGCAACACCAGCTATTTTTTTGTTGTTGCAGTTGTCATTGTTGTTTTTAGCAGCCCTGAGCCAGGTTCGAACCTGCCTGCCTTGGTGTATGTGGCTGGCGTCCTAACCACTGAGCTGTGGGCACCAAGCCAACTTTCTATTTCTTAACCTGTATTATTTTCATCTCTGCACTCATCACTACCTAACATTATATGTTCCATATTTGTTTTTAATGAACAGGGACAAAGCCTCCTTCACTGCTGTGTTCTAAGCCACGGAACGCTTCTAGGAATTCAATGAGCGTTTGCGGAATGAACACATAGAATGTAAAATGCTTTCTCACATCTACCGTTGTAATTTCATTACCTTTCTGTGTTTTACGTGTAAGTCAATAATTGCAATGTGCCTGTACTAGAAGTATAGAAATTATAGAAATTTCTATAACTGGAATTTAGAGAATGAATGGAACTAAGAATAACAATAATGGTAGTAGCGTAGAGGCTTTATTGAACGCTTATTGGGTGTCACACACTGGCCCAAGTGCTTGTCTCGTTTCATTTAATTCTGAAACCAACCCTAAAATATACTTATTATTATCATCTTCATGCTACAGGTTAGGATACTGAAGAACATAAAGTTTAAATTACTTGAAAAAAATAAATACGTAAACTCACATAGGCAAGCTTCTCCTACCAGAGACACAGGGAGTTAAATATCTATGCCTAAAACCATACAGCAAGATGCTGTGAGAGCTAGGATTATAATCCAGCTCACCTGATAAGCTCACCCAGCCTCTTCTGTACTGTCTGTGTCATACCTGTGTCCTTGGTGACTAAGTCCAGGGTGCATTTTAGCATATTTGAAAATACCACAATGACTCTACATGGGGTTTTGAAGAAGATAAACAGTATAAAACAGAGCCAGGCCATGTTATTAAATATCGCCAAATTCAAATGTTAATTGTTTTCTATTTAAGAATGAGTGGGGTTACTGAGTCATACAGATGGAATTTGAACTGCAGAAAAGTAGCATAATACTAAAATCCCGTTTATCAAACCATTTTACAGAAACGTAGAGGTTTCATCTGGCAGATATTTACTGAGAATCTGCATGTGTTGTACGCTCTAAAAATGCTAATGATAAAACTGTAATCAAAATAGAGCATCATAATCAGGGTTAGCACACAGATATGTGAAATCATCACTGAAAATCAGAGTCCCAAGTTCTACATTTCAGAAGAACACAGAAGGATCTGGAAGTAGGAAGTACAGTAGAGGGTGGAGACCAGGATATGAGTTCAAAGACTTCTTGTGGAAGATGTTAACCTAATACCTCATCTCTGCCAGGCACTGATCAAAGTGCTAGAGAGAGAAAGATGAGCTAGGTTTTGCCTCTGTCCTCAAGGCTGGTGCCGTTTGGAGAGGAGAGCTGGGTGATACCCAGTTCTCACACAGGGGAATCCACGCTATAATAAAAATACACAGGAAGAGCTAGACAGCATTGGGGCAGGTGCTATGATTGGAAACAGAACATTTGGGAAAGATTTCACTCGGGTGGTGCCATCTTCATCTAGATCTTAAAATAGATGAGTAAGGGTTATCCAGAAGCCGGAAAGAAATGGAAGAGTTTTCAGAACAACAAGTGCAAGGACATTTAGGTGAGACAGAACATAATAGAAGCCCCAGCTCCTTGACTTACTGCTTTCCATTCGGCTAAAACAAAGGTGCTTCTCTTTATCTAAAATCTCATTGCTGCCGATTGGTTAACAGAAGGTCACTTAATGTATCTCTAAACTAAAGGATTTCATGAATTAAATTACAAAATATCCAATAGGCCAAAAAACCACTGCCTTCTTGTGCTGACATCACTAACAGCACGAGCACCTGCTGCTCAGGCCAGCTGGAAGGTTGGGCGTTGCTGCCCAGGTAATGGTCACCAACTGCTGTCCTGCCAGGAGTAGCTTTGCCAGGTCCCACAAGCAAAATCTTAATGTTCCACCAGCATCTAATGAGAATTACAGTCATTAGTTAAATAAAAGAACCATTAGGTAAGGAGCAGAATGAACAACACATAATCCATCAATTTGCTGAATGTTGTCAGATGGTTGCTGGGCGCAGGGCAGCTGTGCATCCAGTAAACAGGGAGAGTATTTATGTCCTGTGCCTTATGTACTTGTTTCTCTAATCCAAGGGCATGATAGTATAAGCTGTTATAATAAGGTGTCTAGCAGTGAAGTTGTCTTGAAATCCAATAGTGAGTTGAAGGGAAGTTTTAAATAATGCAAATAATAGAGAATAATTACTTTGTACCTAGAGTAGTTGTTCTCAGTGAGAGCTCCCCCAACCAGCAGGATTAGCATTGCTTGGGACTTACTCCTGCCTAGATCTCCTGACTCATATACTCTGGGAGTGGGGCCCAGCAGTCTGTGTTTTGACCAGCCCTCCACATGCCTTAAGTTTGAGAACACCGAAATTAGAGTACTAAGACTGAAGAGCCAACATGGTTAGCGTCACCTGAGAGCCTGTGACAACTACGAATTCTTGGCCCCACCCCAAGCCTACTAAGTCAGAATCTTTGGGGTAGGGCCAAGGAAACTGCGGTTTAACAAGATCTCCAAGTGATTTTTATTCATGTCCAATGTGAGAAGCATCAATGGATCAAACCACTGGTTCTCACACTTGATTGCATATTTGAATCAGCTGGGGAGACCATTGACCTATGTCAGGCCCAGATCACACGTAAGACCAACTGAATCAGAACCTATGGGGGTAATCCCCAGACATCAGTATTGTTAAATGTTCCTTAAGTGATCTGAGAGTGTAGCTAAGCTTGATGGTCACTGTTCCAGAATGGAAAGCCTAAGATGTTTGAGAGTATGTAAAGACCTTAGGCAAAACACAGATTGTTACGAATTACCACCTCCACAAAAGAAAGACATGCCTCAGATATTCTAGCTTTGTGATTTGATTCTGCCTTTAGTAATCTTGACTTGTTTTAAGCATGCATAGTAGTATTAATGAGTCTTACTACTAATATATTACACTAAAATTTGCCCTCTAACTAAGTAGGTCTAAACTTTTTGATTTTTAATATCTTTCCAAACTAGAACTTACCAAACATTTTTTTTTTCCCATTTTTTTTTTTTTTATTGTTGGGGATTCATTGAGGGTACAATAAGCCAGTTACACTGATTACAATTGTTAGGTAAAGTCCCTCTTGCAATCATGTCTTGCCCCCATAAAGTGTGACACACACTAAGGCCCCACCCCCCTCCCTCCATCCCTCTTTCTGCTTCCCCCCCATGACCTTAATTGTCATTAATTGTCCTCATATCAAGATTGAGTACATAGGATTCATGCTTCTCCATTCTTGTGATGCTTTACTAAGAATAATGTCTTCCACTTCCATCCAGGTTAATACGAAGGATGTAAAGTCTCCATTTTTTTTAATGGCTGAATAGTATTCCATGGTATACATATACCACAGCTTGTTAATCCATTCCTGGGTTGGTGGGCATTTAGGCTGTTTCCACATTTTGGCGATTGTAAATTGAGCTGCAATAAACAGTCTAGTACAAGTGTCCTTATGATAAAAGGATTTCTTTCCTTCTGGGTAGATGCCCAGTAATGGGATTGCAGGATCGAATGGGAGGTCTAGGTTGAGTGCTTTGAGGTTTCTCCATACTTCCTTCCAGAAAGGTTGTACTAGTTTGCAGTCCCACCAGCAATGTAAAAGTGTTCCCTTCTCTCCACATCCACGCCAGCATCTGCAGTTTTGAGATTTTGTGATGTGGGCCATTCTCACTGGGGTTAGATGATATCTCAGGGATGTTTTGATTTGCATTTCTCTAATATATAGAGATGATGAACATTTTTTCATGTGTTTGTTAGCCATTCGTCTGTCGTCTTTAGAGAAAGTTCTATTCATGTCTCTTGCCCATTGATATAAGGGATTGTTGGCTTTTTTCATGTGGATTAATTTGAGTTCTCTATAGATCCTGGTTATCAAGCTTTTGTCTGATTGAAAATATGCAAATATCCTTTCCCATTGTGTGGGTTGTCTCTTTGCTTTGGTTATTGTCTCCTTAGCTGTACAGAAGCTTTTCAGTTTAATGAAGTCCCATTTGTTTATTTTTGTTGTTGTTGCAATTGCCATGGCAGTCCTCTTCATGAAGTCTTCCCCCAGGCCAATATCTTCCAGTGTTTTGCCTATGCTTTCTTGGAGGATTTTTATTGTTTCGTGCCTTAAATTTAAGTCCTTTATCCATCTTGAATCAATTTTTGTGAGTGGGGAAAGGTGTGGGTCCAGTTTCAGTCTTTTACATGTAGACATCCAGTTCTCCCAACACCATTTATTGAATAGGGAGTTTTTCCCCCAAGGTAAGTTCTTGTTTGGTTTATCGAAGATTAGGTGGTTGTAAGATGTTAGTTTCATTTCTTGGTGTTCAATTCGATTCCAAGTGTCTATGTCTCTGTTTTTGTGCCAGTACCATGCTGTCTTGAGCACTATGGCTTTGTAGTACAGACTAAAATCTGGTATGCTGATGCCCCCAGCTTTATTTTTGTTACTAAGAACTGCCTTAGCTATACGGGGTTTTTTCTGGTTCCATACAAAACGCAGAATCATTTTTTCCAAATCTTGAAAGTACGATGTAGGTACTTTGATAGGAATGGCATTGCATAGGTAGATTGCTTTGGGAAGTATAGACATTTTAACAATGTTGATTCTTCCCATCCATGAGCATGGTATGTTCTTCCATTTGTTAATATCCTCTGCTATTTCCTTTCTGAGGAGTTCATAGTTTTCTTTATAGAGGTCCTTCACCTCCTTCGTTAGGTATATTCCTAGGTATTTCATTTTCTTTGAAACTATGGTGAAGGGAGTTGTGTCCTTAATTAGCTTCTCATCTTGACTGTTATTGGTGTATAAAAAGGCTACTGACTTGTGGACATTGATTTTATATCCTGAAACATTACTGTATTTTTTGATGACTTCTAGGAGTCTTGTGGTTGAGTCTTTGGGGTTCTCTAAGTATAAGATCATGTCGTCAGCAAAGAGGGAGAGTTTGACCTCCTCTGCTCCCATTTGGATTCCCTTGATTTCCTTGTCTTGCCTAATTGTATTGGCTAGAACTTCCAGCACTATGTTGAATAGTAAAGGTGACAGAGGACAACCTTGTCTGGTTCCAGTTCTAAGAGGAAAAGCTTTCAGTTTAACTCCATTCAGTAAAATATTGGCTGTGGGTTTGTCATAGATAGCTTCAATCAGTTTTAGAAATGTGCCACCTATGCCTATACTCTTCAGTGTTCTAATTAGAAAAGGATGCTGGATTTTATCAAATGCTTTTTCTGCATCTATTGAGAGGATCATGTGATCTTTATTTTTGCCTCTGTTGATATGGTGGATAACGTTTATGGACTTGCGTATGTTAAACCAGCCTTGCATCCCTGGGATGAAGCCTACTTGATCATGATGAATGACTTTTTTGATGATAAGCTGTAATCTATTGGCTAGGATTTTGTTGAGAATTTTTCCATCTATATTCATGAGTGAGATTGGTCTGAAATTCTCCTTTTTGTTCGGGTCTTTTCCTGGTTTTGGTATCAGGGTGATGTTTGCTTCATAGAATGTGTTGGGGAAGATTCCTTCTTCCTCAATTTTTTGGAATAATTTCTGCAGTACAGGAATAAGCTCTTCCTTGAAGGTTTGATAGAATTCTGCAGTGAAGCCATCTGGACCAGGGCATTTTTTAGTTGGAAGCTTTTTTATTGTTTCTTTGATCTCAGTGCTTGAAATTGGTCTGTTCAGGAGGTCTATTTCTTCCTGGCTAAGTCTAGGGAGAGGGTGTGATTCCAAATATTGATCCATTTCCTTCACATTGTCAAATTTCTGGGCATAGAGTTTCTGGTAGTATTCAGAGATGATCTCTTGTATCTCTGTGGGATCAGTTGTTATTTCCCCTTTATCGTTTCTGATTGAGGTTACTAGAGATTTTACTTTTCTATTTCTAGTAAGTCTGGCCAATGGTTTATCTATTTTATTTATTTTTTCAAAAAACCAACTCCTTGTTTCATTAATTTTCTGAATGATTCTTTTGTTTTCAATTTCATTGATCTCTGATTTGATTTTGGATATTTCTTTTCTTCTACTGAGTTTAGGCTTAGATTGTTCTTCTTTTTCCAATTCCATAAGATCTCTTGTGAGACTGTTGATGTGCTCTCTTTCTGTTTTTCGAATGTAGGCATCTAAAGCGATGAATTTTCCTCTCAAAACTGCTTTTGCAGTATCCCACAGGTTTTGGTAGCTTGTGTCTTCATTGTTGTTATGCTTAAGGAAGTTAATGATTTCCTGTTTTATTTCTTCCTGCACCCATCTGTTAATCAACAGAAGATCGTTTAATTTCCATGCCTTTGGGTGGGGTCGAGCATTTTTGTTAGAGTTGAGTTCCACCTTTAGTGCCTTATGGTCTGAAAAGATACAAGGTAAAATTTCGATTCTTTTGATTCTGTTGATATTTGTTTTGTGTCCCAGGATATGATCAATTTTGGAGAATGTTCCATGGGGTGATGAGAAGAATGTATATTCTTTATCTTTGGGATGGAGTGTTCTATATGCGTCTATCAAGCATAGTTGTTCTAGGGTCTCATTTAAATCTCTTATATCTTTGTTTAATTTCTGTTTAGAGGATCTGTCCAACTCTGTAAGAGGTGTGTTAAAGTCCCCTGTTATGATGGTATTATCAGATATCATATTGCTCAGACTGAGTAAGGTCTGCTTCAAGAATCTGGGAGCATTTAAATTGGGTGCATAAATATTTAGAATTGAAATGTCTTCTTGTTGTAGTTTTCCCTTGACCAATATAAAGTGACCATCTTTGTCTTTTTTGACTTTAGTTGCTTTAAATCCACATGTATCTGAAAATAAGATTGCAACTCCTCTTTTCTTCTGAATTCCATTTGCCTGAAAAATTGTCTTCCATCCCTTGACTCGGAGCTTTAATTTGTCTTTTGAAGCCAGGTGTGTTTCTTGCAGACAGCAAATGGATGGCTTGTGTTTTTTAATCCAGTCAGCCAATCTATGTCTCTTCAGTGGGGAATTCAAGCCATTAACATTTATGGAGATAATTGATAAGTGTGGTAGTATTCTATTCGTCTTATTTTGTGAGAGTCCATTGCTTAGTTTTATCTTTTGCATCAGTGTGGAGGTTAGGCTCTGTCCTTTGATTTCTGAGTTCTTACTTTGCTGCTGATCCATTGTGGTGGTCAGTGTGCAGAACAGGTTGAAGTATTTCCCGTAGAGCTGGTCTTGTTGTGGCGAATTTCCTCAATGTTTGTATATCCATAAATGATTTGATTTCTCCATCAATTTTGAAGCTTAGCTTAGCAGGGTACAGAATTCTGGGCTGAAAATTGTTCTGTTTAAGTAGATTAAAGGTAGATGACCATTGTCTTCTTGCTTGGAAAGTTTCATTAGAGAAGTCTGAGGTCACTCTGATGGATTTGCCCCTGTAGGTCAACTGGCGCTTACTCCTGGCAGCTTGCAGAATCTTTTCTTTTGTCTTGACTTTGGACAGGTTCATCACAATGTGTCTTGGAGAAGCTCGGTTAGAGTTGAGGCGACCTGGGGTCCGATATCCCTCTGAAAGCAGTGTGTCAGAATCTTTGGTGATGTTTGGAAAATTTTCTTTTATAATATTCTCTAGTATGGCTTCCATTCCTCTGGGGCATTCTTCTTCCCCTTCTGGAATTCCTATAACTCGTATGTTGGAACGCTTCATAAAGTCCCATAATTCTGACAGTGAACGTTCTGCTTTCTCTCTCTTCTTTTCTGCCTCTTTTACTATCTGAGTTATCTCAAGAACTTTGTCTTCTACCTCTGAAATTCTTTCTTCTGCATGGTCTAACCTGTTGCTGATACTTTCCATTGCATCTTTAAGTTCCCTGATTGACTGTTTCATTTCCTTCAGCTCTGCTATATCCTTTTTATATTCTTCATATCGTTCATCTCTGATTTGATTCTGTTTTTGGATTTCCTTTTGGTTATTTTCCACTTTATTAGCAGTTTCCTTCATTGTTTCCATCATTTCTTTCATTGTTTTCAACATGTGTATTCTAAATTCCCTTTCTGTCATTCCTAACATTTCTGTATAGGTGGAATCCTCTGCAGTAGCTACCTCATGGTCCCTTGGCGGGGTTGTTCTGGACTGGTTCTTCATGTTGCCTGGAGTTTTCTGCTGATTCTTCCTCATGAGTGATTTCTTTTATCTGTTTCCTTGCCCTAATTTTCCTTTCACTTCCTCTTGCTCTTTAAGATCTTGTGCCTGTGGAAGTTGTGGGCGGGTTTAGACGGATTGAACACACGCGACCACTTGCCGGTTTTCCACTGTTTTAGTCCTCCTCTTGGGGTCCAGAAGTCTCTCGCTGACTCCCTGTAGCCTCATAGGAGTGATGATAGGCAGTTCCCACCAGCCAGAGATGCCTGGAGTCCTATCTCCCCCGACTCACGGTGCCCAGATGCAAGGAAGCTGTTACTCGGCTGCCATCTTGCTCCGCCTCCCCAAACATTTTTTTTATTTTTTTGGAGGCAGAGTCTCACTTTGCTGCCCCTGATAGAGTGCTATGGTGTCATAGCTCACACCAACCTCAGACTCTTTGCTTAACTCATTCTCTTACCTCAGCCTCCTGAGTAGCTGGGACTATAGGCGCCCGCCACAATGCCTGACTATTGTTTTTAGAGGCGGGGGTCTCCCTCTAGTTCAGGCTGATCTCGAACTCATGAGCTTAGAAGATCAGCCCGCCTCCGCCGCCCCAAGTGCTGGGATTACAGGCATGAGCCACCGCACCCAGCCCAAATATTTTGTTAATATGCCCTACTGTGCCTCTAGGCACTTAGAGGTGCTGCTGACTGTCCTTCACACTAGAAGTGGCCATCATTACTCCATGAGTTACTTCTGGTGGCTCCTTCTCCTGAAATGATCCCCTTACCTCTTCTTCCTCTAGAGCAGTGTCTTTCAACCTTTTTTTTATCTCACGGCACACTTGAACCTATAGTTAAACTTCCACGGCAGTCTAAATTATATTGATCAAAAAAGAGAGAGAGAGAGAAAAGAATGTACTTACTGTGCTTTGAACAACTTTCAAAATTAATTTAATTAATGATGTTTAAAAATTATGTGCAGCACACCTAGATCCTCTCATGGCACACTAGTGTGCCACAGCACACTGGTTGAAAATCAGTGCTCTAGGGAGAGCCTACTTACCCCTTAAGGTAGGGGCTCTCAACTTTGCACAATGAACTTATCTGTGGGGCTCAAAAAATACTGGTGCCTGAATCCCACTTCCAGAAATTCTAGGATTCTGTGATTAAAGTGAGGACATGGGGTTTTTTTAAAAGATCCTTCCTTCCTTCCTTCCTTCCTTCTTTCCTTCCTTCCTTCCTTCCTTCCTTCGTCTCACTTTGTCACCCTTGGTAGTGTCATGCAACATCAAACTCTTGGGCTCAAGCAATCCTCTTGCCTCAGTTTTTCATTTTTAGTAGAGATGGGGGGTATCACTCTTGCTCAGGCTGGTCTCGAACTCATGGGCTCAAGAGATCTACCAGCCTCAGCCTCCCAGAGTATTTAAAGCAGGGGTCCTCAAACTGCGGCCCGCAGGCCACATGAGGCGATGTGATTGTATTTGTTCCTGTTTTGTTTTTTTTTACTTCAAAATAAGATATGCGCAGTGTGCATAGAAATTTGTTCATAGTATTTTTTGTTTTTTTTTTTTAAACTATAGTCCAGCCCTCCAATGGTCTGAGGGACAGTGAACTGGTCCCCCTGTTTAAAAAGTTTGAGGACCCCTGGTTTAAAGGATGATTTTAACAGGCAGTGAGTATAAGGCCTCAAATTCCCCCTCATTCAAGAAATGTAATTCCTCTCAGCCTTCACATTCGCCACCATCGCTGAATCCCTGCAGTAAAGAGTTGATGGTATCCAATTTAGCAAACAGTGTGTATTATTTTTGTTTAGTTTCCTCTTTATTTCAGTGCATTCAATTGTAATCACAATTTAAATTCTTTGAGAGCTGAGGCCTTGTCACATTTTTTTATTCCAGGTAGTGACTAGCACATTGTCTACTAATAAGATTTACTATTGTGGTCACTATTAAATATGAGTTGATGCCTGGAATCATGACACCATAAAAGAAGGAGAGATCTATGAAATCACCCAGGATACTACATGTGTTACCAGCAATAGTAATAGCAACTGTTTCTTGAACGCTTACTTTGTGACGCTTTCCACTGGCTTTTACTAACCACGCCAGCCCTGGGAGATAGAAGATGACGATCGTCCTTGCTTAGCAGATGAGAAAACTGTGCCATAGAGAGGTTAAGCGACTTTTTCCAGGTCATAGTCTATGATATCTAAAGGGGTTATAGTTTTTGAATGAAAATAAATCTACTATGCTAATATCGAAAAATTTATATTTGTCTTACATGCTCTCTTTGGAGGTGGCCCAAGGGGTTAATTTCTAGTACTTGGATTCCTGGATATGTATAGTTATCTTAAAAATGCTTAAGACTTGAAATCTATGATGTATCCTACACCTAACCTTAAGTATTATGTCACCTAATCTATATTAAAGGAAAAAGACCTGTATTGAAAATAAAGTGGTAACTTATTTTCACTGAAGTTATATAACATATAGTATCCACTGAGAAACATGGAAGGGTTACATAACGCTTCGCAATTAAATACACATGCAAGTTGACTATTTAACTGTTTTTTATGTGAGAATTAAAATGTTCTCTATTATGTCAGAACTTTTCATTAGGAAGCACTTTTAAAAATAGACTGATACGCAATATGATTTCCATATAGATTAAATTGAACTTGTAAATGATTCTGTAAATTACATTATAGAAAGCAAAATATATTCCAGTTAGATATTTGTCAGAATAAATCATGTATGTTTGAACAAATATTCATTGAGAAACGAAGGCAATCCTTTTATTTCAATTATCTACGATTCTTTGTCTATCTCTTCAGAAACAAAATGTCTTCTGTTTATTTCCAGTGAAACATTACTCTTCAGATCATGTAAATACAGCAACTTCCAATCCTCTTATTTCTGTTGATCTCACCACCGTTCTAATCTAGACATGATCAATATCTTATCTTCGCTGCATTTCGTAAGCATCAGGATCCAGAATAATTGACTGAGCTTTAGACAACAATAGCAAGAGAGATGTTTTCAGAAAACTCAGCAATCATCCATTTAATAAATATTCATTGAGGAAAGTACTGGCTAGGCAAGGTGGGATATACAAAAATGTATTAAATATGCCTCACGCCATCTAAGAACTTACACCTACTAGACAAGGTACATGCATAAAAATTATAATGCAGAATACAAAACTAATATGTACAGCTGAAATATTTAAATTTATAAAAAGAAATGTTAATTTCCTACTACCTAAATCAAGGAAGGCTTCAAAGAGAAAGAGATATTTGAACACACACTCTTGAAGTACCACTAGGATCAGGCTGATACTGGGGAAGAATGAATGGCATTGCTCACGGAGAAAGCGATCCTTAGAGTGTGTATGAAGAGGAATACAAAAATTAACCACTAGAGATAGATTCATGTACAATACTGGGCTGCTGGAAGTACTTTCTATTTTGAATGTAAGTTGCTGTTAGCTCAGAACAATTCCGGTTTATGCTTATTTTCCCTATGTAATTATTCATTTTGCCTTCTTTTGCTCTCAAACTTATCCTTGTTTGAATGATAGATTTGATTATCACTCTATTCCTAAATGAACTGCACTGTGTCCTGTTCCTATAAAGGGATGGATTCGGGTTCCATGTAACTCAGCTCACTGCATGGCTGATGGGAACCAGGGCTTGGCATCAAAAGATAAGTTGACCGATCAGATTTCCATTCTTTGTTAGAAATGGAAACTCCAAGAATCTCACAATAGGTATAGCTTCAATTGCATGATGGAGTTATAGTCTTGAAAGCTGTTTACAAGTCAAAATTATGAGGGACCAGAAACTGAATAAACTATAGCAGCCAGGGAGTTGCAGAACCAAATGAGGCAGACACATGGGGGATAAGGGAGGCACAATAATGGAAGAGAATTGCGATGAAATTGCCTGAACTCTCACTGGTGAGATTTCTACTGATGTCTTGAATTCAGGACCACCTTCCTTTTCAGTCTCTGTGATGTCCAGAGTTATGACAGCTGTTGTTATTGAATTTCCCAGAGTTTCCCTTATTGTTTCACCCAAAACCTTCCAATAATTCCTTCTGTCTTTCTATCATCCATCTAAGCTAGCTCAAGTAAGCTCTGTGGTCCCTGTTCCTGGTTTATGAGAAAGGAAAAAGGCTAAAAGCAGGGAGCCCAATTAGCAGGACATTACAATATTTTAGGCCAGAGGCGGTGATAGCTATCTAAAGATTGAGAACAGAAACAAAGAAGGGTAATAGAAGTGGACTGTATGGGGCTTGGCAACTGTTTATATGTGAGGGATCAGGCACCATTCTGGCTGGCCCTGTAGGTGGCTGTCCTATGCATAAGATGTTTAGAGCAAACACAGATGACTTCAAACGTCATATCGCTGTCATGTAGTCACAACAAAAATCTCAGACAGGAATTAATATGGACGTGATCTGTCACAGACATCAACTATTGATATTAAGCCAGTGATCTTCGTTATAAATGTCTGGGAAATTGCCAGCAGCATTAGGACTAATTGTGTAGATTAGTGGAATGGATTGCCCCACTAACTGAGAAAATCATCTCAAGGGAAGAGTGCCTGTGTAAGAACGGTTTTGATTTTGATTTTCATCACAACATCAGATAGTAATATCATAAAGAAAATAATGATTCAAAATAAAATAATAATAATAAAGGAAACTGCTCTAGAGAGTTCCTAGAGAGGGAGTCTAATAGAAAAAAATAAGCTACATAAATGATGGAAGACCTGAAAAGCCAAAGAAGAAATGATGTAAAAAAAACCTAGTGATTAGCAATAGCAGAAGGGTGTTCCCACTTCTATGGCTGGGATCAAAGCACTAGGTGATGTTATCAGTTTTCAAAATTTGAGGTCATCTAGAGGGAGCTAGAATCAGGCAGGGGTTGTCAGGCAAGCGCTGCCACCACAGAAGAGTGTGCCCAATATGAGGCTGGAACACCAGAGGAGATTCAGCCACTGCCCAGAAATACCTTCCAGAGCAGAGAGGAGAGGAATTCTCCCCATTTCCCACCGTTAGCTAAATCCATCTAGCAAACAACTGCAACGTCTGGGAAATATAGTTTGTAGAAGGATGTGTGGACCAGATCTTAAGGGAACTAGTTAAGGACCGATGCAGCATCTGACTTGAGTGAGGCAAAAGCAAAAAGTAGGAGCGATCGAGTTTTTCTCTGGATCCCTTCCCACACGAAGATGCAGAAGAAATGTCTTTACTCAGTGCACCATTCTGGCCCTGTAGGTGGCTGTCCTATGCATAAGATGTTTAGAGCAAACACAGATGACTTCAAACGTCATATCACTGTCATATAGTCACAACAAAAATCTCAGACAGGAATTAATATAGACGTGATCTGTCACAGGCATCAACTATTGATATTAAGCCAGTGATCTTCAGTATAAATGTCTGGGAAACTGCCAGCAGCATTAGGACTAATTGTGTAGATTAGTGGAATGGATTCCTCCACTAACTGAGAAAATCATTTCAAGGGAAGAATGCCTGTGTAAGAATGGTTGGGTCTGTTCACTGCATTTCTTGGACTAATAACATACTTCACTTTCCTGTATTGTCAGCATGTGTAAAACCAGACTGAGTTTTTTTAGCAGTTCCTAGAACTATCATTTGTTACATACCTTCTGCAGGAGCAAGGTGTGTGTGAGACTATAACTATGAATAAGGCGGACATTGCACTTCGAAGAGCTCTTAGGGGAGGCATACAAGAAAGCAAGCAATTATCACAGATTGGGATAATATTCCCCTGGTGCTAACCGCTGAGTGATAGCTAAACACATGGAAGAGGTAACCAAATCTAATCTGGGGGAATTGGTGACTGTTTTCAAGGATCCCTAAGTTAGAGTTAGCTAGGGCATGATATGTATTTCTGGGAGCAAAAATTTCAAGGCCAGGTGGTGGTTGTACAGTGACCCAGAAAGCCTGAATTATTGGGCCAACTGCAAATATTCTGGCATTACTTTAGCAAAACTTGTAAAGGAGTTAGAAGTTAAGACCAAAGTAATCAGAAGCCAGATAATGAGGATCTGGAACAGTGATTTACTGGTGAATGTTTAGCAAGAAGCTCTTAGGGGAGCAAGAGGGTCTTATTTGAAGAATTTGCCAAATTTTATAGCACAAATAAATATTCTGGCATGGCCAATTTCAAGCTATCAAGGAGATTGCATACAGAAATGGAAAGAAGTGGGAAGTAGTGGGAAATAACTGCATTGGATGGTTATTTCCATCAAGTAGGCGTAATAGATACAATATTCAGATAGTATTGAAGAGATGCAGGTGGGAAAATCATATGCTTCATTTTATTGAATTGCTCATGGCATTTGTTCATTCATCCATTCACTTGTTAACAGCTATTTTTTGAATTTCTATATGCCAAACATCATTTTAAAGCAGACATTATTGTTGTAGCCATTTTACAGCTGAGGAATTGAGACATATAAAGATTAAGCAGCATGGTTAAGATCACTCCATTAGTGCCTGAAGGAATCAAAAGAGGAAATCGGCCCTCTGATTTGAAATCCAGGGACTCTTTTCCACTACATCATGCTACCTACACAGTTGAGCTGGATTTTTATCAGCACCTCCCTATTTTTATTACCATGTGGTTGGATAAGTAAAATAAATTTATGTGACCTTTCAAATAAATTTAGGTCATTTTTCTTGGAAGCCTATCTGGTGTGAACTTTAAAATACTGCAATTAATAATGATTATAAGACCCTGGAACTCTGTAGTAACTTCTTTCGAAGAACTGTAAGGAACATCTAAATGAATTAAAGTAAGTTCTTCAAGTGAATTAGTTACCATCTGAGAATGGGATAGTCTTAAATTGCATTAATTGTATTAACCCTTTCAGACCCATAGACCTGGGTTTTTCTTTTGTTTTTGTTTTTGTTTTTGAGACAGAGTCTCACTGTGTCACTCTCAGCAGAGTGCTCTGGCATCACAGCTCACAGCAACCTCAAACTCTTGGGCTTAAGAGATTCTCTTGCCTCAACCTCCCAAGAAGCTGGGACTACAGGTGCCCACCACAACGCCCAGCTATTTTTTGGTTGCAGTTGTTTAGTTGGCCCAGGCTGGGTTTGAACCTGCCACCCTCAGTGTATGTGGCTGGTGTCGTAACCCCTGTGCTACAGGCACCAGGCCTCAGGTTTTTCTTGAAAATACTAATTTCTGAACATTTTCACTCGAGAATAATAAACTAATTTTCATTGAATATGCAGTCAACATAATTACTTCGATTCAATCCTGAAGGATTAAAAAAAAACATTTGTGCTCTAGGAATTTAAACAGGTATATAGATTCCAATAATTTAAAATACATATTGCTTCTTTGCCCTATATCTCATAAAAGAAAAGAAAATTATAATAATATTGATGCTATAACAGTCTTAAAAGGCTGTGAATTTGCGAAACAACTTGTTTGCCAGAGACCCTCAACAATACTAGCCAAAAGAATGGTCAGCTCCTTTGAATACAGTTATTCCTGTATACTTTTGACCTCTTCTTAAGCCTTCCAGCCATGTGCAATCTTGTGGATACCTCTTCCTTCCACTCATTATCATTCATTTCCACTGTTTCTATCTTCTTTCAGGAATTTATCATCTCATGTTTAACTAGTAGCTTCCCATTTCCAATTTCTCACTACAACACCATTTTATTCATCTTCTCAAGAAAGATATCAGGTTCATTACATCACTTACCAGCTCAAAACATATCAATAATTTTTCAGTTAGTCCGCACAGGCTCAAGTTCACTTGCATATTCTGGGTTCCAACTTTCCCACTTCTACCTCCTTGGGAGAGCACTCAGAAGTTCCCCTGCCTCTTTCTCCACATGGACTACGATACTCTGCTTTTCTTTTAATCTCCCAAGTTCAGGTCAAAGCCTCATTTCTCTGTGAACTTGGCTCTAATTTCTCCCACTTCTGACCTCCTGTAGACCTTATTTTCCATGTATTACTTTTGAGACTTAATTAAATCTATAGGATTTTCATGTACCGTAGTTCCTTATTTACACTAACACTTTCAAGTCTATTGATCTTGTGTATACAATCACCCTATCAGGTCCTTTAGGTCTGAAAAGACAAGAGAAGTGAAGAGCACACTGTTTAAATCTCATGTACTCTGCATGGTAAGACAAGGTTTTTAACCCCTGTAAGCCCCCAAGTGCCTCAGCTGTAAAAGTGGATAATGTTATTCATGTCACAGACTTGTTGGAATTAAATAAAGGGTGTATGAAAAAGACATAACAGGGCTTAGCACATAGTAGATACTAAGTAAATGTTAGTCATTATTGTTTTTCTCTTCTGAGCTCAACATATCTATATTCACATCACCTTCTTCATAGCTTTTGTAAAAATGCATCCTATTTCAACTCCTACCACCTGGTCTCAACATTTTTCCATACTCCACCTGGGAAAGGGAAGTGCTTCAGGGGAGAATATCTACACTCATTTATTTCTCAGAGGTACAAGCTGCCCTGCCTATTTAAGGCATATCTTCACTCATAATTATACTCAAGTTCATCGTGCCTTTATGTTTGCAAATAGGTAGCAGAAAATGGAAGATGGTCCTGAGCAGTAGCAATGGCCTATCTCTCAATTGCCATTATCCTAAATTGCCAAGTGAATACAAAGGTTATTTTAGCATCTCTTTACCTTCCAGGTACCTGTGAATTTTAAGACAGGATGCCAAACTGTGGTAAGCTTCAAGTCCAATGAATTAATATTTCATTTGTTTTTAGTGAGGTCTATCTTATATCTGAAGGGCTTTCCAGAAAGTATACAGCCAAATAGAGCTAATAGGCTTCTATTTTTGATAATACATGGGTGGATACTTTCTGGGCAGCCACTGTATGTGTCAAAATATTACCATTATGTTAGGCAACAGCAAAAAACACTTATTTAATGGTGTTAATTTTCTAGCCAAAGTAAATTCTCTCCATTTTTTGTCATCCATGCGTGATGAAAGCGTTTTCTGTTAGCTCAATATTAAGAGAATTTATTCTAATTTTAAAATTGTAAGATGTTCATAATGTTAATACTTCAAGGGTGAACTGTTGTGTTATCTACAGTATATGACTATACAGTCGTTAGAAAATGGATCATTGACTTTATAAGCTATCCCTTCACCCCCCAAACCTGATGCTACTATGACTTTGGCTTGAGTCTTCTGTACAAGTCAATCATTGGCCTTGAAGCTTACCATATTTTAGCAGCCTGTCTTAAAACTCACATGTACCCAGAAGGTAAAGAGATGCTGAAATAAGCTTTGTATTCACTTGGCAATGTAGTGTGGTAACAGCCACACTCCCTGTGTTTGTTTCCTAAGATCATTGTAATAACTACAACATGGGTGGCTGCACAGAAATTTATTCTTTCACAATTCTGGATGATAGTGGTCTAAAAGCAAGGTCAATTGTCCCTGGGAAGGCTCTAGGGAAGAATTCTTCTTTGCCTATTCTAGTGTTTGAAGGCTCCAGGAGTTGGGGCAGTATAATTCTAATACCTGCTCCTGTCTTCACAGAACTTTCTTCTGCATTTCTTTTTCGTGTCTCTCCTTTTGGGGCCCACCCTAAATTCAGAATGACTTCATCTTGAAATTCTTAACCAATTACATCTGCAAAGACCCTATTTCTAAATATAGTCACATTTTTAGCTTTCGGATGGATGATAAGGGAAAAACTCTGCAGCCCCATACATTCCCCTTGAAAATTCCAGAAAGTATAGTAATAAAGCCCTCAGATAAATTAGTGTGGAAATTATTCACAGTTATACGTTACTAAAAAGTTTCACTGTGAACTTTTAAATGAAAGGCCCTCTACCACATTTATTTACTGATTAAAACTACACACCTGGCATTTTGATTTTGTACTCATTATTATTTTTATGTTTAGGCTGCCCATTTTATGTAAAATAGATTCTACAATGGAAATACCATACCTCTTAATTTCTCAACATTTATTTTATTATTTGGTGTCTCCACACTACTTACCAAACAAGTGAGGAGGAATCATTTAGACCAAAGTTTATCCTAGTGACACCATCCAGAAAGCTACAGGGCATACCTATATAAATAAAATCCTCTTGCAAAAACAGCCCCAACACAAAATATTACAAAGTTGATTTCAGATATATATTTGTTAGGAAGTGGCAAGGGGGGGTGGACACAATTGCATAGATATGATGGCGTAGGATCTAGCTGCCTTTAAACTGAGATCTTTCCGATTTGGGCTTATTGTCTCTAGAGAACTTACCCAGGACTCATGTGCTTTCATTGAAAATCTAATCACCTTCACCCCCACCTGCTATGTAAAGCTGAAGTTTAGTGGAAGACTTTAGACCATTACAGTCTTCAGAATATTTTACTCTTTTAAAGTGCTTCACTTGACTTCATTTGCTAGAAAATCTCTCCCGGTGTCATGTATGTGGGTATTTTATTTAATACCTTTTATTGATGGTATTACAAGATCTCATGTAAAATGGAGAAATCAGTCACAAACTTTGCCAATGATGATCTTTGACATCATCATCATCTTTTTTATTAATTTCCATAGAAATAGCCTACTAGCTTAGAAAAACTGATGTTTGATATAAAGAAGTAAAAGGTGCTAACATTTCTCATTTCTAAAGTTTACATCAAGTGCCTTCCTTCACTTTCCCCATCTTTATCGTTTACCTCTGATCTTACCAACCAGTGGGTAATTCCTGCTAGTTAGGAAACATCTCACTCAATAATTCGTATCAACATTTCCCCGCATTTCAGGCCAGCAGGAGCAGTGCGAAATCCTAGCCCGTTGTTCCACCTCTCGATCCTTACTATCCTGATAACATATCCATCCCAGGAAAGATTCATCAACACCAGAGGGGAGATACATATAACTTTTTATGATACAGTATTTAAAGTGAAATAGCTTTTGGCCCATGTGGTCTCAGTGGGCGTGAGGGGAAATTCAGGATGCCAGCTCATCTCACACCAAGTTTAATAAAGGGTGTCCTATAAAAAGCTAATTTCTTGCTGTTAAATTGCTTTTTAAGTAATGTTTGCTGTTGCAAGAGATTCCTTCACAGCCCTGACTCGGGGAGCCATGTTTGAAAGGCTAGATGTGCTCTGTGAGATAAGGCAGGATCCAGGTGGAATTTCTTCTCCTTACGGGATGACAATGTATATAACTAATATTGCCCTTTGAGACTAGTTTGCATGCAGTTGCCGGTATGGCACTGTTCAGCAGCCTGCTGCAGATAAGAATGAGTGATGATGCCCTAGATTTTAATGGAACTTTTAGAGTGCTTGCAGCAGTGGGGTGCAGTCTTCAGCAAAGAAAAACGAGCTGACTTGCAGCCATGAGAGGTCATCAAGAAAGATAAAGAAATAGGACATCCACTCTAGGCTAGGCCAGGCTTTTTAGAGGATATTATGGAAATGAGCAAGAACCAATTTAATTTTTATAATGCCACTCCATTTAACTTTACAATACAAGGTCAAGGTACTGTGTTTTTCATAATGATTAAAGATTTGGAACTCTTTCTGTTGAACCCTGCTGCATTTGTTTGGCAGAAAAAGAATGTGACAAGGAAGAAAATTGGGATCAGAAAACAAGAAAAACATGTTCTGTCAACTGCCCAACACAAGTTTAAAAGGAAAAGAAAAAAAGAGAGAGAAAACTCTGATGGGCACATTCATTTTTATCCTGATGGAGGGATTTATTTTCTCAAAGCCCTATTATTTAATGTTAGTTTGGTCTCAGGATGGTAACATATCTTTTTAAATAAAATGTGGGTGTACGAGCAATGAAAACCACACACCCACAGGTGAATCCACTATTCACCCTGAAACTTTTCAAAAAAGATACTGTTAATATAAAACTATATTAGTTTGCATTTTGTTGGTTTTACCATGATTTCATGCCTCTAATTCATATGTAATATCTCTGACATATATAGTTCATCTACTTAGGGAATAAAACCAAAAATACTTTAAGCTTATGTATTTCCAGGTAGTGGTTCTGGATGTGAAGGAGGGTTAACTTTGGTGGAGTGCAATGGATTTTGAAGCCAAAACATAAGATTCTGCCACAAACTAGGTGTGTGACCTTAAATTAAGTTACTTAATTTTCTGAATCTTAGTTTGTTTAGCTTTTTCTGTAAAACAGCATGCCTATCTATATCTCACTTTTATTGTCAAAACGAAATAAAATAGTGAATGAGAAAGAGATCTGTAAAACAAAAAGTACTATAGAAATTTAAATCAGGGTCACTATTTTCTTACCCTAGAATTTTGGCATTTACCTTTCTTTGAAAATGACTGAATCTAGAAAATTAACCCCCATGCAGTATTTGGCTTTAGAAGCATGTTCATATCTTTATGTAGAATACTAATTATCTACATATAGCAAAATACAAGTTTTTCCAAATACTCTGGGTTGGGGGGGTTGTTTGTTTGTTTGTTTTGGCCAGGGCTGGGTTTGAACCCGCCACCTCTGCTACATAGGGCCGGCTCCCTACTCCTTTGACCCACAGGCGCCACCCCAAATACTCTGTGTTTTTAAAGATTTAGTGAATGAGTTAAAATGAGTTTTATCAACTACATTAAAAAAGAAAATCTGTAGAAATAGAGCTAGTGATAAAGGACTGTTGATCTAACTACTGGAACGTAGGACTTCCAAGTCCAGGCAAATGTGATGTTAACTGATTTCAGATATTTTTCCTCCCCAAAAGGCTTAGTTCATTTAATTTATATTTTCAGTACATAAGATAGGCAATCCCCAATTCTGTGTTTCTTCAAGTCTAAGATTCATCATTATTCATTCGGCAATTATTTATCACCTACGTTATAAAAAAAAAAACAAAACCTGGGATAAATCCTGAGAAGAAACTAAGAAATATAAAACATGATCCTTTAGCTGTGACCACAGTAGCAAGGTGAAGTTTTGCTTGGAAGAACCTTTATTTTCCAGCACTAGACATTGTAACATTAAAATACTTTGCCAAAATCCTTGCTCTGTGGGCATTTTTGCCTAGGGTGCTAAAATTGTTTAAGAACTTTATTATATGTCATGATGCATGGCACACGTCTTAGGGGCAGGACTCTATTATAAAAAGGACTTTATCTAACAAATGCAATCAGTGTAACCTAATTCTTTGTACCCTCAATGAATCCCGAACAATAAAAAAAAAAAAACTTTTTTACATGACTAAGTAAAATTCCTGAACACTAAACAGTAGCTTTAGAGATGGCAGAGACAGGCCGGGTGCGGTGGCTCACGCCTGTAATCCCAGCCTTCTGGGAGGCGGAGGCGGGTGGATTGCCAGAGCTCATGAGTTCAAGACCAGCCTGAGCCAGAGTGAGACCTCTTCTCTAAAAATAGCCAGGCATTGGAGCAGGTGCCTGTAGTTCCAGCTACTCAGGAGACTGAAGCAGGATCACTTGAGCCCAAGAGTTTAAGGTTGCTGTGAGTTATGATGCCACGGCACTCCACCAAGGGCAACAAAGAGAGACTCTGTCTGAAAAATAAAAATGGCAGAGACATTAAGTGTTGTGGAGTTCAACCACTTCACCTCATAGACAAAGACACTGAGCTCCATTTTTTAAATTCAGGTATCTGATTGAGAATACATTGCAGCAGAGCTAAATCAAGAACCTCTTGGGGTTAGAGTTTTTGTGTATGCATGACTTTGTTTTGGAATTAAAAACAGTGCCTGTTTGCTAAGTTAAATTGAAAATCTGTTTTGCTCTGAGGGAGAAAAACAGCTACAAAAATAGACTTAACTTCCAAACTATAGGTCACAACAAACTAAAGAAATACTTTTTGTAGTAATAAAGTCTACCCCTTTCCATAGATCCAGAAAGGCTTGATAAGGAAGAATACAGAAAAAAATGTTTTCAGGGCTCACTACGCACATGGAGAAACCTAAATAGATGAAATTATAATAAGCTAAATGGAGGAAATTATAATACGTGTACTAATAATAATATTACTAATATTAAGGTTCTTATTAACTATCTGTTTGGGCATAGTGACTAGATGCTTTGTTTCTGCTTTCTCATTCCTTCATCACATTAAATCACAAATAGGACAGATCACTTCTTCAGTGACAGATTAATGAAAGGGGGAATGCATGAGTAAACTAATCAACTGGAATGTGAGATTAAAAAAAAAAAAAAAAAAACAAGCTTTCATTGGGTATTTCACAAACTGAAACATTTCTTCACTTTCGAGACTGAGGACCTTAACTAAGGGGAACATTTTCACTGCTAGATAAAAAGATGGTATGTTACCTTCTATAACCTTGGTGAGACAAAGTCACCATTTTACTCAGCCCGAGGAGGTGAATGACCATGAAAGTCCCCCTTGAGAAGAGATTCAAGTGCAATGGCCTTTTAACAAGTTTACTCAATATTTGCCAAGAAAAGGGGATGGGATTGTTTTTTACCAACCCTTCTAAAGAGAATTTATTCTTATGAGCAGAGACATACCTTTAGTGCATAAATTGTTCCCTTTGCACACTTTGTGATAAACATCACCGTAGAGAACAAACACAAGGTAATGACATTGAATTAAGTGACACCAGAGAGGCAACAGCGCCTGGCATTTATTAAAGAAACAGAGCGATGCAAACAGATGTGCCTTGCATTCTGCTCTCAAGATTAACAGGCTGGGTCAGGCTTTGACCATCATGAAGAGCAGGAGGTTTTTAAATGGAAACCCCCAGTGAAGGCCCTGCCTGCTGCAACCAGAAGAGAATAGCTTGCAGAAATCTCACCTTTTTTTGCAAATGCCAAATTGCTTGCCATATTTTATCACAAGGTTCAGTTTCTAGGGAATGTAACCAAAAACTCACGATCTCAATTCCTAATTAATCCTCAGAATTTCTCAGAACAGTGAAGTGCGTGGCAGTCTTCACATTTGTGCAATGTGGAAACGAGGACTAAGCACACGTAATGTTTTTCTAGCCAGTGTTTGCGATTCATATAATATCAGTGAAATCATGTCAGACTGGTATAGCCATAAATTTATACTTCATGAATAAGTACTCAATAAATAGTGGATTAAATCAACAGAATTGATTTTTACCTCAAATAATTTGGAAAATTTCATCCAAGACAAGGTTATTGAAGTTGTCACTGTTCTTTCCGAACCTTTGTTGTGCCAAAAGGAACAGATGGTAAAATCAAAAGTGATTAGAGAACCAGTGGGGTGGGGGGAGAATGGGGTGCCTGCCCAGTGAGATCTGCTAGCATCTTCCCCGAGCAGTATGTTAGCCCATGACTATTTTAGAACTCTGTACCCTGAAGTTGCTTGACATGTCAGACACACCTGATGCTTTCAACATTTTCAAATGTTTTTGATTGTTATTTTTCAGCAATATCTTCTGGTCTGTTCACTGCAAGACTCAGGATCCAATTTTAAAATTCAAATAAAAGCACTCTTGTTTTCCTCTTTCCGATTTCTTTTTTGTTTCATTGCGGTATAATTTCCATACTATAAAATTCACCCGTTAAGTGTACGGTTTGGTGATTTTGACAAACATATGCAGCCCTGTAACCACCACCATGATGAAGATATAGAATATTTCATCACTTCAGAAAGTTTCCTTGTACCCCTGTGACAGTCCCTACCCCCAGCCCCTGCAAACTACTGTTACATAAAAGCATTTTAATCTGAAAAGCATTATATGTATGACAGTATCAGTGGCAATAATGACAAGATTTCTTCCTTGGTTCACTATATTTTTGAGCACTTTTATGTACCAGTTGGTATGCTACCCATCATGCTGAACTGCCCACTGCCCAGGGAGAAACTGGTGGCAGAAATAGACAAATGGACAGTCTCTACCAGCCCTATCAAATAGAAAATTCTGCAATGTCAGAGATGCACTATAATGTGACTATTGAGCTTTTGAAAGGAATGTACTTTGTTGGAAAGAGTAACTGAAGTTTTAATTTATTTAATTTTAATTAACATAAAGTTATCTAGTCACAGGTAGCTAAAAGCTATGCTATTGGAAGACATAAATTCTGTACGATGTAATAATAGATTCTATGCAGTGTAATAATATATATTATAAAGCAATAATTTAACCTAGGGCTAATGCTTTCACATTACCAGGTGTTACATATTAACAAAAAGTCAGACCTCAGAAGGTTTTTTTTCTCAAGAGAACCTAAATGGACTTTTATCCAAAAGATGCAAAAACTTACATGAAAGGGTAATTTTGTGAAGATTTCCAGTGGTTTATCATGATTATTTTACACATAAATGTTTTATTTTAGGTGGGACCTCATAAATCACTGTTCATCAGCATTTCACGTAGTTTAACCTATTATTTGTTCTAATAAAGATATAAGTTAAATAGAACTCATCGAAGTTATCAGAACAGTTTCTGTTTTTATATTCTAGAAGGCATCTACAGTGTTTAAAATGTTCACTTTATAACAGGTACAGAGTACCGGGCAACTCTGAGTCTCATAGTTTACCAGACATGTATCCAAATGCCATTGTTTTATCTGTTTTTATTTGCACATGGATTTTCCAAGATACACAATCGGAAATTGCATTCCAGTTTTTAGTTTGAAGAACTTTTAACCATGTGGTCATTATGGAGTCACATCATGTGGAGAAGTGTGCAACACATAAAGTACATATTGAACATTGTGACTTTCTTGTGACAAATAACTCCATACCAAGGACTCAACTACTACTCAGACTTTGTACATTACCTTACAAATGCAAATAATGTGACCTGATCATGTGGACCCTCATATTATCCCATAATAAAAAATATTTGGATTTTGAATACCCATTAGTCATATGACAATGGTAAAAATTTGCAACTAATAGGAACATATCCTAGAAGGGCACCGGTTGAAAAGAAACTTGGTTCTGAGTGAAATTATAGGGAATTTCCACTTCAGGCGGTGTTGCCAATAAAACCATCATGGTAATTTTATCCCATATGATCCTTTAGCTGTATCAGGAACACTTACCATCCATTAAGAACTCACTCCACCTACTGCCCCATTCCCTATGACAGTATAATATGGAACACTCTGTGGAGTTCAAGCAGTAACTTCTGAACTGATTAGCTCTCTTGCCTTTGCAAAGTCCTTTCCTTCCTAGCAGATGGGACTGTTTCAAAATTCCCCAATTAGTCTCTAGGCTTCTCTAGAAAAGTAGAGTTAACAGCATGGTAATAGTTCTTATGAGATATATAGGAAATTGCCAATCATTTGCTTTAAAATAATTGGGATACTTTTCATTTTATATTTTTCTACATTGAAGCTAATGGCCATTCAATTACCAAGATAAGCCAAACTGAGAAGGATAAAACTATATTCAAATGATATTATTTTAGATTTTTTTTATTCAATGCTATATGTATAAATTACATGAAAGCATTATATGGCATTGCTATTACTTTCATTCAGGATAAATTTCTCATGGAAAAGTCTACCATTTTCATCTGTACGTTGGGGATAAGGAAATGCATTTAAGAGGTTATCCAGTTATCTGCTGGCATTACAAATTTTAAGCAATTCAGCATTAAAATTATTAAATAACACTTTAAATGGGAAAGTATGAAGTCAAGAATTAGTACAAAGGATAGCCTTAAAAGATGAACATTAAAGAGTTTTACCATTGGTTTGTTGATGCTTTTTGCATGCACTTCTCGAAATAGACTTGATTTCTTTTTATTTCTATTAATAACCATCAGAATGAACTCTGCTTTCAGGCAAAAAATATTCACCAGTTTTTTCCCTATGATGAAAGTGAGGAGATAAGTTGAGCATATCGCAAATGTACAAATAGATGTCTTTGAGGGAGAACTACTATCCCTATATTTATCTTCTGTCAGGATGTAAGACTATGTAGAAAGAAAAATAATACTCTTTACTAAGTACTTTGTTTTTAAAATAAAAAAAATTCACAGTTTCTGCATTGTAGAATTTATAAGGACGCTTTCATGCCTCTGAGTTTGCCCATGAAATTTTTATGAAGTCAGAACTTTTTATCTATTTTAATGAAATTATAAGCCTTCTGTGAATTCTTTTATTAATTTTATTCTGAAGGAAATCTGACCAGGTTAAGAAAATCAGGTCAGGTTCAGATATGATCCCAATGGGAGAGCTCAACTGTAGAGTTGGATTTATAGTAGGAAAAGATACTGAGATTTTGTTTTTGTTTTCATTTTCAAATCACCCTTTTGGTATTTATTATGCAATATCATTTTTATATCTCTTTTATTCCATCCAAATGTGCTTAACAGGTATACATTTAATGACGTTAAAATTAACTTCATCTGTTAGGCAGTCTGGGCTAAAAGTAGACAGTTGTATTTTGGTAACATTTGAGTCAAGTTAAATATGCCCACACATATTGACAATGCTTACCATTTATCGTGTGAATGAAAAGCAATGTAAATATTGTTTGTTCTACTAAGGAAGCTCCATATTTTAATCAGATTTTGCCTGTATTTATATAGTGCTAGAGCATCTGGAAATTTTAAATGAATTGATATCTTTGTGTTTTGAAGTGTTTGGATACTTGAAATCACAACAGAAAAGTAACTCAGCTGGTTTACTCCATTTCTTCCTCTTCATTTTGATGTCATGAAATGTAGTTTTTGTCACAGACTGATGAACAGCGGTAAACTATACAAACTCTGCATTTGCTGCGTTTAATCGTACCCTCTCAAGGAATGGAATGGGAGAGTTCAATTCAGGGCCGGCCATGCTTCACTGTCCACTGCTTTCTCATGGATACAGTGTGAACATTAATTAGATGAATTCCACAAAGTGCTTTAAGCTCTTTGGAGAAAGATACTCTCCGCATAATTATTCCTAACTCCCATATGCTCTTATGATATAAACTATTCTGCCAGGAAATCCTTTTTAGGGATTATCGCTTAAAATGAAAATTTCATTATTAAAAGCAGGAAGAATATATATCTACCAACAGACTAAAATATGCCTTAGGCAACTTCTTTTAAATAGGCAGCAATCTTGATCTATGTAACTATCCATGCCTGAAAGTACTAAGTAATAGTAAAAATTGGTGGCAAATTTGGAATATTAATCACTGCATTAAGTTGCAATAAAAAATAAGCCATGTGCCCTTTTAAAATAGGTTCACAAATCTTTATTCTAGAAATATATAACTTTAGGCATAAAAAGTACAAAGAGTGAATTATTTCATGGTTATGAAATTAAAGTATGCTTAACTTACTCAGTTGATTAGTCTTTAAAAAGCTAGTTCTCAATCTTAGCTATGTTTGGGAATCACCCAGAAAGTGCTCAAAAAAAAAAAAAAAAAGGGATGTCTAGTTCCCACCTTCAAAAATTCTGATTTAATTTGAGTCCTGGGAATAGCAATATTTTAAGCTTCCCTAGGGAGTCTATTGTGCAACTTAGGTTGGCCTGAGGTAAACAACCTAAGTGTACAAAGAACCTAACAAACCCCAGACTTAATATCTTGATTTTATAGATGAAGACCGTAAGGCCCAAGAAGGCCAAGTGACTACAAATCGCAAAGGCAAGTGATGCATGGTCCACAAATGATGCAGTAAAAAGCGTGGCTGATTGATTCTCCCCCATTCAGGCATCAGAATTTTCTTTAGGGCTCACCCAATTCTAGCAGAGCAAAATAAATAAATAAATAAGCTTAGTTGAAAAGAAGTGAACCCGCACTGTGGAATAGAAAATAGACAATTTACAAGTTACAAATGGTGACTATGAAGTGTATCGTCCTTCTCTCTTCTCTTGGTATAAATGACACCACTGCTTTGCTATAGTTAGGGTGGTTGATCATGGTGCAGAGAAAGGTCATCATTTATGATCCTGGTTCATTATTTACTTCTACATTCATTTATTCACTCACTCGCTAATTCATTAATTTGACACAGTTTTTATTGCTTTGGGCCTGCTACCTGCCTATAACTCTATTTGATGCCAAGGATACTATAACGAACAAGTAGCATTCTTGAAGTTTAAGAAATCAAATCTTTCAGTTACTGTCTTTTAACATAGCTGATATCAAATTTAAGCTCCACTTACATTTTATTTTTGTTCACCATGACTCCAAATTCAATGCTTAAAATGTGGATTTCCATTCAAGGACATGAAGTTCTGCAACTATGTTTCCACTGATCTTGCTGTTCGTTTTTCCCAAGGGCCACTACACTTACCTATGCAACTCAGGACTTAGAAAGGGTTCAACGTTCTCTTTAATTGCCTTTTTGAATGGCGCTTGGAGTTCATTATTCCTTGGAGTTTGAAATGATGACCACTAAATTGTTTTGGAAATTCTAATTCTAATTCACAGCGTTTTCCTTTTTCCAGTTGTTATTCATGCCTATGCAGTGTTCCATGGCAGTTATAAAGCCTTGGCCAATTTGCTTTTGTTAAGGAGCTCAGCAGTCATGTTTGTATTCTTGAATGTGATTCAAGGTCCTTTTTTGTCCTTTATATGTTTTTTGTATTTTTCAGGAAAGAAACTTTAGGCATAGAAGAAATGGTAATCAAATGCCATGTGTACTACTGAGGCTGTCATGAGTGATAGAGGGATAAATAGAAAATAGTGGCAAAGATGCCTTGACCGAGTACATGAGGTCTGTGGATTCGCCATGGATGCTGCTCCTTCTAAGCAAAGTAGTTAACACCTAACTGCAAAGTTGTATTGTATCAATTTGATTTTAACCTTTAGCTAATGGAAAAATACGCAATTGTGTTTTGGTGTTCATAAAAAAGAAAACTCCTTTTTCTTAATTATCATCAATTAACATTTACTGAGTGACTACCCATGAGAGAAACCTAATTCACTCTTGAACGGAGCCAGTTATTTGCACTGTTACTCCTCCCTTGCTTCTTCCGTCCTCTGCCTCTGCCTCCCTTCCCGCTTTTTATCCAACAATAAAAAATATATAAAGCGATTTCTGGTTAGCCAATGCTAGACTCTAACAGGAAACCTCCAAAGATGTGCCATACATTATCCACAAAATGTGTAAATTTTCAATTCTTGTTTGTAGTTTTTTATTGTTAGGTAGTAACTGAGCTTTGTAGAATTTGAAAATGTAGGCAAGTGCACAGAAGACAAAGAAAATTAGCCATAGGACAGTGCCTGTGGCTGAAGGAATAGGACTCCGGCCCCATGTACTGGGGGTGGTTGGTTCAAGTCCTACCCCGGACCAACCAAACTGCAACAAAAAAAAAAAAAAAGAAAGAAAGAAAGAAAATTAGCCATAATCCTGCAGACCTATTGACCCTTTCATATATTTTCCTTTCTTATTTCTAATGGATTCATTATGCTGAGGTATCTTTGCAACCAGTCCAGTATTCACTGGTGATTTTTAAATGTTTCTACTCATTTCTCACCATGAGGACTTATTCTGCTACCTCTTATAAATATTAAAATAAATAAATGCAAAATTAAAAATGCATGCACCTACACACACACACACAGAACTTGGAACTTCAGGAATGCCTTCCTCTTCCCAAAGTCACAAGTGAGTTGAGAAGCACTTAAGGGAAGAAAAACAAGTGGTGCCTTCTCTTATTGCCCAGATGGCTCACAATTCATCATTACCAAACAACTATTTGGAGCCTTGAAGAAATATCCATGACCCCTTTGAATTCTTTAACTTCTTTGGAGTTCCCTTGGAGAACCAGGTGAGAAGTGAATTTCCTGACTTGGTCAGGAGGTTGTGTGGAGGTAAGATGGCAATGAAGAGATTGCCAGGAAGCATTCCATTCCCTACGCGTGAGCTAGAGCGGTGAGGTCAGATATATGCAGGGGCCTACTCCTGTCTAACATGGACTAAAACAGTTCACAAAGAATAATAATACTCCAGTGTCGTACAAATGACTGATGGACAACTTCAGGCCAATCCTTCTTGAGTTAGTCTATGTCAGGGGGAATCCCGTCTCTGGGGAAGCGGCTCCACGCCTTGTCAGGTGCTGAGCCCACAGAAGGTTAATGAGAAAAGAAGGCCTCTTGCCAGACTGTTTTCCAGATGATGCATGGGGTTATTAGTTTTGGCTCCTTAAGAAGATTTGTCTCAGCTGTCCTACCAATTTAAGTTTATTTTATTGACGTTAAAGGGTTTCAAATGGGGGAAGTAAAATATTTAGGCGTGAAGGGACAGCGTTCGGGGGATTTTTGTCTTACTTGCTTTTATATCTCTAGCTCATGCGCAGTCATTTTACTTTGTATTTTGTCAACTGAATTTAGTTGGTGTACAACGGCGCAAAATGTTTGCTGTAGACCTGTCACTCCTATTTTTAGCATGGTTAGACAAAAACCGAGATGCTTTAATTGTCTCCCTTATCCCAGTTTAAGTGCTGCAAAATCTCCCAGGCAATGTCATGGGCAACTAAAGGATAAAATCGGAGATTTAAAGGTGCCAGGTTTCCCACGCTTCTAACAGTGGGCGTTTGGGGTGTATAAAATTCCTCAGCTTTCTTCTTTAGTTTATGGAGCCTCGTGGTGGGAATAGCAGGTTTTTAGCTAAAATTATCATACTGTCGAGTTGGGTCCCGAGTGCATCCTGAAGAGCTTGCATTATTTACAGAGGCTGGGCTATCAGTTTAAATCCTGTTGCTTCAATGTCTCTTATCATTCTTGACAAACTCTTCCAGGCCTTGGTCCGTTTTCCTCTGTCTGCTTCCATTTATTTTCCTGAACAACCAGCTGAGCAAAGATTTACATAACTTTTGTTTAAACAAACTCTGTACAAGTTCACTCTTTCAGCCAATATCACAAACGCTTTCAAGACACAGTTCCAATTTTCCTGTTTTAGTCCTGGGTTCTGTTTATTTGCTATAATTTTTGTGCCTGCATTCCTGTCTTTGTGAAGTCTCTGATAGACTCAAGAAAAACCAGAAACCATGGCTACTCGAAAGTCATTAATAATGAGATTTTTTTTGCTACTGTTTCTGCTTGTAAATTCTTCATTTCACATAATACAGTCTCAAAAGGCCACAGAGAATTCAGCCTCGCTTATCTCAGCGTTGCAGACGATGATTTCCAGCCTTACCCAATCCCAGTGCAGCTAGCTTGCCATCCAGGAGTCAATTTTGTTTCCATATGACATTAGTGCATTAAAAAGATTGGAAATTGACAAGCAACAGTGTTCTTATTAGAAAAGTAATCAAGGTTTAGAGCCTGTCTGTCATGAAACTCCTTGCCTCTGAAAACACCTAGGAATTGGCTATCATTGACCCAGGCACCTATTTAAGATTCTTTCCTATAATATGGGAACTAAAGTGATAAGCATACTGATAAGATCATCCTAAAATAATCTATTTATTTCAGAATTATTCTTTCAACTCTTAATTACAATATTTTACTTCTCCCAGGGTCTTCTTTCTTCCTCTACAATACATTTAATTACCTATCTTCCCCAACCTGTGCCATATTAAAATTTTTATGGAACTTTTATAGGGTAATTTATTGGAAGGATGGCCTTGAGTGTCATTATGTTCAATGAATGCCCTATTTTGACAAAGAGATGGCAAATTATATTGAAATATTTTTAATCTATCACCCTTCTGCTTACATATAAATGCAAATCTGTTCTTCACATTTGTGATTGAATTGAACTTGAGAAGTACTGCCATATTGATTCCTTATGCAAAGAAAATGTAATCAGATTTTCTCCAAACTTATACACTCTCCAATGAGATTGGCTAATTTTGTATTGTGGACTTAATGGTGATCACAAAGGACAATGTCCTGTCATAAGACAAATAAGATTTATTTTTACAGTGATAAAGAATTTTAATTTCTTTCTAGTTTTACTCCCAGTCATTCCTATATCCTCTCACTCTCTGCCCTGCAAAAATATAAGATCTAAGAAAAAGCGGGGGGAACTATAATGATATCCCATGATCTTTTAATAGCATATATTTTAACGTGGTACAATAGTTTTATAGCTAAATAGTTAAAGCTAGATGCTTGAGTATTATTCTTTTCCCAGTTCTCTGATTGGATTATTTTCCTCAATCATTAATATATGATTAAAAGCTACCAGAACCTTAAGTAGGAAAGGAATTATATAGAAACTTAGTGTACATATAATAAGACAGTTGTCTAAAGGAAGGAATATATTTCTTTTCCTTTTTTTTTTTTTTTTTTTTGAGACAGTGTCTCAAGCTGTCCCCCTGGGTAGAGTGCTGTGACATCACAACTCACAGCAACCTTCAACTCTTGGGCTTAAGCGATTCCCTTGCCTCAGCCTCCCAAGTAGCTGGGACTACAGGTGCCTGCCACAATGCCTGGCTATTTTTCTGTTGCAGTTGTCATTGTTGCTTTAGCTGGCCCAGGCCAGATTCGAACCTACCAGCTTCCGTGTATGTGGCTGGCTCCCTACCCACTGTGCTACAGGCGCTGCCCATATTTCTTGTTTTTGTTTCTTAAAAATTGATCAAAGGTGGCATTTTTAAAAATTGTTATAGATACCAAGAAGTCCGTTTATAATTTTTGGCTTCTATGAGAAAGGCTCATTACCAAGCATGTATGAGGAGTTACAATTATATTCTACATATTTCCTGCTCTCAAAAAAATGCTAAGGAAAGATATAGAATATGGTATATAGATAATCATTATACAAAGTACATTGAAAATTCTGAGGCTAGAAAGGCATTTTAAATGAAACGTGGATTGTAATATTTAAGTAGGCCTTGGGGTTTAGAAGTAAGAAATAATGGTCTTTCATATAGGGTAAGGGTGGAAATATCAAGTATCAAGATAGAAATGTATGGTGCATAGCAATCTACTCCTTGGGACTCTATCTACAGATGAAATTCCCAGTACATGAGGGATACGTATGTGTTTACATGAGTATTTATTGCAGCATTGATTGTAATGGCCAAAAAGGGAAAGCTCATAGAATAAATTTTAGAACTTCTAAATACAGACCCTTTTCTTAAAGCTATTAAAATGTCTAAATTTGAATTTTACTGGTTGACTAGGAAGCATTAACACAGGTAACATCAATTACAAAATTGCATGTATAAAAGTGTGCGCAATAAACTATCGATTGTATTTTAAAATGCAATACTATATAAATACGTGCATGACTTATATGTGTATAAATATGTTTCATGTGATGATATAAATTAGAAACAACACTACAAGAACTATGGCAATAGAGAATTAGATTATCTCAACAGAGGAAAGTTTGATGTAGATGGAGTAGGAAAAGGGTCAGCTAAGAAAAAGAGAAAAGAGGGACTGTGTATGATAATTTTTACACGTCCCTTTTAAATTATATAAAAGGGATATATTTTATGCATATTTTAAAATCGTATAAAATAAAAATACATTGCATATTTAAAGCCACTGTTGAAGGATCGATTAAAAAACACAGCAGCATCGTTGAGGACTTTTCATAGTCCAGTTGACATTTCCAGACAATTTTAATGGCCTGTTCATGGAGGGAATGCCCTAATTTTAGCACATTTGTTCACAACTTTAGTTTCTTCCTTCCTAATATCCTAATACTAAATGTCTTCAAAACTTCTTTCATGAGGAGAGGGAAGGGAGGGGAGACAAGGAGAGAGAATGGATGGAGGCAGGGTAATTGGTGGGACCACACCTACGGTGCATTTTAGAAGGGCACAAGTTAAATCTACTAAGTGTAGAATATAAATGTCTTAAGACAATAACTAAGAAAATGCAGGGAAAGCTATGGTAACCAATTTGATGGAAGTATTTCAAATTGTATATAAAACCAGCACATTGTACCCCATGATTGCATTAATGTACATAACTATGATCTAATAAAAAAAAAGAAAAATTTCTTTCACTACTAGCTCCTTATCACATGGATATGCCAGTCTATTCTTTAGAAAAATTAGCTATACAAAACCATAAATTCCAACATAAATTTTTCACTATCCTCTCTCTATAGATTACTTTTGATTCTACTTGAAATTCAACCTTCTTTCTTCAGATATATGTAGTTCTTCCCCTCAGATTCCTTCAGAAGTGTGTCTCATCCCATTGCCATGCCACCATAATCCCCTCCTGTTCTCACTCTCCATGTCTTTATAGTGCATTTTAAGTGTCTTCATATTCTGTTGTTTTTTCTTTTTTGCAGTTTTTGGCTGGGGCCGGGCTTGAACCCACTACCTCCAGTATATGGGGCTGGCACCCTACTCCTTCGAGCCACAGGCACTGCCCCTCTTCATATTCTTTATCTTATAACATCATATATCAGTTTTCTTAGCTGTTTTTTTTTTATTTCCTTCCCTTAATCTAAGCTCCATGAAAGCTTGCTGCCATATCCTCAGCATCTAGAATGGTGTTGGCACATGGCAGGCACTCCTTGAATAGTTGCCGAATGAACTTTCAAAATCAAAGCTAATGCAATTGCCAAATTTATTGACTTCTCTGCCACTTGATCTTTTTCTTTTTCTCTTTTTTTTAAATCTTTTTCAATAGCACCATTACTCGTCTTCTTTTTAAAACTCCATAACCTTTTAGCTTCTGTAATAGTCTTAGGGTTTTTTTATTCCTATCATTTTTCTAAATCCTCGGTTCAGTCTTACTGTTTTCTTTCTCTCTCTGACCTCACCTTTGGTTTTCTCCAGTCTCTTGGCTTTGGCTATCCCACTTGTTTATCCCTATTTCAACCTTCCTCTCCAGTCCTCCTACCATTCCTCAGTTATAATCTGCTAGAGGATACCACACTTCTATATCTATTACTGCAATTCACTTATGACCAACCAAATCACCCCTCCAATTGATTTCCTATTTCTTCTAGCCTCTCAAGGTTCAAATTCCTTCTTCCTATTCTACTGCAGGTCACACTTTTACTTCTCAATACCTCTGGTTTTTTTAAAGTCCTTCCTTAGGTAAAAGTCACACACTGTAATTATTTCTGATCTGGTCTCTCTGCCTTCACAGTCTCCTTTCCAATACCATATTGAACAGTATTGTGTTCAGCCATAAAAATCACTTTGATCCTGTCATTTGTCTGCTGAAAACCTTCAGTAGATCCTCATTATGAGATCTGTTCTTATCCTTCCTGGTATTTAAGGCCTATTCTAACATGATCTCAATATTATGCTCTCATAAACCTGTATTTTCCCCCTTTTAATTCTACATGTCATCAAGCGTACCTCATCAGCTTTTCAAAATACATTTCGTTTTCAGGAAAACTCACAAATTACTTTTATGTAAAATTTTTCTTTGCCATTTTTGAAGAGATTTTTCTTTCTCCTCTGAACTATAATATTTTGTCTGTATAATTAATTTGGAAATTAATCAGGCACTACCAAATGACATATCTTCGATTGCCTTGAACATTTCTTTAACATTTTAACTTTTCATATACCTACATCTCATTTCCTAACATATCGTTAAGCTTCTAGACAGTAGTAATCTAGCCTTATATTTATTTTTATTTATGATTTAGTAGAATGGCTTACACATGGTAGGAATTCTGTAAATACGTGCTTGTGTGAGTTATTGATACTCTTATCATTTAATATGAGGAAATATTGGCACTATGAAAGGTGCACCACACAAATATGAGTAATTGGGCCATTTGTTTTCAATCTATTACTTAACTTACTGTACCATTTTCTCATAATCACAATTTAACTTTATGTTTATCTGTGCCATTTCTTCTAAAATGACAACAAAGATAAAGAAAGGAAAATAACAGGTATTGTTACCTTTTAAGGGTAACCTTAACAATAGCATATTCCCTTAGCTAGTACTGTGACTATAAAAATATATACTGACAACCAGAGCATTGTACTTTGTTAGCACATACTTATTTGCCACTCTGTACTTATGGATAACAATAGACATGCTTTAGGGGAAAAAATATATTATTTCAAAACAATGCCTTACTGTTGACTCCAGGAGGAGCTATTTGAATGAACTATCTAGTAAAAGAACATTTTCAATAATGTAAAAAGCTCACTCAAATGGACTATCAAGTGTTGAGGGACAAAAGTAAAAAATGACAAAGACTTTGCATAAAAGAAGTATCTTGCAGTATATTTTCATATCTTTCACTTACATTGAGAGAACACTTGGCACCAAAAAGTTTACTCAAAAACCATTTTTGTATATATATCTTCTAATGTAAGCACAATGACCTATTGAGTTTCATCATTGAGATAAATGTATAGCGCTCTCCATACTTATTATCCATCCACTGTACTGGAAAAATACCTCAGAGCACCCTGTCCTAGTGCAAATGGAAATGCTGTTATGCACGGAGAGAAAGGGAGAGAAAGACAAGCAGAACACTAAGAACTTTTACACAAATAATACTGTCTATTTCTTAGCCAAAGACTTTGTTCTCTATTATATGTCTTATAAATGTCCATTTAGCACTTCCCTGAAAACCAGTAAAGTGCCTCCAAATTAAGTCAATTTGCTTAATGCATTAAAGATCAATTGGGTGATCCAAAGCTGTTCACTCACAGTAGAGTTTGCTCAAAGCTAGGCATAATGTTTAAAACTCCGGGTTTTTGTTTGGCTGTTCTGTTTGTTTGTTTGTTTATGGGTTGATTGATTGCTTTCTGACTCTCCATAGCCCAAAGCCTATTATGAGAAAAATCAGCCTGATTCTAACAATAATTCTCAGTAACAAGGAAGCCACTCTCCATGGGTTGAATGTTACTCAGGATAGATGTATATATCTGGCAGGTGGCCTACTTCTTGTTACCATTGCTTTTCTTTATTAAGGTCACAAAGTGATGGCCTTGGTACAGGACCATTTCTCTTTTGCATAACATAAGAAGCATTTTGCCATTTCATAGAAGGAGGAAACTGATCCAGAAACAAACCTTCTGCTTGTCACAAATCCATTCACTGGTATTAGAGGCCTGGAGAAACATTTCTGATCCAGTGCAAACACGTATGAGGGAAAACTTAGACTGAACTGTTATTTGGCAATATCAAAACCAAGCACTGCCTTGGAAAGCTAGCTACATCAACATTTGTTATTCTCTTTGCTGGAACCAAAATCTTTAAAACTTGATTAAAAGACAATGAGTAACTTGTAATACTTTAATGCTTTGGGATCAAATCAGTAGCTAATAAGGACAACAGGTAATTATAATTTGCAATTTGAGGCCATGTTTACCACCCTCAGCAAATTCTGCCAGTAACTCACATTTCAAAATTTTAAAAACTACACCTGAAAAAATATACTGTATATGTATGTGTGTGTGTGTGTGTGTGTGTGTGTGTGTGGTTGTGTGTGTATATATGTATAATTTTGGAAGATAATTTTTATCACTGGTGCATAATGAAGCAGGAAAAAAATTAAAATGTGAGGACCAGGTACTTACTCATATCATTTTATCCACATAACAAGTCTAGGTGGTAGGTGCTAATCTTATTTATTAATTATCAAACTTCACAAATGAATAAACTAAAAATCAAGTGACTTGCTCAAGATCATGTAACTAATAAATGGACAAATTCTTTTTTTTTTTTTGAGACAGAGTCTCACTACATCGCCCTCAGTAGAGTGCTGTGGCATCATAGCTCACAGCAACCTCAAACTCTTGGGCTTAAGTGATTCTCTTGCCTCAGCCTCCCACGTAGCTGGGACTATAGGCACCCGCCACAACGCCTGGCTATTTTTTTGTTGTAGTTATCGTTGTTTGGCAGGCCGGAGCAGGGTCGTACCTGCCAGCCCTGATGTATGTGGGTGGCGCCCTAACCACTGTGCTATGGGCCTGAGCCAAATGGACAAATTCTTGTGTCATCTATATTTCACTCTTCTAGACTTTGTATTAAATCAGTCATCAGTCACCTGCCATTCCATGATATAGCAAAAATTTCCCTTAAAGTTAGATAGCTATGTAATAAATTATTTAGTCTGATTTTTGTGTATGGAGCACTATTTTCTCAAACAATGCAGCATATACGCTTAGTTTTTATATGTGTGCTGGAAAATAAAGAGTAGGTGACAGTCACTACTGAAATATTTTTATCCACAGTAATTCTATTAATATTCTTGTCACCTCTATTTTTAAAAATGGTGTTTTTGCATAAGGCAGGATAGACATAACACAGAGAGCTTTGAGGATAAAGAAGAGAATATTAGAATATGGGTTCATATTGCCATTCTTTTGTTATGCTAAGGAAAGGTGACAAGCAAATGGATTTAAGAGCAGTGGTTAGCAAAATCTTTTCACCCAGTGTTCATTAAAGCAATTACCTTTCACATGTATGAATACAAATAAAGGTCTTAATTGTTTGGAAAATCATGCTGAGCTTTTTAAGCAATTCAGTAGTGATTTTGGATAATAGCTCAGTAGCAAATATTATTTTAAAAGTCTTCTACTCAACAATACGCAGATACTTAGATGGATATGTAACACATAGATATATAGATGGTAGGTAAGTAATAAACAGATTGACACATTGGTAGAGATGAACTTCCCCTTCACACACATGCATATAGGTACATCCCCTTTCTCTTATAATTCACAGGATTCAAACACTGCATCTCACTGAATATTTTTCTCAATGTATGCATGCATATAGGAATACTAGAGTTTTAATTTTCTGTCCATTTAAATTTATTTTTAATACTTAAGGAAAATACTTGCATTTTCTTTTTCATTTTTACTTAGAACTTTCAGAGTTCCATTTATAACATTGTAAAGATGCAGATAGGTGTTTAAACAATTAAAATGCCCATAGTCTTTCCCCCCCATATGTTGCTTTTGTTAATAGGTTTTCCTTTTGCTTTCAACCTTTTAATTATTTTCAGTTTAGTTCTATTAAAAAGTAGTACTATATATACAATTTTATCACTTATTTAATACCTCCCTAATATTTTAATTAATAACTATCAGTTCTTAATTTTATTTTAAAATACAACACAGTATAACAAAATCACAAAATTAATTATAAATAATTAACTTAATTATTCTCCAATTATTGGGCTTTTGGGTCACTTCCAAGTTCGATCATTATGGTGGCCATCCTTGTGCATGAATCTGCATATTTATATTTATTTCATTCTTCCCTTTTCTTCATTCAAGGGGCTTTGACCATTCTTGTTTTCTTTCAGCTTCTTTTTGTCAGACATAGCAAGCATTTTCCCAACTGGGGACTTCACATACCCTATTTTCTCCATCCAGATATAATTAATTCTATCATTCTTTGAACAACTCCCATTTGGGGCAATATAAATATTTTTCTAACTGCTGATTTTTACATTTAATTAAAACCTAGAATTTTTCACAGCAATTTCTTCTATGTAACCATCCATTCTGGGGATTGGGACATATGTATCTCAGTATTGTTAAAGTTGACAAGTGAAGAATGTTGCTTGGGTGCAAAGAACACTAAGCTATCATGCATAAGTGTTCTTTCTCCCTCTCACTTACGAACAGCAGAGATTCGAACAAATTAGCTTTTACTACCTTGGAATAGTAGAAGATACATTTTCTAATGCTTATTATAAATGGTCCCCTTTTGAGTTCTTGATTTCTATTCTATATGAATTGTCTTTTTGAAAGAAATTGCAGTCACTTATTACCACGTGTATCCTTTCACATGGTTTCTACTTCCATGGTGATCCTCAAAATAGATTAGGAATTTTAAATACTTGGAAAATGAAATTGTTCTTCATAATATCATTGATTTTCATGGCCTGCAATGTGGCTTGTTGTCCTTCATTAATACAGTATGACTTATTACTGTAAAAATACATTGAGACAAGTCACCCCACAGTATTGTTGGCCAGGGCAGACGTGGCATTTTTGCAGTAACATTTCAGATGAGCCTCATTCAACTTTGTATTTTTATAGAGAGGAAGGTAATATGATATTCATGTCCAAAGATTGACAAATATTATTAAAAGATGCTAGTTTAGAAATCTGTTCATTTGTACAGTACCTGGTTTGTCTGTGTAACCTAAATAATTATATAAATGTAAAAATAAATCTTCTCCTACCCTCCAGTCAATGTCTTACCAGCAAGTGTATCTGAAAGAAATTAGAGCCTTGTTTGTGTTTTGTCAATCATGTTAGTACAGGACTTTTCAATAAAAATAAATTACTTTGGAGTAAATTACTTTGGACAACGAAAACAGAAGATTCATTTGATAATGGACAGAATTTTCATTAGATTTAATAGCAGAAATACCACAGTTGCATCATTCATCCTCTTGTTTCAACGGAAAACAGAAAATGAGATGCAGCAAACTCTACAAATTTTCACCATGCACACTTTCACCATTAAATACATTATCAAGGCTCAGTGCCTATAGCACAGTGGTTATGGCCCTGGCTACACACATCGAGGCTGACGGGTTCGAACCCAGCCCGGGCCAGCTAAACAACAATGACAACTGCAACAACGACAACGACAACAACAGCAGCAGCAACAAAAAATAGCTGGGCGTTGTGGCGGGCGCCTGTAGTCCCAGCTACTTGGGAGGCTGAGGCAAGAGAATCGCTTAAGCCCAAGAGTTTGAGGTTGCTGTGAGCTGTGATGCTGCAGCACTCTACTGGGGGCGACATGAGACTCTGTCTCAAAAAATAATAATAATGATAAATAAATACATTATCAAGAATCACGTCAGCATGACATTCTAATATAGTAGCTTTACAAAAACATGTAATCTAACCTAACAATGATGTGGTCCTCTTTAAATTAGCTTCAAACATATTCTAAGTGGGTGTTTCTCATTATTTCGATCCACATATGTTTATACAATGATTACATTTAACTGAATATATGAGCCTTATCAAAATGGAAAGCTAAAATAGATGCTTAATAGAAAAGTCTAGTTGGTATCTGTGGGGTAGGGCCACTAGGGAAATAAATGTATCAAATGCCAAAAAAAAAAAAAAAAAAACAAAAGTCAGTGTTAAATAATCTTTTTCTTCCAAGGCAAAGAGGTATAATAATGAAACGCTGGTTAAATGTTAAACACAGCCCCAAATTATTTTTACAATAATTTTACTGGTTAAATGTTAAACACAGCCCCAAATTATTTTTATAATAATTTAGACATGAACACAATTTTCCCAATTTTGTCATTTCTACTTTTATGTCTCTGCATATTAATTTAATATCTAAGTAATTTAGTTAGAAAAGAGCAAATACCAAGAATTTCACTGAAATGTGTTGACAATCTGGGACCTGGTTTTACGTCTTACACCTACAGGACAACTTGGATGAGTCATTTATTCCCCCAATTACTCATCTGTAACTTGGGATTAATAACACACTTTCCCCTACCTCATAATTTGTGTGGGTTTAAAATAAAATAATTTTTTGATAGCAATTTATAAAGTATGTAAAATTAAGATATTATCAACATAAGATAATTGTAATCATTCTCTTACATAGAATTAATAATGCCTTGTTCTATTTGACACAATGAAAATTCCTGTATGCTAAATGCCTTTCCTCATTTTAATGAAAGATCATACCAGAAGAGATGAGTAGGTAGACACTTAAGTTGTTCTGGAAGGTACTGCAAATGTCTCAGGTTGATTCTTTTTCTTTTTTATCTTACAATTTTATTTTCACATTGGAAATGAGATATTGCTTTAAATGTAGAATACAAAACTAACCTTCTTTTTTTGTCTTTACTGATTAAAAAGTCTAAAGTGCTTCGTTAAAGAGATAAACTGAGTTTTACATTTTTGCAACTTAAAATACCTTTTCCCCAAACTAATAAAATTGTTCCCAGTTCCTAAAATGAAGTACGTAAGGAATTCATCATGTTCTATAAGGAGTAGCAAGATGTCCAATTGCCTACCACCTGAACGAGTTTAAGGTCCTCTAGTTAATAATGGATGAAGATGATGAGCTGATACATGAACCATTCTGTGTGTTTGGTATGGTGATTAGGTATTTCCCTCATCCAAGAACAGAACAGGAAAAAATAAGATTACTGGGGAGTTGAGGAACATACATGGAAGGGAATCTTCTGAAAAGAGAGGCATGTTGGAATTAGACTAGATGAGTACTCAGAAGAAAGTTCAAGGTGATCTCTGAGAAATGACATTAGTGTTTATATTTATTCTTTTTGTTTTATTTTACCACTTTTAATATATTTTTACAATGAAGAGGTATAGATTTATGATCAGAAAAATAATGCCATATTTATTTAGAAAGTAAATTCATAGACTCTTCAACAAGGTATTGTTACCTGAATTGTTCACTCAAGACAGAGACTACACACAATAGTCTTTCCCCATCCTGCACTTTAATTATTCAAAATTCATATTTTAAAATAAAGTTATCGGGCGGCGCCTGTGGCTCAGTGAGCAGGGCGCCGGCCCCATATACTGAGGGTGGCGGGTTCAAACCCAGCCCCAGCCAAAACTGCAACAAAAAAATAGCCGGGCGTTGTGGCGGGCGCCTGTAGTCCCAGCTACTCGGGAGGCTGAGGCAGGAGAATCGCCTAAGCCCAGGAGTTGGAGGTTGCTGTGAGCTGTGTGAGGCCACCGCACTCTATCGAGGGCAATAAAATGAAACTCTGTCTCTACAAAAAAAATAAATAAATAAAGTTATCACATTTTATCTTCCATAGTATTATCGCCTACAAATATAATGTACTATATTTGCCTAAGTAGATATTATTCATATTCTTTATGGGCATAACCATATATAGGAGACAAAATATATCAAAAATCATAAATAATATTTTGTCCCTTCTCAAGTAGCATCATCAAGCTCTTCTAATATCATCATTTCATACTTTCTTTAAGGGTATTTTTCTATATATTAGTTTTGAATAATCAATATCTACCATGAAATACCTAGGGAGAAAGGTTTTTAAAACTTCCATAGGTTTAGTTCACTTCATGTCCCATTAACATGCTGCCTTTTATAAAAACAGAGACATCCATTCATATGAAGATGAATTAGTATTATTCTTTTCCCAGTTCTCTGATTGGATTATTTTCCTCAATCATTAATATATGATTAAAAGCTACCAGAACCTTAAGTAGGAAAGGAATTATATAGAAACTTAGTGTACATATAATAAGATAGTTGTCTAAAGGAAGGAATATATTTCTTTTCTTTTTTTTTTTTTTTTTGAGACAGTGTCTCAAGCTGTCCCCCTGGGTAGAGTGCTGTGACATCATAACTCACAGCAACCTTCAACTCTTGGGCTTAAGCGATTCCCTTGCCTCAGCCTCCCAAGTAGCTGGGACTACAGGTGCCTGGCTATTTTTCTGTTGCAGTTGTCATTGTTGCTTTAGCTGGCCCAGGCCGGATTCGAACCTACCAGCTTCCATGTATGCGGCTGGCTCCCTACCCACTGTGCTACAGGCGCTGCCAATATTTCTTGTTTTTGTTTCTTAAAAATTGATCAAAGGTGGCATTTTTAAAAATTGTTATAGATACCAAGAAGTCCGTTTATAATTTTTGGCTTCTATGAGAAAGGCTCATTACCAAGCATGTATGAGGAGTTACAATTATAGTCTACATATTTCCTGCTCTCAAAAAAATGCTAAGGAAAGATATAGAATATGGTATACAGATAATCATTATACAAAGTACATTGAAAATTCTGAGGCTAGAAAGGCATTTTAAATGAAATGTAGATTGTAATATTTAAGTAGGCCTTGGAGTTTAGAAGTAAGAAATAATGGTCTTTCATATAGGGTGAGGGTGGAAATATGAAGTATCAAGATAGAAATGTATGGTGCATAGCAATCTACTCCTTGGGACCCTATCTACAGATGAAAGTCCCAGTACATGAGGGATACGTATGTGTTTACATGGGTATTTATTGCAGCATTGATCATAATGGTTAAAAAAGGGAAAGTTCATAGAATAAATTTTAGAACTGAGTTTTACATTTTATTGCATTGTATCCTTCAATCTACAAAAGATTTGAGGCATTGGGTAACAAAATTTCAAAATTTCCAACTATAAAATGAAATTTTTATCAAAAATGGAACCAAGGGAGATAGAAACTGCATTTTTATATACAATTTGAAATACTTCCATCAAACTGGTTACCATAGCTTTCCCTGCATTTTCTTAGTTATTGTCTTAAGACATTTATATTCTACACTTAGTAGATTTAACTTGTACCCTTCTAAAATGCACCGTAGGTGTGGTCCCACCAATTACCCTGCCTCCATCCATCCTCTCCCCTCGCCTCCCCTCCCTTCCCTCTCCTCATGAAAGAAGTTTTGAAGAAATTTAGTATTAGGATATTAGGAAGGAAGAAACTAAAGTTGTGAACAAATGTGCTAAAATTAGGGCATTCCCTCCATGAGCGGCCATTAAATTTGTCTGGAAATACCAACTGGACTATGAAAAGTCCTCAACGATGCTGCTATGTTTTTTTAATGGATCCTTCAACAGTGGCTTTAAATATGCAATGTATTTTTATTTTATATGATTTTAAAATATGCATAAAATATATCCCTTTTATATAATTTAAAGGGATGTATAAAAATTATCATACACAGTCCCTCTTTTCTCTTTTTCTTGGCTGACCCTTTTCCTACTCCATCTACATCAAACTTTCCTCTGTTGAGATAATCTAATTCTCTATTGCCATAGTTCTTGTAGTGTTGTTTCTAATTTATATCATCACATGAAACGTATTTATACACATATAAGACATGCACGTATTTATATAGTATTGCATTTTAAAATACAATCGATAGTTTATTGCGCACACTTTTATACATGCAATTTTGTAATTGATGTTACCTGCGTTAATGCTTCCTAGTCAACCAGTAAAATTGAAATTTAGACATTTTAATAGCTTTAAAAAAAAGGGTCTGTATTTAGAAGTTCTATTTTAAGTTGTTTGTAATGGTGAAATTTAATTTTTATACTCCAAATGGATTAAACCGCAAACATAGGTATGCGTGTCCACCATAAGAACACATTGTCATACAAACACAAATAATCTGCCTTCACGTTGTCTTTGTTAAGGAGTATCTGTCTGCTCCTTGTACTGTCATCCAGAAATCCTCTTTAGCAGGAATAGATGGAAAGTAGTTGCAATCACTTGTTCCCCTTTTAAAAAATTTGTCCATCTACAGTGTTAACCTAGTTCCTCAAAGACCACTGACAGCAGGAAAGGACTGTAGCGTGCAAGTTCTCATTTCCCTGGAATATAATTGGTCCAGGGCCAGAGATTTTTAGCTCATTTAGAGCAGCAAGGTGCTCTTTTTAAATTCCCTCACCTATTTTGGGCTTCATTTCTCTCGTACGGTTATGCCTTTTCCAGTCTGATGAGCATTCTCCTTGATGGAACAGACAAGCAAGAGATGCTGTGCAGGGCTGCTTCGGCGGCGTGTCTCTCCCCAGCCTTCCCCTCTGCCCCAGTCAGCAAACCTTCGTCTTTCAAGCTCTTCTTTCTCCCCGCAGAAGTAATGTGGGGCCCTGAATGTTGTCTTTAACGTTATCACAAGCCAAAATTCATTCCAGGCTCAGCTTTTCCTCACTGTTGATACAGTTTTACATCATCCTTTTCTATTTGCCCTCTGTTCGGTGTCCCTCATTTCTTCCCCTGTTCAGACCTTGTCAGATCTGAGCTTGTCTAGGGACCCCCTCCCCCCCCACAGCGGCATGCGTCTCATTAGATAGTATGCCTTGCCTTATACTCACTGCAATCATTTGCCCTGGAGTTGTCAAAACGTTTATTCTCAAAAGCAGTGGTTCTCTTGGGCGGTGCCTGTGGCTCAAAGGCGTAGGGCACCGGCCCCATATGCCAGAGGTAGCAGGTTCAAATCCAGCCCCGGCCAAAAAAAAAACTGCAAAGAAAAAAAGAAAAAGCAGTGGTTCTCAACCTTCCTAATGCCGCGAGCCTTTAATACAGCCCAAAGGGGTCGCAACTCACAGGTTGAAAACAGCTGCTCAAAAGCCTCACAGGCCTCTAGAGCCATTTTCTGTTTTAAAATTTAAGATCATTAGATCACTACATCTTTTTTTTTTTTTTTTTTTTTGGTAGTTTTTGGCCAGGGCTGGGTTTAAACCCATCACCTCTGGTATGTAAGGCCAGCACCCTACTCCTTTCAGCCACAGGCGCTGCCCTCTTTTTCCTTCTTAACCTAATAAATTGACCACACTCCACACCCACGTGAACATGCACACATGCACGTGCACACACACTTTCCAGATTGTCCAAATGGATCATTGTGTATATGGTAAAAGGGTGAATCGTATAATATCCCTGATGTTTCACTAAATCTGTTCCCGTGCAACCTCATTAGTGTCCTGAACTGTTTTAAACTCTGTCGTCTACAAATGAGTGAGATTGGGCAGTCTGTGTCTTAGTTCTCTTCTAGCAGAAGAGGAGTCTCTGTGTGCTGTGTGAAGTAAGAGAGAAAAAACTTAGATTTGTTGGACGTTCTCCCTGTTGGCACAGCTAAGGTATTATGTAAATGATGAGAGGTAAGTCGTTGAAAGGGATACTATTTTTACTTCTTAATTGAGGTAAATATTTACATAAAATAAAATAGATTCGTTTGGGGTGAAAAGTTTATTTTTACCTAAAATTTGAACCTGTTGCAGTTAGTTCAGATTTCAATCTGTCATGATTGCTTACTATTCCGATTTTCCCATCAAATGTATTTTCCATGCTTTCTTGATGGATGTGACTGTAGCAGGTATATAAGGAAGAATAGAAGAATGTCCCTACAATGGGGAAATGTATAGATGTTAAGTATAGGTCTGTTATGTTTCATCAGGTGGTACTGCTGATAAAACTGACACCTCAGTCAAAAAATAGAACATTCTCATCTGCTCACGAAGTTGCCTCATGCCACCTTCCAGTCAATTCCCAGCCTTTATAGGTACCTGTTAGGTTGATTTTTATCACTATAGGTTAGTTTTATCTGTTTACAAATCTTATAAATATAATCATACAATCTGTACTACTTTAATCGGCATACTATTTTTAAGACTATCCATGTTGTAATTTTATCAGTAATTCATTCCTTTCTACTGCTGATTAGAATTACATTGTATAAATATACCACAATTTATCCATTCATTCTCCTTTTGATGAACATGGATGTTGTTTTCAGTGTGGGGCTGATATGAATTAAGATGCTATGGACCTTTGTTCAGAAGTGCTTTTGCGAATATGCATTTTAACTTATTTTGAGGAAATACATAGTAGTAGAATGGCCGTGCCAAATGTTGAACTTTCTAAGATGCTGTCAAACAGTTTTCTAAAATGTCAGTGCCATTGTACAATGCCACTGTGATTGTGCAGAGCTCCATTGGCTTTACATCGTCATCAACATTTAATCTTGTCGATCATTTGCATTTTCACCATTTTATAGGATATGAAGCGGCATCTTGCAGTTTTAATTTTCATTGCTCTGATGACTGACGATAGTAAATGTCTTTTCATGTATTCATTGGCCACTCACATAGATTACATTGGGTCAAGGTTGTGCCTTTCTTCTTATCCTTCTTATTTGGTGAAAATAAGATTGTTCTGGGGTCATTAGATAACGTGGATGTTGAGAATGACAGAGTCATTTTCCTGTTTTGTTTCTTTTCTTCTTACTTTCTCTGAAGACCCTATTGGAAGGCAGTAAGTAGCTTTGTACAGCACTGCTCCATGACATCCCTGTCACTAATATGAAGTGTCGGACATTTTAATTTTCTTTGACCAGCTGCTAACAATAGTTGCTTTAGGGCAGCGCCTGTGGCTCAAGGAGTAGGGCGCCGGTCCCATATGCCAGAGGTGGCGGGTTCAAACCCAGCCCTGGCCAAAAAAAAAAAAAAAAAAAAAAAAAAAAAAAAAACAATAGTTGCTTTAGAGCCATCAGCAACTTCTAATGTTTTGGTTAGAAGCCTACTAGGTATTTAAACGTACAGAAATAGAATTTAATTTAATTAGTATTTTTTACCACAGGTGCTATGCTCTTAGAGATACCTTCAACATACACAAAAAAAAATTCTACAGTTTCATAACATACCAATCAAACATATTCATTCATTTATTCATTTAGTTGGAAAAAATTTAACTGATTAACACAGCAGGAAACCCAAAGGTAAAGAAGCCAATATCTTAAGCTTCCAACCAACATAATGAAATTTAACTTTTATACCTTATGAAAACACCATAAAGTAGACACAGTTCAAGGACAATAGGATGTTACAGGATAGATAACTTTTCATCTAAGATTTATACATAATGGAGATAGTTTTTGGTGTGCATCTTCATTTATTCATACAAGAAATGTGTTTTGAGTACTCTCATACAGCAGGTACTTTGACAGGCACTAAAGTGAGATGAAGTTATAGTTCTTGCTCTCATGGAATTCAGAGTCTAGTAGACTGGGATGAGAGGAATCCACAAGTAAAAATGAGGCCATGAATGATGAAAAACATAATGGTCAGAGGTCTGGGAAATGACCAGGACATCACCATGAGTCATCCAGTTGTGCTGAGGCAAGCATGAAGAATTAGGGAGTCATGGTGAAGAACCCAGAAAGGTTTTCCCCAGAGATGTTATGAGGTTTGGAATGGGATCTAAGCTCTTTGGGCTTCAATAAGCAGGCAGCAAGTATTCTGTACGAATTTGTGATGAGGGAATCCACCATCAGAAATGTTCATCCGGAGGATAAATCTGGAAAGATTGTGTAGGATTTTATGCTGTGAAAGAGTTTAAGCAAAAAAAATTAGGAGGCCTTGTCACTAACATAGATAAAATATAATGAATTACCAGACTAGAGGAAAAGCAATGATGATAGAACTAAACAAGTAAGAAAGGGTTAACATTTAGGATCAGTGAGATAAAACTTGGACTAGGGCAAAAAAAGAAAAGAACAAAAACACAGATGAACTGGTGATATCCCACCTGATAAATGGGAGAATGCAGATTTCATTCAAATAAGTAGTGAAGTCAACATGAGAAACTAGTTGCAGGGATGATGTTAATGTCGGCTTGAAAATGTTTTCTTTGAAATCTCAGTCAAATGAAAAGATCTGGAAATGATGTGTGGCAGCTTAAGAGGGAAGCTTCCCTAGAGATAAAATTTTGGAATATATTCACATTTGATAATTGAATTTTTTTCCTCTACATTAGATTGATAAAGAAGTCAAATCCATTACAGTCTTCACCCTTTTTGACAACTCTCCTTAACCTTTTAGGAATTCACAGGGATAAATAAGTCATCTGGTTTTACTTTTAGGTCCTTCTGCTCCATAAATGGTTAAATAAGGTATAGACTCTTGATATCATATAAATAATTCCCTGACAATGGGGAGAGAATCAATTATTGTACCTGATTTTTTTGGTTTCCCGGGAATACACCCTGTCACCAAGCAATGCATAATTGTTTTTGTCATCAACTCTTTTCATCTAAATCCATGAAAAAGTGGCACATTACCATACAACAGATAATGAGTTGGAAAATAAGAAACCTAACTCCAGAAATTAAGGCTTGAAGAAAAACTGAGAAAAGTTTGTGCTTCATGCTTGCATAACTTGGCCAGAGGGACACATAAGGCTTAGTGAGGCCCAAGATGTGCTTAGATGTGGATTGCTAGTTGATGTCTTGAGGGTTCTGTAATCTAAGGTAAATACTTAAAATCAATTAATTGATGTTAGGCACAGAGATCCGTCTTTATCCCTCTTTATTGTATTTCTGGGCCTTCCCATTCTCAAGAGCCTGAGAAACTAAACCTTTCCTTGATAACTTGTTATTTGTGGTAGCGGATGAAATTTTGAGGAAGCACGGGGATTTCTTAGCATCTCTCATTTCCAATCTAGGGTGTTGTATACATTTCAGAAATTTGCTTTTGAATCTTTTCCCAAGTGAGAAACAAGTCAAGGAGAGACTGGGATATCTTGCCCAGTTCTCTGCTCGATTTATCAACAAATATTTCTTGAGCAATTATTAAGCTGAGCAGTGATTGACACTGTACCTGGTGGTATAGGGAATGGAAAAAAAAGCTGTCTTCAAAACATTTATAATCATAATTACCACAACCTTTCCTTTTCTTTCCCTTACCTTCTTCTACTCCTGCGAATGTATACAGACCCACAATCACATGATTAATTGATCTATTTCGTTCACAAAGCAGTCTCCATATCGGTATTGGAACATGGCATTCTATATAGTTATTTGCTTGTTGGGCTCTCCCCCATTAAATTAAGAGAGTTGACAAGAAAATACAAGCTTATTTATGATTGTAAAGCTCCAGACACACAGTAGTTATCCTAAACATTTGTTGAAATGAATCACATTGCAGAGAATACTCACCTGTATGAAATAACTTACCTACATTAAAGAGATATTTATAGAATATTCCATATCAAAAGCCCATGGAATGCCTATGAAAACAGAATGGAAAGAGGTAAAGGAACACATTTAATTGCTGTTATCTTAAAGAGCAACACTAACATATTTTGAAATCATTTTAGATCACTGATTGTTACCAAGAGTAGGTGGAATTTAGGGTAGGAAACACAAGCACCTTCCTAAAAACAAATTGTTTCTTCAAATTTGGGGGTGTAATCATACTGCCTCTCAACTTTCTACATTATATCCGTCATGATATCAATTCATCTCTCTGCCAGCAACTTGAAATAAAGCATAGTAGACATAGCAAGTGTCAATAATGACAAAATTACTCATCATGCAAATATTCAGAGAGTCCCAAAATATATCTGGACGTTGATTGCTAGCTTTGAAGTTGCCCATAATTGTTTAAATAAAAATAGAGAACTCAATCACATTTAGAGCCAAAATCACATTGCAAACCTTAGACTGAGCTTTGCAGATAATATTCTCAGTTACACGTTCAGACCTAATAATTTCTCTGAACTCCAGACCAGTATCTTCAACTGTCTGATTGATATCCTTGTTCTCATTTGTTTCTCCAGTACATGGTCAAGTCCTGTCTATTTATCTCCCCAATATTACTTGGTTCCACGCACTTCTTTCCATTTCCACCACTGCATTCCCACTCCAAGCTACCATCTTTCCTCACCTTCACTTCATGGTTCCTCCTACTTGGTCTCCCTGTTTCTACTCTAGAACATCTCCAGTCCATTCTTCTTTCTGGAGCCAATGATGTCCAGCATCTCTCACAGCATCTAGCTGATAGGAAATGTCAATAGTTAACTCATGAAATGAAAATCTCTCACAGGCATGGAAAATACCAATAGGGAACTACAACTTTTCAGAACTAATGTGATTATAACTTTTAATTAAACATTTCCAGTCTATAGCCAATTCTACTCACACGTTGTCTTACTTTTAAAAAGCAATTTTGTGGCGGCACCTGTGACTCAGTGGGTAGGGTGCTGGCCCCATATGCCGAGGGTCCGAGGGTGACTGGTTTGAACTTGGCCCCAGGCAGCTAAAACAGCAATGAGAATTGCAACAAAAAATAGCTGGGTGTTGTGGCCAGCACCTGTAGTCCCAGCTACTTGGGAGGCTGAGGCAAGAGAATCGCTTGAGCCCAAGAATTGGAGGTTGCTGTGAGCTGTCTACTGAAGACGAAAAAAAAAAAAAAAAAAGCAATTTTGTTGCTTTGTCCATGCACACACACAGACGCTATATCACCATCTACCCACCAAATGGCTTTAGCATAAGTATTTATGTGACTCCAAATTGATAACACAGCTATACAAAAGAGGAATAAGAAATTTTAAATGACCTATGGCTCCTTTTAAATATTTTGTCCTAAGAGCAGTGTTTTCTGGTTATTTGCAATATGTTCCATTATGAAATATTTCACGTTCAAAACCATGGTAGTAACTATGTGGAAAGAATTTTATGCCTTAAGTTATGTGCTCTATAACCAAGTTCATATACTAAGAGAGCGAGCGTGGCCATGGGTAAGAGTTACCTTTTGATCAGAGAAAGGCCAATTTGTCTTTCTTAACAAATCTAAGGAAATAGAAAAAAAATACAACTCTTAAATGTTTTCAGGTGTATCTCCTGAAGGTTCCATGAAGGATTTAGAAGCCAAGAAGTATTAAATAAATCTCTGAACCTAGAGAGGGCTGACATTGATTTTTATTAAGTAAAATCTATGCTTTGCAAAGGTCTCTACTTTGTAACAACCATTTTCTTTAAAGCAAGGGTCACTTATTTAAATGCCTTCAGAGAGAGGCAGTATACATCCATGTCTGCCCCACCCAAAGGCATTAAAATTATTTTAAAAAATAAATTTCTAATGTCAAACACATCTGAGGTCAAATTTAAAGTGGTTTCAAATCCCCAAAGACAGAAATCTAACACATACACTTTTTCTGCCCCTTTTGATAACCCTCTGCATTAAATCTCTGCTTGAAATTGGGGAATATATGATTTTTTTCCTTTTTGTCCAGAACATGCATCATTTCTTGAAAAAGAAAAGGGAAAAAAGCCTGAGATAACTTACAAAGTATGTAGTACTTAAAGTACTTTATGATGAATTCATTTGGTACCCACGTTAATAGCAGAGATAGTAATGAATGTATATATCACTGATGTGAATAAGATAAACACATCCAAAGGAAATTTCATTGTAATTTGATATTAGGCAAATGTCCCATTAAAATAAATTGCTACTGTACATAATTTTCCTTTAGTTCATTGTCAGGATGTTTGCTTAGGAAAAGAAATGGTCTAATACTAGTTTTAGAAGGAATTCTCATTATTCTTTTATAGCAACCATTATCAGGAGCAGATGGGGAATTGCACCAATGAGCGTATCTAGTATTATACCTCACGATAAAAAGAGGGAATTAGATGAAATCTAACAAGATCCCCTTCTAACTCCAGTTCCTGTGACAAACTAACAAAACCATGCATGTGGTTTCAGCATTTTTATTAGTGAGGCCCACTAAATGTTTACTGAAATGAAAATAAAATGAGATCAGGAGAAAGAAGAGGCTAAAAAGGTGATTTTTATTTCTGATTGTTCATTGCAAAGATTGCTCTTCTTTGACTTGATTTGCTTTGCAAATTACTCGTTAAAGATCTTGTGGGTCCTTCGTTAAAAGTTAAATCTGTAGTACAATTCAAATTTGGAAATGTATTTCATGTTCAAGAGAAAAAACACTCATTCAGTGTTACTCACTTTTCCGCTATAAAGTCCAATATATATATATGAATGACACTAAATAGAAATATTTCATAAATACTCATACAGAGGAGGGGCACTGTAAATTGAAAGGCCCCTGGGGCAATTAAAGGGCCTCGGGAAAGAGGGAACATTTAAACTGACTATTACAGATAAGTAATGAGTTTGTCCTACAAAACTTAGCAGGACGGTCAAGGAAGTAAAAAGTACCTTCCCTTTTACTGGGAGTTAGCGCAACAAACACACAGCAGATTATATTACATGGTCTTTCCATTCTTGCCCCTTTCTCCCTGTTCATAACTCTTAGATTTCCCAAATTTTAGCCATCTTTCAATCCTTCTGACCATCTTTGTCTATGCTCCCACAGAGTTACCAAATCTTCCACCAGGACAGGCTCTCCCAGTCCATGGATAGGTTAAGTTGAATGTGTCCTATTGTTTTGCCTGTTACCTGCCTTGGGGGTTAGCCATTTGTTTTGCTTCCTTAAGTAAATTCATCATCTGACAAAAGCTGAAAGATACTTTCTAAAGTGGATTAAAATCTCTGAAGAAAGTGGTGACTATCATATAGTCTAAGAAGAATTAACATGAGAGGCAAACATGTTTATCATTGAGAAAAGCATCAAAAACTCTTGAATTCTGTGAACGGACAAAGAGAAGCAATGATAATGATCTTTATCAGGATAGAAAAAGAAGATAAAGCACTATGTTGTAACGAAATTGTCCAATAAAATTCTGCCAGTTTCACAACTGATTCACTTTGATACATATTTGATACAACTGATACATATTTTCCCTTGACCAATCAGTAAACTGAGTGAATGAATAATCTGTCTCAAAACAATTCATTAACCAAATTACAGCTAAATTTCCAATTGGATTATTGACACACCTACTTGTTCAATGAAGGTTCATTTTTCTTTCTTCCATTTCTCTGTCTTTGTCTTTTCTCCAAATTACATTTTATCTCTACCATTTTCCTATTTTGCTCCCTAGTTTGTGATTTTTTTTTTTTTTGGCCAATCCTTTATCTTCTAAAATATGTACCTCATCTGATGTGTCATTGTACAATTTCCCATGACTGCTTCTTAGCTTATTCCTTTTCTTCATTTGTCACGTTTTATTTTCCACTTATTGTGTTTTCATACAGTTTTGCAAAGTTTTACAAATATTCTTTTTTAAAAATGTGTGCAATGTTTTCATATAAAAGGTTACATTTTATCTCTTCTATTTTCCTATTTCGCTCCCTAGTTTGTGATTTTTATAGTCTTATAAGATTCTTACATTCTTCTTTCTGTGAAATACGTAGCTGTTCCTTCCTTGCCTATATTGCCTCTTTCCTTCTCCCAGTTTGACCAGACTTGAAGGACTTAAATATATAACAGTGTTATTTTCTATAATTTAGAAACATTTCTCTATTAACAGAGCATAAAAGAGGTTGATAATAATGCAGTAATTCTAAAACATGCATGCCCTTCACTCCTGCTCCCCTGCCCCTCCGCCCTCTCCATGTGTCTCCAGCCTCTCTATTCTTTGATAGCGTGTATGTTCTATACACCTTTGTCCCCTTCCCCCAGAGATTCTGATTCAATAGGTTTAGGGAAGAATTCTGGGCTTTTATATTTTGAGAAAGTTCCCTAGGGGAGCCTGATATGCACTCCTTATTAAGAATGAATGCTTTAATATTGAAATCAAAACACAATAAGGCTTTTTAACTGTGATGAATAATCCAGTAGATTTAATTATGATTTTCTTTCTGTCCAAAACTAAGACTAGATGTTAATTGCCAGAGAAATAGATAAGGATGCCTATGACAGCAGTATATTAATATGATATCAAAGCTTAGAAATTTTATTGGTAATGAATAATTCAGTACTTAAAATATTTGAAAGCTATAGAACTAAAATTAATTTATGTTTTTGACTGTGTGAATAAAGTTGATTGAGATTTTACATTTAGTTTTGTAAATCCAGTGTTATCTTTTTCCAGCTCAGAGGCTAATTGTAAAACAACACATGCAAATTTTTACTTCCTGTTTTGATCCATTATTTTGCTCTTTTATGCTTTATCACTGAAAACTCTCCTTGAGTAGACATATGCTGTAAAAACTTCCCCTGGTTACAAAATTTTCTCATACAAATGCAACAGACTATTTAATGAGCTCTTCTTTCACAAAACTAAAAAACCTGAAGGCCATTATTTAAGATTCTCTATAAATGATATTTAGATCTAACAATTTTAAATTACCATTTGATTTTTGGCTACTTAATTCTATCTCTTACTGGGGAAATAAAAACAATAAAACTCTTGTTGATTATACGATTGCATTGTAAAAGTCATTACAGCCATCAGCCATGAGGTAAAAAGGCCAAGATCAAAACCACAAAGTAAAGAAGCTGAGATAAAAATTCCCAAGCAGCTTTAGTTTATAGCATTATGACTGGCAATCGGAATTTCTTGATTACTGAGCAAAGACTCAAAAAGGCATCTACTCTATTATCCACCTTGGCCCCTCCAGAGACCTACTGAATCAAAATCTGCACTTTAACAAGATCTCCAGGAGTTTTTTATGCACGTTAAAGTTGGAGAGAAATTGCTGGAGCACACATCTGCTGTGTGCCCCACTCATTTTTAAAACATATAAATTATTAGCTGTAAGAATTGGACACCATTCGGAACAGAAATAAGAATCTGACCTTCATGTTTTAGATCAAGTGATTCCTATTTCAGTAGTCCCTCATGCTTGTAACTATAGCTTCCTCCCAAATGATGTCAATTTCTCTTTAACATTTCATGTTTTCTTTAGCTTTTCCTTTCTGGTTCGTTGTCAAAACTCTAGTTTTAGCCTTAACACTGTCTACTGGACGCCTGTACTAGCTGTTTTGCCTGTTGCCCTCAACATAGCTTAATGGTGGAGCCTCTGCCTCAGAATTATCCAGAAGCACAATCAGCTTTAGCCTTCACATTCCTATATTTTAAAACTGAGTCATTTCTGGGAGGCGCCTGTGGCTCAAAGGAGTAGGGTCCCGGCCCCATATACTGGAGGTGGTGGATTCAAACCCAGCCCCGGCCAAAAAAAAAAAAAAAAAAAACTGAGTCATTTCTGATAGCCTTCCAATGAATTGCAAACTTCTAATAACTCCTAAGTAAAGTTCTCTACACGTATCGAAGTCCTACCCATGTTTTGAATTTCAAATACAACCAGTGGTCTCTTCTCTTAATCCTTCTACTGAGATCATCCTTCTATTCATTAAATACCTTGATGTTTATTCTACTGTATATAGTAAGCAAAGTATCATTTGCAACTCTGTCTAATCTTTCAATTAGATTATGCAATGCCTAAAATCTAGAAAATTGTGTTCATTCCTTTGACTGTCTAGGAGATCCAATAATATGCATCAACATGAATGATATGATGGTGATGATGAAACTGAGCTAACTTCCCTCCTTCCCCCACTTTCCCTTCTTTCCTTCCTTTCTTTTTCCCTCTCTCCTTCCTCCTTTCCTTTCTGTCTCCCTCTCTCCCTTCCCTTCTCTCTCCCTTTCTCCCTTCCTCACTCCTAACTTTTTTTCTCCCTTCCTCCTTCCCCTCTACTTCCTTTAGCCATAGGCCCATGCATTCACTTAACAGATACTTATTGAAATGCCTCATGTACCAGATATTGTACTAAACAATGGGAAACAACTATGAATAAGATACAATCTCTGACCTCAGAATTTATGGTTTCATAAGAATATAGACACACTTTGTTATGACTGGTGTCTGTTACTAAGCACTGACTGTCAGATGAAACACTGATCTAAATAGGTGAAAAAGAGTGAGATGAAAGCAATGAAGCACAGTCAGCTAGTTACAAGGAGCTATCTCATGTTTATTAGAGCACATTTCATGGGCATTCAGCTTGTGAATAGTTTAGTTACTGAATAGTTTTATATTTGTTGAGAGGTACTGGAATAATTACATTATTGTTACTTTTTGCTGATTTACAGTCTTTAGTTGCTAAGAGTAGGCTTCTACAAATTCTAGTATTCAAAAATAATTTTACATGAAAGTAATAAAAGAATACAAAGGAGATTAGCCTCAGTCCCAGAAAACATGAATTCATTCCTTCATTCGGAAGCATGTACTGGAATCTCCTATAAGCTTGGTATTGGGTCAAGGGGGAATATTAGATAATTTAAACCATATCTGATAGGAGAGGGTTCTATGTATTGACATTATTCTGTCAGTGACACAAGGGTTTGGGTTCTATTTAGATTTAAATGTGATACATATCTCAGGTTAGCATATATCATTTCATTTTCTAAGGTTCCTATTTGGTAACATGTTATTTTAATTGCCTTACAAATTCTTGATTATCTTCTAAAGTATGTAAATAGAAAGTAATTGCCATTTTTATTTAATACTAAAAAGACATTTTTGTTTTTTCTCATACTTGGTTATAATAGTCTTTTTAAAAATAAAACTATTTTTCTGATACTTAAAATTTCATTCAGAAAAAAAGACATTTGAGCTTCACACCATCAATGATTCATAAAAAATGTTCTGGTGGCTATAGATGATTTTCAAATGTATTACTGGGCCTCAGGGATTTCTTTTTTCTTTTTTGTATCTGATTTATTTTTTTTCTATTTTTTTCCTTTTATTAAGTCATATACACATAGATCATGAATACATTTATGCATTTGTGGGGTACAATGTGTTGATTTTTTTTTTATATGGTTTGGAATGCTTACATCAAACTAATTAATATAGCTTTCACCTCATTTACTTAATTATTGTGTTAAGACATTTATATTCTATACCTGATAGATTTGACTTGCACCCTTGCAGTATGCTCCATAGGTGTGGTCCCACCGTTTACCCTCCCTCTATCGAACTTCCTCCTCCCCTCCCATCCCCCTCTCCTTTTCTCTTTCATCCTGGGTTATAATTAGGGATTTCTTGATGGGCTACCCCTGAAAGCAATTAATTCTTAGTTTTATGTGGCATGTAATGCAAAATACATTGATGCAAACTGCATTGGAAGGAAAATATCTTCTAATATACTAATTAATTTTATTTAAATATCTCTAAAGGGTTTTTTTTTTTTTAAAAAAAACTTTGGCTAATCTTTTTTTTTCACCATTCACTTTGAGAATCACTAAGAAACCCAAATATTTGTTCGTGTTTAAATTTTACAACACTTCATAGACTATTAAACATGGAACATCCTTGTGGGGACAAGAAATCGAATTTGCTCTTGAGAAAGGTTTCCAACTAATTGATTTGTAGGACGTTATAACATTTTCTAGCTGAGAAGCTTACAAAAATAAAAACTGGAGCTGAACTGAGAAGGTGCTTTTTTCCTGATACATAAAAGGCATCTTTCTCTCTTGTATTCTTTGGATATGGGCATGTCAGTTTCATAGAGAAATTGTCACATGGAGCTTTTATATATTTTTCTCTCCTAGTACAACCGCATGTGGTAGCACATTGTTTAATCTCTTCTCAAATATAAGGACGTGGGGCTTCATTTTTGTTTTGCTTTTTTGGTATCTTACAGGAACTCCAGGATGGCATCAGGCAGCGGCAAACTGTTGTCAGAACACTGAATGCAACTGGGGAAGAAATAATTCAGCAGTCCTCAAAAACAGATGCCAATATTCTACAGGAAAAATTGGGAAGCCTGAATCTGAGGTGGCAGGAGGTCTGCAAGCAGCTGGCAGAAAGAAAAAAGAGGTAGGGTGACAAATAAAATAGGAATTCAGAACATTTAGCAGAGCTATTGAAGCTGTCCTGAAAAAAAGATTTCATGCAAGAAGATTATAAGCAGGGCAAAAGGTACAAACACTAAGAAGCCCATCAGCAGTTACTTAATAGCAATAAAAAATTATTTTTCTTTTTTTTCTCATATACTAAAATAATTCATTTTTATTAGTGCTTTTCTGGTGCTTTAAAATTCAAGTTTATTTTAAAAATCAATCACGCATCATTGCTTAAATGTAAACATCTTCAATATATTCCAATTTTAAAAAGCTGAAGCTCAATTATAAATGACTATTTTGGAGGAAAGACAGCTCTTGCTTAGATTTTTTTTTAATAGCTATGAATATGACTATGATGCTGAAAAACAAAATAGGAATATTTACTCGAGTTCCACTACATCTGTTAGCACATTCCTGAAAAGGGATTTGGGCTGAAAATGTCCAAATCCAAAGGGCAAAGCAAAACTCCAAAAAGGTTACTTCTGAATTCAATCACCATTTAACTTTTCCCTAAAATGTACTGAAAACATAGAAAGCTAAATGTATACTGCTGCAGTTAGAAAGCATGGATTTTTTTTTTTATTTTTTTTTTATTAAATCATAACTGTATACAATGATATGATTATGGGGCATCATACACTCACTTCATAAACCATTTGACACATTTTTATCACAGTGGTTAACATAGCCTTTCCGGCGTTATCTCAGTTATTGTGCCAAAACATTTACATTCTACATGGATATTTTATAAGTGGGATTTTGTATTATGCTACCAGTTGTTGATGCTAAAGTGTCTTGTTTCATAAAGGGAAAACTTGGCCTGTATTCACCAATGGACACTACTGTTATGAACAACGAAAATTTGGTTCTATAGCAAGCCCTTGACTCCTACCTGTTATCTACATAATTAGTGAATTTTAACGTTCGGGAAGCTGGAACAACTCTTTGGTGAACACCTTTGGTTAAGATGTATTAGAAAGCACCAGCCACATACAGGGTGCTGGCAGGTTCGAATCCACCCCGGGCCTGCCAAACAACAATGACAACTACAAACAAAAAATAGCCAGGTGTTGTGGCGGGCGCCTGTAGTCCCAGCTACTTGGGAGGCTGAGGCAAGAGAATCGCTTTAGCCCAAGAGTTGGAGGTTGCTGTGAGCTATGACGCTATAGCACTCTATGAAGGGCAACATAGCAAGATTGTGGTCTCAAAAAAAAGAAAAAAGATGTATTAGAAAGAGGATTCTGAAATTATGTCTTTGCCCAGGCCCCTTGCCTCCTTTACTCAGGTTCCATTATTCAGAAAGTAAATACAGTTCTTATTCTTGTACAAAATATATACATTAGTTAACCTACACATATACACAAGCACACATGCACACACACATACCCTGCCAAAGTTAAACCACAATAGTGTTGCCATCTCCAAATATTTTTATATTAAATCTTGGTTCAGAAAATAGTCTTGATTTTTTATGGATTTAATAAAGAACTAAACTTTGTAGTTAAGCTACTTCCTTAGGTAAGTCATAAGCTAGTCTCCCAGATTGAAATCCTTCTATTAATCATACAAGTATTCCATTATTTAAATAACTGATATGTTTACACTATGAACAAGTGTAAGCCTGAATAATGTCATTTCTGAACTAGGATCAAAACTAGTCTAAATTAAACTAGTAAGAAATGAGAAGGTTAAGATATATTGAATAGCATGCCATCAAATATATATATTTTGAATTCATAAAGGGGATTAGAGAATTATTTTTCTATATTATACATAATGTGTCATTTCTTGTTTTTAAATATCTTGCTCATGTAATATTTGAATAGAGCATATTAATATTCTCTTTGGTAAATCTCATTCACCTGAATTTTTAAAATCTTATCTGTTATAGGCTTCTAAATGTAAACTATACCTTAGAAATAAAGATAGGGCAATATGTCCATTTCAGTAAATAAGTCCTAAAATTTTAGGGCCCTCTAAGTTTATAAGAAAATGGTATATGCTGACTCTGTTGTGAAATATTATACAAATTGTAGGTTAATTACATCTAGGGATTTGGCTATAATTGGTTAGAAAAAAAATTTTCCCACGTAAACATTTTGACCTACATTAAATATTACACTTTTGTACTTTAAAAAGTCAAGATCAGCTTCCTTGAAGTTTTGGTTTTTTTTAACCTCAGCTTTTAAAGTTGTCTACTACTTCATGCTACATTTTAAAACTAAATGGTAGCATACTTAAATTTCTACCGAAATCAGTTTTGTGGCATATTTCCTGAAGATTTTCATGTCATTTAAATTTTATTAAATATAAAAATGTAATAAAATATACGTAGTAGTTCTACCAACACACTTACAGCTATTGTCAAGATTTGAGCAGCAAATCGAGGACAAATAAGCAAAATAATATTTCATAAAGAATATGTTAACGTAACAATTGCAAGAGGGCTATAATGAAATATTGTTAATCAATTGCATGCTTTCAGTGAGACCCAGCAGAAGTTATTTATTAAAGAAGGAAATAGAAGTGATTTATTGCACAGGTGAAAAAAGTAAGATGCCTATTCAACTTAACAACAGTATTCTTAGTTGGTACTGCACTTTAAATACAGCTGTTAGAAGTATTTATTTTTTATTTATTTATTTTTTTTTTTTGGCCAGGGCCAGGTTTGAACCTGCCACCTCTGGCATATGAGGCCAGTACCCTACTCCTTGAGCCACAGGTGCCGCCCAGCTGTTAGAAATATTTAACATTCCCTAGTCTAGGGACGTATATGAAAGAAAGTATACAATTTAAGCAAAATAAGTCTGTGAAACTATTTGAAGCCTTATAGAACATAGTTTTAAACCTTTCTTTTTGAAAATACAAGATATCAAAAATATGAAAAGAAAATTCTCAAAAGTTCAAATAGTAGTGGACATCCATTAAAGTTAGTCTGTGTTGGAAGCAGATGAAAAATATAGTCAGTTAGCTGTGCGTTTTGAGCTAGAAAATCCATTCCTGCTTCAATTACATAGCAGAAGAACTGGGTAACATGTATAGGTTTCAGCATGGTAGTAATGAGTTCAATGATGGCTTAGTCACCAAAATGATCTTTGTAAACAAGAAACAGCAAATAAAAAACTATCAGCTTATGAAGGGAAGTCACAGGTTAAAACAAAGCAAGCCTGTGTACAAAGGTTCCTAAATTCAGGTCAATGGATAGAATTCAAGAAGGGCTATGATCTTGAATGTAGAAAAAAAATTACCTTTTTGTTTTTACTAACTTCTAACTGAAATCAAGTATTCCATTCAACATTAAATGTAGGCAAAAACAAACAAACAAACAAAAAACACTAACACCTGTAGAACACAGAAGTACCTGTAAAATTACGTATATTTTTATAAGTTAGTGAAGATATCTTAAAATATCGTTCACACTTATCAATATTTCTAAACTTCAGTAGTTATTAGCTCTGCCATAAGATCTTATTATTTAATGTGTTAAAAATGAGCACACATATTACTATATCAAAAGTTGTTTTTGTAATAGTTTTATAACTGTATTTTAGTACATTGGTTTTCTTTGAAGTCATAGATTTTATATTATGTCATCAACAACATTCTTCTGAGGAGTCCCAGGCTTTACCAGATTGCCAAAGGGAACTATGGCATAAAAAATGATCATAACTATTTCTATTCAGCTGTCTATTTATCTTCCCATCATCTTATCCTAATTTACAATGGTTTTAGTCATATCAACATGCTGTCACTGTCTTTATACACACCTTCTCTTCTGAAGTATTGTAGGAGATGTACCAGTCAAGGAAATATGGGGGGCCAGGTTTCAGGCAATGAATTGCTGACAACATAATTAGTGAGGATTTTACTTAGCACAACGCCAGTTGACAAAAGATTGAATGGGAGAGTGAAGCAAGGTGAGAGGAAGTGGAATTCCTAAACTAAGGAATCTCTAAATCATAACCCTGAGCAATAAAAATTGTTTTAAGAGATTATATATTTTCCTCCTTTTGGACAACTGTGGTATTGCTACTGATATTTCACAGATAAGGCAATTATTGTACTGGCATACAAAGAGTAGCAGTTTTAATTTAAATGTTACCTGATTTAAAAAATTTCTTGAAATTTTTCTTTCCTAAGATTTTTTTTATTGAAAACTTCAAGCATAGAAAAATTTCAAAAAATAGCATAATGAATATCCATATATCCTCTTCTTCTTGTCCCAAATTCCTAAAGTCAACAATGGTTAACATTTGGTCATATATACTTTTACTCTCCCACTCCACCCCTTCTCCATCTCTCTCAAATATAGGGTATAATACACACACACACACTCACACACACACGTGCATATATACACAGAATACACCAAACTTATTTAGTTGTTTTAACATTTGAAAATAAGTTACAAACACCATTATACTTTATCTCCAAAGAATTTAGCATCCTTCACCTTATTTGGGGATACCATGTATAACCAAGTTTATTTATCATGTCCCCTAAAAGGCAGTCCTATATTATTAGTAGTATCCATTCAATATTCACATTTCCCCAGTAGTTCAAAAATGTCTTTTATGTTTTTTTAAGGTTTTGTGTGTACCAATATCCCATCATTGTTCTTGCATTGCGTTTGGTTATGTTTCTTTAGCCCTTTTTAGTCTAAAATAGCCTTCCCACCTCTTTTTCTTATTACTAATATTGACATTTGAAGAAGTCTAGGACAATAGCCTCAAAAAATATCTAACCTTTTTTTTTTTCAAATTTTTATTTATTTATTTATTTATTTATTTTTAGAGACAGATCTCACTTTATTGCCCTCAGTAGAGTGCTGTGGTGTCACAGCTCACAGCAACCTCCAACTCCTGGGCTTAAACTGTTCTCTTGCCTCAGCCTCCTGGGGTAGCTAGGACTACAGGCACCTGCTGGAACGCCGGGCTATTTTTTTGTTGCAGTTTGGCCAGAGCCAGGTTCAAATCCGTCACACTTGGTATATGGGTCTGGAGCCCTCCCCACTGAGCCACAGGCACCACCCAAATATCTAACCTTTCTTAATGTTTCTGATTTCTCCCCTAGTTAACAGTATCACTTAACTAGTTCTCTATTCTCTGAATTTGTTGTAAACTGGAAATTAGGTTTAACTAAGATATGAAAAGATGGAAGTCAAACATTTTTTGGCTTGAATATATAATAAAATGCTGTGTACTTTGTAGCATATTACATCAGGAGATGCATAATCTGAGGTAGTCCCACTCTGAATGATGCTAAGATTGATCACTTGGTTAAGGTGGTGACTATCAAATCTTGAATTATAATGTTTTTTTCTTTAAAATTAGTAAATGGGATTCAGGCATTTGTCTGTGTTCCCAGTTCTTGGTGTTCTCTTGGCTGAAGAATGACCAGAACCACCAAAAGCAAGGCACGCATGAAATAAAGTATATTCAGGAAGAGGAAGATAAGTTTACAGAGAAAGAGCAAGGTAGAGGTTTATAGAGCAAGATACATTTGCCATAGACAATGAGTTGGCCCCTTTTTGTTACAAAAGAAGGCCTTGGTTATGTGGTCTGGGGTCATGTTTTATGTTGTCTCGGTTGGGCTCACCTCATGATTCAGATGTTACCATGGAACCACTTTGAGGTACAGTTAACAGCAAGATAATTAGCCTTAGGTTACTCTAGGACAGGCGTCCTCAAACTTTTTAAACAGGGGGCCAGTTCACTGTCCCTCAGACCATCGGAGGACCGGACTATAGTTTAAAAAATAAAACTATGAACAAATTCCTATGCACACTGCACATATCTTATTTTGAAGTAAAAAGCAAAATGGGAACAAATACAATTCACACTGCCTCATGTGGCCCGCGGGCTGCAGTTTGAGGACGCCTGCTCTAGGAGATTTTCCAAATCCTATCATGCCTGGGCTGCCTGGTCGAGGGGGCATTCTTCCTTTCTCAGGTGTGGCAGTTGCTTAGAGTAGGATTAAGGTGGGGCAGCACCAAGATGGTCTCACCGTGTCCTTTATGTCTTTTTTCCCTACCTCAGGTGGACAATTGCTTAAAGCAGCACCAAGACAAGGCCCCCACTTTGTTCCTGAGCGAGTCTTGGCGGTCCCTTGATAGCTACCTGACATTAGTACTCATCAATAACCCTTCCCTTACTCAGTTATTACTCTGGGGCATGCAAAATGGTGATTTGCCTAATCCTGAAGTGATCCTACACTTAGCAACTTTCTTCTCTTCTTTTTTTCTTATAAAAAAGCTTCTCTTTCTCTTCATTGATATCAATATGGACTCATAGAACCTTATTTATTCAATAGGTTATTATAAATTAGAGTTATTATGGTTGGCCAGTGGGAGCTTCTTTAAGCTTCCTGCTCAAATGGCCCAGACTCACCTAGGACTTTCCCTACCTCAGGTTAACTGGAGATTCTTTTGAATTATTTATGCTTCTAACCCCAGAGCTCAGGAGTTTAGTTGGTGGAACTTTTTATTTTCATGTGAGTATTTCACAGCTTGTCTTCCATGATTATAAGCCTGGAAGGGTGAATCTGTTTTCTTATCTGTTGAAATAAAATATAAATACACTGAAAAAAATAAAAATAAATTAAAATGGTTAGAATTAACCATTTTTTCAAGAACCTCCGGTTTCTTTTAGAAGGAAATGGTATGTCGAAACCAAGATCTTGGCAGTAGCCCCTTCTCAATGGAACATCACCATCTTTCTGGCAAACAGTTCTAGCAGAATACATTGAAGTTCAAACTAAGTCTAGACAAGTTAAAAAACACTTATTTTGTAAGATTTAATATACAATCAGTAAGTTATTTATTTAAACCTCTCTATTTCTGAATTTGTGAGCTAAAGTTTACCTGTAAATAATCTATGCTGGTTTGCCAAACAAACTAATGATGTAAGTAAGATAATAGGAGGCATTCCTAAATGTACTTAAGGGAAGAAATTTTTGTTTAAAGACCTTAGCACATTGTTTTCATGCAAATAGATGCTGTTAATTAGAAATGAGCCATATCTAATTCATTAAAGTAGGGTAGTAGGACTTCTTGAAAATCTCCATTTGCAATTCATGTTACTCAACATACAGTTGTGAGACAACAGTTTTCTCTTAAATCTTTTACTTCTCACTGATTCAGAGCCCCCTAAACAAATAGCTTTTAGTTTTCATCTTCAACCAAACAGCTTTTCAGCACCTTACTTCTTACAAATTTAAAGCTTAAAGTTTTAATATGATTCAAATATCCCTTCATGGTATACGCCATCTTTTAAATATATCCAGCATATCCCTGTAAAACCATGCTAAAAGCTAGCTCAAACATTTACATTCTGCCCCTACATCTCTCCAGTCCCAACTGCAGTCCACTTGCTTCGTACTTGAACTTCCTTGTTTCTCATCATCAGTTTGACCTTGACTCTCTCTTCATCAGTCTCAGACTTTGTAAATAGAGTGCCCACAGGCTGAATCATAAATGCATGCAATGTTTTCGCATAGGTACTATGTCGAAATAATTGCCAACATTTAAAAATTAAGACTTCATCTTTGTAAAAAAAATATGGATTTCTGTCTTCTTTTGAAAATTTAAATCTGTCTACTGGGCACTCATTCCCACATTCTCTCTTGGCATCATCAGCTTCAAGTGAGTAACAGTTGTTTCAAACTCTTGCTTCTCAAAGTGTGGTCTCTAGTTCAGCGCACAGCCATCACCTGGGAGTTGCTAAGAAATGCAGAATCTAATAAATCACAGTCATCATTTTAACAAGATTTCCAGGTGATTCATGTGCACATTAAAGTTTAAGAAGCACTGCTTTGGGTAAGCAAGCCTTGTCTTAGTTTGCAACGCCTATACCACTTTGCTCATTTATATTAATTGCTTTCCCATAGACAATTGACTTTATAATACCTCATACAGACCCTTGTATAATGATGATGGTGATGGTGGTGTAATAATATTTAATATTGTCAGGCACTGTTCCAAGTGTCTTACATAGCTAAGTCCTCATAACAACTCTAAGAATTAGTTTCTATTTTGCTTTTAATTTTATAGAAGGGCATTGAAGGCACAGACTGGTGAAGCTCTTTGCCCAACATCACACAGCTAGCATGCATTTGAACCAGGATGCAGACACCCACACAGTCTGACTTCAGAGTTTTTACTCTAGATCAGATTTTGCATTATTTATCCTAGTTTTGTCCTTTAACATGCTCTAGTATTTACTTCTAGTTTCTGTCCACCAACCTTTCACTTAACTTAGCTGGTCAGACTTAGTAGCAAGAGAACTGAACATAAAATTTGTTCTGACCTATATTTGCAACCACATTGTCTATCATTTCCACTATTTCAGTTTATGTCTAAAGCATTAAATAACCTGAAGTATTCTGTTCTTCAGCTTTTATAAAACACATTTACTTTGGTTGAATTTCCCATCTCCTTATTTTCATTTTTCTCAAAATCCTTCCCATTCCTCCAGACTCAAATTGAGTGTTATTTCCTTAATGAATGTGATCTGTTCTTCTGAAACAGAAGCAGTTTGTTCTCTTGAGTTTTTCTTGTGTTCTTTTATTAAAAATTTATAATATTTTGTGTACATACTTATCTATGTCTTTCTTCCCTAGCAAGATTAAAGGCTTACATGAAGGTAGGGTAGTATCTTATTCTCATCTCTATAACCCACAGTACTTAGCAGAAAGCCTGGTACATTGTAGATGGCGGGTAAATATTTTCTTAATTTAAATAGTAAGAATGTTTATTCACATTTAAATAAAACTGAGCATTTAAATCTTTATACTTGACATTATTGCATAGGTTAAAAATAGATCTAAAGAGCCAGAACCAATTTATTTTGGTTTTCATAATGTTATTGTATTTCCAAGGATACAGTTTTAATTTTGAAAATTGAACCGATCTGTTCTAATCTTTAAAAATTGGAAGGATTTGGGTTAATAATTAATGTCTTCTTCAGAATTTAATATATTTCAGAGACAAGTGACTTCAATTTCCATAGCTACTTATAGCAAAAAGAGGCTCTCTGATTTAAACATTTTATACATTTGTCTATTTCATTGTCACTGTTTCCTAACTAATAAATTTTAGGCGAATTAAGTCGTAATTAGGCCTAATATTGGATATTTTATCCTCATCCAGGCTATAGCCACAAGATATTAGCTGCAATCCATAGAGCCAAACAGGTATTTTGGATAGATCAGAGAAAATCATATAGACATTATTATCCACAGGTGAACATGGAAAATCTGGTCTCTTCCCATCTGTTCTCTGTTGACTCTTGAAAAGCTTTCAAGGACATTCTTCATCAAAACACTATGAAAATTAACTTCATAGTTAATCCTTTTATGTCATATTTTATTTTTGGCAAATTGGCAAGGTCTAGTGAAACTGACTTCCTGGAGCCCAATATATTGGTGCAGTGCCTGGTAATAACTATATCACTCTCTGTAGATACACAAGTGAATACACTTTATTCATGATCTTCCATGAACTCTGGTGTGGCTGAAGAAGTAGAAGTTAGGGAAAGTTTTTTAGGGAGCATAATTTCTACATAGGGCCTTAAAGGATGAGATGTGTCAAAAGAAGAATAAATGGATATGCCAGAGAGAAAAGATAGTAGTAGAAAGTCATTGAAATGAGAAAAAGTGGGCTACATTGATGATACACAGTTCAGTAAAAAAAGCTGTCTTGGACAAGCACAATTTAATTTTCTCATTTATTTATTTTAAGCTCTTTGTGTATAAACAACTGTCCAATTTCTATTCTGAACTTAATGATGACTATTAGTGATCTATAGATTTTTTTTAAATATTTGAAGTTTCTTCTCTGATACTATGTACCTTGGCTCCCACCATTTGAGATTATAATTGCCAAGAGTCAATGGTGTGTGGTTCCTCACCTGTCTACACAAGTTCTTCTTCTTTTTTTTTTTTTTTTCCAAACTAATGTAAGGATACAAATGATTAGGTTACATTGCTTGCATTTGTTAGATAAAGTCCAAGTTGCAATTTAGCCCTTCACCCAAGATGTATGCCATATACCCCTATAATGGGACCATTAAGTAAGAGCTTATCAAATGCCCTTCCCCCACCCCCTTTCTTGAATTTAACTGTGTTTTTCTCTTGCATGGGCATGTAGTTGTTCATTTACTAACTTCATATTTGTATTTAGTATATTAGATGCCTTATTTTCCATTATTGTGATACTTTACTTAGGAGGCTGTTCTCCAAATCCATCCAGATAAATACAAAAGATGTAAAGTCTATATATTTACAGGTGACTAGTATTCCATGGTATACATATACCATAGTTTATTTATCCATTCATGAATTGATAGGCATTTGAGTTGTTTCCACATCTTGGCAATTGTGAATTTAGCTGCAATAAACATTCTAGTGAAAACGTTCATATGGTAAAATGATTTTTTTTTTTATCTTCTGGGTAGTTACCTAGTAATGAGATTTGGGGATCAAATGGAAGGTCTATTTTTAGCTCTTTGAGGATTCTCCATACTTCTTTCTAAAAATACGCAACTGATTCTTGTTTTTTAATTTTCTTGAATAAACTAATGAGGACACAAACTAATGAAATAAGAATGAAAAGAGAAATAGAATTGTTTATATAAAGACTAAGTTGACTGCTTTGGAAGACGTGACAAAGATGATTAGCAAAAAAAAGCTATTGAATTAGATGTAGGTGAGGCAACTGTTTAAAACTGAGGGTTAGGGGTAGAAACCACAAAACTCTGGAAATACCTTGCATTCAGATTCTTTCCAATGTCTCTAAATATGACTTCATTTTAAAATAAATCATACTAAGAGTCACAGATATTAAATGTAGAAAATTTTTGCAGTAAATTATTTTGAACTTCAGTCAGTGAATCATTATAGTATATATACAGGGTGGACATAAAATCCATGTGTAATTTACTATGTTAAACTATTTTAAATTGCATATGAACTTTATGTCTACCCTGTATACTCCAAGGAAAGTCTTGGACTCCCTACCAAATGAGAGATGAATGAATGACTATTTATCTGTTCTACGAAAAATTTAAATGTTTGAATATGGGTAAACAACTTTATATGATCCCTCCATTTTAAAAATAATTTTTCTAAAAAATACCTATCCATTTATCCTAATCAGGTTTGACAAGGGAGTTTTTTTTATATGTCTAAAGCAGCCATTCTCAACCTATGGGTCGCAACCCACAGGAACTGTATTAAAGGGCCCCGGCATTAGGTAGGTTGAGAACCACTGGTCTAAAGGATGAAGTATGAAGTGGTGACAACAGAATATTCAAGGTAGATCAGGTCATAGAAGATTTTAAATCTCAAAGAATGTTTCTTCCTGGAATAGGTTAGGACTACTGTTTAGATTTGAACCCTCATAGGATAAAATGAAGAGAGTGAAGCTGGCAGAAGAGTGACTCAGGTTCAGTAGTTTTATAGTAATTCAGGTTAGGGATAATGAATGAACAGAATAGAACTTCTAAAGATATGACAGATTAAAAGAATACTTGATAGATAAAAAAAAAAAAACGGAATAACTTGGTCATTGTTTAGGTTGTATGGTGAGGGGAATGAAGGGCAGGTTCTCAATGACCATTTCCCATGTTTTGGCATAGGGAACTAACTGAATGGGAGGCTGTTAGGAGAAGAAATACAAAGGATAGTAACCAGATGGAAAGAGGCAAGCAAATCAAACGTATGGAGTTTAACTTGGGATAGATTGGTTAAAGGAGCCTGTGGGCCATGTAAAACAAGGTGGTTAGAAAACATGCATTTGGGTGTATAAATGTGAACATCAAGTGGAAGCCAAGGGCTGAAGACAGTGAGACATTTATGTTCTCAATGTAGAGATGGTAGCAATCCCCAGTCAACTCACATCTCAGGGAGATCCTTTTCTCAAGTCATTTTCTTTTTTTTCCTTTTTTTTTAATTCTTTACTAAATCATAACTGTGTACATTAATGCATTTATGGGGTGCAATGTGCCAATTTGATATATACAGTGTGGAATACTTATATCTGACTGATTAACATAACCAACTCCTTGCTTACTTATTTGTTGTGGTAAAAGCATGCATATGGTATAGAAATGTATCATTGCATTATGTGCAATTAGGTTGGATCCCACCATGGAATACTGTGCAGCCATAAAAAAGATAGAGACATCACATCTTTTATGTTTACCTGGATGGAACTGGAATATATTCCTTTTAGTAAAGTATCTCAAGAAAGGAAAAAAAGTATCCAATGTATTCAATACTACTATGAAATCAGTATATAATCACCTACACATTCATAGGAATGGTAAAACATAACTATAGTCCAGAAGGAAGGAGGGAAGAGGAAAGACAGGGAAGAGGAGGGGAGGGGTGAGGTTGGGAGGAGGGAGAGTATTTGGGGGGATCAAGTCATTTTCTTACAAGCTAGTAAACAAAATGGAGCTCCCAGAGTACATACTAACCATTAAGTACTGCTGTAGGGAAGGGGGTTCAGGTGCCAAAAAGCCACTGTGGCAGATGAGCACTATGGGGACTAATGAATCAAGGTAATATTAATATATGTGATTTCCGTGAGGTCACAGCCACCCTAAACTGTGACAAATCAGAAGTCTTAGCAAACAAAATATAGAGGATAGATCAGGAGAAACTGATCATAACATGCAGGTAATTAAGTTCAAAGATTTCATCCTACAGATTGCAAATTGGAAATGACCCCTTTTTGTTTGGGACACCTTAGAGAAAGGAAAGAATGGATATCTCATGAATCAGAAATGACAAAGATGAAATAACAACAGACCGCTCAGAAATTAAAAAATCCTTAATGAGTATTACAAGAAACTCTACTCTCAGAAATATGAAAATCTGAAAGAAATCGACCAATACTTGGAAGTACGCCACCTACCAAGACTTAGCCAGAACGAAGTGGAAATGTTGAACAGGCCTATATCAAGTTCTGAAATAGCATCAACTATACAAAATCTCCCTAAAAAGAACAGCCCAGGACCAGATGGCTCTATGTCAGAATTCTACCAAACCTTTAAAGAACTAGTACCTATATTACTAAACCTCTTCCAAAATATAGAAAAAGAAGGAATACTACCCAACACATTCTATGAAGCTAACATCACCTTGATCCCTAAACCAGGAAAGACCCAAAAAGAAAAGAAAATTATAGACCAATATCACTAATGAATATAGATGCAAAAATATTCAATAAGATCCTAACAAACAGAATCCAACAACACATCAAAAAAATTGTACACCTTGACCAAGTGGGATTTATCCCAGGGTCTCAAGGCTGGTTCAATATACATAAATCTATAAATGTAATTCAGCACATAAACAAACTAAAAAAAGACCATATGATTCTCTCAATTGATGCAGAAAAAGCTTTTGATAATATCCAGCATCCCTTCATTATCAGAACACTTAAGAAAATCGGTATAGAAGGAACATTTCTTAAACTCATAGAGGCCATCTACAGCAAACCCACAGCCAATATCATGTTGAATGGAGTTAAATGGAAATCATTTCCACTTAGATCAGGAACCAGACAAGGTTGCCCATTGTCTCCATTGCTCTTTAACATTGTAATGGAAGTTTTAGCCATTGCAAATAGGGAAGAAAAGGCGATCAAGGGTATCCACACAGGGTCAGAAGAGATCAAACTTTCACTCTTCACAGATGATATGATCGTACATCTGGAAAACACTAGGGATTCTACTACAAAACTTTTAGAAGTGATCAAGGAACACAGCAATGTCTCAGGCTACAAAATCAACACCCATAAATCTGTAGCCTTTATATATACCAACAATAACCAAGCCAAAAAAAAAAAAAAAACGGTCAAGGACTCTATTCCTTTCACAGTAGTGCCGAAGAAGATGAAATATTTGGGAGTATACCTAACAAAGGACGTGAAAGATCTCTATAAAGAGAACTGTGAAACTTTAAGAAAACAAATAGCTAAAGATGTTAACAAATGGAAAAACATACCATGCTCATGGCCGGGAAGAATCAACATTGTTAAAATGTCTATACTACACAAAGCAATATGTAATTTTAATGCAATTCCTATTAAAGCTCCATTGTCATATTTTAAAGATCTTGAAAAAATAATACTTCGTTTTATATGGAATCAGAAAAAAACTCAAATAGCCAAAACATTACTCAGCAATAAAAACAAAGCAGGAGGAATCACGCTATCAGACCTGAGACTGTACTATAAATCGATAGTGATCAAAACAGCATGGTACTGGCACAAAAACAGAAAAGTAGATGTCTGGAACAGAATAGAGAACTAAGAGATTAATCCAGCCACTTACTGTTATTTGATCTTTGACAAGCCAATTAAAAACATTCAGTGGGGAAAAGATTCCCTTTTTTAACAAATGGTGCTGGGTAAACTGGCTGGCAATCTGTAAAAGACTGAAACTGGACCCACACCTTTCACCATTAACTAAGATAGACTCTCACTGGATTAAACATTTAAACTTAAGACATGAAACTATAAAAATACTTGAAGAAAGTGCAGGGAAAACTCTCGAGGGAATCGGCCTGGGTGAATACTTTATGAGGAGGACTCCCCAGGCAACTGAAGCAGTATCAAAAATACATTACTGGGACCTGATCAAACTAAGAAGCTTCTGCACAGCCAAGAACATAGTAAGTAAAGCAAGCAGACAGCCCTCAGAATGGGAGAAAATATTTGCAGGTTATATCTCCGATAAAGGTTTAATAACCAGAATCCACAGAGAACTCAAATGTATTAGCAAGAAAAGAACAAGTGATCCCATCTCAGGGTGGGCAAAGGACTTGAAGAGAAACTTCTCTAAAGAAGACAGTCGCATGGCCTACAGACACATGAAAAAAAGCTCATCATCCTTGGGCGGTGCCTGTGGCTCAGTGAGTAGGGTGCCGGCCCCATATGCCGAGGGTGGTGGGTTCAAACCCAGCCCTGGCCAAACTGCAACCAAAAAATAGCCGGACGTTGTGGTGGGCGCCTATAGTCCCAGCTGCTCGGGAGGCTGAGGCAAGAGAATCGTGTAAGCCCAAGAGTTAGAGGTTGCTGTGAGCCGTGTGACGTCATGGCACTCTACCCAAGGGCGGTACAGTGAGACTCTGTCTCTACAAAAAAAAAAAAAAAAAAAGCTCATCATCCTTAATCATCAGAGAAATGCAAATCAAAACTACTTTGAGACATCACCTAACCCCAGTAAGAGTAGCCCACATAACAAAATCCCAAAACTGGAGATGTTGGCGTAGATGTGGAGAAAAGGGCACACTTCTACACTGCTGGTGGGAATGCACGCTAATACGTTCCTTTTGGAAAGATGTTTGGAGAATACTTAGAGATCTAAAAATAGACCTGCCATTCGATCCTATAATTCCTCTACTAGGTATGTACCCAGAAGACCAAACATCACAATATAACAAAGACACATGTACCATAATGTTTATTGCAGCCCAATTCATAATCGGTGAGTCATGGAAGAAGCCCAAGTGCCCATCGACCCATGAATGGACTAGCAAATTGTGGTACATGTATACCATGGAATATTATGCAGCCTTAAAGAAAGACGGAGACTTTACCTCTTTCATGTTTACGTGGATGGAGCTTGAACATATTCTTCTTAGCAGCATATCTCAGGAATGGAAGAAAAAGTATCCAATGTACTCAGCCCTACTATGAAGCTAATTTATAGCTTTCACGTGAAGGCTATAACCCAACTATAGCACAAGAATATGGGGAAAGGGCCAAGGGAGGGTAAGGGAGGGGGGAGGTTTTGGTGGAGGGAGGATAATGGGTGGGGCCACATCTACAGTGCATCTTAGAATGGGTACAGGTGAAACTTACTAAATGCAGAATAAAATGTCTACATACAATAACTAAGAAAATGCCATGAAGGCTACGTTGAACAGTTTGATGAGATTATTTCAGATTGTATGTGGAACCAGCACATTGTACCTCTTGATTGCACTAATGTACGTAGCTATGATTTAACAATAAAAAAAAAAATAAAAACAAACAAAAAAACCTGTCTATAATTGAAAGTGCCACACATGCCTGAGCTGCTAATCTAATAATTTTTCACTTATTATTATGATGGTAAATATATACAATCTTATTTTTAGCAGGAAGCCTTATTTCTTATTTCACAGAAACCTCGCCCCCATTTATTATTCTCCCTCCTGAGTGCACATTAGCACAAGCATCTCTTTACTCTTATTCTACTGCTTTCCTATTCCTGAAAAGGTGAATGTTTTAAGCTCCCAGATTGAAACATAAATATATTTCAGATATGCCCTTCAAAATGTGTTCTACTGGATTTTTTCAGGATTCTTAGCTGTGAATAACACAATCTTAGGTCTGGTGATATAAGCAGAAATGGACTTTATGGGAAGGATACAGACCTTCTCTCATTCCTAAACCAAGGGACAGAAAAGCAGCTCAAAAATGGGCAGAACCCAAAGTTGAGGCTCACCTTCAAGAACTGTAATTCAAATGCCCAGGGTCTGGATGCTGCCAATGACCACTCTACCACTATAGACACTGGATGAAGAATGTCACTGCTACTGCAAAGTAGAATTCTAGATAGTGCCTTGGAATTCTCTGTCAGTCATTCCAGATTCAAACACTGAACTTCTCCCATCGTGTTCCATACTGATCTTGGGATTTCCTTCCACGTAGAGTATTCATACTCTGGACAACTAAAGTCAACAAATGCCTCTTACTTTCCCTTCCTAATTATTCCCATTTGAATCCTCTTCATAGTCACTATTATTTAAATACCCATATTCTTTGTTATGCCCCCCTCTCTCCTTTGCTTTTAATCCCCACCACTGCTTTGAAACCATTATTTTCAAGAACACCAATGATCTCTTGTAGTTCAATCCACTGGATACATCTTAATCCTACTCTATGTAGGCCATGTGACATTTACAACTTTCCATGTTAGTCCTTGTCCTATCTTGTCTTTCATGTCACTCTTATCTGATTTTATTCTTATCTCTATGAATGATTCCTCTCCCTTTTGATGGCACTTTTTCTTTCACCTGCCCCATATGTCCTGATGTTTCTCAGAGAATTATTCTCAACTCTATCATCATCTCATTCTATGTAGTTTCCCTGGTTGTTATTCATAAAAACAACTATAGCTCTCACTGTATCAAATAGAATCAAATCTACGGATATTATTTAAAAAAAATCATAGTGACTAATACAAGATAGTAACATACCATCTTCATGTAAAAGGAGTCTGGCCGGAGGCAGTTCAAGCTGGTATCATTGCTCTGTGATGTCCAAGACCCAGATTTCCTTCTATCTCAAAAATATGTCATCCAGATGACTATTCTATCTCCTACTTCTAAAAAGGGACTTCATTCAAGTTCTACCCCAAATTTTTGCTTATATCCTATTGGCCAGAATTTATTCTCATAACCAGTCTAAACTGTAATGAATATTCAAGCTGTAGTAGAATGGATTATAAGGTAGGCAGCTAAGCAGTTTCTGCCAAATCTTTCATCTCATCCTGTGCTAAATCTATTATTTGGTCTAATATATAGTTTCAGATTGGTCCTATATATCTAGCTTCAAATGGAACCTTTCCTCTTCTATGTCTGAGAGCCATCTCAAAATCAACATGTCCAAAACATAATATATTCTATTTCTCCATAGAATCTCCTTTCAGTGGTATAAATATCTATTCATTTGCCCAAGCTAGAAACTTGGACATTATAGGAGAAAATATTAATAACACTAAGTTTTGTGTATTTACCCTATGATAGATACTTTTGATAAGAATTTTACAAGTGTTTCCCCACATAATTTGTATAATAATTCAGTTATACAGATCTTTAACATCCATCATCTCACCTGAGTCTATGAGGTGGTAAGCAAAGCATGGCAGTATTCTTATGCCCATTTTATAAATTATGAAGTTGTAGCTCAAAAAAGATTAAGATATTTGGCCAAGACCAAAAAAATTTATAAAAGAATCCAGTGATTTTGACTCAAATATGTTCCTTTTCCATTACTGTTACACATGACCATGTTTAGCTATGTGACCAAAGCAGCTAATACGGATGATAGGAGCAAGACAAACAAGTATACCCCAACTACTTTTATAACTCTCCCTCATCCAAGTAGATACCTTCAAGCCTGTGTCTCCTCTGATTTGCGCATCCTCTAATATCTAACTAAAATACTGTATTTGAAGAATTTATGAATTTTTAATGGAATGGAATTTGGATAATATGTAAGGAAAGAAGAATGAAGACTGAGTAAAAAGAAATTATCAAGAAAGGCAAGGTTTATTAATACAACAAAGAGGACAACAGCTTGGCGACTGTAGCTCAGCGGCTAGGACACCAGCCGCCTACACTGGAACTGACGGGTCTGAACCCAGCTTCGGCCTGTCAAACAACAATGACAACTACAACCAAAAAATAGCTGGGCATTGTGGTAGGCACCTGTAGTCTCAGCTACTTGGGAGACTAAGGCAAGAGAATCTCTTAAGCCCAAGAGTTTGAGGCTGCTGTGAGCTTATGACACCACGGCATTCTACCCAGGGTGACATAGTAAGACTCTGTCTGAAAAAAAAAAAAAAAAAAAGGACAAGAGTATCCCTGAATGTCAATATGGTTTGTAAAGCATTTCAGAGGTTGAAAGATTGTGATGCAGTTGAAGTTGATGGCTATGAAAGAAGTGAGGAAAAAAAAAAGACAGAATTTCTGGAATGTTCTATACCTTATCAGTGGTTTCCCTCTATTGAACAAGAACTGTAAATTAAGTTTATAATTATTTTTCAATGATCTTTTGTTGATGGACTGGGTTTCTGTTCTTCTCTCTGTGAATATGTAGATTATGTGGGACCTGAAATTTTATTAGAATTACAGGTAATTGAGCGAGACCCTATCTCTACTATAAAAAGAAAAGCTAGCCAGGCATGGTGGCAGGCACTTTTAGTCCTAGCTACTCAGAAGGCTAAGCAAAAAGGTTGCTCAAGCCCAAAATTTCTACCCAGGGCCACAGATTGAGACTCTGTCTCAAAAAAAAAGAAAAGAATTACATGTGAGAACCAAACTCTAACCTTATGAACCAATATAATGATTGTTTTTTAATGACCAGAGTGTATCCATGACAAAAATAGCTTGTGTCTCCCACTGATTTATTAGATATTTTCTTTCCAATTAACCTTTATACTAGACAGTGGAAAATAAGAGTTATTGGAGTTGAGGTTGGTCATTAAATAAACCTGGCAACTAAATGCTCTGTAATAATCACATGTTCCCTTGTGTTTATTACCTTTGGAAATAAATAACATGACACTTTGTGTTTATAATTTTATTTTGTTCTTTTCTGTCATGGTCAAATTACCTAAATTATTTGAGCCTCGTTTTACCTATTAAAATATAAGAATAATATATATTTAGTACGGTTGTGGTAAGGATTACACAAAAGGTGAATAAATTTACTAGTCCTATGCCTATTGTATGTGTAGGTACTTAGAAGTTAGTCTGCAGGGGCTGACTTCTGGGATGGCAAACTAAGTAGCTCAGCAAATCTTCTCCCCCCAAACAGCAATAAAATGGGACAAATTAAACAAGGTATTTTATGACTGTGGAGATCAACTAAAGCCATACAACAGATTGAAAAATGATTATATATGAAAAAGTACTAAATTTTGAATAACAACAGTATTATTCTATGATATATTTGTTTAGAGTTTCTCCCACTCCCACCCCCAGCTTGTTCAGCACAGTTTTATCAGGATGGAATAAGTCATGAAAATCAGCAGCTTTACCATCATAGGGGCTGACTTTATTTGAAACAAAATATGGAAAATTTCATGCCTGGAAGCATTGTCAGTAACAGTAAAAATGAAATGGTAGACCGGCAGCTCAGCTGATCTAAAGTTACAGTCTTGAATGGGGCAAGATTATCAACTGACAGTCTGGCCAGCAATTTAATTTAAAAGACATATCTGAGAAATGAAGTGGCCATATTGGGCTTAGATAAGCCCACTCCATGTGTCTCCTTTATGAAGACTTAAAAAGTACCTGAACTTGGAATATACTCCCTAAAAGATACAGAGATTCATTAGCAAAAGTGGAAGCCTTACTGGTTTAATGTGTTTAATATTGACTTCTGATCAACTATTACTTAATGACAACTAAGCTGTGTTTACATATAGGAAACTAGCCATTACTTTATCAGACTTTAAATTACACTACAAGGCAATATTAACCAAAACAGCATGGTACTGGCAAAAAAGTAGGGACGTAGACCAGTGGAACAGGAAAAAGAACCCAGATTAAAAAAAACATCTGTGCACTTCCATCTGATCTTTGATGAACTAGACAACAATATATTCTGGGAGAAAAATCCGTTTTCAATAAATGGTACTGGGAAAATTTAATAGTTACATGTAGAAGATTGAAACAGGATACATATCTTTCACTATTCACTAAAATTAATTCAAAATGAACTTCAGACTTAAATCTAAAACATGAAACCATAAGAATTATAGAAGAAAATATTGACCTAGGCAAAGAATTATGAAGAAAATCCCAAAGGCCACCACAGCAACAACAAAAATAAGTAAATGGGACCTGATTAAATTGAAAAGATCCTGCACAGCCAAGGAAACAGAGCATCAACAGAGCAAATAGACAATCTACAGAATGGGAGAAAATAGTCAGAAGCTATATATATGATGAAGGGCTGTTAACCAGAATCTACAAAGTATTCAACTCAGTAAGAAAAAGCGAACAACTCCATTAAAAAGTAGGCAAAGGACATGAACAGCTTTTTAAAAGAATAGACAAATGGCCAAAAAGCATATGAAAAAATGTGTAACATCCCTAATCATCTTTTCTATTGTCTCTTCTGGGTATATATCCAAAAGAATTGAAATCAGGACCTTAAAGAGATATCTGTACTCCCATCTTCTTTGTAGAATTTTTTGCAACAACCAAGATATGGAAATAATACATATGCCCATGAAAGGATGAATTGATAAGACATTGTGGTTTATACTTACAGAGAACATTTTTTTAATTTTAAAAAGGAAGGAAATTCTACCATATGTAGTGTGTGACAACATGTATGAACCTGGAGGGCATTGTGCTAAATGAAATAAACCAGTCACAGAAGGGCTAATACCTAAGGATTCCATTTAATGTGAGGTGTCTGAAATAGTCAAACTCATAGAAGCAGAGAGTATTCAGGGATGATAGGAATGGGAAATTGTAGGTTGCTGTTCAGTAGATATAAAGTTTCAATTATACAAGACAAATAAGCTGTAGAGATTTGCTATACAACAAAGTGCCTGAACTGTGTACTTAAGAAGTTTGTTAATAGGGTAGATCTTAAATGTTATTATCATAAAAATGGAGAAAAAGAAGAGGAAAAAGTGAAGGAGGAGGCAGAGGAAAAAGAAAAGGAAGGGGGAAAGAAAGAAGAAGAAAAATGCAAAGAGGCATGAGGAAACTTTTGGAGTTGATATATGTTTTTTACCTTGATGGTGGTGATGATTTCATGAGATTATGCCTATATCCCAACTCATCAAATTGTATATAGATATTCCTTGACTTAGGACGGAGTGTGTCCTGATAAATCCATCATAAGTTGGTAATATTATAGAAAATGCCTTTTCAACTTATAATATTTTTGATTTACAATGGGTTTATCTGGATATAATCCCAATTTAAGTTGAGTAATGTACTAAATATGCATTGCTTTTGTACCATTTTAAAGTCCAAAAATCATTAAGTCAAACTGTTGTAAGTCAGGAAGGCCTGTACTAGTTATGTTCGCTTCATGCACACCCTATGTATGCCTCAATACAGTTGCTAAAATAAATAAAAACTTTTTTAAAACTGGTGTCTATATAATGATAATTATCCATTGTAACTGAGGTCTGGCAGTTTTTGCTTACCCTTTGATGGAGGTAACCTTATTTTTCTCCCTGATACTTGTATGAAACAAATGTGTATATGTAATATTTGCTACCTTTTATTTCATACATATTGACATTTTATTTTGCCTTTTAAGTCATACAGTGAAGAAATGATGTGGTACATTCTTAGAAACCATCTCTTCTCTCTGGGGAATAGAAACACGACCCTCTCTTATATTTAACAGGTAGATAATGATGGTCGGCTCCACCATTCTTCAGAAAGAATCCCTTCAATCTTCAAAACCTACAGAGGAATTTTCTCCTCAATGTTGTATTAGTCTGCTGGATCTGTCCTATTGCTCTAAGAACCAGGAAACCTATATTTTAGTTCACAATGCCTTGACTCTGTCATATGTGACTATGTCTGTTAAAAAAAAATCCTGTGAGATGTTGTTTGTATCCTACTATTTTTAAATGTGTGCTTAGCTAAGTAAATAGTCTACTTTATGGGTTGAAACCAATTTTGAGTAATCTATCAGATAGACTGCCTAAATTCACCAGTACCTTGTTTCCAGTACATAATGAATTTAATAATTGATGTGGGTGGTAGAATGAATTATGCACTAATAAAGTTCAGGTAGAATCAAAATGTAGTACTCAGATAATTCAGTAGAAGATCTTGCCTGCCCTTCCCTTTGGCCTTCTCCTATTCTCCACCTTGCTCACCACACTTTAGTTATACAGGTCTACTTTCAATTCCTCTGAATAACTATTTATTTTTCTTCCTTGAGAGAAACCAGTTCCTCTATATTGAAGCTTTTCCCCCATGATTCATCCAGCCAATGTTTACATATTTTCCTATTGTCACTTACTCAGAGGGACTCACTATTACAACCACTATATCCTCAATCTACGTAAGATCCACTGTTCTCCTTAGAAACAGGTTACATTCCAAATGATGTCAAATACATTTGTTCTTAGACTATTTGTATATCTTTTGAGGGAATTCTACATGTTGAGAGCCTTGGATCATTATTGTTATTACTTATTTTCTATGTTTTCCCAGCACTTTCAATAATGTCTCTTTGCTTTTGTACTCATCACATATAATGAGGTTAATAATATTTATAAAATGTTTCAAAAGTACATGTGCACCCAAATAGAACAAATACCTTTAAATAAGATATGATATCTAAAACTAGAGTAACTATGTCTGATCAGAGTTACTATGTCTGACGACATGACACTGTTTATTTTTATTAGAATTTGATGAATATAAAGGAGTATTCATAATAATATTAATTTTAATATTATTTTTTCTCCATACACCTATGGTTACATTATGATTTTTGTATGATTTATATGATTATTGGTTTAATATTGACAACACCTCTGATACTATAAACTCCATATGGGCATGGACTGGGTCTATTTTGTGTACTCCTTAATATTAAGTGAAAATAGTATAGTGCTGCCTTTTAGTATATGCATAATAAATTTTTGGTGACTACATAGCTACGCTTCCATGCTTATCTTATTTTAAATAAACCCATTCATGTAGATATCTGCATTTTGTAACTACCTCATCATGTACACAGTCAGTGCCTGGTATATTGTGGACACTTAAATATGTGTTGATAAACTAAATTAATGATGACTCAACTTGCCGCAGTACTTTCTGATCTCTAGGTGAGCAGTGTGTATATCTTTTTTATTATTATTAAATCATAGCTGTGTACATTAATGCAATCATGGGGCACCATACACTGGTATTATAAACAGTTTGACACATTTTCATCACACTGGTTAACATAGCCTTCCTGGCATTTTCTTAGGTGTATATCTTTTTAAAGCTGCCCTACCTCGCCTGGCATACCACATAGACTCTCAATAAGTATTAAGGCAGTTCATTAACGGTCAAAGTTGTCCCTCATAGTACTCAGCCTACATTATTTACCTTTCTTTGTCTCTTATGCATAAATTAATTTCTGGACACTAACTGGAATTTTTGTGGGGGAGGTCTTAGTACCTAATGGATTTAATTTTCATTTTATACTGGATTCTTTTACTTATCTCAGGTCTTTTTTATGATGGTGAACTGTTGGTATCCATGAATAAGTATTATTATATACGCCCAGGGACAGGAGCTATTTCTTTTCTCCAGAAAATGATTTTCTCACTTACTGATGGGATACTAAACTTTGGACGTTCAGTTCTTCTACAACAATGCTTGCTAAACTTTTAGGTCTTGTCATCCTTTTGTACTCTTAAATATCATTCAAGATTCCAAAGAACTTTTGTTTATGTAGACCATGTGTTAAATGAAAAGTGAGAAATGTTTGAACTATTTATTAATTCATTTTAAATTACATGTAGAAATAAAAAATGTTTTTGTAAAAAACTACATCTTTCACAACAAAAAGTAAATAGTGAGAGTAGCATTGTTTTACATCTTTGCAAATCTTTAATAAGGGTTAGCTTAAGAGAAGGCAACTGTTTTTAGTATGTTTCTACATTCAATGTACTGCCACATCTCACATCAAATAATCTGTGTAAAACTCATGAAAGAATGAGAGACAAAAAGTCAAATAATACCTTTGTACTGTTATGAAAGTTGCTTTGGCCTCCCAGAGCCCCTAAAGGGGTTTCAAGGACCCCCAGGGGTCCCTAGGCCACACGTCAGGAACTACTATTTAAGAGAATATAACTATTTTTCTACCTCCTGTGGCTATATTTTTTCAAAGAGTAGCAACCTGTGTTTCTGAAGAACTTACCTGCGATTGTGTGCAGATTTCAAATAAATGAAACAGAAATACCTTTGCCTTCTCTTCTGCAAGATGAAAGTGGTAAACAAAATGTTCCTTTTCTCGTTCTCCCTCTGAGGAACTGTGATTTTCCTTCTCTACATGGAAATGTACAGTGTGGGACAATGGATGACATTTTGCTGGGGTTGGAAATTACGACTACCCCTGGAATCCAAAATAGAGGCACAGTGATACAAATCACCATAAAAGACAGAGAAAAAAGACTGAGTAACAAAAAAGGATGTGAAATTATAAAGGAAGTGATAACGTTGGTTATGGGTTAGGAAGAAAGAGAGAAATACGGCAAGAAACTTGAATAGCATAAAAGCCAAAATGAGGAAAAGGAGCGAGAGCTATGGGTCTTTTTAGTAGTTATTTTCCATGTTTGATTCTAAGCTAAGAAGTGTCCTATATTTGAAAACTTTAGTAAACTTAGGCAGAATAAGTATTTAAAATCAGGTGCAATGTCTTGTTTTCTGATTAGCTGTCCTCATGTTGTGGTCTGTGAAATAATAATTGTGTAAGGTGCTAATGATTGCTTCCAAAGGTGTGAGTTAGTTTTAGTGGTCACGCACATTTTCATGACCACACATATAACTGGCTTAAAAAGATTATGCATCAGAATCCTTGCACCTTCAATACCCTCGTATGTGTCTAAGAAAGGGATTTCTCACATAGCAGATGTTGGGAAACTTTAGTAAAGTGCCAGATAGCAAATGTGTTTGGCTTTCTGGGCCATCCAGTCATTGCTGCAACTACTCAACTCTGTTGTAGCATAAAAGCGGTCATAGACAATATGCAAATGAATGAGCATAGCTGTATTGCAATAGAACTTTATTTACTAAGAACAGGTGGTAGGCATGATTTGGCTCATGGGCCACAGTTTGCAAATCCCTGCTATATAACTTTCCCTCCTTGAATTTGGTTGATTTTACACAGAACCTGTTCCACATTCATACACATTATTTTTCATAGAGAATATCCTAAGACTTATGTGAATAATATTATTCCTCTCAGGTGACAGCATTCAGATACTAATTTCAGAACTACTACATGCTAGGTAGTAAGAATAGAATATGATCACAAAAGACATGGTGTCTGCCGTTGTGGTGCTTGCACTATATTTACGGACTTAGGAAATTACACTATTTCCTATGGTAGAAACATTACGAAGGGATATAGGATCACATAACAGGACCTGTAACCTACACTTGGTTGAGGGGGAGGTCAATTAATTAAGGAAGCTTTGTAGAGGGAGTGATGTCTAACCTGAGGTTGGAAATGTAACTACCTAGATCATGATTTGTGAAAAGGCATCCCAGGCAGAGTGAAGATCATTTGAAATATCATGACATGGATGTAATAGTGAATTTCAATGAAAAATAAGTTGTTCAGTGGATTATAGAATACAAAGAAAGGCGAAGAAAGAGAAGTGGAGACCAGATCACAAAGAGCTATTCGACCCATGTTAAAGAAGTTGTATTTTATCCCATTGGCACTAAGGTATTATTTTACGTATGGGGGCATGATCAGAAATATTTCAGAAAGATATCTCATATTGAGGTGTCAAGAAATAGATAATAAGAAGGCAATAGGGGAGACAGAAACCAATTAGGAAGCAGCTTCAGAAAAGTTGTTAGGAAGCAGAGAGAATGAGAGATGGAGGCAATGCCAAGGGAGATGGAGAGAATTGGGCAGATTCAACAGAGAAGTCTCAAGTGGAACTATGAAGACATTGATACACTCTGGGGATGAGGGGGCAGGAAGAATCAATGTTTACTTCTGGAGTTCCAGCTTGAGAAACTAGGAGCTGGTAAACCATCCATTGAAGTCGACAGAGAAGCAGGCTTAGGTAGGAAGATGATGGTGTTTTCAGTCTTTGAAGGGAAAAATCTAACTGGGATTGAAATCAGAAAAACAGTTTGAAGTCATATATGCTTCATTGTATTTTCCATCAGATGGTAATGGCTTTGTAAAAGGCTTTATTGATAGCTGATGTGACTCTGTCTCTGATAGACAGACATCCAAAGCAGCCTGTACTAGCACCTAGTGTCGAGAGCACACTCAAAAAAAATTTCCCCTAGTGTAGGGGAAATTCTGGGCACAGTTAGCCAATTGGACTCCTTGAAGTAAGGTTGAAGAATGGAGTTCAATCTGAGACCCTCCAAAAATTATTCTAGAATTTCTTTTTATCTACGAACTGACTTTGATGAGAAATATGAATTATGAAAGCCTTGATTCTAGTTATAATCTCTTAAGATTAGGCTTTTTGACCACATTGCCTACTAAACTTCTTGTATTCTATTCCTAACATTTTTTTCATTTCCTCATTGTTTTTTGGAACAGTCTGATTACACTCCTGCTTCAAAACCTTTGTTCTGGTTTCCTATGCTTATAGTGTTCATTCCTACAATATTTACATGGCTTTCTTTCTCACCTGCTTTATTTCTGTATTATTTAAATCAAGCTGCTATATTGGCTTACCATAATGCAAGCTTCTTGTGCGGACTTTAGCAAGTTTTTTTCTGGTCAACAAGCAGCTTCTCTTAGAGTGGTGAATCACGAGTCCCCAGGGTACTTTGATGTTGTGGCTCTGGTATCTTTAACATGTTGCTTTCAAAATCACTGTGCTTTTCTACATTAGGAAGAAAAAGAGCAAGGAATATCAATCATATAGGTGGTGACAAGTGGGGAGAGGTAGGGTTTTTGCTCACATTTTATTGGCTAGAATTCAGTCATGTGGCCTTATGTAATGAGGAGGAGACAGGAAATGATGACTAGCTGCATAATGAAGGAAAAAAAGGAGGCTCGGCACCTGTAGCTCAAGCTGCTAAGGCACCAGCCACATACACCAGAGCTGGTGGGTTTGAATCCAGCCGGGGCCTGCCAAACAACAATGACAATTATAATCAAAAAATAGCCGGGCATTGTGGCAGGGGCCTGTAGCCCAGCTACTTGGGAGGCTGAGGCAAGAGAATCATTTAAGCCCAGGATTGACGGTTGCTGTGAGCTGTGATGTAACGGCACTCTACCCAGGGTGACAGCTTGAGGCTCTGTCTCAAAAAAAAAAAGTGAAGTCGTTCAATGGGCAACTATAGCCAGTCCCTGATATGAGGATTTTACTCAAATGTCCCCTTCTCAATGAGGCCTGCTCTGATGACCATTTATAACATTGCAACCACTCCCCAACTCTCCTCAATATTTTCTCCCTTCCCTGCTTCATTTTTCTTCTCTGTAGCACTTATCACTATATCATAATCTATACATTTTATTTCTTTATCTTGTTAATGTCTGCTCCCCCTTTCTCCCAATAGAATACAAGCTCCACAAGGCAGAGATCATTGCCTATATTCACTGCCATATCATTGGCCACCAGGAAATCAAAAGATGTTGCATTGTAATCATACATCTGCTTCACCTAGAAGTAGACTCATCTGCTAGGGCATTTACTCACATACTGACGGTAAAGTTCTATTTGTGTTTCCCAAGCAAAATATGTCAAGGTAGTTTGCCAGTAAAGGCAAATAGTTGTCAGCTCACCAAAAAGTTCAATTTCAAGCAGTCCCCCCTGTGTGCTGGTACATGTTTTATAAATACTTGTATGTGTATAAGCATATGGACTAAGGCAAAATTCTAAGATAGGAAGTTCAGGATTCATAGTATTCATATTCTCCCTTTTTGTACCTACTTTTATTTTTCCTGTCATTTGTTGAATGCTGTTAGTAAATACTAGGGTAAAACTTGAGTTTCTGGGAGCAAATTTAATCCTTACAACCACACTATCAAATGTCTATCGTCCTACTTTTAAGACAAAGAAACTCAGGACTGTAAAGATTTAAGTAACTTGCCTGAGTTCTCACACTTAGCTAAAAACTGATAGTATTTAGATTTGGACTTTTTCTTTCCTTTCAGGTATCTCATTACTAAACTTCAAGCTTCCCCCCATTATTTTCTTAATCTATCTGCAAGTTACGAATCATTTTCTTAATACTGAGGTATAAATGACTAAGGAGCATTGAAATGTTATCCTTCTAGGGAGCACTTTACTTACAGGGCATAAACTTTAAGCAAAATGAATAAATTCCTAAATGCATAACTCAAGCATTAACCAAGTATGGGAGACATGTTTGTTTTAAATAGAGTTGACGCCTGGGTTTTGATTCTGACAGCGTCCTATTGATGGTATGGCCTGGGGAAGGTACTAAGTGTGACTAAAAATTAGTGATTCTTTTCTTCACAGGTCACCTTATATTTGAATCCTTCTAAAGTTTCACAAATTAAAAATATACTCAATTATTTTACTTTGCTCAGAACAAAGGTCTGTCTGGGAAAGACATTGAGAGACTTAACCTCAGTTTATGATGCTTGTTAGGTCACGTAATAGAGGAGCTAAAAAAAAACTGGAAGAAAACAAATTTAATAGAGGGTAGGGATTAACTTTGGCAGTAGGACATCACAATTTTAGGAGCTGGATGCCTTTGTAAACAAGTTCTGGAAAGAATACTGTTAAAAGCAACTCAGTAAGTGGTTGCATTGTGTAGCTCATGCACATATGGCACAGAAAAATAATAAAACTATCTTTACATAATATAAAGCTGTTGTATGTTATGTAAATGTGTGCTTGTGGCTTGGAATAAAATTCCTAGTGAAACATTACACATACCAGTCAGTGGTACTATAGCTCAGGCCACATGGGTGTAAGTGAAGATGATGCCTTCTGGAAAACTGAGTTAGGAGACTCAAAAAGTGCATCCACTGGGATGTAAATTTCCATGTCAAAGATGTGTATGAAAAATCTGAACAAAAATGTTGCATGAAAAATGTGAATGGGGAAATACGATCTTTCTTATTAATAGAGTATTTTGTATTTATCATTTTAACGTAGTATGCACAGTCCAATTAATGAATTAAGCATTATAGGTAGACAGGTGATGATTCTGTTCAGTTTCTAAAGTTTCTATGTCAAAGTTGATCAAAAAACTTGGAAGGGAACTTCTCATTTGGAAAATGGCATGGTTCCTTTATATTTGGATGTATGATTATATAAATCACCTGAGCTTCTGTTTCTTCCTTGAGAGCATTAGAAAGGTAATACAAAGCATATAATGAGTATTAAAAGAATTCAAATGTGAAAATATCAAGCATTTGCCTGAAATACTTGGTAGAACCCTTCACTAAAATCACAACTGATTTGACAGTCCTTTCCTCTTACCGTAAGAGCAGCACCACAGAAAATGTCATTAAGAGTTGATGTTAAATTCATTGAATTTAGCAGCACATGGATAGTGCTTTCCTTCTGATAGTGCAAATCTCTCACCATCATAATATGTGGTTCCTTCAATTACCCTAGGAGCGTTTACAATGTAAACAGTGACAGAGCTGATATTTTAAACAGAAGACATTCTAAAAATATATATATACATATAGCCAAATGTATTGAAATGCTTCTGAAAGTAAAATATTTAGCACTTAATTGCAGATGGGTAATGTTAATATCCCATTCGTTATTATTACTACCGCGCGCCTGAATAAATCCTACCATAAGCATTAAGCAAGTAGGTAAACAAAGAAATAACACTTCATGTGATGAATGCCAATATAAAGCACATTTAAACTGTTCTGTCAAGAGACAAGTCTGGAAATGCTAACTGTGTTCCTTTGCTTTTCTGCAATCATCTGAATACATAAATTCAAATTGCAGCTTTTAAAACTTCAAATCGAGGCTTTTGAAATTTCAGAAAACACATGTGTTTGGAAAAGAAGATTATAACAAGGTCCCAGTGGGATTTTGGCACCATCTTTCTTTGTATTTCAAAGTATAAAAAACAAATCTAGACCAGAAATGACTACCAAATGTTTCAGTGTTTTAAAAGATGCTGTACTTTTTAAAAAAGATTAAATCAGTGGAAAAAAAGTTTCCCATAAACATCACGTAAAAAGAAGGATATGGCAAAAAAACTCAACCAAAGCTTTGACTGTTTACGTGTTGATTTATTCTAGCTGGGAGTTCTTAAGAGTTTTCTAAATTAGTATATGGTTAATACCCATAAAATCATATTCAAGTTGTTGCCTTTCAAAATGATGCTGAAGGTTAATTATAAAATATACTTAATCATTTATAGTGTATGTACGAGTCCTGGATACTCTCAGTGTCCAAATCCACTGTAAACAGAGAATATTTAGCAGAATTATATTTGAGGGACAGAAATTCTTCACAAATTAATTTCTTGATTTAGTGAAATTTGAATCAAAATCATTAATGAGAATTATTATATAATTTCATTAAATGATACACACTTTACATAAGTTAGAATAGCTAAAGTGAGAGAGGGGGTAAACCTACCAGAAATTAAATATATTTTAAAAGTACAATGATTAAGGGGTGTATTACTGTCACAGAAATCTACAGTAGGTCAACAAACAGAGCCATAGTAATATAAGAATTTAAAATATGATGAATAAATCACCACAAATCAAGAGCAAAGATTGTGCTGGGGAAAAATATCAATTTCTGGAAAACCCTTCAAGGTCAGAAACTTATCTCTAGATAAATGTAAGATGGATTCAATATTTAGGTTGTTTTTTAATTAAAGTGTAAGGATCTGGAATACAGGTGAATATTTCAACAATGGTGGTATGGCCCCAACTGGAAGAATAATAGCAATGAAGGAAATAACAAGGAAGCTGTTAAATTTTGTGTTTAGAAATAAAAGAAAACTAAAAGGCAAAAAAGGGAAGCTGTAAAAAATATTCTCAATAAATATATTTTTAGGATAATGTGAAAAAAGCTCTTAACAAATAAAACAGCAAGGAAAATTGGGCAAAAGACACATCCAACAGACTACTGACAGTAGAAACATAAATAACAAACATGCACACACGTACATTTCTGCTTTCCTATTAAGAAAACTTAAAATATCTATAGCAACAATTTTTCCCCTGTCCTATCAAGTTTATATGCCATAATAATCAATAGTGGTAAAGATAGAAAAGAAATTGCAAAGAAATTCAGCAACATGTATCTAAAACCACAAGATTCTTATTGTTAACTTCTCTTTCTTATTCCAAGGAATTTAGCAGCAAAATGCGAACCAAAACACATAAACAAATGTGTTTGTTGTAGGGTTATTTATTATCGTGAAAGATTGGAAGCAAAATGCCTAATGACACTAGAATGGTGAAATAGAGGGTATTTATATGTAAATTATTACTCAGATCTTAAAAATCAATTTTTCAAAGAGTAATTAATGACCTAAGGAGATATAAGGAGATATTCCACAGTAGAAAATCAAATGAATAGGCAGAGAATGTTTATAGAATTTGATCCCCATTAAATATCTAACTTTCAATTATAGTAAGTACATCTCCTTTCTTTTTCCCCTTGAGAGGAGAAAATGCACAAGTAAATAATTCAAGACGTAATTGAAGGGGGAGGCTTAATTTTGGGATTTTCCTCTCTGCTATGACTTATGAATCTTTCTGGTTTGATATCACTTTTTTTCTTCAAGTTTTTGTTTGTTTTTGCGTTTTAAGGTTTTTCCTCTTTAACATTGTCTCTAGATGAAAGTTAACATTTTTTAAAAGCCTTGCCAATCTGTCTAGATTTTATAAATGTAATCACGTTTTAGCAAGATTTTACTTGCCTGAAAGTATTTGGAACACTGCACAGGATTATTCGGAGTCAAATACCAATGGAGATAACGATTTGCAAAGAGAATAAAAGAAGTAGAAAAAGATGTAGACTTTTAAAATATATATTGAAGGAATTAAGTCAGCTTAGCACTTTTTTTTTTTTTTTTTTTGCGCAGTTTTTGGCCGGGGCTGGGCTTGAACCCGCCACCTTCAGCATATGGGGCCAGCGCCCTACTCCTTTGAGCCACAGGCACTGCTGCAGATTAGCACTTTTAAACAAATAAAGGATGTCTATCATGAAATTTTTCTCTTCCAGAATAGCTTCTGAGGCCAGAAACTGAGGAGAAATGCTCCTATCCCACATTCTAAAAGAAGCTGCCAGCGATTGAGACCAGGGACTTTTTCATAGGGTTTGCAGAGAAGCAACAGTGATATTATATTACCTTTCCTAATAGCGATTTCTTTGTCTTCTTTTTTTTTTATTATTTCTTTCTTTCTTTATTTTTTTATTGTTGGGGATTCATTGAGGATACAATAAGCCAGGTTATACTGATTGCATTTGTTAGGTAAAGTCCCTCTTGCAATTGAGTCTTGCCCCCAAAAGGTGTGGCACACACCAAGGCCCCACCCCTTTCCCTCCTTCCCTCTCTCTGCTCTTCCTTTCCCCACCCTCCCTCCTTCTTTCCCTCTCTGCTCTCCCCTTCCCCCACTCCCACCGTGACCTTGATTGTCATTAATTGTCCTCATAACAAAATTGAGTACATAGGATTCATGCTTCTCTATTCTTGTGATGCGTTACTAAGAATAATGTCTTCCACTTCCATCCAGGTTAATATGAAGGATGTAAAGTCTCCATTTTTTTAATGGCTGAATAGTATTCCATGGTGTACATATACCACAGCTTGTTAATCCATTCCTGGGTTGGTGGGCATTTAGGCTGTTTCCACATTTTGGCGATTGTAAATTGAGCTGCAATAAACAGTCTAGTACAAGTGTCCTTATGATAAAAGGATTTTTTTCCTTCTGGGTAGATGCCCAGTAATGGGATTGCAGGATCAAATGGGAGGTCTAGCTTGAGTGCTTTGAGGTTTCTCCATACTTCCTTCCAGAAAGGTTGTACTAGTTTGCAGTCCCACCAGCAGTGTAAAAGTGTTCCCTTCTCTCCACATCCACGCCAGCATCTGCGGTTTTGAGATTTTGTGATGTGGGCCATTCTCACTGGGGTTAGATGGTATCTCAGGGTGGTTTTGGTGTGCATTTCTCTAATATATAGGGATGATGAACATTTTTTCATATGTTTGTTAGCCATTCGTCTGTCTTCTTTAGAGAAGTTTCTATTCATGTCTCTTGCCCATTGATACATGGGATTGTTGGCTTTTTTCATGTGGATTAATTTGAGTTCTCTATAGATCCTAGTTATCAAGCTTTTGTCTGATTCAAAATATACAAATATCCTTTCCCATTGTGTAGGTTGTCTCTTTGCTTTGGTTATTGTCTCCTTAGCTGTACAGAAGCTTTTCAGTTTAATGAAGTCCCATTTATTTATTGTTGTTGTTGTTGTTGTTGCAATTGCCATGGCAGTCTTCTTCATAAAGTCTTTCCCCAGGCCAATATCTTCCAGTGTTTTTCCTATGCTTTCTGAGGAAGCTATTGGCCTAATAGTGATTTCTAACCTCCTCAGTGTTCCACGTCCAAGTCAACATTAAGAGGACTCAGATGGGAGGGGCTTATAAGCACTTCTCTTTCTTCTCTCCTTTCATCTCTCTAAAATAAAAGATAGAGGCTTCAAAAGAACCACTGAAAAAAAAAAGTTGGTAGGCTACAAGAAGGCAAAAGCATCCCTCATTCCACTGAATGTTTGTCAGCTACAGAACTCCTTCAAAGATTTATGTACCTTTGGAAGGGTGAGAAAAGTACCCCAGACATTCCTTTGGCTTTCTCTGTCCGAGTACTCAGAGTGTAATCCTCAGAAGCCACAGGGTTACATACTTAAGAAATCAACAAAGGCTATGAAATGGACTTACTCTTTTTCTTTTCAATTTAAATAAGGGAGAATTTTCAATGATTAAATTTATTAAAAGGAAGAAAGGAGTGACTCAGAAGATGCCAAATATGAAATGTCAATTATTAGTTCAAGAGTCTGTTTACTATGTTTTATCCACCAACTCGTTGCTAATGACTGGTGTCCTTGTTTCAAGTTTCTGCTCTTCTCTGAGTTCCAGACCTCTTAATTTTTTAATTTCCCCCTAAATATATGAGACAATAAAATCTACTCTAAGCTGGAATGAACTCCAACCCAGCCAGATAAGGTGGAAATACTCTTTGATGAGTATACTATGCAGGACAGATTAAGAACACAAAGTCTCTGGATCCAGAAGGCCCAGGATTAAACAATGGATTGACTACTTATTAGCTGTATGAATTGGGGAAAAGATTAAGCCTCATATTTTTCATCTGCAAATGATGAGATAATAGGACCCTTCTCATAGAAGTGTTGTAAAGATTTGGTATTTGGCTCAGTTGCTGCTGTGTAGTTAAGTATTCAATAATCATTAGCTACTAATACCAATCTCTCTCCTTTTACCAACAAGCCCTATGAGTCTCTTCCTCTATTTTAAAACTTTTCCTATCAGAAACGGTAATGATGAAATACCAACAGACCCCTCAGAAATTAAAAAAATCCTTAACGAATACTACAAGAAACTCCACTCTCAGAAATATGAAAATCTGAAAGAAATTGACCAATACCTGGAAGTAAGCCACCTACCGAGACTTAGCCAGAACAAAATGGAAATGTTGAACAGGCCTATATCAAGTTCTGAAATAGAGCAACTATATAAAATCTCCTTCAAAAGAAAAGCCCAGGACCAGATGGCTTTACATCAGAATTCTACCAAACCTTTTAAGAAGAACTAGTACCTATATTACTAAACCTCTTTCAAAATATAGAAAAAGAAGGAATACTACCCAACACATTCTACGAAGCAAACATCACCTTGATCCCCAAACCAGGGAAAGACCCAACAGGAAGAAAGGAGTTCTAAAAGAAAATTATAGACCAATATCACTAATGAATATTGATGCAAAAATACTCAATAAGATCCTAACAGAATCCAATAACACATCAAAAAAATTATATACCATGACCAAGTGGGATTTAGTCCAGGCTCTCAAGGCTGGTTCAATATACATAAATCTATAAATGTAATTCAGCACATAAACAAACTAAAAAAAAGACCATATGATTCTCTCAATTGATGCAGAAAAAGCTTTTGATAATATCCAGCATCCCTCCATGATCAGAACACTTAAGAAAATTGGTATAGAAGGGACATTTCTTAAACTAATAGAGACTACAGCATCTACAGCAAACCCACAGCCAATATTGTATTGAATGGAGTTAAATTGAAATCATTTCCACTAAGATCAGGAACCAGGCAAGGTTGCCCATTGTCCCCATTGCTCTTTAACATTGTAATGGAAGTTTTAGCCATTGCAATTAGGGAAGAAAAGGCGATCAAGGGTATCCATATAGGGTCAGAAGAGATCAAAGTTTCACTCTTTGCAGATGATATGATTGTATATCTGGAAAACACTAGGGATTCTACTACAAAACTTTTAGAAGTGATCAAGGAACACAGCAATGTCTCAGGCTACAAAATCAACACCCATAAATCTGTAGCCTTTATATATACCAACAATAACCAAGCCAAAAAAAAAAAAACGGTCAAGGACTCTATTCCTTTTCACAGTAGTGCCAAAGAAGATGAAATAATTGGGAGTATACCTAACAAAGGACGTGAAAGATCTCTACAAAGAGAACTATGAAATTTTCATAGTTTTTAGAAAATTTCTTTCCTTCATAGAAAAAGGAAAAGAAATAGCTGAAGATGTTAACAAATGGAAAAACATACCATGCTCATGGCTGGGAAGAATCAACATTGTTAAAATGTCTATACCACCCAAAGCAATATATAATTTTAATGCAATTCCTATTAAAGCTCCATTGTCATATTTTAAAGATCTTGAAAAAATAATACCTCATTTTATGTGAAATCAGAAAAAAGCAAGAATAGCCAAAACATTACTCAGCAATAAAAACAAAGCAGGAGGAATCACGCTACCAGACCTGAGACTGTACTATAAATTGATAGTGATCAAAACAGCATGGTACTGGCACAGATGTATGGAACAGATGTATGTAGAGAACCAAGAGATGAATCCAGCTACTTACTGTTATTTGATCTTCGACAAGCCAATTAAAAACATTCAGTGCAGAAAAGATTCTGTATTTAACAAATGGTGCTAGGTGAACTGGCTGGCAACCTGTAGAAGACTGAAACTGGACGCACACCATTCACCATTAACTAAGATAGACTCTCACTGGATTAAAGATTTAAACTTAAGACACGAAACTATAAAAATACTTGAAGAAAGTGCAGGGAAAACTCTTGAAGGAATCGGCCTGGGTGAATATTATATGAGGAGGACTCCCCAGGCAATTGAAGCAGTATCAAAAATACATTACTGGGACCTGATCAAACTAAAAAGCTTCTGCACAGCCAAGAACATAGTAAGTAAAGCAAGCAAACAGCCCTCAGAATGGGAGAAAATATTTGCAGGTTATACCTCTGATAAAGGTTTAATAACCAGAATCCACAGAGAACTCAAATGTAATAGCAAGAAAAGAACAAGTGATCCCATCTCAGGGTGGGCAAAGGACTTAAAGAGAAACTTCTCTAAAGAAGACAGATGCACAATCTACAAACACATGAAAAAAAGCTCGTCATCCTTAATCATCAGAGAAATGCAAATCAAAAGTACTTTGAGATATCACCTAACCCCAGTAAGAGTAGCCCACATAACAAAATCCCAAAACCAGAGATGTTGGCATGGATGTGGAGAAAAGGGCACACTTCTACACTGCTGGTGGGAATACACACTAATACATTCCTTTTGGAAAGATGTTTGGAGAATACTTAGAGACCTTAAAATAGACCTGCCATTCCATCCTATAATTCCTTTACCAGGTTTATACCCAGAAGACCAAAAATCATAATATAACAAAGACATCTGTACCAGAGTGTTTATTGCAGCCCAATTCATAATTGCTAAGTCATGGAAGAAGCCCAAGTGCCCATCGACCCACGAATGGACTAGCAAATTGTGGTACATGTATACCATGGAATATTATGCAGCCTTAAAGAAAGATGGAGACTTTACCTCTTTCATGTTTACATGGATGGAGCTGGAACATATTCTTCTTAGCAAAGTATCTCAGGAATGGAAGAAAAAGTGTCCAATGTGCTCAACCCTACTATGAAGCTAAATTATAGCTTTCACATGAAGGCTATAACCCAACTATAGCACAAGAATATGGGGAAAGGGCCAAGGAAGGAGAAGAGAGGGGGGAGGTTAGGGTGGGAGGAGGGTAATGAGTGGGCCACACCTATGGTGCATCTTAGAATGGGTATAGGCGAAACCTACTAAATGCAGAATACAAATGTCTACATACAATAACTAAGAAAATGCCATGAAGGCTATGCTGGACAGTTTGATGACAATATTTCAGATTGTATATGAAACCAGCACATTGTACCCCTTGATTGCACTAATGTACACAGCTATGATTTAACAATAAAAAAAAAAAAGAAAGAAAAAGGCAGAATTTGTGTCGGAAAGTATATAAGAATAAAGATGATAATACTACTGCACTCCAGCCTGGGCAACAGAGTGAGACTCTATCTCAAAAAGAAAATAAATAAATAAATAAATAAAACTTTTCCTGTCACTTCCTTTCCTCCTTGCTATAGCTGCGTGCTTTGACCTTCATTATTTTATTTCCTGACATATGATTATAGTCTTTATTTTTTTATTTATTTGGCAGTTTTTGGCCAGGGTCAGGTTTGAACCCACCACCTCCAGTATACGGGGCCAGCGCCCTACTCCTTTGAGCCATAGGTGCCGCCCTATGATGACAGTCTTGTAACTGATTTCTGTCTCTCATCTTACTCATCACCCTTATCCACCATCATCCTCCACAGAGTAGCCACAGTTAGCTTGTGATGAAACCAATCTTTTCCTACTAAAAGCCCTTAAATAGTTCATCACTCATACACATCACTCATACATTAAAACAGATAAGAAAGGTTCTAGGTGCTTGTTAAACTGGTCCCCAGCTACCTCAGCAGCTTCATCTCCTGACTCTTCCTCAATAAATCTCAAATACTTCACTCACCAGTAATACCAACCATACTAGTCTTTGCATGCAGAAAAGAGGTCAAAATATTTTTTATTGGGAAAAACTCATATAACCAAAACACTTGTTCTAATGGAAATTGATGCCAATATTTTATTGATTTTATCAATGGAAAATAAACTCAAGCATCAGGCAAGTAATGTCACAATAATATCCATTTATAATTATACACAAAGAAAACAGTTATCTTCTATTAGATAACAGATAACTGGAACAGTCAGCAACTTGGTAGCAGCCACAAGACCCTGAGTCCTATGTCAGTGGGAGGAGACTGTACAAATTAACTAAATTTCTTCCATTCTAAGCTGCACATTTTATCACATTGCAATCATTGAAATAAAAATGAGCTTTACAATCCCTGCTGGTCAGACCACATGTGGCTTCGAAGAAAATCATGGAGACAGTAGTGGAGCCTGCTTAAGAAATGCTATATCACCAATGCTCTTGATGACACACAGGGTGACACTGTGTGGAAAAAGGTGGACACTTGTAACTGGGAAGGGGAAAATGATAAAAAATAGACTCTAAATGTGAGAATGTTTTAGAAATTTCCTCAACCAATTATTTTCAGTTATATTTTACTTTTTATGCACCTCAAAGGAGAATATATTACAATAATAATAATAATAAATCTAAAAGAACACATTTTATAGTAGAATAAAACTTGTAAGTGGTAAGTGTCATGGCTTAATGGGCAGCATTCCCTACCCTACCACACACACCCCCACCCGCCACCTTCCACCCTCCATCTTCCACCTCACTGGTACTTAAAGTGATGATATTCTATGGTCTGGAACTGCAGGTGTCTTTGATTTGTTGAATAGTATAGTGCACTTTGGTGGGTACATAAGACCAGGTTTCAGACCCAATATTTCAAAGAACACGAAAGATACTTCTGGGATATAAATGCATACAAGATTAAACAGAATGATGTGAGAATTCATTCATTCATGGAACATTTACTTATTGAACATCTATTCTGTGCCAGGTATTATCTGTTTTGGGAGCACGGACTTCGGTAGTAAATAAAACATACAAAAATCTTTGCTCTAAGGAAGCTTAATTTCATGTGTGTGAGATAAACAACCTGCGTACTAAACAACCAAATCACAGAGTATGTTAATTTTAAGAACTAAAGAGAAAGATAAAATAGAAAGAATAGGTACCCTGTTTCCCCGAAAATAAGACATCCTCCAGAAATAAGACCTACTTACAGGAAAGATAAGATGTCCCCTGAAAATAAGACCTAGCGCATCTTTGGGAGCACACCTTAAAATAATATTTTCGGGGAAACAGGGTATTTGTGAAGCAGTACAATTTTAAGTTGAGTCTTCAAGGAAGACCTGCAGTAGGTGGGAGAGCCAGCCATGTTTTATATTTGAGGGAAGGGCTTTCTAGGCAGAGAGAAGAGCAAGCGCCAAGTCTCCGAATCAGAAACCCATTCAGTGCACTCAGGGAACACAGCAAAGAGGCTAGAGGATCTCAAAAAGGATCAAAGAAAGGAAAAGTGGGTGGAAATGTTGTCAAGACGTAAGGACAGAGGGAATCAGCAGATCTTATATTTCAGTATTGTTCAATATAAAAACTGAGTGAGTCTCATGAGTAATTTAACTTTTTCTAGTTGCCACATCAAAAAATTTAGACGGGAATAGGTGTGATTAATTTTAATATATTTTATTTAACCCCATGTATTAAACATATTATCATTACAACCAGATGTGATATATAAAGTATTAATGAGATATATTATACATGGTGGCCATCAAGTTCATGTGCAATTTAAAATAGGGTGTAATTTAAAATTGCATACAAACTTTATGGCCACCCTGTATTTCCATTTATAAAAATTGATTTTTATTTTTTAGAGCAGTTTATGTTTACAGCAAAATAGAGCAGAAGGCACAGGGATCATTCTTTTCCATGTACTAAGTCTTTGAAGTTTTCTATGTATTTTTACAGTTACAGCTTATCTCAATTAATACTAGCCATATTTTATGTGCTCACATGTGATAGTGTCTACCATATTGAATAGCACAGATCTGGACCTTCATAGAATAATGTAATGCTTTGACTTTTGCTATGAGTACATTGGAAAGTGATAGAAGAATGTTCTGAGTGCAGGGGTGACATAATCTAACTTAGGTTTTTATAGGACACCTCTGGCTCTTGTTTTAAGAATCAAGGGGGAGTTTACAGTATATGGTACACTTCTTGGGGACAGGACACAACTTATAAAGGGACTTTACCTAACAAATGCAAACAGTGTAACCTAATTCTTTGTAACCTCAATGAAACTGAAACAATAAAAAAAAAGTTAAAGGCAATATTTATGCTAAAAAAAAATAGAGAGGGGAGAACATCACATTGCATGTCCTAAAAGAGACTTTGAACAAGCTCTTATCAAATAACAAAATTTAATGTAGACAAGCCTTAGTTTAGTTAAGATTCTGGCCTGTAAAATGAGTATAATAGTAGTTCTCTTAAAGCTCTGTCTTTGAACAGGCTGTCTTGTACCTACAGCATGGCAGTTTCTGATGCTTCAAGCATCAGATAAACCATTATCTCCTCTGGAATGTCTCCCAAGCCCTGCCTGAGAAATAAATTATCTTCCTATACTACTCAGTCATAATGCTTAGTTTATATGCTTGCTTTTTCTCATGGACTGTTAGAGCCTTAAGGCAGGGTACATAACATATCCATCCTAATGCCCAGTAGAATTCCTGGAAGATAGTAAGTTCTCAATAAATATTTGTTAATTTGAAGCCCCAAAAAACATTCTTGGCTAAACATTTAAAAAATAGCAATCTCCCAAATGTCTATCAACAGTGATATATTCACACAATTAACATACAGCCAATCTAAAACTATATGCAAAATGGATTATTGTAGGCAGAATTTTGAGTGAATGAAGCAAAATGCAAGTGTATGTACCATACAATTCCATTTGCATTAAGCTCAGTGAAGAAAATAATAAAAATTGATAGGACACTGGTTACGCTTGGAGGCAATAATTGCCAGGGGACAAGAGGGGGATTATGGTATTCTGATAACATTCTATTTCTTTCTCTAATTAAGCATCATGTCCAATTTTTAAAACTTAATTAAGCAATACAGTTATATATGCATTGTCCTATATGTATTATGCTCTAATTAAAAGCTTACATGGAAAAGGTATATAGCTCCTAAAATACCTCAAAACAAAAAATTTATATTATTTTAAGTGGAAACACTTTTGTTCGGCTGTCTTACAATACAATATGTAAGAATAAATTTAGGGCTAATTTACATACGTTATATACATTTTTATAATTAAAAAACTTCCACTAGTACAACATATGTCAAGCATTTTATTTAAATCAATTTTTCCCTTTCCTGAAAAAACACTGTGAGTCATAATTTGGAAAACACTTTAACGTGTAATAATCTTGTGTTTTTATTTTAAACCCAGCTAAAGCCACATAGAGCAGAAATGTCCAGCTAAACCCTTGTCCAAATTCCCAACCCACAGAATTGTGAGCAAAGCAAACAGTTGCTACCTTTAAAAACAATCCTTTTTTTTTACTTTCGTTGAATAACTTTCCATAAATATGCTTTAATTAAGCATTTTTAAACATGCAACTTCATGTTATATATTTAGTTTAGCACAGTGGTTCTCAGCCAAGGACAATTTTGACCCCCTCCTGGGATATCTGGCAATGCCTGGAGACATTTTTGGTCATCACAGTCAGGAAGTGAGGAGTTGCTACTGGCATATAGTATGTACAGGCCAAGATGCTCTCAACATCTTATCCTGCACATGATAACCGCCTCCCAACAGAGAATTAGCCAACCTTAAATGTCAGTAGTGCTGAATTTTTAAATCAGATTTTTTTCTTGACCGATTACAAGCTATCTTTTAGCGATTTTTGAAAGACTGAAATTGTTTTGTTCAATGTGAATGAATTTTCTTAAAATAAATTATGTATCATTAACATCTTCTACTTCGTCTATATTTTAAGTGTTTGCCATAGTTTTTTATTTTTTCCAGTTTGCTTTAGAAAAAGTTTGAGAAATATGTTGTTTATAACAGTTTTGTTCTTCTTTATCCAGGCTAGAAGAACAAAAGAATATCTTGTCAGAATTTCAAAGAGATTTAAATGAATTTGTTTTATGGTTGGAAGAAGCGGATAACACTACCAGTATTCCACTTGAACCTGGAAATGAGCAGCAGCTAAAAGAAAAGCTTGAACAAGTCAAGGTAATTTTATTTTCTAAAATTCCTGAGGGCCTACTTGTATAAAGACTATATGAGTATACTTTTTAAATTTAATAATTGATTGCCTGCCCATTAGTCTATTTATAGTTCCTTACTAATGTGTTTTTCTCACAACTTTATTTTGTCCGAATCCAGTGGCTCCCAACAAGTTTACTTACAGATAAATGTTTGTATGTATGTGTGTATTTTATATGTATTGCATCTATAAATATATACATATGTATTTATATGTATAGATTCAATACATGCATCTAAATATAGAAATGCACAGCAGCTATATTCTAAATTAATTTACAAATTAATTTCAGACTTATTTCAGAACTCTATGACTTCAAATAATTTCAAAAACTGAAGAACAAAGTGTAAAATTATAATATCTAAATGGGAATTATTTATTGAATCTGTCTTAGGCTATATCCTGGGGATTTGGAAAGAGTCTGTTATAAAAATTCGATTGCTTCGGAAAAATCCTAAATGCCAAATCAATCCCACTACTTCAGCCTCTAAATAAAGGCCTTATGGTTGGCTGAAGAAATGTTTTGTTTTGTCTTGTTTTGTCTGGGGGTAGAGGGCGTGGTATTGGTTCACATTCTATACTGGTTGAATAGACAGCTGACTTAAATGGCTTTCCGTGTCTTCCTACTGTGATGCCTGCTTAATGATTGCCTCACCTGGCTGATTGACATGCTCTGATTGTACAGTTGGATTAACTTTCATGATTTTAGTTTTAGGAAATCAACTGTTTTGGATCTGTTTTGTTTTAATCATTGAAGCATAAGTGAAAGGGGAAGGGAAATTAATATTTAATCATCCCCTATTATGTGCCAAGTATTAGATGCATTTATAGCTGTTATTTTATTTAATCTTCATATGAAACATTAAAATGGCTGCTGTTATGTTCATTTTACAAGGTCACCTAATCAAAGGGAAACAGAATTGCTCCTTTATCAATGATTCGGTTGGTTTTCACATGTAAATTAGGGTCCAATGTCAACCATTTATTTCTATGAAACTAGATAATTACACTTGAACAAAAAAATAAAGTATTTAAATTACAATATGGATTAATTCAGTAAGCAAATAGGCAGCACTTGGTATATGTTAGATGTTGCACTAGGTATTTGAGATTCAAAATATAAAAAGTTTGAGTACTGGGCGGTGCCTGTGGCTCAAAGGAGTAGGGCGCCATCCCATATGCCGGAGGTGGCGGGTTCAAACCCAGCCCTGGGCCAAAAACTGCAAAAAAAAAAAAAAAAGTTTGAATACCATTTGAAGATGGCTAGACCCTGGAAAAATGGGCTAAGTCTGTTCTATGAAACTGATCTTTGCTAAATATATTTAGTGTCACATATAGCAGTATAACTGATGTTCCATGTAAGAGACGTATTTAGTTGCATTTACTTATTAATAAATATTCATTGATTTTTTTCCTGCTTATACAATCCAAGGGCATATATATTTGGGATTGTTACGTCTTCTTACTGAAATGATCCCTTTACCATTATATAATGATTACATCTGCTCACTTCTGGTTCACATTTGCATGCAACATTTTTTTCATACCTTCACCTTGACTCTGACGAAGTCCTTGTGGGTTAAGTGTGTTTGTTTGAAATAGCAGATACTTGGGTTATATTTTTCCATCTAGTCAGGCAGCCTATATCTTTTGAGTGGGGTTATATTTTTCCATCTAGTCAGGCAGCCTATATCTTTTGAGTGGGCCATTCAAACCTTTTACACTGAGTACTAGAATTGATATACGGGATGCTGTTCTGTCCATCCAGTTGGGTAACATCTTATTGCTTTGTTTTCCCTCTTGTGCTATTATTTTATATGAACTGTAATCTTTAGCTTTTGGGTAATTTTACATGGGTGGGTATATAACGTGTTGATCCATTTATAATGCAGTTCTGAGTATTTCCTACAGGGCAGGTCTGGTGGTGACAAATTCGCTGTGTTTGCTTGTTTGAAGAAGTCTTTATCTCCTTCATATATGAAACTTAGTTTTGCAGAATACAGAATTCTAGGCTGGCAGTTGTTCTATTTAAGAAGACCAAAGATGGGGCCCCTATGACTTCTGGTTTGTAAGGACTTTGCTAAAAAGTCTGCAGTTAGCTTCATGGCTTTTCCTTTGTAAATTATTTTTTTCTCTCATGGCTTGCAGGAGTTCCTCCTGCATGTTGTCTTTGACCAATCTGATGACTATATGTCTTGATGGTTCCCTCTTTGCAATGAATCTCCCAGGTGATTGTTGAGCTTCTTTTGTCTGGATGTCTAAATCTCTAGCAGGACCAACAAGGTTTTCCTTAATTATTTCCTCAGATAGGATTTCCAGATCTTTTGCTTTTTTTCCTTCACCCTCAGTAGTGCCTGTGATTCTTATTTTTGCCTATTTTACATAATCCCATATTTCTTATAGGCTTTGTTTATTCCTCTTGATTCTTTGTTCTTTATTTTTGAGTGACTAGGTAAATTTTAAAAGTTATCTTCAAAACTCTAAAATTCTTTCTTCTTTCTGGTCTAATCTATTCTTAAAGCTTCCCATTGCATTTTATATTTCCTTAAATGAAATTTTCATTTCCAGAAGTTTTACTTGTTTTCTAAATAAATATGTCTATCTCTCTCTTTTTTTTTTTTTGATACAGAGTCTCACTTTGTTGCCCTTGGTAGAGTGCTGTCGCGTCATAGCTCATAGCAACCTCAAACTCCTGGGCTTAGGTGATTCTCTTGCCTCATCCTCCCAAGCAGCTGAGACTACAGGCACCTGCCACAATACCTAGCTATTTTTTTAGAGATTAGGTCTTGCTCTGACTCAGGCTGGTCTAGAACTCATCAGCTCAGGCAATCCACCTGCCTCAGCCTCTCAGAATGACTGGATTACAGGTGTGAGCCACCGCGCTGGCCAAAAATATGTCTATCTTTTTAGTAAATTTTTTATTCATTTCCTGAATTGTTTTTCTCATTTCTTTAAATTGATTTTCCATTTCCTCTTAGATTGCATCCAGCTTCCTTATAATCCATATTTAGAATTCTTTATCTGTCATTTCAACATTTTCATTCTTGCACAGATTCCTTCTCATCTGGAGCAGCTGTCACTTTTCATTTTTGGATTTTCTTTTGTTTAGATGGGGCTCCCCCACCTCACTCTTAGAGGTGTGTCTATAGCATATGTTGGGTAAAAACTTTTGGCTTTGCTCATGGGTACTTTGATGGGGGTCTGGGTTCTAGATGGATGCTTTGGTTATAGATATCCTTATGTGGTGTTTTTCTCAGTTGCTTATTTGTAGGCTATAGCAGTGGTACACCTTCTATGTGGGAAGATCCCCTCTCTCTTATTGATGAGGGAAGATGGAAGTGTTTAAAGTTCTTCCACTTTCCACAGTCCTGTGGTCTTTTTAACAGTGTGAATTACACTGGGATGCCCAGTTTAATCTCTGAGATAGTATCCAGTCCTTGTGGGTAAGAATGAGCAACACCATGTATGATTAAGTCACTAAATGCTATAATGGGGTGTACAAGTTGTCCTCCCTGCCATGAGGTGGTGCTTGCAAGAAAAAGCCAGCTGCTGTGTTGTTTTATGGGACCTGTGACCAGCTGTAGCCTCTCAGGAGAAATGCTCAGATACCCTAATTGGTGAATGGAGCTCCCAGGGGACTCCTTATTCTCCATCACAGCAGAGGTGGGTGGAGGAGTGAGACTGGGTGGGACTGGGTCCAGAGAGCCTGCATACTGGCTCCACAGAGCCAGACAAAAGAACTGTCTCAGCAGGAATGAAGGGTCAGCTCTTGGGCCCCTTGGAAAAGCCCCTAAGGAGGGGCTGAAACGGCCCCATCAAGCCAGGGAGAAGTGTGCTTGTCCCAAGATGCCTATGGAGTGCTCAAGCAGGTTTGATGTCCCTTTGCTTTGAGATATGTCCTGCTTTGCCAGAGCAGCCAGGCTAACAGCACCAGCAAGGACTCACAAGCAGGGAGTTCACAGTCTAAGCACTCCTTGGTTCCATTGCAGATCTCTAGGTGGAAAGGCATAAGCCCCGCTCACTATTGGATCCTGAATGTAGTAGACTTACTGTGGAGAGCAGGCTGTGAGGCCACAGGGCCCCCACAGCCTGGGGAACATTCAGGGAATGTACCCCCAACTGTTTCTCCTTTCCCCAATCAACCATATTCCTTTCTTCATGTTCCCTCTGCCAAAAGCCACATGGCTCTTTCTTTGTTTAGTTAATTATGCAGAGATCCTTGTGATCTTTCCCTTTTTACTCCTTGTCATATGTTAACGAAGTTGAGTAGAAACCATTAAGTCACATAGTTCTTCCTTTGTTTAGTTAACTATGCAGAGATCCTTATGATCTTTCCCTTCTTACTTCTTGTCATATGTTAACAAAGTTGAGTAGAAACCATTAACAAGATGATTTATCTGTATTAACATCATTTACATTTTCCAATTGTACTATAAGACCAAGGATATGTTTTTTGTCTATGCTACTTCCCCATATTGTCTATGCTACTCCCCCATAGAGAACCCTGTTGAGATACTATAAAATAAAGCTGATTTTGTGCTTTAGTGCTGGCTGCAACCATCAGCTCAGTCAGACCTCTGGATCCCATCTTTTGTGTCTGTGTCTTCTGTTGTGCTGTATTTTTCTCAATCCCTACCAATTCCACTCTGGTTTGCTCCCCTTCTCCATGCTGGTTCATGAAAACTTACCGACAAAGGGGAAGCAGCTGGTCCTGAGTGTCTTGACTGGATTGCCCCTAGGAGCACCAGTACCTCTTGGCAGAAGTGAGCAGGGAAGGGGAGGAAAAGAGTCTGAATGGAGGCAAGCTGGTAATCCAGTTGTCTCTGTCTTCTCCTTTGAAGCTCACTGGAATGTCCAAGCTCTGGGATCACACAGATCCCCCAGGATTCACAGACCCCTGTGGCCACCATAGTCTGTGTCAGAGTTTAGGAATGTTTGTGTGAGAACAAGTGGCATGAAAACTGAAGGGCTGAAACTCCCTGGAGAAAACAAAGGCACAGAGTGGGTAGAGAAGCAATATGGTACCTGCCATCTAGCCTTGAGTTTGTGGTGATGGGGGGAGGCTACTGGATTGGTGCTTTGTCCTCAAGAAGTACCCATTTCTCTGATGGCAGCATCTTTGGGGTTTGTAAGATTAGAAAAGCTCTCCAGCAGCTCAGGAGCCTGCTGACTTCCAGAGGTGTGAAGGTAGGAGAAATAAAATCCCTACCTACCCTTTTCACTGGACTTCAGACCTCTCAGGGTTTAATTCTCTGCCAATATCTTGGTATTTCTTCGTCTGCTCTACAACTTCTTCCTCTGGAATCTCTGGTATGTTCTGATGCTTTCCACTCATAATTACACCTTAAACATATATTTTTTTCATCTAAATATTTTCCTTCTTTTTGAGATGATCTGGGGGCAACATCTCTAGTCAGCCATCTTCTCATGGCCCCTCTCCTTAGATAATCTAGAGCAGGACTACCTTGGACTTCTGTGACGATAGAGATGTTCTGCATTAACCATTTTATAGCCACTAGCCATTTATGCCTTAATACTTAGAAGGTGGTAGTGTGGTAGTATATTTTAGGAACTAAAATTTTATTTTATTGAATTTTACTGAATTGAAAATGAAATAGTTTCATGTAGCTAGTGGTTAGAGTACAGGACACGGCAACATTAGGTGACATAAATAGATGAAACATAGCATCATGCTTCTCTTGAAGGTAATGAGAAAGGGCATACATAATGTAATGCTGGATGGATAAGAGAAGTTCAGATATGTGAAGGAGTCAAAGATGAGGGTTTAGAATGAAACTGCCTAAATTTGAACCACAGCTCTGTTGCTAGTTTTATGTCTGTGGAGCTGGTATTTAACTTCTCTGTCTCAGTTTTCTTCTATATGAAAATAATTTAAGATAATAGGATCTACCTTTTATAGTAATAATTATTATAATATGAACATAAACTGAGGTAGTGTATGTGAAGAGGTTAACCAAGTACCTGGCACTGTGTACATTCAGAATAAATACTCTCAATATTAGTTGTCTCTTAAGATGATATGTGATGTTTTACTCAGTGACATCCTCATGATATGCTATGGTACCTGAGAGGACGGTGAAATTACTCAGATTGTTCTATTTGTAATAGGGATATGTTTTCAGATTCTAACTTTGTTTGAGGTGTTGCTTTACCATCTAATATTTTTCTTTAAAAAAAATCTCTAAGGAATAGGTAATCTGGTTCTCTTTAGGCAAGTTTATCTACTGAGCAGTGAGTGTTTCAGTCCATTAGCTCTGTGCTCTGCAGAAAACTGTTAGTATTTGAGGTACCACTGGGCCTTCGGTCAAGTCGCTTCATTTTGATAGACTAATCAATAGAAACAAAGACAAGGTAGTTGGAAGTATGCTGTAATTCATTTTAAACGTTGTTGCATTTGTCTGTTTCAGTTACTGGTGGAAGAATTGCCCCTGCGCCAGGGAATTCTAAAACAATTAAATGAAACTGGAGGAATAGCACTTGTAAGTGCTCCCCTAAGCCCAGAAGAGCAGGACAAACTGGAAAATAAACTCAAGCAGACAAATCTCCAGTGGATAAAGGTGAGACATTAACCAGCTCCTCTGTCGCATGGGTTAAATGTTGGCAAGTGTTTGTTTTATTTCCCAGATGCTGTATTGGCGAGGGAGGAGGCTGATATGTGGATTGTTGTTTTGTTTTCTTAACCTGATCATTTGATGTAGCTGTATACTTTGTTGTGAATGGAAACAATGCTGATGGTAGATGACTTTATGTTGCTGACCTAATGCCAGAATATAGACCACTATTTTGTTGCATAAATTATTCTAAAGATTGAGACTAAAAAGTGATGAAGTAATTAATTTAGTATTCAGATATATATTGAGAGTATTTAAGCAAAATGTAGATGACTAGTTCTAGTTCAACAGGTATCATACATCAAAACTACTTATTTATAGCTGTAGTACATACTTAGTAGTGAGTGCATGCTATCCCTCAAAAAGGTACTTCATTTGTTGATTTATTTACCATCTCTCTTATTCACTTCACTTGTGAGACTTCCTCTTTCTACCTTGGATACTTTCTAAAACTAATATTAAAAATGTTATAAAATGAATGCATACTTATACATTAAAAACAAGTGGTCCATATGAATTTATGATGAAAAGCAACATTAATTGATCCAACACCACTTAATGAAATATAGTAATTTCCCCACTGTACCACCATGGCATCTTTGTCATAAGTCAAGTGTACTTAGTGTATGAATCTGCTTGTGGATCCTCTATCCTCTTCTATTTGATCATGACTATCTTTCAACCCATACCACACTGGCTTAACTACAATCAATTTTGTAACAGATTTACTGAGATACAATTCACATACCATTAGATTCATCCATTTGAAGTACAAAATGCAATGGTTTGGGTATATTAAATTTTTTAAATTGTGATTGAATATATGTAACATAAGATTTCACATTTTAACCATTTGTAATTGTATAGTTCAATGGCGTTTATTTCAACCATCAACACTATATAGCTCCAAAATTTTTCATCACTCCACACAGAAATTATTAACCATTAAGCAATGACTCCCTGTCCTCCCTCTTCACAGTCTTTGGTAGCCTCGAATCTACTTTCTATTTCTATATTGCCTACTCTAGATATTTATTATAAGTGGAATAAGACAATGTTTGTCCCTTTGTCTTTGGTTATTTCACTCAGCATAATGTTTTTGGGGTTCATTCTTGTTGTAGAATGTGTCAGGACTTTGCCCCTTTTATGACTAAGTAATACTACGTTGTATGTACATACATATATATATATAATCATTTTATTTAAAAATTTGGGATATGGTAGTGTAATACCTCCAACTTTGATCTTCCCACTTAAGATTGCCTTGGCTATTTTTGGTGCTTTGAATAAATATTAAAACCATGGTGTGGATATTTACATGAAGAGTGGCAGGACGTTGATTGAAAATGTGTTGAATTTGTACATCACCTAATATCTTTACAATACTGAGTCATATAATCTTTGACTATAGTGTATCCCTCAATTTATTTAGGTCTTAATGAATTTTTAGCAATATTTTACAGTTTTCAGTACAGAGATCCTATGTAGGTTTTATTAGACTTAATCCTGGATATTTGATGTTTTTATCCTATTATAAATGGGATTCATTTAATTTTTCTCTTTATTTAAGCTTTATAAAAATACATTTGATTTTTGCATTGTATTGATACAATGTATGATATTGAGCACATATCCAGGGACCTATGTAAATTCACTATTTAATAGTTTGTAGAATCTTCAGTCTTTTAATGTATAATGCATATTTATTTCATCAAATAGAGGCAGTTTCTCTCTTTTCAATCCTCATGATTTTCATTTATTTATTTATTTGCCTCATTGCACAGGCTAGAACCTTCAAAGCAGTGTCAAATAGAAGTGATGATAATTAGAAGTCTTGTCTCATTCCATGTCTCTCTAGTGGAAAACTCGGTATTTCCCATTAGACGTGATGTTGTTCGTAGGACTCTTTTGTCCTTTTAATCAGAATAAGCAATTTCTTTATTTCCAGTTTCTTAAGTTTTTATTGTGAATAGCTATTAAACATAGTCAAGTGCATTCTCTGTATTTGTTAAAATGATTATATGATTTTGCTCTTTTTCTGTGAGTATGGTAAATTTTAGCCATTTAATATAAATGTAATTAGTAATATTTTAACATACTAATATATTAGTAATATTTTAATATACATTTTTTAATATAAATCTCACTGGGATTCCAGAAATAAACCCTATTGGTCATGATGTATTATGCTATTTATAGATTAATAGATTTAGTTTTCTAATATTTTGTTTAGGATTTTTATATCTTTGCTCATGACAAAGATTGGTCTGTAATATTTTTCTCCTGATACACATGTATCCTTCTCAAATGTTGATGAAACAGCATAAGCACTGGATTTATAAAACAAGTTGGGAAGTGCTCCCTCTTTTTCTTTTTTCTGAAAAAAATTGTTGAAGATTGGCCATCTGAGCATGGAAGCTTTTTGTGGGAAATTTTTTATAATGATTTGATTTCTTTAATAGATATAGGAATGGTTAGACTTTTTACATACCTGCTTTTGTACGTTGTATCTTTCAAGGAATTTGTTATCTTGTCATTTTCTCTTTTTGAGCTACAGACTTCCTTCATAAAGTTAGTTATCCATAATGTATTTATTTATAAGAATGAGACAACAGAAAGACTGCAAGCTTTGAATACCTAGGTTGATCTTGTTGACTGGGAAATCTTACTCTAAGTGCTAAGGGACAAAGCTGACTCCTCTGCTGAAGAACACCTTCAAATTCTATAATTCAGCAGACTTGGTTCAGAAGTACACCAACTACTGAGGTTCTGTCTAGATCCCAAGTTCAATTCTTCAGATAAGAATGACTTATTTTTGGGTAGTGCCTGTGGCTCAGTGAGTGGGGTGCTGGCCCCATATACTGAGGGTGGTGAGTTCGAACCCAGCCCTGGCCAAACTGCAACAATAAAAAAAAAAAAAAAAAAATGACTTATTTTTTTGTTGATTAGTTTATGTTTATTTTTGCTCATCAGTGAGTACAAAAGTAAGGTAATTCTTTGTGTGGTAGCTTTGAGGTAGGGGCAAATCTTCATCTAGATACTTTCAGTACCCCAATTTTAACTTTTTATCCCCACCCAACATGGCATCTTTCATGCAAATATTCTCCAGATTCTGCCAGATGCGGTTTCACTGTACCTAATAATGCTACTTCTCCCTTACTTCATTTGTCCCTATGTGTGCTCTTCCCATATATGCTTTTGATCTTTTGAAACCTCTCATCCACTTCTGACCAGTCTCATTACCTTACTGAGCATGTTTAATTCCTGTTAACTTTATGCCTTCCAAAATCTAAAGCAAATTTTAATCTTTAAACTGGAAACAAATCTATGCCAAGAAGATATTGCAGAACTATAATTTTTATATAATATAAAACGCTTTCTTTCAAAAAATGCTACAATTGCCACTAAAGAATTACTTGTTATTCATCAATACCCATTGAAATTGAGAGGTATGCAGAAGTTATACAGAGAAAAGTTCTGTTATTTGAAAATAAAATAATAGAGGCTTCGTTTTAAATTATATCAGGTTATTATTGTACTTTTTAATTGATGATGCTGAAGTTGTTGTAACAGATCATTTACATGGCCGATAAGACATTTAGGAACTGAAATAAGCAACATTTTATGACATTGAAATCAAAATGTATGTTTAAGTCTCTATAAATCAAGCAAGTAGGTATTTGAAAAAACCCTCTTTCATTTTTATGTGTCAATACTTTAAGTTAGAGGTGAACAATCAGTGTCAAATATTGTAAGTTGAGTTTTGCTACTGAAAAATAAAAAAAAAGTCTTCTTTTCATGATTTCAAAACAGCCATGTAGAGATATAGACACTTGCAGATGGAGAGAATTGTGGTGTCTTAATAATTAAATTTTGCAACCACATAACAATACAAATAAATCCATTCCTCATAGAAAAAGAACAGGGAGAAGGCATGCCAAAAACTGTTCCACAATATCCCAGTGCATCTCGATGTCACAAAAAGCAATACTAAATAATAATCATAGGAAATGTACAACAGCAGCTTTATGGATTGCAAAGCATCATTTGAAGTTTTACATGTTCTGCAATAGAATAAAAAGTCAAATTTTTATCATTTTTATCCTTGAAAATTGAAACTAAGACTATAAACACCATCTTGGGTAGGCTTATGTTACTACACCATCCATAATCTCTGTTTCTTATCCCAAAATTAAAATTTCAATGCTAGGCCTTTGCCATTAAATGTCACAGAATTTACAGTCTTATTCATTAGGTATATTAACATTTTTCCATCCATATGCCTCCTTATTTCTGTTAGTTTAGATCTAGGAATAGAAAGCAAATGATCAGTGTCAGATTTAGGTAAATATACAAGTGGGGTTTTTTTTGTTTGTTTGTTTGTTTTTTAAGTAAGGAAGATGGCTTATCTATCACTGAGACAGAGTCTCCATTTTCATTAAACCTTAAATCCTTAGTCATTAGAGGGGAGAAGAAATATTGGAGACCCCCTCCTCTGTATTCTTCACCCTCCCCCTCTTTCCAAAGGCTAGAGTGGGTGGTAGACTTAAAAAGTGATTATGTCATGGTTCCTGGGACACAAATATGTCAATCCTTTAGCATACAGAATCTCCAAAAATGTCCTAATATCATGATTTCCTGGCAGGTGCCTTTCCCTACAATTAACTCTATTGTGCTACAGTCTGCATATTTAGCCAACTAACTACTTACTTTTGAACCTTTATGCTTCGTTACTGAAGAAAGAAAAGCAGCCATTAGAGGTAACATAGCTATTTCTTTAAGTGAGTAGTGGACCATATAATGAGTTCATTTGCAAAAGTGTGTTACCTTGCCTTGGCCTGAGTAGCCTCTCTTTTAAGCAGAGATGGAAGGTGTTCCTTTAAACAGAATATAGCCCTTAGCTTAAATTTATGGGTGCCTTCATGGTATGAAGGATCATGAAGTGATATCCTCATTATTGTCTAATACCTAACTTGACCTTTACAATCTTTAACAATAATACCCTCTAGATCCACAATGTGAGGATGTTATGAAAGCTAGACTCTGTGTGCTTCTCTCTCTGAGTGTTTCATTCTATGATTTGCACACAAGTCTCACTCAATTGTTTTTATTATGTATTACTCTTTGTATTTATTTACATTTTCTCAGAATCCATGTGTGTGTGGGAGAGGGGATTGGTTCTCTGCTCATCACCACCACTCTCTTCTCTGTTTTCTTAGACTTCTATGCAGGTCTTTGCCTATGAGTTGACATCTTATTATGTCTGTCGTGAATCTACTTCTCTACATGCACATATCACTTGTTCTCTGTCCCCTCTGTAGTTGATGCAACACATTCTTTTCTACTCCCCTTTTTTCATTCTACCTTGTAATTCCTCTTTCATCTCTTCCTTCCATATTTTTGTCACTTAGTATTCCCTTTTAAATACTCATTATTTAAAACCATTTAAAAATTTTTGAATCATACTGGACACATTCTTAATTTGAAAGGTGAAAAGATGGAACATTCATTTTGTAAGCTAAGGATCATCAGAGTCTCATGAAACTAAATTATTCTCACATCTCTTAGTTTAGAACACTGAGTCCTAGAAAGGTTATGTGACTTATCTGAAACCATATATAGCTCGCTATTTAAATAAAAAAGTGATTCTAAGATAAATAGCGTTCTGTAACCTTTTGGTGACACTCAAGTGATTTTTATGTGGAAAAAAACCATTGATTCCCATTTCATTCCACCTCTCCTTTACATCTAAAAGCTGGGATTTATTTTCTTTTAAAGATAGTATATGAGATTTTTGCATTGCTTTTTGCCCTCTTGTGATAATAGGATGCAATTTTGTTTGTTTGTTTGAATTTCAGATTTATATGAGGGTGTAAATGTTTAGGTTACAGTGTTTTCACTTCTTAGGTAAAGTTCAGGTTGTAGTTGAGCCCTTCACCTACACATTGTGCACATTAGGTGAGGTCCCACCAGTCATCCTCCCTCCTTCCTCCCTCCCCTGTCCTTCCTTTCCCCTCACCCTCACCTGTGTTATTCTTTTGTGTGGGCTTATTGTTGTTTATAGATCAGTGTTTTTACATTAATTTCCAGAACCTTTTCTACTCTGAAACATTTGTGAATGTGTAATATAGGGAAACATGTTTATGCTGTTTCAGAATTAATTGTATGCCTACTATTTTCTGTTAAGTAATTTTATAGGTAGCATGTATTATACATTCCCATTACTCTCAATAAATATACTTCAATACAATATATCATCTATGACTACTACAGAACCCTCTATACATGCAAATTAGAAAATATAAAAGAAATGGAGACATTTTTGGAAACCACAACCTCCCAAATTTGAATCAGAAAGAAATAGAAATCTTTAACAGACCAATAATGAGTAATAAGAATGAAGCAGTAGTGACAATTCTCCCAACAACAACAACAACAAAAACCCCTGGAATGGATGGACTCACAGTCAAATTCTACCAAGAAGAATTAGCATCTATTCTACTGAAACTGTTCCATAATATTAAGCAGGGGAGAATCCTCCCTACTTCATTCTACAAAGTATCTACCCTGATACCAAAGTCAAGAAAGGACACAACAATAGCAAACTGCCGACCAATATCCCTTGCGAACATTGACTTAAAAAAAAATCATCAAAATGCTAGCAAACTAAATTCAACAGCATAGTAAAAAATAATCCACCATGAACAAAACAAGTAGATTCATCCCAGGAATGAAAGGATGGTTCCATATATGCAAATCAATAATTGTTATTCACCACATAAACCAAATTAAAAACAAAAACCATATGATAATCTCAATAGAAGCAGAAAAAGCATTTGATAAAATCCAGAATCCCTTATGATAAAAACCCTCAACAAACTAGGCACAGAAGGAACATACCTAAAAATAATAAAAGCCATATATGACAGACCCATGACCAGCATCATACTGAATGGGGAAAAGCTGAAAACATTCCTCCTAAGACTGAAACAAGAAAAGGATGCCCACTGGCATCTAACATAGTACTAAAAGTACTAGCCAGAGCAATCAGGTAAGAGAACAAAATTAGAGGACATCCAAATCAGGAAAAAAGAGGTCAAACTATCCCTGTTTGACAATGATATGTTCCTATTCCTAGAAAACTCTAAAGATACCACAAAAAAACTCTTAGCATTGATAAATTTATTAAAATTTCAGGTTACAAACTGTGGTTATATGCTATGGAGTACTAATAATCCATAAAAAGCAATGAAATAATATATTTTGCAGCAACTTGAGTGGACCTGAAGACCCTTATCCTAAGTGAAGTATTTATGGAATGGAAAAATAGATAACCAAATATTCTCACTTATAAGTGGGAGCTAAAAGAAAGGTATATATGATCATTAAGAGTCATAATGGAGTTTTGGCACCCATAGTACAGTGGTTACGGCACCAGCCGCATACACCGAGGGTGGCGGGTTCAAACCAACTGGAGCCAGCTAAACAACTGCAACAAAAAAATAACCAGGCATTGTGGTGGATGCCTGTAGTCCCAGCTTCTTGAGAGGCCGAGGCAAGAGAATCAATTAAGCCCAAGAGTTTGAGGTTGCTGTGAGCTGTGATGCCATGGCACTCAACTGAGGGCAACATAGCGAAATTCTGTCTCAAAAAAAAAAAAAAAAAGAGTCATAATGGACATTGGAAACTAAGAAATCAGGATGGTAGATTGGGGATAAGAGATAAAAATTCACCTATCAAGTACAATGTACATTATTCTGGTGACAGGTACATGGAAAGCCCTGACATCAGCATGATATAATTTATCCACATAATAACAAGCACCTGTATTTCAAAATATTTTGAAATAAATTTAAAAATAATAAATGGATTTTCATTTTGTAAATAAATTTAAATTTTGCATATTTTACTATTTAACTATAAATAGTAAATTACTATTTGAACTTATTACTGTCTAGATAATATAAAATGGTGTATATAAAGACTACAATAATTTTTTTTTGAGACAGAGTATTAACTTCTAAATAGCCAACTGAGGAGTAAACATTTTGGATTCGTTATTTTCATTTGTACCATGTAAATAGACATTTGGTATTTTTCCAGGTATATTTGCCATGTAATGCCAGTTGTCATTAGTCATTACTACGAATGTGGAGAGTGAAAAGGAGACAATTAAATGAAGCTAAAGCTTGGCTTTTCCACTCCTTGCTCAAAAATGGACATTTTCTCCAATTGATTTTTCATCACAAGACAATGATTAATGGATTGTCCTAGTAGTCACAATGCAGTCCTGCCAGTCGTGACTTTGATGTAAATTATTATTATTTTATTTATTTATTATTATTATTTTTTTTTTTTTTTTTTTTTTGCAGTTTTTGGCCAGTCTGGGTTTGAACCTGCCACCTCCAGCATATGGGGCTGGTGCCCTACCCCTTTGAGCCACAGGCACTGCCCTGATGTAAATTATTTTTTAACTAAAAATTAGAGTTGGTATTGGGTTTTTACCATATTGGCTGGTACTTTGGGAGGCCTAAAAAAGGCTATAAAATATATGGTAGGAATAATAGTAATAATTGCAAGAAGTCATTTCTCTATGTAGGAATGATAGCAGGGACCAGATAGTTCCATTAGAGCTTTGATGTGCTCACACGCTCTCTCTGAAAGTATATTTGTCCCATAACCCACACATTTCTTAATTTTATAAATCTGTAAGCTAAAATGCCATTATACAAGAAAGTGGGGGTCAACTGTTTATCGGTCCTATAGTCTGATAGTTCATGGAAATCCATCATCTTAGAAATCTCCTTTATGTCGTTAATAATTATGTCAAAGCGTTTATACATTCCTTAAATTATTTGTTCCACAATTATCTGATGAGTGACTGCTGTGTGCCACGTGCTGTTATAAACATATCGTAATCAATTCTCACCCTTGCCTTAAAGGACATGTATGATTTTATAGGGTTTGACATTATAAGTATTCACGTCTCTAATTTATAGTTGCTAAGTAGTTTGAGCCTGAGAGTTGGGGGAGGGAAGTTATAATTTAAAGTTTATAACGTGAGCATCCTTGACTTTGCCTCCAATAATTTCACACTGACATGGAGTTTATTACTAGGTTGTGTGTCATGAGTACATCTCAATTTGCTCTGACAGTTTTGGTTTTTGCCTGTTATCCTATCATAATTTTTAATAGCCCCTTCACTTTCTTGTGTATTGCACTTTAGAAGATAATATATATATTTAGTTATGAGAACTAACATCAGGCTCTTGGAGGCAGGCCTGGCTCAGTACTCAATAACCATTAATATAATTACTGCTAATGTTCTTTGTAGCAGCATCACTATCCTTGTCATTGTCATCTACCCTCTTGACATTCTGAGAAGTTTGACCTGTCCATGAAACCAATTGACGATATTACCAAATTAATCACTTAATGACAATAAGTTTATTAGAATATATTCTTTTTAACTTTCCGAACTATTGAAATGTCAGGCAACGCTAACAATATGGATCAGACATTTTGCAAACAGTAAAATAGAAAATAGAAACGGTAAGGAGGCAGTTTACTGTGGTGATTAATGATACATTTTATGGATTATGGATTTACCTGCAACCAACTACGTGCTCTTACACCTCCTCTGTCCATACCTCAGTTGTAACATCCATAAAATTCAGATACTAATCGAATATAACTTCTCCAGATTGCAGTGAAAATTCGGTGATGTAGTGCATGGGAAATATATAATGCAGTTTCTGGCATATTGTAAATACCCAAAAATATTAGCTTAAAAACATTAAGGGTAAGATTAAAATAGAAAAATGCAAAGACTAAGCACAAAATTCTTGCTGAAGCATCTTGATCAAACAGTTATAAATAGGGCTTTGAGGGAGATACCTGAACTATGTGCCACTCTTATGAATGCAGTAGCTGAAAAAGAGGAGAGTTGGCACCAAGACACAAAAATGCCCCCGTGTCAGGCACAGAGGGTTTTCAGCCAGTGCTCTCCCATTCCTCTCCATCTCACTATTTTCATTATCTGTGACTGGCTAGTTTTTCAGATATGAAATATATTGGAAAATGATGGCGTGTTCTTTTTATATTGCCTAAGAAGCCCAAGCAGTCTATCATTGTTGTCAAACACCAATATTTTTACTTTTTAAGAATGAGCATAATTTAGAGGACCATTTAACCATGAACATCATTGCAACTAATCTATTTGCCTGACAGAAATCCAAGCACAGGGCAGTTGAACTTCCATACTGTTTTCTCTCTCTCTTCCCCTACCTCCATTTTTGATGTTTTCCCTCCGTTTTGGCAAAGGAGTAAGAAGCCATTTGTAGAAAGTTAAATTGGAGCCAGATAGTGTTATATTAGGAAATTCCACTTAATACAACAAAATTTGTTCATTTCAATGCAATGCTGCTTGGGAAAATGTAAAGAAAAACTCAGCATGAATTGTACGGCACTGATACTGGAGCCAAGTTTTCCATATTAAAATTTCACTTTTGCCACTGCATACATACTGGCAATGTAGATTGAGCACGTCAGTTTATTGTTTAAGTATACTATGCTTCAGACTTTATTAAAAAAGTAAGCAAATTTCCTTTTGTTATCATTATTTTTTTATTGTCTTTTGCACATAGATCATAAATACATTTATGCTATTTTCAGTGTGTTGATTATTTGTACAAATTGGAGTTGCTTACATCCTACTAATCAGCATAGCTTTCACCTCATTTACCCAATTATAGCATCAGGACCTTTGTGTTCTACACATGATAGATCTAACTTGTACTTGCAATGTGCTCCATAGGTGTGGTCCCCCTACGATCCCTCTCCCTCCCCTTCCCTTCTTCATTCCAATTAAAAACATATTTGACCATTCTTGGCAAACTCTCTTCCATGTTCATGAAGAATTTAACATAAGAAAGAGTAAAAAATGATGATGAGAAGAAAAAGGAGAAGGAGAAGAATTCATAACTCTTGACCTTCAGTGTAACATTTTTAAGTAAGCCCTTTACTTCAAAAAGGTGTTAGTTTATAACAATGAATTTTAGAAAGGAGAAGGTATGATATAATAAAAAGGGATTTTGCTAAGATAAAATCTTTTCTCTTGCCTTTTGTTTCTGTAGTGCCTTTAACTGACTAGAACATATAGAATCAGCCCTGAGAGCAGAGGGGTTTTCATTCCTTTCTAATAATTTTAATAATCTCGAAATGGAATTAAATGGAGGTTTTCATATGCCAACTCCTTAAACGTGGGTTGAAGAAGGAAAAAAATTAAAGGCTATATTTAAGTGTACAGATTGTAAATTCTAACCCAGTTTCATTTATTATAGCACCTGCAAAGTCAGTGTATAATGAAAAATAACAGGCCTATTTTTATAAAAGGTCAGAACCATACCAAAAATGAGCTTTTCTGTCTAATCTTTATACTCATACATCAAGATGTATGACTTTATTTATGTACCGAAAAAGATTTAATACTAAATCCTGACTACTATTGTCCATGTCAGCTGACCCCTAGTACTTCAAACTGTAGAAAAGGGACATTGAATACCGGGTTGGTTGATGTATTCTGTTTTCGTTGTAGACCACCTGCCAGGGCTTATAACAGATCTGTAATGGGTGTCTCACCTTTTATTTTGTAGAAAATAGATTGATAGATTAGGTCTGGGGCCAATGAACCATGGAACCCCAGGTCTGCAAGAAAGAGTTTATAACCCTTTGATGTTATTTCTGTCTCATGTCAGCTGAGAAGGATGAGCTAGATTATCCAAGAGTAAGCTGGATGCCAAAATCAGCATTCGTCTCATTTATCCACCTTATAGTTCAGGAGAAGGCCACTGTACAGGTTATGAAAGGGCTGATAAGGCCCTGAGGGAGAAATCTGGTCTTGTAGCCTTTTAATTTGCTTGCTGATAGTAGAACTAATTACAAAAAATTGAAGAGAGCATTTCATTGTTGGTTGCTAGAGAAAATCAATCTGTTTTGCTGTGTAAGTGAACCCATTTGAGCTGAATGATGCACTTATAATTTATGAACAGTTTTAGTTATCACTAGGACAAGTACAGTCCATCTTTAGCATGGCTGGCCAAGTGTAGGGGAAAAGAGATGGACCAGAAAATGGGCCAGGAACCAAAGTCATTGCAAGGGTATTTCGGGAAAACTCTATTTGTCCTGATAGCTACAATCTGTAGGCAACCTGTGACTGATGCTTATACCTTGAATGCAGTCTAAAAATAAATTTTTTTATGAAAGTGACACATTCTGGCTATTAGTGATGTGGGTAACATCAACAGTTTTGAATAGGACAATCATTCTTGTACTTATTTAGACTATTATAAAAGAATGAAAATTCTGCAGCTCAATCACAATTTAAACGACTACCACAAAGATAGTTTTTGTTGCTGCTGTTCATGTTGTGACAAATTTTAGGCCAATGCAGTTATCTCCCTGAAGTTGCTTTATTGTTTTATTTGTATCAGCGATGTATGTCTTTATGCTGGTGAGAGGCAGAGAGAAACATTAGTTTTCAGGTGCTATTTAGGTCCTCGTTCATTGGCAACAAATAAAAGACAACCCACAACACAGGAAAATTAATAGAAAAGACCTTCTACAAGTATGATCTTATGTGGTTTGGGAGCAGATGAAAACTATATTTAAGTACTAAAATAATTAAGATGTTGACATTAACATCTTCAATTGTTTATGCAGAAACTAAAATGTAATGGGATTAAATAAACACTTCTTTGTGTGAACCATCTGTTTTCTTAAAGATACTCAATTCTAATTTTGCACTTAGTTCATTTGTGGTTAATTCAAAATATGGTCTCAAATATCGTAATGGTTTGTATGACTGCCCCTGCTTCCCCTTTCCACCCTCCATGCCTCATCTCAGTACTGGAAAGATCACTGAACTTGTCATTAATAACTTAGTCCTAACCCAGGTTAACCACTCACTAACTCAAAACTATGAGCCATTTATTTAAATCTCTTTGTGCCTGTATTTCCTCATTTGTATGATAATGATGCCTTATGAGGCTCGTCTTCCAGGGTCTAGTGAGGAACTAAGGACATAATATATACTATAACACTTTATTATAAGGAGTTCAATTACAGTTATTATAATGTTGGTATCATTAAATTCTAATACTAATGGTAAGGAAGAAGGAGCCTATGTACCATCACATAGAATAGAGTTTCCCAAACTTTAATATATATTAGGGCCTCAAATAACATGGTTTTGTTTAACATCATTTTATTATAATGTTGATGAGAAAAAAGAAAAAAAAAAATACACTTCTGGCTGTGGCCACTCTCTGTATGGAGTTTCCATGGTCTCCCTGTTTCTCTGTGTTTTCTCCAGCTCCTCCCATTTCCTCCCACATTCCAAAGCTGTGCGGGTGAGCTGAATTGGTGTGTCTCCATAGTCCCAGTGTGAGAGAATGTGGGTGTGCATATGGGTGTGCCCCGAAATGGGATGGCATCCTGTCCAGGGCTGATTCCTGCCTTGCGAGGAAGCTGCTGAGAGATGCTCTGGCCACCTGCCCCTCTAAACTAGAATAAAGAAGTTGGAAAATGAATGAGTGAATACAAACGATTGTGAAATTCAATTCATAGATGATAATCATACCAATGCACTACAACAAACCTTGTGATGCTAAAGCACTCAGCAAGCCCCTAATATTCATGATTGTTTGTTCTTGAACTTTGGGGTGGTAGGGTGATAGTCCACCACGTGCTCTTGACAATTTTTGCTTTACAAACATATATTCCTTGATTTAACCCACCATTGCTTTGACTGCTGTCACTCATGATTTACCAAAAACTGGGTAAGTAGTTATTTTACTTGTTTTGATCAATCTTTCTTAAATGGATATAAATCCCACATTTATTTCATTGTTTAATATTAGAAATGTTTTAAGTCTTTAGTTAGAAGTTTGGTGATGTATTTGTGACCAGAGGATGCTGTAGGAACTTAAACTTGTCTATAGCAATTAGCCTATGGTAAGATTGGTTTTGATGTATGTTGTTTCATTTAAAGTTACAGTTTTCAAGAACCTATCAAGGACATTAAGTGAGAACTTAATATGAACATGAATCATTTTAGGATCTTGTTAAAATCAGGTTTCTGATTCAGTGGGTCTTATATAGGACCTGCAATTTCACATTGCCAGCAGGTCTTTGGAAGTTATGGCCTGGGCCCCTTGGTCTACACATTAACTAGTAAGGATACAGAAGGTGGCTGTCAAGAGTCTGTGTAGGAGTTGACCACAATTCTCATTCATTGGAAATATATAATATATTCTGAGTTACTGTAAAGGCTTTTGCTAAACTCCAGAGAATAGGTACTTTAACTTTGATAGGACATATGAATGCTTTCAACTAATTTATACCCTTGAAATATAGACCTTTGTGCATTTCATAACCCAGGTGTACCGTTCATATACCCTGTGCTTGCCAATCCATTCTATTTCCTTCCCTTCTTATCATTGTATATTGCAAGAGGCTGACCTCCACCCATTTTATTCCTCTGGTTTTCCTTCCCACTGGCTTCTGAACAGATTTAACCATTGGGAGGCAGTGGCAGGCAAGACATTGGAAAGCAGGACAGAGGGATGTCAGGGTATTTCTTCCCCTCCTCCACTGCTTTGAGCAATGGCTGATTCAGAGTAGGTAGTTATTATGAAGTCTTCTAATAATGATCATTCGATTTCCTTTTTTGATGGTTACTCTCATTAGTCTGCTATGAATTTCTGTAAAGGTGCCTTTGCAAATAATTGAGCCTGACATTAAATACTCATTCAAAATAAAAATCAGCAGTTTTAAGATTTAGGACTCTGTTGTCATCTAAGAACTTTTTTTTTTTTTTGTAGAGACAGAGTCTCACTGTACTGCCCTCGGGTAGAGTGCCGTGGCGTCACACGGCTCACAGCAACCTCTAATTCTTGGGCTTACCCGATTCTCCTGCCTCAGCCTCCCGAGCAGCTGGGACTACAGGCGCCCGCCACAACGCCCGGCTATTTTTTTGTTGCAGTGTGGCCAGGGCTGGGTTTGAACCCGCCACCCTCGGCATATGGGGCCGGCGCCCTACTCACTGAGCCACAGGCGCCGCCCCCATAACAGCACCAAACTTTACCCCCATTTCTGGCCTTCTCCTATATATCAGTTATATAATAAGTACAGTATCATAAAAGTTGCAATAATGTTATATGACAAACCACCCTAAAACCTATTGACTTATTGACCTTTCATAAGTATGCACAGTCTGTGGCTCAGCTGAGCTGTTCTGCTGATCAGGCCCATGCACGTATGATTGTGTTTGGCCTCATACATTTTCAGTCACCTAATGAGTTGGCTGGGGGCTAGCATATCTAGCATGGACTCAGCTGGGATAATTCACCTTTGCCTCATGTGGTTTATCATCCTCCAGCAAGCTACCCTGGGCTTATTTTCATGCACGAAACAAGATTCTAATAGAGAAAGCAAAAGTGAAAAAAGAACTCTTAAATCTTAGGCTTGGAACTGACTCACTATCATTTCTAACACATTCTGTTGGCCAGGGCAAACCACAAGGCCAGCCTAGATCCAAGGATTAGGGACATAGGCTGTGACTCCCAGTGGTAGGCACTTTAAAAGTCACATACAGGAAGGTCATCTGTGCAGTCTCTGTGTCCTGTAATCAGGTTTGTTATTCATCTCAAAAGTAAGATATTCAATTAAGATATGTCCCCATATATTCAGGTTTCTAGTCTACTAATCCTGACTCCTACATATTAACTCATTATCAATGCTCTCAAAAGTCAGTAGTCTTGAAGGTCACAAAGAACCACAAAGACACTTTCTGTGAAATTCTTGGATGGTAACAACCAGCTATGTTTATTTTATTTATGCATTCAACATTTAGTAAGTGTTGGGCGGCTCCTGTGGCTCATTGAGTAGAGCACCGGCCCCATATTCCAAGGGTGGTGGGTTCAAACCCAGCCCCTGCCAAACTGCAACAAAAAATAGCCAGGCGTTGTGGCGGGCACCTATAGTCCCAGCTACTTGGGAGGCTGAGGCAAGAGAATCACCTAAGCCCAAGAGCTGGAGGTTGCTGTGAGCTGTGATGGCATCGCAGAGCGCAACAGAGCAAGACTCTGTCTCAAAAAACAAACAAACAAACATTTAGTAAGTGTTTCCAATATGGTAACCGTCATGCCAAGGAATGAGGATAGACTTATAAACAAGACAGATGCTTGTCTTTATGGATCTTACATTTGATAAGAGGGAAGCAAACATTAAAATGAATTATATAATTATAAATACTGCTTTTATTGTCCTTTTAGATTTGTTAAGTTGTAGGTTTAACTACCATAATAAAAAGACCCCAAATTTTAACGACTTAATGTAGATATTTGTATCTTTCTTGTATAAAGTCCAGCACAGCTACATAGCTATTGTACTAAAAAATTTTCCCTAGAGCCAAGGCTAGCAAACTGGCTATGCTATTCTAAGTATATTGCTGTATTTCAAAATATTCATACTGGCCAGGCATGGTGGCTCACACCTGTAATCCTAGCACTCTGGGAGGCCAAACTGGGAGGATTATGTGAGGTCAGAAGTTTAAGACCAGCCTGAGAAAGAGCAAGGCCTTGTCTCTGATTAAAATTTAAAAAATAGAAAAATGAGCAGCACCTGTGGCTCAAAGGAGTAGGGCACCAGTCCCATATACTGGGGGCAATGGGTTCAAGCCTGGCCCTGGCCAAAAACTGCAAATAAATAAATAAATAAATAAAATAAATAAATAAATAAATAAATAGAAAAATTAGCCAGGCATTGTGGTGGGCACCTATAGTCCCAGCTACTTGGGAGGATAAGGCAGGAGGATCACTTGAGCCCAGGAGTTGGAGATTGCTATGAGCTAGGCTGACTCCATGGCACTGTAGCCTGGGCAACAAACTGAGACTGTCTCACAAACAAACAAACAAACATAAAAAAAACAGAATCTTCATATTGGCCACACAAGTATCCATGTATTCTCTTTTTCATGAAGAGAACACACTCACCACATCCCAAGGACAGAGCCACCCAAATCTCATTCACTTACTGCATCCAGCTCAGAGTCTATTGTCTCTGGATGATGCACTGTCTTTTCTATCAGATCCAGATATGGCTCCTCATGGGCCAATGGCTTATAAAGTGAAAGCCATGCTATCTGCTCTTACCACAAGCAATTCTTTTTTTTTTTTTTTTTTTTTTGTAGAGACAGAGTCTCACTTTATGGCCCTCGGTAGAGTGCCGTGGCCTCACACAGCTCACAGCAACCTCCAATTCCTGGGCTTAAGCGATTCTCTTGCCTCAGCCTCCCGAGTAGCTGGGACTACAGGCGCCCGCCACAACGCCCAGCTATTTTTTGATTGCAGTTCAGCCGGGGCCGGGTTTGAACCCGCCACCCTTGGTATATGGGGCCGGCGCCCTCTTTTTTTTTTTTTTTCAATTGAGACAGAGTCTCACTTTGTCACCCTCGGCACAGCTCACAGCAACCTCAAACTCTTGGGCTCGAACAATTCTCTTACCTCAGCCTCCCTAGTAGCTGGGACTATAGGCACCCGCCACAATGCATGGCTATTGTTTTTGGGGGTTTTGTTGTTGTTGTTGTTATTGTTGTTGTTGTTTTTTGGTTTTAGCAGACCCCCAGGCCAGGTTCAAACCCACCAGCCCTGGTACATGTGGCTGTGCCCAGCCACCACAGGCAATTCTGAATGGTGGAGCAAGAACAGGCACAATGGCTACAGTAAGTGCTGGACCACCTCTGCGAGACCTAGACTTTAAATCTAGTATTTTACCCCTTCACTCCCCATGCCCATTGCCCAAGCCTGAGACTACAAAAGAAAGCTAAGGAGAATGTTTTCAGAGAGCTTCTTTGAAAGCAGGGATGAGAAAAAAAATAAGGTTGCTTTCTGCATAACCCCACACTTAAGGAAACAATTGCTTAGTCGAAATTGCTGTAAGTGATGCAAAAAAGCACAGCATGAGAACTTAAAATGGGGCTAACATAGTCCAGAAGGGGGGATGGGTGTTTCAGATAATAATTGGAGAAGCACATACTAGATACTGTGATTTGGTCTGAAGACAAAACTCACTTGAGTTTCCTTGTTATATATACTCCTGACTAAAAATTCTTACCTGAACAAACATCTCGGGGTTAAGAGCAGCCTTTCCCTAGATGCACAAGGAATTCATATTTTTTTCTCAGATAATTCTACCTCTGGTCTGGATGCTGACCTTGTCATTGACTTATTCTTCACTGGGACTCATTATATTAATCTTGAAGGAGAAAGAGAAACCACTACCTCCACTAACAATTTACATAATTGTTATCCTACAATTTGGTGCTAATTAAAATGTGAAAAGGGTTGTGATGATATCGGTAAATGTAATGAGGTTGTTCTTTGTTCCTGAGAGCACAGATAATGTCACCAGAAAGGATTTTGTGTCTGTTCACATAAAAGCAGGAAAGAGGAAGCGAGACAGAGTCTGGCTTGAGAGCACAAGTGCAGATCACATAGTCTCATAGTCCGGCATAAGCAAGGCAGACTACTTGTTTCCAAGAATAAATAAAAATGAAGCTCTCCGTGGCTTTCAGAATTTGATTTTTTTTTTCTGTATACTTAGTTCTATGTGTTAGAAGTCTGCCTGGTTCAAATGTGGTTCAATTAAAAAAGATCAAGAACGTAGGAAGAGAAAAAAGTTTGGGGAGGAAACGTTAGATTTAATTTTGGATTTTTCAAGCTTGAAGTGCTTGAGGGACAGTTGTAAGATTTATTTTCTCGACTGTATGATCATTCCCAAATTTCAAACCAAAGCCATCTTTTCCCTGCCTCACCTATCCCATCCCTGCATTAAGAAAACTTAGGATCTACAGATCAAAAAAGTAAAAAAAAAAGAAAGAAAGAAAAGAAAAGAAACTTAGGATCATCTTGTTTTGTAGTAAGATTATCCAGCTCATATATTTTCATGACTGCATAGTTACTTTGATGTTAAACTGCAATTGCATGAGATTTAAATAAAAGGTAATGTCTGTGTGTATTTAACGTGTACCTGCTAAATGTTGGTTTTCTTTTTATAGTGCTGCAATATCTTAGACAGAAGGAAAAGTCTTGCTTTGCTATTAAAAAAAAATCAGTTCACTTTGTTCCAATTAAATATACTACAGGTATAACAAACCACCTTAAAAGTTAGTGGCTTAAAATAACTAGGTTGTATTACTTCTCATTCTAAGAGTTGACCATATTTGTCTGCTTCACCTGGTGTCAACCAAGGCCCTGGGAAAGCTGGAAAGTCCAAAATGGCCTCACTCACATGACTGGCAGTTGGTGCTAGTTGCCAGCTGGGAGCTCAGCTGAAGCTATTGGCCATGAGCCTCAGTTTGTTTTTCATACAGTCTTCTTCATGTGGCTCCTTTGGCTTCCTCACAGCTTGGTGGTTGGATTCTGCGAAGAAATGTTCCAAAAGAACAAGCACCAATGTTCAAAGACTCATCAAGCTTCCACTTGCATCAAAATGCTAATATCCCATTGGAAAAAGCCAGGCCAAGCTCAGAGTCAAAGTGAGAAGGGATTACATAAAGACAATAAATTCTGAGAAGCATGATTAATTGGGGCCTGCAAACAATAACCTTCCCCATATTCCTTACTAGCCATGTGGTCTCTCTGTGGGCTCAGATTTCTCAACTGGAAATAGGGACAAAGATGGCCCTACACAAATGGACTAAGTGAGGTATATGAATACACGTAATAACATAGAGCTGTTCTTAGCACATGCTAAGATAACAATAAGTATTAGCTATAGTTAATGCTTATTTTTTTGGGGGGGGGGATTATTACTATAGAGCTGTAAATACAATAAAATAGTCTTCCAGACAGACACAAAGCTATAAAGCAGTAATACATTATAAGCTTCTACCTTAATCTGCCTTTCTCTCAAGGCCTTCAAATGTGTCATTTGTACAGATAAATCTGCTGTGTCCTGAAACCACCAACACACTGTTCTGCAATTCCTGGTTGATTCTAACTGGAGCCTCTAGTAGTCAATTTTAATCTTTCAATGTCTCTCTCTCTCTCTCTCTCTCTCTTCCTCTCCTCCCTCCTTTCTCCTCCTTCTCTCCCTCTCTGCTCCCTCTTTCCCTTGCTCTCCCACAGGCTCACAGGCTTTGATGAGCTCCATTGCTATGCAGTCACAAAATCTTAGGCAATCAAGCCTATACCTATTTGGGGAGATGGTAAGGATTTGGCAAGACCAACAGCTCCCTGATAAATTTCTCTTCTAGTCTAAGCTTTCCATCCTCTCTGTAATTCGGCTTTGATGACCTTACGATATTTTCTCCCACCGTTCATTTTTACCTGGGCTGCCACCCCAAGGAGAGCATCCAGTGTTCCTCCCATTTGTCCTGTGCTCTTCCTTGCCTCTCCTTCCCTGCCTGATCCATCTAGGATGTCTACCTTCCTTCATTCTCTCCTACATCACAAAACTCCAAATCTGACCTCTCCTTTATATCACCAAGCCTGCCTTGTTACCTCCAAACAAGACCCTTTGTGTCTTCCTGATGCCCTCATGCCCTCCAATAGTATTTCTCTTCCAACGCTCATGACTTTGTCCCTCATGTGTGTCAGGCATTTACTATTTCTTTATGTCTTTATACATCTATAGCAACCCTGCACTAGACTAGAAAATTAACCCAGTTGTGTTTTGTGGTCTCCCCCACTCCATAAGAGAATTAAAGAATCCCGTGTGTTAGGTAGTGACAGCTAACATTTCTTGATAGCTTACTGTGTGTCAGCAATATTCTAAGTACTTTGCATTGTTCTTGTTGCAGCTTTTGGCTGGGGCCAGGTTTGAACCCGCCAACTCCGGTATATGGGGCCAGCACCCTACTCCTTGAGCCACAGGCACTGCCCAGTACTTTGCATTGTTGAAGGAAAATAACTTAAGACTACCAGATGGCATTCTAGAACAAACCTGTATGTCTTTCTTCCCTTGCAAGGGAAAATTTGGCATGTACTAAAGGATCAACAAGTATTCACTATTATATCGACTGATTATTGTGGTGGTGGTAAGGGTGGTGGTTTTTAAAGTGTGGGTGAAAAAAAAGTTTTCCACCAAATCCACATTCATATCTGTAGGAAAAGTTAGAAATTCCATTCTGATTTATGTTCCTTTGAGAAGACACCCTTGGCACCCAACTCTCAGACAAATGCCACCATCTGTGTGATTTCCCTTCATTTGCCAATGTAGGCACAGCAGGTACTGTTAGGTTAACTTTTTCTTTCACTAGCATCCTCTCAAAATAGTAAACACTTTGCTTGTTTGAATGCTGTAATCTCAAACTGCAAATTTAAAAAGCTCTCTCTTAAAAAAAATATCTCTCTCTTCCACAACATAATGATGGAACTGCCGTACATTACTTACATTATGGGATTACAAACCATGGCTTATATGTATTAGAAAAATGAAAAAGAAGTATTTCTTATTGACACTAGCCAAGAGATTTTCTGATATATGAGTAAGATGATAGGAATGAATTATTTTAAAGTAGCATGAATTTGCACTTTCTGTGGTACTTTGTGGAATTAATTCTAATATGCCCATAAGTAACTGATTGTGTGGAGATGGTTCTCTTAATGCTGCCAGTGACAGCAAACTTGTCCTCAGGTTTATAGTTCCATTTTTTTTCCTATTTCTCTGAGTTCTGTTGTGTTGAACTATCAGCTTCTCTCATGGTGGCAAAATTGCCTGAAAATTTCAGAACCCACATCTGCAATCTTACATTTGAGGAAGAACATCTCGTTAGGGTTCTTCTTTACCAAAGCACCCAGGAAGGATCTCTCTGAAAGTCATGGGCCCGAATTAGGTCACATGCTCATTCCTGAATTAGGTCACATGCTCATTCCTGAGCTAAATGAGACCCCACTTCTGTAGCTAAAAGTGGTGAAATCTCAACCAGACTCTGCAGCTGCACTACAACGAAGGTAGGTAGGTAGTTGAAAAGTTCCTAAAAGGAAAATAAGGATGATAGATGAATGATAGACAGATGGATGATGGATGGATGGATGGACAGACGGACAGATGGAGAAATATAATAGATATATGAATTGAGAAAAGATAACCAACTAATATCCATACCATCACTTGGATTAATGGAATCGAACAGTGTTTATGATATTATAGTGATGCTTTCCAAATGTAGGCAGGTTTTTTAAATCACTTAAAACATATATTAAGTTTTTTAGCACTTAATATACTTAATATTATCAACGCCCCTCCCATATCCATTCTGCTCTCACCATTTTTGTACATGCTACTTATTTTGCACCTACCAGTACTTGCTTCCTTTGCCTGGGGGAGGACAGACCTATAGAAGTTATAGCCTTTAAAGCAGGAGTTGGTGAACCAAAACCCTATTAACCTTGCCCTTGGGTCCTACATCTTCTCCCAGCGCTCCCAGGGAACATTAAGATTCAGTTGTTCACATTGGCGACTTATGCAATAACATACCCTTTACTGGCTGTCCTTCCTATTTTGGTTCTCCACACCCTGCTAGTGTGTCCTGGGATCATGTCTCAAAACTACTTGACTTCAAATTCTTGCTTCCCACTCTGCTTCTGGGACAGAATTAAAATACTTGTCTTCTATATGAAAGTTCTTAGATTGTGACCATAGATAGCAATTGAATCAGAATTCCTATCATTGTTGTTTTTGAATCAGAGTTCCTATCATTGTTGTTTTTCAACTTTATGTCATCTTTGGATGAAAAGATGTTGACTCCTCCTTCCCTGATGGGTTCTATTTCTGCATCTTCTGCATTCTGATTCCCTAAATAAAACATGGTTATAACCAGAGACAAAAATGGAATTCATAGTAAACACCCTATTTTAGAAAATCTATACTTTTTAAAATTTTAAATTGTTATTTTAGAAATGGGATCTTGTTATGTTTCTGAGGCTGCTCTGATTCTTGGGCTCAAGTGATCCTCCCACCTCAGCCTCCCAAGTAGCTGAGACTATGGGCATACAACCTAAGAAGTCTACATTTAAGATATGGGCCCAAAATTGAGATATAAGCATAGGGCAATATGTAAGACTGGAGAGGGAAATTGTTTAATTTTACTGTAACCAACGAAGCTGATTAGTCAAGGAATTCCCATCACTCGTGTCTGTGTGGAGACTAGGCAACTTTTACACACATGCGTGCACACACACATACACACACACACAAAACCCTCTGGAAAATTCACAGTAAAGTTTTACTAAGTTTGAATGAGAATAATTTGGCTTAATATTACCAAGATTTCAAAATAGGAATAGTATGGATTTTTTTTAAAGACAATTTGAAATTAAATATCTCACATATTCACCTTCAGTTATCAAAGGTTGTATCACTCATGGCAATATAAGAGAGTTCTCCCTTTACACTTTACAGATCTTCCAGATAGAGAAAATATCTCAATATCTGTCTTACATGGAAGTATAAAATTTCACAATTGGATTGGAAAAAAAAGAAATCAGGGAAAAACAACTTTTTCCGAAGATTTATTAAGTATCGTCTATAAGAATTGACATAAGACTAGGTTGGCATTTTAAAGAATGGACATTGGGTGGCACCTGTGGCTCCAGGGGTAGGGCGCTGGTCCCATATGCCGGAGGTGGCGGGTTGAAACCCAGCCCTGGCCAAAAACCAAAAAATAAATAAAGAAAGAATGGACATTAAACTCTGAGAAAATATCAATTTAGTTTTAGAAAGTTAAGACCATATGAATCATTTTAAAATTAATTTTATGATTTTTTTATGTATTTCAAAACCTCAAACTTATCCCTTTAGTGGGAATGGCACAGAATTATTATTTGTCTCTTCTAAATTGAGCATTCATCCACAAACTTCTATGAGTTAATTGGAGTTAATTCCAACATGCTTTCATTTTTCTCTATGGTATTTGATAGCACACTACACCTCAATTTTTTACATTTTAATTTATTTACTTCCCCCCCTTATCTCACCCTTTAAAAACTTGTTAATCCCCTTTGCTCCTTTTTCTATTTCTTTTCTTCTTGCCTTTCTCCCCATCTTCTTATTTCTGTTCTTTTTTACCTGAAATCTCCCTTTCCTACTTTTACTACAAATTATATTATTTGTCAAAGTGAGCAAGGTAGACAATTCTACATTTTTATTTCTTTCACATGGTTTATCTTTAATACGTATTTTAATAACAGTTCAAAAGAAATCATGCTTCCAATTTAACATGCAAAATTTAGAAAATAAATTCTTTCGCTCCAAAGAATCAAGTTTAAAATATTTCATGATTCTGAAGAATCATTTTACTTAAAAGCAGGTTTAACAGGTTTTTGACATTCATCTCTATGCAAAATTGTAGACTTAAAACAAAATCCATTCGAAATAGCAACAACACAAAGATAATTTTTTTTCTTTTTTTTGAGACAAAGTCTCACTTTGTGGCCCTTGGTAGAGTGCTGTGGCGTCCCAGCTCACAGCAACCTCCAACTCTTGGGCTTAAGCGATTCTCTTGCCTCAACCTCCTAAGTAGCTGGGACGATAGGCGCCCACCACAACACCCGGCTATATTTAGAGAGAGGTCTCGCTCTGGCTCAGGCTGGTCTTGAACTCTTGAGCTCAGGCAGTCCTGAGCTTGGCCTCCCAGAGTGCTAGGATTATAGGCATGAGCCACCCTGCCATGCGCAAAGATAAATTATCTGTTTCAAATGCAAGATTCTAAAGTTAAACTAGAAGACTGATAATATTATGCATCTTTATCATTGCTCCTATTTAAAATTTGAGAATATATATTAGAAATGTGAAAGAAGATGTGAAGCCTTAATGATTTTATCATTTAATATGAATATATAGTTGATACTTTTTTCCTAACATTGAAACTTTAAAAGCAGCAGCCATTTCCCAGTATTCAGCAAAATAAGGTCCATTGAGTGGAAGGAAGGAAGATGGTAGAGGTAGGGGAGAACTGAGGGCTGCCACCTACCTGTGCTGCTGCGGAACCAGGACAACAAAGATGCGTGATCCCTAGCCGAGATCCTGAGTGTGAAGGACGTCAGGGGCCGGAAGCTTTTTATCTCCTCCATGTTGACTTCGACAAACGCCTCACGAAGGGGTGACTCACAAGCAGCTGAACCTAAAGATCCAGTTCCCCAAGAAAGAAGCCAAGACTCCCACCAAGAACAGACTGTCTGGCTCCCTCCCCGCCTTTCCAGAGAGAGAGAGGTGAAAGGGAAGGCGGAGGTGGTTTCAGGGGCACGCTTGGGCCTCGGGGGGGACAGCCGAGAGCGGCCCAGCGGCGCTTTCTCCTCACAATGGATCCGTCTGTGGGGCAGGGGCAGCTCGGCCAGAAACAGAAGCGAAAATCAAACCACCTGGGCCCTGATGAGGACTCCCAGGACGGCTCCAATGGAATACCATCTGCACCAAGCGTGACTGACAGCCTGGTGTCTAACCGGACGCGCGGCATCGTCACCCAGATGAAGAACATTGAGTGCATCGAGCTGGGCCGCCACCGCCTCCAGCCGTGGTACTTCTCCCCGTACCCACAGGAACTCACCACCTTGCCAGTTCTCTACCTGTGCGAGTTCTGCCTCAAGTACACCCGTAGCCTCAAGTGTCTTCAGCGTCACTTGACTAAGTGCCACCTGCGACATCCCCCAGGCAAGGAGATTTACCGCAAAGATACCATCTCCGTTTTTGAGATTGACGGACGGAAGAATAAGAGTTACTCTGAGAATTTGTGCCTTTTGGCCAAGTGTTTCATCCAACACAAGACCTTATACTATAACACAGACCCTTTCCTCTTCTATGTTATGACGGAGTATGACTGCAAAGGCTTCCACATTGTGGGCTACTTTTCCAAGGAGAAGGAATCAGCACAAGGCTATAACGTGGCCTGCATCCTAACCCTGCCTCCCTATCAGAACCGGGGCTATGGCAAGCTGCTGATTGAGTTCAGCTATGAACTCTCCAAAGTAGAAGGGAAAACAGGGACTCCTGAGAAACCTCTCTCAGAACTTGGCCTCCTATCCTATCAAAGCTACTGGTCCCAGACCATCGTGGACATCCTGATGGGGGTGAAGTCGGAGAGCGGCGAGAGGCCACAGATTACCATCAACGAGATCAGTAAAATCACCAGCATCAAGAAGGAGGATGTCATCTCAACCCTGCAGTACCTCAACGTCATCAACTACTACAAGGGCCAGTATATCCTGACACTGTCCAAAGACATCGTGGACAAGCATCAGCGGGCCAAGCTCAAGCGGCTCCTTCAGATCGACTCGGAATGTCTGCACTTCACTCCCAAGAACTGGAGTAAGAGGGGAAAGTAGTGACTAGGCACTGCCCACTGCAGTGACCAGACAACTGAGAGGACTGAGACTTATGGTCCATCTCACCCCACTAGGGATCCTGAGAAGCAAACCAAATTGGGGGTAGACAAGACTGAGGTCAGCTATCAAAGGAGGGACAGGCCTGGTAGGGGCCCACTGATGCCCAGTACCAAGATGAGCTTAGGGCTCAGTCCAACTCCAGGATCAACTGGTTACAGGCAGGCCTAAGCCTGCTCTGAACCAGGGACCAGAGTTAGCTAGGCAGCTATGTATAGTTAGGTGGGGGGTGGGGGCTCTCTGTACAGAAGGCTGGTGATTGTAAAAATTTCTTTTGTAAAGTAGGAATTGGGGATAGTATGGGTATTGGCAGCAAAATTCTAGTCTCTCTTACCCCCATTGCCCCTAGCGATACATTGTTTCTGTAGGCCAGTATGTATATACATATATATATATATTTTCCATTTCTACATTTGTAATGGTCCATACTGAAACCCTATAACTTCACCATTACTTTATTTACATATATCATCATATTTATTTCTTTAAAAGTTTGTATGATTATATATTACCTACTTCTGCATAACAGATTACCATAAATGTAGAGGCTAATGACAAAATATGCTTTTTTTAAGTTCAGGATATGTCAGGCGTATGGGCTTGGTTTATCTGGATTCTCTGCTTCCGTGTCTCTTATGAGGGCCGTACTCTAGGTCTTGACCCAGGCAAGGGTCTCATTTGAAAGCTTGGTTAGAGAAAAATCTCCTAAGCTCACTTCATTATTGGCAGGATTTAATTCAGTGTGGATTGTTGGAGAGAAATCCTTCATGTCTAATGTCTATTGGCCACCCTCATTTCCTTGCCATACGTACCTCACCAACATGGCAATTTGCCTTATCAAAGCCAGAAAGCCAAAGAGAGAAAAATAGACCTAGAAGTAGAGAGATTGCTAGCAAGGCAAAAGTCATGATCTTACGTAGCCTAAATATAGAAGTGACATTCTGTCATCTTTGACATATTCTATTTGTTAGAAAGAAGTTACAAGTCTTGCCCATTCTCAAGGGGACAAGATTATGCAAGGGCACAAAAACTAAGAGGCTTAGGTCACTGGGTGCCATGTTAGAGTCTGCCATGACACATTATTTCCTCACACCTTTTGACATTTGAAAATATAGCTAATTCATTCTCTAGGATTTTTAAACATTTCTCTTGATATTTTTATATTGATATAAGCACTATTTTTATCATTAGAAAAATGTTTTTCATAATCCTTTGTGTAGAGTAACAAATTATTTCAAAAAATTAAATTTATTCTTCCATATTTCAAAAAGTATATGGGATTGGGGAGAACTAGGCTGTCATAATCCTTAAAGCAGATATAATTTGCATTGGATTATGAGAGATTTTCTTCAAGAGACGATATGTAGTTGAAACCAGTGAGGCTCCAAAATACAAGTGATTTAAATTTACTTAGTTTTCATGCAAAATTCCTTATGACTGTTTAAGCTTTCGCATTTTCATATATGCTGTTTTTCTTTTAATTAAGTAGACATCTATGAAATTCCAATTATTTTCTTACAAGAGTATTATGGCAAATATTTCTTAGTGAAATCTAAAGGTATCCTTGGAATAATTTTATGCTGTTATTTATGTTAAGACCTCCATATTGAAGTAATGTTTTTTACTTTTTTTAGTAACTAAAATTCTTACTATATTCACAAAGAGCTCTGTCTTTGTTAAGACAACTTTATTGCAAATAGAAATGTCAGAATACAACAAAGATAGAGCTATAATTTTTAATTTATAATGTAATTTTATTTTATTTTATTTATTTTTATTTTGGAGACAGAGTCTCATTTTGTCACTCTTAGTAGAATGCCCTGGCAGTCACAGCTCACAGCAACCTCAAACTCTTGGGCTTAAGCAATTCTCTTATCTCAGCCTCCCAAGTAGCAGGGACTACAGGTGCCTGCCACAACGCTCAGCTATTTTTTTAGAGATGAGGTCTCACTCTGGCTCAGGCTGGTCTCCAGCAAGCTATCCACCTGCCTGGGCCTCCCAGAGTGCTAGGATTGCAGGCATGAGCACCCAGCTATAATGTAATTTTGAAGATATACTTATTCTCGCATAAGTAGAGATTTATATTCACGTTTGCTTTCAGTAGTCACAAGGTGTTCACACATATATTTTTCTTTTTTTTTTCTTTATTTTGTTTTTGTTTTGTTTTGTTTTTGTGGTTTTTGGCCGGGACTGGGTTTGAACCCACCACCTCTGGCATATGGGGCCGGTGCCCTACTCCTTTGAGCCACAGGTGCCGCCCTCACATGTATATTTTTCAAATAACAAAGTTACCAATTTGGAGTGGGAATGGAATGGGCAGTATTTATTGTGACAATGATTCTTGTCTTCTATCTTTTTCAAATAGTGGTTTCAATGTTTGATATACCTGATTTTATAATATCACAAATTTTCTGGAGAGAAAAAACTCACCAGAGACTGGTAGGAATGATTAATATTTGCTCAAAGTTTAATCAGTTTTTATTTGAACAAAAACTTGGACAAAATACCCAATTTTTCCTTTTAGAACAGTTCTGTCCAATATGTTTTATTTTATTTTAGTAAGTCATAAACACATACATTATGTATATATTAATGCATTTATGGGGTACAGTGTGCTGACGCAATCTATCACATGAGAACTTAAAATGTAACTTGTCCACACTGAGATGTGCTAAAATATAAAATATTTATCAGATAACAAAACCTTAGTATGAAAAAATACTATAAAATTTCTCATTAATATTTTTTATATTGAGTACAGGTTGAAATAATAGTATGGCTATATTATATTAAAGAAAATACATTATCAAAACTGTACCTTTTTAACTTTTTTATTTTTATTTATTTATTTTTTGGCTTAAATACATTTTTTTTTATTGTTGGGGATTCATTGAGGGTACAAAGAGCCAGGGTACATTGATTGCATTTGTTAGGTAAAGTCTCTCTTTTATTAACTTATTTAACATGTAGAAAATTTAAAATTGAATTGGTTCACATATTTTTATTATATAGAATTGTTCTAGATAAACAATGAAATAAACAGTGTTGAAAGAAGTAAAAATCTGGATAATTGTCTCTGTGAAAAAGAAATTAGATTAACTATACACTATATGTTAGCCCCCGAATTATTTAGAATTTGTTTTGTTGGGAACAGGTTTATATTTAAAACCTCTGCCTGATGTAACCAACCAACCCTTCAATAAGCTAACTATCACCTTGAAAGGGGAAAATCACTTTTTGTGTCTGTTTCTCATACCAGTATGAAATAGAAAAACAACATTAATAAAAAACTAGAAGTATAAAGGATGCAATTATTGAATTTCTTTTGGATATAAATCCAAAGATATAAATCTTTATGGCTAAAAGATGCTCAACAAATTATTATTGAATGGTTGTAGTTTAATCATTAATTAAATTTTCCAGCTGCACATTCATTAGTAGCAAAATCTGCATGTTTACTAATTTTCATCACCTAATCAGCTAATTAATACTGTCTTTATATTGTTATTCCTGTCCTCTACTCACTGGGTTAGCCAGCAGTGGCATCAATTGCATCATACTATCCTAAATTTTTTAGAATTGTACAGTTTATAAACCACTACATACTACACAAAGCATTTCCTATATATTACCTCATTTGAGTCACAAGAGTTGTAGGAAGTAGATATTGTCTCCTTTGTTCAGAAAAATAAATCCTGGTTCAGTAAGGGTAACTGACCTTGTTTAAGATCAGCATGTTGCAAAGTGACAGAACTGCCTTTGCATACGTATTAAAAGAGATTCAAAGAATTAACCTTGGAGAGCAGGAGTTATGGGGTGAATATTTTATCATGCTGCCAGTCTTAATAATCACCAATTTTGGGGAGGAGACAAGATGGCTGACTGAAGCCAGCTTTCCACAGAGGCTCCCATCCAGAAGGAGAGTTAAAGGACAAAAATTCAGTAAGTAACCTGGTGGATTTGAGCTGCACTAAGAAGGTTGTAGAACGCACGTCAACCCCGCTGAGGCGAGCTGCGACCACAAGGATACAAACAAAAGGTACAAAATCCATCACCAAGTGGACGGGAGTCCCCTCCCCCATGAGAACGGCTCAGAGTGCCTCACAAACAACCAGAGTTCAAAGGTCCTCCCACTACACTCCACGGGACAGACCCCCTAAAAACTGGACCTACCTCCCCTACTAGGGTGCCATGGCGTCCTCCTGCCAGGCATAAAACTGTATAAACTGTATATAGTCTCTACCTGGAATTCTGAGCTCCCAGCGCTCCCCTTTGTTCACACTGGGTTCTGGAGGCCAGTCCCAGTCGGTGGGCGGAGAGGGGACTGCACCGGAGTGGCAGTTCCCTGAGGCACAGTGCGACAGCCGTCTTTTGGTGACACTACGGCCAGGCATAAAACTGTGTAAAGCTCTGTGTGTTCTCTGCCCGCAACCCCAGGCTCCCAGTGCTCCCCACACTCCCCTCTGCTGTCGCTCCAAGGTCTGGAGGCCTGTCCCCCAGGGGTCCGGACTCTTGGGCGATTGCTCGAGGGGTGTAGACAGTGCTGGGCTGCAGCCTGTCGGTGCAGACTCTGGGGTACAGGAGCGGAGAGAGGACGATTGGCCGGAGGGGAGCTACACCAGAGCGGCCGTTGCCTGAGCCATAAAGCAGCAGCCCTCTTTTGCTAGCAATACGCTCACTACAGAATATTCTGAAGCCACACCCCCTGTCTCCCTGGGCAACCAGAGACTCTGAGTTTGCCTGAGGCAACTCCAACTTGCAAACCAGAGAAACTCCCAGGGTGGGGCTGACCCAGAGGTCCACTTTACTAACTAAACCTAAGACGCACGTGGCCCTCGGGATCGTCAGCCTATAGACAATACAGAAGCAAAGACAAGCTGATTTGGAGCTCAATTCAGCTTCTCTTCTGCAGGGGAACCGCAGAGTTGTTCTGTTCTGTTCTGTCAGTAACATTAATCAGGGGTGAGACTGGACCTGAGTGAAAACCCCTCAACCTTCATCAAGCGCCCGAGATTGTCAGGCCTCACCTCCTCCTGCTGGAGAGAGGCAGAGAGCAGCGGCCTGGCAGACTTCCTTCTGATTCAGGCAGGTACAAACTCTTGGAGTACCTATTCACTACAGGCAACTGGGTCAGCCAACTGCAGGGGTATCAGTGACTGGATGTGAAGTGGTGCAAGGTGGGGAAGGAGGCAGCAACCTTCCCAGACTGATTTATTGGCTGGGTGGCTTCTCCTGACTCCACGCAGCATTGGAGCAAGCCACACCAAAGTAGTCACCAGACCCCTGCGATCCAGTTCCCAGAGACCTCTTAAACTCTCTCACCCGAGACAGGTGCAGACTGAGACAATTGATTTGGACCTTCTTGAACTGAACCAATCGCCTGAGGAAATCAGGTGGTGCCCTGTGTGTAAGGTGGTAGGAAGGTTTGATTGTTCTTTTCCAATTGTTTGCTGGTGGGGGGTGGGGTGACTTAATTGCTGATATTTCTCCACAGCTGAGACTTCAATCCAAAGTATCAGTTTCACTAGGGTGGAACAGAAACCAGCTGAAAACAAGACAGGACCACTTACCCCCACCACACCAGACAGGGCCCCAGTTTCTCAGGCCACAACACTGTACAGTCCCTTGACAAAGCCCCAGGGGAAAAACTCAGAGGGAGTAAAACAACCATGGGGCGGAATCAGCGGAAAAACACTGGTAACATGAATAACCAGAATAGATCAACCCCCCCAAGGAAAGATATGGCAGATGCAATTGAAGATCCCATTCATAAACAACTGGCTGAGATGTCAGAAATCAAATTCAGAATTTGGATTGCAGACAAGATTAACAAAGTGGAATTAGGAATTCGAGGAGAAATTCAAAAGTTGTCTCAAGAATTTAACGAATTTAAAGACAAAACCACCAAATACACACTGAAGCACGAATTTGCAGCCCTCAAAGATATGAAAAATACAGTAGAATCCCTCAGCAACAGAATGCAGCAAGCAGAAGAAAGGATTTCTGACATCGAAGATAAAGCCTTTGAATGCTCCCAGACACTCAAAGAGGAAGAGAAATGGAGAGCAAAAATTGATCATTCTCTCTGAGAGCTCTGGGATAATTCGAAGAAGGCATATATCTGAATCATAGGGGTTCCAGAAACAGATGAAGTGGCCTCGCTGGGCACAGAGGCCCTTCTGCATGAAATTATGAAAGAGAATTTTCCAGACATGCCTAGAGATTCTGAAATTCAGATAGCAGACAGCTTCAGAACCCCAGCACGAACTCAACCCCAATAAGACATCCCCCAGGCATATCATAATTAACTTCACTAAAGTTAATATGAAGGAGAAAATCCTCAAAGCTGCCAGGAGAAAGAAAACCATTACCTTCAAAGGGAAGAATATTAGAATGACTGCAGATCTCTCTGCTGAAACTTTTCAAGCCAGAAGAGGGTGGTCAGCGACTTTTAATCTCCTAAAGCAAATTAACTTTCAACCCCGGATCTTGTATCCAGCTAAACTGAGTTTCATTTATGATGGAGAAATTAAATACTTTAATGACATTCATATGTTGAAGAAATTTGCCATAACCAAACCAGCTCTTCATGATATTCTCAGACCTATCCTCCATAATGACCAACCCAATCCTATACCACAAAAGTAAACTCACTCAGAAACTTCAGATCAAACTCCAATTTCCACACTGGCGAAAGGATTAAAAATGACCACTGGACTTTTGAAAAACTCAATACCCAAAACTTCACCAGACTTATCAATATTCTCCATTAATGTGAACGGCTTAAACTGTCCTCTAAAGAGGCATAGGTTAGCTGATTGGATGCAAAAATTCAAGCCAGATATTTGTTGCATACAAGAGTCACAACTTAAAAGACAAATACAGACCCAGGGTGAAAGGATGGTCATCCATATTTCAGGCAAATGGTAATCAGAAAAAAGCAGGTGTTGCAATTTTATTTGCAGATACAATAGGCTTTAAACCAACAAAAGTAAGGAAGGACAAGAATGGTCACTTCATATTTGTTTAGGGTAATACTCAATATGATGAGATTTCAATTATTAATATCTATGCACCCAACCAGAATGCACCTCAATTTATAAGAGAAACTCTAACAGACATGAGCAACTTGATTTTCTCCAGCTCCATAATCGTCGGAGATTTCAACACTCCTCTGGCAGTGTTGGATCGATCCTCCAACAAGAAGCTGAGCAAAGAAATCTTAGATTTAAACATAACTATCCAACATTTGGATTTAGCAGACATCTACAGAACATTTCATCTCAACAAAACTGAATACATATACTTCTCATCAGCCCATGGAACTTACTCCAAAATCGATCACATCTTAGGTCACAAGTCTAACCTTAGTAAATTTAAAGGAATAGAAATTATTCCATGCATCTTCTCGGACCACCATGGAATAAAACTTGAGCTGAGTAACAACAGGAATCTGCATACTCATACAAAAACATGGAAGTTAAATAACCTTATGCTGAATGATAGCTGGGTCAGAGATGAGATTAAGAAAGAAATCACAAATTTTTTGGAACAAAACAACAATGAAGACACGAACTATCAGAACCTCTGGGACACCGCAAAGACTGTTCTAAGAGGGAAATTTATAGCACTACAAGCCTTCCTCAAGAGAACGGAAAGAGAGGAAGTTAACAACTTAATGGGACATCTCAAGCAACTGGAAAAGGAAGAACATTCCAACCCCAAACCCAGTAGAAGAAAAGAAATAACCAAAATTAGAGCAGAATTAAATGAAATTGAAAACAAAAGAATAGTACAACAGATCAATAAATCAAAAAGCTGGTTTTTCGAAAAGGTCAATAAAATAGATAAACCTTTGGCCAACCTAATCAGGAAAAAAAGTAAAATCTCTAATCTCATCAATCAGAAACACAAAGACGAAATAACAACAGACTCTTCAGAAATCAAAAAAATCCTTAATGAATATTACAAGAAACTTTATTCTCAGAAATATGAAAATCTGAAGGAAATTGACCGATACTTGGAAGCACGTCACCTTCCAAGACTTAGCCAGAATCAAGTGGAAATGTTGAACAGGCCCATATCAAGTTCGGAAATAGCATCGACCATACAAAACCTCCCTAAAAAGGAAAGCCCGGGACCAGATGGTTTCACGTCTGAATTCTACCAAACCTTTAAAGAGGAATTAGTACCTATATTACTCAACCTGTTCCAAAAGGTAGAAAAAGAAGGAAGACTACCCAACACGTTCTATGAAACAAACATCACCCTGATCCCCAAACCAGGAAAAGACCCAACAAGAAAAGAAAATTATAGACCAATATCAGTAATGAATATAGATGCAAAAATATTCAACAAGATCCTAACAAACAGAATCCAGCAACACATCAAACAAATTATACATCATGACCAAGTTGGTTTTATCCCAGGATCTCAAGGCTGGTTCAATATACGTAAATCTATAAATGTAATCCAGCACATAAACAAATTAAGAAACAAAGACCATATGATTCTGTCAATTGATGCAGAAAAAGCTTTTGATAATATCCAGCATCCCTTCATGATCAGAACACTTAAGAAAATCGGTATAGAAGGGACATTTCTTAAACTGATAGAGGCCATCTACAGCAAACCCACAGCCAATATCATATTGAATGGAGTTAAATTGGAATCATTTCCACTCAGATCAGGAACCAGATAAGGCTGCCCACTGTCTCCATTGCTTTTTAACATTGTAATGGAAGTTTTAGCCACTGCAATTAGGGAAGAAAAGGTGATCAAGGGTATCCATATAGGGTCAGAAGAGATCAAACTTTCGCTCTTTGCAGATGATATGATAGTACATCTGGAAAACTCTAGGGACTCTACTACAAAACTTTTAGAAGTGATCAAGCAATACAGCAGCGTCTCAGGTTACAAAATCAACATTCATAAATTGGTAGCCTTTATATATACCAATAACAGTCAAGTTGAAAAAACAGTTAAGGACTCTATCCCATTCAAAGTGTGCCAAAGAAGATGAAATATTTGGGAATTTATCTAACAAAGGACGTGAAAGATCTCTATAAAGAGAACTATGAAACTCTAAGAAAACAAATAGCTGAAGATGTTAACAAATGGAAAAACATACCATGCTCATGGCTGGGAAGAATCAATATTGTTAAAATGTCTATACTACCCAAAGCAATATATAATTTCAATGCAATCCCTATTAAAGCTCCACCGTCATACTTTAAAGATCTTGAAAAAACAATACTTTGTTTTATATGGAATCAGAAAAAACCTCGAATAGCCAAGACATTACTCAGAAATAAAAACAAAACAGGAGGAATTACGCTACCAGACCTCAGACTATACTACAAATCAATAGTGATCAAAACAGCATGGTATGGGCACAAAAACAGAGAAGTAGATGTCTGGAACAGAATAGAGAACCAAGAGATGAATCCAGCTACTTACCGTTATTTAATCTTTGACAAGCCAATTAAAAGCATTCAGTGGGGAAAAGATTCCCTATTTAACAAATGGTGCTGGGTGAACTGGCTGTCAACCTGTAGAAGACTGAAAGTGGACCCACACCTTTCACCATTAACTAAGATAGACTCTCACTGGATCAAAGATTTAAACTTAAGACATGAAACTATAAAAATACTAGAGGAGAGTGCAGGGAAAACCCTTGAAGAAATCGGGCTGGGTGAGTATTTTATGAGGAGGACCCCCCCGGGCAATTGAAGCAGCTTCAAAAATACACTACTGGGACTTGATCAAACTAAAAAGCTTCTGCACAGCCAAGAACACAGTAAGTAAAGCAAGCAAACAGCCCTCAGAATGGGAGAAGATATTTGCAGCTTATGTCTCTGACAAAGGTTTAATAACCAGAATCTACAGAGAACTCAAACACATTAGCAAGAATAGAACAAGGGATCCCATCTCAGGCTGGGCAAGGGATTTGAACAGAAACGTCTCTGAAGAAGACAGGTGCGCGGCCTTCAGACATATGAAAAAATGCTCATCATCTTTAATCATCAGAGAAATGCAAATCAAAACTATTTTGAGATACCATCTAACTCCAGTGAGACTAGCCTATATCACAAAATCCCAAGACCAGGGATATTGGCGCGGATGTGGAGAAAAGGAAACACTTTTACACTGCTGGTGGGAATGCAAATTAATACATTCCTTTTGGAAAGAGATATGGAGAACACTTAGAGATCTAAAAATAGATCTGCCATTCAATCCTGTAATCCCTCTACTGGCCATATACCCAGAAGACCAAAAATCACATCATAACAAAGATATTTGTACCAGAATGTTTATTGCAGCTCAATTCATAATTGCTAAGTCATGGAAGAAGCCCAAGTGCCCATCGATCCACGAATGGATTAATAAATTGTGGTACATGTACACAATGGAATATTATGCAGCCTTAAAGAAAAATGGACACTTTACCTCTTTCATGTTTACATGGATGGAGCTGGAACATATTCTTCTTAGTAAAGTATCTCAAGAATGGAAGAAAAAGTACTCAATGTACTCAGCCCTACTATGAAACTAATTTAGGGTTTGCACATGAAAGCTATAACCCAGTTACAACCTAAGAATAGGGGGAAGGGGGAAAGGGAGGGGAGGGATTACACCAGTGGTGCATCTTACAAGGGTATAAAATGGAGACTTTACATCCTTCGTATTAACCTGGATGGAAGTGGAAGACATTATTCTTAGTAAAGCATCACAAGAATGGAGAAGCATGAATCCTATGTACTCAATCTTGATATGAGGACAATTAATGACAATTAAGGTTATGGGGGGGGAAGCAGAGGGATGGAGGGAGGGGGGTGGGGCCTTAGTGTGTGTCACACTTTATGGGGGCAAGACATGATTGCAAGAGGGACTTTACCTAACAATTGCAATCAGTGTAACTGGCTTATTGTACCCTCAATGAATCCCCAACAATAAAAAAAAAAAAAAAGAAAGAAACTTGGTAAACGGTCTGTAAAGCTAGTGAATGATGCCCCATGAATATATCAATGTGCACAGCTATGATTTAATAAAAAAAAAATAATAATCACCAATTTGATACTAAGACTATTAGTCATCTCGAGAAGTTACTTTGAAGTTGGTTGATTGATTGTTGATTGACCAAAATGTTAGTTTTTAGGATGAATTAATTCATTAGAGAAATAAAACATTGGGTTTATTCATTTAAGAAATAATTAAACATTGATTATGTTCATGATACCAATGTAAGTGGATACTTAAAAAAGAGTAGAGATTACTATTTTTAATAACAATGTATTCTTGAAAAATACTAAGTTTAAAACGATAAGTAGATGAGGTAATATATATATATATATATTAATTAGCTTAATTTAGCCATCCCAATGGATACATATTTTAAAACATCATGTTATACACAGTAGGTATATATAATTCTTATTTGACAGTTTTAAAATACAGTAAATGAATAAATTAGAAAAAAACCCACTGGGGTCATGGAAATAAAATACTTAAGTTTGTGTGAATATTGGTAATATAACAGGGGACATATCTAAATGATCTTCTCACACTAATAAAATCCTTTATGATTAATATAGATTAGGAAATACTAAAGGAATATACAGGTTTTAAAAAAAAAAAGAATAGAGATTACAGTGATTTAAAAGACAGAGTAACCCTAAACCAGCGATTCTCAACCTGTGGGTTGGAATTAGGCATTAGGTTTAGGAAGGTCTTAGGAAGGTTGAGAACCACAGCTCTAAACCCTCCATAAGTCCCCATCACCTTATAACCCAGCTGGGATGATAATCATGAGGAAAGGTAAGATAGTAATACGGAAAGTACCTAATAGTAGACAATTATTTTCTCAAATATACTGCAGCAGGAGCAAAATAGCCTTGGACCTCAGTGATGAAGGAAGGCCTCGTGTAGACATTGTTCCATTTTGAAGTAGGATCTGAAGAACTCAAAGAAGAAAGAGTATGGCAGGTGAAGAAACTATAAACAAGATATTATGGCAGGATTGCTCCTGAGTAGAGTGAGATAATTGTGTTCCAAACTGGAAAATTGTGTGTGGTTAAGAGTTTGAAAATCCTTAAACACCATGCTAAGGGATCTCAAGTGTTTACTTTCTGAGTAAGGGGAATGATGGCCACTAATGATTGTTGAACACAACTCTGTCCTAATAAACACAGAAGATTCAACTGCCTTTTGCCATCAGTCCACATGAGGGAGTTAAGTGATTCAAAATTCTATTTTCCTCCAATAAATGGTATGTAGCTCTGGAAGAATGTATCAGAATCTCCAGAGAAGCATGGATAGTTCAACCTTTCCCTACATGCACATACAAGAAATTCTGGTAATCTTTCTAGAGGGGAGGGACTCCTTTTTACAAATTGAGTTTTATTTTGGAACGCTCAATCCGATGACATTGCAGGGGTTGAAGTATAGCAGGTGGGGACTGGTGATGTACAATCTAGGTGGAGATTTTTTTTTCTACCCCCCCCCCATAAGGGCCCGAACTAGCCTCCTACTCTAGGACTGTAAAAGGCCAGGTTGGATATAAGAGACATTATGATGTGAGATGATGAAAGAAGCCTCTAGCCTGAATTACTTATAGAGAACAGAAAAAAGGGTGAAGAGGACCTGGAGAGTATAAGTTCTGTGAGAATTGTGGGCTCTGTTCTACAAAAGAAGAAGTGGGCTTAGAGTGGATATCCCAGAGAAGTAAGATCAGATAGCACGCAAGTCCTAGAGCAGATCGTTAAACAGAGGCCTTCCAACTCTTATTTGCTTTACTATGTTCCACTTGACTGCAGTTTTAGACTTACTAAATTTGAGGTGAAAGCAGATCGAGAATGAGAATAAAATGTTAACACAGAAGCATTCTCATTTTCTTACTACTAACGTACATTGCCTACTCTATGGATTGTAGCAGGGATGTTTGTACCACGGAGATCTAGGCATCTGTTTCCAAATCATACATATGAAAATCTGGTTTAGAGGTAGGACTTTTTTACTGACTTACTGAATCAGATTCTGGTACGGGGCTTGGATATGCATATAAAACCAAAACAAGGCAAAAGCCCGTACCCAGTTGAATCTGCAATGTGCTCTGGTTAAGAATATTACTGTTTAAAAAATAAGGTAAGATAGTAATACGGAAAGTACCTAAAAGTATTACTGTTTAAAAAATAAATCATTGCTTTATTTTTACTGTCATATTTTAAATTAATTAAAAATAAATGTGTAGGGCTTTCTACCTTCTAACTACTAGAGACAGCAAAATCCAGATTTGAAAATCAGTCATATTAAAGAACTATATTGATAGTCTTTATTTTATGTTGTTTCTTTCTTCAATTTTCATCACATACTTGTTCGTCAGTTAGTTAGGATCGACTTTGCTTTCTTTCAATCTTGCAGATGAGATTTCTCTCTCCAAAAATCAATAGGAACCCGCTGAGTTTATTTATTCTAATATGAAGACACATAAAATGAGTATGGCCAAAAAAGGTTAAAAAGTAAGCCTGTTTTTCAAAAGGCTAGATTGTCAATTGAAGCAGAAAATTATGTTCAATGCATTGGATTTATGCATTGTTTTAGTCTTCTCCAACCAATTTAGAAATTCACTTTCTTATAAAATTGAGATTATTACAAATCCTGTGCTAAGCAGCTGAAATAATGTGCCTATGCTAAGGTCAGATCGTCAAAGTTTGGAAGAACACGAATGTACTCCACATACTTTTCTGACATTTTTTTTTTTTTAACCTAAGGTTGCCTTATTTTTTTTCTTTACCTTTGACGGTGTGTCATACATATGCACTGCTTGAAAGAAATTAAGCGGCTATTATTCTAAAGTCAATATTGAGTCTGCTAATGAAAATGGTTAAGTTAATTAACTAAATGGCAACCCTCACTGAACTGACTCAAAGCTATTTCCCCGTCATGATGTGTCTTCCTGAACAAATGATGCATAAAAATTAAATTCCTGGTATTCTCCATTATTCTATATCAGCTTCTAAATTGTCACTTTACCTGTTACAACCTGTTGCATGATAAGTAATTACATGTCTAACAATTTAATAGCAGCAGGTAAAAGATAAAACCCTACAGGATTATTTAAACCATCATTCCTTTAGAAAACAAATTGTAAAATCTTCTAGGAGAAATTTGATTAATTCTTTTTTTTTTTATTTTTGCAGTTTTTGGCCAGGGCTGGGTTTGAACCCACCACCTCTGGCATATGGGGCCGGCGCCCTACTCCTTTGAGCCACAGGCTCCACCCTTGGTTAATTCTTTTTATGTTTTAGATCGAAACAAAACTAAATCAATGTTTTTAATGTACAAAAGTAGTTATAAATCATAGACCAAATTGTATTTTATTTTTTAAATTTTTGCATCTATAAGAAGCAATTGAGCTGCAATAAACATTCTGGTACAAATATCTTTGTTATGTTGTGATTTTTGGTCTTCTGGGTATATGCCCAGCAGAGGAATTACAGGATTGAATGGCAGATCTATTTTTAGATCTCTGAGTGTTCTCCATATATCTTTCCAAAAGGAATGTATTAATTTGCATTCCCACCAGCAGTGCAGAAGTGTTCCCTTTTCTCCACATCCACGCCAACATCTCTGGTCTTGAGATTTTGTGATATAGGCTAGTCTCACTGGAGTTAGATGATATCTCAAAGTAGTTTTGATTTGCATTTCTCTGATGATTAAAGATGATGAGCATTTTTTCATATGTCTGAAGGCCATGCACCTGTCTTCTTCAGAGAAGTTTCTCTTCAAATCCCTTGCCCAGCCTGCGATGGGATCCCTTGTTTTTTTCTTGCTGATGCGTTTGAGTTCTCTGTGGATTCTGGTTATTAAACCTTTGTCAGAGATATACCCTGCAAATATCTTCTCCCATTCTGAGGGCTGTTTGCTTGCTTTACTTACTGTGTTCTTGGCTGTGCAGAAGCTTTTTAGTTTGATCAAGTCCCAGTAGTGTATTTTTGAAGCTGCTTCAATTGCCCGGGGGGTTCTCCTCATAAAATACTCGCCCAGACCAATTTCTTCAAGGGTTTTCCCTGCACTGTCCTCTAGTATTTTTATAGTTTCATGTCTTAAGTTTAAATCTTTAATTCAATGAGAGTCTATCTTAATTAATGGTGAAAGGTGTGGGTCCAATTTCAGTCTTCTGCAGGTTGCCAGCCAGTTCACCCAGCACCATTTGTTAAATAGGGAATCTTTTCCCCACTGAATGTTTTTAATTGGCTTGTCAAAGATCAAATAGCGGTAAGTAGCTGGATTCATCTCTTGGTTCTCCATTCTGTTCCAGATATCTACTTCTCTGTTTTTGTGCCAGTACCATGCTGTTTTGATCACTATGGATTTGTAGTAAAATCTGAGGTCTGGTAGTGTGATTCCTCCTGTTTTGTTTTTATTTCTGAGTAATGTCTTGGCTATTTGAGGTTTTTTCTGATTCCATATAAAACGAAGTATTGTTTTTTCAAGATCTTTAAAATATGACAGTGAAGCTTTAATAGGGAATGCGTTGAAATTATATATTGCTTTGGGTAGTATGGACATTTTGATAATGTTGATTCTTCCCAGCCATGAGCATGGTATGTTTTTCCATTTGTTAATATTTTCAGCTATTTCTTTTCTTAGAGTTTCATAGTTCTCTTTGTAGAGATCTTTCACGTCTTTTGTTAGGTAAATTCCCAAATATTTCATCTTCTTTGGCACTACTGTGAATGGGATAGAGTCTTTAACTGCTTTTGCAACTTGACTGTTTATTGCAGCCCAATTCATAATTGCTAAGTCATGGAAAAAGCTCAAGTGCCCATCGATCCACAAATGGATTAATAAATTGTGGTATATGTACACCATGGAATACTATGCAGCCTTAAAGAAAGATGGAGACTTTACCTCTTTCATGTTTGCATGGATGGAGCTGGAACATACTCTTCTTAGTAAAGTATCTCAAGAATGGAAGAAAAAGTACCCAATGTACTCAGCCCTACTATGAAACTAATTTGGGGCTCTCACATGAAAGCTATAACCCAGTTACAACCTAAGAATAGGGGGAAGTGGGAAAGGGAGGGGAGGGAGGGGTGTGGTGGGCAGAGGGAGGGGGATCGGTGGGATCATACCTGTGGTGCATCTTTCAGGGGTATTTGCGAAACTTGGTAAATGTAGAATGTAAATGTTTTGGCACAGTAACTTAGATAATGCCAGGAAGGCTATGTTAACCATTGTGATGAAAATGTGTCAAATGGTCTATGAAGCGAGTGTATGATGCCCCATGATCATATCAATGTATACAGTTATGATTTAATAAAAAAAAAAGAAGCAATTGAGTTTTCAAAGTTAAAGGGGGGGGGAAACACCCATTTTTCAGTGCCTAAGCCAAAATGGTTATTTTAGGATACTAAGTAAATTTGTTTTCTATATCAATTAACATGAAAGGATGAGCAAAAATAGATCCAGGTTTGGGTGGCCCCTGTGGCTCAAAGGAGTAAGGCGCTGGCCTTATATGCCAAAGGTGACAGGTTCAAACCCAGCCCTGGCCAGAAACTGCAAAAAAAAAAAAAGTAGATCTAGGTTTTGTGGGGCTGGAAGCATGTTCAACTTTGATAATCTTCTTAAGTTAAAGAATATTACAGGACAAATACAACATTAGGTATGAACATGAGTATTTTTATAAAGCTGACAAATATATCATCCATCACAAAATTGAGAAAATTAGCAGAATTTTTAAATAACAAATTCCTTCTGTAATGCTAGAATATATAGTTTTCTGAAATACTTTTTTCCTTTCTGAGTGCATCGTCTTTTTATCACCCCTTTATGTGGGAGAATCAAAAGATAATTTTGTCTTTCCCTAGCATGGTTAAGTAAAAAAATATTTATTTTTAAAGACAGGGCCTCGTTCTGTTGCCAGGACTAGAGTGCAGTGGCATCATCGTAGCTCACAGCAACCTCAAACTCCTGGGCTCAAATGATCGTCCTGCTTGGCTTCCCAAAATACTAGGATTATACTGGGTGTGAGCCCCCACACCCAGCTATTTAATTAAAATTTGACTTTCATTGTTTATAGTTTCAAAAAATTTCTTTCACATTCACAACTCTAATGGTGATGTCATGTAATTATTAGAATTTATAGTCAAATTTAGGAAGATCCCACCAAATTTCTCTCAAACATGAACTGTAAAATCTGGGATCATTTCATGTTATCTTGTATAATAACTAATCGAGATTTTTATTTTTCTCATATAGAACTGTTCCTCTTCACACTTAGCCTCTGAGGAACAAGTTGGAAATGGGCAAATTAGAAGCAAGTTCTGTGCCTGCCTTTCAAAGGAACGTTACTTTTCCTTTAATCCACAAATATACTTCTGGATGTCCCAAAACTTCTGTGATGTCCCCCCAGGACTTCACATACTCTTCATTTCCCTAACCTGTTCTTCAACGTGGTGGTTCCCAAGGCCTGAGAATAACTTTATCTCTGATAGCTCTTGGAAACCAGAGTCTAAAATGTTGCCACATCATCAGGAATGTAGCTGCCAACTTAGCCAGGGCTGGGAGATGAACCCCACCAGCAGAGCCCTTGGGCTGGACAAAATTGTTAGCCATTTGGTATAGGTCATTGCACTAGGTCCATTACACAGGTTATCTGGCAGGAATCCCAGATCTGGCAGAAATAAATGGCTGAAACACGATAGCAGTTGATGGTATTAAGCCTGTATCCAAAATTGCTTTGTTAGGCTCTATTATATTATTCATTATCTTGTTATGAAGAAAATTAAGCTTACATCTCCTTAGGGTGACAAGATATCCTGTTGTCATGGCATTTTCCACATTTTAGGCCTATGTCATACGCTCCTAATAAACTCTCAGAGAACATCTTTTGTGTTCCCAGGCATCCAGGTGTCAGACAGACCAGTCTTTGTCTCCTTTAAACTCAGTGACACACGCAGGGCCCAGGGCTGTGTGCATTGCATGGTTCTCTGCCAGAGACAAAATTTATTCGTAGAGCATTCAAGCTCAGAAGGACTTCAGAGCTAATTTAATCCAATGTCTGTATTTTTCACTTGAGGAAGTGGAGTTCCAAAGATACTCAGTGAGGGCCCCCAGATTCCACAAACAGTGGCAAAGGTGGCCTGGCTTCCAGTCCCCTGTTACCACCTGTACCCCCCAGTATAATATAGATGCCATCTCCTAACTCTAACTTCCCTTTTTCGGCCACATATCCCTCTTGCTTTTCTCCCCTTGAATATGCTGCCTGTGCCTCTTGCAGAGGAAGCCACACCAGGAATAGGGTCTCATCTGAGACCCAGGAATGGATGCCAGGTCTAGTATCTTTTCCCTCCTCCTTTCCCTTTCTTTTATGTGACAGGTTCCCCATGTGCAGTTGTTCATTTGTTCAATACCTTTCCGCCACGGATGAGAACTTAATGTATAGCATCCCATGATATGTAGCCTGGGGGCTAAAAATGTTGGCCAAGCAGCGATTTTCAAATGAAACCGTAGAGCTCTGGTTTTCTGCACAACGTGGTTGGAGGACAGTCTCCAGAGCCCCTAGCATGAGAGCTCAATTAAACGTGAAGGCCAGAGATTAAACAGATGGAATTAACACACACATGAGGCTGTTTTGCCCTAAGAATGTAGGAAAATTGGCGACAGCTTGCTGGAGACAAGCTAATATTTGGTGCTCCTTCATGCTGCTTACTTAAAATATTTGATCCTCATTTAGTGGGGGTAAGAAGAAATTGATTTTATATTAATATAAACGCCTCTTCTTATTTTTTATTAAAACGAGGCACTTAGAAGATGTATTAAAAGACACATGAGTTTTTAGACATTGAATTATCTTTTATTTAATAGTTTTCTGCTATTACAAACTGCCCAGTACTCTACACTAGGGCCGTTCAAAAAGTGTCTATGTATGTATGCAGAGGGTGCCAAAAAATGTATACATGTTTGAAGAAAAGAAAAAAATATATTAAAATTGTAATAATATAGACCTATGACAAAATACAAGTCACCTTGAGCACCTCTTATAATGGCAGAAGTCAAATGTGATTTGAGTATTACAAATTTAATATGTTTTTTTCCTTTTTTAGAATGCGTATACATTGTTTTGGTACCCTCTATGTGTATATGTATACATATATTTATATATGTATATAAATGTGAGCCACGGATGTGATTGCCATACTAAATAGCAACATTAGAAAAGTAAAAATAGGGCAGCACCTGTGGCTCAGTGAGTAGAGCGCCAGCCCCATATACCGACGGTGGTGGGTTCAAACCCAGCCCCGGCCAAACTGCAACCAAAAAATAGCCGGGCGTTGTGGCGGGCGCCTGTAGTCCCAGCTGCTCGGGAGGCTGAGGCAGGAGAATCGCGGAAGCCCAAGAGCTGGAGGTTGCTGTGAGTCCTGTGACATCATGGCACTCTACTGAGGGCAGTAAAGTGAGACTCTGTCTCTAGGGAAAAAAAAAAAAGTAAAAATTAAATAAACAGGTGAAATTAATTTTGATAAAATGTTTGATCTGAACTGGTATCATTTTGATAATTGTAATCAGTGTAAGAATGCTGTCATGTATTCAATGATGTTTTTACCATTGATAGACCACATTTATGATGGTGGTCCCATAGGATTATAATATGATATTTTCATTATATCTTTTCTAAGTTTAGATACGTAAATTGTTATCATTGTTTTACAGTTGCCTACAGTAACATGCTGTGCAGTTTCTAGCCTAGGAGCAATAGGTTATACCATATAGCCTAGGTGTGCAGCCTGCTACACCATTTAGGTTTGTAGAAGTACACTTCATGATGTCTGCACCGTAGCAAAATCATCTAACGAACGCATTTCTCCAAATGTATCCACGTCATTAAGTGGCGCATGACTGTCTTGAGGTATTTTGCATTCTTTTTTTGGCACTAGCCTTTCGGATCCCATGAGTGTTTCATGCTTACATCCCATCTCTATTCCAAATAGCCACAGTTCAGGTGCTCGATAGCCACATATGGTTAGAAGCAAGCATATCCACCAGCAAAGTTCTATATTCATCAACGCTAGAAACAATTTATAGGATATAATAACAGCATTTTTTAAAAGGTTTTGACTTTTTTTTCCCTTCAATAAAAGTCTCTCATTTTGAAAAGATGTTTTTCTTCAAGCAACAAAAGTGGCAGAAAATTTGTTTTTTTCTGGCTTTTATTATTGGCATATCATTCCCATTTTTAACATTTTTGTTTCATTTTCTTTTTCTGTTTACTGTGCCACATGACTTCTTGGAAAGCAAATGAGAAGATATTAAAGTTTAATAATAATATAGATAATTTGCTCTTGCTAAGCATCTACCACGCACAATACTCAAGTTCCAAATTTCAGCTGACTGCGATTGCAAGCTTCAGCCAGCTGGTTCCAGGTGGATGGCCCAGCTGAATCAGGCATTTGCACATCCTGGCTACAATCTCCCTAAACAATAGGCAGGAGAGTTGTGGATTTTTAAAAATTTCCACTGGACAGCTCGGTCTAGTCCATTTTCCAAGTTAGATGGTTTAGTGGATACTACATTTAAAAGTTGTTGTTGTTGTTGTTGTTGTTTTCTCATCCATTGAACTTCTGGCAGTGGTTGCATCCCTTAAAGCAGCTCTGAAGGACAGGCAGGGGGAAAAATATGGACTGGAGGTTGGACTATAACTCCTTGGTCAATTAAAGCAGAGGTGAACAAACTTTCTGTAAAGGTCTAGGTAGTTAATATTTTAGGCGTTGCAGGATGTAAAGTCTCTGCCTCAACTAATCAATGCTACTATTATAAGACAAAAGCAACCATAATATGTTAACAAAACAATAAGTAAATGAATGGGCATGGCTGGATCCCATAACAATTTATTTATGGACACAAATTTGAATTTCATATAATATTCATGTCACCTGTGTTTTTTTTTTCAATTATTTAAAATGTAAAAATCATTCTTAGCTCCTCAACTGCACAAAAACAGGTGGTAGCTGGATTTGATCCATGAGCCATAGTTTGTTTCCCTCTGCCATAGACTCTTGTTGAAATGAGCTGATAGCAACAATCCTAGAAGAAAACAAAACTATTTGAATTCTGCCCTGATTTTTCATTGTTTGCAAAGAAATCAAGTATTTCTTTTCTTCTTCAAATTCTTTTCTATGCTGTTTCCCTTCTGCTGTTTCTTCTCTAGGTAGTAGGAAGAGGTCCACCCATCTCCAAATTATGCTCACTTTCCTCATATTGTCTGCACGCCCAGCAAAGCTTCAATTTAACATATGACAATACCACCTCCTCCCATTGTTGTTTTCAAAACCAATAAACACTCTCTCTAAGCATCACCATTTCCAGGAGTAGCTGTTCTATATTATTCCTCTGCTTGTAAATAAGATTAAAACTCCCAGAAACATTTATTTTTTTCTTCGTTAGACATATTTCATTTAATGCATAATGCAGTATGCCTTTGCTTTATGGTATAAATAATAGTAATGCATCAATTTGTAACAATATGGAATGTTAAACTGAGAAAATATGAATGTGAGTTATGCAGATTATGCCATTTGTTGCAAAAATAGTTTTTAATCCTGATATTTTTCAACATCACTATAAAATGATTTCATTCAGATAAGGAAAAAGAAATAGAACTCCTTTCCCATATGGTGATTTTTTTGTAAGAGCACAAGTTTTCGAAAACAAGAACCTTTCTAGCCAGAAAATGTTGAGATTAAAAGCAACAACTCATGGTGATCAAAACTGTTGAATTGATGCATGTATTTGAACACTCTTGAATTATTTTCTAAAATGTACTTTTAAATAGTCATGAAGATTAACAAGTCTTTTAGATGCATCAGTAGTAAAGCAAGTGATGTAGTATGGATTTTGTAGCACTATCCAAGGTAACAACTGTTTTGCAGGGATTCAGATTTTCTGTATCTGCGCTATCCAGTTCAGTGTGGCTCTTGAGCCTTGGAAATGTGTCAAGTACAAATGAGGAACTGATTTTCAAATTGTATTTAATTTTAATTACTTTAAAGTTAAAGCTATATTTAGATAACCACACTGCTTTTTAAATGAAACTTCTAAAATTGAGGCTATGTCTTTATGTGGTGTGTTTTTCCTTTTTTGCCTTGAAGTCTGTATTCTGGAGTATAGTGCTTTATGAAAGCCAGAAAGAGTACATTCTGTTTTACAAAAGCAAATTTTAACAGGCAATGCAAGTACTAATTTAATACATGCCAAGTATTATTATTTGTTATAATTCCTTTGCTTAGATAAAGTTATACAGATTATGATTTAGCTTTCCTTGAATTTTATCAAATAAAATGAAAAAATTAAAAATTAAAAACAATGTTTTCTAAGAATCCAAGGAACCTTTTTCTATATCAGACAGGCTGTCGCTCAGGTCTTTTAAGCAAGTAAGGTCAAAGATTGGTGATGGGACAGTGTGAGAATAAAGTAGCTCTTCCTTAGAGCTACTTTTTAGAGCCCTTCTTTTAGAAAGACCATGGCTGGGAGGGAGAGAAGGAAAAGACCATGAGGTTAATTTGTAACAACACTTCCATTGAGTATGTATGTGTCACTTAAAATTATGTTTTAACTTCTTTGTGTTTTATTGTTCTAGAGTTTAAACAATATTTGATCTGGGTGATGCCTGTGGCTCAAAGGAGTAGGGCGCTGGCCCCATATGCTAGAAGTGGCAGGTTCAAACCCAGCCCCGGCCATGAACTGCAAAAAACAAACAAACAAACAAAACAATATGTGATCAAATTCCACCTGTGGTGCATATTACAGGGGTATTTGCGAAACTTGGTAAATGTAGAATGTAAGTGTCTTGGCACAGTAACTGAGATAATGCCAGGAAGGCTATGTTAACCACTGTGATAAAAATGTGTCAAATGGTTTATGAAGCGAGTGTATGATGCCCCATGATCATATCAATGTATACAGTTATGATTTAATAAAAAAAAAAAAGAGGTACAAGTGGCCGAGACAAAGGAAAAAAAAAAAGAGTGGGTGCGTAGTTAAGAGGTTTTAAATACCTACAAAATTATTTTTAGAAGATAAATGACAAATGACAGCTATTGAAGTTTGGCCAAAGCAATTTCACCAATTAACTTTACTTGTCCAATGCCTACAGGAGCTGCTACAAGGCTTGTTACCTAACGTTAGGGTAGGGTTGAATCAAAATGAACAGTCAAAATTTATTTTCTATGGACTATGTGTATTATGAAGGATTCTTTGCCGTGGAGGTAGTTGCTTATAGGGGAAAGTAAGAAATTAATGAACAAGAATACTGTTCATGAACACCAAGGTTTATTGAAAAGCCAATATAGGTTTAGTGTGGTAATGAGGGCAGGGTTCTCCAAGGACTGCAGACCTATTAATTCTACATCAAATTTTACTGACTTTGAAATCTTTCTGGAAATATTCATTTACTCATCATATGTTACACATTTGAGATCTTTAGCAATGCTAACAAAATCCATGTGTGGCAATGAAGTGGTTATGCAATATAACTAATATACACTGTGATTTGTTTGATACAGGATATTTCACCATTACATTTACTTAAATCTAGAAGCTATATAGAAAATATACATCTATAAACATTGTAAGTAAAAGCCACATATTTTAAAAATTAAATCCACTGACTTTTAAGATAAAATCTCAGTAGCTATGCCATTGGAGGCTGACTGTCCTAAAAATGATTTGTAATTACTCACTTAAAAATTACATGTAGATTTATAATTTTTAAATGTCTAGTAGTTTATAATCATAATGTATTTTATATTCATTATTATTTTATTAAATTTCTAGAGGAAAAGAAAATAAATGACCTCCTAGTGAGGGATATTTTACCATGTGACCAGTTGTAAAATATGATAGAGTATTGTGGTGGGAATATTTCTGTCTTAAGTCTGATTCTCTAGCACCTTTAATTTATTGAGGTTGAAAAATATGTGAGGCAAATGAGTTCTCCAGATATTTCATACCACATGCATTTTATCCAAAAGATGATGGTTCAAATGAATTCTTTAATTGGTATTAAATGTTGGAAGATTTTTTTTTTGGTTGGTAACAAGAGAGTATTTATTTAAGATGCATTCAGAGTACACTATTAATCTACTTTTTTAAAGGTGAAACGATGTTGGCATCAGAGACTTATACTTAGCCATACAATGGCCAAGTTCAATCAATTAAAGAAACAAATTTATAGATAATATAGAGGGTACCGTTTGGAACAAAAATAGTTACTAAGTAAATATTTAAATTTATTGAATAAATTACATAGATGAGGTTACTGCCGATAGTATGATTAATGAATATCTAGTCCTGTCTCCAGCTGTAAAATCTGTATATTCTTGGGTTTCTCAAATCAAATTTCACCACTCCAGCTGCCAAGCGAGACTTATTCTGATCGTTCTCGTGAACTTGGATATTTACACATATACTAAAATGAGCGAGTGAGTGAGAAATGTCATATGTGAGAATGTAAGCATTTTTAAGAGAGTTCTACTTTTCATTCTCAGTTTTGTCTTCTCTCTTCTGTGCTTTATTAGCAAATAATTGGTTTGTATGATTGCTCCTTCAACAAATATTATACCACATAAGTGTGTGTGTCTCTGTGTGTATGTGTTTGCATGTGTGTGTGTTATCAAACTTTTGGGGAGAGGCAAGGAAAGAAGACACAAGTTGCAAGAGAATAGCAAAATAATGAGAATAGCAATAACTGACAGGGTCTGAAGATGTAGCCCAGATAATAAATGCTAGAGAGTTTATTAAAAAGAAGAATTATTTCCATCCAGAAGGATCAGGCAATCTTCTCTGAGGAGGAGGCACTTTCATTATCCAAAACATGAAGGATTGGGAAGGGGTTTATGCGTGTCAATTAGAAAAAGAGAAATTTTATTGAGGAAAAAGAAGACATTTTGATGGCAGTGTAGACAACGACAGGAGCAGACCAAAGTAAGTCTGATAACTGAGTTTTGTTATTAGAAAGATACAAAGAATTGGAGCTAGGAATAGGTCGTTAAGGGCTATTTTTTAATAAAGGCTAAAGAATCTGGAAGCAAGAGAATAAAACAATGCATGACAGTATTAAAAGATGGATTTGGTAGTGGCACGGAAAATAGGGTTTTATCATCCCATATACTTTGGAAATTATGAAGAAATCCTAGCAATTAAATTGTTACTACAGTTAAATCATAGTAACAATCAGTAACTAAAGGAATTTATTTTAAGAAATGCTATGAAAGAAAGCAACTTTCTTCTGCACTCATATCAGTATATTTTCTGAAAGTTATATAGCTGAAGAGAATAAGAGGCAAAATATAATAGCATAGTGGTTAAGAGCATGTGCTTCAAAGCTTGACTTCTTGGATTCAAATCCTAGCTGGGTACTGCTTATCAGCTGTCTGAACTTGGACAAGTCACTTAGCCTCTGGTCATCAATTTCTTATGTGCAAAATTGGGACAATAATAGTACCTGTATTATAGGGGTTGTTATTATATGTTGGTCATATACATAACTAAAACAATCCTTAGCACAGTTTAAGTACCATGCAAGTACAACCTATTTCTACGGAAGAAGTATATATGTTTACCTATATTTAAAATAACTATTTTCTTATTAAAATATAATAAGAATTAATCCATTGCAGAAGAATTGTAAAAAACAACTAAGATAACCAATTATCAGGAAATTGACACTGATAAACTTTTGGTAAACAGTCTTCCACATCACTGCATGTGCACCTGCATCACTAAATAGACATCCCCATTGCCTTTACAAAGGCTGCAGAGTGTTTCACTGTATGGATATTCTGTAATTTGTAACCCATATCCAATTGGAAGACATGTAAGCTATTTTAAATGTTCAGCATCTATAAGTAACCCTATAGAGAACATTCTTATAGCTATATGTGTGTGTGTGTGTGTGTGTGTTATTGCTTTAGGATAAATTATTAGCAGTAAAATATCTAGTCTAAGGGAAGGAATATGTTTCAGAGTTCGGATATAAAGTCCAGAAATCTATCCCATTACCTTCCTCTCAGCCCCCACACCCAGGGATATTCTAATTTACTTACCGTCAATATACGAGAGGATTCCATTCACCACACAACTGCTGTTGGATGACAGTGTTGTATGGTAATACAAGATACTGTATTTTTAAAAATCTTTGGCAAGTCAGTAGGTGTAGTAGTATACCTTTGAATTTTCATTTTTATGATTCCCGGTAAAGTTAAATAATTTTAATCTACAATTTTAATAAACCCGTAGGCCAGATAAAGCTCTTCTTTTATGAATTGTAGATTCCTGCTCATTGTCCTTTTCTTCCTATTAACTATTAGTCTTTATCCTATTGATCTCTGAAAATATTTCTACCCTTAGTGCCTTTCAAATTATGTCTTAAGAGTATCTGTGAAAAAGATGGATTGTTTTTGTTAGTTTCATTTATTATGAAAAGAAATTTTACATTGTTGTGAATTTAAGTATTACTTTATGATTTTTAAATAAAAATTATAATTTTTAAATTAAAATTGTAAGAATACCTATATTATCATTATTTTCATAGTTCTATTTTTCACATATAAAATTTTATTTATCTTGTATTTAGTGTGGCGTCATGTGAGGTAGGATTTTTAAGTTAAAATTCAATCAAGTATAATCCATATTTTTAGGTAGGAGAGGTTCAGAATTCAGCATTTATATTAAATTCTTTGGAAATAATACTAAACTTCCATGTATATTTCTCCTTATTTGAAAAGGAAATTCCTCTACTGTATTTACTCATAATAGCAAGTTATTCTACTTTAAAATGAATGACGGGCCTACAGAAATATAAAACATATTTATAACAATTGTTGGAAGATAACTTCATCATATTTTGGGATTAATAATAATCAAAAACTTATTCAATTAAATAATCTAACTTATCTCCTAATGCGTATAAAATGAAATTAACACATGTCAAACAGTAATTTTTTGTTTTCAAAATGTTTATATGCATGCATTTCATTTATATTGTTTCTTTTTGAAATTAATTTCTAAATGTGTATCTATTTATTCACAATAAGTATTATGGGTATAGATTGTTTCCACAGAAATTAAAACATATAGAAAGTATGAGTTTGTTTGCTTGTTTACTTATTTATTTAATTTCAGGTTATTATAAGGGTACAAACAACTAGGTCACAATTTTTTGGGGGGAAGGGGGAGAAACAGAGTCTCACTATGTCATCCTTGGTAGAGTACTGTGGCATCACAGCTTACAGCAACCTCAAACTCTTGAGCTTAAGGTACTCTCTTGCCTCAGCCTCCCAAGTAGCTGGGACTATAGGTGCTCGCCACAATAGCTCACCGGGCTACTTTTTTGTTGTTGTGGCAGTTGTTATTGTTGTTTAGCAGGCCCGGGCTGGGTTTGAATTCACCAGCCTCTGTGAATGTGGCCATCACCGTAACCACTGTGCTATGGGCTCTGAGCCAAGGTCACAATTTTTGAATTGTTAGGTAGAGCCCTTCTTGTAGTTGTGCCCCACACTGAAAAGGTGTGCCATAAACCTCTACCTTGTGTCCTTTAAGTGATAGCACACCAAAGCCCCCCTTCCTCTACCCTCTCCCTCATTCCCCCTCCTCAAAATTGAATAGAATTAAGTTTTTCTCCTATGTGGGTATGTTAGATCATCTACTGGCTTATTAATAAAATTGAGTACATTGGATACTTACATTTCCATTCTTGTGATACTTTACTGAGAAGAATGTGTTTCAACTCCATCCAGGTTAATACAAAAGATGTGAAGTTACCATCCTTTCTTACAGTTGAATAGTATTCCATGCTATACATATACCATAGCTTATTAATCCATTTTTGAGGTGATGGCCATGTAGGTTGTTTCTACATTTTGGTGATTGTAAATTGAGCTGCGATAAACAACCTAGTACAAATGTCTTTATGATAAAACAAGTTTTTTTCTAAGTAGATGCCTTATAGTGGGATTGCGGGGTCAAATGTGACATTGGGGACTCTCCATACTTCTTTCCAAAGAGGCTGTATTGGTTTGCAGTCCCACCAACTGTGTAAAAGTGTCCTTCTCTCTCCACACCCGCACCAGCATCTGCAACTGTGGGACTTCAGGACATGGGCTAGTCTCACTAGGGTAAGGTGATATCTCGGGATGGTTTTGATTTGTATTTCTCTGATGATTAGGGATGGTGATCATTTTTTCACATATTTGATACCATTCATCTGTCTTCCTCAGAGAAGGTTCTTTCTGTTCATGTCTCATGCCGAGTGATAGATAGGATTGTTTGCTCTTTTTTGTTGATTAATTTGAGTTCTCTATAGATCCAAGTTTTCAAGCCTTTGTGAGATCTGTCATATGCAAATACCTTTTCCCATACTGAAGTTTATCTATTTTCTTTCATTGTTGGGTCCTTAGCTGTACAAAAGCTTTTCAGTTTAATTAAGTCCCATTTGTTCCTTTTGCTGCTGTTGCAATTGCCGCTGAGGTCTTCTTCATAAAATCTTTCCCCAGGCCAACATCCTCAAAACAAGAGTTTTTGCCATCCATATTTTAAGTGCCCCTTCTGTCATTTACATTAATTCTTTACAAGTAGAATCTTCTGTGGTCGCTACCTCATGGTCTCTTGGTGGGATTGCTCTATTCTGGTTTTTCATGTTGCCAGAATCCTTTCTGTTGGTTCCTCCTCATGTGTGTTTTCTTCTTTTTCACTTTCTTCCCCTACTTTTTCCTTCTCACTACCTCTTTTGCTAAATTGCCTTTTCTCAGAGCTTAGCTGTTGAAATGGCCTTTTGATATAAGGCCAAAAGATAAGGAAGGGTAAAGAGTCAGAAGGAAGAAAGAAAAGAAAAAGATAAATAGGAAAAAGAAAAAGAAAGATGGGATAGAAGGAAAGAATTGATGAAAAGTAGAGAAAAAGGACAGTAAAAGAGAAAGAGAGTGATAGGAGATATGGTGGTGTTCGGCAGGGTGCTTTATACCCACAGCTGTAGAACTTTTAGAGGCCAGGCTGGGAGGGTTTCTCAAAGTCAGGATCTCCTTACCAGTCTGGGCAAAGGAAAGATCCTACCTCTGCCAAACATAGAAAGAAATCAGCAGTATGTCTCAGTAAGGACCTGCCAATATCTTCTTTCCAAAGGCCAAGGCTAGAAGGACATGCAGCCCATGAGTTTGTGGCCTCCTTGAGCCATGCCAGTGCCATGACCCCCCACCCAGACCAATACAGTAACCCTCCAGCCCTCAGAGAAGAGAAAAAAATAATAAAAATAATTAATGTACACAGCTATGCTTTAATAATAATAATATAATTATGTAAGATAAAGAAGAAAAAAGGGACATCTTAGGCATTGTATGAGAAATTTACGAAGAGAAATATCTCTTCCAAAAGAGAGAAAAAGGAGAATTAAAAAGAAAGAAAGAATAAAAGGGGATGAGAAACCATAAGAAAAAATAGAGGAGCCCTTGCTAGTGAAAAAACAAAAATATAACCAAACAAAACAAAAAAAAAACCCCAACAACATAGCAAAAAAAAAAAAAAGAAAGAAAGAAAGAGAAAAAACTAAGGAAAAAATTTGCAAAAAGAGAGAAAAATGTAAAACATTATATGTATTTGTGTATATATAATATATGTTGCAATATATTGCCTGGCCACCAAGTGACGCTGTGGTATTAGAAGTCAGAGAACACACCCATGATTTTCTGTACATAACGGGGGTCAGAAGCCACTCTCTAGTTGCAAAGGAGAACAGATCTTATCTTCCTGAATTCTTTGCCCTCAATCAGGGGCTTTTTGCTTCACAGACATTCAATCCCCATGGGACTGGGGTCTCAAACTCTTGCCAGACTTCCTAGGAGGTCTGTAAGTGTTCGCTGTTAATAAAGCAGCCCTCCATTGGGCGGTGCCTGTTGCTCAGTGAGTAGGGCACCGGCCCCATATAGTGAGGATGGTGGGTTCAAACCCAGCCCCCGCCAAACTGCAACAAAAAATAGCCGGGCGTTTTGGTGGGTGCCTGTAATCCCAGCTGCTCAGGAGGCTGAATCGCCTAAGCCCCAAAGCTGGAGGTTGCTGTGAGCTGTGACGCTGCTGTACTCTATTGTGGGCGATAAAGTGAGACTGTCTCTAAATTAAAAAAATAAATAAATAAATAAAAAGCACCCCTCCGGGAGGGTGTGGAAGCCACTCATCTCACCTCAAAGATGGTTGCTCAAGTTCAGAGCCATCTGTGCACTAGGACCCTGTGGACTGTTTCTGTGGCACCAGTCTTCCCACAGTGGTGGTGCCCACCAGCAGCCTAGCCGATGGGAGAACCACGCTACCCAGCGTTCAACCCTAGCCACTGGACACTGTTGGAATCTGTTCCCTGCTCCAGCAAGTAGCCCTGTCCCAAATAAAACTAATGCCGGACAGCCCTTTCCTGTCTCCCCATGGGAGAGCTGGCTGCCCAGCTGCCCTCTGCCTGTACCGAACACCTGCCTTCTATGTAGGTTTTCCTCAGCTCCAGACCTCCTTGTTGGCTCCTGAGGTCTCCTGCTGCTTCACTGTGCTCCCAGAGTGATGTTTATGTGCAGATTCCCCCAGCCAGAAGTGGCTGACGTCCACTTTGTCCTGTCTCACCAAAGGATCTGGCAAGGAGAGTCTCTAGTCTACCATCTTGCGCTGCACCCCCAGCAAGTATGAGTTTAAATAGATCCACTTAAGAAGTTATATGGGGCGGCTCCTGTGGCTCAGTGGGTAGGGCGCCAGCCACATATACCAAGGGTGATGGGTTCAAACCCAGCCCTGGCCAAACTGCAACAAAAAAATAGCCGGGCATTGTGGCGGGCGCCTATAGTCCCAGCTGCTCGGGAGGCTGAGGCAAGAGAAGCCTAAGCCCAGGAGTTGGAGGTTGCTGTGAGCTGTGACGCAACAGCACTCTACCTAAGGCAATAAAGTGAGACTGTCTCAAAAAAAGAACAAGTTATATGTTAGATTTTGAAAGATAGTAGAAGGGGAAAGAGTTTTTGTGTACATTTTGAGAAGGAAAAGAAGGAAAGAGTAGAATTTGGAATTAGGAAAACCCAGATGGCTGTTGCTGTATTTTTCACTTCCTATTAACTTTAGGAATATTTGTATTGTTGGGAATAAATTTCCCCAGTTTTTAATTGTATGAAATAATATATACTCTCTAAGATTAGGGAAAAATAAGATAGCTAATGTAAGTAAAATATATAAGAGTACCTGAAGCATATTATTATAAATCTAAGTTATAATAGTAATTTTTTTTTTTTTTTTTTTTTTTGGTAGAGACAGAGTTTCACTTTATGGCCCTCGGGTAGAGTGCCGTGGTGTCACACGGCTCACAGCAACCTCTAACTCTTGGGCTTACGCGATTCTCTTGCCTCAGCCTCCCGAGCAGCTGGGACTACAGGCCCCTGCCACAACGCCCGGCTATTTTTTTGTTGCAGTGTGGCCGGGGCTGGGTTTGAACCCGCCACCCTTGGCATATGGGGCCGGCGCCCTACTCACTGAGCCACAGGCACCGCCCTATAATAGTAATTTTATCATTGCTAACATTTTAGAGGGATAGCTATCAAACCAGTACTATCCATTATTTATTTTTATTTTACAATTTTTTTGTGACAGAGTCTCACTTTGTCACCCTGGGTAGAGTGCTGTAGCATCATTGCTCACAGCAACCTCCAGCTCTTGGGCTTAGCTGATTTTCTTGCCTCTGCCTCCCAAATAGCTGGGACTACAGGCTTCCACCACAATGCCTGGCTATTTTTTTTTTTTTTTTAGAGATGGGATCTTGCTCTGTCTCAGGCTGGTCTTGAACTCCTGAGCTCAGGCAGTCCACCTGCCTCGGCCTCCCAGAGTGCTAAGATTACAGGTGTGAGCCACCGTACCCAGCCTTTATTCCATATTTAAAACACAAAAAATAATATTCTTTGTGGCAACTTTGAGAAAAGATAACAATATTTTTAACACTTAAATAAAAATCATATTTAATTGATAATACTCCCAAAGTCATGGCAAATAAATTGATAACATGTATATATATATATATTTTTTTTTTAAGTCAGATTTTTTTTTTTTTTTTTTTTGTAGAGACAGAGTTTCACTTTATGGCCCTCGGTAGAGTGCCGTGGCGTCACACAGCTCACAGCAACCTCCAACTCCTGGGCTTAAGCGATTCTCTTGCCTCAGCCTCCTGAGTAGCTGGGACTACAGGCGCCTGCCACAGCGCCCAGCTATTTTTTTTGTTGCAGTTCGGCCGGGGCCGGGTTTGAACCCGCCACCCTCGGTATATGGGGCCGGCGCCCCACTGACTGAGCCACAGGTGCGGCCCGATAACATGTATATTTAATCACTTATAAATGTGTATATGTTATCTATGTGTAAATTTTATAACAATTTTAATGAACAAATAAAAATTCTACATAGATTCAGTATACCATATGATGTTTTGAAATATGTATACATTGTAGATGTGCAAAATCAAGTTATATATATGCCCTACATATTTATATTTGCCAACACTGTACAAGGGTTCCCTTTTCTCCACATCCTCACCAACAGTTATTATCTCTTGTCTTTTTAATCAGTCATTCTAATAGGAGTGAGATAATACCTTATTGTGACTTCAATTTTAATTTTTATGCTGATTAGTGAGATTGAGCTTTTTAAATAAACCTTTTGGCCATCTGCCTGTCTTCTTTTTTAAAAAATGTACATTCACTGGGCGGCACCTGTGGCTCAGTCGGTAAGGCGCCAGCCCCATATACCGAGGGTGGCGGGTTCAAGCCCGGCCCGGCCAAACTGCAACCAAAAAAATAGCCAGGCGTTGTGGCGCGCGCCTGTAGTCCCAGCTGCTGGGGAGGCTGAGGCAAGACAATCGCTTAAGCCCAGGAGTTGGAGGTTGCTGTGAGCTGTGTGAGGCCACGGCACTCTACCGAGGGCCATAAAGTGAGACTCTGTCTCTACAAAAAAAAAAAAAAAAAAAAATGTACATTCACTGGGCAGCGCCTATGGCTCAGTGAGTAGGGCGCCGGCCCCATATGCCGAGGGTGGCGGGTTCGGACCCAGCCCCGGCCAAACTGCAACAGAAAAATAGCCGGGCGTTGTGGCGGGCACCTATGGTCCCAGCTGCTTGGGAGGCTGAGGCCAGAGAATCGCGTAAGCACAAGAGTTAGAGGTTGCTGTGAGCCGTGTGACGCCACGGCACTCTACCCGAGGGCGGTACAGTGAGACTCTGTCTCTACAAAAAAAAAAAAAAATGTACATTCAGGTCCTCAGCTGTGTGCAAATATTGATACTATAAAATATGCATAGAAAGTCAAAGACATAATTTGTGGTATAAAAATACATGTATACCATGGACGTTGATTTTTCTCTTTTTTTTTTTTTTTTTGTTGCAGTTTTTGGCCAGGGCTGGGTTTGAACCGGCTGCCTCTGGTATATGAGGCCAGCACCCTGCTCCTTTGAGCTACAGCACTGTCCCCTTGATTTTTGTCTCTTAACAGTGTTTCTTAATGAATGAAATTCAATTTTCCAATCTTTTCCTTTTTGGCTATTGCTTTTTACATCTTGTTTAAGAAATAATCACTTACCCCCAAATTATTAAGGTTGGAAACTTTATTGTTTTGCCCTTTACATTGAGGTCTACAAAGAATCTGAAATTTATTTTTTGTGTATGATGTGGAGTAAGAGTCAATATTCATAGTTTTCAAATCAATATTCAATTAATTTGGAACTGTTTATTGAAAAAATCATCTCTCCACTTAACTAAAGTGACACCATTGTCAAAAAGTAAGTTACTGTATATAGTCTATTTGTTCTCACATCAATACCGTGCAGACTTAATTATGATAAATATTCATATCTGGTGGCAAGCCCACTTAAACTTTGTTATTCTTCAAGATTTCCTTGGATATTTTCGGCCATTTATACTTCTATATAAATCATAGAATTGGCATGTCAATTTCTATTAAATAGCTGCTGCAATTTTTATTGGGATTACATTGAATTTATAGACAATTTGATGACAACTGATATCTTTATAATGTTGAACTTTCTAATGCATGAAAAAGTTATATTTGTCTATTTTCATGGGTTGTCTTTTATTTCTTGGTAATGTTTGTAGTTGTCAGAGTATAACTATTCCTTTTGTTTTGAGTTATGAAATTCCTCCCTGCAAATATAGCCACACATCATTTATTGAAGGGGATACGTTCTGAGAAATTTATCATGAGGCAATGTCATTGCTGTACGAACATCTTAGAGTATACCTACACAAACCTAGATGATATAGCTTACCATACACCTAGGCTATATGGTACAGCCTATTGCTCTAGGCTACCAACTTGTACAGCATGTTATTGTACTGAATATTGTAGAGCTCTTGTAACCCAATGATGAGTATTTGTGTATCTAAACAGAAAAGGTACCGTAAAAAATATGGTATGAAAGATAAAGTATGGCACATGAATGGAGCTTGCAGCACTGACAGTTGTTATGTGTGAGTCAGTGAGTGAGTGGCGAGTGAACGTGAAGGCCTAGGACAGTGCTGTAAACTTTATGAACACTGCACACTTAGGCTACACTAAATTTATAAAAACATTTTTCTTTCTTTAATAATACATTAACTTAGGCTGGGTGCAGTGGCTCATGCCCGTAATCCCAGCACTTGGGAGGCCGAAGTGGGTGGATTGCTCAAGCTCACAAGTTTGAGACTAGCCTGAGCAAGAGCGAGACCCTGTCTCTAAAAAATAGCCGGGTGTTATGGCAGACACCTGTAATCCCAGCTTTTTGGGAGGCTGAGGCAAGAGGATCACTTGAACCCAAGAGTTTGAGGTTGCTATGAGCTAAGATGCCACAGCATTCTACCGAGGGTGACCAAGTGAGACTCTGTCTCAAAAAAAAAAAAATTACATTAACTTAGCTTATGGTAACATTTTAAATTTATAAACATTTTGATTTTTTTTTTTTTTACTTTTCAACTCTTTTCCAATAATACCTAGCTTAAAACACAAAAGCATTGAACAGCTGTACAACTATATTTTCTTTTTTATATTCTTATCCTATAAGCTTTTTCTTTTCTTTTTTTTTTTTGAGACAGAGTCTCACTTTGTCACCCTCAGTAGAGTGCTGTAGTGTTACAGCTCACAGCAATCTCCAGCTCTTGGGCTTAGGCGATTCTCTTGCCTCAGCCTTCTGAGTAGCTGGGACTACAGGCACCCGCCACAACCCCGCCTGGCTATTTTTTGTTGCAGTTTGGCCGGGGCAGGGTTTGAACCCACCACCCTCAGTTTATGGGGCCAGCACCCTACTCACTGAGCCACAGGCACCACCCTCTGTAAGCTTTTTCTGTCTTTAATTTCTCTTTTGCTTTTTAAACATTTTTGTTAAAAACTAAGACACAAACACACACATTAGCCTAGGCCTACACAGGTCAATGAACATCAATACCACTGTCTTCCACCTCCACATCTTGTTCCACTGGACTATCTTCAGGGGCGATAACATACATAGAGCTCCCATCTCCTGTGATAATGCCCTCATATGGCACATCTCCTGAAGGACCTGCCTGAGGCTCTTTTACAGTTAACTATTTTTATAAGGAGAAAGAGTACATTCTAAAATAATGATGTGATATATGGCATGGTAAATACATAGACCAGTAACATACTTATTTATTATCATTACCACGTATTATGTATTATACATAATTGTATGTATTATACTTTCATACGACTAGCAGTGGGTTTGCTTACACTAGCATCTTCACAAACATGTGAGTCATTCATTGTGCTACAACTCCATTAGGTGACAGGAATTTTTCAGCCCAAATTTAATCTTATGGGACCACAGTTGTATATGTGGTCTCTTATTAACCAAAATGGCATCATATAGCAATTGACTACATAGTAATTTATGCCTCCACAAGCATCATAAGACTGCTTATTTTCTAGAACTTTCACAAATACCTTTTACAGAAACCAATGTGATAATCAAATGATAGATCCTTGTTTTAGTTCACAATTCATTGATTACTTAGTGTATAAATGTTTTTCTTATTTATTGGCTGTTTGCATTTCTGTCAATTCGTCGTTTATGTTCTTTATCCAGTTTTCCAGTAGATTCTTCATATTTTCAATTCATTGCAAGATCTTTTTATATAATGAGACTATTACTCTTTCTCTGATAGATGCTGTAAATATTCCTGGTTGTCATTTGTGTTTTTATTTGTTTCTTTTTGTTTTTGTTTTTTGTTATTTGTTTTAATTTTGATTTTTGGGTTCAGTTTCTAGCTGAACAGAATGAATATTATACTGACTCATTTTTCATGTTTCTTTTTGCTTCTGTGGGGCTTCCTCACACCGTTATTTTAGTTCTTCACTTATTACTATTTTTATGTTTAATGCTTTATTTCCCTGGAATATTGTAATATAAGGTTGAAGCCAATATTTAATATTTGTTTATTTCCAAAAAAGACATATATGTTTATCTTAAATATTAAAACTCTACACATTTGAAATTAACATTCAGAAATTGAAAGAATAAGGAAGCTAATCTTGTGTGAAATTAGGTCAAGATTTGGTTAGATAGTAAATTAATACATAAGGGAACTGAAAGTGTCGATTTGCTTTCTTTCACCACAGGGAACATGTGGTATGAAGAGCATTGTTTTATAATACTTAAAAAGTATATTAGAAAAAAATGATATGTTTTATTAGTTAAGCGTTTGTGTTTTTATTCTGATGTGAATGTGAAATAGTAAATATAAAAGTAATTTATTTTAAAACACATAGAAACAGGGCAGTGCCTGTGGCTCAAAGGAGTAGGGCGCTGGCCCCATATGCTGGAGATGGTGGGTTCAAACCCAGTCCTGGTCAAAAAAATAAATAAATAATAAAAAAAATTAAACACATAGAAACTGACAAAAATTTATTCTTCATCATAAATCACTTTTACCTGTCATCTTTTTCCAAGAAATATTTGGTACAAGGGATTAATTCCTAGAGACTATTTTGAAGTTGGAGAGAGCACAACATTGTATGTTAGAACTTTTTTGTTAGAAGTTTTTGATTTTCACCCAACCCTTAACTGAGTGATATTGTCACAGAAAAAAAAAAAATACTCTGAATATTTTTTATTGCTGGCTTTCGATGTAGTGTTAATAATGATTCATTACCAAAATGTATAAAGTGTAATTCATGACTAGTATTACTAGTATAATAGTTTTCCTTATTAAATTCTTTCTTTGGAAAGACATGTTGTCCCCCAATTTAAAAATATGGTGGACAGTCTCACTCCATGTATCATCTTCCCTACTTTCATGAAGCATTGATTTTAATTCTAAAAGTAAATCTACAAAATAAATTCCTAGAAGTCAAAGTTCTGGGTGAAAGGTTACAGGCATGCGATAGACAGTTCTAGACTGTCTTCCATAAGGGGTGCCTCAATATGTACAGCCCACCAACAATTAAGAAGTCTGTCTTTTCCTACAGCCTTAACAGCAAAGTATGTTTTCAAACTTGTATTTTTGCCAGTGCAATAGATGAAGTTCTAATTTTCATTTCTCTCATTATGACCCAGGTTAAGCTTATTTTTTGTGTGTTTAAAATCATTTGTATTTTCTTTTCTGTGAACTGTCCAATTTTCTTTGGATTCATTGGCCTTTTTCTTGTTAATTACCAGAAGCTCTTTTATGTGTTGGTAAATTTTGTCCCCTGCATGAGATATGAGTCACAAATTATTTTTTTTCACAGTTTGACGTTTGTCTTTGACTTTGCCTATGGCTTTCTTGCTCATGCAGAAGCTTCTTGTTTTTATATACTCCGTTTTACTAATATTTTTGGTCTGTTAATTAAAGCTGTTTAACTTCTTGAGGATACAATTTACATTTTTTATGCAGTTGACTATTCTGTACAGATATTGCTTCTTATATTGAAAAACAAATTAATCTTGAATTTAGAAATTGTCTTTAATTCAAAAGACTTTTATTAAAGGTTTGTCATGTAGGAATCCAGCTTGTTCCGAAATCAAAACTCAGTGAGAGAAGCCAATATAAATAAATAGTTAAATAGTGTTAGGTACAGGGTGTGACTGAGGGAAGCGCAATGTCTGTGAGGACATACCTAATGAGACATCATAATTAAGCTAAAAACTTAGTCTCATTATAAGGTATCATTTAGTTATTCCAGATGTTAGTCCAATTTTCCCCACTCTACTGTTTTCTGTCAGAAATCGTTCTACCTCTATAACCAGAAAAGGATAGTTTGTGAGGGTGATAAGAAACCCAACAATTTTAGGTAAATGCTGTACAGATTTCTGTAGCCTAAATGAAACGTGAACGATTTTGTGATCAGATAAAAATGAGTTCATAGCTCAATTTTAGAGATTTTAGGAAAATATGATGACTATTATCTTCAGTAGCTTCAGAATCTCTCGGCTCTTAGATGCTATTAGTTGAAGCTGTAAAATGCTTTTTACATGTACTTGTGAGTAGAAAATGATCCAATAAAAATAAAATGTTTAGTTACCTCCTTTTAAATGTAAGGAAAAATAAATTGAGGGCAGTATTAGATTATGTATTACAGATATAGATTTACATTTGTGATATCACCTATGTGTCTCTCTCTGCCTTACACATCCACAAAGAAGAGAAAGAGAATTCAGCACTATAGATGTATTTATGGATTAAACTCACAAAACACAAATAGGCAGGCCCAATTTGTCTAATGCTATGTTTACTTGGCTTTGTAGCATGATAGAAATCAGGCAAAGTAGATGCAGCGTCATGATTATTTGTGGACAAACATTCCATACTACCTGAGCACTATTCTTCTTTGGCCCCCTCACCCACACAGATAAAGCCTGATAGGGATAAAAGCCAAAATGTGTGTAGGTCACCTTAAATAGGATCCACCAATTTTCTTTCAATTTCTATTTCCTTTCATTCTTTTACACCACTGTTGTCACTTATATCCAAGGTCTGTGTTTCAACTCACAGCTCCCCCAATCAGATGCAGTTCCACACAACAAAAGCAGGCCCGCAGGCCCAACATTTCCCATTCATCTTAAAGTTAGTGTTTCCAAGGAAACAGTGCCGTGAGAGCCTAAGGTAAGTCCCAGGATGGCCTGCGTCAGCCTAGGCTTGATGGTAAGCCTTTAGTCACACATTCACATGCATTCTACACAATATGTGTAAATACAGGCTGGCCATAAACTTTATGGTCACCCTGTATATTTACAATATGTTTCAATGTATGTTTTGTTTACATATAAAATGATGTTTACAATTTGTTTCTTATAAATATTTTGTTCATGAACAATTCTCTCTTTCACCTCATAAGCCTTGTATCCAATTAAAGAAAGTAATATTTATTAGTGAGGTCTTTAAAATATATCTAAAACAATTATTGTTTCATAATATATGGCATTGTTTGAATCATATGCTAGTATATTAGCACGCTTATCTAGTTTACTTTTGAAATATTCTTATTAATCATAATATTGCAATAATATTTTATAGTAGATGCATATTATGACATTTTATTTCTATTATAATATATTTTTATTATAATGGCCTCATCAATAATATTATGAAGAGCAGCCATTCTGAGTTTATACCCCTTCTTCTGGGATATTAGTATTAATGTCTGATATTCTGAAAAAGGGATTCCCTCTTATTTATCCTAAATGCACATTTACATTTGAGCTTGAGCAATCATCACTAATATTTAAGGACCTTACTGTCATTCAGTATCATACTATATCATTCAGTATTCATTGATCTAAGCAGTTTTCATGGATTGCTTTATTTAGTCCTTACAGTTACCCTATAAATCAGGGGCTGTCATTGTTCCCAATGTGTATAGGAGGCACTGAGAGAGTTAACTTGGCTAAAGTATTAGCCAAGAGCCAGAACCAGGATTTAAATCCCAGCAGCCTAACTCTAGACTTCATGATGGTTAGCACCAATGTCTTACTGCTTCCTAAGTCATTTAATGTTTTCAACACTGTCACTATTCATGAGTACAGTTAGAATAATAGTAATACCTATACCAGACAGCCATTGGGTGGATTAAAGTGGGCAATAAATATGAAACTTGCAAACGTGATGCTTGGTATATACTAAGCACTTAATAAAAATAACCTATAATTGTTCCGTTTTATTCTGCTCTAATCCAATGTTGTTTTTTTTTACTTTTTATCTCAATCATATATGTCTGTTTTTCTTGGCTACACTAGAATTCACAAACAATAGCTTGAAAAAATGCATACCTCACCAATTTTTCTTGTATATAAAAGGATTTCCTTTTACAATTTCCCTAACACAAAAGAAAGCTAGAAGCAAGTATAGTAAGTAGAAGAAGTGATTACTATACAAACAAAAATTATAGTTTGGTTTGGTTTTAATTGTAGGATGTTCTTTGAATTTAAATCACTCATTTGACATTTAGAAGATCTGTGTTGTATATCTTGGTACTAATGCTGAATAACTTGGCTTATTCATTTTTATAACTGCAAAGGCAGTGTGTCTGGCATGTAATTATACAACAAACCATTATGTATAGTAAGTGAATGGATGAATAAAGAATGTACCCTCCTACTTTTGTGGGTTAGAGTTGGGTGTACATGTGTGTAAGGTGTATGTTTTAAATTTCCAAAAAGGTGGTACTGTTTTTAAAGCATAGATTTTTTTTAGAGTGTTAATGAATAATCTCTAATACACTAATTAAATCTTAAAATGTAATATATGTAACTAATTGATATCAAGCTGTTAAAATACCAAAACCAGTAAATTTCTATAACATTTCATAATAAATAACTTTTGAAAATAATGTTTTTATTTTTTGTTTATATTTATATATTTTTTTTCAGGTTTCTAGGGCTTTACCTGAGAAAAAAGGAGAAATTGAAGCTCACATAAAAGACCTTGGACAGCTTGAAAAAAAGCTTGAAGACCTTGAAGAGCAGTTAAATCATCTGCTTCTGTGGCTTTCTCCTATTAGGAAGCAGTTGGAAATTTATAGCCAACCAAATCAAACAGGACCATTTGACATTAAGGTAAGAATTCTTTGCTTTAAATATTGTTTTCTAAAAGCATGGCAATATTGTTGAATTAAGTTCCTTGTTCATTATCATTGTTCAAGAAAAAAATTATCACTTTTAAAGTGCAGTAAGGAAGACTTTATTCGGAATCATCACAATGGTTACAGGGACCACTTCAGTGGGGTCATGCAGGAGAAAGAGAAATGTTGGGCTTCACTTCAAATATATCATGGATAAGTGGGAATTTATAGCCATGGAGCAAGATACGAATCAGTGGATGGAAAATTACTGGTGAATATTGGGTAAGTGGGGATTCTGGCTAATCTGACCTAACAGGATTCTTACTGAAAGCAGGCCAGGTTGATTAGACATCATTTGGAGGTTAGAGGAAGATGAAGAACCAATGTGATATTGAAGGACTAAAACTAGATTTAATAAGGAAGTTTATAGAAGGGCTTCAGAGAAGATTCAGACTCAAGCTTAGCCAAGCAAAGAATGTTTGTCATCGTTACTATCATTTTTGTTATAATGATATTAATCATTATATTATTTGACTAGCTTACTCAGGCTTTTGCTTCCAGCATTTACTAGAAATAATATCATCACTAAACTCATATCACTAGAACATTTATACAGTATTTGTTACTATTATCCACTTTCCATACCTGCTTTAATTTTACTTAATGCATATTTATAGATTCCTTATCCAGAATTGAAGTTGTCTAAGAGATTAGGTCCCTACAAAATAATCTCTAGGCTTTTGAGTAGATATCATGAAGCCCTCTCAGACTGACTCCAGTTATTCTTCCAACAATCTCCCCTTATATTTTAGCCACACCAAATTGTGTGGCAGCTTCACATCCAAGTGCTTTGATACCATACATGTGTTCTTACTTTTTTCTCTTCTTTAAATGACTCCTTTCAGTTTTCTTAGCATGGTGAATTTTTTCCCATTCATTAAGACTGAATTTAAAGGTATTTTCTCTTCAAAATTTTCTTCCATACCCCAAGCAGAATTAGAATCCCTGATATGATTTCTTATAAACCTCCGTACCTATCTCTAGTTGACTTTCGTCTGTTGACTTACACTTAAATTTTATAGACTTGAATAGCTTGTTATACCTCTGCGAATGCAGAGGGCATCCTCTTAGTTTTCTTTGCTCTCTCACTTATATCTAAACATTCCCATCCTAGGACCCTGAATATAGTGGTTGTTTTATGTTTTTGAGTGAATCAGTAAAGATGGTACCAAGGCACCCATAATGGTAATGAGATGCTATAGGTAAGACTATGGCTTCAGAACAACCTTGCCAATTGGATACAATCATCTCCTCCTTTCAGTGTCCCTGAACATGTTGATTGTTCCTATTTTTTCTCTCTTTTACAAGCCTATTCCAATGATTTGTCCCAACACGCTGACCTGTTTTTTATGTCCTTGGAAGCCAAAATCTTTAAGTAGCAAATCAAATAAACCCATTCAATTGAAAGCACAACCTATTACTTAATGTAATGTTGGGCAACTTCAGACTAAAAAAGATAAGTAACTAAAGTTTTCCTTTTAAAACATTGAGTCAATGGGCAGCACTTGTGGCTCAAAGGAGTAGGGCACGGGCTCCATATGCCAGAGGTGGCGGCTTCAAGCCCAACCCCGGCCAAAAACTACAAAAAAAAAAAAAAAAAAAAAAAAAAAAAACAACAACATTGAGTCAAATTGTTAAATTCATTTACTTTCTGGGATTGTAAAAACCTCACATTTTAAGCTCCATTAAGTTACCATTTTGATGAAGGGAAGTCAGAGATAAAAAGAAGTTTTAGAATCTTTGAGAGAAGAGAAAGTGAAACTTTGGGTAAGATGGGTTTGAATGAGAATGAGGAGGCAGAGGCTTGCTACAACTAAAATGAGCTAGATTAGCAAGGTGTACTCCACCTCTTTTACCTTACTTTTCCCCTTCATTTGTATCTACCATTTTGTTACCCACTCTCCAAGAGATGGCATCGGGTAAGTCACAGGTAGACAGACATCATTTACCTACGTAATATTCAACCTGCTCAGCCAGTGGTAATGAGGTCTTGAGTTGACCAAACAAACTCATAGGCTTTATCTAGTAACAAACTCAATTGCCTTAAGAAAATACACATAGAATGAATAACAACAGCCTTCACATTAATGGCACAGTGGAGTTCTTGACGCTGAGGCATGATTTTTGATGACCCAGTCACCCTGCACTTGTGTTAAAAGGGGCAAGACTGGGTGAGTGCAAAGCACATTGTCAATTCAGAGAAGCCTCTGGTTCTAGGATCCCTTCCATTTCTCCACCCAGTGTCCTCTGAGGTATTTAACTAGCTTGTAATATTGACTAGGGCAAGTATGTCTCATCAATACTGATTTTTTTCATTACTCAACAAAGAATTCCAATAAGAAAGTATAGGTATTTGGCCCAATACACAACAACTTCAGCCAGATTTTCAATTATCTTGGATCTAGTATATTTTTAAAAGTCCTCAATTTAGTATTGCAATGAGGAAAAGCCATAAATTCTTTCCTCCCAACCAGGAATAGCATTTTCTAGCTCACAGGTAAAAGCACATTCCTCTACTTAAATCTTTAGTTAAAATGTGCCTGTTCTTTGAAATAATGAAAACTATACTAAATGTTACCTATCTGTATTCATGGAATATATTTAAGAGAAAACAGAACAAAATCCTCTGACACAAATAGATCCTGTTGACTCAACCAAACTGACCATTAGTCCTGATCTATGCCTCCATCCCAAAAAGTTTTCAAATATCAAAACCTGCACTGGGTCTCTGATTGTCCAGGGTTCATACGTTTCTGCCAAATGGGTCCTTGCAGTTTGGAGTGAAAGCCACTCTCAACTGTGTTAATCACTTACTGTTAACAAAGCTACAAGTCACCAATCACTACTGTGTGTAGTCCTATTTGCCTCTTGCAGCTTGGTCGAAATCACTGTAGGAGAGAGGCAGCTGCTTTATCCATGGCAGAAAAGACCTTGACTTCAGTCCTCCATGCATATTCTGAGTTTTTTTATCTGTGCAGTGCAGATTTCAAAAATATTTCTTTTGCCTTTTTGTTCTGCTGATCGCTGTATCCAAAAGACTACTTGAAAGTTTTTCCCAATAATTCTCAAATCTCTAGTTTGTAATTAAAAAACGGTGACCCGAGTGAATAATTTAATAACTTGCCTATTGCTTTATCCCTCTTTGTCTGGCTTCTCTCTCTCTCATTGTCTAATAAATGATTTATTAAGATTGCACAGAGAGCTTCTGCTTGAAGATATGGGATTTTAGTTTTACAAGCTCATGTAGCACTCTGCTTAAAGATGTTAAAATTGTCAATTAAAGAATGTTGGGGAAATGGACTTTGCTTTCCTTAGCTTTAAACTATTGAACACCAAAAATAAAGTTTTGAAACAGTTTCGAGGACATGTCCATTTTTTTACTCAAAGAAACTGCCTTTTAGAAAATCTTAAGAATTAGTTAATGCAAGGAAAGTAGACATATAAGAAACCAGAGCCCTGTTTTCTTTTTTAATTTTTTATTATTATTTTATTATTAAATTATAGTTGTGTACATTAATACCATCATGGGGCACCATACACTGGTTTCATAGAGCATTTGACATATTTTCATCACTCTGGTTAACATAGCCTTCCTGGCATTTTCTTAGTCATTGTGTTAAGACATTTATATTCTACATTTACTAAGTTTCACATGTACCCTTGTAAGATGCACCGCAGGTGTAATCACACCAGAGCCCTGTTTTCATTTGTCAAGTTAAAGAAACTTTGGCTGTGGCGGCCATGGCTACCTCTGAAACAAAGGGCCTGAGGCTTTGCCATTCAGGTCATTTGTTTTCTCTAGTCAAACCCCGAGCACCTGTGAGAAAAATATGTAATACCCTCTGTGAGCCTCAGTTTTGCCTGGCTGGCACTTCATGCTTATTGATGAAATGCAGCTAGCTGTGTAATGAAACCCAAATTAAAAAAGCCTTAAGGGCTCTGTTCTAATACATTGTTTATGCTGGAGTGAAAATTGACTGCACATCACTTGGTTTGTGCAATTTACTCCCGAAATATTCCTATTCAGGAAATCCTGCAAATGGCAATATTCATCTTGAAAATCACCTCACAGAACCCTTGGCAAGCTGAGAAACATAATCAATGAGATCGTGATGTAGAGGGTGAAAATTAGGCGTAATCACAGCCCTTTCCCATCAGTCAGCCCACTAGAAGGCATGCCTTTGAATTTTGATTTTCAAATGGATTCTCAATTTAGACATAAAATATGTTGATTTCAGATTTCAGAAATGATAATTGAATGCTAAGATCCAGGGACCAGTTTAGTATTTCTGGACAGTATCAGATGTTTTTAATCTTTAATGAATGGTTTCAATAATGAGCTAGAGGTATACTATTTATGCGATATAAAACTGCCTAACTACTGCTTTCCAAACTTTTTATTAAAATATGAGGTGGGGGGGGAACACATAATTTTATGTTAAGGATTACTGACTGAAATACTTTCATCTTGATGACAGGGAAGGTGTTTTCCCTCCACTCAAGAAGGACTTTTCTTCTGTGGTTTATAAATAAACATGCGGCTCTGCTGGGTCTTCCTTACTCTGTAGGAAACATAATTGCCCATAATGTCAAATCCACACTGAATACTACAGTCAATTTTAGTGACTGACCGTTAAAGTAACTGAATACCAAAAGCCTTTTCTGTGTACGTTCACATTGCTGTGAGTGTTGTCAAAGAAAAATTGCACAGGACAACTTAACATGCAAGAGAATTCATTCAAAACATTTTTTAAAGGGGAAAGAAACTCAATTATTTTGAAACAAAAGGCCAAAGAGCTTTTTGTTGCTGGGGCAGGTTAGTGGGAAAATACTAAAGGATGTTGGGAGAGGGGGGTAGATTTGATAATGGAGTTTCGTCTTCAGTAGGTTCTTGGTCTCGGTGATTCAAACAATGAAACTATGCACAGATCAGTGGTAGAACAGGATTTATTTACAGAAAAGAATACAAAAACACCAAAGCTCCTGGCAGAGAGAACCCAGGTCGGGTCTGGGCTCTTTGTCCAGGAGTGTATATAGTCTCATGGGGTCCTCTGTACTTACATTCAGCTGGAACTCAGTAGCAAATGAATGGCTACAATCTCTTTCATTCCCAGGCCTAGGAAACATACATGAAATTGGTCAGGCCTAGGAAATGGGGGGGGGGTCCCTTTCAGCCACAAGTGCAAGGGGACGGAGACCTAAGGTGCTGGTGTCTCCCCAGCAGTTGTCTGGCCCCTCTGGCTACTGGAGCCTCCTGCGGGGGCACCCCCCCCCCACCTACCCTCCAGCCCACTGATTTCCTCAGCCGGCTGCCACCACACCAACACCAACACCACCAGGGCTGAGGCAGCAGGTCCTCCAGCTCAGCTCGGCTGACCTGGCTGGGTGCCACCTGCCCTGTACCAGATTGGTCAATGTCATTAGGCCAATTACTGTTTGCTAATTAGCGCTAATGAAAGTTAGATTCCTACCCTCCCACAGAGATTAGCAGATAGGGGCGCTATCTTCCTTAATGATTATTTCTCAAAGGGATGGCTCCCCGGGTCCTTGAGAAAGACATTCCTAGGGTATAAAACTGGCAAGAGGAGGGCGGCGCCTGTGGCTCAGTCGGTAAGGCGCCGGCCCCATATACCGAGGGTGGCGGGTTCAAACCCGGCCCCTGCCAAACTGCAACCAAAAAATAGCCAGGCGTTGTGGCGGGCGCCTGTAATCCCAGCTACTCGGGAGGCTGAGGCAAGAGAATCGCTTAAGCCCAGGAGTTGGAGGTTGCTGTGAGCTGTGTGAGGCCACGGCACTCTACCGAGGGCCATAAAGTGAGTTAGTCTCTACAAAAAAAAAAAAAAAAAAAACTGGCAAGAGGCTGAGAGAAGATTTATATCTCAAAGAGATAGAGAAAGACCATAGGTTTCTAAAGTAAATGCTCCAAGAAAAGGGAGGTCAGGCCTAAAGTCAGGAATAATACCTATCTCAAGTTTAGTTAAGCTGAGGACCATGTTAAGGCTGTCTCTGTGAGTTCCCACTTCCGTTTGCAGAAAACCAGTATTTCCAATGAACAACTTAGGAAAGCTAGTTTAGGTAGCTCATTTCAGCAGCTTTCTGTTTTTGAAGGACTAGTTGAACCAGCTCTGAGACTTGGCAATAGAGTATATTTGCTGGATATTGTGAACAATTAGGCATTTAATAAGGGGGATTTCTAAGAAAGTAAGAAGAAAGATAAAGATTAATGGTTGAAGCAAGTTATAAACTGAATGTTTTGAGTACAGCAGTCAGCCAGTCAAGATTTCTACAGGTTAGGCTGGATGCATTCATAGAAAGTAGAGTAAGGATAGCAGAGGCAATCTAATGGCTTTTCTGGTTTTCAGAGATGGCAAAGGCATAACTGTTTCAGTAAGATCATACATAGTCACAGTTATTTCCTGGGGCAGACCATGGAAGATGTGAGAGTTCAATGAACTTCATATGTGGCCCCCACAGTAGCAGATATAGGAACAAGAATGTTGTCCATGTATATTTTGCCAAGGTGATGATTCCTTTCCAGTTCATATCAGTTATCCAGCTTCAGCTTGTGGGGCTTCTTTAGATACCAAGGAGGAAAGGGTAGGTAGCTATAAGACAACCAAAATGTCAATAATATCTGGGCAATTTTTATTTTTTTATTTTATTATTATTATTATTTTAGAGACAGAGTCTCACTTTCTAGCCCTTGGTAGAGTGCTGTAGCATCATAGCTCACAGCAACCTCCACTGGGCTTAGGCGATTCTCTTGCCTCAGCCTCCCAAGTAGCTAGGACTATAGGCGCCTGCCACAATGCCCGGCTATTTTTTGTTGCAGTTTGGCTGGGGCTGGATTCGAACCCGCCACCCTCGGTATATGGGGCTGGTGCCCTACCCACTGAGCCACAGGCACCACCTTATTTATTTATTTATTTATAGAGACAGAATTTCACTTTATTGCCCACAGTAGAGTGCTGTGGCGTCACACAGCTCACAGCAACCTCCAACTCCTGGGCTTAGGCGATTTCCTTGCCTCAGCCTCCTGAGTAGCTGGGACTACAGGTGTCTACCACAACACCCAGCTATTTTTTTGTTGCAGTTTGGCTGGGCCTGGTTAGAACCCGCCACCCTCGGTATATGGGGCCTGTACCCTGTCCACTGAGCCACAGGCCCACCCCTATTTTTTAAATTTTTTAAAGATAGTCTCACTGTGTTGCAGTCAGTAGAGTGCTGGGGCGTCACAGCTCACAGCAACCTCAGACTCTTAGGCTTAAGCAATTCTCTTGTTTCAGCCTCCAAAGTAGGTAGGACTACAGGGGTCCACCACAATGCCCAGCTATTTTTTGTTGTTGTTGCAGTTGTCCTTGTTTAGCTGGTCTGGGCAGGGCTCAAACCCGCCAGCCTTGGTGCCTGTGGCTGGCCCCGTAACCACAGTGCTACGGGTGCCGAGCCAGGGCAGTCAATTTTTCGTTCTCAGTGATGCCAAGTCAGGAGGATAGGAGAAAAAGTGGAAAAGTTACTTTGGAGAATTGTAGTCAGATATTCAAGGTTTGAAAAGTCGTAAGAACTGACACAATGTATAAGACAGCGGGATCCAAACCGATGTAGGTAACATCACGCATTGATAATTTACAAAGAAATGATGACTCACAAGGGTACGCAATGATGTTTTTATCGAAACATAAAATTTATCTCTACCCTCATACTCCTTTTGATTAAAGATAGAGTGAGATTTTTTTGTTTATAAAATAAGGATGGCCTCATTTACCTAGGTGCGGAAAAACGGTAATTGACCATATAGGCCTTTTAAAATTTCCATTGTTGCAGAGAACGCCAAAATGACCCCAGCGAGGAGTGGTAGTTAGGGTGGCTTCGGTACGTTTGGGGGCGTTAGAGTACACCAGGGCAAAGGTTACGCTACGTGCCCCCCTCACGTCCTTCACCCCACCCCCTTGCGTCCTGCACGCTCAACTACTCTAATCCCGCGTCAGCAGTTTTCGTCACCCGCTTAACCTTCTATTCTTTATTTCATCGCACAACCGAACGCTTCTCAACCTTCCGCCCTACTGCTTCCCTCAGACTTCGTTCTGTTCCCGGCCTTTCACCTCCGTTCTCAGAGCCTGAGTCTTAACAGACGAAGGCAAAACGAACTGTTTGGTGAAAACTCGTAAGGGAAGAAACAGTAAGGATAAAAGACTTTTATCAGAAGGCTTTCCTGGTTGGTTTGTGACTTGATTCGATAAGATGAAAGTCCTTACCTTCCCTGAAGGAGCCACTGAATTATACTAACTTGACTGTGTTACATCTTTGAAAGTAATCCTTTCGATTTCATCTACGGAATTCACGATGTCCGAAATTCGATTCAGCGACCTCACTTGGGAGCAAGTTTTCACCCTGGATCAAGTGTTAGATGAAGTCATTCCGATTCACGGACGGGGGCATTTCCCGACACTGGAGGTAAAACCAAAAGATATTATTTATGTTGTGAAAGATCAGCTCATAGAGCAAGGAATTCTTGTTAGAGATAGCCGATTGAATGGTTCCACAGCAAGTTACGTACTTGCAAGCGGTAATGGAATCAGTTATAAGGATCTAGACATTATTTTCCGTGTTCACCTTCCAACTGATCATGATTTTCAGGTTGTTAAGGATGCAGTTCTTGGTTGTCTACTTGATTTTTTACCAAAAGGTGTAAAAAAGGATAAGATTACTCTAAAGACCATGAAAGAGGCTTATGTGCAAAAGATGGTCAAAGTTTGCAATAAGCATGATCGTTGGAGTCTCATCTCTCTTTCAAATAATACTGGAAAGAATGTAGAGCTAAAATTTGTGAATTCACTGAGACGGCAATTTGAATTTAGTGTCGATTCCTTTCAAATTATTTTGGATACCATGTTAGAGTTCTATGGTGACAAAAAAGTTAAGCTAACCAAAGAATGCTGTCCTGATGTAGTAGCTGAAAGCATGTATGGAAACTTTAAAGAAGCAATGACACATTTGCAAAATAAGCTTATATCTACCAGAAAACCCGAAGAGATTAGAGGTGGTGGCCTTTTGAAGTATAGCAACTTGCTGGTTCGTGATTTTAAGCCAGCTTGTGAAGCAGAAATCAAGACCCTTGAGCGTTACATGTGCTCTAGATTCTTTATTGATTTTCCTGATGTTGCTGAACAGCAAAAGAAAATTGAGTCTTACCTCCGCAACCATTTTATAGGTGAGGAAAAGAGCAAATATGACTACCTTATGACGTTGCGTGGAGTTGTAAATGAAAGCACTGTTTGCCTCATGGGTCATGAAAGACGACAAACCCTCAATATGATCACCATTATGGCTTTAAAAGTACTTGGAGAACAGAATATTTTACCCAATACAAACAACGTAACTTGCTTTTATCAGCCTGCCCCATACTTCGCTGCTGAAGGAGCGTATCCTACTTATTTTGTAACATCTGGGCCACCACCCATTTTTTTCCAACCATACCATCAGCAGCAGTTTCAGGGGCCAAATAGTATGGTTTAAAAAAATATGCAGCAGAAACTTTGCTTTAATTAAACATCTCTTAAAAGCAGGTTTCAAAATTTCATAAAATTCAAGATTCATTTATATTTTTTATGTGGTTACCAACTATTTTTCATCAATAACCATCTTAAACTATCATCTATCATTGTAAATACAATCTCTATAAACCAACTACTTCTTCTTATTGTTTGTGTGTTGTTGACTAGTGACAATAACTTTTAAATGCTTTGGACTACTTGAAATGACTTTCAAATCTTGCTGACTACTTATGACTTTTGAAATTGCTCTGACAAATGCATCTACTTCTTTGACTAAAATATAAAAGGACAGACTCATTTTTTTAAATCCAGAGGTGCAGCAAAGACAAAATGCCCAAATGTACTTCCTCTGTTACATTCTGGATAGCACCATTCTTGAATTTTCAGTACTTAACAGAATGACTAATTTGAAAAACAGATCTAAAAGACATTAAACTCCCGGACTTTGCAAGAATTTGTTTTGTTTCTCAATTAAATTGGATTGGATACAAAATCCTATAGTTGAAGGACTAAATAATAGCATCCCACCGTGCAACCAATACTGTGACCAGTTACACAGATTTCTTTCTTTCGTCTCCCAGAAATAAATTGAAAAGAATAGACATGGCCAATTCTGTGAAATCTTTCTACTTTCTTCCATCACAAAGAGACTTAAAATGGCAAACATGAAAAAACAGAGAGGTTTTCACCCATTTACCATTTTATGGACTATTTGACTGCCACCTTAATACGTGTGGAAATATTCAAAGATCATTTGCTAACATGCCACTCCAGTGTTTCCTCGTGAAATTGTGCACAGCACTATATAATTTATTCAACAATTACATATGTTTGCCATATATCTGAATATTTACTCACTACAGCAAATATGCTACTAACAAATCGACCGGCGAGATTAAAACTTTTTTCTCATAATGAAAATAATCTGTGACCAATATTATCCAAGATGTCAAAAGGGGAGTTGTCCTGAATTAATGTAGATAAGGCCATTGGAAAACTTGAGTATTTCTCCTTGCTTCAGACTTTTTATGCGTCTTCATCTCAGTTTTTATTTACCACCACATATTTTTCCATCACAGCGCGACCCGACAGTCATATTCTGAAAATTTTTGACTTACAGACTGTGTTTAAGCTGTCTTCTCTGGATTACAATATTAGATGCAAGAAATACACCAACTATGGACTTTTCAAATATCCAGTATTTCTGAGATGTTTTATACCACAGCACCACTAGCTATCAGTATATTTCTGAAGAATTAGATATGCTTCATAGAACCTTGAGTCTTTAATATACTCATCCCCTTCTTTGGGACAAATAAAGAAGTTTTGAATACTAAATTTTAAAAATAAAAATAACATAAAAAGTAAAATTTGTGTGGCTGTAAGTTTTTGTAAGGATTCTCTAGATAAATCCTGGAGATCTACTGTGCAGCATAGTGCTTGTAGTTAATAATACTGTACTGTATACTCAGAAGTTTGCCAAAAGATATCATAAGTTAAGTGTTCTTATTACAAAATAATAATAATAATAATAGGAAACAATGTGGAGGGAAAATTTGCAGATAATGGCATAAATTATGTTGATGGTTTTACATGTGTATACTTTATCTCTAAACTCATCAAGTTATATGCATAAATATGTATAGCTTTTGTCAATTATACCTCAATAACGTGCTTTAGTAAAATGGAATCTTAGGACTTTTAAAAGTCTGTTGAGCTTAGAATAATTCAGGTGAATCTATAGGTAGTTCAGGTAAAATCTTATGGCAAGTTCTGGGCTTGAATTCTATTTCCAAATTCCCCCAAATACCTCACATTTCTTTAGCCTTCTAGGAAAAGACCTTCCTTACTCAACTGCAAGACTGGGAATTCTGTAAGCCAGGTACCAGGACAGTTTGCACAAGAGGCTTTGGAAGCATTAGCTCCATAAAGTCAGCCGTAGTTGTTTAAAACTGTCTGATCACATCTCATTCTATGCACATAATTCTCAAATACGGCATTCTGGTCAAAGCCTTGGTTATTTAATCCATTTTCTCAATTATGTCCTATTACGAGGATGACATATATTTACTGAACCTGTGTAAATAATTATATTGCCATAAAAGCAAGTATCCTCCATAAGAGTTTCTGAATTCTGGACTAGTCAGGCAGAGATAAAAAGACAAATGTTTTGAAACAAGGGGGCCAATATGACCAACTAGAAGCAGCCTGCATAGCACTGCTCTTGTAGAGAGCATCGAAAGTAGGAACTATAACCAACCACCTTTGGATCAACAGTCTAAGTGGCACTGTTAGGATTCCAGAGAGGAAACACCAGTGAAGAGAAGACGACCGAGGTAAGATGAGCAGCTTAATAGGACTGAAGGTAATTAGTGAAGGAGCCCATACATGAGCACACTCCAGCAGGAGGAATGGGAGGGCCTCACCACTGCTGCAGGCCTACAGACTAATACACAGACCTGACTGTAGGTTGTGCAGCTGTGTTTCTCCAGAGAAGAGGGATAGCTGGCTTGGGAGCTCTGAGCACTGCAGCTGGTGCCATTGTAACATCCCAACCTGGGAAGGCTGCATTTGTCCAAGGGTCAGATCTATCACTGTTGCCCTGTGCTTGCCTTTTCCGGTGGGCAGGGAGCAGCACTTGTGTGCCCTGTGAGCATGTGCCCCACCACTGCCACCTCTGCCGGTGGCCTTAGGTGGAACAGGATACCATGGGGCTGGTGCCCACTGTTGTGGCCTGGCCAATTCTGATTAACTACATTTCCCACAAGAGCTGGGTGGAGCTTGGACCTTTAGCCCTTGGTGTCTATGGCCCACTGCCAGGACACATAGACTGTTGTCACCACAACTGTCTGGAAGGTCCTGAGTGGGAAAAAAAGCCAGCAGAGCCACGGCCTTTGAGTCTGAGCAGACTGCATGCCACGAACCCACTCCAGCCTACACAGATGTCTGGGTGCCATACCCCATACACACCCTGTTCAACCAGTGCACCCCACCCTGCAGCCAACCCGTACCACACCCCAGGGGGCCTGTTCCATCTTGCAAAGGTGCTCTGGTCAATGTAGTCCTCTCCGTCTGGAGATCCCATTCCACACAGCACGTGACCTAGTAGCCCTATCTTTTACCATATACAAAAATTAACTCAAGATGGAATGAAGACTTTATGTAAGATCTGAAACCATAAAAATCTAGGAAAAAATACAGGAAAAACTCTTTTAGACATTGACTTAGGCAAAGAATATATGAGTAACCACCAGAATAAATATAGCAACAAGAAAAATAAACAAATGGGACTTAATTAAACAAGTTTCTGCATAACCAAGGAAATTATCAACAGAGTAAACAGACAACCTACAGTGTAGAAGAAAATATTTGCAAACTATCCATACAACAAAAGGCTAATATCCAATGAGGACAATTAATGACACAGTGGGGGTGGGGGAAGGGGAGAGCAGAGAGAGAAAGAAGGAGGGAGGGATGGGGAAAGGAAGAGCAGAGAGAGGGAAGGAGGGAGGGGGCTGGGGTCTTGGTGTGTGCCACACCTTTTGGGGGCAATACACGATTGTCAGCGGAACTTTACCTAACAAACGGCAATCAGTGTAACCTGGTTTCTTGTACCCTCAATGAATCTCCAACAATTAAAAAAAAAGAAAAAGGCTAATATCCAGAATCTACAAAGTGCTCATACAAATCAAGAAAAAAAAGAAAAAAACATTAAAAAGTGGAAAAAAGACACGAACACTCTTCTCAAAAGACAAATGGACAAGGAAACAAATGAAAAATGTTCAACTTTAATAATTATCAGGGAAATGAAAATTAAAACTATCTTAACTTGGGCGGCGCCTGTGGCTCAGTTGGTAAGGCGCCGGCCCCATATGCCGAGGGTGGCGGGTTCAAACCCAGCCCCGGCCAAACTGCAACAAAAAAATAGCCGGGCGTTGTGGCGGGCGCCTGTAGTCCCAGCTACTCGGGAGGCTGAGGCAGGAGAATCGCCTAAGCCCTGGAGTTAGAGGTTGCTGTGAGCTGTGTGATGCCACGGCACTCTACCCAGGGCCATAAAGTGAGACTCTGTCTCTAAACAAAACAAAACAAAACAAAACTATCTTAACTTACTCTTGTAAGAATGATCATTATTAAAAAGTCACAAAACAGGCGGAAGACTCAGCAGCCTCCCCCACCCCCTTGAGCTTCCTGGCTTCCGGTAGCTCTTTCCCACAGACCGCCTCGCGCCTGCGCCTTCTGCGGCCGTTCCCACTGAGGAAAAGTAATCCTATCCAACGTCCGCTATCCAGAACCTCCACTCTTTCGACCCCTTTGCTGATGCAAGTAAGGGTGATGACCTGCTTCCTGGTGGCACTAAGGATTATATCCGTATAAGGATTACGAGAAACGGCAGGAAGACCCTTAGTACTGTTCAAGGGATCAGTGATGATTAAGGTAAAAAGAAATTAGTGAAAGTTTTTAAGAAATTTGCCGGCAGTGGTACTGTTAATTGAGCATCCAGAATGTGGAGAAGTAATTCAGGTACAGGGTGACCAGCGGAAGAACATATGCCAGTTATGTTGATCGTCTTATGCTAAGGACGATCGGTTCGTGGGTTTTAAGTGCTGAGGATTTCCTTGCAGTGAGTAGAATTTTCCCCCGTCCCTTGTCACAGGTTTAGAAACTTTGATCCAGGGACTATCTCCTGAAGGATATGAGCTTGAGCTGGATCTTTAAAAGATGTGCAGGAATTGATAGAGTGAAATGTGTGTGTGGAAACGGAAAAGGGTTCCAGAAGAAAGAGGCAACAAAAACACAAATAGGAAGGTGATTAGTAGCGTGAAGTGTGGGGAAAATAACAAATTCAGTAATATTAAAGGGTAGCCCATTACAAGGAGGCTTGGATGCCACTTTAAAGAGATTATACAGTAGCTTTGAGAGAAGTGGATACCACTAAAGAGATGTGGCTAACAAACTCCCAGATCTGAGGGACAAAGAACCCAAAACAGGGGTGGTAGTTGGGCGGTTACTGAGGAGCAAGGTTGTCCTGGATTAGGACTTTAGGAGTAGGGGTGAAGAAGAGGAGACAGTTTAAAAAACTATTTTACAAATTGTTGCTGGTGGGTGGTGCCTGTGGCTCAGTGAGTAGGGCGCTGGCTCCGTATACTGAGGGTGGCGGGTTCGAACCCGGCCCTGGCCAAACTGCAACAAAAAAAAAAAAAAAAAATAGCCGGGTGTTGTGGTGGGCGCCTGAGGTCCCAGCTTATTGGGAGGCTGAGGCAAGATAATTGCATAAGCCCAAGAGCTGGAGGTTGCTGTGAGTGGTATGACGCCACGGCACTCTACAGAGGGTGACAAAGTGAGACTCTGTCTCAAACAAAACAGAACAGCGGAGCCTGTGGCTCAGTGAGTAGGGCACTGGCACCATATACCGTGAATGGTGGATTCAAACCCAGCCTCGGCCCAACTGCAACAAAAAAATAGCCGGGCGTTGTGGCGGGTACCTGCAGTCCCAGCTACTCGGGAGGCTAAGGCAAGAGAATCGCCTAAGCCCAGGAGTTAGAGGTTGCTGTGAGCTGTGACGCGACAGCGCTCTACTGGGGGTGAAAATGAGACTCTGTCTCAAGACAAAACAAAACAAAACAAAAAAACCCCAAAATTGTTGCTGGTGACCCAATGATAGGTTATGAAATCAGCCGAATGGGTAAAATTGAATAGAATAAGATAGTATAGGGTACAGTAGAATATAATACGGGTTATCACAGTATTTCATGTACAGTGTGGGTTAAGTATTGGTTTGTAGAGCTGTTTTCATTCATATTTTACTTCATTTTAATTTCTAATTTTAACATCTATAGTCTTACACAAAATGAATTAATTAGTACTCGATCAGTGAGGCAGTATTGGTCTTGTTATTATAAATTTGGGAGTAAATTCATCCTCGTATAACGAAATTTAAATGTATAAATCATTTTTAAAAATTAATTTTTAAACTTTTAAAAAAATTTATTTGATAGCCAGTGCGGTGGCTCACTCCTGGAATCCTAGCACTCTGGGAGGCTGAGGCAGGTGGATTGCCTGAGCTCACGGATTCTAGATTAGCTTAAGCAAGAGCAAGACGCTGTCTCTAAAAATAGCTGGGCTTTGCGGCCTACGCCTGTAGTCCCAGCTACTCGGGAAAGCTGAGGTAAGAGCGTCGCTTGAGCCCTAGAATTTGAGATTCCTGTGAGTTATGACTGCGGGGCACTCTACCGAAGGCTACAAAGCAAGACTCTGTCTCAAAAAAATAAATAAAATAAAATTGATTTGATAGAGAATACTTTCGTAATGTACAAAATTTAAAAGCATCAAAAGGCATAACCCCTCCTGTGCATCACTGTCTTTCAGCCAGTTTCTTTCTCCATATTCTGCTAAGGTTTGTAGTTTCCTAGGTAGCCTTCCAAGGGTAGGATATGTATGTCTTTGATCTCTTGTCCTCTTAAAAAGAACAGCTATTAGAATACTGTAAACCCTTTTTCTGAATTGCTCTGACTTTATGATATATACTGACAATTATTTTCTATATTATACTTAAACAGCTTTCTCTCTCTCTTTTTTTTTATTTTACCCTTGCCTCCTGTTCTAAGGATGTATTATAACTTATTTAATGAATTCAGTTAATGAGCATTTAGTTTGTTTTCAATTTTTGCTATTCCTGAAAGATGACAGAATGTAACTTTCTGCATGTCCTTTCACTCACTGTAAATATAAGATAAGTTTATAGAAATAGAATGGCTGTGAAAAAATGGCATTTGTCATTTTGGTAGATGTGGCCTAATTGCTCTTCACAGAGCATCCTCATCAGTAGTATGACGATTTTGTTCCCCTACAACTTGGCTAATCAATGTGTCATAAATCTTTTCGATCTTTTAAGCAAGAAAAACAAATCTCATTGCCATTTTAATTTGCATTCTTCTTTTGAATGAGTATGGGTTTTTTTTTCATTTGCTTCAGAATAATTTTCATTTACTTTGCTATGCACTGTCTGCTACATTATTTCCCAATTTTCTGTGTTTAGTTGTTCGTCTCTATTACTGAGACAAATACAGTTTACTACTTGGAGTAAAAACATGGTTTTCTACAGTAAAGGGTTGAATGAATGTTTCCTATGAAAAATGTATTCTAGTCTTAAGGTTATAACCTAAAAATGTCAAAACTAACCTTTGAATTGCATAGGAAAGGTTATTTGCCCTTCTTAGCACACAATCCTGGATAGAAGCTCAACATGATGACAAATTATAGAATAAATATGGGTTTTTAAAATTTGGAATGGGTGTGCTTTCATTTTCTTATTTATCTAACAATATAAATGGCTAGAACAGGGTATGTCTCTTCAAAGCACCTGTGTCAACTGACTCTCCTTTCAAAATTCTTTTTTTTTTTAACTGAAAAAGGCCTGTTGCTTCTTGCTGCGTTGCTTTTTTTTTTTTTTTTTTTTTTTTTTTAGGCCATCTGAAATAACTATTTGGAAGCTTTCAATTTTATTCTCACAAATTTCTTACGAAAATCTAAACTACATCTTACCAATCTTCAGGAGCACCTACAGTGGTTTGCCGTTTGTCTGTTTTATTAGTGTACTGACATGTTCATCTACATCAAGAGAGTGAATTCTGGGCAGCTGGGGGGTTTCTAATTTCCTTAACTGCCCCATGATCACATTAATGTACACAGCTATGATTTAATAAAAAATAAATAAATAATTTCTTTAACTGTCTAGTGTACTGGTATTCTCTCATTGCTATTTGCTTTATTCTTTGCGATAAGAATGTCATTCTTGATATACAAGAAACAAAGCCAGTAGGAATTTAAAAGTTTCCCTTCTTAGTTTCCACTCAACCAATATTACGCTATGTTCTCTAGCTACACTATCCTGTCCTGGCTCATTCTTTTGCTCCAAATATACCTTATAAAGTCATTTTGTCACCCTCAATCTTTTTATACTTTCTTAAAATCATGCTTTTACTGCATACTAAAATTTTAACATTTTACTTAGCAGTCTTACCCTGCTCCACTCCATTAAAAACAAGTTAAGATAATGAGACTTTGCAGAAAGTTATGGGAGAACATTGAAGTCATATTATCATTATTTATTTTTGTTTTTTGTAGAGACAGAGGCTCACTTTATGGCCCTCGGTAGAGTGCCGTGGCCTCACACAGCTCACTGCAACCTCCAACTCTTGGGCTTAAGCGATTCTCTTGCCTCAGCCTCCCGAGTAGCTGGGACTACAGGCGCCCGCCACAACGCCCAGCTATTTTTTGGCTGCAGTTCAGCCGGGGCCGGGTTTGAACCCGCCACCTTTGTTATATGGGGCCGGCGCCTTACCGACTGAGCCACAGGCGCCGCCCATGGTATCATTATTTTTAATGTACTCTAAAGAAAGCTTTGGCCTACACACGGATGTCATCCCTTTCTGAGTGTGTGTGGAGGAAAAGATGGGAACACTTCAATAGTTTTCAAACAACTTCTGTTTAAGTGGATGAATGCACTACCTGGTTTACCAACTATGTTGCCCAAGGAATAGCTTTGATTGGCAGGCAGAATACAGGGTACAAACAATAGAAGTTAAAGAAGGGAGGTTTTAAATTTTCTCTTTTTTTCATTTTTATTTTTTGTAGAGACAGAGTCTCACTGTACCGCCCTCGGGTAGAGTGCCATGACGTCACACGGCTCACAGCAATCTCTAACTCTTGGGCTTACGCGATTCTCTTGCCTCAGCCTCCCAAGCAGCTGGGACTACAGGCGCCCGCCGCAACGCCTGGCTATTTTTTTGTTGCGGTTTGGCGGGGGCTAGGTTTGAACCCGCCACCCTCGGCATATGGGGCTGGCGCCTTACTCACTGAGCCACAGGCGCCGCCCTCTTTTATTTTTTTTAATTCACAAAATGATGATCTTTTTATTTTATGTTTATGTACCAGTTTTTTTAATTTTTTTATTAATATTAAACCATAGCTGTGTACATTAATACGATCATGGGGCACCATACACTAGTTTTATAAACAGTTTGACACATTTTCATCACACTGGTTAACATAGCCTTCCTGACATTTTCTTAGTTATTGTGTTAAGACAATTATATTCTACATTTACTAAGTTTCACATGTACCCTTATAAGATGCACCACAGGTGTAATCCCACCAATCACCCTCCCTCTACCCATACTCCCCACTCCCTCAGCTTCCTCTCCCCCTTCCCTGTATTCTTAGGTTATAACTGGGTTATAGCTTTCATATGAAAGCCATAAATTAGTTTCATATTAGGGCTGAGTACATTGGATACCTTTTCTTCCATTCTTGAGATACTTTACTAAGAAGAATATGTTCCAGCTCCATCCATGTAAACTTGAAAGAGGTAAGGTCTCCATCTTTCTTTAAGGCTGCATAATATTCCATAGTGTACATATACCACAATTTATTGATCCATTCGTGGATCGATGGGCACTTGGGCTTTTTCCATGATTTAGCAATTGTGAATTGGGCTGCAATAAACATTCTGGTGCAAATATCTTTGTTATAATGTGATTTTTGGTCTTCTGGGTATATACCTAGTAGAGGAGTTATAGGATTGAATGGCAGATCTATTTTTAGATTCTAAGTGTTCTCCAAACATTTTTCCAAAAGGAATGTATTAATTACCACCCTTGGTGGCAGTGGGTGTTGGTAGAAAATAACAGGCTGCGGGTGGCACCTGTGGCTCAAGGAGTGGGCCGCTAGCCCCATATACTGGAGGTGGTGGGTTCAAACCCAGCCTCAGCTAAAAACTGCAAAAAAAAAAAAAGAAAAAAAGAAAGAAAAAAACAGGTTGGGATTTCATGTACATTCAGAAATGCTGTGCACTTGCAATTTGCAATATTCAAGCAGTGTGATTTTTCTAATCATAATTTTTTTTAATGATTCAGCCAACTTTCTCAATTGTCTGTCTCATAAAGCTGTATCCGTGGAGCTGTCCATTCATAAAGCTGCAACACTGAAAGATAAATATTATATCCATGAGTATGGAAATGAATTAAAATTCTAAGGTTATATATTCATTTCTAGTTCTACTATATGCGAGAGCCATGCTTCTCAAACTTTAAGGTGACACTGATGCCACTGCTGTGCAGAATCACATTTTCAGAAACACCATCATGGATTTTTTTTTTTTTTTTTGAGACAGAGCCTCAAGCTGTCACCCTGGGTACAGGGCCAGGGCATCACAGCTCACAGCAACCTCCAACTCCTGGGCTCAAGCCAGTCTCCTGCCTCCGCCTCCCATATAGCTAGGACTACAGGTGCCCGCCACAACACCCGGCTATTTTTTCGGTTGGAGCCGTCATTGTTGTTTCACGGGCCCAGGCTGGATTTGAACTTGCCAGCTCAGGTGTATGTGGCTGGCGCCTTAGCTGCTTGAGCCTGTCATGGATTTTTAAGTAGGCAAATAGTTGTCAATATAATAAATACATAAGAAGATTTGGTATATTGGTATGGGTATGTTGTCTTAGCATCAAATATTGATTTTCACAAAGATAGCTTCTTTATTTATTCCTCGATAAACAATCCTTCTGTGTTTGGATATTGAGAGGGAAAAGCTCATTCTGAAACAAAGAGTTCACCAATCTCTTTGTATAAGTTGGCATCTCTTAGATATGACCCGTCTTTCAGATTCCCTTCCTCTCTTCCTGCTTCTCTCCAAGATGGCACCTGAGTTGACAGGTGAGGGAAAATTACATGACATACATGACCCAAGATCCCAGTGCAGGTCCTTGTACTTTCTGATGACCTTCTGCTCTCTGTAATAGTGTCTCTTGTTTGCCTGGTGAGTGTCTGTCCTTCTGACCTCATGGCTGTGAACTTCTATTTTCTTCAGGAAATGCTGCGCTCTGCTTACTAATCTACATCAGTTAGTAAAGGAATCTTTAAATCTGTGAGTTACCACTAGAGAACACTTATAATTCTAAATACATAATTATGATACCTCTAAAAGCAAGCATGACTATTGTTATGGGTAAGGATGTCTGCCAAGAAGTTACAGCAGCATAAAGTCAATCATTACATTTTTATGTTATGGGAGAAGGGGTGGACCTGGTATTTATAGGTAGAACACTCTATCTGGTGCTGTGGGGAAAAACAAAAGCCAAAGAAACTGTGGCCATAATCTTTGTGACCTTATTTTCCAACGGGAAAGAAAAGACAAATAAATAGAAATCATTTAATGCTAAAAAGAGCACTTTATTACATATATAGAACCATTAATATTCTACTGTTCAGTCGCCATCCCAATAATTTACACTGTCAGGGTTCAGGTAGCTGTTTGCATCCTTAATTCTTGCCATGCTCTTAGCTGAAAAGCAATCAGCCCCCCCAAAGCAAGGGAAGTGTGAAACAAAGTTTATTGAGGAAGACAATGTAGGTTTACAGAGCAAGACCAATATATAAGCTTACAAAGCAAGATATGTTCGCCATAGACAGTGACAGCCCTTATCCCTGCAAAAAGGCTTTGGTCAAGGCCGGGAGTTTTGTTTTATACTATCTTAATTGGGCCCACCTTCTGGTTCAGAGGTCACTTTGGAACCACGGAGTCTTACTACGTGTGCATGCAGACCTCCCATGAGCATCTCTATAAGGCCATGGGGGTTGAACCTCATGTAGATTTAAGCTAATGACATGATAATTAGCTTTAAGGTTTTTCTAAGTCACCTTTGCAGCTATGCAGCTTGGCCCATAGGCTAGACAGTCCTCTGCATCCTTTTGCAGTTGGCACACTAAGTTCTGATTGGTAGACTGGTGGGGAGGTTCCTCCTCCCCAGATGTGAGAAATTGCTCCAGACAGAACTAAGGTGAGCAGCAACCAAGATGGGACCTGGGCCCCCCATCACCTACCACCATCCTTTTCCTTTTTCCCTAGGAGAGCCTGATCCCTTCCTATCTACCTAACACTACCAATTTAAACTTAAAAATTATATGGTGATAAGTAAAAATTAATTTAAATATAAATATCTTTAATGAAACTATAATGCTCTGAAGATTTTTAAGGAATATTTAATGTATCAAAATTCAGAATAAAACTTAGACTTTATTAGTGAGAAAATATGTCATAAACTTGTGATTTTCTCCAATGATGATGTAACCAAATTGTGTACACTAAATTTGCTGCTTAGAAATACATAGTAGGCTCAGCACCTGTTTCTCAAGTGGCTAATGTGCCAGCCACATACACTTGAGCTGGCAGGTTCGAATCCAGCCCAGGCTTGCCAAACAACAATGACAGCTGCAACCAAAAAATAGCTGGGCGTTGTGGTGGGTGCCTGTAGTTCCAGCTACTTAGGAGGCAGAGGCAGGAGAAGCTTAAGCCCAGGAGTTGGAGAGTGCTGTGAGCTGTAATGCCACGGCACTCTACCCAGGGCGACAGCTTGAGGCTCTGTCTCAAAAACAAACAAAAAAAGAAATGCCATAGTAATATTTCTTCTTGAATATGCAATTCTGTATCCTGAGACCTTACTTACTATATTAATTTCTGTGGCATTGAAGAATATGTTGTGAATCTAATTAACAAATACAAATCTGTGCTACATAAATATCCCTATCCTCTGTAAGGCAAAATTATCCATTGTTACTTGTCTCTTTTGTCATCTGTACTTGACTTAGAAATAACATTTGAATTCCAAATACTTCCAAATTGCCACATATCTGCTGCTTGCTTATTCATATCTTTCTTTCCTTTATTTTTCTCAACTCTCCTTTGAGTTGTAATATCAGTGGGAATAGACTCATACATTTGCACATTAAGATATATAAAATATATATAGTGATATAGATAGCACGTATGATTTTCTATATCATATATTGTATATGGATACATATGTTATAGGAGATACCAAATACTTCAATATATATTATATATTTATATATTATTATATATTTATATATTATATATTATATATTTAAATATATGATATATTTATATATTATATATAATTATAAATAAATATTTATAATTTATAAATTATTATATAAAATATATAAAATTATTTCTAATTATATAATATTATATATTTATATATTATATATTTGTATATTTATATTATATATTATATATTTATATATATATATTTCTTTTTGTGACAAAGTCTCACTTTGTTACTAGGCTAGAGTGCTGTGGCATCAGCCTCGCTCACAGCAACCTCAAACTCCTGGGTTCAGGCAATTCCCCCTGCCTCAGCATCGTGAGTAGCTGGGGACTGCAGGTGCCCACCACAACTTCCAGCTTATTTTTTGTATTTTTAGCAAGATTGGGTCTCTCTCTTGCTCAGGCTGGTCTCGAACTCCTGAGCTCAAGAGATCCACTCTCCTCAACCTCCCAGAGTGCTAGAATTACACATGTAAGCCACAGCATCCAGCCTGATGTGTATGTGTGTGTGTGTGTGTGTGTGTGTGTGTTTGAGACAGAATCTCAAGCTGTCACCCTGGTTAGAGTGCTATGGTGTCATAGCTCATAGCAACCTCCAATACTTTGGCTCAAGCAGTCCTCTTGCCTTAGTTTTTCTATTTTTAGTAGAAAAAACAGTTGCTTTTGCTCAGGCTAGTCTCAAACTCGTGAGCTCAAGCAAGCCACTTGCCTTAGCCTCCCAGAGTGCTAGGATTACAGGCGTGAGCCACCACACCTGGCCAGAATTGGAGGTGCTGGGGGTTGAACCCAGGGCCTCGTGTGTGCTAAGCATGCACTGTCCCTGAGCTACACCCCCATGTCTGATACCTATTTTGAAAAAGAAACACCCTAGAGATAAATAAGAGTTTAATTTATTGTCCACTGTAAATGCACTTACTCTGGTCTATATTTTCAAAACAATACATGTAAAAATGTAGAGCTTGCATGTTTAAAATGTCTAAAGCTAGGGTCTCCAAATTCTGAACACTTCACTTCCTCCTCTGGACATAATGAATATTGAGCAATTACTGATCATAAGGAGGCACAAAAGATATAGTTAATAAAAGCAGCCATAATTATTTAGTAATCATAAATTTGGGCTACTTTAGTAAATTTTTAAGTTTAAGGTTAAATAGCTCAAAATGTGCTTATAAAAACAATTGACTGTGTAATGTGCTAGTTATTAAAATGAGACTGACGTTTTTGAAATTAATAATTCTGTTAAGCATTCGGAAAGCAAAACATGGAAGCACTCATAAGAATGTGTATGCTCCAACTAAAATTCTACTTATTGACCCATGAAATTACAATGCCATGTGTGTATACTTTTAGTTTTCAAGATTTTTAAGGGAATTTTTATAAATGACATGTAGAGAAAATGTGGATAGATAAGCATCTTTGTCTTTTAAATTATTTGAAATATGTGATAAACAAAATTAATAATTCATGGCAACCTTTATTAAAATATATCTTTTGGTATTAGCATAGTAATAAGTATTAGTGATTTACGTAATTAGGGAGATAACACAAATACAAAATTATGCACACTTACATGCATGCATAGGCACTCCTGTGTTTCACTCAAAACTAAACAGATATGATTAGGACATTATACTGTGTGTGCCAATCATAACTGAAGTCAGATTTATTGGAGACAGCATTGTTGTTCTGGTATCTTTAATGTCTTCAGTGAGTCAGTTATGAATAGAGGCATTGACTTTGCTTATGAATAGGTTAAGGTGAATGTTGGACACCATTAAAAATAAGAGCAAAGATTTGAGAGGGCTTTAGAATATGGATAAAACCTGGTAAAAATATTGTTGATTTTAATAGGAACAAATAATCAATATGATTACTATATTAAAAATAAATAATTACTTAGATTGTTTATAACTTTTCAGTAATACATATAATGCTGAAAGAACATTCCTTGTAAGTCTCTTACACCTGTGTGAGAATACCTAGAGTAGAATTGCTGACTCATTAAAGTATGCACAACTTTAATTTTATTATATGTTGCAAATTATTTTCCCACCAGCAGCAAGAAGTGGAAAAACTTTATTTAAAATAATATTTGCATATGCCTGATCGAACACATTTTCATGTTTGTTGGGCATTCATATTTTTCCTCCTGTGAGTTGATTCTTCATATACTTAACCCAGTTTTCCATTGAATTCTTTGCTTTCTTTTCCTGAGTTCTCTAACTAGTTCTCTTTATACTTTGGATTCTAATAGAGTTCTGTATTATATGTATCTGACATACAAGTTCACAATTCCTTATCTAAAATCTTATCAAATGACTTTTCCGAGAACAGTGAAAATACTCATTTCTCTAAAGACATAAAAATTGTAGGAGTTGGGCGCTGCCTGTGGCTCAAAGGGGTAGGGCGCTGGCCCCATATGCTGGAGGTGGCAGGTTCAAACCCAGCCCCAGCCAAAAACTACAAAAAAAAAAAATTGTTAGAGTTAAGAATATAAAAATTAAGTAAGATGGACTAGATAAAGACCTGGTATCCAGGATGAAAACTGACATTTTAAGTGAAACAAAGAAGGGGCTTTATTCCATCATATATTCTTTTTTTTTTTTTTTTTTTTTTGCAGTTTTTGGCCAGGGCTGGGTTTGAACCTGTCACCTCCAGCATATGGGGCCGGCGCCCTACCCCTTTGAGCCACAGGCACCACCCCATCATGTATTCTTTTCCTTGATTTTAGAAAGCCTTGTATTTGCTTTGTTTCCTGTACAGGATTAAGGAAGGCTATTCAGAAGAGAAAATGCAGAGGTTATGTTGTTGGTTTTTTTCTTTAAATACAAGTTTAATTCAATGACCCATCTGATTGAGTTTATCAGTTAGATGAAATTTTAGAAAGAATTATGTTAGATGATGACTGTAATTTTGTTACAAAACCTAAAAATAAAAAACAAAACATTTTAATTTTATTTAAAATTTGTGTCAATTACAAAGTCAGAGAATTTAATTACTCTTTGTTTTTTTTTTTTTTTGTAGAGACAGAGTCTCACTGTACCGCCCTCGGGTAGAGTGCCGTGGTGTCACACGGCTCACAGCAACCTCTAACTCTTGGTCTTACGCGATTCTCTTGCCTCAGCCTCCCAAGCAGCTGGGACTACAGGCGCCCACCACAACACCCGGCTATTTTTTTGTTGCAGTTTGGCCGGGGCTGAGTTTGAACCTGCCACCCTCGGCATATGGGGCTGGCACCCTACTCACTGAGCCACAGGTGCCGCCCTGCTCTTTGTTTTTAATGAAAAAAATTTGAATTGGTATTTTATGTTTAAAAAGAAACTTCTAGTGTTCAATAACTTTTACATTTTTAAGTAAATATTCTCTGTCAAGACCTAAAAACTGCACCCAGTTGCCATATGAATATAACTTAGAAATATGCTTTATTGGTTTAAAATAACGCAAATACTGGCGATGATTTAGAGGGACATCAGAAGTACTTTTCTGTCACATGTGCTTGTCTATTCTATAGAATCCACTGTGTTCCCTAATTTCTTTCAGATATTCAATCTAGTGTTATTAAGAACAGTTCAGACAGAAACTGAAACATGTAATTGTGGTTATAGTTCATCAGAACCATATTCAAATAAATTTTGTGGGTCATGGTATGCTTAGTAATGCATTTGAAAGAGTTTGTGAACAGAGGGCATTGCCCATATAGAAGAAAAAGGAAGGAAAGGTATTCATATGAAGTCAGATTAACTCATGTATACTGAAAATGTAGACCATGAATGGAAGGATATTCTTTCATTTGTCCATTCATATATCTAATAGTGCAGAGCTTCTCAACCAGGAGTGATTTTTTCTCTAGGGCTATTTGGCAATTATGGAAATATTTTTGTCTGTCACCCATGGGAGAGGTTAAAGTGCTCCTGGCTCCTGACATCTTGTGAACAGTGACTGAAAATGGTACAAAATATCCTACAGTACACAATCAACCCTCTACAAGAATTGCCCAGACCCAAATGGCAGCAGTCTGAAATTGAGAAACCCTGATTTAAAGTAACATCACATACTAATCAAAACTACTTTGTTCAGGTTCTGAGTCCTGCAATTAATCAGATAAAATCTAATTTTGTATTGGTCCATACTTAAACTTATAAAGTGTATAGTATGGTAATTATGTATGCAACATTTGTATCAGACATACTAAGGTTTAAATCTTAGGTTTGTTATATGGTAGCTTGTACCTTAGTCAAGTTTTCAGCCCTTCGTGAATCTAGTTTTTTAACCTGAGAAATGATAATGATGTCTGCTGAAAGGCTCTGTAGTAGAGAGAGAGATTAAGATTATTTATGTCAGATGCATAACAGAGTGTTTATTTTTAATACATTTTCAATAAATGGTAGCCTTTGCATATACTAAATCATTTGATCCTGACCTCCTAATGAACAGCCTGGTCACCTACCAGATTTTACTGTTTCTAAAACCCCACTGATTGGAATATGCATCATTTTTTTTTTTTATTGTTGGGGATTCATTAAGAGTACAATAAGCCAGGTTACACTGATTGCATTTGTTAGGTAAAGTCCCTCTTGCAATCATGTCTTGCCCCCAGAAGGTGTGGCACACACCAAGGCCCCACCCCTCTCCCTCCTTCCCTCTCTCTGCTTTTCCTTCCCCCACCCTCGACCTTAATTGTCATTAATTGTCCTCATATCAAAATTGAGTACATACGATTCATGCTTCTCCATTCTTGTGATGCTTTACTAAGAATAATGTCTTCCACGTCCATCCAGGTTAATACGAAGGATGTAAAGTCTCCATTTTTTTTAATGGCTGAATAGTATTCCATGGTATACATATACCACAGCTTGTTAATCCATTCCTGGGTTGGTGGGCATTTAGGCTGTTTCCACATTTTGGCGATTGTAAATTGAGCTGCAATAAACAGTCTAGTACAAGTGTCCTTATGATAAAAGGATTTTTTTCCTTCTGGGTAGATGCCCAGTAATGGGATTGCAGGATCAAATGGGAGGTCTAGCTTGAGTGCTTTGAGGTTTCTCCATACTTCCTTTCAGAAAGGTTGTACGAGTTTGCAGTCCCACCAGCAGTGTAAAAGTGTTCCCTTCTCTCCACATCCACGCCAGCATCTGCAGTTTTGAGATTTTGTGATGTGGGCCATTCTCACTGGGGTTAGATGGTATCTCAGGGTGGTTTTGGTGTGCATTTCTCTAATATATAGGGATGATGAACATTTTTTCATATGTTTGTTAGCCATTCATCTGTCTTCTTTAGAGAAGGTTCTATTCATGTCTCTTGCCCATTGATACATGGGATTGTTGACTTTTTTCATGTGGATTAATTTGAGTTCTCTATAGATCCTAGTTATCAAGCTTTTGTCTGATTGAAAATATGCAAATATCCTTTCCCATTGTGTAGGTTGTCTCTTTGCTTTGGTTGTTGTCTCCTTGGCTGTAAAGAAGCTTTTCAGTTGAATGAAGTCCCATTTGTTTATTTTTGTTGTTGTTGCAATTGCCATGGCAGTCTTCTTCATGAAGTCTTTCCCCAGGCCAATATCTTCCAGTGTTTTTCCTATGCTTTCTTGGAGGATTTTTATTGTTTCATGCCTTAAATTTAAGTCCTTTATCCATCTTGAATCAATTTTTGTGAGTGGGGAAAGGTGTGGGTCCAGTTTCAGTCTTTTACATGTGGATATCCAGTTCTCCCAACACCATTTATTGAATAGGGAGTCTTTCCCCCAAGGTATGTTCTTGTTTGGTTTATCGAAGATTAGGTGGTAGTAAGATGTTAGTTTCATTTCTTGGTTTTCTATTCTATTCCAAGTGTCTGTGTCTCTATTTTTGTGCCAGTACCATGCTGTCTTGAGCACTATGGCTTTGTAGTACAGACTAAAATCTGGTATGCTGATGCCCCCAGCTTTATTTTTATTACTAAGAACTGCCTTAGGTATACGGGTTTTTTTCTGGTTCCATACAAAATGCAGAATCATTTTCTCCATATCTTGAAAGTACGAGGTTGGTATTTTGATAGGAATGGCATTGAATAAGTAGATTGCTTTGGGAAGTATAGACATTTTAACAATGTTGATTCTGCCCATCCATGAGCATGGTGTGTTCTTCCATTTGTTAAAATCCTCTGCTATTTCCTTTCTGAGGATTTCATAATTTTCTTTATAGAGATCCTTCACTTCCTTCGTTAGGTATATTCCTAGGTATTTCATTTTCCTTGAAACTATGGTGAAGGGAGTTGTGTCCTTAATTAGCTTCTCATCTTCACTGTTATTGGTGTATAGAAAGGCTACTGACTTTTGGACATTGATTTTATATCCTGAAACATTACCGTATTTTTTGATGACTTCTAGGAGTCTTGTGGGACTCTTTGGGATTCTCTAAGTATAAGATCATGTCGTCAGCAAAGAGGGAGAGTTTGACCTCCTCTGCTCCCATTTGGATTCCCTTTATTTCCTTGTCTTGCCTAATTGTATTGGCTAGAACTTCCAGCACTATGTTGAATAGTAAAGGTGACAGAGGACAAACTTGTCTGGTTCCAGATTTAAGAGGAAAAGCTTTCAGTTTTACTCCATTCAGTAAAATATTAGCTGTGGGTTTGTCATAGATAGCTTCAATCAGTTTTAGAAATGTGCCACCTATGCCTATACTCTTCAGTGTTCTAATTAGAAAAGGATGCTGGATTTTATCAAATGCTTTTTCTGCATCTATAGAGAGGATCATATGATCTTTATTTTTGCCTCTGTTAATATGGTGGATAACGTTTATGGACTTGCGTATGTTAAACCAACCTTGCATCCCTCGGATGAAACCTGCTTGATCATGATATATGTTTTTTTGATGATAAGCTGTAATCTATTGGCTAGGATTTTGTTGAGAATTTTGGCATCTATATTCATGAGTGAGATTGGTCTGAAATACTCTTTTTTGTTTGGGTCTTTTCCTGGTTTTGGTATCAGGGTGATATTTGCTTTATAGAATGTGTTGGGGAAGATTCCTTCTTCCTCGATTTTTTGGAATAATTTCTGCAGTACAGGAATAAGCTTTTCCTTGAAGTTTTGATAGAATTCTGGTGTGATGCCATCTGGACCAGGTCATTTTTTGGTTGGAAGATTTTTTTATTGTTTTTTTAATCTCAGTGCTTGAAATTGGTCTGTTCAGGAGCTCTATTTCTTCCTGGCTAAGACTAGGGAGAGGGTGTGATTCCAAATATTGATCCATTTCCTTCACATTGTCAAATTTCTGGGCATAGAGTTTCTGATAGTATTCAGAGATGACCTCTTGTATCTCTGTGGGATCAGTTGTTATTTCCCCTTTATCATTTCTGATTGAGAATATGCATCATTTTTAACTAAGAAAAAAAGTTCTGCCAATTAGACTGTGACATGCCATCATAAAATGTGTCTGAATTTCAGAGCAGCTAACTTGTGGAAATAAAAATGTGGGTCTTAGAATTAATTATTGTAAAACCCATCAGAAATGTTTCTTAAGTGCAACTGAGCAAGGCTGACATTGACCAGATTCAGCCCCAAATTCACTTAGAAGGTTATAGGAACACAGTTTACCAGGAAGAGAGAAACAGGCATCTCTCTTCAGTAGGATTAAAACACACAGCAGTCTGTAAAGCATCCATGAACTATTCACTTTGCAGCACCTGCCCACCTAGACGGCAGCTCAGGTGCAAAGGAAGGGGACTTCATAGAGGTGTGGGTCAGCTCTGGCCTGGAAGTCTCACACACTACAGGTAGAGTTTCCAAGGTCCATAAAAGATACATGTTCTGTTGCAAGAGGTATTTCGCTTGGGGAATCGCCAAAGCTCTGATTTACCATTAAGTATTTATAGTTCATTTAAAGGGTACCTGACAAAGAAGTCCTTTTATCAAAAAGACACCTGCACTCAAATGTTTATTGCAACTCAGTTCACAAGGCAAATACATTGAATCCATCAAAGTGCCTGTCAATTTATGAGTGAATTAACAAAATGTGGCATATGAATGTCATTGAATACTATTTAGCCACGAAGAAGGATGACTTTTACAAAATTTCGATGGAACTGCAGATCATTATCCTAAGTGAAGTATCTATAGAAAGGAAAAACAAATGCCACATGTACTCATTATTAAATCATTACTAACTGATGAGCACACATGTGCACAGAAGGAAGAAAAACTCAATGGAAATCAAGCAGGGGGAGGAAGGAAGAGGGACAGGATAAAACCTATCTAATGCATACGACGAACACTAACTGACTGATGGCCACATCTATAACCATGTCTCCAGCATTGTAAAAGTGATCCATGTAACCAAAAATATTTGTAGCCCTATAATACTTTAAAATAAAAAAATTAAGTTAAATTAAAAATAAAATAAATTACAAAGCAAGGTGTAATTTACTAGACAAGGTCATTGTATCAGAGGCAATGTTGCCTGCTAATACATGTGACTGTCCCAGTTTATCAGTTTTCCAGAGAGAATATAGCTAGAAAGTTGATTGAAGGTCAAATTCTTATGCAGAGAGGCAAAGAGTTTTGTCAACCCTTTACTTATTATATTATCTGTCATTTGTATTTATTTTTTCATTTTTTTGATAATTAAAGATAATAAAACACAGAGGAGTTAAGTGACTTTCCCCGACTGGTGGATGAATAGGCCTAAAATCCAGATGTTCTTATATCTGATCTGATCATTTCCAGCAGCACAGTATTACCCTAAACCAGGAGGGCCAAATTCAACCCTCCATCTGTTTTTGTAAATAAATTGTTGCTGAAACTCAACCATGCTCACTTTTTTTTTTTACATATTGTCTCTGTCCGCTTTCATGCTACATTGGCAGGATCCAGTTATGACAGGAGACATATAACCCACATAGCCTAAAATAGTTACTGTCTGGCCCTTTATTGAAAATGTTTGCTAACCTCTACTTTAAAGTATGATTATAAATTATTTAACTCCATGAACCTATATGTGTATAAGAAGTTGAAAAGAAAAACAGTTCATTTCTAATGTTTGATAATTTAATACAGGTACCCACATACTTTTTAAAATTTAATTTTTAATTGTCAAATAATAATTATACATATTGGGGAGTATTCTGTAATGTTTTGATATATGTTTGCATGATGGAATAGTTATGTGCACTTGAAGGCTTTCAGTGCCACAAAGTCTAACCTAACCATTTCTGTACATCAGCAACTGGTTAACTTTTTCTTTAAAGGGCCAGACACCAAATATTTTAGGCTATTATTGAGGTTTTGTGAGTCATATGGTCTCTGTTGAGCATAGTAAGTTCATGCCAGGATTTTAACCTAGATAACCAGGCTTGTGAGCCCACACCTTTCACCAATAAGGACTTAGGAAGGTAGAGAGACCTATGGAGCATCAGTTAAAGTGAATGATTTTTGTTGTTGTTGTTGCAGTTTGGCCCAGGGCCAGGTTCGAACCCGCCACCCTCAGTATATGCGTCTGGTGCCCTACTCAATGAGCCACAGGCACTGTCCTAAGTGAATGATTTTTAAAGAGACATCCTTTATGGCTATTAAACCATATCAGAGATTTAAGCCTTATTTAAAAACTGTTTATATAAAGGTTTTCAAAATAAGAAATTCAGGTTTCCACAGACAAGTACTTACCTCTAACCAATGCAGATTTAAACTCCTTAAGAATCTGTTCATGACTACTGTCTATTCTCTCCATTCCTTGAATCTCATCTGAATAAAGCAGCTGGATTGATCTATTCTTTTAACTTTTTTATAATCTTTATTTCAAAATATTAAGAGGATAAAAGTGTTTGTATTTCATGGATGAATTGTATAATACTGAAGTCAGGGGTTTTAGTGTGCCCATCACCAGAATAGTAGACATTATTCCAGATAGGTAAGATTTATCCCTCACACTCCTCTACCCTCCCTCCTTCTTAGTTTCCAGAATCCTTATGATGGTATGGTTCCTACTGTCACTCAGAACAGCTGAAATCCTCATTAAGACGCCCCTCAAGACCTAGCATCCACCTCGCCTGTCTGGCTATCCTTCCTATTACTCTACCTTTGCTCACTACATTCCATTCTCTTGGCTTCCTTATCTCCCTCCATCCCTTCCTTCCTTCCTTCCCTCTCTCCCTCCCTCCCTCCCTTCCTTCCTTCCTTCCCTCCCTCCCTCCCTTCCTTCCTTCCTTCCTTTCTTTTTTTTTGTATTAAATCATAGCTGTGTACATGAATGAAATCATGGGGTACAATGTGCTAGTTTTATATACAATTTGAAATATTTTCATCACACTGGTTAACATAGCCTTCATGGCATTTTCTTAGTTATTGTGTTCAGACATTTATATTCTGCATTTAGTAAGTTTCACATGTACCCTTGTAAGATGCACCATAGGTGTGGTCCCACCAATTACCCTCCTTCTGCCCATCCTCCTCCACCTCCCCTCCCCTCCCTTGCCCCTTTCCCTATATTCTTGTGCTACAATTGGGTTATAGCTTTCATATGAAAGCTATAAATTAGTTTCATAGTAGGGCTGAGTACATTGGATACTTTTTCTTCCATTTTTGAGATACTTTGCTAAGAAGAATATGTTCCAGCTCCATCCATGTAAACATGAAAGAGGTAAAGTCTCCATCTTTCTTTAAGGCTGCATAATATTGCATGTGTATATATACCACAATTTATTAATCCATTTGTGGGTTAACGGGTACTTGGGCTTCTTCCATGACTTAGCAATTATTAATTGGGCTGCAATAAACATTCTGGTACAAATATTTTGTTATAATGTCATTTTTGGTCTTCTGGATATATACCTAGTAGAGGAATTATAGGATCAAATGGCAGGTCTATTTTTAGATCTGTAAGTGTTCTCCAAACATCTTTCCAGAAGGACTGTATTAGTTTGCATTCCTACCAGCAATGTAGAAGTGTTCTCTTTTCTCCACATCCACGCCAACATCTCTGGTTTTGGGATTTTGTAATGTGGGCTAATCTTACTGGAGTTAGATGATATCTCAAAGTAGTTTTGATTTTCATTTCTATGATGATTAAGGATGATGAGCATTTTTTCATGTGTCTGTAGGCCGTATGCCTGTCTTCTTCAGTCCTCTTTAGAGAAGTTTCTCGTCAAGTCCCTTGCCCACATGAGATGTGATCACTTGTTCTTTTCTTGCTAATACATTTGAGTTCTCTGTGGATTCTGGTAATTAAACCTTTGTCAGAGGCATAACCTGCAAATATCTTCTCCCATTCTGAGGGCTGTCTGCTTGCTTTACTTACTGTGTTCTTGACTGTGTAGAAACTTTTTTTATTATCATTTTTTTGCAGTTTTTGGCCAGGGCTGGGATTGAACCCACCACCTCCAGCATATGGGGCCAGTGCCCTACTCCTTTGAGCCACATGCGCCCCCCTGTGCAGAAGCTTTTTAGTTTAATCAGGTCCCAGTAGTGTATTTTTGATGCTGCTTCAATTGCCCAGGGGTGTCCTCCTCATAAAATATTCTCCCAGGCCAATTTCTTCGAGGGTTTTCCCTGCAATTTCTTCTAGTGCTTTTATAGTTTTATGCCTTAAGTTTAAATCTTTAATACAGTGAGAGTCTATCTTAGTTAAAGGTTAAAGGTATGGGTTGAGTTTCAGTCTTCTATAGGTCGCCAGCCAGTTAACCCAGCACCATTTGTTAAATAGGGAATCTGTTCCCCACTGCATGTTTTTAATTGACTTGTCAAAGATCAAATAACGGTAAGTAGCTGGATTCACATCTTGGTTCTCTATTCTGTTCCATACATCTACCTCTCTGTTTTTGTGCCAGTATCATGCTGTTTGGACCATTGTCGATTTATAGTATAGTCTGAGGTCTGGTAGCATTTTCCTCCTGCTTTGTTTTTAATTCTGAGTAATGTCTTGGCTATTTGAGTTTTTTTCTAATTCCACATAAAATGATGTATTATTTTTTCGAGATCCTTAAAGTATGACAATGGAGCTTTAATAGGGATTGCATTACAATTGTATATTGCTTTGGGTAGTATGGACATTTTGGCAATGTTGATTCGTCCCAGCCATGAGCATAGTATGTTTTTCCATTTGTTAACATCTTCAGCTATTTCTTTTCTTAGAGTTTCATTGTTCTCTTTATAGAGATCTTTCACATCCTTTGTCAGGTAAACTCCCAAATATTTCATCTTCTTTGGCACTACTGTGAACGGAATAGAGTCCTTGATTGTTTTTTCAGCTTGGCTATTGTTGGTATATATAAAGGCTACAGATTTATGAGTGTTGATTTTGTAACCTGAGACACTGCTGTATTTCCTGATCACTTCTAAGAGTTTTGTAGTAGAATACCTGGTATTTTCCAGATATACAATCATATCATCCACAAGGAGTGAAAGTTTGATCTCTTCTGACCCTACGTGGATAGCCTTGACCACCTTTTCTTTCCTAATTGTGATGGCTAAAACTTCCATTACAAAGTTTAAGAGCAATGGAGACAATGGGCAACCTTCCCTGGTTCCTGACCTGAGTGGAAATGATTTCAATTTAACTCCATTCAAGACGATATTGGCTGTGGGTTTGCTGTAGATGGCCTCTATCAATTTAAGAAATGTCCCTTCTATACCAATTTTATTAAGTGTTCTGATCATGAAGGGATGCTGGATATTATCAAAAGCTGTTTCTGCATCAATTGAGAGAATTATATGGTCTTTGTTTTTTAATTTGTTTATGTGCTGAATTATATTTATAGATTTACTTGTATTGAACCAGCCTTGAGACCCTGGGATAAAACCGACTTGGTCATGATGTATAATTTATTTGATGTGTTGCTGGATTCTGTTTGTTAGGATCTTGGTGAATATTTTTGCATCAATATTCTTTAGTGATATTGGTCTATAATTTTCTTTTCTTGTTGGCTCTTTTCTTGGTTTCAGGATCAGTGTGATGTTTGCTTCATAGAATGTGTTGGATAGTATTCTTTCTTTTTCTACATTTTGGAAAAGGTTGAGTAATATAGGTACTAGTTCCTCTTTAAAGTTTTGGTAAAATTCTGATGTGAAGCCATCTCTTCCTGGGCTTTTCTTTTTAGGGAGATTTTGTATAGTTGATGCTATTTCAGAACTTGGTATAGGCCTGTTCAACATTTCCGCTTCATTCTGGCTAAGTCTTGGGAGGTGGTGTGCCTCCAAGTATTGGTCAATTTCCTTTAGATTTTCATATTTATGAGAATAAAGTTTCTTGTAATATTCATTAAGGATTTTCTGAATTTCTGAGGAATCTGAGGAACAGATTTTACTCTTTTATTTCCTGGTTAGGTTAGCCAAAGGTTTATCTATTTTATTGACCTTTTCAAAAAACTAACTTTTTGAGGGCGGTGCTTGTGGCTCAAAGGAGTAGGGTGCTGGCCCCATATGCTGGAGGTGGGGGTTCAAACCCAGCCCTGACCAAAAACTGCAAAAAAAAAAAAAATAGAACTTTTTAATTTATTGATCTCTTGTATAATTCTTTTGCTTTCATTTCATTTAATTCTGCTCTAATTTTGGTTATTTCTTTTCTTCTGCTGGGTTTTGTATTGGAGTGTTCTTCCTTTTCCAATTGCTTGAGATGTCCCATTAAGTTGTTAACTTCCTCTCTTTCCATTCTCCTGAGGAAGGCTTGCAGTGCTATAAATTTCCCTCTTAGGACTGCCTTTGTGGTATTCCAGAGGTTCTGATAATTTGTGTCTTCATTATTGTTTTGTTCCAAAAATTTGGTAATTTCCCTCTTAATCTCATCTATGACCCAGATATACTTCAGCATAAGGTTATTTAGCTTCCATGTTTTTGTATGAGTATGCATATTCCTTTTTTTACTGAGTTCCACTTTTATTTCATGATGGTCCGAGAAGATGCTAGGAATAATTTCTATTCTTTTAAATTTGCTGAGGTCAGATTTGTGACCTAAGATGTGATCTATTTTGGAATATGTTCCATGGGCTTATGAGAAGAATGTGTATTCAGTTTTGTTAGGATGAAATGTTCTGTACATGCCTGTTAAATCCAAATGTTGAATGCTTGAGTTTAAATCTAAAATTTCTTTGCTCAGCTTCTTATTGGAGGATCTATCCAACACTGCCAAAGGAGTGTTGAAATCTCCGACTACTATGGACCTGGAGGAAATCAAGTTGCTCATGTCTGTTAGAGTTTCTCTTATAAATTGAGGTGCATTTTGGTTGGGTGCATAAATATTAATAATTGAAATCTCATCATATTGAGTATTGCCCTTAACGAATATGAAGTGACCATTCTTATCCTTCCTTACTTTTGTTGGTTTAAAGCGTATTGTATCTGCAAATAAAATTGCAACACCTTCTTTTTTTCTGTTTTCCATTTGCCTGGAATATAGATGACCATCCCTTTACCCTGAGTCTATATTTATCTTTTAAGGTAAGATGAAATTCTTGTATGCAGCAGATATCTGGCCTGAATTTTTAGATCCAGTCAGCCAGCCTGTGCCTCTTTGGAGGACAATTTAAGCCATTCACATTAATTGAGAATATTGATAGGCCTAGTAGAATTTTGGGTATTGAGTTTTTTGAAAGATCGGTGGACACTTTGTTCCTTTTGTCACTGTGGAAGTTGGGAATTTGATCAAAAGTTTCTGAGTGAGTTTACTTTTGTGATGGAGGATTGCGCTGGTCATTATGGAGGGTAGGTCTGAGAATATCCTGGAGAGCTGGTTTAGTTATGGCAAATTTCTTCAACATGTGAATGTCATTAAAGTGTTTAATTTTTCCATCATAAATGAAACTCAGTTTAGCTGGATACAGGATCCTGGGTTGAAAGTTATTTTGTTTTAGGAGATTAAAAGTCAATGACCACCCTCTTCTAGCTTGAAAGGTTTCAGCAAAGAGATCTGCAGTTATTGTAATATTCTTCCCCTTGTAGGTTATGGTTTTCTTATGTCTGGCTGCATTCAGAATTTTCTCCTTCATATTAACTTTAGTGAAGTTAATTATGATGTCCCTGGGGAATGTCTTATTCAGGTTGAGTCGTGCTGGGGTTCTGAAACTGTCTGCTATCTGAATTTCAGAATCTCTTCGAGTGTGTGGAAAGTTCTCTTTCATAATCTCTTGAAGAAGAGCCTCTGTGCCTTGCAAAGCTACTTCTTCATCACCTTCAGGGATCCCTATAAGGCGAATATTAGTTTTCTTCGAATTATCCCAGAGCTCTCTGAGAGAATGATCTGTTTTTGCTTTCCACTTCTTTTCCTCTTTGAGCATTTGGGAGCATTCAAAAGCTTTGTCTTTGATGTCAGAAATCCTTTCTTCTGCCTGCTCCATTCTGTTACTGAGGGATTCTACTGTATTTCTCATATCTTGGAAGGCTGCTACTTCTTTTTTCAATGTATCTAAATCTTTGGTGATTTTGTCTTTGAATTCATTGAATTCGTGAGACATCTTTTGAATTGTTCCTAGAATTTATAACTCTGACTTTATTTCCATTCTGTTGATCTTATTTGCCATCCAAATTCTAAATTCTATTTCTGACATCTCAGCCGTCTGTTTGTGAAAGGGATCCTCTAGTTCAGCTGGTTTGTTATTCCTTGGGGGAGTTGATCTGTTCTGATTATTCATGTTGCCAGAGTTTTTCCACTGATTCCGCCCCGTGATTGTTTTTTATTGTTTAGCTAGATGAGCAGGTAAGGTGAAATTGGATTGGAGACTTCTGGGGTTGTGGTTGACCAGGCCTTCACCAAAGAATTTGGACTGGTGGCTGCAACTTTTCCTCTACAATTTTTCAAAGGACCTGTACAGTACTATAGTCTGTGACTCTGGAGGTCTGTTTGGTGTGGTGGAGCTAGGTGGCTTTGTCTTGTATTCAGCTGATCTCTGTCCAATCCTAGTGAATCAGTGACTCTGGGTTGTAGTCTCAGCTTTGGACAAGTACAAGCAAATAGGATATCCAGTCCCCCACAGGTAATATCTGGAAGTGGAAAAATCAAACCTTCCCACTACAACAAAACCAGGGTACCACCTTGGGGAGTCCTTAGGTGTTTTGTCCAGTTCAAGAGTTCCAAACCAGTTGTCCCAAACAGCACTGACTCTCTAGCTGAAGAGTTCAAAAGATCTCCAGCAACTAGATATTAGGAGTCTATTGGTAGTTCAAGTGTGGTTTGAGCACCTCTGGTGCTCCAAGGAGTCAGAAAGGCCCATCCAGTAGAAGGTTTGGCGCAAGGGGGTTGATGCCTGTTTTGCCACCTCGCTCACCCTTCACTACTGGACTCTGGTAACCCCAGTCTCTGGTAGCCCCACCAGCAGTCTCTGTTAACCCAGTCTCTGTGGCCCAGTTCTGTCCAGTAAGCACATGTGCCAGGGCTATGTGCCTGCCAAAGTCAAAGTAAAGTCAATGCCTCCTCCTCGTGGTTACCACCCTCTGCCACCATCCAGCAGGGGAAGCTGAAGCCTGCCTGCCTCAGGCACTGGAGAAAGTTCCACCTGAGCTCAGTCTAAACTTGAGGATATCCAAACAGCAAAAGAATTTCTCCCTCAGCCACCGCACTTTTGTTGCCGCTGTTCTGCAGCTCTGGTATCCCTATAGGGGTAAGTATGGTTCCCTCTGGCAAACCACAGAGTTGGGGAGATGACTCTCTAAAATTAGACCCCAGCAGCATCGCTCTATTAATGCTGATGTTGGATGGGAGGTGTCTCCACTTGGGTTCGTGCACCTCAGCAGTTCCTGAGTCTCCACCCATAGTGCAGAGACCCAAGCCTCTGCCTGCTGCTGAGATACACTTTCTCAGGGCCCGGTCAGTCACCTTTCCTTCTATGTCTTTCTGTACTGTTATTGGATTCACAGATACACCACAGCTGCACTGCCTCTGTCTATGCAATGCCCATCCGTAGCCCCAAAATGCAGACATTCTGGTCTCTGCAGAGGTTGGACTTCTAGACCGCCAGGCCAGGGGGGAAGGGTAGACTGGAAGTTCAAGGTGGCAAGGAAAATATTTGTTCAAACTTCCTGCCAGACAAGGGAATTCCTGGGCTCGCAGCAGGGGCTCTCTAGAGAAGGAGTCCCAGCTTCTAGCAATTCTCTCTGGTGGGGTGAGGGAGGAGAACCTTAGTTCATCACTCACTAGTAGAGATCCCACAGGAAGCAAGCAGCTCTCTTAGGAGAGAGGACGGACACATGTCCTCTTTGGGATGATATCTGTACCTGAAATTTGTTTCCTTGAAGTTGTAGCTTGCCTCCGCAGGAAAGATGTGCAGTTATCTATCTCTTCTCTCAGCTTGGCTCCCCTCCTTTGGCTTTGTTGGGTTCTTTCTGGCCATTATCTCTCCCTCTGGACTGGAACTTCTGAAGAAAGCTGGCTCCAGTCTGACATCGTACCCCTTTCCCCCTTGTTCTTGTTGAATGTGAAAATTGGAGTTAGGGAAAGTAGCTAATCTGAGCATTTAGCAAAACACAAAACACGTTGAAACCAAATGACCAAATAAACAGACAAAAAAAGCTACCAGGCACACAAGCACACAGATGCACAATCAGAAACAAGTAAACATACAAAGAACAACAACAAAAATGATGATAATCATAGAATAATTAAAAAAGAAACTCTAAAAGTCCGATGTAAGCACTCTCAGCAACCATAAGGGAAGAAGAGGAAGAGGAAAAAAATAGTATTAACAAAAAAAATTAACAATAATTCCTACAAGAAAAGGATGAAAAAAGAAACAGAAATAAAAGGCACCAACCACAAAAATATTTTATATATATATATATATATATATATATACACACACGACTATACATATGACATAGGGGTCAACTTCAGTAGGAATATATTTGTGTTGCAATATACTTTCTGGACACCAGCTGGCGCTGTAAGTGGTTCCCAGGCTTATGCCTGATCATGGTTTACACTGTTATCACTGTTATCACCATACCTGGTCCATAGTCGCCATTTCTGGAATTTCAAAATATGTCTGTTTCCTGACTGGCCACCTAGCCTTGGCTGTCTTGTTCCAGACCATACCCCTATCTGACCTCCAAATTTGGCGCAGGAGTCCATGCTTCACCACTTTTTCCACTCAGCTCCTAGTTTCCCCATGAACTGGGAATTGTAATCTTCTGTGGGGGAGAAGTGGGTTGCCACTGGCACCCAGCGATTCAGCAGTGGAACCGAGACTTTTCCGTCAGTCTCTGCAGCTCAGGGTTACACTTTTGAGTCCAGCAATCCACCAGTTCACTGCACACCCCGAACTGCCAGTCCACACCAATATTCCCTGTCAGGAATGATCTAGTCCATTCATTCACACCTGCTGTTCTGGGAAAAGGTGCCCGTGGCAGTCACCATTTCTGACATTTCAAAATGTGTCTGTTTCCTAGGCAGGATCCTTTCCCCTTAATTTTCTGTCAGGCTGCCTAGCCCCCTGCTGCTCCAAATGGTTGCCAAATTCCATTCTGGAGGCCACACTTCACCCAACTTTCCACAAAACACCTAGTTTCCCCATGGACTGGGAACTGCAGTCCTCCGTGGGGAAGGGGCTGGTTGCTGCCACCTCCGTCCACCAGGTACCGGGTGGCCGCTGGCACTGCTTCAATAGTGGCCCAGAAATTTCTCTAACAAACTCCACAGCTCCGGATTACACTTCAAGTCCAGCAATCCACCACTTCACTGCACACCTCCAGCTGCCTATCTATACCAACACTCCACGCAGGGGAAGATCTAGCCCCCTCACTCTCACCTGATGTTGTGGGAAGAGATGAGCTAAACATCCGTCCTGTCCGCCATCATGCTCCACCTCTCTGGCTTCCTTATTTTTCAGTTGAATATACCAGCTGCCCCAGGTCTTTTGTATATGATATCTCCTCCACATGGATCATTCTTCCCTTAGTTGTCTGCTGGATTCATTCCTTCACTTATGGGCGGCACCTGTGGCTCAAAGGAGTAGGGCGCCATATGCCATAAGAGTAGGTCCCCATATGCCGGAGGTGGTGGGTTCAAACCCAGCCCCCACCAAAAACTCATTCCTTCTCTTCCTTCAGATCTTCATTTAAATACCACCTTCTCAGTGAGCCTTTCTCTGGAGGCTCTTTCTAAATGTCTACATCCCATCTCCCTGTACCCCATACATATGTCTCCTATCCCCATCCCATGGGCTTCCATTTTCTCTTTAGCACTTTACACTCTCTGATACACCATAATTTATCTTTTACTGCCTATTTTTCCCATTAAAATATAAACTTACTGTGGATAGGAAAAAATTGTTTTATTCAATATTACATATCTAGTACCTAAAATAGTGTTAATACATAATAGGTATATGTAAATATTTATTGAATAAATCAGGTAATTTGTTCGGGGTGGTAATATTAATATTTCATTTTCCAAAAGAATTCTACTGCCCAAAGACTTTGAATCTCCTACCTGAAGAGGGGAGAGCTTCCAAGAGAGATTTCTGGATGTCATTCTCATTACTTAATGATCACACCCAGTCTCACTCTTTTGTTGACCTTGAACATTTCAAGTATGGGGCTTAGTAGATTATATCTTCTTGGTTTCACAACACTTGCCACTTAAAAAATCAATACTGCATTATGCTTCATATATGAGGACAGATTATTTTTGAAATCCATAAATCTCTAACTCAGAAAAAAATCCTCTCTTGGGTGGGCTGCCCTTGATTAGCTCAAAGGAAAAGAGAGAACTTGTCATTCTTTGTCAGTCAGCTTGGGACGTACTTGACAGCATGCAGTTACAGTGAAAGAGAGCCACGTTGTAGTGGTCTAGCAAACCTAATTGTAGATAAATAAAAGAACAGTCACCCAGCATGAGGAGAAAGTGAAAGAAACTCAACTGTACAATGTTGTGTTTTTCCATCCGTCAGCCTTCATTTGTCAGAGTCTGCCTGACAATTTAGGCTGGAGAAGTCAGACTCTAACAGAATATTGATTCCATTTCATTTTTCATTTCTTCCTACTCTTTTACCAAACAGTTTGTATGTGAAATGAGAGATAGGGCAGTCGATATATGTGACCAGGTTACATTTATTTTGTAGGTTTATTTTGTTTTTGTTTTTGTTTTTATCCCAGAAAGCCATATATTTTGTGTGTATATTTATTTTACTGTAATATTGTAATTGCCAGCTCTTGCTGCAGTAACAAAGGACCCTAAAATTCCAGTGACATATAACAACAAATATTTATTACTCACTCATGTTTCTGCAAATCAACTGTAGCTTTGCTTCACACTATGGATCAAATTAAAGTCTTCTCATTCTAGACTGTGGTTCTGCTCCAAATGTCTTCTCGTTCAAGGACTCAAGCTGAAAAGCAGCTCTCATATGGCATGTTATTCTCTCATGGTGAACGTTAGGAGAAAGGGGAGCTAGCAAATCTTGAGTTGCCTTTAAAGATCCAGCTCAGAGCTGCCATACAGTTACTTCTGCACAGAGACTAATGATCAAAGTAAAGCATGTGATGAAGCCCAAAATCAAAGAAGGAAGAAGTCTATTTACCCACGGGGCAATCGTATTAAGAGAAGGAATGAATAATTTTGAATAAATTAATTGTAGTATCTACCAATATCTTAGACTTTCATTGATTCCAAAACAAATTTGTTTTATATTTCAACATCTCTGAAGTTGAGATCTGTTATACAATAGATAGTATTTACAAACTTTAAATTTTTAACATTCTTGCCAGTATATATAACAATAATGGTCCTTCCAATCAATGATAGATTAGATAGAAAAACTATTGATTGTGGTGGTCAACAAAATAGTCCCATTGGCAGAAAATACTCTTTATAAATAAGAAAGTGCTAAGCGAATGGACACTTATGTTCATAAAACAAAAGCTGTCATTTTTATCGTAAATTTCTTTATTTTCAGTAGCAGAATGCATACATCATTCAGATCAGCTTATTTGAATAAAAAGCATGCATTAATAGTAAACCTTCTATCTATTCATGTATTTATATATATTCATTTTTAGAAGACCAGTTAGAATATAAAAGTACAATCCCCTTGTTTAAAACTCTTTTGTAGCTTCTCCTTCTCTTCTGAGGGTGGTATAAAAGATTTTTCTTTCCTGTGCCCCTTGTCTTCTATTCTTGCCCCATTTTTCTCGTTCTCCCACGTGGTATCTCCCTACTGCTTCTGGTGTTGCCTTTGAATATTCCAGATTCCTTCTTGGAATACTTTATCACTATCATCACTACTACCTTGTAAACCAGGTACACAAGCTGTTTTTTCTCCAAGCCATTGTTCAAGCCTTTCTTTCTTGACCCTCTTACTCATCAACCAAAGCACTGATCAGTTCCTTCTCTGAGCTTCATTGTTCATTGCACCTTGCTGGTTGTTATAATTTTAACGTGTGTTTTTGTGCCTGTATTTTTATGTTCCAAGTTCCTAGCTCACACGCTGAAACACAGTAAACATGTAATAAATGTGAAATGAAAAAATATATGAATTCTTGAACATATATGAAAAGGGTGTTGATATCCTCCTTATAGTGTTTGAGATATATATCCATAACATATATTCACATATTCTAAGGCTAGCAATAGGTAAGATGAAGAAAACTTAAATAAATTCAGTGAAAGAAAACAAGGCAATCCTTGCTATCCCTAAGAACATCAAATTTCTGGTTACACACACACGAAATCAACTTACTGTTGAATTAGAAATATAATAATAAACCACTTCTTAAAAAATGTAAGTATTAATTTGCATATGGCTTGCACCTTTCATGTTCAAAAGTGGTTTTTTCATCATTAACCTTTGTTTCACTGTTTGTCCGAATAGCAGCTGGCCAATATTAGCAATGCCATTTAATAAGAAATAACCAAAGCTAAAAATGGTTGGTATTCATCATTTTAGAAACCTATCAGGACTGGATCTAAAAATAGACCATGATATTTTCTTTGTGAGTATTAACAAAGACTTACTCCTTATTACCTAATCAATGCAAATTGTCAATAGTGAATTGTTAACACTCTAAATAAAATAAAACTATTGTTCATATCATAAGGATATTACCTCCTGGTGCACAATTTTGCATTGCAGGGGTCATTAAGAATAAGGCAGGGGAAGGAAACTTAAATGGAAATGTTCCATTATTAGAAGTGAGTATTTTTTGTGGAAGTCCCATGAAGCCTTTCTCTTTTGAATGTTCTTTGAAGCTGAACACTTTCTACTTACAAAACCTGGCCACTATAATTAGCTATGTTTTCATTTCAGTGGTGGCCTTCTTCACCTTATCTTAAATCATATAAAGATGTGAGGCCATTTGTGAGATAAAAGGTTTACTCGAACCATTCTCTGACCTGGATATCAGAGGTTTGGCAATCATAAACCCACTAAGAAACCCTTGGAGCATTTTCAAGGCTATGTAAGAATTTATTACTTTCTCTGTGGGAAGAGACAGGATTTTTTCTCATATGATATGCTGGAAGAATATAGGAGGATGTATTGGAATTAAAGAGGAGGAGAAAGATTTAACATAAGATCAAGAAACATGTCTGTCAGTTTTAGCAAGAAGTCATGATAAGCACCTGTTCACATCGTATACACAACAGAATGAGGAAGAAAGTGGGGATTTGGTGATAGTATCTGTGAAATTAGATGAACTCTTTTTTGTAAGAATGTTAAGTATTAGGAAAAATATATGAAAGGTATCATGTTTGGACATATAGTAAATGTTTAGCAATTCTTCTTTGTTACTGTTATTATAGCAATTAATCTTTTTTGAATTTTTTGAATTTTTATTAAATTTTCATTAAAGTCATAACTGTATACATATATGGGGTACAATGTCATGATGTGATATGCAATGTAGAATGCTTAAATCAAACTGATTAACATCACCAGCAATATCCTTATAGTAGCTATTTGCCATTTTCAGCATAGTTAAGAATTTTAGCAGCATTTATCACCTCTGTGTAGTCATGAGGCTTCTTTAAGGTTGTCTGTGGCTTTTAGCTTTTCTAAGTCAGGTTTTATCTGAGTTGAGTTTTTTTTCCACTTTTAATTTTTATTTTTATCTTTTACATATACATGTGTTAATTAGGTGTCCATTTTTTTTTGCCTTCACAAAATTAAGAAGACTTAAGATTTAATAACAATAACAATGTTTAAGATAAGGATTAGAAATAAAAATCTTTGGGCAGAGCCTGTGGCTCAGTGAGTAGGGCACTGGCCCCATATACGGAGGGTGGTTGGTTCGAACCCGGCCCTGGCCAAACTGCAACAAAAAATAGCTGGGCGTTGTGGCAGATGCCTGTAGTCCCAGCTACTGGGAGTCTCAGGCAAGACAATCACCTGAACCCAGGAGCTGGAGGTTGCTGTGAGCTGTGATGGCACAGCATTCTACGGAGGGTGATGGAGTGAGAAAGAAAGAAAAATCTTGTAAAGAATGAATGAACATAAGTACATTCAGAAAAGGAATCAGACAATTGCCACATCAAAATATTAAGCAATAATAATAATAATAATGCAAAGAAAGTAACATTCACATTGTCAAATAAGAGTATGTCTATTATAGAATGCTTTGACTCTGAGATTCAGTATGGAGTCATCAGTTAACTTCTTATTATTTTTTTTTAAGTATCAAAAAATAGACAACTAATATTTATAAATAAAAATAAAAGATAATTTCAAAAAAAACAGATCATGCTAAATCTTATAGACAATAGAAAAAGAAGAAATACATCAAAATCATTCTACTTGATCTGGGTACACCTGATATTAAAGTTGGAGAAAATATATTATTATAAAGGAGAAATTACAAACATATGCCACTTATAAATGACGATACAATATCCTAAACAACATATCAAGATGTTGAGTTAAAAATTAATGTTTAAGCAATATACTTTGGTCAAAATTGAAACCATTTTATGTGAAAATTAGTCACTGAGTTGAGTTTTATTTGCATGGAGGGCTACCAAAAATTTTGAATTTATTTCACCTATCATTCAATTTTTAGGATTATTATCAGCTTCTTAAAGTGTATTTTCCTCACATTCATTTAAGAAAAATATACTAAAGGATATTTTAAGTGAAATTAATTAGATTTACTATAGTTGACCCTTCAAGCAATAATAACTTACCCTGAATAACCTATCTTTGAACTAATAAATTCAAACTGCAAATAAATGTAGTGAGGTAAATTGTGGAAATTCATCTTCAAAATGGTCTTTCTAAAGTGATTTATTAAAGGTGCATATAATTAGAAATCCAGTTCTCCAGAAATGTGCCAAAGAGAAGTAACCACAAAGAATTCAGAGCTGAACATGAATTCTTTTCACCTATTGCTCTATTTCTATAGGACCAACAGTAAATCTCATCTAGGTACTTAAAATCTTCATTATGTCATTAGAGGATGAAGAGATGACAATAAAGATGACACACTAATAGAAAACATTTCTATGGAGAGAAATGAGGTGACTTTGTAATGTTCTTTCACCAGGTGACTAAATCTAGACTATAGATTCTAGAGCTAATCTGGTGAACTGAAGAGGGAATATTTTACCTCCTGCAGGCGCAACATACTGACATTTCATTTGGCGTGCCACCTGTACCCTAATCTACCATCTATCAAGCATCTGCTTAGGACTTGGAGGACTCAGTGATGCTTGGGCTACCTTAATGTCAGCCTTGCTGTCATATCTGTTCATTTGTCAATGAGGATTTTATTTATTTATTTTTTTACCTTTTTTTTTTTTTTTTTTGCAGTTTTTGGCCAGGGCTGGGTTTGAACCCACCACCTCTGGCATATGGGGCCGGCGCCCTACTCCTTTGAGCCACAGGCGCTGCCCAACGAGGATTTTATTAATTCTAATTTGTGTATGCATTTCTTATGGAAATTCTTTGTAATATTGAATGCAATCTCTTCACCCTGTCTATTTTCTGGTGCCTTCTGAATAGTGGCATCTGTTCTTTGCAATCTTTAGAACTCTCTGCGATAGAAGAATATAAGTCAGGGAGATAAAGATGTTGATCACTTGGCTGCACACCCGAAACATTAATGAAATTATTGACTATTTGTATTCATTTTATGAAGGTACAGGATTCACACTGGATTGCAGTCATAAGTCATTTTAAAGGAAAAAATTCCCAGTCCTCCTAAAATATACTTTACATTTGAACTTATCACAATTTTGTACGACTGTTTTTCTCTCTCTCTCTTTTTTTTTTTTTTTTTGAGACAGAGTCTCACCTTATCGCCGTTGGTAGAGTGACGTGGCGTCGCAGCTAACAACAACCTCCAACTCCTGGGTTCAGGCAATTCTCTTGCCTCAGCCTCCCGAGTAGCTGGGACCACAGGTGCCCGCCACAACACCTGGCCATTTTTTTGTTGCAGTTTGGCTGGGGCTGGGGCTGAACCCACCACCCAACTCACGGAACCACAAGCGCCGCCCCGTGTTAATTTTTATCCTAGAGAATGAATCAATACTCCTATAAGTTTCATTCATAATTATTATCACTAAAGATTGTGTGTGTATGTCTCTTAATTTTCCAGAGAAAAACATTGCCATTCATTTGTTTCACTTAAGGCAAAAGCTAAACTAATTGGTCTTGTTATAGTTGCTACCAGTGTTAAGATTTATCTAGTCAGCTTATTATTGCCTAAAACCTATCTGGTTGCTGAATTTTGTTTTTTTTTATGTTGAAATATGGTTATTGATTTTTTTACATATACATGTGTTTATTTGGTTTCCGCTTCTTGCCTTCACAAAATCAAAAAGGTTTAAAATTCAATAACTAGCAATGTTTAAGATAAGAACTAGAAACAAAAAACCTCGTAAAGAATGAAGATAAATATATTCAGAAAAGAAATCAGATGACTGCTGCAACGAAACATTGAGCAATAATAATAATAATGCAAAAAAAGTAACATTCACATTGTCAAATAAAAGTATGTCTATTATAGAATGCTTTGACTCTGAGGTTCAGTATGGAGTCATCAGTTAACTTCTTATTTTTTTTTCCCAAAGTCTCAAAAAGTAGACAACTGATATTTATAAATAAAAATAAAAGAATTTCAAAACCTATCTGGTTGCTGAATAGACAACTAATATTTATAAATAAAATAAAAGATAATTTAAAAATCTATCTGGTTGCTGAATTTTAAAAAGAGGAACATGTAGTGATGTTTAGAGGAGCACATCTCTAATATTCTATTCACAAGAGAAACAGAGAGCCCTGGATTTGAGCTCCCTTTCTTTGATTAACCTCCCATGAAGGATATATTCAGTATTAGTTGTGTCCCTTCTTTAGCTTTGTTGCTCATCTATAATATACAACATGGTGACAGCCATGTAATTCTCTTTTCACTTCCCTTTGGAGTTTCTACAAGCTCCTGATTCAACTTTTCTACTCTTTTTGCTCCCTTGTTCTGCCTTTCATTCATTCATTTTGATTCTTTTATCCTGTGGAAATATATACCTAATTCTGACCCTTTCTTCTTCACTCACTCTATAAGTATCACTGGGAAATTTTTTTCCAACTGCTGCTTTTACACCCCACGTCTATATTTTTAGTCTGACCACTAATCTGCACACTCAGCTTGTTTTTCCTGTACATCTGCATCAGTGTTACAGGTACCTTAGTTCCTGAGCCCAACATGAACACATTAAAATGCTCCTACACGCAAGTGTACCTATCTGCCTTATACCCCTAGTTACTTCCTCACAAGCCATCGAATTTCAGTGGCTCTCAAAATTCTCTTCTCCCTGATCAAATCCTTCCAATCTTATACCCACAACATCTTCTTAAAAATGATCCTTCTGTATGGGCTGGGTGCAGTACCTCATAAGTGTAATCCTAGAATTTTGGGAGGCCAAGGAAGAAGAATTGCTTGAGGCCAAGAGTCCAAGCCCAGCCATAGCATCATAGTGAGATACCCCTACCCTTGCCAGCTCTACAATTTTTTTTTTAATTAGACACACGTGCTGGTGTCAGCCCATAGTCCCAGTTACATGGGAGGCTGAGGAAGGAGGATCTCTTGAACTCAGCAGTTTGAAGTTGCACTATACTCCAGCCCAGTGACAGAGTGAGACTTTGTCTCAAAAAAAAATGTGATGCTTCCTGAATATCCATGCTGCTCCTGTTTGTTCAATGAGTACTTGGACTTGTAAAGGAGTTTCCTAACTATGGTCTTTCCACCAGCCTCTATCCTTAAAATTGTTTTTACCAATATACCACTAGAGCTATCATCTTAAAAGGATCAGATCAGGGTTGGTTTCTAATAAATATCACAAACTAAAAAGTTCTTGGTATATACAATCGAGAGAGAGAGAGAGGGAATGTGCACGCTTTGTTCTATCTTCCCTAACACCAGCAGGATCCTATGCATATTTATGTTAGCAGAGTATTATACCACTTCAACTCCTTATATTAGCCAAGTTCCTCACCAGCTTAGGGACTTTGCACTTGCCTTTTCCTCTGCCTAGACTACTCTTCTCCAATCTGTTGATATGGGACATTTCATGTTTCATTCTGTTTCCTGCTAAAAGAAGAGGCCTCTCCTAGTCCATATCTAAGATAGAGTTCATTGTCATTCTCTCTGTATTTTATCTTCTTTCCTAGCATACTTATACATATACAGGCATACCTTGGAGATATTATGGGTTGAGTTCCAGACTACTATAGTAAAGTGAGTCATATGAACGTTTTGGTCTCCCAGTGCATATAGAAGTTATGTTCACGCTATTCTGTATTCTCTTAATTATAGAATAGATTATGTATAAAAATGGATATACCTTAATTAAAAATACTTTTTGCTGGAAAATTTTAATGATAATTTGAGCATTCAGTGAGTCATAATCATTTTGCTAGTGTTGGGTCTTTCCTCGATATGGATGGCTACTGATTGATCAGCGTGGTGGCTGCTGAGGATTAGGGTGACTGTGACAATTGTTTAAAAGATCACAGAAATGACGTTTTCCACATCAATTGACTTGTCTTTTCATGAAATATTTTTTTCTGTAGCATGCAATACTATCTAATAGCATTTACCCACAGTAGAATTTCTTTCAAAATTCAAGTCAATCTTCTCCAACTTGTCACTGCTTTATCAACTAAGTTTATGAAATATTCTAAATCGTTTTTGGTCATTTCAACAATGTTCACAACCTCTTTCTCAGGGGAAGACTCCATCCCAAGAATACACTTTATTTGCTCATCCATAAGTAGCCCTTCCTCATCTGTTCAAATTTTATCATGTGATTGCAGGAATTCAGTTAATTCTTCAAGTTCCAATTCTAATTCTAGTTTTTTTTTTGTTTTTTTTTTGCTATTTCTATTATTTCTGCAATTATTTGCTCCACTGAAATCTTGACACACACACCCCAAAGGCATTCATGAGGGTTGGAATCAACTTATTCCAACTTCCTAGTGAAGTTGATATTTTGATCTCTTCCCATGAATCACAGATGTTCTTACTGGCATCTAGAATGGTGAATGCTTCCAGAGGTTTTCAGTATACTTTGCCCAGGTTCATCAGAGGGATCACTATCTATGGCAGCTATAGCCTTATGAAATATATTTCTTAAATAATAAGACTTGAAACTAGAAAGTACTCCATGATCCATGGGCTTCAGAATAGATGCTGTGTTAACAGGCATGAAAACAGGATTAATCTCCTTATACATCTCCACTGGAGCTCTTGAGTAACCCGGTAAATTGTCAATGAGCATTAATATTTTGAAAGGAATCTTTCTTCTGAGCAGTTAGTCTCAATAGTGGGCTTATAATATTCAGTAAAGCTTGTTGTAAACAGATAGACTGTCATCCAGGCTTTGTTGTTCCATTTATAGAGCACAGGCAGAGTAAATTTAACATAATACTTAAGGGCTCCAGAATTTTCAGAATTTTAAATGAGCATTGACTTCAACTTAAAATCACCAGTTGCATCATCCCCTGACATGAGAGTCAGCCTATTCTCTGAAGCTTTGGACCCAGGCATTGACTTCTCCTGTCTAGCTATGAAGGTCCTAGATGGTGTCTTCTTCCAATAGAAGAAGGCTGTTTCATCTACATTGAAAATATCTTGTTTAGTGCAATCATGTTTATCAATGATCTTACCTAGAACTTCTGAATGACTTGCTGCAGCTTCTATGTTAGTGCTGGCTGCTTCACCTTGCACTTTTATGTTATGGAGATGGCGTCTTTCCTTAAACCTCGGGAACCAAACCCTGATGCCTTCCAACTTTTTTTCTGTGGCTTTCTGACCTCACTCAGCCTTTTTAGAATTAAATAGAATTAGGGTCTTACTTTGGATTAGGCTTTAGTTATTATTGCTTTGATCTTCTGTCTAGACCATTCAGACTTTCTCCATATCAGCCATAAGCTGTTTCACTTTCTTATCATTCGTGTGTTCCCTGGTGTAGCATCTTGAATTCCTTTTTTTTTTTTTTAATTTTTGCCATTTTGCTTTTTTTTTTTTTTTATTTTTTTAGATTTTATTTTATTTATTTATTTTTGTGTGTGTGTGTGGTTTTTGGCCGGGGCTGGGTTTGAACCCACCACCTCCGGCGTATGGGACCGGTGCCCTTCCCCTTTGAGACACAGGCACCACCCTTGAATTTCTTTTAAGAGCTTTTCCTTTGTGTTCATAACGTTGGTTATCTGTTTGATGCTTTGGGCCTATCTCAGCTTTTCACATGTCTCCTCATTAAATTTAATCATTTCTTGCTTTAGATTGAAAGTGAGAAATGTACGACCTGTCCTTTCACTTGAAGACCTATAGGCTCTTACAGGGTTATTATTATAATTGGCCTAATTTCAATATTCATATGCCCTAGGGAATAGGGGGATCTGAGGCGAGAAAGGGAGATGAGATAATCTCCAGTCAGTGGAACAGTCAGAAAACACACAGCATTGGCCGGGAGCTCTGGCTCACGCCTGTAATCCTAGCACTCTGGGAGGCTGAGGCTGGTGGATTGCCCTGAGCTCAGAGGTTCAAGACCAGCCTGAGCCAGAGTGAGACCCTGTCTCTACAAAAAAAAAAAAAAGCCAGGCATTGTGGCAGGCACTTGTAGTCCCAGCTACCTGGGAGCCTGAGGCAAGAGAATCCCTTAAACCCAAGAGTTGGAGGTTGCTGTGAGCTATGATACCGAGGGCCACAAAGTGAGACTCTGTCTCAATAAAAAAAATAATAATAATAAATAAATAAAAGGAAAAAAAGAAAACACACAACATTTATCAATTAAGTTCATTGACTTATATAGCTGCTCTGAACAATCACAATGGTTACATCAGACATTGCTGATTACAGATCACTTTAACAGTTCTAATAATAATGAAAACATTTGAAGTATCACAAAAATTATCAAAATGTGACACAGAGATGTGAAGTGAGCACATGCTATTGGAAAAATGGCAGCGATAGACCTGCTTAACTCAGGGTTGCCACTCACCTTTAGTAAAAACATGTACTATCTATGAAGTCAATAAAGCAAAGTTCAATAAAATGAGGTATGTCTGTATGTATATACATGTGTCTATAGGCAGTCACACACATGCCTATGCATATCATATGTACATGTCATACTTAATGTGGATGTGTATATTATTATAAATATTGAATACACATATCTATGTATATACATAGATATCATACACCTATATACCTTATGTGTGCAAAGACTAGAAATTTTTCTTGTGCTGTCTCCCAGTGTCTAGCATATAGTAGGCTCTTAAAGTCATTTGATAAATATATTGAATGAATAATGCAGTGGGTATCTTATGAATACATATTATATTTTAAGAAATCTGATCTTTTTGAAAAGTTTAAACAATATTAGAAGTTCAGTGTGAAAGGTTTCACTGTAAAAATACTATGAAAAATAAAAATTGTATTGGGTGTCACCTGTGGCTCAAAGGAGTAGGGCACTGGCCCCATATGCCGGAGGTGGTGGGTTCAAACCCAGCCCTGGCCAGAAACTGCAAAAATAAATAAATAAATAATAAATAAAAATAACAGTTGTATCTAATGCATCAAATATTGTTTATCTCTATTTGGGGCAAGTGAGATATAAGGGAATCTGGAGAGAGTACATCCATTCCAGGAGAAATGAGTGAAGGAAAGGGAAGTGGGAGGGTTGGAAGGTAGTGAGCATGTGCTCACTCTGTGTCTCTGTGTCACGTTTTGGTGATTCTCAAAATATTTCAAACTTTTTCATTACTTTTTAAACTGTTACGGTGATCTGTGATCAGTGATCTTTGCTGTTACAATTGTAATTGTTTTGGGGTACCACAAACTATATGCTAGCACATGACAGGTTTTAGTATTCATAGAAGTTCCTGGGTTTTATGGGAAGCACAGTCTTCTAGACAATCCAGGTTTCCTCTTCCATTGAAATTACAAACCAAAATTAATCAATATTTACTATACTTCAGGTATAGTAATTATAAAATGCCTGATTTGAGGTTCCACTTTCAGAATCTGTTATGTAACATATTCCTTTGTTTGGTAAAACATTTATATTTGTGATCTTTCCTTGGTTCCCTAGATGGAGATTAAATTATATAAATAATTTAGCTAATAAGGAAAATAGTGAAAAAATAGAATTTTAGTTAAAAGGAAGTTAATGAAAGGATTAATTGAGTATAAAATAATCCCATTTGAACTTTCCACAGAAATGGTTTTAAGGTCTATTGGAAACAATAACATGAAGATGTAAAACTTTTAAAAAATAATGATTAAATCAAATCCAGAAGTAGAAGAACCGAGTCTGTATTTAACTCTAGCAATTTATTTAGAAAGAAAATTGTCTGTCATGAAAACATCCAACTGTCTGCGTGAACAAATGTCTCTATCAATATCCAGCCTAACACAATTCCCACAGGCTCAAAGTGCAATGATATTGGCCCATTTGGTGTTTTTTGATTTATCACTACCTATGTGATAGGCACTGCCAAGGATATAATGACTAAACAAGGTAGATATGGGTCTTACTGTCATAGAGGATTCTGTGTCCAAAACTGTATATACACATGGTACTTCTGATAATTGCAAGGCATTACAAAGGAGTTGAATGGTTTAAATACGACCTCAGAGTGGCAGTGGGAACAGGGCTCTTTGGTATCATTTTTCAAAAATTTACGTGGAAGACAATGATTATTGTCACACCAAGTGGCCACAATTCTACTGACCCATTGTGCCTCATCTCACATGGTTTGGCTACAGGGTTTATCTGGAATCTCTACGCATGGCTTTGTAGTCCAAATTTGGTTCTCCTTTATTATCAGAGAGGTATGACATTTTATTAGCACACGTAATAACGTGAAATGGATTCAGATGGTGAAGTAAAATTTCTTTATGCTTAGAAATAATGCTAATTAGAACAAGTCCTTTGGAGATTATAAATTCTTATGAGATGCAAAGAGGTAGCTTATATTAGTGGAAATAACATGAACTTTGGATTCAGACCCAAACTATGTTTGAATGTTATTTAACTCTCCTCCTTTCCATGGAATTTTAGGCAAGTTTTTCACATCATCATCACCACCACCACTACTATTATCCCAGCCACACTATCCTCATTTTCTTATCTATTTGAATCAGGGTTTGGGGAAGGTAAGTATAATCATTATGCAAATGGTAACTATGGTATTGTTGATAATCTCTGCCTGTGATGAAGCCAATTAAAAACTTTGTCTATGGGTGGCGCCTGTGGCTCAAGGAGTAGGGCGCCGGTCCCATATGCCGGAGGTGGCGGGTTCAAACCCAGACCCGGCCAAAAAAAAAAAAAACTTTGTCTATTAGCAGTAATTATTAATATTGAACATCACGAGAATAGTTTCTGGTAGTCAGTAAAAAAATAGAAAATAGTTCTTTGCCTTAGATAAACATATACAAAATGTTGGTAATATTGCTTCAAGTTAACTCATCAGCTTAGATGTGTAATGCATGTATAATTTTAAACATATAATTTAGATACCACACATGGATTTGGCTTGGTAATTTATGATGTATATAAATCATACATGTATCAGTGGAAAGATGCAGTTGTTTTTTTTTCTTAAATCATTTTTACCTTGCTAAAGATGTACTTTTTCCCTCTTTTCTCTACTTTCTTTTAAAATAGTCTATTTTTTTTTTTTGTAGAGACAGAGTCTCACTGTACAGCCCTCAGGTAGAGTGCTGTGGCATCACACGGCTCACAGCAACCTCTAACTCTTGGGCTTACGTGATTCTCTTGCCTCAGCCTCCTGAGCAGCTGGGACTACAGGCGCCCGCCACAATGCCTGGCTATTTTTCTGTTGCAGTTTGGCCGGGGCTGGGTCCGAACCCGCCACCCTCGGCATATGGGGCCGGCACCCTACTCACTCAGCCACAGGCGCCTCCCTAAAATAGTCTATTTTATTTTCGCTCTTAGAGTATTGAGACCATGTAACCATTTACCATACCAAAATGTTTTGAAAATTGGGCATTTAAGGGTGAATGAAGGGCCCATTCAGAATTCAGTGCCCAAAACTTGATGTTTCCCATTCCTGATCTGAGATCAGAGCTATTTCTACTTCTAGACAAGAATTATGGTATTTGGGTACAATACTTTGAGGTAACAGTACCCTTGGCAATGGGCAGTGAGACCATCAATTAATAGTGTAATAAGAGTGAAATGCTAAACTTCTATTCTAAAGGAACTGAAGTTTGCACACAGTACCATTAAAACAAAAGGTTAGTTAGGACACCCATAATCAAAGTGCCTGTATTCCACTGGTATTTATTATAAGACCCAGAGAAATAGTCTCTCAAGACCATTAACTGAGTATCCATAAATTGCCACACATCCTACTGTGCGGTATGATATTATTGTAATTTGGGTTCAGGAGTTTCTTACACTGATGGGCTGAGAGAGAACAGGTACAAACGTACTATATAAAAGAAACAGTGGCATGAAGACACGTACACACAGCAGTGCAGGGAGGCTCCAGGGTAGGAGAGAGAGGAAGAGAGATATAGGTTAATCAGGAGCTGCTCTCTGGGGAAGATTGCCCAAGCTCTGACTGATGCCTGACATTGATTAATCGATACTCTGTCCTAGTGTTTAACAAGTGTTCCATCCAGAAAGTCTTCTGTAATATTTAACTTCACTTCCTTCAGCTTCAATTTATGCACATTTCTTTTGTCCTGTCCTCAGAGACCTAGACAGCAGCCAGTAACAAAACCCTTTCTATTCATATATCTAAAGGGATTTTTTTCTGTCATACTTTAGTCTTCTCCAGGGGTAAGGAAAAACAAACAATAAAAAAAAATTAGTTTAATCATTCCTCAAAAGGCCTATTTAATTTGACTGCTTAATAAATAATAAGCTTTGATACTATGCTTTAATTGTTTACTCTTTGGAAAGAAATTTAATAATTTTGACAGTGATGTGGAAAGACTCGTTTGATTTGTATTTCAAAAGAAACTTTTAGGTTCAAAGCCCAAAATTGAATCTCATAGAAGAAGACGTTTATAAAGTAAAAAGAACATGAGGATGATTGAGATTATTGAAGCTAATACTAGTATTTGTCCATAGAAATAATATTAATAAATTATACCTCTCATTTTGCCTTTTACTTTTTTTGAAAGTATAAAGTTAGTGGCTGCGTTTCTACATAATATTTTTATTACATAATATGTAATTTAAGAGGCTATTAGGTTAATTTTTTTAACTTTATCGTGTTTCACAGAGACCTCTATTTCTTTCCTGTGCACCAGAAGCTATATTTTTGTGCCCCTGTGTACCAAGCAGAAATTGATCTGCGATACATGTGGAGTCTCCAAGGGTATATTTAAATTTAGTAATTTTATTGCTAACTGTGAAGTTAATCTGCACTATATGGGTTCTTTTCCCCAGGAAACTGAAGCAGCAGTTCAAGCTAAACAGCCGGATGTGGAAGGGATTTTGTCTAAAGGGCAGCATTTGTACAAGGAAAAACCAGCCACTCAGCCAGTGAAGGTAATGAAGCAACCTCTAGCCATATCCATTACCTCATAATGGGTTACGCTTCCCCTGTTGTACATTTGCCATTGACGTGGTCTATTTATAATCAATGAAATAACTTACAAGGAAATATTGCCCATAGTGTAATAGCAGAGGCAAAGCTGTCTTTTTGATCAACGTATCCTATTTATATATTGTGATCTTAAAGCTATTAACGAGTCATTGCATTAAAGGACTCATTTCTGTCCTGGTGTGCTGCCATCAATACCAAAAGTAGTCCCACCTTCAAGGTAGATTAAATTCTTTGGGGCTTTATTGCTTTGCTTGCCAGCCTTGATGCTTTTCATATTTTTTGGCTTAATTCAAATCAAGCTACTGCATCATACTGTCTGTCTCTAACAGCTGTAAAGAATCACAATATGGTCCGTGACCTTTCTTTTCTCTGTTGCTCTTTCTTATGAAAGAAGAAAATCAGCATTCGGGCTTCAGTACTTTATTGGGTCAAGAATTTTTAGTGAAATGTTGTGTAATTGCTTCTCTCTTTGGTAAAAAGCTAGCATGGAGAAAGCTTTCTACTTCTTTTCCTTTTCCATGTACATTTTGAAGTCTAGTTCACATTTATTCACATGAGAGGGAGATGGAAAGCCAGGTCAGTTTTCACAAAATAGCTGATCCAAGGCTTCCATTTGCAAATGAGAGTCTGGTGATAAATAGAAGTTAGGAATAAGTTACCTTATTCTCTGTACCTGACCAAAATCATGGTGGCACCCATTATGATGAAGGTTCCTGATGGCCTGTAGTGGTGGCTGTTTATTGATCAGTCTTGGTTTTCTCAGCTAACGTCACAGGCTGAGATATAGTGAGCCTTGCCCTCATGTTTAAAACTTCTCCAAAAAAATTCAGGTCAATAACCTCATTATACAATGCCGATTTGTCCTTGCAAACAACATTTCTATAACTTAGACTCTGTCTCTAAGATCACTGCTTAGTTTCTCTTGTGTTTGGCCCAAACATCATTTCTAGAAGATTGTTTGTTTTCCTTACAGTTTGCAAGGCACTTTTCCTTAGGCAAATTTACAGTTTAGTGTGTGCATCCAAACACCAGATGCTAAAAGGCACAGGTTTCTCTGTAGAGATCAACATATATTCATTCAGGAATACATCACCCGTGCTCCTAAAATCCAGCAAAGTAATTTGCATTCAGTGCTGAGCCTGGCATGGTCATTTTTCATAAACTAACAATGTGTTCAGTATTTAGACTGGAGAGCTAGAGGAAGTCCTGAAAGCAACAGGTTATGGGGTTTCTTTTGATTTCTGAAGAAGCCAGTCCCCAGAATGGTGAACAGAATGATTTTCATTGTAACAAGCCGTGAAATGGTTTTGGACAAATGGACCATCACATAAGTCCATTCTATCTACTGTTAGTTGATCCTCCAAGACTGCTCCATATAATGTATGACTATGAACCATCGTTTGGCACTAATTGTTACTGATAACAAATGTACATTTGTTTTGGCTTTCACTTTTGTGCTTTTGTAAACAGAGGGAAGGAAAAATCTTAATTGAAAGTCAGGGGAAAAAATTTGCTTTCATTATATGTAAAACAATCCAAGCGGTTGATGATAACTTATCACACCTCCACCCACACACTCATCTCCTGGGTCACTGAGATCAGACTTGAGCATGAGCATTATCTACTTTCTGCTGTTGCCTTGCTGAGAGGAAAGAAAAATGACGTTTCCGAAAGAAAAAGGGTCTATAACTTCCCTTCTCTTTCACATCCCTTAAAGCCACCTTGTAGCAGTCAGCATTGTTCTTTTTTTTTTTTTTTTTTTTTTTTTATTTGCATTGTTCTTCCTTTCCTTCTTTTCTCCTTCCCTGCTTCTCTGTTTCCTCTGAATTCAGCTCACCTGGGAGAAGCAGATCTTAAGTCAGCGGTTCTCAACCTGTGGGTCACAACCCCTTTGGGGGTCCCCTGCTTATCAGATATTTCCATTACGATTCCTAACAGTAGCAAAATTACAGTTATGAAGTAGCAACGAAAATAATTTTATGGTTGGGGGTCACCACAACATGAGGAACTGTATTAAAGGGTCGTGGCTTTAGGAAGGTTGAGAACCACTGCCTTAAGTGAAAACCCATTCCTGTCCTATCATTTCTTCCTTGGGTTTGGAGAAAAATCAACTTATCAAGTTGATAGCGATGAAAGGCAAGGTTGATTTGGAAGTTTTGGGTGTGAAAAAATAGCAAAATTTTGATTCATGCCCCCACTTTTGATATGGACCAGTACCTTGGAAACGCCTGAATATAAACTATATTTATATTATATGTGCTATAGAGACAGCATCGCAGTTTGGAATATAACACCCAGCATACAAGGTGGAAAGCTGAGAGGGTTGTTTAAATCTCTGCATGGATCAAAGACTTCTTTTTAAAGATTATGGATGATTTTTGTAAAGGGTGATCCATTGCTCTCATGATATATGAACAAAATCTTTTTCACGTTTGAGTCCATATATCAAATTTTTAAAATTGTGCAATTTCTAAAGTCTCTTTTCCTTAACTCTGAGGTTTCTCACCTCTTAATAGAAGGGAATGGGTCTGAGTAGCCTACAGTACATTTTCATGAGAGAAGTTTGTATTTGTTTGTTTGTTTGTTTGTTTGGATGGATGGAGGAGATCCATGTAGAAACAAAACAATTATGAAGATGAAGGTGATGTTCTTTTAAAAGAGAATGACGATCTCTCATGATATGTGTGTCTAAGCTCCAACATTTAAAGGGATAATTAATATGTCCACTGCTGGCAGACATTCTTATTAAAGATACATTGGAGAATGCGTCTATCTCTCTCCTGGAAATTGTCTATTAGCACCTCCGCATTCTGCCTTGGACAGCCTGTCTGTCCAGCTCCTACTCTCACCTCCTAAGCTGAGTTCTGATCGGAAGCTGGCTCATCCCTGTTCAGTTTCTTTCCTTTCCTTTTCTTCACTTCATCAAATTATCTAGAATTTCTTTAATTTTTAAATATGGTATATTTTTGGTTCATTGTTTTTTTCATCTCCAAATATCCAACTTCATTCTTTTTTTCTGCAAGTCTTTCCCATGAAATTCAAATATATATTTATGAGACAATCCCACTAATGACATATATGTAGTACTAGATCTCTGATGTAAAATTACTGGAACAATCTTAGAATAATATGATTAAAGAGCTAAGTTTCTTTGTTTTGCATTTTAATTCTCTCTCTCTCTCCCCCACCACACTTTTATTTCATTCATATGTTGTTTCTTCGTTTTAACTGAAGATTGATTATGTAAGTTAAATTGTTTAAAATTGTGCTAAAGTATGCCTTTGATAATAGTATTTTATGATAATACCATAGATAGAATGGATTTTAATATGTTCCATTTTCCACAGAGTAATAACTAGATGCTCAATAACACCCCATTTAGCAGTTAAATAGCAACAAAACAACTGCCATCTGTAACAATATCCATAACTACAAAAGAAATAAACCATTTGTTACATCATTTTTTTAAATTTTTCTTTTTTAACTCTTTTGAACTTAAGCATATAGGTGCCATTTTTTCCATTCATATTTGGTTTTATCCTTATTTGAAAAACAACTACTCTTTCTGTTATTTTTAAATGTGTTTAAGCATTTAAATGCTGGTATCTCCTTCCATATATTAGAACTGAGAACACTAGTGAAATTTTAAATGTCTTCATTACTTTCTGAAGTGGTAAGATGAAGCCAGCTGGCTTGCCTTACTAACTTTTTATATTACCAAAAGAAATCTTCCATACATGAACCTAACAATATATTTTACTTACCGCTCTTGAATGATTTTTAAACGTAACAGACAAAGTAAGGTATGAAGAGCCGTCTATATATCCATCCTAATTTTTAACATAAAATAATTGCTGTAGACAAATGGTCAAGAGGTCAATTATATTCTTCCAGGCGTCATTTCCTCAGATATAAGCTGCAAAATGACAGCATCATTAGTCATTTTCAATTATAGTCAGTCACAACCAGGGATATTTCATTTTCCCAGCTGTTTTGTTGCTAATTAACTAGATTAAGCTGTTTTTATTTTTTCTCCCAATGAGTTCGTTCTACTGCCAACATCAACATCTTGACAATTCCAAGAACTTCCTTAGGGTTTATTTTTTGCCTAACAATCTTTAATATATTGCTCACAACAGATGTGTGTCTAAAGATTTATTTATGGTATAATAGGTCGAGTGGTGTCTCCTTGGTCAAAATGTTGCCCAATTAAATATTATGATTATGATAGTATCTGGAGTTGATTAGTGTCTTGTTGATAAAAAATATTGCCCAATTAAATGGTATTACAATTATAATAATATTTGGATTTTGGCAAATATTGTGCATCTGATCTCATTTACCTGCTGTGACTCTTTGTAACATCAGAGATCAACAGAATTAACAGATATAAGTTGTCCCCTCAAATGAGCAAGTCTATTTTTGTCTGGCATACACAGTGAACATAATTTCCATGCCAAAAGCAATAGAAAAAGAAAGAAAATGACAATATTGGAGGTATTTTATGATTTATTAATACATGAGTAGCAGCATTTTATCTTTTAAAAAATACAAATTTACTTTGCAACTAAGAAAAATGTTTTAGACTATAAGAGGTTGAATAAATGCTAATAACAATGTCACAGTGCTTAAACATGAGGCGAGCCCCACTTTTCCAATGAGAAGTTAAAATTTATAGATTTCTGAGCAACCCGTAAACATAAACATTTAGAGACAGGTATGGGAATTGCCAAATGTCTGATTATATTTAATTTCTTAATTGAGTAGCACTTTCATATTCGCAAATTATATATTTTAAAAAATAATATACTAATTTAGAAATACTGCCATGCCTATATTTTATGCAGAAATTTCATTCAGGATCTTCATATGTATATTTTAGACTCCCAGAATGCGTAGTCTTTCTTCCTACTTGCAATATGACATTTGTTGGGATCCCCACATGATACTATTAAAGCCCTCTGGCCAGAGATCACTAGAAATGTACATATAATCAAAAAATTAAGAATATTTAGCTTATTGCAGCAGGGGAGAAAACACTTTGTGCAGATCGTGGACATCTCAATAAAGAGCTCTTACAGAGTTTAGTTGTCTGAGTGATTTGAAGGAGGAATTAGCAAAGTGGAAGCCATTTCTGGATTAGATACTGTCAGAAACAGTCAATGTGGTGATCAGTATCTTCATTTTTATCTAGAAGGAGAGCGGATTAAAGCAGATTTAGAGATGCCATTAAAGGAGTAGTAATGCCTCATACATAGTATTAGTCATTTGTGTGATGGCTGAGTAGCTGCATTTCTGTCTTGTTCCAAGAATGGCCATGGGGTTGACTTGTCCCTGTCTATTTTCGGCAAGTGTTTTTTACATTCAGCTGGGACCATCACAGACTAGCTACCAGCAAGGCCATTTTTCACTTTCTCAATGCTGTCCTTGAAATTTTTATCCCAAACTTTAATATCCATTCACAAAACATGTAAGAGGGAAATTGATCTGTTATTTTTCTTAGTTATGAATTTTTGATTCCCCCAAAGAGTAACTTTTTTTTTTTGCTTTTTTTATTATTTGTGTTTTTCAATGACCTTAAAAGACTTATTTCCAATGACCTTCACCACTGATGATTGTAATACAGGAGGAATAAGTGCTGATGGTTTACTGACTTTCTTTGCCTCCCTCTGTTTTGACTAAGCGAATTCTGTTAAAACCTTTCCTTAAGCATCCCCAACTCACATCTTTTGAGGTTATTTCAAGCTTATGCGCAAAATTATTGTTGAGAATAAAACAAACGAGACACAGGAGACATTATGAAGGCTCTAAAATGAGCTGACTTTTCTGAGGAAATATTTGGGTGAAAAGTCTCAATTTACATAGTAACTCATGCTGGAACTAGGCAAGGATTTTAGAGATTTGAGTTTCACTTCTGGTTCTCAGTTGTATTAATAACACTTAGAGAGATGAGATAGAGCCACACATTTCAGTTACAAAGTTCACATGCATGTCTGTGTATATACAGCCATAAGTGGATCCCTTTATTTCTATAGCAGATATTAATTGCCTACCTCACATTGATACATTAGAAAGAAATACTATTTTTAAATTTTGGAAATCTCAAACTCAAATAGAGTTTAAAACTGTATTACATCTTATTTTTGTTTTTACAAATAAATGATTTTAATGTTATGATCATATTAAACATGATTTTTCCTTATCATACCTCATACCTCAAATAATATTTATTTCTCAAATGCCTTATTACTTAATGGTAAAAAAAAAAATCATTCAGTACGATTTTTAAAATACGTGATAATTTGAGGCAGGAAAGCACCCACAATTTTATCTATGCTAGAAAGCCATTAGTTCTTTTTATTAAAATTTTATTTTGTTTGTTATAGATACATATAAGTTGCACAGATTATATGGTAGGTGTGATATTTTCATACATGTATAATGATAAAATCAGGATGATTGGGATATCCATCACCTTAAAAATTTATTCATTTTAGGGCGGTGCCTGTGGCTCAAAGGAGTAGGGTGCTGGCCCCATATGCCGGAGGTGGTGGGTTCAAACCCAGCCCTGGCCAAAAACTGCAAAAAAAAAAAAAAAAAAATTATTCATTTTAAATTTAAAGAGAAAGCTCTATTCAGAAATCACTTTTTCTTTTCTTTTCTTTCTTTTTTTTTTTTTTTAGAGACAGAGTCTCACTTTATCACCCTTGGTAGAGTGCCATGACATCACAGCTCATAGTAACCTCCAACTCCTGGGTTTAGGCGATTCTCTTGCCTCAGCCTCCCCAGCAGCTGGGACTACAGGCGCCCGCCACAACGCCTGGCTATTTTTTTTGTTGCAGTTTGGCTGGGCTGGGTTTGAACCCACCACCATCGGTATATGGGGCTGGCACCCTACTCACTGAGCCACAGGCGCCACCCTTCTTTTCTTTTTTTATATGTTTAGTATAATATTATAAATTTTTATTTCAAAGTATTAAAGGAGTACAAATATTTTTGGTTACATGGATCACTTTTATAATGCTTGAGTCAGAGCTATAAATGTGCTAGTCACCTAAATAATGTTCATTGTGCCCCTTAGGTAGGTTTTTGCCCCTCCCTTTTTCCCCTGCTTGACTTCCACTGTTTTACTTCCCTCTGTGCACAAGTGTGCTCATTGGTTAGTTCTGGTATAGTAGCAAGTACATGCAAGACATAATTTATTTTTATCAGTGCTTGCAAAATTCCTGAAATGGGACAATAATAGCCTACTCCCATTTCCTTTCCTTCTTTATCCTTGTAAAATATGTAATATTTATAAGGATGTTTGAAATTTATAAAAACTACACTGTGTTATAAATGTTTTGTCTCTTAGCTTTTTAAAAATTCATGACCGTGTTTTAAGGAAGCATTCACATTGTTCCACTAGCATAGATCCATAGTTCTCAGTTATCCATTTCCTTAACATACACATCCATGTTGGACTTAATTCCTCACAATACAGCAGAAAATTTTCTTCTAGGTCCCTGTGTCCTTCTAAACCTGGGTGAAACTTCTTTGGCATATACTAATGTGTGAATATGATCAGTATGTTTTTTTGTTTGTTTTTGTTTTTGAACTTACGCCCATGTTTCTGCTGATAAGCACCAATTGTAACTGAAGTTGTAGCTCTGTGCTTTAGACATGTCTTGCTGTTCCTTTCTTTATCACCTCATCCCTAAAGGGACCTGAATTTGTTACTCTTGCTAGGAAATTGATTTTTGAAATACAGTCTAGTTCAGGAATTATAAAAGCCTAATAAAATGATTACGCACATGGAAAATCTACACAGGCTCTTTCAGGTCATCTAAAAGTTAACAATGGTATATAATTCACAGTTGTAGTCCAGTTGGGAGGAGAAAGACTTAATTACCGCTTTCTCTTTTCCTTCATTAAGTAGCCATTTTTACTTAATTTGATTCAATTCAGAAATATTTCTTGAACCCCCATCATTAGGAATCATTGGGTATGAAGAGAACACCATACAAGGAGTAGAAGACCCAGTACCTGCCCTCCAAGTGGCACATGCTGTAACTGGAAAGACTTACTCCGATAGGGCGGACTTGAAAAAACACCTTGATAGGAAGTTTCTCTTCAGCATTTACCAGCTCAAAATCTCAACTACCAGAGATGAGAAAATACAAACACACACATACGGACACACACACACGCTCACACACACACACACACACACATACACACACACTTCTATATTTGTCTACATGGCCAAAGCCTTCAGCTGGTCCTGACCACTTTTCACTCCAATTAACCACATTATTCTCCCAACTCATCTCTTTGCTCCCTTCTGATAAAGCCCCCACACTGTGAATCCTATCACTCCTCTGCTCTAAACACTTCCCTCCACTCTCTGCTTTTAGAAGACAGTCTAACAATCTCACATTTTTACAAGGCCTTAATAAATTGCCATTGGATCTAGTCTAAAAGTTTTGTATCATTCCATATAAACACCATAGTCTAGATAACAAGTCTTTTTTTTCCTGAAAGGACTTGATGTCTCTTGTTTCTGTGCCTTTGCACATACTTTTTTTGTCTGTCTGTATTACCCTTTCTTCATCTGGCACTCAAACAGCACCTTTCCGAAAAATTCTTAGTCATCTTTAAGACCAATTCAGGTATGAGTGATCTAATGTACTCTCCAGGCTGAGTTAAGCTGTTTCCCTGATGTATCTTATTGAAATAATTATTATTCCCTAAAAACTCTGTTGTAACTTATCTACACGGCTGTTTTCTCCACAAGGCTGTGAATACATAGAGGTTATTATCTTTATTTTTGTAAGCTTACTAACTGGCACAGAGTAGTAGCTAAAGATTTTTTTTCTTGAATGAATAAACAAATGCATGTTTGTACTGAAATGATTAGCATTAGATTAATGATTAGTATTAAGCCACACCACACACCACGTATATAAAACATTCTAGTTAGTTTGCATTCATTACTATTCTTGTTTATTCAATACCTCTTTAAAGGGCTTGTAGATTCTGGCTCTTCCAACTTTGATTCTTCAGAATAGAAGTGCAATTTCTATTAATGTATTCATTTAGTCAAATCCAATGTCAATGAAATTATTTGTATTCCTCACAGCATATGCATGGGAATTTATAACTGTATAAAAGTTATTAACCCTCATGGGCACTGGTAAAGCTCTTAAGAGTAGTGCTACTGTATTAATAAAGTGTTACTAGTTTTAACTAAAAGTTTCAGTGGCTGGCTTATCACCCAACTGGAGTGTTTTTCTTGCTCATATAACAGCCCAGTGTGTGTGTTTCTAGCCAAGCAGCTATCCTGAATGTGTTATCATAGAAACCTAGGTTCTATCAATCCTGTGGCTCTGCCCTTGGCAGATTTTCTCTACTATAATTTCTTTAGAGAATTAAGTCCTACTGAAAATTGTCTGAGGGCCTATTTTGTTATTTTTTCAAGTGTGGTACATATCTAGTTCATCACAGATGCCTAGGTAACTCATCAGGTATAATGGATGCCTTATAATTTGCTCATGGACAATTCATATCAGCATCACCTGGAAAAGGATTAAAAATGCAATTTCTTGGGCCTTACCCAAGACCTACTAAATCCAAAACTATGGGGTTTGCACACAGCATCACTATTTAACAAGGCCTCCAGGTGGTTCTGTTGATCTAAAGCATGAGAAACATCACTCTAGGGCAGTGGTTCTCAGCTTTCCTAATGCCTCCTAATGCTGTGACCCTTTAATACAGTTCCTCATGTTGTGCTGACCCCCAACCATAAAATTATTTTGGTTGCTACTTCATAACTGTAATTTTGCTACCGTTATGAATAGTAATATAAATAACTGATATGCAGGATGTATTTTCATTGTTACAAAGGGATCACGACCCACAGGTTGAGAACCACTGCTCTAGGGTGTTAGGACTTAACTCTCTCTGCCTCCCCATCCTCCCCCCAATCACTTATGAAGGATGCTACATCAGACCTCAGAGTCCTCTGCTTCCACTCAGCGGAAAGTGAAATAGAATAGAAACCTCACCCAATTTTTGAAAGCTTCCAGCCAGCACTGACGAACATCACTACTGCTCACATTCTACTACCTATACCTAACTAATTATATGGCTGGCTGCCCAGCGGTGTGTTGGAGCCAGCTATGCTAGCTCAAGAGAGAGTATTGTTAAATTTTCAGGCATTTTGTAAGCCACTTGATAGTATCTTGGTAATTTAAAATCGACTATGGTGAGAGTATTTACACCATAGTTAATGGCAAATGCTAAAATCAGAGTGGCTTTTTTTCACCCCCAGAGAGCCAGTCATAAGTCATTAAACATTTACCAGCATACCACTGGCAACTTGGCTCATGCCACAAGGACTTCTGCAGCTGAAAAAGCCCTTCAAATTTGTCCTGTTTTCAGCCAAATGGGCCAGACTTTTGAACCTTCACCTTGATCAGTCATTGAATAAGGACTGCCAAGAAAAGGGCATGCTGGCTTGGCGCCCATAGCACAGTGGTTACAGTGCCAGCCACATACACCAAGGGTGGTGAGTTTGAACCCAGCCCGGGCCAGCTAAACAACAATGACAACTGCAACCAAAAATAGCCAGGTATTGTGGCGGGCACCTGTAGTCCCAGCTACTTGGGAGGCTAAGGCAAGAGAATTGCTTAAGCCTGAAAGAGTTTGAGGTTGCTGTGAGCCGTGACACCATGGCACTTTATGGAGGGTGACATAGACTCTGTCTAAAAAAAAAAAAAAAAGGCATGCCCTTGCACAAGGCAGCTCTCTGCAGTTCAGGCAGTCCCTGAAGAATGTCTACTAACATCATTTGCACCATCTGAAGCAAGAGTTTTTCTTGAGGGAGGCTCTGAATGGCATATCCCCATGTACCACATCCCTCCCCTCTAAGACTGTGGTTCCCAACCCTTAGGCCTCAGACAAGCACCAGTGTGTGACCTGCTAAGAAACAGAGCACACAGCATTACCACCTGAACTTCGCCTCCTATCCCATCACCCCACCCCATCCATGGACAAATTGTCTTCCGTGAAACTGGTCCATGGCCCCAAAAAGCTTCTAGTCAGTGGCCTATTAGTATTAGGAACTGGGCCACACAGCAGGTGAGGAGAGGCCAAGCAAGTGAAGCTCCATCTGTGTTTACAAACACTCTCCATCTCTCACATCACCACCTGAGCTCTACCTCCTCTCCCTGTTACCCCCCCACCCCCGCTTATCCATGGAAAAATAGTCTTCCATGAAACTAATCCCTGGTGCCACAAAGGTTGGGGACCACTGCTCAAGAGGTTCTATTATAATTTATGGGAAGAGCCAAGGCATAGGATTTTTAAACATTATCTGGATAATTCTAGTATGCACTCACACTTGATACTATTTAAAAATACCAAGCCAATTTCTGAGGGGACTTTTTTTTTGTTTTGTTTTTACTGTTTGTACGCTACTTCCTTTAAATGAAATTGTGCCTGGAGGAAAAGTCTACATGCAGCAAACAATCAATAAATATTTGTAGGGTAGTTAGCTAAAATAATTATAATTCCTTTGAAAGGAATCCTACCCAGAAAAAAATTAATTTAAAAGTAAAATATAATAGAAATCCAATAGCATATTCACTAAATGGATTAATAACTTCATGAATTAAGTTATCATCAAAGTGTTAATCAAATAAGTAATGCATATGCTTTTCTATTAAAGAGGAAGTTAGAAGATCTGAACTCTGAGTGGAAGGCAGTAAACCGTTTACTTCAAGAGCTGAGGGAAAAGCAGCCTGCCCTAGCTCCTGGACTGACCACTATCAGAGCCTGTAAGTATGCTGGATCCCATTCCCTTCGGCTTTACCTGTTTGTTCAAAAGAACAGCTGTGAAATGATCTCAGGGTGAAAGAGAGAATTTGTTCCCATTTTGAAGACAGTGATAAACCTTTGTGTTATTGACTATGCAAATAGTCTTAGAGTAGGTTTCTTGGAAATTGACTCTGATCAAAAGTGTCGCATGATAAAAGTATATTGAGGAATATTTTCTGGAGACTCACCTACAAGGAAGAGAAGAGCACAAGGGAGATAGTGGGGGAGTCTGAAATGTGATCTGGCTGCAACAGAGATCTTAGCTAGTCACATAGGAGCCCTAGGACTGGGCTGGCTCTGCAGAGCTGTCATTGCCCATGGACTGTCCCTGGAGAGCCAAGGGACAACTTGGAAGAGTTTTCTGGAGTTGAAGGCAATTCCTAGTAAGGAACCCCATTAACAATATTCCCAGCATTCAGGGACACACGTATTGTCCCTGAAGAGGGGAATCAGGTTGAAGCGCCAGAGTATCCACCAACATTGGATACATGATGAGTATCCATCTGAATGAGTCTGATGTCATTCATTCAGACAATAGTTTTCAGCTGTGCCTACAAAACTCTCAGGAACCACAAAAACACACACAGTCTTCCTAGCACCTCTGTCCAATTTGCAAACAATTTTTAAGAGCTCTTCCAGTTTTAGTTCAAGAAAAAGAAAATGGACTATGTCTAGCACAAGCTGACTGGGAGAAAAATGTTTCTTTATTCAGTTATAGTGGTAACTTTTCTTTTCACTGCATATTTTTGGTCTATTTTATTTCACTTCCTATTCAGTTGTTGATAGAAGATATGTATAAATTCTCATGACAGTGTAAAGCTGGCTTTGACTCTCAGGGGGAAGAAACCAGAAAGCTTCCTTGCTGTACCATTCTATAATTAGGCAGAATTAAAAACTTTTTTTTTGAGGCAGTCTCATTTTATTTCCCTGGGTAGAGTGCCATGGCATTATTATAGCTCACAGTAACCTTGAACTCTTGGGTTCAAGTGATCCTCTTGTTTCAGCCTCCTGAAAAGCCGGGACTACAGTCACTTGCCTAACACTCAGCTATTTTTTTTTTTTTTTGCAGTTTTTTGGCCAGGGCTGGGTTTGAACCCACCACTTCCGGTATGTGGGGTTGGCACCCTACTCCTTGAGCCACAGGTGCCGCCCCTGTTTTTTAGAGATGGGGTCTCACTCTTTCTCTGGTTGGTCTCGACCTCCTAGGCTCAAGCAATCTGCCTGCCCCAGCGTCCCAGAGTGCTAGGATTACAGGCGTGAGCTACAATGCCCGGCCGGTTTTTTTGTTTGTTTGTTTGTTTTGGGGGGGGAGGGGAGTGTTTGATTTATCTACTTTTCAAATATCAAATGATTGAGACATTAAAGCATAGTGACTGGTTCTTCAGGTAAAATTGATTTTTGTTTTATATCGAGTAGAAATATACTGAACTAGAAGGATCACGGCCAGAGTAGTACAGTCATCATTCCATGGAAGGTATAAATAATGCTTGGGTTAAAAGAAGCTATACAATCTGGGGACAGTGCATTTCATGTCCCTCCTGGGGTTTCGGAGCAGTCATCAGTTAGATTTAATGACATTGGAGACTTGAAAAAGATGTGCAAACATTATGGTTTTTTTGTCAATCTGGGACAGTGAAATTGCTATATCAGGGTTATATTCAACTAATTATGTCAAGTTTATTTCTTTTTATGAGCTGTAATTTTTGGTTCCCTCAGCACATATGTGTAGTTTGTCCCTGCATTATCATTTACTAGTGTTTGTTCTCTAGCTGTCTCTAGCTGGTATGTTCAGCCTCAGACTCTGAAACTCTATGAAGAGACTGTGTTCCAATGATTTCTTTATAAGTTTATTGAACTCTGAACTTATGGGTTTGTGCTCCCACATAAGCCACTTTGCATATGGTAGTCAGGTTTCAAAGCCAGGGCACAGAAATTTTAACATGTAACGTACTAAATGTAACAATATTTATAAAGAAAAGTGCATTCAGAATTCCAGTTTTTATGTCCAGCAACATATATAATTTATTCTCTTAATATTTTTTGAGTAACTTCTATATGTAGGGCATCATACTACCCTGTTTCCCTGAAAATAAGACATCCTCCAAAAATAAGACCTACTTACAGGAAAGATAAGACGTCCCCTCAAAATAAGACCTAGCGCATCTTTGGGAGCACACCTTAAAATAAGACACTGTCTTATTTTCGGGAAAACAGGGTAGGTGCTAAGGATATAGCATAGAACAAAATAAATTCCCTCTTCATGAAACTTATATTCTAACTGGAAAAGAAAAGTGATAACCTTATAAGACAATAAAATATATGCTATCTCAATAATTATAAGTGCTATAGAGTGTTGTCTACAGATTGATGTCAAATGGGTGTTTGTTCGAATCTCAGGGCCCAACTCAGACCCACTGAATCACGATCTGCATTGTAATGGAGTCCCCAGGTGATTGTTGTACAGTGAAGTTTGAGAAACACCTTTGTATAGAACAAGAAGGCAGGGAGCAGGGATGAGGTCATCATTGTCCATAGTCAGGAACTCTCTTCTATTAAGAGAACAACAGAAAACTGATGTAAGCTGAGGTGTATGTCTGGGGAAAGTATTCCAGGCAGAGAGAAGAGCCAAAGCAAAGATGGTAAAGTAGAAGCAAGATGGAGGAAGATTAAGGAGAACAGTGGGGCACGCGCAGAGGGTGAGGTGAAAAGTTGTGGAAGCAATGAGAGATATTTGTCTTTCGTAATTACTGCCCTACTACCTTCTCCCAAATGTGAGGGCCTCATATACCTTCTCCCACTCCTTGTCTTCACCCCATGTCCTCCACAGTGCTGCCAGGAGGGAGAGTCTGGGAATGCCCTCAGCCCTTAGCTATTTGGTACAGTGAGAGGAGTCAGGGCCAGTGCTGGGGAAGAGCTGAGGGAGGGTAATTTTCTCAAGGGAAGGGGCTTTTCATCCCCTTTATTAAACTGCCTCAGACCTGAGCATAAAGTCAAGATGCTAAATACACAAACGTTGAATGAAAAGAAATCAATAGGAACTCAGATCCCAAGCTGTTTTATTCAAGAATTTGTTTCCTTTAACATGCTGGTTCACAGATCAGAATTAAGAATTGTCTCTATTCCTGACTTATAGGAAGTAAAATTTGAAATAAATATACTATAGAAGAAAATCCAATTTGTAATACGCTTCTGATGTAGGATTATTTCATATACTATATTATAATACAATAGCATTTATAATTCATTATAACAGGTTTTTTTCATTGCAGTCCTACTTTTGCATGTGTAGATTATTTTACATACACCTTTATCCTCAAAATGCGTACTACATGTGGTTATTCACAATTTTCCTTAAAGATTAGAAACCCAAGGTTTAGAGGGGAAATAGCTAGATTAAGGCCACACAGCTGAAAAGAAAGAGAGCCAGGATTCCAATCCAAGTGTGTCAGGCTCCAAAATCTGTGTTTTGTTTTGTTGCTCTGCTTGCACTATCTCTCTGTCCAAGAACCTAATGGAAATTCCAGATACAGAGGCAGCTAGCCAGTAGTTAATGTAATTTAACTCAGTCTTGAACCTATGGGGAATAAAAGTGATATATGTTTCTGTGTCTTTTCTACTTAAGGAATAGAAGAAATCAGTTTACTTGATTTAAATTTCCTAGAAAAATGAAACTCTGAACTTGGAATAACCATTGAAATTATCATCTGATTGAATATCCTTCTTTTGTATATATGAAAACTGAGACCCAAAGCTGCTTTTTCTTTTAAAACACTGAACGGAGCTCCCTTCTAGCTGCTTACTTAAATTATATAATATGATGGGATGGTCCTGCTTCAGCTATATAAATGGTTTCAATTTGCAGGACAAATGAACGTGCTGAAATAAAACTTTTGTGGTTGTTGCTTAGACACTTGGCGTGAATCAGTTATTTATTATTTTTAAAAAAGCACCTCAAAACTGAATAGCTTAAGACAAGAGTTATTTGCTTGCTTATAATTCTGTATGTCCGAAGTTGTACTGTGATCAGCTGAAGGGTTATTCTGATGGTCTCACTTGGTCTTACTCATGTGGATTCAGTTATCTGGCAACTGTGTGGAAACTAGGTAGTTTAAAACTGAGTCTCCGGTATCTGACAACTGACTGCTGGTTGGAAAACCTTGGTTCTTCACAAGACTTCTCAGCCTTCTCATCCTCTAGTAGGCTAGACTAGGCTTCACAGTGTGGTATTCGCTGGGAGTGTTCCAAGAGGGGAGAATGAAAACTACAAGACCTCTTGATGCCTAGACTTTGAAATTTATACAACATTAATTCCGTTATATTCTATTGGTCAGAGCAAGTCAAAAGGTCAGCCTAGATTCAAAGCATACAGAAATCACTTCATCTCTTAAAGGGAGGAGTTGCCAGGTCACATTGGAAAGGGGCATACATACTACGGTAGGAGGCTTGATTGTAGTTATTTCTACACACAAACCACTATGTTGGGTAAAAGGGAAGTGGAGACGAAAAGTGTTGGTCTACATCTAATCCCCTATGTCAGTAATTCTCAAAGTTTACCACACATCAGAACCACTTATTTCTTATTAAAGTACAGATTCTCAGGCTTCAACCTCAGGATTTCTGATTGAATAAGTCCAGTATAAAATTTGCATCTCTTAAAAGTTCCAAGATGATACTGATGTTGCTAATCCTGGGATTGCACTTTTAGAACTACCCCTCCAGGCCTATGGTGAGTGGAGAAGAATAAAATTGAGTGCAGCACATAGTGCGATTATTGTAAGATCCACTATGGTGGATGCCAAAGGGAAGTCCACATCATTTCATGACCTCTGCTCTCAATCCACTCTCCCCATCAAGGATTTTATAGCTTAGAAATTCAGAGAGATGGACAACACACTAAACCGGGCAGTATTTGCCCAGCAGAGCAGGTCAGTGTTCTTGGCAGAGACTGGTAGGGAGAATAGCCATAAGTTTCTCTAGAGACTCTCAGAATCATTTAGGTAGATGGAACTCGGCATGGGTCTGAAGACTCACATGGCAGATGGAGGCGAAGAGCCAGCAAAGCTGGTTGTAAATGTCAATGTGAATCCTCTCTTATCCACAGCTGCTTGGCTTGAGAACATTAATGTTCTACAATACCTGATGTAGCATTTTTGAAAGAAATAGCATATAGAACATGCTTAATGAGAAGACTCCAAATCAGAAAATTTGATTCAAGTGCCTCAGGGTAATAACTATAAAATGAATGACCATTGTATATAGACATATAGAAGTGCCAGTTAATAGAGGTTTCTAGTTGATTTAACACTGGCAAAACCATCTCTTCCTGTAATTAATTTTGGAGAGAGCAAGTCTTGAGTGTAATTAGGAAAGCACAGTGCTGGAGATGAAGAAACCTAAATTCTAATCTCATTTGGGCCACCAACTAGCTAAGGAATCAACACACTCTCTCTGCAAATGGTCAGATACTGAATATATTAGCTTTATGGGTCATGTGGTCAACTGTATACTAAAAGCAGCCTTACCATAGATAATACATAAGTAAAGGGGTATGACTGTTCCGGTAACACTTTATTTATAGAAAGAAGGAAAATGGGTCCAATTTGGCCCTTAGTGCCTACCATATCCCCTCAGCACTCATCCTTTCCCTAAACCTTGAGGCTTTTAAGGAAAAGTACCTGTGACTCTGTCTAGGTCCTTTCTCTGGTTGCTGTAGAAGCTCTCCCATTTGTAGAGCAGGCTAGAAATGCCTATTCCAAGGAGGAAACATCCCTGAAATAGTTTAAACATCAATGGACAATAGCTGGTAGATGAATATCCCACCTTCTTCATCCTTTGGGTAGGATACCTCCTATGCCTATTCCATACCAAAGGTTTCCAGGGGGTTGGTTGAACAGTTGCCGCAGTGATAATCTGCTGACTAGCATGCCCTGTATAGACCTCCTTCCCATTCTTTTTCATTTCCCTTCTTCTCTATCATGGCTTTGTAGTACCACCTCCAAACTGCATCTAAATACTGGTCTCAGATTCTGCTTCTGGACGAACGTAAATTAATATAACAAGACTCAGAATTAGTGCCACAGTTATACCTTTTTAAGGAGTTATGTTGTGATTCCCATTTTACAGATGCGTTAACCGAGGGTCAGAAAGGTCAAACAATTTTTCCAAGGTCACAAAGCTGGAAAGTCACTGGTATTCAGAGATTTCAAAGTTTATGTTATTAAGATGTATATTATATCTCAAGAGGTATTTTATTTATCTTCATTTGAATTTTTGAAGCCTATATTTAAATTAACTATCAAATAATCACATAGGTTATTTATACATTTATTATTTGGATTTTACTTGCCTCTCTAAAGTTGAATAGAGCATTCCAATGCCATTTCAGTAATACTTTAAATATCTAGGCGGTTTCATAAAGGTAAGAGATTAATTGAAGTTTATATTCATCCTTGGCATACAACTACAGATATTTGTTTGGATTAAATTTTAAAAAACTATTAATTTATGGTGAAAATAGCCTACACTTATCTGTAATGATCATAATTTTTTGTGAAAATAGCCTTCATTTATCTGTAGTGAAGGAAGGAAAGAGGCTGTCATTCATTCTCACGTTCTGACTTCCCTCTTGGGTCCAGATCTTTCTTAGAAACACAAGGAAACTGGCACCCATACCCTTTCATGTTCTGTTTGTGCTTCCACTGTTCATTCCGCTTCAGCTGAACCTTTAAGATAGGGAAAATTAGTGTCAGTAGAGCCAAATCTTTCTCTGCCTCATTAACAGATGATTTCTCTGTGGAAAAGACCTAGGACATGGCTAGACTATCATTGCTTTTATAATTATATCTTCTAAACCTTCAAAATGTCCTCAAAGTCTAACACACGAGGAATCAGACTTTACAAATAAAAGGTGAAGCTCCCTAATAAATTATAACAAAAGAATAAGAAATTAATTTTAGGCACTCCCCAAGATATTTCAAAGCCTTAAGCAGCTGCAGAGACTCCCCAACTCTTGGAATTAACTAATGAATTTTAAAAATAATATTTATATTCATCAATGAGGTATGGTTTTTGAAATATAATGAGAAATGTCACACTGCATAAAGGGAATTGACAAACGTAAGCCTGGACTGTGGAGGCCCCATTTTTGCTCACATTGGATCAGAAGGGGGTCTTTCTAGGTAGGCAGTGGGGGTCCCTGGTCCTAGGCCAGGTTTCTCAACAATGCTTCAGGGTTACCACACAAAGCACAACAGTGGAATCATTATTAACAAGCCAGACAGTGATAGACTGTGAAGCCTCGAGTATTTTGATGTTAATTATCCATTTCTTGATGATGAAGTTCCCTTTCTTCTCCCTCTCTTACCTATTGGCAGTTTTATTGCTTGGTTACATCTCCAATTAGGGCTGTGCTTTGGGGTCTAAACTGGCAAAGGAAGAGAAGTTCTAATCCATCATTTCTAACGCTTGTGGAAGCGTTCCTAGAAGTCTCTCTCTCTCTCTCTTTCTGTTTCTCTCTCTCTCTCTGTGTGTGTGTGTGTGTGTAGAAGGAGAAGAATGGAGGAAGAAAGAGAGGCTAACATTAATTCTGGTCCTTAGAGATTTTCCAATTACTCATATCCTGCACTTTAACAAAAATAAAGTATTAATTACAGTAAACTTACTTTAACTTTCTTATAGTATTTAAGCCCCTCCAAGAAAGGACATTTGCTTGAAATCACTATAGAGTATACCATAGTGTTGAATGTCATATTCTCAAGGAGAAATTAGAACTGCTTAAACATGTTTGTGAGAATAAAAACACTATAGCTCACAACATAAAACTTCAACATGTATTTCGAATATTTCCTAAAACTTCACTGAATAGTTTTAAAATTGAATATAACTTTACCTTTTCAGAAAGAAGCTTCCAAAAGGAAATTTTAACAATTTTGCACTTCGTGTAGATCTTAAGATTTTGGTCTGAAAGGTATTTGAGAGGTCATTCATTCTTCCCCCACTAAAGTCTCTTTCTTAGAGAAGCAATACTAAGGTTAACTGCCTACTCCCTTCTTAAAAAGTGAAGAGTCAGCGGAGTTCCGCAGTGCTGCTATGGTCAATAGTCTTTAATTGCCTAACTCAAGTTCCAAAGACGGTCTAAATTATTTTTTGAATAGGTAAAGTACATTTATGCTACTGTACATTTAGGCTACTGTACATTTAGGCAGTCTTCCTTTATTCTTTGAAATCTGTTATTTAATCTCCCTTTAAACTTTCCTTTTCCAGCATAAATCAAGTGAATCCCTATGGGCTGTCAATAAAAAAAGCAGTTTCTTCAATGTTTGAACATCTCTGTGGTCTCCCTTCCTACAATCCCAAGTGTGTTTTCCATATATTTTTGTTGTTATAGGCTTCAAAATTAGACCTGGCTCAATAATGACTGATCTAATCATAACTCAGTCATGTCACAAAGTCTATATACCGTTTTTCTACTTTTACATGCTGATACCATGTATGTCCAGTTTATCTCGATGACTAACAAGTAGTGGGTATTAAACTAGTAATTTTTGACCAAGTGAACAAGTATATTTATTTTAGAGTTGTATCAAATATGTCAACTTTCCCATGTAGTTATAATACCAGGGAGATGAAGAGAGCACATGTTTGTCCACTTGCTTAGCTGCAGAATCTGGACTCAGTCCCACATCTGAGTCTGATTGGCTTCAGTGCTCTTCAGTGTTCTTTTTTTTATTTTTATTTACTTATTTACGTATTTATTTTTATTAAATCATAAACACATAGATCATTTATGGGGTACAATGTACTGATTTCATATAGAATTAGGAATGCTTACATCACACTGGTTAATATATACCTCATCTCATTTACTTAATTATTATGTTAAGATATTTATACTCTATACTAGTGGTTCTCAACCTTCCTAATTGCTGCGTTGTTAGAAATGGAACAAAGGAGTCGCAACCCACAGGTTGAGAACTACTGCTCTATACTAATAGATCTGACATGTACCCTTGCATTATGCACCATAGGTGTGATCCCACCATTCACCCTCCCTCGATCAGACCTTCTCCATCCCTTCGCAGCCCTTCTCCTCACTCCTTCATCTTGGGCCATAGTTGTAATTTATTCTTCATATGAAAGTGTGAGTGATTGTAAATTGGTTTCATAATAGTACTGAGTACATTGGATATTTTTTCTTCCATTTTTGAGATACTTTACTAAGTAGGATATGTTCCAGCTCCATCCATGTAAACGTAAAAGAGGTAAAGTCTCCATCTTTTTTAAGGCTGCACAATATTCTGTGGTATGCATATACCATGATTTATTAATCCATTCATGGGTCAGTGAGCACTTGGGCTTCTTCCATGACTTGGCTATTATGAATTGAGCTGCAGTGAACAATCTGGTGCAAATACCTTTGTTATAAAGCGATTTTTGATCTTTTGGATATACACCTAGTAGAGGAATTGCAGGATCAAATGACAGGTCTACTTTTAGATCCCTGAGTATTCTCCATACTTCTTTCCAAAAGGGATGTATTAGCTTGCACTCCCACCAGCAGTGTAGAAGTGCTCCCTTTTCTCCACATCCATGCCAACATGGGATTTTGTTATGTGAGCCACTCTTATGAGAGTTAGATGATATCTCAAAGTGGTTTTGATTTGCATTTCTCTGATGATTAAAGATGATGAGCATTTTTTCATGTGTCTGTAGGCCATGTGCCTATCATCTTCAGAGAAGCTTCTGTTCAACTCCCTTGCCCACAATGAAAGGGGATTACTTGTTCTTTTCTTATTAACACATTTGAGTTCTCTGTGGATTCTGGTTATCAAACCTTTGTCAGAAGCGTAACCTGCAAATATCCTCTCCCATTCTGAAGGCTGTCTGCTTGCTTTACTTTCTGTGTTCTTGGCTGTGCAGAAGATTTTCAGTTTGATCAGATCCCAGTAATGTATTTTTGGTGTTGCTTCAATTGCCTGGGAGGTCCTCCTCATAAAGTGTTCTCCCAGGCCAATTTCTTCAAGTGTTTCTCCTGCACTCTCTCCAAGAATCTTTATAGTTTCATGTCTTAAGTTTAAATCTTTTATCCAGTGAGAGTCAATTTTTGTTAATGGTGAAAGGTGTGGGTCCAGTTTCAGTCTTCTACAAGTCGCCAGCCAATTCTCCCAGCACCATTTGTTAAATAGGGACTCTTTCCCCCAATTTATATTTTTAATGGGCTTATCAAAGATCAAATGACGATAAGTAGCTGGGTTCATCTCTTGTTTCTCAATTCTGTTCTGACAGCTCAGCCATTTGTTTATGAATGGGATCTTCTGTGTGTCTCCTTTGTCATTCCTTGGGGGAGTTGATTTACTCTGATTATTCATGATGCCAGAGTTTTTCTGCTGATCCCACCCCATGATTATTTTTCACCATTTGGCTAGAGAAGCTAGTGAGGTGAAATTGAATTGAGGGCTCCTGGAGTTGTAATTAACCAGCCCTTTACCAAAGAACTGGGACTGGTGATTGCAGTTTTTCCCTTAAAACTTTATAAAGGTCCCATTCAGAACTACTGCCTGGAACTCTGGGGAACTGCTTGGTGTGGTGGGCTAGATGACACTGACCAGTATTCAGCTAGTCTCTGTCCAATCCTAGTGAATCAGTGGCTTTGGGCTGAAATCTCAGCTATGGAGATATATAAGCAACTAAGACACCCTGCCCCTCCACAGGCGACAACTGGAAGGGGAAAATCCCACATTCCTACAACACACAACCAGGGTACAACCTTGATGGGTCCCTGGGTGATTGGCCCAGGTCAAAAGTTCCATACCAATTGTCCCCATCAACACAAACACCAATCAGGTAGGAGAGTTCGAAAGGTCTTCAGCATCTAGGCAGTGGGGGTCCACTGGCAGCTCAATTTGACCCCAGTGGGAGGGACCGTGGAACTGCCACCCCTGTCAGGGGTGGTGCTGCCAGTGTCGGGAGTGGTGCCACTAGTCTGGGGTACTGCCGTGTGCAGGTCACAGGAGCTGGCAGGGAGCTGGAGGGTGTTGCTCCCAGCCACAAGGGTCCCAAGAGCCAGGCGGGGAACTGGAGAGTGGAGCTGCTGACCCCCAGCCTCTGGCCATAGGAGGTGGGCAGGAGGCCGGAGGGAGGAGTCCCTGGCCCGGGCTGTGGGTCACAGAAGTCAGGTGGGAGTCGCTGGCCACAGGCCACAGGTTGCAAGGGCTGGGCTGGAATCAGCAGGCTGTGGGTCTCAGGAGCCAGGCAGGAGTAGCTGCCAGGCAGTAGCACGGGACCTGAGCAATGCTCTTTCCAACAGCGGGCAAGTCTCGCTCCCCTTGTGACCCCCCACCTCTATTAAAGTTATAGTTTCAGCATAACTGTCCCAAAGCTCATGAGGTGCCATACCCTAGCAAAAATCTGCCAAATGCTCCGGATTTTGCAGAGGATAGTCTTCCAGACAGCCAGGAGAGGGGGGAGGGGTGGATTGGGAGATCAGGAAGGTAGGGAGAATATTAGATCAACTCTTGGCCCAGGCACGAGACTGCCTGGACATGCAGCAGTATCTCTCCATGGAGGGTGTCCAGGAGAGATTCCCAGTTGTTCTCTCCCCTTTGGTGAAGCAAAAAGTCCTCTGTTCTCTACTTATCTCAAGCTGCTTTCCCTAGCGGGGGGAAGGGAAGGATTCCCTCCTCTTTGGGATGGATTTTTTTGTTTTTGTTTTGTTTCCTTGTATCACTCCCAGCTTGTTGCAGCAGGGGTGATACAAGCCTATTGATCCTCTCTCTCAGCTCAGCTCCCCATCTTCCTCTTTATTGGGTTATTTCTGGCTGTTATTTCTCCCTCTGGACAGAGCCTCTGTTGAAAGCTGGCTTCAGTCAGCCATCTTTCCTCCCTCCTCCAGTGCTCTTATATATCTCACATTTTTCCTGCAAAGACACAGCTGACAGATATGTTTTATCTTTATAATCTCAGTGGTAAATCCTATTTTAAAAAAATTTTTAGTGCTGATCAAATGGGGATATTCTGTGGATTTGATGCAAATCTCTGAGCCAGGTATAACCCACCATTTCATTCTTACTAATTCTTGATTCTTTCATGAAATCCAATGTAAGAACTTGTCTTTATGTACTGTCATTCTCTTAAATTGAGCATAGTTTATTCCAAACATGCTATCCTGTTAAAATTCATACAGTTACTCCTTCTCTCATCTTCAGTATTTTTATTAAAATATGTTCAATCTCATTTCTAACATACTCACCAGCCCATGGTGAGTTGATTAGACAAACTCTCAATCCTAGATATCCTAATATTTAGGTAAAATTTCTAGCAGCACTAACTATACCAGCTCTTAAATTGCAATGTAGACCTATAATAGAACAAAAAGTCAAAACTGTAATACCTTCTATTCCTGCTTCCGGAATAATTATCACATCTTCAAAAATACATCATTATTCTCCAACATTAAAAAGCAGGCACTAAATGACATCTATGTTAATATAAACCTATAAGACAATATTAAAATAAGACAAATTGATCAGTCTCCAATGTCACTTTAGCTCCCTAGAATTATTCCTTATTCTCAAAGAAATTTATGGATAAAAGATATAAATAAATTTTTCTATAATGGTCACTATGGATTATAAGTAGAAGAGGTAGTTTTCCCTCTCGTACTGAATTGAGAGAGAAGGTTTTTTCCTTGATTATTAGCATACGTTTTAACCCTATGATTTAGTAATAAGCATTTTTACTTAGTAATTCCACCACGATTAGAAGAAAAATCCTATTATTTTCCTTGTTGATTCTTATTTCTTTGAGGTAAAATATGTCCTTTTCTTTTGAACCTGTTCTCTATGTTTACAAAATAAGGACATAACTCAGAACTGAATGGTGCACTTTGATATGAGATTTTCTCAAGGTCTGAACCCAGTTTTACAAGAAGTTTTATTTTTTCCAGTATGGTTGACATGCCCTCCCACCAGCTGAAAGACAGACTTGTCTAATAAAGCTTTCAGATTCAATTTGTTGTCTGCATAAAGCTTACGGAATCTCTGGAGGTCACTCGCAGTATGTGTTGCAACCCCAACAGGGAGAAATAATGAAAAGATTCTGGTTAAAAAGCTGACACTATCCCTTCCAACCTCCTTGAATGTGAATATAATAAGCAAGTTTATGGACGCAAATCTCTATGATTCTGGGGATTTCCATCTTGATCTCTGACTCCAAGGAACATTTGAATGCATGGATGTGTATCTATTATCTGGGTGAATAAATGTTTCATATTGAGTATACTGAAGAAAATGTGCCTTCACGACAAAGGTCTGATGTAAATCAAGCAAAACAACTTTGTCACTTCATGTTTAACTCTGTTGGAGGGTCTCTGAGGTCTCACAGTCTGGTTCTTTTCCAGTAATACATAGGCATATCATAGCTGTTTTCAAAAATAATGCCCTCTTTCATTTCAGTTACTCCCCCTGGCTTTTACATTGACCTGAACATGCCCAATATTTATCTTAGAGCTAACATGCATTAATGCCTTGCTCTGTACCAAACATTTTTCTAAGTATTCTTTGTGCAGTGTACTGTTTAATCTTACAACAGCCCATGATATAGGTACCACATTATTTTTCTTTTTATATACATACCATGAGAAGAAACAGAGAGAATGGTTATCCTTTAAAAAAACCCACCTAGCTAAAAGGTGGGCACAGCATGGCCCTGAACCTGTATAAAGTGCACACCTGTCTTTTGCCTTTATGTTAAACATACTGAGTCTTGGTCATTCAGTCTGTGGACAGAAGCTCCATATACTGTAGAATCAATTTTACCATATTGTTCATGCTTTTGTATGTATTTTCCAAATGAAATTCAACAATAATATTCTCTCTTCTTCTTTTTCCCTCTGCGTGACATCCAAATCTTACAGTAAGTCTATGTGAGTGGAATTTGTTCTTAAATAATAGCTGAAGCATAATACTAACCTCAGAGCTATTCAAGGTGGAAATCATTTCAGTTATAAAGAACTATGTGTATATAGTTTCTTTTCCTTTCTTTTTCTGATTTCCTTCCTTCCTTTTTTTTTCTCTTTTTGTTTGTTTTTATTTTTTTGTCCCCTAAAAGAGGCTATTGGGACAGGAAACAACATTGAGATAATAGGCCTGATTCTCCCACAGTGTTATTAGTTAGCTTTATTTATTCTCTTAGCTCTTTAACTGTCAACCCAAGGTCAAATAGCCAGTATAGCAAAGCAAAATTATAAAAAGTAGATCTGGAAAAGACTACAAGGTGCCATATTACAGGGCCCTGCTGCAAGTCAAAATCAACTAAGGAAATGTATTTAAACAGCATTTCATTTTATCTTTTCTTAAAGAACACCACAGCCTTCTTTGTAATTCTTTTTCTGTGTTCAGAATTGATTTTCCAGAAAGATTCTCTTCTGTTTGTTGTTATTGTTGTTGTTGTTCAATAGCTATAGTGACTAAGTGGACACCATTGCCTACAGCATGAAATCCTAGACATGAATATTAATTATGTCTTTACCCAACCAAGCAGACAGCCCAGAAACCTAGGATTCATTACCTTTTCTGGAATGACTCCCCTTCTGCCCTCAAAAATGTAGACATTACTCCAATATGCCCCCATTCTTCTCTTTGCCTCCCATCTACAATTTCAACCAGTCTATTCCCCTCCCCTATTTTAGGCTTCACATGCTGGATTTATTCTTAGGATTTCACCTGAAGAAAGGGTTATGTGCTTAAAAAATATTATAAGCTACTGAACTAGATAATAATACAATTTCTATGAAAACGAAAAGGGAATAAAGTTAACAGCAGTGTTAGAAGTCATCAAAATGGATATTGCTGACCTCTCTTCTAGCTGGTGTGCAATTTAAGCACGCTTCTAGAGTGGAATTTATTTTCCCCATCTGAATAAATCTGAAGCATTACAATAAAATCCAATGTGAGCAAGGACATGGCTGCAAGTAGATTGAGGTAAATGAGTGGGCCAAACTGAATGGGAAGAAATTATGAAGTCAGTAATCAGGCATACTAAGGGACACTCAAGCAATAAATTGTAGGTGGTATAATACCTAAATGAATGATAAGGTTATGACTATAGTTAGTGAAACCTAAAATGGAGAAGACAAAACATTGAAATCCATCTGATCATATATAATAAAATTCTTTACATTTGTATGTTATCTATCTAGATCTCAAAAATATACCTGAAGAATGAGGATTATCATTGTGCTGCAGTTGAGGAAACTGAATATGAAGATATTCAGGATAGAAGCTTTTCACTTATTGCTTCCAGTACACTGTTCTAACTACAGTAGTGAAAATAGGAATTTATTCACCAAATCATAACACATACTGCAATTGGACAATGCCTTTTGTACCTTTGCAGATGAAATTTGAGGCAAATAAAAATCCCTGTTTCATAAAGTAAATTATTAGTTTATAGAATTTACTATTTCAGCTAATGATATAGGTTAATAATATAAATCATTTCAGGAAGATTTTAGATCAGGGGTTTGGCAATACTTTTTTCTGCAAAAAAGCAGATAGTAGGTATTTTTAGCTTTGTAGGTCAGAAGAACTCTGTCAAAGTCATTCAGCTTTGCTACTGAAGTGCAAAAGTAGCCATAGATAGTTTTTAAATAAATGTTTTTCAACAGAACTTTATTTATAAAAATCGGTGGTGGATTCGATTTGGCTTACAAGCTGTAGTTCTCTGACAGGAAATCTACTGTTTGTGGTTATAGAGATGAAAATGTTATTCATCACTTCGGAGCTTTCTTTGAATTTTAAAATGGTTAGCATGCTTCTACAAAGGTAGAATGGTCTCCCTAAGTAGCATAAGTAGCATCACAGATCAGCAAAAAAACTTATGATTAACTTCACACCAGAATTCTATCAAATCTTCAAAGAAGAGCTTGTACCTACACTGTAGAACCTATTTCAAAACATTGGGAAGGAAGGAACCCTCCCCAACATGTTCCATGAAGCAAACATCACCTTGATAACAAAGCCAGAAAGGATTCAACAAAAAAGATAAACTACAGACCAATTTGACTAATGAATATCAATACAATAATACTCAGTAAAACCCTGGCAAATCAAATACGGCTACACATTAAACAAAAATTATAGATCAAGTAGGAATTATGCCAGGGATGCAAGGCTGGTTAAACATACATAAATCCATAAATGTAATTCACCACATGAATAGAAGCAAAAACAAATATCAAATGATCTCTCAATAGATGCAGGAAAAAAGGCATTTGACAAAATTCAGCATCATTTTATGATGAAAACACTTAAGAAATTAGGTTTAGATGGCACATTTCTTAAACTGATTGAAGCCATCTCTGACAGACCCACAGCTAATATCATACTGAATGGATTAAAACTGAAAGCTCTTCCACTTAGAATTGGAACAAGACAAGGATGTCCTCTAGCGCTACTTTATTAAGGACATTCAAATAGGGGCAGAGGAGGTCAAACTCTTGCTCTATGTTGATGATATGATCTTATACTTAGAAAACACCAGAGACTCAACCACAAGACTCCTAGAAGGAATCAAGTAATACAGTAATGTCCTGGGGTATAAAAATCAATGTCCACAAATCGGTAGCCTTTGTATATGCTAATAACAATTAAGCCAAGAAGCAAATCAAGAACACAATACCCTTCAAGGTAGCTTTGAGGAAAATGAAAAACCTGGGAATATATCTAACAAAGGAGGTGAAAGATCTTTACAGAGATAATTATGACACCCTGGGGAAAGAAATATCAGAAAACATTAACAAATGGAAGAACATACCTTGCTTGGACTGGGAAGAATCAACATTGTTAAAATGTCTTTACTACCCAAATCAATGTACAGATTTGTAAGGGTCCAGCCCCCATACAGCTTATGGGTATCCCCAGTGCTCAGTGGTGATGAGAGAATTAAGAAATAAAGGCAATGGAGACATGAAGAGTGCATGTGGGAATACTTAAGGGAAGAGTCATATCTTGATGTGCTTGCATTACTAGTAATAATGATTCTATAAGTTTGAAACCAATATTCAATTATTAATTGTTAGTAGATTAGAAATATTATTAGAAATAGGGAATGTAGTATGGACAAAGGGAGACAATAATAGCGGATTGATTTGGATGCAATTTCCTGGCTTTGAGCACAAATGCAAGACTCTGTCACTTTAGTATAATGAAGCCTGGCATGTTGAATATCCTCCCTCCCCCCACAGCTGCCACATGCAGCAGCTGGCTGGAGGCCTTGAGGCCGTTTTCTGCCAGGGCCGGCCTGGTGCTTCGGGAGAGTGCTTTTTGGAAGTTAAGAATGTGGAACCTTCAAACTTTGTCCAACACAGGAAGACTTGCTCCAGACCAAATAAGGAGAAGAAATATCTCTTTTCTTCTGTCACCTTAATTGGGCCAGAGGAGTCTATCTGTCTGGACACAAGGCTGTCATAGTATTAAAACATCACATCTGTGATGTGTGACTCACTAGGATTTAGTCCTTGAGTCAGCCTCTAATTGGCTACATTATCAAGACTCTGTTTGTATTAAGACCAAAATACCTTAAAACAGTAAAAAGTAGCAAGTTAATCCATGCAATTAACATAATTAGTTATAGAGTTAGTCTGGTTAATAGAAATGCAAGTGCAGCAAGAACCAGATGGGATTGTTTGCCTTGCCTTCATAAGATTTATGATTGTAACACTGATGTATAAAAGAAATGCAGAGCTAGCCTGATACCTGGAGGTGGCATTCTGGAAGCCTTATGAAAAAAGGTGTACTGCCTCCTGAACCCCCACTGCTCTTAAAACTATCTCTTTGTCTTTGTCTATTATTTCTCAATTAATTCTCTATAAATTTCATAATAATTTTCCATTGGTTTCTCGCCCCACCAGGCCACAAGGAAGTAGACTCACAGCGCGTTGGGGCTGGTTTCCTCAACAGAAACAGAGAAAGATTTAAAAAGAGTAGGCCTGGGGGACCAACGCCACTTATGGGAGAGACAGAGAAGGGCTCAAACTGTAGGTTCACTCCATATTTATTTTATACATTATTGTTTAAATCATTCACATGAATAATCATAAAAAAGGAACAAAACTTCTTCCGTATGCTCTCATTCTTCTAGCATTTGCAATTTCAACTAAGCTACCAACTTTTATGATCCTTGCTATTTCATTCTGTTTTATTTGTAAACTAAAGAAATGGAATGCGGTTGAACAAGTAACCAGGCTTTGAAGTAGGGTGTGAAAGCAGTGGCAGGTTTTACCACTCATGCAGATTCCACAGGAGGAGCTTAGACCTCTGTGTCCCTGTGGGGCAGAAAGGCTAATGCTATGCCCATATTAGGAGCTGGGTAGAAAAGGGCATTTTTCCCTTATCTAACGGCAAGAGGCTTTTCCACTTATCAGAGAGCCAGCTGCTTGCACTGTCCCCAGTGCATATTGCAGCAGTCCATTAGCCCATGAGACCTTTGTACAGTCTTTGTAGGGCTAAGTTAAGGCCTCAGTAAGATGTTTTTTGTCTTTTACTCTAAGGCCGTGACTGTCATTTTCAACAGACTTTGGGCGGCTCTGGATACACATTGTGGTCTCCCTACAGATATACTTTTCCCAAATGTTCCTTTCTCCATTAGCCACTTGTCCCTTGCCTCACAATCCACCTTTAGTTATTTCATAAATCACTTAATAAAATTAAATCAAACAAAAACTTAAAAATTCAATCTTATCAACTTCTTCTCCTCAGACCTAGCCATACCACTTTCCACCCATACAGATTTAATGCAATCCCCATTAAAATGGCAACATCATACTGTAAAGAACTCAAAAAAAATAGTTTTTCTTTTTGCATAGAACCAGAAAAAAAATCCATATAGCTGAGGCAATTCTTAGCAATAAAAACAAATCTGGAGGCGTCACTTTGCCAGACTTCAGATTATACTACATGTCTACAGTGATCAAAACAGCATGGTATTGGCACAGAAATAAAGACAAGCATAGTTTTATGGAACAGAATAGAAAACCTGGGAGATGAAACCAGCCTCATGTTGTCATCTGATCTTCAATAAACCAAAAAAAAGCATACACTGGGGAAAAGAATTCCTATTCACCAAATGGTACCAGGAGAACTGGATGACCACATGTAAAAGACTGAAACTGGACACACACCTTTCACCATTTACAATAATTTATTCATGATGGATAAAAGATTTAAATTTAAGACAAAAAACGATAAAAATCCTAGAGGAAAGTATGGGAATAACTCTTAATGACATTAGGCTGGGGAAGGATTTTATGAGGAAGACTCCATTGGCAAATGCAGCAACCAAAATAATAAATGAAACTTAATTAAGCTACAAAAGTTCTGCACAGCTAAGAACACAACAATTAAGCCAACAACCTTCAGAATGGGAGAAGATATTTGCATATTAGGAATCTGACAAAAGGTTGATAACCAGAATCTATAGAGAACCCAAATTAATCAACAAAAAAGAGCAAACAATCCCACTTATCACTGGGCAAGAGATATGAACAGAACCTTCTTTGAAGAAGACAGGCAAAGGGCCAAGAAACCATGAAGAAATGCTCATTGTCCCTAAAATTGGAGAAATGCAAATTAAAAGCACTTTGAGATATTACCTAACCCCAGTGAGAACAGCCCACATCACAAAGTCCCAAAGCTGCAGATGCTGGTGAGGGTTTGGAGAAAAGAGGACAATTTTGTACTGTTGGTGGGATTTCAAACTAATACAGCCTCTTTGGAAAGAAGCATAGAGAATCTTCAAAGAACTAAAAGTAGACCTTCCATTTGAACCTGACATCCCATTGCTAGGTATCTACTCAGAAGAAAAAAAAATTATTTTACCATAAGGACATAAGTGCTAGAATGTTTATCACAGCTCAGTTCACAATCACCAAGATGTGGAATCAACCCAAGTGTCCATCAACATACAAATGGATTAATAAATTGTGGTATATGTATACCATTGAATACTGCTTAGCCATAAAAATACAGAGACGTTACATCTTTTGTAGGAATCTTAATGGAGTTGGAGAACATAAGTATCCAGTGTACTCAATACTAATATGAAACCAGTAGACAAACAAATACATGCCCATACAGGAGAAAAACACATTTAAACTCAAGTGGGGTAGTGGGAAAGGAGAGAGCAGGGAGACAGGAGAAGGGAGGAGCTCTAACAGGAACAATATAAGGGTATATAGCACACACTTTCTGGGTGAGTGGCACAATTACAACTTGGACTCTACCTAACAAATGCATGTAAACAATGTAACCTAATCATCTGCACCCCCATTAATCTGAAATTATAAACTAGTATAAATTAAAAAATTTTTAAAGAGTTATAATAAGTCCATTTCAACTGATCAACATTTAAATAATGATCTAGTTAGGAGATAAAGTATATGATAGAAGCAGCAGGAGATTTCACCACCATGGATTTGGAGAGCATGCAACAAGGAAATGAAAAGCCATTTTCCAATACACTTTTTTACTTATTGGTGAAGTTCATTCTCTGCCTGTGAATTACACATTTGTATCATCAATTTTTCAATACACTAATTCTCAAAAACATAACTTATTATGGCTTACTGTGGCTTTCCTGTGATTAGATGCTAGGGATACAATATTGGTAACATAAGCACAATTCCTAGACTCATAGAAAGTAAGAAAATTAAATAACTATATGTGACAAATAGTAGTATATAGAATACTGTGGAAGAACCAGAAGGAATCACTTAACCCAATCTGGAGTGGAACAATAGAGGGATGTCAGGGGAAACTTTCTGGGGGAAAAGGAATTTTGGCAATAAGACTTGAAGGATAGATAGGTGTATTTCTCCAGGCAGGAGAAACAGCACAAGTAAAGGTTGGAGGCAAAAGGGAACCTGGCACTTCCTAAAAATTACCAGTATGGCTGAAGCATAGAGCTGGGCTTGGGAACTGGTGAGGGGCAATGTGTCCAGGAGCAGCAGTTTCAGGGTTGAGGCTGAAAATGCAGGCATGTTCTTAGACTGCTTTTTTTAAAGGCATGCTAGAGAATTCAGTTACATTTTATGTGAAGAGCAATTGAAAGCTACTGAAGCATTTTAAAGAGGCTAGTGACACGACTATATTTGGGTTTTAGAGCGATTGCTCTGGCTAAAGAGTAGAGTATAGATTGGTTAAGTATACTCCTGCAGGCTGTTCTAGTAGTTCAGGTGAATGATAATAATAACCTGAACTGGGGAAGTCAGAAAGAAAATGGGGACAAAGTGAACAGGTTCAAGTGATACTTGGCATGTAGCAACAATAGTACCTGATAACTGATTGGACAATAGAGGGGATAAGTATGAAGAACTCAGCCAGGCTTTAGGATTGAGAAACTGGGTGGATGGTGGTGGTAATTACTAAAATATGGACTATTTTAGCAATCAGAAGATCCTTGTGTTCCATTTTAGATATGTGGGTTTTGAGATGCTTATAAGACCACTGAGCAGACTAGACCTATGAGTCAGGAAAGAGGTTGAGGCTAAAAATATGGATGCCAGAGTTATCAGTGCATATGATAGAATGTAAGGGAGGTCACAGTAGGAAGATCACCAAGAGAGTATATGTAGAATAAGAAGAATTAGGGCAGAGCTTTAAGGAATTCCTACATCTGACATCCAGAATAAAGTGAGCCAGCAGAGAGGATTTGAGAAAGAGTGATCCAAACCAGGAGTCTCTTAGGAGAATTTTTTTTTTTTTTTGTAGAGACAGAGTCTCACTTTATGGCCCTGGGTAGAGTGCCGTGGCATCACACAGCTCACAGCAACCTCCAACTCCTGGGCTTAAGCGATTCTCTTGCCTCAGCCTCCCGAGTAGCTGGGACTACAGGCGCCCGCCACAATGCCCAGCTATTTTTTGGTTGCAGTTCAGCTGGGGCTGGGTTTGAACCCGCCACCCTCGGTATATGGGGCCGGCGCCTTACTGACTGAGCCACAGGTGCCACCCTCTTAGGAGAATTTTTAGGGTATTCTAGATATATGATAAAATTGTCAGCAAAGAGTCATAGTTTGACCTCTATGTCCCCATTTGAATACCCTCAATTTCCTTTTCTTGTCTGATTCGCAGTCCAGCACTATGGTGAAAAGAAGTGACGACACTGGACAAACCTTGTCTAGTTCCACATCTAAGTGGGAATGCTTTCCATTTTTCCCCATTCAGTATGATGTTGGCTGTGGGTTTGTTGTATCTGGCTTTTATAATTTTGGGGTATGTTTCATCAATGCCTATTTTCATAAAAGTTGTTATCATAAAAGGGTGCTGAGTTTGTCTAATGCTTTTTCTGAGTCTATTGAGATGATATGGTCATATGGTCTTTGTTTTTGCTTCTGTTTGTGTGGTGAATCACATTTATAGATTTTGTGCCATTTTGCATCTGTGAGAGGAAGCCCACTTGATCATGGTGGATTTTTTTTTTTTTATGTGCTACTGAATTCATTTTGCTAGAATTAGGTTGAGAATTTTTACACCTATATTTATAAGGGATATTGGTCTGTAGTTTTCTTTTTTGCTATGTACTTTTCTGGCTTTGGTATCAAGGTGATACTGACTTCATAGAAAGAGTTAGGGTGAATTCCTTCCTTCTTGATGTTATGAAATAATTTCTGCAGTATAAATACTAGTTCTTCTTTGTAGGTCTGCAAAAATTTGTCTGTGAAACCATCTTGTCTAGGAATTTTTTTTTTGTTGGAAGGGTTTTTATTGCTGCTTCAATGTTGATATTGGTCTGTTTAGGAGTTCTGTTTCTTCCTGATTTGGCCTAGGAAGGTTGTGTATTTCCAAGAATTTTTTCATATCCCCAATGGAGAAATAAAACCAGGGGGCAATAAATAATGTTTAGAAAATATAGCCAATTTAGGGTTAGCTGAAGCAATGGACCACAACATCTAAGCTGGAGAATACAGCAGGTGCACAGTAAAAAAGGAAGAAGTCAGGAGGTTGGTTACCTCTAGAGATATGGAGGAGGTTATGTTGTGGAGGATACAGGGTAGGTTCTGAGGTATGGGCAATATTCTGTTTCTTGATTGGGGTGGTATTTACATAGAGTGCTTTGTAATTATTCTTTAAACTCTCTATATACATTTTATTGAACATGTACATATAGGTAAGAAAAATCTCACTGTATAAGAAAAAAACCCTCCATATCATGATCATCACAATCATAGTACATGCCTCTGGTGCCTGGAGTCATGTGCCATTGACTTATCTTGGTTTACAGCTTCAGCTACAATGGACAGTTCAGTGTGAGTTCAGACTTGCCTCTAGTTGACAACATTCCATGTCAAGGGAAGAGATCCTATTTTTCTACTTTCTGTCCAAGAGATTCCTCTGATGTGCCAGAAGCCCATAAATCCTATGAGCTAGTCCATCTTCAAAGCTGTAATGAGTGAGCAACCCTCAACCAATAGAGATTGGAGCCCATGAATACATTTTAACCTTTATTCCTTTAGGGAGGAATTATTTGCTTCTCATGAACATAAAAAGGGTCTGGTAATTCAGCACTATTGCCCATAGTGGTAACCTCAGTAACATACATCTGATGGCATTGCCTCTTCCTCTGACTCTCTTTGTCTTTCATTCATGCTTCCTGGATATCAGCTCTCAAATACACTTCCTGCACCCAAGTACTTATACAGGTTCTGTTTTCGGGGATCTGAAGACAACAAAAATTAAAATAGAAGGAACTGAGAGAGGAGAAGACCCAAAGACCATGAAGAAATTTCCTCTGCATACCAGACTGTGTATTTAACTGCCTACTCAATAGTTGCAGTTAAATAGATGTGTCAAAAATAACCTCATAGGCAGAGCCTGTAGCTCATTGGGTAGGGTGCTGGCCATATACACTGAGGCTGGTGGTTGAAACCCAGCCTACGCCAGCTAAAACAACAATGACAACTGCAGCAATAACAAGAACAACAAAAAAATAGCTGGGCATTGTGGCAGGCACCTGAAATCCCAGCTACTTGGGAGGCTGAGGCAAGAGAATCACTTAAGCCCAAGAGTTTGAGGGTGTGAGCTGTGATGCCACAGCACTCTACCAAGGGCATCAGCTTGAGACTCTGTCTCAAAAACAAACAAACAAAAAAACTCATAATCTTCTCCTGTCACCAAATATATGATTATCCCCTGTAATATCCCTTTTTACAGGCTTTCTAGTACCACCGACGTAACCAGTAACAAAACTTAAGGAGTCATTCTTGACAACTTCCCACCTCACTCCCTCTGGCCATCCACCACTAAGCTCAGTTGCTTTTCCCTCCTAAATACTTCTTGGTTCAGCTTTTCTCTTTAGATTTATCCTGCATACCCCTGCCCAATCTCTCATCATCTCTTTCCTGAACTGTTAGAGTGGCCTTATTTTAGGATGATCACAGTCCTGGTTTCCCCAGACCAGACATTGTTTATGGCCATTGCCTCAGAGTGATTGATATACTCCCTTTCACTTATAACTCTATCCAGGTTTTTGTGATAAATAATATGGTCATCCCAACCTAAATTAATATCCCATCATGTATTCCCTCTCCCCTACATGTTACAGCAGTGTGAAACATTCAAAATAAAAATTTTATGACAGAACTTCTTAAAACCCTTCAGCACTTTCCCATTGATCTCAAAACAATTTTTTTATTATTAAATCATGGCTGTGTACATTAATGCAATCATGGGGCACCATACACTGGTTTTATAGACCATTTGACATGTTTTTATCACACTGGTTAACATAGCCTTCCTGGAATTTTCTTTTTTGTGTGTGTGGTTTTTTTTTGGCCAGAGCTGGGTTTGAACCCGCCACCTCTGGCATATGGGACCGGTGCCCTACTCCTTGAGCCACAGGCGCTGCCCGGAATTTTCTTAGTTATTGTGTTAAGATATTTACATTCTACATTTACTAAGTTTCACATGTACCCTTATAAGATGCACCGCAGGTGTAATCCCACCAATCACCCTCCTTCCACCTCCCTCCCCCTCCCTTCCCTCCCTTTCCCCCTTCCCCCTATTCTTAGGTTATAACTGGGTTATAGCTTTCATGTGAAAGCCATAAATTAGTTTCATAGTAGGGCTGAGTACATTGAATACTTTTTCTTCCATTCTTGAGATACTTTACTAAGAAGAATATGTTCTAGCTCCATCCATGTAAACATGAAAGAGGTAAAGTCTCCATCTTTCTTTAAGGCTGCATAATATTCCATGGTGTACATATACCACAATTTATTAATCCATTCATGGATCGATGGGCACTTGGGCTTTTTCCATGACTTAGCAATTGTGAATAGGGCTGCAATAAACATTCTGGTACAAATATTTTTGTATTTTGTGATGTGATTTTTGGTCTTCTGGGTATATACCTAGTAGAGGAATTATAGGATTGAATGGCAGATCTATTTTTAGATCTCTAAGTGGTCTGCAAACATCTTTCCAAAAGGAATGTATTAATTTGCATTCCCACCAGCAGTGTAGAAGTGTTCCCTTTTCTCCACATCCACGCCAACATCTCTGGTCTTGGGATTTTGTGATATGGGCTAATCTTACTGGAGTTAGATGATATCTCAAAGTAGTTTTGATTTGCATTTTTCTGATGATTAAAGATGATGAGCATTTTTTCATATGTCTGTAGGCCATGCGCCTGTCTTCTTCAGAGAAGTTTCTCTTCAAGTCCCTTGCGCAGCCTGCGATGGGATCACTTGTTCTTTTCTTGCTTATACGTTTGAGTTCTCTGTGGATTCTGGTTATTAAACCTTTGTCAGAGACATAAGCTGCAAATATCTTCTCCCATTCTGAGGGCTGTTTGCTTGCTTTACTTACTGTGTTCTTGGCTGTGCAGAAGCTTTTTAGTTTGATCAGGTCCCAGTAGTGTATTTTTCAAGCTGCTTCAATTGCCCGGGGTGGGGGAGTCCTCCTCATAAAATACTCACCGAGATCGATTTCTTCAAGGGTTTTCCCTGCACTTTCTTCTAGTATTTTTGTAGTCTCATGTCTTAAGTTTAAATCTTTAATCCAGTGAGAGTCTATCTTAGTTAATGGTGAAAGGTGTGGGTCCAGTTTCAGTCTTCTACAGGTTGCCAGCAAGTTCACCCAGCACCATTTGTTAAATAGGGAATCTTTTCCCCACTGAATTTTTTTAATTGACTTGTCAAAGATCAAATAACAGTAAGTAGTTGAATTCATCTCTTGGTTCTCTATTCTGTTCCAGACATCTACTTCTCTGTTTTTGTGCCAGTAACATGCTGCTTTGATCACTATCGACTTATAGTATAGTCTGAGGTCTGGTAGCGTGATTCCTCTTGCTTTGTTTTTATTTCTGAGTAATGTTTTGGCTATTTGAGTTTTTTTCTGATTCCACATAAAACGAAGTATTATTTTTTCAAGATCTTAAAAGTATGATAGTGGAGCTTTAATAGGGATTGCATTAAAATTGTATATTGCTTTGGGTAGTATGGACATTTTAACAATGTTGATTCTTCCAGCCATGACCATGGTATGTTTTTCCATTTGTTAACGTTTTCAGCTATTTCTTTTCTTAGAGTTTCATAGTTCTCTGTATAGAGATCTTTCAAGTCCTTTGTCAGATAAACTCCCAAATATTTTATCTTCTTTGGCACTACTGTGAATGGAATAGAGTCCTTAACTGTTTTTTCAGCTTGACTATTGTTGGTATATATAAAGGCTACCGATATATGAATGTTGATTTTGTAACCTGAGACGCTGCTGTATTCCTTGATCACTTCTAAGAGTTTTGTAGTAGAGTCCCTGGTGTTTTCCAGATATACAATCATATCATATGCGAAGAGCAAAAGTTTGATCTCTTCTGACCCTATATGGATACCCTTGATCGCCTTTTCTTCCCTAATTGTGGTGGCTAAAACTTCCATTAAAATGTTAAAGAGCAGTGGAGACAATGGGCAGCCTTGTCTGGTTCCTGATCTGAGTAGAAATGATTTCTGTTTAACTCCATTCAATACAATATTGGCTGTGGGTTTGCTGTAGATGGCCTCTATCAGTTTAAGAAATGTCCCTTCTATACCAATTTTCTTAAGTGTTCTGATCATGAAGGGATGCTGGATAATATCCAAAGCTTTTTCTGCATCAATTGAGAAAATCATATGGTCTTTGGTTTTTAATTTGTTTATGTGCTGAATTATACTTATAGATTTACGTATATTGAACCAGCCTTGAGACCCTGGGATAAAACCGACTTGGTCATGATGTATAATTTGTTTGATGTGTTGCTGGATTCTGTTAGGATCTTGTTGAATATTTTTGCATCTGTATTCATTAGTGATATTGGTCTATAATCTTCTTTTCTTGTTGGGTCTTTTCCTGGTTTAGGGATCAGGGTGATGTTTGCTTCATAGAACCTGTTGAGTAGTCTTCCTTCTTTTTCTACCTTTTGGAACAGGTTGAGTAATATAGGTACTAATTCCTCTGTAAAGGTTTGGTAGAATTCTGACATGAAGCCATTTGGTCCTTGCCTTTTTTTTTAGGGAGATTTTGTATGGTTGATACTATTTCCGAACTTGATATGGGCCCGTTCAACCTTTCCACTTGATTCTGGTTACATCTTGGAAGGTGACATGCTTCCAAGTATTGGTCAGTTTCCTTCAGATTTTCATATTTCTGAGAATAAAGTTTCTTGTAATATTTATTAAGGATTTTTTGAATTTCTGAGGAGTCTGTTGTTATTTCGTTTTTTTGTTTCTGATTGATGAGATTAGAGGTTTTACTCTTTTTTCCTTGTTAGGTTAGCCAAAGGTTTATCTATTTTATTGACCTTTTCAAAAAACCAACTTTTTTTTTATAAAAATTATCTACACTGATAAATATGAATAAAATTCTTTGTGGACACACAAAAAAAAAAAAAAAAAAAAAAAAAACCAACTTTTTGATTTATTCATCTGTTGTATAATTCTTTTGTTTTCAATTTCATTTAATTCTGCTCTAATTTTGGTTATTTCTTTTCTTCTACTGGGTTTGGGGTTGGAATGTTCTTCCTTTTCCAGTTGCTTGAGATATCCCATTAAGTTAACATCCTCTCTTTCCGTTCTCTTAAGGAAGGCTTGCAGTGCTATAAATTTCCCTCTTAGGACTGCCTTTGTAGTATCCCAGAGGTCCTGCTAATTCGTGTCTTTATTGTCATTTTGTTCCATAAATTTGTCAATTTCCTTCTTAATTTCATCTCTGACCCAGCTATCATTCAGCATAAGGTTATTTAACTTCCATGTTTTTGTATGAGTATGCAGATTCCTGTTGTTACTGAGTTCAACTTTTATTCCATGGTGGTCCAAGAAGATACAAGGAATAATTTCTATTCCTTTAAATTTACTGAGATTAGACTTGTGACCTAAGATGTGATCGATTTTGGAGTATGTTCCATGGGCTGATGAGAAGTATGTGTATTCAGTTTTGTTGGGATGAAATGTTCTGTAGATGTCTGCTAAATCCAAATGTTGGATAGGTAGGTTTAAATCTAAAATTTCTTTGCTCAGCTTCTTGTTGGAGGATTGATCCAACACTGCCAAAGGAGTGTTGAAATCTCCAACTGTTATGGAGCTTGAGAAATCAAGTTGCTAATGTCTGTTAGAGTTTCTCTTATAAATTGAGGTACATTCTGGTTGGGTGCATAGATATTTATAATTGAAATCTCATCATGTTGAGTATTACCCTTAACAAATATGAAGTGAACATTCTTATCCTTCCTTACTTTTGTTGGTTTTAAGCCTTTTGTATCTGCAAATAAAATTGCAACACCTGCTTTTTTCTGATTACCATTTGCCTGAAATATGGACGACCATACTTTCACCCTGAATCTGTATTTATCTTTTAAGGTAAGGTGTGACTCTTCTATGCATCAAATATCTGGCCTGAGTTTTTGTATCCAGTCAGCTAACCTGTGCCTCTTTAGAGGACAGTGTAAGCTGTTCACATTAATGGAGAATATTGGTAAGTCTGGTAAAATTTGGGGTATCGAGTTTTTTGAATGTCCAGTGGACATTTTTAATCCTTTCGCCACTGTGGAAGTTGGAGTTTGATCAAAAGTTTCTGAGTGAGTTTACTTTTGTGGTAGAGGATTGCAGTGATCATTATGGAGGATAGGTCTCAGAATATCCTGAAGAGGTGGTTTGGTTATGGCAAATTTCTTCAACATGTGAATGTCATTGAAGTATTTAATTTCTCCATCATAAATGTAACTCAGTTTAGCTGGATATAGGATCCAGGGTTGAAAGTTATTTTGTTTTAGGAGATTAAAAGTCGATGACCACCCTCTTCTGGCTTGAGAAGTTCCAGCAGTGAGATCTGCAGTCATTCTAATATTCTTACCATTGTAGGTAATGGATTTCTTACGTCTGGCTGCTTTCAGAATTTTCTCCTTCATATTAACTTTAGTGAAGTTAATTATGATATGCCTGGGGGATGTCTTATTTGGATTGAGTCATGCTGGGGTTCTGAAACTGTCTGCTGTATGAATTTCAGAATCTCTAGGCATGTCTGGAAAATTCTCTTTCATAATTTCATGGAGATAGGCCTCTGTGCCTTGTGAGGCCACTTCTTTACTCTCAGTGATTCCAATGAGGCGGATATTACCCTTTTTTGAATTATCCCAGAGCTCTCTGAGAGAATGATCCGTTTTTGTTCTCCATTTCTCTTCCTCTTTGAGAGTTTTTGAGCGTTCAAAGGCTTTATCTTCCATGTCAGAAATCCTTTCTTCTGCTTGCTCCACTCTGTTACTGAGGGCTTCTACTGTATTTTTCAGATCTTTTAAGGCTGCAAATTCTTGCTTCAGTGTGTCAAAATCTTAGGTGGTTTTTTTTTAAATTCATTAAATTCTTGAGACAACTTTGGAATCTCCTCAAATTTCTAATTCCGACTTTTGAATTGCTCCTTGAATTTCTAATTCCAAATTTTCCTCCATTCTATTAATCTTGTTTACAATCCAGACTCCGAATTCGATTTTGACATCTTGGCCAGCTGTTTATGAATGAGATCTTCAGTTACATCTGCCATATCTTTCCTTGGGGGGGTTGATCTATTCTGGTTATTCGTGTTACCAGAGTTTTTCTGCAGATTCCGCCCCATGATTGTTTTACACCGTTTTATTTTCCCCTGGAACTTTGTCGAGTACCCGTACAGTGCTCTGGCCTGAGATACTGGGGCTCTGTTTGGTGTGGTGGGGCTAAGTGGTTCTATCTTGTTTTCAGCTGGTCTCTGTTTTACCCTAGTGAAACAGTTACTCTGGGTTGAAGTCTCAGCTATGGATAAATACCAGCAATTAAGTCACCCCCCCCATAGGCAAAAATTGGAAAAAGAAAATCAAACCTTCCTACAACCACACACCCAGGGCAACACTTGAATAGTCCTCGGGCGATTGCCTCAGTTCAAAAGGTCCAAATCAATTGTCTCAGTCAGCACCTGTCTCAGGTGGGAGAGTTTAAAAGGTCTCTGGCAACTGGATCAGAGGGGTCTGGTGACAACTCATATATGGCTTCCTCCGTTGCTCCATGGAGTCAGGAGGACCCACCTAGCAAATAGATTAGTCTGGGAAGGTTGTTGCCTTCTTCCCCACCTTGAACTTTTGTCACACCCAGTCACTGATAGCCCCGCAGGGCTGTGACCCAGTTGCCTCTAGTGAACATATACTCCAGGTGTTTGCACCTGCCTGAATCACAAGGGAATCTATTTCTGCTCAGCCAGGCCACTGCGCTCTGCCTCTATCTAGCAGGGGGAGGTGAGGCCTGACAACCTCAGGCACTTGAGGTAGGCTGGGGGGTTTTCACTCCATTCTAGCCCTGCCCCTGATTGATGTTACTGACAGAACAGAACAGACCAACTTTGCAGGAATTTGTTTCTGACCCTGCTAAATTCCCCTGCAGAAGACAAGCTGTTTTGAGTTCCCAGAGCCTGTGCCTCAGGCCCTGTCTGTGCTCCTGCAGGGTTGTATTTGGTTAGCTGTCAGTTCTAGCCCCTGCCTTCCTTTGTCTATAGGCTAATGATCCCCTTAGGGCTGGGTGCGTCTTAGGCTCAGTAAAGTGGTCCTCTGGGTCAGCCCTGCCCCGGGAACTTCCCAGCTCTGTGCATGCATTTCTCGTCCCGTGCTCCACCCAGGCCGGTACCACCTCATGCAAACCCTTTACTCACGGGGCCTGTGTTTCCATCCCAGATCTGTTACACAGTGGTTGCCACCTGAGAAGATGCCCGGCCTCCTCTGGTTGCCCAGGGAGACGGGGTGTGGCTTCGTAATATCCAGGAGTGAGCCCTATTGTTCCCAAAAATGGCTGCCACTATGGCGTGGTTCCCTCTCAGCTGAACATCCTCTCCTCACTCCAATGCCACAGAATCAGCACTGACCAGCTTCAGTCTAGGCCCTGTCCACACCCCTTGATAAATCACCAAAGTATCTGGACTCCTGGGGGACAGGCCTCCAGACCTCCAAGTGAGAGTGGAGGGGAGTTCTGGGACCTCAGAATTGAAGTTAGAGAATATATACAATTCTATACAGTTTCATGCCTGGCAGGAGAATGCCGTGGCACCCTAGTAGGGGAGGTAGGTCCAGTTTTTAGAGGGTCTCTCCCGTGGAGTGTAATGGGAGGATCTTTGAACTCTGCTCATTTGTTTGTGGGGCACTCCAAGCTGTTCTCATGGGGGAGGGGACTCCTGTCCATTTGGTGATGGATTTTGTACCTTTTGTTTGTATCCTTGGGGGTCGCAGCTCGCCTCAGTGGGGTTGATGTGTGTTCTTCAACCTTCTCTCTTGGTGCAGCTCTAATGCACCAGGTTACTTGGTAAATTTCTGTCCTTGAACTCTTCTTCTGGACAGGAGCCTGTGTGGAAAGCTGGCTTCAGTCAGCCATCTTGTCTCCACCCCTCAAAATAATTTAAAAAAAAATAATCAAGACTGGGTGGCGCCTGTGGCTCAAAGGAATAGGGCACCAGCCCCATATACTGGAGGTGGTGGGTTCAAATCCAGTCCGGGCCAAAAAGAAAAAAAAAAAACTGAAAAAAAATAATGAAGATCTTCTATGATGTCACCCTTCCCGTTTCATCATTCTCATGCCAGATGCCATGAACTGCTTGTTCCCTGACCTGCACAGTGGCCTCCTTTTTAGTTTGTTTTGTTTGTGAAAGTGCCTGCTTTCTCTGTCTTCAAGCCACTGACCATTTTGATCCCTCCAGTTGAGACTGTCTTCCCTAGTTTTTCTTAACTGATATTTACTCACTTGTCGGGTCTGAGTTCAAATGTTCTATCAAGGAAGATGCTCCTAACATCTTGGCCTACATTAGTATAAATAGCATCATTCATACTTTTCTTCGGGAACATATACCAAGTCCTAAATTCATTTGTGAGATGATTTGAATTTATGTTGTTTCACCCCCCAAAACTTGACTGTGAGCTTCTTAGGGACATATTATGCCTCTTCCTTCCCCCCCAGCTTTATTGAAGAATATTTGACAAATAAAAATTGTATGTATTCAAGGTATATGTACAACATGATGGTTTTTTATACATACACATTATAGAATGATTGCCACAATGAAATTAACACTTCATCTCAACAAATATCTTATATTTTGGGGGGGCAGCAAGGACACTTAAAAAGTACTTTCTTAACAAATTTCAAGTAAATAATATAGTATTAACTATAATCATCCTGATGTTCTTTATATCTCTAGAACTTATTCTTTTCGTTTATCATTGAATCTCCATTACCAGGGAATGAATGAGGAAGTCAGAAATAAAACAAGAGTATTGTTCAATATAGAGATCCTGAAGTTACACAGCATAATTGCCCGCAGAACTCAGTACAGAGGAGGACCCATTGAGTCAGGGGCCAAAGTTTTCCAGAAATAAAAGAGAGAGTCAAAGGATAGTAGAAAAGAGAAGTGGAGAATGAGTAGTGAAGGCTACAAGGGAGATGTATAAAGAAATGGAAATGAGGATGTAAGAAACTGTTTTCTTTTTCCAGAGACAAAGCTAGGTAGGAAAGCTAAGAAAACTTAAAGGGATTAAAGGTTTTCCCCAAAACTTCAAAATGAGCTAAGAGAATTTTTTTATTTCAAGATATTGAGCTGTACTGTGTTTTGTTTATATACTTTGGTTTTTGCTAAAGGATAATTTTTTTAAAGAATTGCCATTTTTTTTAATTTATATGTGAGATAGCATCTTACTTTGTTGTCTAGACTAGAGTGTTGTGGTGTCAGCTAGCTCATAGCAATTTCAACCACCTGGGTTCAAGTGATCCTCTTGCCTTAGCCTCCTAAGTAGTTGGGACTACAGGTGCCCCCCACCAACACTTGGATAATTTTTTCTATTTATAGCAGAGACAGGGTCTCACTCTTACTCAGGCTGGTCTTGAATTCTTGAGCTCAAGGAATCCACTCACCTCACCCTCCAAGAGTGCTAGGATTACAGGTGTGAGCCACTGCACTCAGCCTCAACTATGGGATAATGTTTAGAGACCCTAGCCCAACTCATAACTTTCTCACTCTGTTATTATTTACCTGAATCTCTTTTTCATTATTACCTTAAAATTCTCTAAAATGATTTTAAATATGTATTCATTTCCTATGTCCTTTCTCTATCATGATATAAACTCTATGAGACCGCTGGCTGTGCCATGTTGGCCACCGTGTTCCCAGCATCCAGAATGGTTCCCCAACCAACTAGCCTCCCAGAATGTGTATTGTCAAATGATTCTAGTCTATAGTGGTGCCACCACCTCTTTTTTTTTTTTTTAGTTCATTTCATATGGAATTTGAATCATTTTGCCAACTTTAGGGTTTATAACCTGTTTATTTCCCCTGTCTGTGCTGAATATCAACCCATTTTTCTCAGCTCTCTTCTCACTTTTTTTTTCAACTTCCTCTGTCCTCCAACTTATACTCAGAATAAGACTAGCACCACTTTTCATTGATTTCGATGTCACTGCTTTGGGTGACAACTCCATGTGGAGAAATTGGAAACTCCTGCTGACTCATTGTTTGCTTTGAAAACAAAAAACACCTCACTTTCTTCTTGAATCCAATGAGTAAATTTAAGCTCACAAAAGAGGGGGGAAAAACTTCTAGAAGAAAAAAACTGTATGAGCGGCAGAATGGTTTTACCTTGATTTCTAGACTCAAAAGTATTATAGAAAATTTTAAAAGGAAGAAAGAAGTATTTTCATCACTCAATCCAATATTTAGCCAATTTATTTTATAGTTAAAATATCAAAACCGTGAAGTGTTTTTCCAGTGTCTTATCATTTTCAATATTTCCACCTGTAAGGGAAGAACAAAAATGCTGAGAATAAACAATATTGCTGTAGTAGAAAAATTCTGTTTAGGGTCTTTCTTTGGAAGTTGCCACATCACCCCTGTCTTCAGCTCTCCTTACAGAAGACTCTTTGTTTCCTTGAAACAAATTGGTCACTTCCAATTCTTCCCACCTGTAAGTCTTTTTGGTTCTTTACATTTCATTGAAACATGTCCCTTGTCTCCTTTGATTTTTGTTCTCTTTCACTTTTTTACTTTCTTTGTTGTCCTGTGTGACAGAAAAGATCTGCTTCACAAAACCCCTTAATGTATTTACCGACCAGTATTCATTTTCCTGTCACATGTACTCTTTAGAAATCCATTGATTTTCAAAGTTTCTACACTGTTGCCCTTACTTTATAGTTCACTTCTTGAGTTTAGATTATGAATATATTAGATCAGCCAATTCTATTTTCTGTGCACATTTTGCCTAACATTCTTGGTATAACATAAATATATTTTGAGATTACATCAGACCATGAATGTTAATTTAAAAGATAATTTGCATTAATCTACTAGGCAAGATTTCATTAATTATTTTGCACCCTTTGCTGGTGTTCTATAATTTTACCCCCAATGCCTTTGATAGTCTTAACTAAGTATCACCCATTCCCCTTCAATTTAAATTCTCTGTTGTCTCAATTGCTGAGACTACACCCTCTCATTGTCTTTTATTTTGTTTGTTTTCAGTGATCTCTCTGATCCCTTCCAGCCATTCCCATGTAGTTGACCTTTTTCCTCTGTGAGCCCCATAAATGTTAATATTACCAGGAACTTAACCCATGCTAAGTCTCCATTTCTTTATAACCAGCATCCTGGCTGATTAGTCATCACCTATGCTATATTTGCTGTCAAATAATTATTTTACCTTTTATTGTGGTAAAAAACACATAACAGAAAATTTGCTATCTGTCTTAGTCCATTATACTGTTATAAAAGAATAACTGAGACTGGATAATTTATTTAAAAAAGAAAAAGAGGTCTAGAGTGGCGCCTGTGGCTCAAGGAGTAAGGCGCCAGCCCCATATACCGATACCGGGGGTGGTGGGTTCAAGCCCAGTCCTGGCCAAAACTGTGAGAAAAGAAAAAAAAAGAGGTCAGGCAGTGCCTGTGGTTCAATGGAGTAGGGCAACAACCCCATATGCTGGAGAGGGTGGGTTCAAACCCAGCCCTGGCCAAAAACTGCCAAAAAAAAAAAAAAGAGGTCTGTTTGGCTTATGGTTTTCAAGACTGTACAAGAAGCATAGCACCAACTTCCACTTCTGATGAGGATCTCAGGCTGCTTCTGCTAATGATGGAAGGTGATAGGAAGCCAAGATGTTCAGAAATCACATGATGAAAGAGGAAGCAAAGGAGAGAGGGAAGATGCCATGCTATTTTTAACAACCAGCTCTTTTGGGAACTAATAGTGAACCTCACCCTCTCACCAGGGAGGTAAGTAATCTGTCTAAGAAAGATCCACCTCTATAACCCAAACCTTCCATTAAGCCCTACCTCCAACATTGGGGATCAAATTTCAGCCTGAGATTTGGAGAGGACAACATGCAAACTCTAGCGCCATCTTAATTCAAATAACTTTAATACCAATTTAGTATATTAGAGAGTCTAAGATGAAGATTACTGTAATTATGCTACGATTATCTCTAGTTCAGACTTCTCCAACTCCAAGTTCATGTTTTCATCTGTCAACTAGCTGACACATAAATGTTCCACAGATATTTCTAACTCGAGATACCAAAAATTGATATTATGATTACCTTCTGAAAATCTATTCCTCTTACTATATTCCCTATTTTGGTGAATGATACCATCTTATCAGATTGGGCGAATTAAAAATCAAAGAGTTATTCTGTCATTTCCTTTATTCCTTTATTAAGCACCCAAATCCATTGCCAATTCTATCAATATTGCAAGAAAAATAACCCTGGAATTTATCCTTCTTCTGTATGAGATTTATTCAGAAATTTAAATTATCACCAAAACTAAAGCTCAGTCTCAGATGCTTTCACTGCTGAATTCTATAATAGCAAACATTTAGAGAATTATTAATACAAGCTCTTCTCAATTTTTTCCAAAAAAGGTAGGATGAATTTTTTAACCCAGATTATGCAGTCAGTATTGCCATGATATCAAAAGCAGGCAAAGACATCGCATGAAAAGAGACTAAGAAAAAATATATTATATTAACATGAGCCACAAATTATCTCAACAAAGTATTCACAAACCAATTAAACCATTGTATAAAAAGAATTGCACACTATTAGCAAGTGGGATTTATGCCATGAACAGAAGTTTGGTTTAACATCCAAAACTCAATTAATGCAGTACATCATGTCAATATAATAAAAACCAAAAATAACATGATCATCTCACTAGATGTGTAAGGAGAATATGGAAAATCCAACACCCTCGCTTACACATTCCCCCTTCATTAAGAAAAATGCTTGGAATTGGGGTCAGGACACCAGAATTCATTTTGACATTGCCCTCTCTCTTTCTCCATTTGTCTGTCTGTCTCAGTCATAGAAATAGTTTAATTCTCAAACATTCCTGCACATAGGAAATGTTTAAGAATACAATAATGAGCACCATGTAAGCTTTTGCTGGGCACAGTGCTGCTAACATGTGCCTTTTTTTGTTTCTCTCTCTCTCATTCTCTAGCTCTCTTTTATTTCATAGATATAAATAAACATACGTTTCTATGAAGCCCCACATTATTATAACAAATCAGGAAATAACAATCCTCCATTTGGGCCATAGTTACATATTCTTACTTGCACAAATTATCTCCTATTACAACCCTGAAATTTTTTATCTCCCATTCAGTACCATCATTTTGGTTTTGTTTATTTATTCAGGTACCATCTGCTACAAAACTCTTCATTGGTTTCCTATTCTGTCAAGCCATTTTACACACTGCAAGTCCACTAGGAGTACACTTTATAGCATGCCAATTTTATAATATTAGTAGAAATTATATAATAATTCCCTTTCTTCTCTAGGATGAAACCAAAATTTCGCAGTTTGGCACACAAAATCTTTCATGATTTGGTCCATGCTAGGCTGTCCTGGTTACTTCCTACATTCTCCGCCTCTCTCAATAAACCCCAAAAATACTAAACTATTTGTAGCTCCCTGATTACCAGCTGCTGGCTGTATACTTTGACATATAGTATTCCCTCTTCTTAGATTACATTTGTCACATTTGTTACATTTGACTCTTTGGTAAACTCATCCTTAAATTCTCAACTCAAACTATTATTTGTATAAATACCTTTCTTTTTGCCCAGTCCTCCAGAGGAATGGGGGTGCTTCTCTCTTCATATTACCATTTCACTTCTTGTCCCTATTTCAGCAAATGTCATAATATTTCATTAAAAATTATTGTCGGCATTTCTGTCTTCCCCTAGAATAGAAATGTATTTAATGGAGGAATGATGTCTTATTTATTTTTGTAACCCTGGTGACATGTTTAATGGTTAAGATGCTTTGTGCTACAAGAAAGAGAATACACATTCAAAGAGGCTTCTACAAAAGGATAATTCAACTCATATAACTGAAGTTCAGAAGGTAAAGAGGGTTCCCGATTAAGTGTAAAACAAGCAGAACTCTGCCCCCCTTTTCTCTGTTCTGGTTTTTCTCTGTGTAAGCTTTGACCTCCTCATTAGTTGTTCTCCAGTTCCAAGATAAACTCTCAGAAATAAATGAGGCAATGTGATTTTTTTTTTTTTTACAGTGAGAGAGGGAAACTCTTCCCTCAATGATAGATTCAAAGATTTTTCCCTTAGATCAGAACAATCTGGGTTATGTATCCACTGCTATACTAATTATATATTTTATTATTATATATACTAGGGGTGTCTGGAAAGTATCCAGCCATATAATGTGGAAAATAGAGACCTTTATGGCTGGATACTTTCTGTATAGCCCTCATATATTAACTATGTACATATGTCTACTATTGTATGATCAGAATTTGGACTGATGCTACTAGCTAATTAACTTAAACTATGGATTCCTCAACCAAAGTAAGGAAGATGAGATTATCTTGATCCATTCATGAGGATGAGATCCATAGAAATTTGAAGAAAATTGTGATTTTCCTAGAAAATAGGATTTCAAAGTGGGTGTAGAGCTATTTGGGAATGGATATTGTTTAAGCTACCAACAATATTCATTCCATTGGTGAGATGTTGTGCCTAAATGTATTCAGTTAATATCTGTTCAGTGAATCTATAGAAAGACAATATTTTCTGCAAACCATTTATAAAATAGATGACAATGAAAAACATTTAAAAGAGTTAATCATATACAATTTAATAATTCACATTGGGAGGCTCTTCATAAATTTAGAGTCTTACTTAACCTTTCCTTGACCTTTGACTCAATCATATCTTGGCCTGATCTAAAAGTTAATAGAATCCTCTAGCATTTTTAACCAATTAATTTAACAACATTAATTGGAATGTATATAGCTCAGCTAAGAAAAAAAAGAAGCTAGCTTATTGTAATATGATATTGTCAAGGAAAATGATGCTCTCATGCTGCTCTTCAGCTTTTTAGTGTATTCTCAGTTTCTGCAAACCTAATAAAAAGGGATTATCTCAGCATCCTATAAGTTTAATTTTGAAAAACAAGAAACCATGAATAATGGAAATGATTTCAAAACATCTTCACTCACATCTAAAATATGAAATAGCTAAATCAGACGTTCTTAATAATTTAATCAGTGAAGCATAACTGGAGAATTTAGAAAAAGCACCAAGACTATTAAAAGATTCTTCAGCTGCTGCTTAATGTCAATATCAAGTTATTTCTTACATTGGCAAACAGCCAAGTCATTCCCTGGTCACATCCACTTTTCAGCATTTAGTGGTCCACTCTATCATCCTGATCACAGCCCCAGGAATGTTTCATGGCAACTCTGCAATAATAGTATATTACTATTGTGTCCTGAATTTTGAGGTAATTTATCTTCCAGAAAGGATATGAATAGAGCAATAAGTCTGAGCAGAATGAGCTTTATTAATGATGCCCAAGATTTTGGACATATGCTGTAGCCTTCAATCAATTTTATCACTACTTCTCTTACCCTAGTTTAAGTCTAAACCAGTCCAACTGTGTTATAGTCTCAGATAATACAATGTTATAACTTTTTTTCTCCAGATACAGAATTATTGGTGAAACTTGTATGTGTCCTTTATCCTTTTTTAATCTTCCTTGCCATTTAACCCTAAAGAGTAAACCTTTTAGTGCTTCCTGTGTAATATAAGGGAGAGTGCTGGTTTATTTAGAATATATTTCATCTTTGTTACCAAATATATTCACAGTTAATTAAAAGTAAGGATACCTTGATTATCTTTTCTAAAAAGACTTAGAAATAAAAACATATGCAGAGAGTCTCTAACTTAAGAGACTCTCCATTGACTTAAAATGGATTAGCCTGAGATTTCAACTTTATAATGATGCTGAAGTAACACACATTCAGTAGAAAATGTATTCCAAGTACCCATACGACCATTCTTTTTTTCATGTTCAATACAGTTTTCAATAAATTACATAGATACTCAACAGTTTATTATAAAATAGGCTTTGGGTCAGATGACTTTGCCCAATTATAGGCTAATATAAGTGTTCTAAACATGTTTAAGTAGGATAGACTATGCTATAATGTTCAGTAGGTTAGGTTATTATAAAATAAATAAATAAAATAAACACTTCACCAAGGTAGTAATTATTATGTGGTAGTATTTATATGAAAGCCATCAGTCAGACTAAATTCAGACTGTGAAAGTCACAATAGAAAAATTTTCTAAATCCCAAACAATAAGAAAAGAATTTTTTTCTTATTCCTGAACCCATTATTCCTTTTTGGAAAAATATCTTAAATGAAAATACAATCTTCATGTTGATTTTTAATGGTAGAACATATTTTGAAAATTTCTTTATGTTTTTGAAAATTTTGCTTTAGTGCAGATAATCAGAATAACTTAATAGACTAAGAAATAGCTTTTTAAAAATAACAGATGCATTTTTCATAGTTTAAGTAGAAAATGGCAAAATGTTATCCTAAGCTAAATAACTCATAGTGATTTCTAATGGGCTTAGAAGCAACTACCCTATTGGGTGGTTGTGTGATTCTAATACGTAAAGCTTATAGCACCAATCTGACGTCCTGAGAAACTATTGGGTGGTGATGAGTCCCTAAACCCTAAATAAGCCTAGCTGGTCATAAAAATCTGTTTTTCTTATTTGAGAAGATTCTTGAACATACCTCTTGCGAATATCAAGTCTCTACTGAATTATATGCAAAGCAATTCAGTCTAAGATTAACAATGCTCAGAGGTGACAGATTTTAAAATTCAGTATTGAAATTTCCACAATTTTCTTCCAATTCTGGAATTTTATAAATAAATACATGATTATACACATAGAGACTCTTTACATAAGACTGAAATCAACATAAGAGTTCGGAGAAGAATATCTAGTCTAGTTAGAATTGTTAACAAAGACTTCACAGAAATAAGAATTTGATCATAAAGAATAGAAAGGATTAAAGTAGACAAATAACATACCAAAGACCAAGGAATAGCATGTGCAAACTTATTTTATAAACAGTAAAGACATATTGGGAGATATATTGGCAGCACATGAAGAGGCTGGCTAGTCTTGAGATTTACATTAAAGGTAAATAGTGTAAAATTACTTCATATAATTAAAGTGAAGGAAAATTCAGGTATTTGGGTGTGGTCCTATGGTGTTTCTCAGCCGTTGTATTCTCTTTATCCCTACCCTATTTTAATATCATGACACACAGGGGTGATACTCACTTACTCACAAGAGGATATTCATGTTAGGGGCAAAAGATATAGAAATTTAGAGTTTTAACAACTTAATACTTTAAGGTGTAGCATCTGTGGTTTTATTTTTTTTTTAATTTCAGATTAATGTCAAGGTACAATTAGGTTACAATGTTTGCATTTGTTAAGTAGAGTTGCTCTTGTAGTTGTGTTCCATACCAAAGAGGTATACCATATATCCTTACATTGTGCCCATTAGGTGGGAGCACACTAATCCCCTCCCCTCCTACCTTCTCTCCCCTCCCTTCTTTGCCCTCCTCCATTAGAATTGAATTGAGTTTTTATCTTGTGTAGACATGTATTAGATCATCTACTGGCTTTATATTAGTATTGAGTACATTGAATACTTTCTTTTCCATTCTTGTGATACTTCATTGAGAAGAATGTTCTTCAACTCCATCCAGGTTAATACAAAAGATGTAAAGTCGCCATCCTTTTTATGGCTGAATAGTACTCCACGGTATACGTATACCACAGTTTATTAATCCATTCTTGGGTTGATAGGCATTTAGGTTGTTCCCACATCTTGGTGATTATAAATGAAGGCTGCATAAACAATCTAGTGCAAATGTCCTTATGATAAAATGATTTTTTTCTTCTGGGTAGATGCCTAGTAATGGGATTGTGGGATCAAATGGAAGGTATATTTTGAGTTCTCTGAGGATTCTCCACACTTCTTTCCCAAGAGACTGTATTAGTTTGTAGTCCCACAAACACTGCAAAAGTGTTCCCTTCTCTCCAAATCTACACTGCCATCTGTAGCTTTGGGGCTTTCTGATCTGGGCTATTCTCTCTGGGATTAGGGGATATCTCAGGGTGGTTTTGATTTGCATTTCTCTCATGATTAGGGAGAATGAGCATTTTTTCATATGTTTGTTAGCCATTCATCTGTCTTCCTCAGAGAAGGTTTTGTTCATGTCTTTTGCACAGTGACAAATGGGATTGTTTGCTCTTTTTTTGGTGATTGATTTGAGTTCTCTGTATTCTAGTTATCAACCCTTTGTCAGACTTGTAATATGCAAATATCTTTTCCAATTCTGAATGTTGTTTATTTGCTTTAATTGTTGTGTCCTTAGCTGTGCATAAGCTTTTTAGCTAATTAAGTCCAATTTGTTTATTTTTGTTGTTATTGCGATTGGATTGCCACCGAAGACTTCATAAAATCTTTCCCTAGGCTAAAATCTTCAAGAGTTTTCCCCACACTTTCTTCAAGGATTTTTATCATTTCATGTTTTAAATTTAAATTTTTTATCCATCTTGAGTCAATTTTTGTAAGTGCTAAAAGGTATGGGTCCAGTTTCAGTCTTTTATATGTTCTCCCAGCACCATTTGGTGAATAGAGATTCTTTTCCCTAATGTTTGCTTTTGTTTGGTTTATCAAAGATCAGATGGCAATGAGAGACTGGTTTCATCTCTTGGTTTTCTATTTGGGTCCATATGCCTATGTCTCTATTTTTGTGCTTGCTATTTTGATCACTGTCGACTTGTAATACAACCTGAAGTCTGGTAGATTGATGCCTCCACCTTTGTTTTTATTATTAAGAATTGCCCTGGCTATATGAGATTATTTCTGGTTTCATACAAAATGAAGAACTGTTTTTTCCAGTTCTTCAAAGTATGATATTGATATGTTAATGGAGATTGCCTTAAATATATACATTGATTTGGATAGTATAGACATTTTAACAATATTGATTCTTCCCAGCCAAGAGCATGATATATTCTTCCATTTGTTAATGTCTTTTGCTATTTCTCTTCTTAGAGTTCCATTGATCCTTCACCTCTTTTGTTAGGCATATTCCTAGGTTGTTCATTTTCTTTGAAGCTACCATGAAGGGAATTGTTTCCTTGATTTGCTTCTCTACTTGGCTGCTATTGGTTTATAAAAAGGCTACTGATTTGTGGACAATGATTTTATACCCTGAAATGTTGCTGTATTTCTTGATCACTTCTGGGAGTCTTGTGGTTGGGTCTCTGGGGTTTTCTAAGTATAAGATCATATCATCAACAAAGAGGGAGAATTTGACCTCTTTTGCCCCCATTTGAATGCCCTTAATATCCCTCTCTTGCCTGATTGCAAAACTTGCAAACTCTGGGTAAAACTTCCAGAGGTATGTTGAATAGCAGTGGCAATAGTCATTTTGTGTCTGGTTTCAGTTCTAAGTGGAATGCTTTCAGTTTTAATCCATTCAGTATGACATTGGCTGTGAGTTTGTCATGGATGGCTTTAATCAATTTAAAAAATGTGCCACCTATGCCTATTCTTAAGTATTCTTGTTAGAAAAGGATGCTGTTTTTTGTCAAATGCTTTTTCTGCATCTGTTGAGAGGATCATGTGGTTTTTGTTTTTGATTCTGTTCATATAGTGAATTATATTTATGGATTTGTGTATGTTAAACCAACCTGTATCCCAGTGATAAAGACTACTTGTTCGTGATATATAATTTTTTTAATCTGCAACTGTAATCTGTTGGCTAAGGTTTTCTTGAGTATTTTTGCATCATTATTCATTAGTGAAATTGGTCAGTAGTTCTACTTTTTAGTTGGGTCCTTCCCTGGTTTTGGTATTAGGGTGATGTTTGCTTCATAGAACGTGTTGGGGAAGGTTCCTTCTTATTCAGTGTTTTGGAATAGGTTCTGCAGTATAGATGCAAGCTCTTCTTTCAAGATTTGATAGAATTCTGATGTGAAGCCATCTGGTTCAGGGTTTTTTGTTGTTGTTGTTATTGTTGGAAGCTTTTTTATTGTTTCTTCAATTTAAGTGCTTGATATCGGTCAATTCAAGAGATCTATTTCTTCCTGGTGAAGTCTAGGGAGATGGTATGCTTCCAGGTATTGGTCCATTTCCTCCACATTATAAAATTTCTTGGCATAGTGTTTCTTGTAGTAGTCAGAGATAATCTCTTATATGTCTGTTGTATTTTTTAGGGATAAAAAAGACTACAAAACAACAAGAAGACAATTTTAGAGTGGTAGTAGTAAATCCTTACCTATCAGTAATCACTTTGAATATAAATAGATTAAATTCTCCTATCTAAAGACAAGGAATGGCCAACTGGATATAAAAACAAGACAACTATATAATGTGTACATGAGTTTTGCTTCACCTTTAAGGACAAATATAGACTGAAACAAAAGATGTAAAAAGATATTTCTTGAAAATGGAAACTGAAAGAGAATAGGGATAAGAATATTAATATCAGACAAAATAGACTTTTAAGTTATAAACTGTGAGAAGAGCCAAAAAAGAAAATTATATGATGATAAAGGGATCAGTTCAAGAACGTGTAGTAATTGTAAATATATATGCACCCAACATTGGAACACCCAGATATATAAAGCAAATATAAAGAGATCTGAAGGGAGAGTCAGCAATACAGCAATAGTAGGAGACTTCACAATAGACAGATCATCCAGACATAAAATCCATAAGGAAACATTGAGCTTGAACTATATTTTAGATCAAATGGGCCTAACAGACATACAGTACAGTCCACCCAACTGTAGCAGAATACTCATTATTCTCAAGTGCACATTAAACATTCTCCAACGATAGATCATATGTTTGGCCACAAAACAAGTATTAACAAATTTAAGAATATTGAAACCATATATTTTATGTAAAACAATACTATCATGGAAAAAGTATGATATTACCAAGGTTTACATATGATTTACTTATTTTTTTAAAAAATAGAATTATCATTAGCCCTGATTGATAGAATTCCCCTTTTTTAAGCAACAAAAAAAGAGATCCATAACACATCAATTCTATAACAATATAGCTTCACAGGTCTTTTTGAATAAACTAGGTTATATTTCTATTTTAGAAAACATAAACTGTGGGCTCACAGATTTGCTGGACTTCCTTTACATTCTTAACTTTAGACTTACTCATCAAATGATTAGGACAATAAGATTCAAGTCCAAAGCAATAGGAAATATGTACATCAAAATTGCCCTGCTAATGCTTCTGGGAGCATTGCTATTTCAATAGCATGATTTATAACCATTGAAATAATACATTTTATTTATGATTACCTTTCCTTCTTTCAAAAGAAATTTGAGATGGTTTAGTGGACTTGTCTTCAAGAAACAAGCATTGTAATTTTATTTTTTTCTTGTAACAGGCAATTTTCCCTACGTAAATATTACTTGTTTTCTACCCTTGATTTTGGATTCTATTGTACGGTTTGTAATTATTGCACTCCTGGATATGGTGTATGCTTTTCTACAAGTTAAATGAAAACTTAAATTGATTTTGATGTGGCTAGTTTCACTTCTTCTGTTAGTGTGTTTTCCATACCTGCAGTATACTGACCCAGAACTTTAAAAGCCAAGTTTAATTCAACACAATCACTTCAAACCAATGTACAATCATGGTTATATTTCCAATGTCATTATGGAGACAGAGTTCAAGACTTCCAAATTTGGACTCGTCCAACCCTCTGGTATTTTTCTTACAGAATATGTTCATATTTCACTTAATAAACAGCAACTCAGATGATAATTGAAATTTAATTATAACCAAGTATAAAAATACATTATAAACTCTTAAATAATGAATACACCACCAAACCTCTAGAACATTTTCCTTATTTTTAACATTCAGTTGAATTATATAACATGTGATATACCAGTAAGTACTTAATTTTAAATAATATTGTTCCAGCAATTAATGGTTAGAAACAACACATTACTTTTATGTTTTAGAAAGTAACTATTAAGTATATAGACCAAAAGTCATTGTCTTCAATTAATTCCTTGGAAATGGTCTCCGAGACTAAAAAGTTGCACACAGAAGATTTATTGGGAGGTGTACCTAATGGATGTGCCTATAAGGAAGCAAGGAGGGCAATGTTGGGCAGAGGGAAAGCCTGAATCACAATGCTGTTGTCACTGAAGCCTCACCCAGTCTGAGTAGGAGCACTGGAGCTGGGATGATCCTTCCTAGCTGTTTCAAATTGCAGCAAGTGGCCTGGAACTTGTATCCCTGGGTTAACCAAGAACAGGCCCCAGGGCGAGATGCAACTGTCATCCATTTGCATTCATTATTCCCAATATCTGTGGTGTGAGTTCATTGACCCCGGGCAGTGATCCTGATAGAGTACCACAGTGTTCACGACAGAGAGGTATTGGCATACTTTGCTTTCCCCAAACGGATTGCAAGGAGTATCCAAGCAGAACTAGTAAGGACATAAAGTAAATTGATCATTTTTCACTGAACCTTAATATATCAGAGTTGCTGCGATTTACAGGATTATATTTATTATGGTATTCAAAGATCTCCTTTAAATCTACTTTATCCAAAAGTGAAAGAAAAAAATTCCATGCTTTGCCTGATTCATGAATTCTCTTACTTTTTTCTAAATTGTAATAAAAAACTCATAACAAAAATTACCATCATAAACATTTTAAACGTATAGTATAGTAAGTAGTATTAACTACATATACATTGTTCTGCCACAGATCACTAGAACATTTTCATTTTGTAAGGCTGAAATTCTGTACTAATTTATGAACTCCCATGTCCCCTCTCCCTCTAGCCCTGACAATGACCATTTTACTTTCTAAGAGTTTAACTACTTTAAATTCATCAACTAAGTGGAATCATGCAGTCTTTGTGGTTTTGTGACTGGCTTATATCACCTCATATAATGTCTTCAAGGTGCACCCATGTTGTAACCTATGGAAGGAATTCTTTCTTTTTTAAGGTTGAATAATATTTCATTATGCATACATGCCACATATTTTATCCATTTATCAATCATTGGATATTTTGGCTACTTAAATGTCTTGGCTATGGTGAATGATGCTGCAATGAATATGAGTGTGTAGATATATCTTCAAGATCCTGTTCCCAGTTTCTTTTATTTACAGATTCCCCTTGACTTACACTGGAATTATGCCCTGATCAACCCATAAGTTGAAAATATCATAAACCTACAATGCATTTGATACACCTAAACCTTCTTAACATTGTAGCTTAGCCCAGCCTACCTTAAATGTGCTCACAACACATAAATTAGCTTAGAGTTGAGCAAAACCACCTGGCAACATGTCTGACAGGGGTTGGGAACCTGGAAACATAAGGAAACTTGTAACCTTCCTGTTCCTTAAATTAGGCATTTGTAGTGAATCAAAATTCTACGTAACAAATCCTTTCATTAACAGAGAAAGATGAAGCTTTTCTTGCCTGTTTAGTGTTTAAAAAACAATGATCTTGAAATCAGAAGGTCACAGGTTCCTCACCACTGTAAGTTATAGAGTATGAGTTGTTTGCCCTTGTGACCAGGAGCTGCGCCTTGCTGCTACTGTCCAGCATCATAAAAGAGTATTGGGTAGAGTTCGGGAAAAGATCAAAATTCAAAATTTGAAGTAAGCCTTCTTAATTAATATGTACTATTTTGGTACCATTGTAAAGTTGGAAATTTTCAAGTTGAAATATTATAAGGTGGGCATCATCTCTATACCCAAAGTGGGGTTGCTGGACCATGTGATAATTCTTTGAGAAACCTTTGTAGTGTTTTCCATAGCAGCTAACCTTTTTGGTTACATTCCTATTAACAGTGTACAAGTATTTGAATATCTCTTTATCTTCACCAACACTTGATATTTATTTCTATTTTTATTTACTTTTGTAATGGCCATCCTTAGGGTGCTAGATGATATCTCATTGTGATTTTGATTTTTGGTTTGCATTTCGCTGATGATTAGTGATATTGAGCATCTTTCCAAATGCTTGTTGGCCATTAATATATTTTCTTTGGACAAATGTCTACTTAAGTCTTTTGCCTATTATTAAATCAGGTTGTTTTTTATGAATTCCTTTTTAATTACTCATCTCAGACCCCTTTTTCTAAACATACAGATTGCTCAAAACTTTTCATCGAATTTACTCATTGATGATTTGGGGTAGATATTTTAATTTATCTACACTTATTTTCCCATTTTATAAATTGGTAGTAATGATGCTTTCTCTGTCCACACTAGAGTAATATGGTAAGGAACCAATGGAGAAAATGACTAAAAAGCCATTTTTATACTCTTTAACATTCTGTACAAATATAAGGTGTTATTATCATCAGATGAAAAGAATCAACATTTTAAAAATACTTAGTACTATTCCACATACATGGCAGCTAACAGTTTCTCTGTCTTTTTTTTGAAACAGAGTCTCACTATGTCACCCTTGGTAGAGTGCCATGGCGTCACAACTCATAGCAACCTCAAACTCTTGGCCTCAAGTGATTCTCTTGCCTCAGCCTCCCAAGTAGCTGGAACTACAGGCACCCACCACAACGTCTGGCTATTTTTTAGTTGCAGTTGTCATTGTTGTTTAGCAGGCCCGGGCGGGGCTCAAACCCGCCAGCCTTGGTGTATGTGGCCGGCACCCTGCTCACTGAGCTATGAGTGCCGAGTCTCTCTGTCTTTTTTTGTTGTTGTTTTTACCTGATGAACCTCTAGATTGAAACTCTGATTTCAATCAGAGTTAAAAATGCATGTCGATGGATAATAGACATGCATTACGTACATACAGAGATATATATAGACAGACAGATACGTGTAGATAAAGATTACACTTGAGGACTCTTTTTAGTACAGGGGACCTCATTCTAATTTTGATAACAACAACAAATGTTGGTTAAGACTGTTATGTGTCAGAAATTAGGCTTTGTGAGGAAGGAAAGGGTGATTTGATACTTAGCACAGATGCCTTATCATTTCATCTGGTGAATGAGGTTTATGAGGGCCTAGAACATGATAAGGGATCTTATTCAAAGTATAATAACTTTTAAAAACTCATTGCTAATTATTTTGCTACTCAAGTTAAAAATGTAGCTCACTCAAACAAATAGGATACTCGTTTAGACTGAATTCTGTAGAGAGCACTGCTTACCTCGTTTTGCTCATGTTTAACTCCAGAATATCGTCTCTAATATTCAGGTAGGAGAAACTGAAAAACAAACAAACCCAAAACAGAATTAATTCTTTAATTAAGTAATTTTTAAGGTACTAAATATTTTGCTAGAAGCAGTGCATTCTCTGTAATGAGAACTATACAATGTTCTCTACCTAGGTATGCCCAAATGGTTAATGGATTCGATTTTGATACCAGTTTTAGAATTGATGAGCTCCCTTCCTCATAGCATGATCTCTACTGTGGTTTCAGCTAGCCTTTCTTCCCTTTATTTCTGCACTGGGCTGCCTACTTCTTGACTCTTATTATTACACTCTGTACTTTGTTCATATGAAAAGGCCCAAGTGCACTAACAGGGAATTTTTACTAAAGGTATTGCTTTCTTCAAATATTCTATAAAATGCTGGATGTCTGATTTATAGGAATTATAGAAGGACTATGTAAGCCATCTCTTCTTTTACAATATAACTTGGAGTCTCTTTCTTTTTCAGCAGTGTTATTTCTGTTGAATTAGCATTTTTTTATTTCTTTGACAATGATAGGGGCTTTTTTTTTTTTTTGTTTGAGACAGAGTCTCACTTTGTCACCCTGGGTAGAATGCCGTGGTGTCACAGCTCACAGCAACCTCCAACTCTTGGGCTTAGGCAATCCTCTTGCCTCAGCCTCCCGAGTAGCTAGGACTACAGGTGCCCACCACTACACCCAGCTATTTTTTTGTTGTTGTTGCAGTTCAGCCAGGGCTGGTTTCAAACCCGCCACCCTTGGAATATGGGGCCGGTGTCCTACTCACTGAGCCACAGGTACTGCCCCATAGGGGCATTTTAAATCCTGTTTTGGACACAAGTGTTAATAGGTAAAAATGGATGCTGTATCAGTCATCTACTGCTGTGTGACAAAGTACCCTCAAGTGTGGTAGCTTAAAATAAGAGTCATTCATTTACCTCATGATTCTTGGGGATACTTAGGGCTGGACTCATCTGTGTGATTTTTTTGCTGGTCCCATTGAGCTCATTCATGTATTCATGGTCAGCTAGTAATTGATGGCCACATGTGCTACTCATAGTCTGGCAATTTTGGGTTATTAGTGAGACAGTCTTAGAGTAACTTGCCTGTCATTATTCAGTCGACTAGCATAGTTTACATAGTGGTGGATGAATTTCAAACAGAGCACAATACCCAGGTATGATACAGTCCCTGCTTGTATCATGACTGCAAATACCCCATTAGCCAAAACACTTCATTTGACCAATCCATATTCATAAGTAAAGAAATAGTTTAAAGCTCTTGATGGAAAAATATTGACTATTTCATTACAACGGTATAGATGCAGACAGAGACAGAATCTATGGACATTTAGTCTTCACCAGAGATGGTGTCATTTTTATCACTAAGACATGTCCTGTGTAATATTATTATTTATTGTTCCTTGGCAGTTATAAGATTGGGTGTTTACTGTTTCTCCAGTGCCTGTCCAATGTCATGTGGGTAAGAGAAGCACTTAGAAATTTCTCTTAATTTCTCTTAATTTCTACTTCTGAAGAATATGGAAGCATGCATTTGGATAGGCACAAAGGATGTCTAGCAGAAATGCTTAACAGGTATATAAACTACACACACACACAACAGTGGGGGGACGGGGAAAGAGAGAAAGATTAAAAGTTCTTTGGTTGAATTCTTCTCAACCAGAATCAACTTTTCTTCTCTCAGGGGACATTTGGTAATGTCTGGAGAAATTTTGAGTTGTCACAATTGGGAGGGTGCTCTGGGCTAGAAATATTGATAAGCAATCATGATTTTACAATGGAGAGGATAGCCACCCACAACAAATAATTATCTGGGACAAATGGTAATAGTTCTAATGTTGAAAACCCTGCTTTCCATGTAGGATAAATTTGTATAATGTGAGTAGGGAAAGGCACTTAGAAGACACAAACTAAAAATGGAAAAGCAAGAGTTATTTCTCTACTCAAATTAGAAAGAATGCATGTTTGGATAAACACCTGTGGTGCATATTACAGGGGTATTTGCAAAACTTGGTAAATGTAGAATGTAAATGTTTTGGCACAGTAACTGAGATAACGCCGGAAAGGCTATGTTAACCACTGTGATAAAAATGTGTGAAATGGCTTATGAAGTGAGTGTATGATGCCCCATAATCATATCATTGTATACAGTTATGATTTAATAAAAAAAAAAAAATTTCATACTGTAAAAAAAAAAAAAAAAAAAGGTTAAAGATTTCTCTCAAGAATAATATTTAAGTTGTGGGAGGAAGCAAGATGCACTTGATTGTTATAATCCATATTTTATAGCTAAGTCAAGTGATCTTCTCTGCCAAATTACGTATGTTATGGGTGCTCTATTTTATAACCTATAGTGCTTGGAGCCAAAAGTATTTGAGTGATTAATAATTCTTGCATATTGAATTAGGCATGTAGAAAATGCACTTGAGGTTCAATGAGATGATTGTTAGAAATATATGGTTAAGCACCCTGCCTTGTCATTTTTACTTAATGTGAGATCCTCAGGAAGTTACTTTATCTTCCCAAATGATAATACCTACCCTGAAGATTGTTTGGTAAAAATGAAATAAAACAGGGTTCATAAACTCTCCTAGCACATAGGAACTTCTAAGTAAATGATGGTGGCAGTGATAGCATTGGTGGTAATATCTCTTCCTTCTATGTAGAAGCAAATATTTCTTATTTGATTACATTCTTGATAGTAGAAAAGAGTCTATTAAAATGTGAGAGAGTAGCATCATTGAGCTTTAAGAGTCCATGGCTCCCACACCTACCAATGTTTTTTTCTAGAAATCCAGAAATGAAAATGGCTATCATGCCTCCTTGAGTTTCTATTCTTTAGGCCTTGCCTGTGTATAATACAAGCCCTTACTGTGCTAAAATGAGAATAATTGATAATAGTTGAGTCATATTTTATTTACTCTTTACAATGATGAAAAACAATGAAGACAGCAATAAGTGTTTATGTGTTGATAATGTTTATTTCTAATTTTCCAATTTGTATATATAGACTACAGATATTTAGAAAAAAGAGGCAAGAGTCCTTGCCTACGTGAAATAGATTGTTCTTTCTTGGAATCCAATATCATTTTTTTTTTTATTGAGACAGAGTTTCACTTTTTCACCCTTGGTAGAGTGCCCTGGCGTCATAGCTGACAGCAGCCTTAAACCCTTGCCTCAGCAGCGATTCTCTTGCCTTAGCCCCACCTAGTAGCTAGGACTACCAGTGCCCACCACAATGCCTGGCTATTTCCTTTTTTTTTTGTTTAGCAGGCCCGGGCCAGGTTTGAACCCACCAGCCCTGGAGCATGTGGCTGGCGCCCTAACCACTGAGCTACGGGCACCCAGCCCCAATATCATTTGTAATTTTGAATTCTTACATATTTCACTAAGCCACATGTCATCCTTTCAAATACTGAAAAAGGAAATATTCCACAATGCTGTTTACATGGAGGATGTAGGATAATATTTAGAAATAAACATATCCTACATCAAGCACACAAAGTGAACTCAGTGTGAGTTTAAAATGACTTGCTATTCTTCCAGAGGCTTAAGGGACCTGGGTCCCCCTGGGACACACGCAGAGTTAGCTTGCCTGGAGGTAAAATTCCACAAGCCCATTCTCTGAAGTTGTGCACCCCGTGAAGCCTGAGATCAAAGGGCATGCTGCTCTTCCTCAGAGATACAGGCCAGAGGGTTGACGTTAAAAACATATTGTCAGAGGTCTGTAGGTGCTCTGCCCTGAGGAAAGACACAGTCGTTACTTCATACTGAGTAAACTGAGTGAACGCTTGAAGATACTCTTCCATTAACTCTGTTCCCCCATGGCTGCTTTCTTCTTTGTGATCTTTATTTAGATACCCAAAGCTGCTGTTCTTTCGCGTCTCCCATCACGCAACAGAGGACAGTTATTTTATCTATTAGTAGACGGAAGTCGCTAACAATCTTTCTTATATATACTATAGTATTAAACAGTAACGCAATTTGACCACATATAACATTGTTGTCTTCTGTTGACATGGAATAGAGAGTCCAATAACTTGTCACGTAGTAAGCTGACTGATTTTTCAAATACAAAAAGAAAGCAGATAATGAAAGTTACCCACAGTCATACAACGACCGTAGAAATAGAATACATGCTTCTTGCTTTCTTATCAACCAAAGAAGACCTGTGAATTACAGGAAAACCACATGTGAATACTTCAAAGAAAAAATGCCAAACACACTGTGTGTGTGTGTTTTTAAAAGATTTAGTAGCTCCTTTAAAGCTCTAAGTAAACCTGTTAGTCTGACTAATCACGTACCCCTGAAACCAATTAAATTGTTAGACTAAAGCAATGTTCTTCAAACACTTTTGAAAAAATAAGAGTTCCTTCCTAAAGCCAACACCTTTTAATTAACAAAATACTCAGAGCAAAGCTGTTTTTTGCAATAATATATCACACATACCGTTGTTCATAATACCACTCTGGTGTGTCACACTCAAGTCATTTCAGCAATTCTGAGCTCGACTTTCTATCTACTTAACTCTGGAATGAAAAACTCGATTTGTGGTGGAGTCGTTTTAATTTCCTAATGAATGCACGAGAAAGGCAGCATGCTACAATCATCACTAGTCAGCTACTCCAGGCACTTGCTGGCATTCATACTCACTCACTCTCTCTCTCTCATTCCCTCTACCCCGGCACTCTCTCTTTATATATATGTAATATATATGAACATATATGTACACACACGTGGTTTGTGTATTTGTTCACTTATCTATACAGCTTAACTGTGTACATTGTAACACATGTAGCTCTGTCATTAAGTGAGTAAGCAAAAAAAAAAAGAAAAAAACCCACTAATGTCCGTTGCTGGAGGGATAGTTAATAGCATGACATCTGAAAGACTATTTGCAGGCAGGACCCTATGCAGGAAAAAAATGCTTTTTCCAATGGACATGCAAGAATACTCTTGGTCTCCATGATGGTTGGAGAAGCTGAGATCCAAAGCAGCCAATCCCAGGGTCACCTCCTTGTGACCCTAGGTAGGGGTATAAAATAAGGGATGGATGTCTGGGCAAGATGATCAGTCTGTGGGGGGCATTAAGTAGGGCAAGGAATAAAGGATTCCCACCAGCATAAGGGAAAGCCGTTCCCCAGGCTCCTTAGGGAGGAAAAGTGGAGATCTATCTCAGAATATCATGTTAAAAATTTTGTGTGGTAGTTTATGTATCCTAACACTTTACCTTATCAAGTTTATAGGTCCAGACACTTTCAGCAAATCTTCTTTCAATCTTTAAAATATTGACTTAACAAAAAATTACCTTGGAACCACTAATTAGCCTTGGCTGACCCTTAGAGACAAGAATCTATTGCTCAAACTATACAAAACCACTGGAACTGCCCCCTTAAGATCTGACTGGCCTATGCTTTACCTAATGAGGTGATTTGCATGTATTTCTGGTAGCATGACACAGTGAAAAAGAAAGAACCTCATTGCTTTAAAGATGAAGGCATCTAAAAATGCAGTGCAAGCCAAATGATCTACGTATTAAGATAAATATTTCCAAGACCTCAGAGCTTCTCCTTTGAAATACTGTGCTTAAAAATATGAAAAATATATATACATACATAAATCTAGAAGCAAGTCTTCTTGGAAAAATAAAATATTTTAAGTAGTACTGTTCTGAATAGAATTAATTGGCCCTAATAAGTTGTGTGAGGTAACTGAAGATTATCCTTATTCTACTTTATATTATAAAGTATACTCCTTGAGACCAAAGTTTCTGACTTTAGGATCCAGCTCTCAACTCCTATTGGCTATTCTCTAAACACATACAAAAAAATTAATAATGGTATAATATTTTGTCCTTTCTAGTGATAATTAGATTTATATAAGAAAATATAAAAGACTACAAAGTGTCTTGGTCCCAAAATAATGGTGTAATTATGTTTCCCATGGAAACATTTTAGTTACATCCTTATCCTGGCCCTCCAAAATACTAGAAATTTAGAGTTGAGACTTGAAGAGAAATGAGATTTTCATCTTGAGAAGGGAGAGAAAAGTTTTCAAAAAGTATAGAGTATCCATAAAGTGTTAGGATACATAAACCACTACACAAAATTTCTAACATGATGTTCTAAAAACATCATATAAAAGAACACAAGAGTGTGAAATGGCCTGTGCTAAATGGAGAATGCAGAATAGAAACCAGAATATGGGGGAACTTGGGAAGAAAGGAGGGAGATGAGGCAGGAATATGAAGTCTTCTTCCAAGTATAGAGCTTAGGATGCCAAACTAATGTAGAAAATCAGGAGCCAACAACCATTGTGTGAACAACAAAGGACAAAGGAGTAGGGGAAAAAAAACACATAGTATACATACTAACTGTCAGAACAATAACAGGAGGTGACTTAATATCATGTCATCAAGTCCTTAGAACAATTCCATTAGATTGGAACTGTTTTTGCAATTACACAGGTGAATACTCTGAGGCTTGGGGATGTTCAATTTAGCAAGCATAGTAAAATCCCTTACCTCAAGTTGCCAGCAATCTCTGGGAAGATTACTTGTCCACAGTTGTGTATCTAGGAAACAGTAAGGTCAGTTATCTAGGAAGGAAATGCTATTATCATCACCATTTTACAGAGGAGTAAATGGAGAAATAGAGGAGTTAAGTAGCCTGCCTGAGGTTACACAACTAACAAATGATAAAGCAAGGATTCAAATTCAGTAAGCTGGCCCTATAAAGTCTTTTATACTCTGCTTCCTGATTCATGGTTCTTTCCTGCTTTTCCTCCTTTGAAAGACTTGTATGTGTGTATGTGTGTTGGGGGTAGCAGGAACAAATAGATTGACTCGTTGTATTTTCTCTTTTTAATATTTGATCTTCCATTGTCTGCCCCAAGCAGTGGCTTTTCCACAATTATGTTTTTCTAAAAATAGCTAAAACTATGTTTTTCTAAAAATAGCTAAAACACCTAAATAGGAAGAGCCACAGCCTTCAAGAAACCATTCATTCTTACAGGGGGGTTGTTAACTTATAGAACTCATTGTGAGTAAAAGACCTCAAAGTTTACTAAAAAGCCTACTGTGTATAGACTTTTTTCTTTCAATCATTTATTCATAAGGCCATCAGTTGGTCATCTACCATATTTAAGGACTTGCGCAAGATGTAAGGGATAGAGCAGTGAGCAAGATAGGATTTTCCCTCTTTCCCATCAGTGTAGAGGCATTCTCTAGAGATCGAAAATGCTGGAGAAGAGACCAAGAAAGAATGGCCTTATAGGTCTATAGATGACATCATCTACCCATGAGTGGTACACAGATGGCTGCATAGATCAACCTCTCCAACCCTCCTCTGAATATGCTTCACCTAATTTTCTCTTTCTCTCTCGCTCTCTCTCTCCCTCTCTTTCTTTCTTATATTTATTCCTTTTTCCTCAATGGAGAACTTTGTGATATTGTCATCTCAATGTTTTATTTGTCCTTTTTAGTCATCTTAAACTATTGTCCCTTTTTGAGTATCAAGCCCTGGCCTTTGTTTTCAATAGACTCTTCCTTCTTTCCTTCCTTCTTTCCTTCCTTCCTTTCTTTCTTCCTTCCTTCCTCCCTCCCTCCCTTCCTTCCTCCCTTCCTCCTTTCCTTCCTCCCTCCCTGCTTCCCTCCTTCCCTGCCTCTTTCCCTCCCTTCTTCCCCCCACCTTCTCTCTCTGTCAAATGTGCTTTCAAGAAAACAGTGGTCTTGTCATTGAAGTCTGACAATTCTCCACATTTTCATTCTTCACTATATTGAAATTTGAGATGACATGACCATTTCTACTTTATTAAGTATTTATTTGTTGCTCAGAAGTAAATTTAGAGAAAAAAATTCTGTTCTTGCTTTCATTTGAGGGTTAACTTTTCAATAAGTCAAGTTAAAAAAAAAAGCAGTGTCTAATACTTTTCATAACTTTGAAATCTTCCCAAACTGCTATATATTGCCTCACTATCCATTTTTCCATATTTTCCAGTCAGCCTGGTATTCTAAAGTTAGGTCTTACAGTGACATTTTCATTTAGCTCTCTTTTCATCTTCACACATGCATCCTATCTGGGAATTCAGCTCCTTTCTAGAGTCCATATTAAGATTTCCAGATTACATTTGCTCCCATACTTCTTTCTCCTGGGCTTTGGATCAGAAGATTCTATTCCAGCTTTACATTAAGTTTTATTCGTCCTTAAAAGAACCTGAGAATAGTGAGAGCACTCTTTGAAGAAAAATAATTTTTCTTTATCTCCTTAGTATTACTGTCTTTTAATTATTACTTCTTGGTATTATATTTTTTTATTCTATCTCATACCTCAAGCACTTTTTTCTTTCTGCTTTGTTCAAGATTAGTTCTCTTACTCTCCCAACCATAGGAAACCCTTAGTGTCCCCAGGAAGCTTAAGAGACCAAAACATTCCTTCATCCCACTCCTCATCTCTAATGAGAAGACAATCTCACAAGTACTAACAGTAAGAAAGCCATGAAAATTATTGAATGGCTACTTCATAATGAAAACCCAACATGGTACATTTTTTCCATGTTTTTAATGGCGTTCCCTTGCTGGCCGTATCTCCACAGTCTCCCATTGAGATGTCTTTTTGTAGCTTTCTCTGAACCTTTCTTTCTATGCTCCATAGTCCAGTATTTGTTTGCCACCAGTCTTACTGTATTATATTATGTCCCTGAGGCCATTGTTTATAAACTTGATTAAGCATTCTTTCGCCTCACCACTCAACTCTGATAACCCAGCTGCGTGTGGTATTTAGTATCATTTAACACTAGCAAATATGGCCCTCTTCAATCAATACAGGGCAACACACAGACCTTTGACTGACTTTTTTTCCCCACGGGTTTCTTATTTACAGTCCTTATCTCCAACTTGTCCCCGTATTTGTTCATCACCGTGTTTCTTATTAGCTAGGTGTTTATGAAAACCGTAATACTTAACATTTTTGATTACCTACCAGTGTCATGTGTTGTGCTAATATTATTGTTGTGATAATGCTGATGTTACTGTTTCTGACATTGCTATATGAACGCTGCTGTTATTAGTCATTAAATTCACACAACTGCCCCTGTGACGTTTACACTGTTATTCTTCCTCATTTACTGAGGAGCAAAACTGAAGCTTAAGGTTAAGTAACTTAACTAAGGTCCCAGAGTTCCTAAGGCAGAGAATAGGATTCTCTTCCAGGCATTTTTATTCCAGGACTTTTGATGTTAACTTTACCATATATTGTCTTCCACTATAATGTTCAATGATATTGATATTAATTTAAGATTTATTTAAAGACCTCAAAATAGTGTTACGTGTCTAAATAGGAAAACTTTATTAGCTCTCATTTTCCAAAACTACTGTAACTTGTTTTTTCACTGCTAGCCACTTTATTACCAATCTGAAAGAAAAGGAGAAAATATAATAAACTACTCCCAGTATAAAATACAGAGCTAAGACAAGAACATTTTATTGGCTTCGATTTCCCTAGGGTCTACCTCCAAAGTAATTTACTTCCTATTCAAGGAAATCACAAGTTAGAAATAAGATCATATCCAATTTACTTTTGCCTTTTTTATTCCTTGAATGAAACAAAAAGTAAAATTTATTCACCTGCAAAATTCTGAATACTTTTGTTTTCTTTAGCAATTCTGCAATTTATATAAATGTCATTGACAAGGATTTTTAAAAATTAAATTATTTGTCTAAGCATGAGAATAAGCAAAATCATTTTGAAAGATTGTGAAGTGTATATGTGTGAAAGGTTTTAGTCTTTTTTTTTTTTTTAATTTTTTTATTAAATCATAAGTGTATACAGGTTTTAGTCTTATATTACTAAATAAAGTATCCATATTGTTAGAAAATGTCCTATGATGTCATAAATAAGAGTTTGGCTCAAATTGTTACCTTTCAGTTATAGTTGATTTATTGGTGTTGAAACTGGCTATTTAGCTTGTGTTTCTAATTTTTCTCTTTTTCTTTTTCTTTTTTCCTTTTGCAAAAAATATATCAAAATATTTCAGCTCCTAGTCAGACTGTTACTCTGGTGACACAACCTGTGGTTACCAAGGAAACTACCATCTCCAAACTAGAAATGCCATCTTCCTTGCTGTTGAAAGTACCTGCTCTGGCAGATTTCAACCGGGCTTGGACAGAACTTACCGACTGGCTTTCTCTGCTTGATCGAGTTATAAAATCACAGAGGGTGATGGTGGGTGACCTTGAAGATATCAACGAGATGATCATCAAGCAGAAGGTATGGGGAAAAAAAAGATAAAAGTTAAGTTTTGTCTTTAAAGTAAAGATTTTCCACAAGTCACTTTACTGTCTTGGACTATTTTCCACCAGTTTTTAGGCAGCTTTTCTCTGTCAGCAAACACACTACTCTGTCCACTCTGTTCAGCTTGAGTATCACCAAAGGTATGAATTAATGCAATTATCTAAAGTAGTCATAAATTTAAACAGAAAAAGAAAATATCCACAAACTTTCTAAGTATAGTTGGCTTAGCTAAATTCACTGAATAACTGATATTTTAAAAATATATTTTATACCAGATAAATAGCTCAAATGAGCTATTTACATTTAAACTGGGTTGGCACTGCACAGTCATAACATATTATAGAATCAAATATAATAATCTGCAAATTGGTAATTATCTCCTCTTCTGAGTTGTTTGTGCCAGTTTTCCTCCTCCAATGATAAGGATAATTGAAAGTTAGCTATAAATAAAAATGAAAAAAATAATAAAGCATAAGATATTTTAAAATACCCTAAATCTTAATATTTGCATTTGTGCAATGCCTTAATCGAATAAACATGTTTTTAACATAAATATTGCATTTCTCAACCTCATTAGAATCCATTTGCTGAAGTTATGACATCAACTAGAAATAAGAATGCATTGTTATAAATATGGTTTATCTATCTAGAACAAATATATAACTTTTATATTTCTGAATGGATAAGAAAAATAATTTTGAAAGTTTATACACTGTAGTTGTTTCATTTTCAGGCTATTCTAAAAGAGTTAGAAAATTGTGCTAATGGTATTTAGGAGTTACATGAAAAATCAAGAAGCAAGGCAGACAGATGAAGGGTAATTTATTTTGAAATGAACTTCAGCCATTCAGTAGGAATAAAAATAATTTGATAGTAAATAACCTGCATTAAAGTACTTTGTGCTTAGACTCAAAAGATCTGAATTTAGTGGCTTTGTCATTTGCAAATGGCATGATTATGGTCAAGTCATTCTCTAGATCTTGGGTTTCCTATTCTGGATATAGAACATACAGAATACACATTCACATTCACCATGTAGTGATGAATATGTGTGTACATAAAGATATGTAAATATTATGTATGTAGAGGGTAATTTGTTTTATTACTGTTTATAACAAGTATTTGTAGACACATTTTTCAGAAAAAGCAACTGAGGCTCATAGAAGTCACACTCTAGTAAGTAGCCAAAGAAAGATTCAAATCCAAGTCTGTTTGATTCCTAAACCTAAATTCTTACTTCCTATACTGCCTGCAAGTAATATCTGTAACTATAGTTACCATTTGGTGATGTTATGTGTTTGAATATAAAGTCTATGTCAGACACTGTGCTCACATTTTCCAATTGTAGTGTACTGATACATACAGAAGCAAGGGTACGTTCATTCAGAATAGATATTGAGTTTCACCAATACTTCCAGGATTATTATTTACCAGAGAAACCAATGTTACAATGTTGAAAGCATAGGCTTTAGAGTTAGATTATCTGGGTTCAAAGCATGGCTCAAATGCCAGAGCTGTGTGACCTAGGGTAAGTAAATCAACCTACCTGAGCCTATCTATAAAATATGGATAGTTATACTATCTGCCTTGCAGTTTGTTATAAGGATTAAATTGAGTAGTACATGAAAAATGCTTCCCACCTTGCTTTGCTTACTGTGAGTATTGATTAAAAAAAAAAAGTTAGTAATTCATATTAGGTACCCCAGCAAACTCTGGAAATCTGCCCACTCATGGCTTTTGTATCGTGTAAACTGTATATCACATAATACTATTGTATGAAGGAGAAAGCTTTTTGCCACATCTGTACCCAGTACTGCCATTGACAGTATAGCCACCTGCCAAAGTCACTTGATATTAGGGTAGAAGAGAAAGTCTGTACTTACTTGTGATTAAACCCATTTAGGAAGCGGTGGTTGTGCTCAGTAGCGTTCAGAGTTTTACAAATAAATTTTTTCTTTTCAGAAAGAACTACTAATTTGATGCCCCTTCACAGAGATAGTCTTTAAATATAAGTCCATAATTTAGAAGAAGAAAGACTCAAGGGCCATTTCTGGGGTAACACAGCAAGGATTCATAAATTTTATATATATGTGTGAGTGTTTTACATAATATAATTTAATATATAAAAATATACACTATATATATTTTATATATGCATAAAAATCCAGTCTCTCTTCTCTTGCTAAATAGTAGGGATACTTTGCCTGCTTCTTCCCCCCCCCTTTTTTTTAAGAGACAGAGTCTCACTCTGTTGCCCTCTGTAGAAGTGCTGTGGCATCACAGCTCACAGCAATCTCCAGCTCTTGGGCTTAGGCGATTCTCTTGCCTCAGTCTCCCGAGTAGCTGGGACTATAGGTGCCCACCACAACGCCCAGCTATTTTTGTTGTTGTTGTTGTTGCAGTTTGGCCGGGGCTGGGTTCGAACCAGCCACCCTCAGTATGTGGGGCCAGCACCCTACCCACTGAGTCACAGGCGCCGCCCCCTGCTTCTTCCCTTAATCCTAAAAAAATAACGTATAAATACCTTGCAAGTTCTTATTTTTATAACTTCAATCACCAACTTGTAAAACGGTCCAAAATAATCATGAAACAAATGTGTGTGTGTGTGCGCGCGCGCATGTGTGGTGGAGGGTGACAAGAAGGAGAGGTCATTTTGGAGGGAATTTTACTATAATTTCAGGATGTAAATATTTATTTTATGTAAATTTGTAAATAAAATAATCACAACTTTAAGGTTTGAGAAATTAGGTAAAATTCCAAAAGAACTTTATCAACTAAAAAACTCTAACACCATCTATGTATTCATTTACTATTTTAACAAACTGATACTGATCTGTTAATGTTAAATGCCTAGAAAATATAGAGTTGGACAAAACAAGAATACACAGGTGAAAGAGGTGAAGGAAAAGAAAAGCAATAATACTACTATGGTAGTGATAAATTTTTAGGATAATAGCTAACACCTACTTAGCATTTGATATACCAGGCATTGATGTAAGAACTTCAAGTGTATTACTTAGCCTTCACAACAGTATGACATAGATCCTAAGGCTCAGTGAGATTAAATAACATGACCAAGGGCAAGGGGGAGAGATACAGCTTTGAACCAAGCATTCTGGTTCTACAGTCTCTACCTTTACCCTCATGGTTTTCCATTTTCCTGAGCATGTTTGGGTTGGTGCTATAGGAACTTACTTCAAGGAAAACTAAGACAGGAAAGAGAATAGTTGCTAAAAAGAGCTTCATGTAAAAAAGATAAAATGTAAGCCAAACATTAAAGAATGAGTTAGAATTAAGCAGCTAGATAAAATGAAAAAGGCAATCCAGACTGAGGGATTCTCACTAAGGTGGGAAACAACAGGATTTGCTATGAGAATTGTGATTCCATATGGCTGAACTTAAGGTTTTATAATGAGGAAGAAATTAATGAGGTCAAATAGAGAGGGGAGGGGCTAAACAATTGAAATCCCGACTTGCCAGGCTGAGGAGTTTTGATGATGGCCTACAGATAGTGGCAACCCTTAAAGGATTTTAAACAGGATACTCAAATCATTGAATGTAGTTTAGTTGCCTGTCAGTTAGGATTCTCTGGATGCAAGCAACAGAAATCATTCTCTGATTAAGTCAAGCAGAAAGTAAATTTACTGGAATCAGCATGAAAGCAATGGAAAAAGCTTAGAAGATGGGATCTGAGCATGCCTGGTCATATGGTTAGCAGGAATTACTTAAGTCTGTCTGTGATATTTTCCTTTCTCCAACCTGTATAACTCTGCTCAAAATTTAAAGTCCTTAAAGAAAGTCCAGTTGACTTTGTTTGGCCACCCTCTAAACTCTTAGCCAGAAGACAGCTCTCTCTTCCTAGTCTTTCCCAGGGAGAGGTACTTCCCACCAAAGAAACTGGGGTCCATTGACAAAGAAGAGGGAAATGATTCTGAGCAATCAGTAACAATATACATCCACTTAATTCAGGCCAGAACATATAAAATAGGATGGAGAACAGAGTAAATAAAGAAGGACAATTGCGAAAGATGATTATCATGATCTAAGCAACAGGTTCATCTACCTCAACTTTGCTACATGGGGACTGGAAATAACACAACAATACCCCAAATATGTTTGTTTGATGTTTATACAGACAATAATTGGTTCTCAACAAATGTAGATTGCTTGATAAATAATGTAAGTGAGATGTGATAAGGAAGCTCCATTTTAAACAGAGATTGGAATTTGGGCATTATAATTGTAACTGAGAAGTGTCAGAAGTTGGGTGAGATGATGTAACAAGGCATTTTATAACTCAAAGCAAAATTAATTTTAAATTTATGAGTTTTGGATCAAACTTTTTTTTTTTTTTTTTAATTTGGCCGGGGCTGGGTTTGAACCCACCACCTCTGGCATATGGGACCGGCGCCCTACACGCTGAGCCACAGGCGCCGCCCGGATCAAACTTTTAACATGCAATAATTGAGATATTGGTCCCAGAAAAATTAAAAGAACATGATATTTTAATAAGCTAGCCTTTTAATAGCCCTAGACTTTGGATTCAAAAAATCATATATTTAGTTAAAAGCTTCTGTTCTCCTTTAGCATAAAGTTGTTTAATTAAATTCTTGTTTTTAAAATGGGGACTGCTACCATTTTGAAATAGAAGTAATTTTTACTAGGTGAATTATGTAAAGCAAAAAAATATATAATTTAAAATTATAACTTTAACTTTCTAAAAGATTTTAAAGGTAGCCATTTAAAAAATTGAACCACTGCTGAATTTTAGAAAGTACAAAATATACCATTATCTTTTAGAGGAATAGAGATGTTAAATATGTGAATTAAACCTTTAAAAGTAAAACATACGTGAAGCTCAAAGCTTAATTTATAAGATTGTGAATCAATAACAGTGGATGATTTATAATTTATGCCTTATTGTCAAAGAAATCTGATTAAGAAATGCTTTTCCCATTTCATCATGTCTATGTAAAATTGCTCTAAAACAAAATTGTTTTGACAAGGATTAACAGGATTTTTTGATGTAATCTACTAAATTAAATGAAGAGAAATATATGCATAGTTTTTTTCTGAGATTATTAAATCTGAGATTTAGGGAAAGAAAGGAGATTGGAAAGGAAGGAGAGTAGAGAGAAAAGGGGAAAGGGGAGGGAGGGAGGGAAAAGGATGGAAAGAAGGTAGTAAAGAAAGAAGGAAGGAAAAAGTAAAATTAAAGAAGAATAAGGAAGAAGAAAAGGAGAAGGAAAAGAAAGAAGGAGGAATGAAGGGAGAGATATAGGGCAAAGAGAGAGGTGGAGAGATTTGAAGACAATTTTATAGTGTTGGAGATTAGTGTTGCTGTCAACAAATAGGATTTATGTGGACATGTGATATTGTTATTTTTCATTATACTGGTGTCTGATTACCTATGCTAAGTTAATTAGAGTCTTTTTTCCAGTGATTTTGGCCAAGTGTTCAGGCTAATGCACCACTAAATTTGAACCACTGCTCTTGTATTGAATAAAGAATTGAATTGGCAAAGGTGTTTTAGTCTCTAATAAGACCTCTTCAGATTAGGGTTGAGACAAATTGGCCAATCTGGACCAGATGATAATTGCATTGTTCAAGATTCATTTTTAACTACACATTACCTTGGAGATTTCATTATCTGAAGAGTGAATGGGCAGTTATCATGGATACAGTATATATTTAAATGGGAAATAATTACTAGGATGCATTTAATTTTTGTTGTTGTTAAGGTCAAAGTCCTTAATAAAAAATTATATACATTTTTAACTCAGGCTACATCTATACAAAGAGCATTTGAATGGCTCCAGTATTTTTCTGATTTTGACTTTTGTTGAATAAATTCAGCTGCAATCTGATGACAAAGGAACTCGTCTAGCTATGCCCTAGAAGAATTTTGGAAACAATGTGTAGAGAAAAGTGTTGTTTAAACTAAAAACAAAGCAGAATGTTCATGGTTTTATTCTATTGTCATGAACCTAGCAGAAAGTGGGTATTACAAAAAGTTACCCCTAGTCAATAAATGAGAAAAGTTATGGACAATTCAGTTAATTGGTCTAAGGTCATTTAGTAAATGTGATATTTCTAACATAAATCCACACCTCTTAGAAATAATGTTTCTTTTTTATTTTCTATTTTATCTGACCCTCCCTACTTCTTACACATATCCTCATTTTTCTATTAAAATTATTTTTAAAATGCTGTTTATTTCTGTGGTCATCCAACAGATTTTACAAGTTGGGTGAGTCATCTTAGAATAAGAAGATTGATTATTCTAATCTTCTCCTTTATCAAACAACTATCCAGCCCTTCTCATGTCATCAGTTTATTTTTGCACAACCTTATTTAAAAAACACCATATCAAAGTGTTCTTTCTATATATAAAAGCTGTATGTTGCATTCTGTACAAAATAATGTTGTAATCTGTTTGACTGAAAATATTTGCAAATTTTCTACTTTAATTATCTTTGAACAAATGCACACGTCTCCAGTAGACAGCGCATGATCCTGTAGATTAGTGTTCCACATTTATATAATAGTGTTTCTTCATCTAAGAAAAAGGAGCCAAATCTACTATTATTTTCACCGAAAGGTGTAAAGGTTTGTCAATATCAGTAATAGGACTTATTTCATATTCTCTAGTCATGACAAAAATAATCTCCCCCTTAAATAAAAAGGTCACAGAGTTGCAAACACACATAGGAAAAAATCCCATTTTCTAAGTCTCCTAATAACCTTTTAAGGAAAATGATACCATATACCTTTTTGCTTTAAGATAAATATAAGCTACACTAAGTCATATATTTCAAAGTCTGTGAATGGAAATGAATACCTTATTACATTTCAATTCAATTCACTGTAAAATTTTCTGTCAAGATCTTATCAAGCAAAACTGATCCAGGGGGTATTTACATGAATTCTGATGAAAGCTGCTATGCTATGTTTTCAGTAAAATACCAGTGGGATTCTGAGAAGGAAGTTTAAGTTTGTCATTGTTTCCAAGTAGAGAATTCTATTTGCAAATTTCCTTGCTTGAGTTTGGTTAGGTTCTGTTATATGAAATGATTTTTATTTTCATAAAAATACCTAAAATCTGGGTTCTTCCCTGTTTTATAAGAAAGCAATGTAAGTAATTAGATTTTTTAAAATTTTTTGAAAGTTATATTATATATTAATTATACCCTAAGTTTTAGTATTTGTCTTGGGCTTTATATTTTATCATAACCTTTGGTCCTTAAAAAGTAAGAATGAAGTTACAGTATGTTATTATGTACATTCTTACTATTACCATTAATGTTGGGATAATGGTAGCTAATGTTAATGTTAGGTCTATGGTTTCTTTTTCTTTCATTCCTTCATTCAACAAATTGTCTTTGAAAATCGTGTTATAAAGCACTCCAAAGACAGATAGGGGATTATTAAGAATAGAAGTTGAAAACAGACAGTGGAATAAGAGTTGAATTTAAATTGGATTTTGTTATCTGTGATAATGAATAATTACAAATAAGACAAGGCATTGATCATACATCACTTTTAGCAAAAGTGCTCATTTGTTCACATTTTTCTGTATAAGATTACTTAATATTAAAGTTATATATGTAATTAACATGTGTAACATATTTTTAATAGTCTATAATTAAAATAAACCTACTAATGTTTTCTCCTTCAAATGCCTACTCCAAAGACTCCTAAGTTACAGTGTTATGCAGATTCTTTAGAAATATATTGACTGCCTTTAAGGGATTTTGGTTAGAAGACCAAGTTTTCATTCATCTGTTGTTAATGTTTATTGGACATTTGCTAGTGAAAGGCATCAGTATCTGCACTTGGGGAAAAATAATAAGAAGGGGATAGGCTTCAACTTTAGAGTGTATCCTTCACAAGAAAAACAAAAAAGGTTTCAATCATATACATAGTTGAATAAATGAATGTATTAATTAATCCCTGATTATTTTCTTCCTCTAAATATGTGTCTACCTTTCTTAAATAGATGAAAATTAAACTATATTTTTCTTTCTGGGTACCTTGTTGACTTTATTCAATATCCTGAGAGTGGAAATTGATTTTTGCATATATTTCAATGTTTTTAAATCACTTAAACTAAGTTAATTGATCAGTAATTTCCAAAGTAGTCATGGCTACATTGTTTTTGAAAGTGCAAGCAATAGGTTTTGACTGTATTCTTGTGATTCTTTTAGAATTTACTAAAAATGATACCAGAATTTCTAGAATTATTTGAGTCAATTTCTTACTAGATTTATGAAAGCAACTTTGAATATAATTTTAGTAATTCCTAAATGTTTTCAGAGTCCCTTATCTTTATATGTTATATTCTTTATAAACAAGTATCATATTCAAGAATTATATGTCTCCTGTGGTTCATTCAAGGAAAGAATATATACAATATTATTTACCCCAAGAGTAGAAATGCTTTGACTTACCCAACATATTCTCCCATCAATTATGGAAGCAGAGTAAACTTTATAATGACAGGTGTAACCCCTCCCCCATGCCAATTTACTCTATGTCAACTTTAGGTTTATTTTAAACCTTTGAAATAGAAATAAGGAAAACAAACTTCATGAAAAAGGTTTGTGGCAAAATCATATACATAAATTGAGTTGATTGTATATGAGAAAAAAATGATCATTTACACTTAACTCCTTCGCGCTTTTTTTCCTTAAGTCTAAAAAAACTAGATTGTGGTAAGAAGGGAAATAATCTGTAGCAACTTCATTGAAGCTAAGCTTTTCTGTCATGTCATATTGTATGACAATCATTAAAAGCTTTCACAGATAGAACCATAAGTGTCCTTTGAGAAATTCAATATAAAAAAAAAAATCAGCCTGTCACTTCACCACACTTACTCAAGTGCAATTTTATTTTTTTAAATTCTATAATAGGTGTTAGGCACTGGCAGAGGACAGTTATTGGGGGCAGATAACAGTAATTGGCTAGAATGCAAGCAGGCAAGAAGTTACATATAATGAGATTTTACAGTAATATTGCTCTCTAAATAGAAAGGAGAATAGATTTTATTTTTAGCATTAGGAAACTTTTTAGATGAGAACTATGCAATCATTTCAAGGTGTGAGTTCCAATCAGATCCAATTATGAAGTAACCACATCAATGATTTAGGGTTCCTTCACACTCCTTAAAGTTGATTAATAATGATTACAAATACAGAGTTGACTAGTTTTTCAGACCATTGAAGCCTTTGAGATCTATCTCTGCCTTCTCTGTGAAGTTTAACTCCAAATATGTATTGGTATTTTAATCAATGACTCACTGCTAAATTATTTTGTCCTTGATATATTTTCTTCTATAGCTATTTCTGTCTATAGCTATTTCTGTTGTCTTGAACTTTCTTTTAAAACATTTATTGTGCTGGGCAGTGCCTTGGCTAAGTGGGTAGGGCACAGGCCCCATATACTGAGGGTGGTGGGTTCGAACCCAGCCCTGGCAAAACTGCAACAAAAAAAATAGCCAGGCGTTCTGGAGGGTACCTATAGTCCCAGCTACTTGGGAGGCTGATGCAAGAGAATCGCCTAAGCCCAGGAGTTGGAGGTTGCTGTGAGCTGTGACCTAGGGCAATAAAGTGAGACTCTGTCTCTAAAAAAATAAAATAAAATACTAAAATAAAACATTTATTGTGACTGGGCTCAGTGGCTCACACTTATAATCCTAACGCTTTCGGAAACTGAGGCAAGTGGATTCCCTGAGGTCAGGAGTTCAAGACCGGCTGGAGCAAGAATAAGACCCTGTCTCCACTAAAAATAAAAAAAATTAGCCAGAAATTGTGGAGGGCACTTGTAGTCATAGCTACTCGGAAGCTGAGACAAGAGGATAGCTTGAGCCCAAGAGTTTGAGGTTGCTGTGAGCTGTGATACTATGGCACTCTACGCAGGGCAATAGAGTGAGACACTCTCTCAAAAGAAAAAAAATTATTGTCATTTGAATTTTTACATTTTTATGTTTTAGCCCCTGAAATTAAGTTTCTCCAAATGCAGGTATAATATTCTTTTTGCCATAATAGCTAAGGACATATTAGGTGTTTTGTAAATATTTTTTATTTACTTCATCTTCACAGATGACTGGTTTTACTTGACATTTGGAAGTTAACAATCTGTTATAGAGCTATATTCATATCTATGTTTATTTTAACTATTAAATGTAGGATGATTTATGTCTGGGTTTGGCTAGTGATGAAAAAAGGGCTACTGAGAATTAAATGCATCACATCAAGTAAAAACAATTATGATTTTAGACACTAAGAATTTTGGAAATTAAGTAACTCTTTCCAAGTAATACGGTTAAGACTATGTTTGGCTGCATATAACAAAATCTTCACTGTAGTTACTTATTCAGGTAGGAGTTTGTCTCCTCATAGAGGAGGACCTCCAGAATTATGTGTCCCAGGATTGGTGCAGCAGACACGAGACCATATGTCCCATCTCTCTTCTCCAACTCCAGTCATTCTCAACATGTGGCTTTCTTTCCTGTGATCTCAAGATAGATACTGTACCTTCAGGCACTATGTCTGTGTGTTTTTTTTTTTTTTTTTAATTTCAAAAGGTTAAGGAGGTACAAATGTTTTTATTACTTGGATACCTTTTATTTAATGTAATGCATAAGTAAGGGGCATTTAGTGTGCCTGTCACCTGAAGGGTGGTCATTGTACGTGAAGGGTACATTTTTGCTCCTCCTTCTGGCCTCCCCTCTTTCATTTCCAAAGTCCATCATATCTCTTTGTGCCGGGGTGTGCACATTGATTAGCTCCCAACTATTAAAACTGTGGTGTTTATTTTCCATTCCTAGGGTACTTCACTCGGGATAATGGTCTCTAATTCCATCCATGTTGCTGTAAAAGACATTATTTTATTCGCTTTTATGGCTGAGTAGTACTTCACGGGGAGTGTGTGTGTGCGTCTGTGTATACCACGTTTTCTTAATCCACTCATGAATTGATGGTTAGTTAAGTTGATTCCACATCTTTGCAATTGTGAATCATGCTGTACTAAACATTCCAGTGCAGGTGCCTTTTTGGTAAAATGACATATTTTCCTTCTGGTGGATAGCCCATAGTGGGATTGTTGGGTCGAATGGCAGGTCTAGTTTTAGTTCTATGGGGAATCACCATACTGTTTTCCATAGAGGTTATACTAATTTGCAGTCCTACCAGCAGTGTCTAAGCATTCCTTTCTCTCTGCATCTGCACCAGCATCTATTGTTTTTAGACTTTGTAATGGCAGCCATTCTGTCAGGGGTAAGGTGGTAATATCAGTGTGGTTTTAATTTGCCTGTTCCTGATGATTAGTACTGTCGAGGATTTTTTCATGTTTTGAAAAACTTCTATTCATGTCTTTTGCCCACTTTTTGATGGAGTTGTTGTTTGAGTTTTTGTTTTTTGGGTTTTTTTGCTGATGTATTTGAATTCTTTGTAGATTCTAGATATTAGCCCTTTATTGGACTTATTGTATTAAGAAAAGTTTCTCCAATTCTATAGGTTGTCTATTCACTCCATTGATTTTGCTATGCTGAAGCTTTTTAATTTAATTAAGTCCCATGTATTTAGTTTTTGTTTTTTTTTTATTGTTGGGGATTCATTGAGGGTACAATAAGCCAGTTACACTGATTGCAATTGTTAGGTAAAGTCCCTCTTGCAATCATGTCTTGCCCCCATAAAGTGTGACACACACCAAGGCCCCACCCTCCTCCCTCCATCCCTCTTTCTGCTTCCCCCCCCCATAAACTTAATTGTCATTAATTGTCCTCATATCAAGATTGAGTACATAGGATTCATGCTTCTCCATTTTTGTGATGCTTTACTAAGAATAATGTCTTCCACTTCCATCCAGGTTAATACGAAGGATGTAAAGTCTCCATTTTTTTTAATAGCTGAATAGTATTCCATGGTATACATATACCACAGCTTGTTAATCCATTCCTGGGTTGGTGGGCATTTAGGCTGTTTCCACATTTTGGCAATGGTAAATTGAGCTGCCGTAAACAGTCTAGTACAAGTGTCCTTATGATAAAAGGATTTTTTTCCTTCTGGGTAGATGCCCAGTAATGGGATTGCAGGATCGAATGGGAGGTCTAGGTTGAGTGCTTTGAGGTTTCTCCATACTTCCTTCCAGAAAGGTTGTACTAGTTTGCAGTCCCACCAGCAGTGTGAAAGTGTTCCCTTCTCTCCACATCCACGCCAGCATCTGCAGTTTTGAGATTTTGTGATGTGGGCCATTGTCACTGGGGTTAGATGATATCTCAGGGTTGTTTTGATTTGCATTTCTCTAATATATAGAGATGATGAACATTTTTTCATATGTTTGTTAGCCATTCGTCTGTCATCTTTAGAGAAAGTTCTATTCATGTCTCTTGCCCATTGATATAAGGGATTGTTGGCTTTTTTCATGTGGATTAATTTGAGTTCTCTATAGATCCTGGTTATCAAGCTTTTGTCTGATTGAAAATATGCAAATATCCTTTCCCATTGTGTAGGTTGTCTCTTTGCTTTGGTTATTGTGTCCTTAGCTGTACAGAAGCTTTTCAGTTTAATGAAGTCCCATTTGTTTATTTTTGTTGTTGTTGCAATTGCCATGGCAGTCTTCTTCATGAAGTCTTCCCCCAGGCCAATATCTTCCAGTGTTTTTCCTATGCTTTCTTTGAGGATTTTTATTGTTTCATGCCTTAAATTTAAGTCCTTTATCCATCTTGAATCAATTTTTGTGAGTGGGGAAAGGTGTGGGTCCAGTTTCAGTCTTTTACATGTAGACATCCAGTTCTCCCAACACCATTTATTGAATAGGGAGTCTTTCCCCCAAGGTAAGTTCTTGTTTGGTTTATCAAAGATTAGGTGGTTGTAAGATGTTAGTTTCATTTCTTGGTGTTCAATTCGATTCCAAGTGTCTATGTCTCTGTTTTTGTGCCAGTACCATGCTGTCTTGACCACTATGGCTTTGTAGTACAGACTAAAATCTGGTATGCTGACGCCCCCAGCTTTATTTTTGTTACTAAGAACTGCCTTAGCTATACGGGGTTTTTTCCGGTTCCATACAAAACGCAGAATCATTTTTTCCAAATCTTGAAAGTACGATGTAGGTACTTTGATAGGAATGGCATTGAATAGGTAGATTGCTTTGGGAAGTATAGACATTTTAACAACGTTGATTCTTCCCATCCATGAGCATGGTATGTTCTTCCATTTGTTAATATCCTCTGCTATTTCCTTTCTGAGGATTTCATAGTTTTCTTTATAGAGGTCCTTCACCTCCTTCGTTAGGTATATTCCTAGGTATTTCATTTTCTTTGAAACTATGGTGAAGGGAGTTGTGTCCTTAATTAGCTTCTCATCTTGACTGTTATTGGTGTATACAAAGGCTACTGACTTGTGGACATTGATTTTATATCCTGAAACATTACTGTATTTTTTGATGACTTCTAGGAGTCTTGTGGTTGAGTCTTTGGGGTTCTCTAAGTATAAGATCATGTCGTCAGCAAAGAGGGAGAGTTTGACCTCCTCTGCTCCCATTTGGATTCCCTTTATTTCCTTGTCTTGCCTAATTGTATTGGCTAGAACTTCCAGCACTACGTTGAATAGTAAAGGTGACAGAGGACAACCTTGTCTGGTTCCAGTTCTAAGAGGAAAAGCTTTCAGTTTTACTCCATTCAGTAAAATATTGGCTGTGGGTTTGTCATAGATAGCTTCAATCAGTTTTAGAAATGTGCCACCTATGCCTATACTCTTCAGAGTTCTAATTAGAAAAGGATGCTGGATTTTATCAAATGCTTTTTCTGCATCTATTGAGAGGATCATGTGATCTTTATTTTTGCCTCTGTTAATATGGTGGATAACGTTTATAGACTTGCGTATGTTAAACCAGCCTTGCATCCCTGGGATGAAGCCTACTTGATCATGATGAATGACTTTTTTGATGATAAGCTGTAATCTATTGGCTAGGATTTTGTTGAGAATTTTTGCGTCTATGTTCATGAGTGAGATTGGTCTGAAATTCTCCTTTTTGTTTGGGTCTTTTCCTGGTTTTGGTATCAGGGTGATGTTTGCTTCATAGAATGTGTTGGGGAAGATTCCTTCTTCCTCAGTTTTTTGGAATAATTTCTGCAGTACAGGAATAAGCTCTTCCTTGAAGGTTTGATAGAATTCTGGAGTGAAGCCATCTGGACCAGGGCATTTTTTAGTTGGAAGCTTTTTTATTGTTTCTTTGATCTCAGTGCTTGAAATTGGTCTGTTCAGGAGGTCTATTTCTTCCTGGCTAAGTCTAGGGAAAGGGTGTGATTCCAAATATTGATCCATTTCCTTCACATTGTCAAATTTCTGGGCATAGAGTTTCTGGTAGTATTCAGAGATGATCTCTTGTATCTCTGTGGGATCCGTTGTTATTTCCCCTTTATCATTTCTGATTGAGGTTATTAGAGATTTTACTTTTCTATTTCTAGTTAGTCTGGCTAATGGTTTATCTATTTTATTTATTTTTTCAAAAAACCAACTCCTTGTTTCATTAATTTTCTGAATAATTCTTTTGTTTTCAATTTCATTGATCTCTGATTTGATTTTGGATATTTCTTTTCTTCTACTGAGTTTAGGCTTCGATTGTTCTTCTTTTTCCAATTCCATAAGATCTCTTGTGAGATTGTTGATGTGCTCTCTTTCTGTTTTTCGAATGTAGGCATCTAAAGCGATGAATTTTCCTCTCAAAACTGCTTTTGCAGTATCCCACAGGTTTTGGTAGCTTGTGTTTTCATTGTTGTTATGCTCAAGGAAGTTAATGATTTCCTGTTTTATTTCTTCCTTCACCCATCTATTATTCAACAGAAGATTGTTTAATTTCCATGCCTTTGGGTGGGCTTGAGCATTTTTGTTAGAGTTGAGTTCCACCTTTAGTGCCTTATGGTCTGAAAAGATACAAGGTAAAATTTCAATTCTTTTGATTCTGTTGATATTTGTTTTGTGTCCCAGGATATGATCAATTTTGGAGAATGTTCCATGGGGTGATGAGAAGAATGTATATTCTTTATCTTTGGGGTGGAGTGTTCTATATGCATCTATCAAGCATAGTTGTTCTAGGGTCTCATTTAAATCTCTTACATCTTTGTTTAATTTCTGTTTAGAGGATCTGTCCAGCTCTGTAAGAGGTGTGTTAAAGTCCCCTGTTATGATGGTATTATCAGATATCATATCGCTCAGACTGAGTAAGGTCTGCTTCAAGAATCTGGCAGCATTTAAATTGGGTGCATAAATATTTAGAATTGAAATGTCTTCTTGTTGTAGTTTTCCCTTGACCAATAGAAAGTGACCATCTTTGTCTTTTTTGACTTTAGTTGCTTTAAATCCACATGTATCTGAAAATAAGATTGCAACTCCTCTTTTCTTCTGAATTCCGTTTGCCTGAAAAATTGTCTTCCAACCCTTGACTCGGAGCTTTAATTTGTCTTTTGAGGCCAGGTGTGTTTCTTGCAGACAGCAAATGGATGGCTTGTGTTTTTTAATCCAGTCAGCCAATCTATGTCTCTTCAGTGGGGAATTCAAGCCATTAACATTTATTGAGATAATTGATAAGTGTGGTAGTATTCTATTCGTCTTATTTGGTGAGAGTCCATTGCTTAGTTTTATCTTTTGCATCAGTGTGGAGGTTAGGTTTTGTCCTTTGATTTCTGAGTTCTTACTTTGCTGCTGATCCATTGTGGTGGTCAGTGTGCAGAACAGGTTGAAGTATTTCCTGTAGAGCTGGTCTTGTTGTGGCGAATTTCCTCAATGTTTGTATATCCGTAAATGATTTGATTTCTCCGTCAATTCTGAAGCTTAGCTTAGCAGGGTACAGAATTCTGGGCTGGAAATTGTTCTGTTTAAGTAGGTTAAAGGTAGATGACCATTGTCTTCTTGCTTGGAAAGTTTCATTAGAGAAGTCTGCGGTAACTCTGATGGATTTGCCCCTGTAGGTCAACTGGCGCTTACTCCTGGCAGCTTGCAGAATCTTTTCTTTTGTCTTGACTTTGGACAGGTTCATCACAATGTGTCTTGGAGAAGCTCGGTTAGAGTTGAGGCGACCTGGGGTCCGATATCCCTCTGAAAGCAGTGTGTCAGAATCTTTGGTGATGTTTGGGAAATTTTCTTTTATAATATTCTCTAGTATGGCTTCCATTCCTCTGGGGCATTCTTCTTCCCCTTCTGGAATTCCTATAACTCGTATGTTGGAACGCTTCATAAAGTCCCATAATTCTGACAGTGAACGTTCTGCTTTCTCTCTCTTCTTTTCTGCCTCTTTTACTGTCTGAGTTATCTCAAGAACTTTGTCTTCTACCTCTGAAATTCTTTCTTCTGCATGGTCTAACCTGTTGCTGATACTTTCCATTGTATCTTTAAGTTCCCTAATTGACTGTTTCAGTTCTTTCAGGTCTGCTATATCCTTTTTATATTCTTCATATCGTTCATCTCTTATTTGATTCTGTTTTTGGATTTCCTTTTGGTTATTTTCCACTTTATTAGCAATTTCCTTCATTGTTTCCATCATTTCTTTCATTGTTTTCAACATGTGTATTCTGAATTCCCTTTCTGTCATTCCTAACATTTCTATACTGGTGGAATCATCTGCAGTAGCTACCTCATGGTCCGTTGGTGGGGTTGTTCTAGACTGGTTCTTCATGTTGCTTGGAGTTTTCTGCTGATTCTTCCTCATGAGTGATTTCTTTCATCTGTTTCCTTGCCCTAATTTTCCTTTCACTTCCTCTTGCTCTTTAAGTTCTTGTGCCTGTGGACTAAGGGTTATAGGACCAGAAGGGTGAGAAGGTTGAAGAGCAAAAAAAGGGGATGAAAGAAAGGAGGACCGAGTGATAAGAAAAAAAGAAAGATAGAGAAAGGAGAGGGGGTGGGTATAAGGAATATTGACAAAAAGAAGAGAGGCACAGAAAGAGGGAGACAGGGCAATATAGGTGTACAGTAGGGTACTTTGACACAACCTTAAAAAACCCCCACCTTCTGGGGGTGCCCAGTTGCGTGGTTCCCTTGAGGTCAGCAGCTCTTTGCTAACCTGATCAGACACAGTACCCCACCTCCACCAAGTAGAGAGGAAAGACAAAAATGCTATAAATCAAACCAAAAGAAGCAAACAGAAAACTTTACGGGGATAAAATTGGGTGAAAAACCAAATTATATCGGTAGAAACACTAGCAAAAATGAAGTTGAAGTTATTAAAAAAGGCAGCAATGGGAAATTATAATTAAACTAGGAAAATTGAGAAAGAAAAAGGGATCTGTGTGGAAAAGATTGAAATTAAAAAAACAAAAGAACATCAGCAACGTCAAAATAAACAAACAAAAAAAACAACCATACCAAAAAAAAAAGAAGAAAAAAATACACAACCAAAAACAAAGCAGTTTGTATATGTTATTGTATATTGTCTGGGCAACACGTGGTCTTCTGGGGTATGAGATGTTAGTCACAGTTCTGATACGACTGGAGGCTGCTGATTTCTCAAACCCCAGCAGGTAGACACCCTAAATCTCTCTTCAGCCTACTTAAAAGGCACTTTGAACTTGTAAACTTGCTGAGCAGAAGCTTTCCCAGCTTTCTCGCTGGAATCACTGCTGAAGTGGCTATCCACTTACTCAGTGTGCCAAAACCGGTCTCACTCTGCCCCTGAGGGTTAGGGCTGCAAGGCGGCTCAAACCCCACCCTTAGGCTACTTGGTTGCTGGGTTACCAGCTCCCACCCGTTTCTAGCTCTGCGACCCTGAGGGCGGAGCTTGCCGGGGCAGATCACTGACAATGGATCCGTGTGACCCACCGCCAAACACTATTAGCTCCGTCTGGCTCAGCGGCTCAGACTGGGGCCCTAGACAACGGCCAAAGTTCTCCGCACTCCCGCTCAGGCCTTCCCCAAGGCAGTTCAACTCAGTGCCAAGTCCAAGGACATCAAAACAGTTCACAGGTAAGGCCTTTCTGGTTTGCAGTCTCGCTGCTACTGAACTTACAGTTGTGGGCGGGTTTAGACGGATTGAACACACGCGACCACTTGCCGGTTTTCCACTGTTTTAGTCCTCCTCTTGGGGTCCAGAAGTCTCTCGCTGACTCCCTGTATCTTCATAGGAGTGATGATAGGCAGTTCCCACCAGCCAGAGATGCCTGGAGTCCTATCTCCCCAGCCTCACGGTGCCCAGATGCAAGGAAGCTGTTACTCGGCTGCCATCTTGCTCCGCCTCCCCCATGTATTTAGTTTTGTAGTTGCTATATTTGCCTTTGGGGTCTTAGTCATAAATTGTAAGCCTGGCCTGATGTGTATGACTTCTTCCTACATTTTGTTCTAGACTTGTTATGGTTTCATGTGTTACATTTAAGTCTTTTATCCATCTTGAATTATTTTTTGTATAGGATGAGAGAAAGGATCCTGTTTCAATCTTTATCATGGGCCAATAAAATGGAAGCAGGGGGAATAGGAAAAGCAAAAGCCCATTCCAGCTGCGCCAGCTCCTGTTTACAAGGAAAACAAAAGCTTTTCTGGCAGCCTCACACAGAAAAGGTCAGCTTACACTGCAGCGACCAGAAATGTGACACACGACCACTTGTAACTTTAAGGGATCCTGGGAGAATTGAGGATTTTAACTGAGTAGGTGTGTTTCTTTACTTTAAATTCGGAATGTGAAAACTAGTGAACTAATTCTAAAATGTTGCTGGTTGGAACAAAATTTGGATACTGTTCGTTAAGAAGAGATGAATGAATATTGGGTAGGCAGCTGGCCATGTTTGCCAGGATACTCCTAGCTAATGCATTTTTCTCCTTAATACTTATGCAGTTTTATCTTAGGTAAATATGATGTGATTGTTTTCCTGTCTTCTTAGTTCTCTCCTCACAGTGATGGCATGGAGGTGTAAGAGAATAATTCTGGTATTAGTGTTTAATGACAGACATCAATTATTTTAATTTATAATCATACCATAAAAGGACTACTAAAAACAGTGTAAATTAGAAAATTGAAATAGATTCTGTGTGTATTTTCTATTCTTAGAAACAACTTCCTAGTTAACCACATGTTTTATCTATAATTCTCTGAATCTACATCATTCAATATGGTAGCACTAGTCACCTGTGGCTATTTAAATTTAAATCAATTAAAATTTGAAAATTGGTTTTTCACTCACACAGGACACATTTGAAATGCTCCGTAGCTGCAGGTAGCTCGTGGCTACCGTATTGGAGACCACAGATGTAGAACATTCACATCATGGCAGAAAATACCACAGAACACTCTTCTTCCAAATAGCTATAACACATATGTTCTTAGTTTAAATTTATTTCAGATATCAAAAGACGAAAATTGAAGAAAAATTCTATTATTCATCTCTGTCTTTCTGCGTCTGAATGTTTTTAAATTGGAAAAAGAGAAAGCAGCCAGATTTGTGAATGTTTAACTAGCCTGACAAAAATTCTGAAAAGGTCCACTAGCATCAGTATACATGGAATTAGCTCATCAGTTTTCATATCCTGAATTATTAAGACCTAAACACACCCATTGAGTTCAAGGGAAAATAAAGACTAAGCAATAAAAAGATTACCAGTGCCCCCATGGTAATCAAACTGGATAATAAGTAATATGCCCCACTTAGAATAAAGTGTTTCAAAGATCAAGTTTCGATTCTTTGTTTGTGTTGCTCTTTTAGTAAAATTTTTAAAGCCCCTGGAGATGGGCTTCCCTGACTCCTACCATGAGCCCCTGGTATTTACTTGGCCATCTATGGTCTCCTGGTAGCAGCATTACTCCATGGCCCTAGCTCCTAGATATTTTTTTCTCCTTCCCCACCACTTGTTTTAACAAGAATAATCACTCTTGCCTCTTACAATCTATTATATTTTTGTGCTGTAAAACAGTGGAAAATAATGAGTGTTAGGATTTTCACTAGATTTCTGTTATACAGGATGAATAATTCTTACAGATCTACTGTATGACATAGGGCTTATCAATGTTGTATTATATGTGAAAAATGTACTGAAAAGGTAGATCTTATGTTAATTGTTCTCATCACATACATAAGAAGAAGAATAAAGAGGCTGGAAGAAAAATTTTGGATGTGGTGCATAGGCTTATGGCATAGATTGAGGACATGGTTTCATAGGGGTATACAGTGCTGTATTGCTTAGCGATGGGGATATCTTCTGAGAAATGGATTGCTAGGCAATATTGTTGTGTGAATATCATAGAGTGTAATTACACAAACTTAGATGGTATAGCCTACTACACACCTAGGGTATATGGTATAGCCTGTTGTTCCTATGATATACACCTGTAGAGCATGTTAGTGTACTGAATACTGTAAGCAATTGTAACAGGATGGAAAGTATTTATGTATCTGCACATATCTAGAAAAAGTACAGTAAAAATACAGCATTATAATCTTATCAGACCACTGTTGTTGTGTATGTAGTTGAATGTTGACTCAGACAGAATTGTGAAATGTATGACTCTACTTATCTCCAAACTCTTAAAATTGTGTACATTAAATATATACAGCTTTTGTTTGTCAGTTATACCTCAATAAAGGAGCTTTTACAAAGGAGATTTTGACTAGGAGATATACCACATACATATTGTTCCTAAGTGATAGATGATCTTCATATCCCAAGCTCTTCTACAGAACACTAGATTCATCAGGTGTTCCTGGATAGTCCTTGTGAAAAGGCTAAATAAGCTGAAACATATACATAGACTTTGCCCATCCTAGCAATGTACAGTGTACATCTCCATAGTAAGGTCACTAAAATGTCATATAGGAAATTAGCATTATTTACCTCAGTATTTCTCAGTACCGTGGAAACATTTTGTGTAGAACATCTTGACAATTGAGTGAATGTTATCTTAGTCAAATGGGCATGTCTCTGTAAGTCACTTGTTTTCTCTGTATATGTTTTTACCAAATTAATCTTTTAGAAATCTTTCCTCTTACTCCTATGTGTATAATGTGTGGAGTTGTTATCAATATATGTTTGTGCCTCTCACCATGATGTGCCTCGCAGGAACCAAGTAGCTAGGCTTCCTCTAGAATAAGTGTCTGAGGGAAAGAATTTAACATGGCAGTCTACAAAATCATTTTCACTACAAAAATATATCATATGTAGTAATCATTATTTAGAATATTGATTATTCAAATCTTCATGAAAGCTCTAGAGATACAGTATGGGGCAGTATTCAAGGCATTGAAATACCTGGATGCATTTTATTTTAAAAAGTATATTTAATTTTCCATGTCTTTATGTCTTCTATGTATCTCCTGTGGGCAACTTATAAACCAACAGTTTCTTTTAACTATGTGTGTGGGAGTAAAGGGGTTAATTTGCTGACTTTTATTGGGAATACAGATATATTTAACCTAATTTCGTTTATTTTATTTATTTTTTTAATTAAATCATAAATGTATAGATCATGTATGCATTAATGCATATATGGGGTACAATGTGCTGGTTTCATATGGAATTAGGAGCATTTACATCACACTGGTTAATATAAACGCATTTTAGAACTTGACTATATAAAGTCTAAAAATTTGAAATCACTCGGCTTTTCACATTCTGCTTGAAATAGAAAGCTTTGTCTCTTCCTTTCATTCAGTGTCCAGTTGCAGAGATCTTTGATGGGGATATACAAAAGGAACCATAAATTCTAGTTCTAGTTATATTTATTTTATTATTTTAAAGTTTCAATTTTTGTTTTCTATATTACATAATATATTCATAAACTACTAGTACATGTTTAAAATTTAGAATAAATATGGATGTGCAAGCCAAAATATTTTTTTAACTCATTCTTTTTTTTAATTGTTAAATCATAGCTGTGTACATTAGTGCAATCAAGGGGTACAATGTGCTGGTTTCATATACAATCTGAAATATTCTCATCAAACTGTTCAACGTAGCCTTTATGGCATTTTCTTAGTTAGTGTATGTAGACATTTGTATTCAGGCCAAAATATTTTAAATAGCAAGTATGTCAAAAAATAGCGGCGACGACAATATGTCAGATGTCCCCTGGGCCTATAATTATGCGCCATTCAGACTTCTGATTATAGTACTTATTGTTCTGTCAAAAGAACTTACCATATGATATGAAAGATCTTACATAGACTTAACTGATATAGACGTTCTCGCTCATTTATTTTACCCCTCTTTACTAAATAGCAAGTTAATTTTCTGGTATAAAGCAGAGAGATAACAATCCCTGATGTTACCCCAGCCTTAGTGTCTGTAAAATTTTTTTATAACCAAGGGACATGCTCTACCTTATTTAGAATTGATTAGAAGTATCCTTTTCTCTACCCATTTCCAAATTGCATCTTAACTGCTTTTAAACATAAGTATCAAACTTCTCTGATACTTAAGACACATATCTCCATATAAATTTTATCATTTTTAAGAAGAAATATATGATGCTTTCCTAACATTTGGAATATTCTTCAGATAATTTAATGGTTGTGATATTATAAATTTTTAGATGCCAAGGAGGAAAAATATTTTGGATTGTTTTGTCTTTGATCTAGTATATAACCTTTAATTATGTGGCAACTTGACAAATGTCTGTTGTTTTTGTTTATAAGGCATAATTATGATGCCAAAACCCTGTTTTCCTTTCTCCTTTTTTTAAACCTGACTGTTATCTATGATTTCAAATCAGGTGGCATACAATTCTTTTGAGAAATAGAAAAATAACTGATATGTCAATTCTGGAAAGTGAAGATGTGATTTTTTTTTTACTATCACTCAAAGCTCTGCAGATGTCAATTATAGTTTTCCTATTAGAAAGAAATTCTTTGTCCCAAAATAAAATCATGCTATCACATTCTAAAATTGTACCTCTGAGAATTAATTTATTTGGATTTGATCATTGAAAGTAATTATTCTCAATTGACATAAAAATATTTTAGAAATATTCTTTTAAAACCTTACAGATAAAGCCCAAATGAATTATTTCTTGACTCCAAAAGCATAAGAAATGTCATTTATCTTTTCTTACTTCTTTCTTTTTTGGTAAATCACATAAAATTTTCCTCAGAGCCTTTCTTCCAGGGTAGGTGGGGAAGCCAGTCTTGGTTATTTTTCAGGATTTCCCATGCTCCTCAGTGTCCTTCACAAGCCTTTGAGAACCTTCTCAGTGTACAGAAAAGGCATTCTCCAGTTCACATTGCAATTTTGTTTTCTTGTAGGAGTCTCAATTATTATAGATAATTTTCTAAAATCCAAGGTTTTCCAAAGCACAGGGCTCAAAACAATTTTATGGAGAAAGGAGACCTAAACTTCAGGGACACAGCCATGCCTATCATCTAAAAAAAGTAAAGGAAATTGCATGTTTTTCATTTTTAAGGATAAAACACAGTTACTTTCACAAACAGGTTACTGTGCAACTCCATTCATCAGTTCTTAGCAGGTTGCTTGCTATGAGACTCTGAAAAACTACAATGAAGGGACGGTAAGGAGTTTTAAGGGGGTGAGGACGGATCTAAAATATTAGCTCCTACTGCCTGTGAGTTTGTTACAGTCAGGGGGCCACTTCAGGGCCCTTGCCTGCTACACTGAATTTACAAAGGGGAAGAATGAGGCTGATTTTAAAAGTTAGCTCAGGGTCTATTATATAATTTCTTGCCGTGATTCACTTTCATGTATGAAAATGGGATGCCATTATTAATAATGCCAGACAAGAAGGTTCTCAAAGGCTCATGGAGAACCCAGAGGAACATGAGGAAGCCTGAAAACTGAGACAATCCAGGATAAACTGCAACAAAAAATAGCTGGCGTTGTGGTGGGTGCCTGAGGTCCCAGCTACTTGGGAGGTGGAGGCAGGAGAATCACTTGAGCCCAGGAGTTGGAGGTTGCTGTGAGCTGTGATGTCACAGCACTCTATCCAGGGTGACAGCTTGAAGCTCTGTCTCAAAAAAAAAAAAAAAGAATTCACCTTTACTGTTCAAGAATTAACCTTTACTGCATAGTTTTTTTCTATGATGTTGTCATAGTAATTACAGGACACATTTTTACATGCCACATTGTATTAAAAGGGACCAAGGATTTTCCTTTCTTGACCTTCAAATCAAAGTTTTGAGCTTCTTTCTTATTAGACCAGTTTAAGTCTTGAACCCACATCTGAACCAATTACTGTAGAAAGGAGGATGGAATTACTACCTTGAGACCATGGTTGCTATAGGGGAGGATACTACCCTGTTTCCCTGAAAATAAGACAGTGTCTTATTTTAAGGTGTGCTCCCAAAGATGCGCTAGGTCTTATTTTCAGGGGACGTCTTATCTTTCCTGTAAGTAGGTCTTATTTTCGGAGGATGTCTTATTTTTGGGAAAACAGGGTAGGAAGCTTACCAATATACCTACAATAATCTCTGCTCCAAGTTGGAGGGAGCTAATGATGGGTCAAGAAATGTTTTTTTTTGTTGTTGAGACAGGGTCCCACCCTATGCCCCTGAACAGAGTGCAGTGGGCGTGGTAGCTCACCACAACCTCAGACTCGGGCTGCGGGCACCCTGCTGCCTCAGCCTCTGGAAGCTGCTGGGATTATAGGCTCTCGCTGCAGCGCGCGGCTGGGTTTTTCCATTTTTTTCATGAGTCGGGGTCTCACTGTCACTCAGGCGAGTCTCGAACTCCTGAGCTCAAGCGATTCTCCCTCCTCAGCCTCCCACAGTGCGGGGATTACAGGCGTGAGCCACCGCGCCCAGCCAAGAAATGTTTTTAAGAAGAGTCAGTATTTTAACAAAATACTGTTCCTTTGTAACTAAAATAACAGTCTTATAAAATGACTCTTTTTTGTTTTTATACTATTTTTCTATTTCTTGGTAGTATTACATAAGTAAAAATGGCATTTTTTTTTTTTTGAGACAGAGTCTCACTATGTTGCCCTTGATAGAGTGCTGTGGCATCACAGCTCACAGCAACCTCAAACTCTTGGGCTTAAGCAATTCTCTTGCATCAGCCTCCCAAGTAGCTGGGACTACAGGCGCCCACCACAATGCTCAGCTATTTTTTTTTTTTTTTGCAGTTTTTGGCCGGGGCTGGGTTTGAACCCACCACCTCCGGCATATGGAGCCAGCACCCTACTCCTTTGAGCCACAGGCGCCACCCGCTCAGCTAGTTTTCGTTGCAGTTGTCATTGTTGTTAAGCTGACCCTGGCCGGGTTCAAACCTGCCAACCTTGGTGTATGTGGCCAGCGCCCTACCCAATGAGCTATGGGTGCTGCCCTAACCATGGCATTTAAAAGTGGGAAAGAAGCAGTGGATGCAATATCATCTCTTTTGTCATTTCAAAAAGAATAGAAATGAACATATGTACTCATTCTTTATTATATATCAAGAGAAATGTCATATTTTATAAACATTCAAAAATAAGGATTTTAACACTCATAAACAGGGAATATACAGGAATTACTTTATTTTATTGCATTTTTAGTTATAGTTATTTTTCTTTGTCAAGTCTTTGACATCTCTATATATCAGCTTTTATTCATAATGAGAATTGTGTATCATAGTAAAGAACACTGTTATAATATTGTCACTGCACCACCTCCTCAAATAAAAGGAACATTAATATTACATGACCTTTTTTTCTGCTTTTCCTTATATTTGTAGAAATAGCATGAGCTTTGTCTAAAGTCGGATATCTAAAAACTTTGGTATATTATTGACAAACTCCACAATTTCTATGATTCTCAGTTTTATCAATTATAAAACTAGGACAGGAAACTCTGTGTTGTATTTTAGTTACTGGATTTTAAAATCATATTTTAAAATTTTAGTAAATAATAGATCTCAACTCTAGTTGAATTTGTTCTACGTTAAGAACTCCCTGTGATGATTTTGTCCATCTCTGTATGACTTTTCTTCACATTTTCATTTTGCTAATATGAGTAGTATTTTATGTTATCTATCAAAGTAACAAATAAAGTCATTCTTTAAAACAAATATTAATTTTCTATGATTGAATAGGTTTGTATGGAGGTTTCTCTTGCTAATTATAGCAATTATCCTTGGTGCAAAATGATAGACACTTGTAAAACCAATTAATTATGATGGCTATTTTTGCAGCATAAATAAATCAAACGTTCAAATCTGAAATGGAATCAAAAGGGCAATGGTAGTGTAGTGTTTCAAAGCTCTTGTCATTAGATGCTACAAATTTAAAAAGAGAGAGAAACGTGTTTCACTCTAATTATTTTCTAAGTACTTCCAAAAATGTTCATTTTTTAAGGTTACGCTGATTGCATTTGCTAAAGTTCCTTTTATAATTGTGCCCTGCCCCCAAGAGGTGTGCCATACACTGTGACCCCCCCATCCGCTTCCCACCTCCCTCTCCCTACTTGCTCATTCCCCTACACCCGTCTTTGTATGAGCTCATCTGCTGCCTTCATATTAGAATTGAGTACATTGGATTCTTGCTTCTCCATTCTTGTGAAGCTTTACTAAGAAGAATGTGTTCCACCTCCATCCAGGTTAATACAAAAGATGTAAAATCGCCTTCTTTTTTAGTGGCTGAATGATTTTCTATGGTATACATATACCACAGCTTATTAATACATCCTGGGTTGGTGGGCATTTACGTTGTTCCCACATTTTGGTGGATTTTTTTTCTTCTGGATAATGGGATTACAGGATCAAATGAGAGGTCTAATTTGAGTTCTTTCAGGAGTCTCCATACTCAAAGATGGGGGTGTATTAATTTTTAGTCCCACTAGCAGTGTAAAATTCTTCCCTTCTCTCCACATCCATGCCAGCACCTGCAGCTTTGAGACTTTGTGATGTGGGCCATTCTCACTAGAGTTAGGTGATATCTCAGGGCAGTTTTGATTTGTATTTTTCTGATGATTAGAGATAACGAGCATTTTTTCACATATTTGTTAGCCATCCGTCTGTCTTCCTTAGAGAAGGTTGTCTTTATGTCTCTTACCCAGTGATATATGGGATTGTTGGGTCTTTTTTTGTTGATTAATTTGGGTTCTCTATAGATCCTAGTTATCAAGCTTTTGTCTGATTCATAATATGCAAATGTTTTTTCCCACTCTAAACCTTGTCTATTTGCTTCGGTTATTGTTTCCTTAGCTGTACAGAAACATTTCAGTTTAATTAAGTCCTATTTGTTTATTTTTGTTGTTGCTGCAATTGCCACGGAAGTCTTCTTCATAAATTCCTTCCCCTGGCACATATCTTCAAGTGTTTTCCCCCACACTTTCTTAGAGAATTTTTATTGTTTCATGCCTTAGATTTAAATCTTTTATCCATCTCGAATCAATTTTTGTAAGTGGTGAGAGGTGCAGGTCCAGTGCAGTTTTTACATGTGGTTATCCAGTTCTCTGAACACCATTTATTGAATGGGGATTCTTTTCCCCATTGTATGTTCATGTTTGGTTTATCAAAGATCAGGTGGCTGTAAGATGTTAGTTTCATCTCACGGTTTTCTATTCATTTGCAAATGTCAGTGTTTCTATTTTTGTGCCAATACCGTTCTGCTCTGACCACTATGGCCTTGTAGTATAGCCAAAAGTCTGGTAGGGTGATACTTTTGGCTTTTTTTTTTTTTTAATTCCTAAGAATTGTCTTGGGTATACATGGTTTCTTCTGGTTCCATACAAAAAGAACAATTATTTTTTCTAAATCTTGAAAGTATGGTTATAGTATTTTAATGGGGATTGCATTGAATCTGTAGATTGCTTTGGGTATTACAGACATTTTCATAATGTTGATTCTTCCCAGCCAAGAGCTTGGTATGTTCTTACATTTATTAATATCTTCTGCTATTTCTTTTCTTAGGATTTCACAATTTTCTTTGTAGAAGTCCTTCACCTCTTTCGTTATGTATATGCCTAGGTATTTTGTTTCCTTTAAGCTACTGTGAAGGGAATTGTGTTCTTGATGAGCTTCTCATCTTGGCTGTTATTGGCATATACAAAGGCTAGGGACTTGTGGACATTGATTTTATAACCTGAGACTTGCTGTGTTTTTTGATGACTTCCAGGAGTCTTGTGGTTGTGTCTTTGGGGTTCTTTAAGTATAAGATCATAGCATCAGCAAAAAGCGAGAGTTTGACGTCCTCTACCCACTTTGGATGCCCTTTATTTTCTTCTCTTCCCTGATTGTATTGGCTAGTGCTGGGGTCCCACCCTGGGGCCAGGGTTCTTTAAGAGCTGTGGAGCTGGTGGCAATTGACTGAATAAAAGTAAAGTTAGAAGCTGTGAGAGATAAAGAGACAGGACATGCAGAATAGAGTTTTTAAAGGTAGGAAACATAGGGGACCATCACTAGCTTGTGGGGTTCGCAGAGAATGGCCATGAGTGTTTGTTCCACTCAGCTTTTAATGAAGGCTATTTGCTCATTTAGTTCAGAGGGTAAGCTGAGGAAGGGAACAAAAACATCAGTAGTTTATCTGAGTATGTATGTTAGTTCTTATTCTATCTATAATCTATACATAGTTTATAGATCTATCTATATATGTATAGAGATATAGATATATAATGTTAGTTCTAATTTTATATTTACATATAGATATATAGATACATAATGTTAGTTCTAATTCTGTCTATAATCTATATATATGAAGTTAATCTATAATTAACTTTAAAGGTCTGAGCAACCTTGAGAAATCTGAAACATGATCCTTTTGTAGGGGCAGCCCCCTGTCTGTGGTCACACACACAGATCCTTTAGGGGAAGTCAATCCTCACTAGTTCACTGTGGAGTAGACACCACTGGCATCAGTCTCCTCTGAAGAATCAATGGAACAAAAGAATTTTCCTCTGATCTCCGCCACAGAGCATCTTCCTCTGTTAATAAGGGGGTACACAAGCCCTCCTGACACCAGCCCTCCTGCACATACTTCAGGTGTTGAGCTGTTTCCTTGATCTCTGCCCTGGCCAAATACAATTCCTCACAATGAGTATTTGCTTTGACTATTAACTGGGCAGGGGATTGCCTAGTTAATGTTTCTTGCCAGGGTTTGCATACAGCTTCCTTTGAAGCCATTGTTTCTTCAGAGTGTTTATAGACCCAATAGGGGTGTTTGCAAGCTGTATTCTCTACAGGCCAGGCTTCTAGGAAAATCAGGAACTGCTCAGATAAGGAATTTAGCTGCTGATTTAAAAATAAACTAAACTAATTTTTCTGAGGTTTGATTTGTATCCTAGAATGTGGTTAATTTTGGAGTATGTACCATGGGCTGACAAGAAAAAATGTATATTTAAGAAGCTCTGTTTGAGTTGAGATGACCCAAGGTTCAATATCCATCTGAAAGGAGTGTGTCAGGGTCTTTAGTAGAACTTGGGAAGTTTTCCTTTATTATGGTCTCTAGTGGGGCTTCTATTCCTTTGGGACAATCTTCTTCGCCTTCAAGAATCCCTATTATTCATATATTTGAATGCTTTGTGGAGACTTGTAGTTCTCTAAATGCCTATTCTGCTTTCCCCCTCTGCTTTTCTGCCTCTTTAACTACCTGGGTTAATTCAAAAACTTTATCTTCTAGCACTGAGGTTCTTTCTTCTCCATGGTCTAACCTATTTTTGATACTTTCTCCTGCATCTTTACATTGTCTGATTGTCTCCTTCATTTCCTTAAGCTCCACCATATCCTTTCTGTATTCTTTTTTTTTTTTTGCAGTTTGGCTGGGGCTGGGTTTGAACCCGCCACCCTCAGCATATGGGGCCGGCGCCCTACTCACTGAGCCATAGGCGCCACCTCCTTTCTGTATTCTACATATCTCTTGTCCCACTTTTGGTTCTGTCTTTCCATTTCCTTGTCCATTCCTTTTATTGTCTTTATCATCCATATTTTAAATTCTCTTTCTGTCAAGTCCATTAATTCTTTATAGGTGGAGGCTTCTGCAGTACCTGCCTCATGCTCCCTTGAGGAAGTTCCTCTTTTTTGTTTTTCCACATTGCCGGAATTTTTCTGTTGGTTCCTCCTCATGTGTTCTTTCTTCTTGTTCACCTCCTTGTCCTCGTTTTTTTTTTTTTTTTTCTCACTGTTTCATTTGCCTCAAATTACCTTCTCTCAGAGCTTAGGTATTAAAGTGGCCTCAGCCTGAGCAAAGCCATACACTTCCTCATGGCCAAGTAAACAGAAGTCCTTGCTCATGATGAGAATGTGGGGCACCAGGTGGCTTTGTGGGTTTTTTAGAGGACAGAGAGCACAGCCAGCAACCTCTGTGGTCCTTATTCTAAACTTAGTTGACTTTGGTGATCACCTAATTATTTCCTTAGCACTCAGACTTTGCTGGATTGGGATCTTAAAAGCTTTCCAGAATTCTTCAGGGGCAGGTCTCACAGTGCCCCCTGACTCCAGTTCCCATGGGGTGTGGGAGTCTCTCAACTTGTCCCAATAGTGGAGTTCTGATACCTGCTGGCAGAATTAAGACGGCTTTGCTTTAGGCCCCTGCTAAGACCTTCTCACAATATTCCCCCAATGGTAGCCCCCTGGCCTCCGAGACCTTCTCAGTATGGCTGCCTCACCAGCCACCAAACATGTGGCAAGTCCAAATCTGGTTCCTGTATACTGTTCAAATCTGTCCACTCTTCCAAGCTTTCCACTCAACAGGCAGCTCCTCCCAAAAACTGAAAACTCCAGAAAGTCTTCCTCCAATCCCAGGCCTCCTTGGAGGGCCAGCTGATCCCAGCCGGTTGCAATCACTTGCCTAATTCATCAGATTTCCACCACTCATACACTGTATCCAGCTCACTACCTCCTCACTTTGCTTCCTGAGCTGACTCTTGGTAAGGTCTCCATGACAGGTGTGGCTGGGTTCTCTCTTTTTCCTCAGTCATTCTAGGAGAGCTCAGCTGAACTATCCTTCTGGTCTACCGTCATATTCTACCCATGTTCATTTCTTAATAGATTAAAAATTTTTAATTGGATTGAAATTAAACTCTTAGAGTATAGTAAGGAGAGGCACTTCCTTTGGAAGAAGTTTTGAGACAGGAGAGTCTGATGAGTATGCCTGAGGCCCAAAACTGAGATGGTTTTAAGAAACTCAGTGGCCAGAGGTAGGTGTGTTTAAGCCCTGGAAGATATTTAGAGTGTCTGCCTCATTTTTATTCTTCCAAATGATTTTTACTGTAAGTCCGAAGTACTTGATAAAGGAAAAATCTGAAAAGGTATGCATGCTATTATAGGAAAGTTTTGTCTCTGTACTATGGAGACTTTTAGAACAATAACATTATAGAAATCACTACCAAATGCTTAGGATTTATTTATGTAAAGGTAACATCATATAGTGGGTTCCTAGGAAGCAGTACCCAAGATTGAGATTCACATGCAGGATATTTGTTTGGGAGTTTCTTGAGATTGACAGGATGGGACAGAGGGAGAAGTGGACTATGATGTAGTCTCAATAGGGACCTCAACTAACCATTCAGAATTTTCAGAAGCTGAAGTGACTTTTCATGGTTTTTGTTTTGTTTTTCTTTTTTTTTTTTTTTAATTGTTAAATCATAGCTGTGTACATTAATGCGATCATGGGGCACCATATACTGGTTTTGTAGACCGTTTGACACATTTTCATCACACTGGTTAACATAGCCTTCCTGGCATTTTCTTAGTTATTGTGTTAAGACATTTATATTCTACATTTACTAAGTTTCACATGTACCCTTGTAAGATGCACCACAGGTATAGTCCCACCAATCACCCTCCCTCTGCCCATCCTGCCCCCCCTTCCCTCCCCCTCTTCCCCCTATTCTTAGGTTATAACTGGGTTATAGCTTTCATGTGAAAGCCATAAATTAGCTTCATAGTAGGGCTGAGTACATTGGATACTTTTTCCTCCATTTCTGAGATACTCTGCTAAGAAGAATACGTTCCAGCTCCATCCATGTAAACATGAAAAGGTAAAGTTGCCATCTTTCTTTAAGGCTGCATAACATTCCATGATATACATGTACCACAATTTGCTAGTCCATTCGGGGATCGATGGGCACTTGGGCTTTTTCTATGACTTAGCAATTATGACTTGGGCTGCAATAAACATTCTGGTACAAATATCTTTGTTATGATGTGATTTTTGGTCTTCTGGGTATATACCTAGTAGAGGAATTATAGGATTGAATGGCAGATCTATTTTTAGATCTCTAAGTGTTCTTCAAACATCTTTCCAAAAGGAATGTATTAATTTGCATTCCCATGAACAGTGTAGAAGTGTTCCTTTTCTCCACATCCACACCAACATCTCTGGTCTTAGGATTTTGTGATATGGACCAATCTTATTGGAGTTAGATGATATCTCAAAGTAGTTTTGATTTTCATTTCTCTGACAATTAAAGATGGTGAGCATTTTTTCATATGTCTGTAGGCCGTGTGCCTGTCTTCTTCAGAGAAGTTTCTCTTCAAGTCCCTTACCCACCCTGAGATGGGATCACATGTTCTTTTTTTGCTAATACGTTTGAGTTCTCTGTGGATTCTGGTTATTAGACCTTTATCGGAGGTATAACCTGCAAATATTTTCTCCCATTCTGTCTGCTTGCTTTACTTCCTATGTTCTTGGCTGTGCAGAAGCTTTTTAGTTTGATCAGGTCCCAGTAGTGTATTTTTGATACTGCTTCAATTGCCTGGGGAGTCCTCCTCATAAAATATTCACCCAGGCTGATTCCTTCAAGAGTTTTCCCTGCACTTTCTTCAAGTATTTTTATAGTTTCATGTCTTAAATTTAAATCTTTAATCCAGTAAGAGTCTATCTTAGTTAATGGTGAAAGGTGTGGGTCCAGTTTCAGTCTTTTACAGATTGTCAGCCAGTTCACCCAGCACCATTTGTTAAATAGGGAATCTTTTCCCCACTGAATGTTTTTCATTGGCTTGTCAAATATCAAATAATGGTAAGTAGCTGGATTCATCTCTTGGTTCTCTGTTCTGTTCCAGACATCTACTTTTCTGTTTTTTTGTGCCACATGCTGTTTTGATCGCTATAGATTTATAGTATAGTCTGAGGTCTGGTAGCGTGATTCCTCCTGCTTTGTTTTTATTTCTGAGTAATGTTTTGGCTATTTGAGGTTTTTTCTGATTCCATATAAAACGAAGTATTTATTTTTTCAAGATCTTTAAAGTATTACAGTGGATCTTTAATAGGGATTGCATTAAAATTGTATATTGCTTTAGGTATATAGACATTTCAACAATGTTGATTCTGTTTTTCCATTTGTTAACATTTTCAGCTATTTCTTTTCTTAGAGTTTCATAGTTCTCTTTATAGAGATCTTTCACGTCCTTTGTTAGATAAAACTCCCAAATATTTCATCTACTTTGGCACCACTGTGAATGGAATAAAGTCCTTAACAGTTTTTTCAGCTTGACTGTTGTTGGTCTATATAAAGGCTACTGATTTATGAATGTTGATTTGTAACCTGAGACACTGCTGTATTACTTGATCACTTCTAAGAGTTTTGTGGTAGAATCCCTGGTGTTTTCCAGATATACAATCATATCATCTGCGAAGAGCAAAAGTTTGATCTCTTCTGACCCTATATGGATGCCCTTGATAGCCTTTTCTTCCCTAATTGCCGTGGCTAAAGCTTCCATTACAGTGTTAAACAGCAGTGGAGACAGTGGGCAGCCTTGTCTGGTTCCTGATCTGAGTAGAAATGATTTCAATTTACTCCATTCAATACAATATTGGCTGTGGGTTTGCTGTAGATGGCCTCTATCAGTTTGAGAAATGTCCCTCCTATACCAATTTTCTTAAGTGTTCTGATCATGAAGGGATGCTGGATAATATCCTAAGCTTTTTCTGCATCCATTGAGAGAATCATACGGTCTTTGTTTTTTAACTTGTTTATGTGCTGAATTATAGATTTACGTATATTGAACCAGCCTTGAGACCCTGGGATAAAACCAACTTGGTCATGATGTATAATTTTTTTGATGTGTTGCTGGATTATGTTTGTTAGGATCTTGTTGAATATTTTTGCATCTATATTCATTAGTGATTTTGGTCTATAATTGTCTTTTCTTGTTGGGTCTTTTCCTGGTTTGGGGATCAGGGTGATGTTTGCTTCATAGAATGTGTTGGATAGTCTTCCTTCTTTTTCTACCTTTTGGAATATGTTGTGTAATATAGGTACTAGTTCCTCTTTAAAGGTTTGGTAGAATTCTGATGTGAAGCCATCTGGTCCTGGGCTTTTCTTTTTAGGGAGATATTGTATGGTTGATGCTATTTCAGAACTTGATATTGGCCTTTTCAAGATTTCCACTTGATTCTGGCTGAGTCTTGGAAGGTGACGTGCTTCCAAGTATTGGTCAATTTCCTTCAGATTTTCATATTTCTGAGAATAAAGTTTCTTGTAATATTCATTAAGGATTTTTTGAGTTTCTGAGGAGTCTGTTGTTATTTCGTCTTTGTCATTTCTAATTGATGAGATTACAGATTTTACTGTTTTTTTCCTGGTTATGTTAGCCAAAGGTTTATCTATTTTATTGACCTTTTCAAAAAAACAACTTTTTGATATATTGATCTGTTATATTATTCTTTTGTTTTCAATTTCATTTGATTCTGCTCTAATTTTGGCTATTTCTTTTTTTTCTACTGGGTTTGGGGTTGGAATGTTCTTCCTTTTCCAGTTGCTTGAGATGTCCCATTAAGTTGTTAACTTCCTCTCTTTCCCTTCTCTTGAGGAAGGCTTGCAGTGCTATAAATTTCCCTCTTAGGACTGCCTTTGCTGTATCCCAGAGGTTCTGATAATTCATGTCTTCATTGTTGTTTTTGTTCCAAAAATTTGGCAATTTCCTTTTTAATCTCATCTCTGATCAAGCTATCATTCAGCATAAGGTTATTTAACTTCCATGTTCTTGTGTGAGTATGCAGATTCCTGTTGTTACTGAATTCATCTTTTATTCTATGGTGGTCTGAGAAGATGCAAGGAATAATTTCTATTCCTTTAAATTTACTGAGGTTAGAATTGTGATTTAAGATGTGATTGATTTGGGAGTACGTTCCGTGGGCTGGTGAGAAGTATGTGGATTCAGTTTTGTTGGGCTGAAATGTTCTGAGGATGTCTGCTAAATCCAAATGTTGGATGGTTAGTTTTAAATCTAAAATTTCTTTGCTCAACTTCTTATTGGGGGATCTATCTAATACTGCCAAAGGAGTGTTGAAATCTCCGACTATTATGGAGCTGGAGGAAATCAAGTTGCTCATGTCTGTTAGAGTTTCTCTTATAAATTGAGGTGCATTCTGGTTGGGTGAATAAATATTAATAATTGAAATCTCATCATATTGAATATTACCCTTAAGAAATATGAAGTGACCATTATTTTTTTTTATTTATCCATTACTATTTTTTTGGTTACAGTAGCACTGTTGTGGAGTGACCATTCTTATCCTTCCTTACATTTGTTGGTTTAAAGCCTATCGTGTCTGCAAATAGAATTGCAACACCTGCTTTTGTCTGATTACCATTTGCCTGAAATATGGACGACCATCCTTTCACCCTGAGTCTATATTTATCTTTTAAGGTAAGATGTGACTCTTGTATGCAGCAAATATCTGGCCTGAGTTTTTGTATCCAGTCAGCTAACCTGTGCCTCTTTAGAGGACAGTTTAAGCCGTTCACATTAATGGAGAATATTCATAATTCTTATAAAATTTTGGGCATCGAGTTTTTTGAAAGTCCACTGGACATTTTTAATCCTTTTGCCACTGTGGAAGTTGGAGTTTGATCAAAAGTTTCTGAGTAAGTTTACTTTTGTGGTAGAGGATTGGGGTGGTCATTATGGAGGGTAGGTCTGAGAATATCCTGAAGAGCTGGTTTGGTTATGGTTATGACAAATTTCTTCAACATATGAATGTCATTAAAGTATTTAATTTCTCCATCATAAATGTAACTCAGTTTAGCTGGATACAGGATCCGGGGTTGAAAGTTATTTTGCTTTAGGAGATTAAAAGTCGATGACCACCCTCTTCTGGCTTGAAAAGTTTCAGCAGAGAGATCTGCAGTCATTCTAATATTCTTCCCTTTGTAGGTAATGGATTTCTTACGTCTGGCTGCTTTCAGAATTTTCTCCTTCATATTAACTTTAGTGAAGTTAATTATGATATGCCTGGGGGATGTCTTATTCCGATTGAGTCATGCAGGGGTTCTGAAACTGTCTGCTCTCTGAATTTCAGAATCTCTAGGCATGTCTGGAAAATTCTCTTTCACAATTTCATGGAGAAAGGCCTCTGTGCCTTGCAAGGCCACTTCATTACTTTCAGGGATTCCAATGAGGCAGATTTTAGCCTTTTTTGAATTATCCCAGAGCTCTCTGAGGGAATGATCTGTTTTTGCTCTCCATTTCTCTTCCACTTTGGGAGTTTGGGAGCATTCAAAGGCTTTGTCTTCAGAGTCAGAAATCGTTTCTTCTGCTTGCTCCACTCTGTTACTGAGGGATTCTACTGTATTTTTCAGATCTTTGAGGGCCACAAATTCTTGCTTCAGTGCGTCAAAATCTTTGGTGGTTTTCTCTCTAAATTCGTTAAATTCTTGAGACAACTTTTGAATTTCTCCTCGAATTTCTAATTCCGACTTTTGAATTGCTCCTCAAATTTCTAATTCCAAATTTTCCTCCATTCTATTAATCTTGTTTGCAATCCAAATTCTGAATTCCATTTCTGACATCTCAGCCAGCTGTTTATGAATGGGATCTTCAGTTACATCTGCCATATCTTTCCTTGGGGGGGTTAATCTATTCTGGTTATTCATGTTACCAGAGTTTTTCTGCAGATTCCGCCCCATGATTGATTTACACCATTTGATTTTTCTCCTGGAGCTTTTTCTGGGTCCTATACAGTGCTATGGCCTGAGAAACTGGGGACCTGTTTGTTGTGGTGGGGCTAAGTGGTTCTGTCTTGTTTTCAGCTGGTCTCTGTTTGACCCTAGTGAAACAGTTACTCTGGGTTGAAGCCTCATATGTGGAGAAATACCAGCAATTAAGTCACCCTACACCCCACAGGCAATAATTGGAAAAGGAAAATCAAGCCTTCCTACAACCACATACCCAGGGCACTACTTGAATAGTCCTTCGGCGATTGCCTCAGTTCAAAAGGTCCAAATCAATTGTCTCAGTCAGCACCTATCTCAGGTGGGAGAGTTTAAAAGGTCTTTGGCAACTGGATTGGAGGGGTCTGGTGACAGTTCAGCTATGGCTTTCTCCGGTGCTCAATGGAGTCAGGAGGACCCACCCAGCAAATAGATTAGTCTGGGAATGTTGTTGCCTTTTTCCCCACCTCAAACCTCTGTCACACCCAGTCACTGATAGCCCCGCAGGGCTGTGACCCAGTCGCCTCTAGTGAACATATACTCCAGGTGTTTACACCTGCCTGAATCACAAGGAAATCTATTTCTGCTCAGCCAGGCCACTGCGCTCTGCCTCTATCTTTTCAGGAGGTGAGGCCTCACAACCTCCGGTGCTTGATGAAGTCTGGGGGGTGTTCACTCTGTTCCAGATTGATGTTACTGACAGAACAGAACAGAACAACTTTTCAGGAATTTGTTTCTGACCCTGCTAAATTCCCCTGCAGAAGAGAAGCTGTTTTGAGTTCCCAGAGCCTGCGCCTCAGGCCCTGTGTTTGCTCCTGCAGGTTTGTATTCGGTTAGCTGTCAGTTCTAGCCTCCTGCCTTCGTTTGTCTATAGGGTAATGATCCCCTGAGGGCTGGGTGCGTCTTAGGCCCAGTAAAGTGGTCCTCTGGGTCAGCCCTGCCCTGGGAACTTCCCAGCTCTGTGCGTGCATTTCTAGCCCCTGTGCTCCACCCAGGCCAGTACTGCCTCAGGCAAACCCTTTATTCACGGGGTCTGCATTTCTGTCCCAGATCTGTTACACACTGATTGCCACCTGAGAAGATGCCCGGCCTGCTCTGGTTGCCCAGGGAGACGGGGGTGTGGCTTCGGAATATCCAGGAGTGAGCCCTAATGTTGCCCAAAACAGCTGCTGCTCTGTGCCTCAGGGCACCGCCGCTCAGGTGTGGTTCCCTCTCAGCTGACCATCCTCTCCTCACTCCCATGCCACAGAATCAGCACTAGCCAGCTGCAGTCTAAGCCCTGTCCACACCCCTCGAGAAATCACCCAAGAATCTGGACTCCTGGGGGACAGGCCTTCAGAGCTCAGAGTGAGAGTGGAGGGGAGTGCTGGGAGCTTGGCGTTGCAGATAGAGAATATATACAGTTTTATGCCTGGTAGGAGAAAGCCATGGCACCCTAGTAGGGGAGGCAGGTCCAGTTTTTAGAGGGTCTCTCCCGTGGAGTGTAGTGGGAGGACCTTTGAACTCTGCCCGTTTGTTTGTGGGGCATGCCGAGCCGTTCTCATGCGGGAGGGGACTCCCGTCTGCTTGGTGATGGATTTTGTACCTTTTGTTTGTATCCTTGTGATTGTAGCTCGCCTCAGCGGGGTTGATGTGCATTCTTCAACCTTCTCTCTTGGTGCAGCTCTAATCCACCAGGTTACTTGCTAAATTTCTGTGCTTTAACTCTCCTTCTGGATGGGAGCCTCTGTGAAAAGCTGGCTTCAGTCAGCCATCTTGTCTCCGCCCACTGAAGTGACTTTTCAAAAGTGTTGTAAAATGAGGAGTGGGGACTGGACCTTCATAATACATTTCAAGTCATACACTGGGTGTGAACTAGTATAGGCAGGAAACAAACTTGAGCTAGATTATTCTCTTCAGCCATGACCATTTCCATAAAGGGACTGCTACAGTTTGAATGTTTATATGTATCCAAAATTCATATGTTGAAAGCTACCCCCCTAGTTATGTATTAGAAAGTGAAGGCTGGGTGGCACCTGTGGCTCAAGGAGTAGGGCGCTGGTCCCATATGCCGGAGGTGGCGGGTTCAAACCCAGCCCCTGGCCAAAAAAAAAAAAGAAAGTGAAGGCTTAAAGTTGATTAAAGGGCTCTGCCCTTGTGAATGGGGTTAGTCCTCTTGTAAAAGAGGCCCTAGAGATGTCCCTTCCCTGTCTACCATGTGAAAACACATAGAAGGTAACATCTATGAAGAATGGTCCCTCATCAGATACCAAATCTGCTGGTGCCTTGATCTTGGACTTCCCAGCCGCCAGAACTGTGAGCAATAAATTCTGTTGTTTATAAATTAGCCAGTCTTGAGTATTTTGTTATAACAGCCTGAAAGACTAAGACAGAGACTGATAGCTTAAGAGTGTCTGCCAGCAGCACTGCTAGCCGCTGGGAAATGAGTCCTTCATTTCTGAAGGGGAATCTAGGTAGCATTTTCATAACTCCTCACTACAGATAATTTCATTATTTAAAATAGGCACTAGATGGAAAAAATGAAAAGACCAAAAGTTAATAGTTGCTAAAATAAATTGTTGTGCATTATAAACTAATATATGCTCTATGATATTGTTTTTGTTGCAAATTTTATTATGTACCCAGACATGAATATAATTTTGTAGAAACACACACCACACATATGTTGTGAATGCTATACATTTCCATAGTATAAGATTTGGAGTGTTATTTATACTATTTTAAAAATTTATATTTTCATAAAATTGTATAATGCCATATATTATTTCTTGATATAAGGTAAAAACAGCAAAATAAACTTTAAATGATCACTGTAAAAAGAATCTCAATGTTGGACAATTGGGTTAATTCAACTTTTTCCTTTAAAAATATTAAATTTTCAGTTCAGCGCCCATAGTACAGTGGTTACGGCTCCAGCTACATACACCGAAGGTGGCGGATTTGAACCCAGCCCGGGCTAGCTAAGAAGCAACCATGACAACTGCAACAGAAAAATAGCCAGGCATTGTGGTGGGCACCTGTAGTCCCAGCTACTTGGAAGGCTGAGGCAAGAGAATTGCTTAAGCCCAAGAGTTTGAGGTTGCTGTGAGCTGTGATGCCAGGGTCCTCTACCAAGGGCAACCTAGTTAGACTCTGTCTCAAAAATAAATAAGTAAATAAAAGCAAAAATATTAAATTTTTTATTTCAGTAGATTTAGGATGTACAAGTGGTTTATTTTGTGTAAATGAATTGTACAATGCAGACATCAGGGCTTTAAGTGTGCCCGTCACCAGAATAGTGTACATGGTACCCAACAGGTAGATTTTTATCTGCATCCCCCGTCCCCCCCTTCTTTCTTAGTTTTCAATGTCCATTATACCACTTTATGATCAAGCATAGCTCTTCTTAAAAGAATGGAATAGTAGATATAATTAGGAATAGAAAAAAGAGCAGATTTTGAAAAATGGAAAGAAATTCTTAAAGACAAAAAATGGTTGCCTATTTAAACAAGCAGTGTTTAGCTTTGACCAAATTGCTATCAAAATATTCTCCCCATGATTGCATTAATGTACACAGCTATGATTTAACAATAAAAAAAATGTTCTTTTAGCCAATAAATGTTAGGTGAGATAATATGCTACCATAAAATTCTTGATGTTTGTAGTTACCATTTAAGTTGTAGTGTGTACCAGGCACTGTACTCTGCACATTATATTTAATACTTCTATTTCTCTCAAAAGTAGTGCAAGCCTAACTGGCATTATCTTTGCTTTGTAAGGAGAGAAACTCAGAGAAGTTAAGTGACTTGCCAAGTCAATGCCTTTAATAAGTGCTGGATTTCAACTAAGGTTTATTTGCAAAAAACTGTGTGCGTGTGTGTATACATACATACACACGTATACACATACACACATAAATGTCTACACAGAGACATGTATACAAATTATGCACATAGTATGAATATATATATATATATATATTTTTTTTTTTTTGTAGAGACAGAGTCTCACTTTATTGCCCTTGGTAGAGTGCCATGGCGTCACACGGCTCACAGAAACCTCCAGCTCTTGGGCTTACGCGATTCTCTTGCCTCAGCCTCCCGAGCAGCTGGGACTACAGGTGCCCGCCACAACGCCTGGCTATTTTTTTGTTGCAGTTCGGCCGGGGCTGGGTTTGAACCCACCACCCTCACTATATGGGGCCGGCGCCCTACTCACTGAGCCACAGGCGCCGCCCCAGTATGAATATATATTTATGTAGAGACTTAAACTGCATTGTGCTGCATTTTAAATTCATCTTTAGGACATGTCTGGGGTACAAAAAGTGTAGCAAGTGGAGATGGAAATGTGTTTTCTGGAAATATGATGCATTAAATTAGGATTTATTATGGTATTCAACTATTCTATGAAAATAGATAACCAAGGAAGCAATCTGAGAGAATATGAACCTTAATCAGAAAGGCAACTGAGAACTTGTTGAAGAGCCAAGATAAAAGTGTCAGAGAGGAGAGTATTTTGGCAGCCCAGATAATCCCCTAGATGGTGAGGGAAAATGGTCTCAGTTCTGTATCTGAACACCAGGTTTTTTCTCCTTTATAAACCAATTTCTTGTACTTTGTAATGATCAGGCTCATTCCTCTCTCTCTCCACTGCCCCTTCACACACACACACACAAACACTCACATACACATCAGATACACAGACACACTTACACATGCATACGTCTTAGGACAATTATATAAATCCTAGCCTTTTAATATCTTTACTAGTCACTAGGTCTGATTATTGTTTGGACTTTGAAAAAAGTAATTATACATACAGGTACCTCAAGATGGAAGGCAAGGCAAGCCTGTGAAATTATTCATATGATAGAAATAGTGTACAAAGATAGAATTAAAGTTTTAAAGATCTAATTATTAAACCACGTTGGACAAATATAGCCATGAAGATATTAAAAGAGAAATTTAATGTTATATTCCAAGAACAAAATCTGATATATTATTGAATGGAAGGAGTGAAAATTACAGGGAATAATTATTTTTATGCCATTATACTTGTTTATAGTAGAATTTATTTTAATGTTTATGCTTATACAATGTTATGAATTGTTCTAGAGCAACATTATTATGAGATACCAATTATTAGATTATTTTTGGTAGATAACCACAGTAGAATATTAGTATGATAAGAGTTAATTATTCCCCTGTTACCCTATCAAGTGTTATTGCTACGATCTATATAAAAAGTTCACTCAAGGTAGACATGAAAATATTCTACAATCTAAAGGCAGAATTTAGCTAACCTCACAATGGGTATCAGGCAACCAGAATCATTGGATTCAAGATGGAGCCACAATAGTTTGCATATTAAATCTTGGACACCATTTCAAAAAAAGACTTGTTCCATAACTTGCTAGATTTTTATACCTGCTCCATATAAAGATGAAGAATGTCTCTCCAATATTTTAACTAAAGCAAACATCTAAAATAACACTAATCTCATAAGTAAAAACTCCTTTCTAATAGTCATTTTGCTCATGAGCAAGGCCTTTGGTGTTGACTGTGATAAAAATAGTTAAAATGCTGGTAAGCCCCATATCAGGAGACTGGTCTTTATGATTATATTCTTACCCCCATCCTCCATATGAATTCCTGACTTAAGCAACTGATTGCTAATACATTGGAATATCACATATATAATGTCTATGCTGAAGTGTGTTAAAGTACATTATACATATCATAAAGCATATAATTAATAAATATTTTAATTGAGACATTTCTTTTCATCTTTATGTCCTAACTATCTCATAAATTTGATTATTTTTAGTAGTCCAACAACAAAACATAAAACAAAGCTCCCATATCAAAAATTCTTTGCACATATTACAAGGAAGCAACCATTTGGTATCAATTCAATCATGAATGAAATGCTATTATAGGGAGAACATCTCCCTGGTTTGTATGGGGGTAATGGGGCATGGGATTTACAGATTCGGCAATAAATGAGAGATTGAAAAGATATGTAGCTTTTCTGACAACTTTGCTTAATGAAACCCTCAGTTTGTGCTGTGAAAGAGCTTATTCTTTTATTTTCATGCAAATCCTCTTAGTTTTTATCTGTTTATTTAATTGTAATTTGACAGGTAATACATTCTTTTTTGGTACTTTGTGAAGTGGCAAGCAGAAAACAGTAGCAAGAATAGATAAACAAGTATCCTATAAATCAGTCTTTCTCTCTGTTCCTCTCTCTGTCCCCCTCCTCCAGCCCCCTGCCTAGCTATCTATCTATATTTTTCAATTTTGCTTTGCCAGGTAGAGAATGATACACTATAAACAAACCAATTGATCATTAATTTTAAACTTTTCATCCAAAGTATTTCTAATGACACTACTCTTTCAAAAAATAAACATCTCTTCACTATAAAATTTTACTTAATTAAGTAAAGAATTAATTCAAGTGTATCAGCAAAGTAACTTTTACATTGTTGGGGTGTATGTGTGTGTGTGTGTGTGTGTGTATCGGTAAAGCCACACTGTACATTTTAATTGTATTCTCTATACCTTTTCGTATATCTGAAATGTTCTTTGTGTTTTAGGAAACTATCTCATCATGTTAATAAAAGCTAGAATAGGTAATGGGAATGGGAGGAGGATGATGGGAAAAGTTGGTTAACATGCTACTTCCACTGCAAACCTTTTCTCTTGATGTCATCACCACCACTTTTAATCTATGCTTCTACTATTTTTCTTTTCTTTTTTTTGGCCAGGGCTGGGTTTGAACCTGCCACCTTCGGCATATGGGGCCGGCGCCCCACCCCTTTGAGCCACAGGCACCACCTCTACTATTTTTCAGTTCTCTTTTTTTATTATTATAATGCAAGCCTTTATGTACAATATTTATGTACGGGGGTTTGTGTAGAAATTTTCTTCTGAAGATATTTTTATAATTTTCATCATTTAAAAGTTTCAAAATTTCATTTTTCTCAGAATGATCAGAAGGAATTAAGCATATATATATGATTCATCTCAAGAGAATTAGAACGGGAGAATTAATATTATTTCAGGTCTTTCTTAATATTGGCACATCTTTGAATCAGCAGTAAATATTTCCTAGTTTAAGATTAAAAATTCTAAACTTAATTAAAATCTCACTGATGTATTCACCACTACATGATTCTAAATTTGAATTTTCTTCCTCTTTGTTTTTAACTTGTGAATGGAAGAAAGAAAATAGGAGGACTACGAATCTTTCTCTCTTAATCCTTACAAAGCTTCAGTTTTTTATCTTACTGAGAAATATTTTATGGGTTTCTTCCATCTACCTGTTGTATTTATCTACACATTTGTATTTCATTGTTTCAGAGAAAACCGTCTATTGCCATTTTGAAGGTCATTTACCTAAAAATGAAAGAGAGCAACATCTATTCAAATAACTGCATAGTAATTATCTATCAGTTATCATTGTTCATTAATTCTCTGTTTCAAGATTGAGGTTCTCCCTCCCCAACTTCCTCGCGGCCCCAACACATTGTCAGAGAGCCTACGGATTCATTCACATCTTTGGGCTAAATTCGCCACCCACTGTGTTCCTGGTGTTTTGTGTATGGAAGTGAAAAGCTTTAATTGGCTATTGTTGAGAAGACACAGAGGCTAACTCTCAATTTTCGTATGTAGTGCTTCCTTCTCCCTGTGTTCCACCTCCTTTCCTTGTTGAGAAAATCGCCTTCTCCATGGTAACAATAAAAAAAAGCTTCCAGATTTTTGATAGTAGTTGTTTCAGAGAAAAGAAGTCAAAAAGTAGATGAAATTTAAAAATGAGACGGGGAGGAAGACAGCTGGGAAGAAGGCTTCTGTTTATGAGTGGGTGTGAAGGGAAAAGGACGAAGTTGAATGAGCAAAACCGAGCTAAGAGGAAGATAGTTTTTCTGCAGCCCCGAAGACAGTGCCCCATCCTTTCCTGCAGGCTTTACTCCACAAAAGATAAGGGCCTTATTCTGAAATTCTTCCAGGATTCACTCCTAAGGAACTGTTTATCACAAAACAGTGACACCTTGATTTCCTTAGGGAATCACACTTTATTATTTTTTTTAATGTAACACTTTTGTGAGCTCCAGTTTTGACCTCAATTCAAATGAACTTTTGGTAACAGGTTAAGAAGACACAACATACCCTTGGAGGTCTGTGGTTAAAACAGGTCTGCCACAAAGAGCAGCATCTCACTGCTTTTCTGCTTCCTGTGTTTTCGAGATCGTGGGATTTTATAACCCCTGTTACTGACTCTCACCTAGTACGGAATCCATCCAGACGAGTATGTCACATTGTTACAAGTAGTTTAATGCTAAATAACCACACGAACCATTGTGGCAGGTTTAATAATGCCTCCCCTTAAAATTTTTCTATACCCTAGTCCCTGGGACCTGTGAATATATTACATTACATAGTACATAATCCCTTTATTAAAAGAATTTGTTCTGTAAAACTTGGATTCAGTTAAAAGGCTGTACTCAAGGATTCAGAAGGCCATATGTGGCTCCACGGCCACAATTTCCCCACCCCTTAGATGATGCTACACTACTAGCTTTAAAGATGAAGGATGGGGCTAAGAGCCAAGATATGTAGTCAGGCTCTAAAAGCTGGAAAAGTCAAAGAAATGAAGTCCCCCCTACAGTCTTCCGATGGAACACAGCTCTGCTAACGCATTTATTTTAGCCCATAAGACTCAAATTTTAGATTTCTGACCTCCAGAATAATGAGTTATCTAGTAAGTGTGTGATAATTTGTTACAACAGCTATAGGCAACTAATACAACCATGAACATTTAATAATGACCAACTTTGCTAATAATGACTAACTTTCCACAATTTGGATACAGACTTTCTTAATAAGGAATTTCTTTCTTAATTCTAAGGAATAAACATGGGGTTTAGAGAAAATGATATGATCCACTCCATTTTCACCATTGAAATATGCATTTCCAATATTAAAAATGACAAAACATGAATGTATTTCTGTATAATAATAACAATAAAACAAACCAAAAAGAGAAAGTGTTCAATGGAAATAAAATTGGAAAAAAGAGGAGGAAAAGCAAGACAATTATGTAGTTTTTCTTCCTGTTTCTTCCCCTGGGTTTATTTAACCCACTGAATTCTGTTTTGGAAACAGAAATTCAGGGAAGCATTGATGGATTTCACAGTGGAAGGACCATGGTCACGGAGGCAGGAAAGTAAAGAGCAAGTTTGAGAATAGGAGAGGTTTTGTGGCACATGGACAGGGTTAGGCTTAGGAGTCAGAAAGAACTGAATCCAAATGCTATTCTACCCCTATCTGACTGGCTTGCTGTCTTTGGGTGAAATTTTTAATCTTCTCTGAGCCTATTCGTAACACCCAACTATGTAGAGTTGTTGTCAGGATTAAATGATGATTGCAAAGCGTCTAGCCCAGGTTCTGCTATGTTATAGCTACAAAAGAAATTGTAGCTATAACATAAGGGAAGAAAACACTGGAAAGAGTGGATCTGGATCATTTTATTCTACGTTTACCACCTTTTAGCTTTGTGACCTTAGGTGAGTTATATAACCTCTCTGTGCTTTATTTTCCCTACTTATAAAAGACCCGTAAGAGTACCTACCTCAAAGGTTGTTATATGTTAATATATGTAGAGTGCTTAAAACAATCTCTGGTACATAGGAAAAAACACAAGAACCAGTCATTACTATTGTTATAATTGTTATGCTGTAGAAGTCTGAATTGTACAACAGCGGAGAGTCACTGAACTTTTTGAGAAAGTGAAGTGAAAAGTTCTAGTGGATATTTCTGGAGAATATTGTATAGGTGGATAAAGATCAGGGGAAGATTATAAGATGAATGTTTATGAAACCAAAGCTACTCAATCAGCTGCATCTGTCAGGTTCCCAGCCCCTCTTGTTTGTTAACCTCCCATTCTGTGTTGCTCACTGTACAAATACTGAATTCTCTTGACACCTCGCCAGTCGTCCCTGTACTCTTAGTGACTTTTTTTTCTTTTTTTTTATTAGTATTAGATCATAGCTGTGTACATTAATGTGATCATGGGGCACCATACACTGGTTTTATAAACAGTTCGACACATTTTCATCACACTGGTTAACATAGCATTCCTGGCATTTTCTTAGTTATTGTGTTAAGACAATCATATTCTGCATTTACTAAGTTTCACATGTACCCTTGTAAGATGCACCGCAGGTGTAATCCCACCAATCACCCTCCCTCTGCCCAACCTCCCCCCTCCCTCCTCTCCCTCTCCTCCTTCCCCATATTCTCAGGTTATAACTGGGTTATAGCTTTCCTATGAAAGCCATAAATTAGTTTCATATTAGGGCTGAGTACATTGGATACCTTTTCTTCCATTCTTGAGATACTTTACTAAGAAGAATATGTTCCAGCTCCATCCATGTAAACATGAAAGAGGTAAAGTCTCCATCTTTCTTTAAAGCTGCATAATTTTCCATGGTGGACATATACTACAATTTATTGATCCATTCGTGGATCGATGGGCACTTGGGCTTTTTCCATGACTTAGCAATTGTGAATTGGGCTGCAATAAACATTCTGGTACAAATATTTTTGTTATAATGTGATTTTTGGTCTTCTGGGTATATACCTAGTAGAGGAATTACAGGATTGAATGGCAGATCTATTTTTAGATCTCTACATGAAAAAATGCTCATCATCTTTAATCATCAGAGAAATGCAAATCAAAACTACCTTGAGATACCATCTAACTCCAGTAAGATTAGCCCACATAACAAAATCCCAAGACCAGAGATGTTGGCGTGGATGTGGAGAAAAGGGAACACTTCTACACTGCTGGTGGGAATGCAAATTAATACATTCCTTTTGGAAAGATGTCTTAGTGACTTTTGTCATTATTTGTGTATAGGTCACTTAGCATCCCTTTTTTGAACCAATAGTACGGAATTAGCTTTTGCCCCTAGTCTACCAAGTTTTTTAGTTTGAATTGAAGCATTAACCTCATTAACACCTGTTCTGGCCACTATTTTAGAGAAAACCTCCTAAAAGTAAGGCAGATGTTAGTATAACAGAGAGATAGAGAGACAAGATTTGAGGCATTGGAAATTAGAGCTGATCCATAGTATTGATAGATTTCTTATTATTGGTTTTTGTCTCTGCCTATTCTCATATCACTAAAATGTCAGAGGCAGCAAAGAGTAAGCAATTTTGCTCACCCCACACAGATGAAACAGAGAAAAGTAAATCATTAGATATTTGTTACTGCAACCTTCCTGGAGGGATTGCAGCTTATTTTTATTTTTAAACTACTTAAAATTTATTGAAATGCGTGTTGACAGTGAACAAACCTCCCAATAAAACAGAGAATTAAACTTAATGCTTCCCTATAATATAAACAGCTTAGGTATATACCATTACAAAAACCATTTAAGAATGGATTATATTTGCTCTTGGAGCAGAACTTGAAGCTCACAGTTTAGAAGCTGTGCACATTTTCCTATCACACAGTACATAAAGTTTCCATATTCCTTAGAATTGGCTTCATTTGAGCCATGTGTTTGATTGGAACTATGCCACATAAAGTAATTCTTCCCCCTGAGCTGGGCTTTCATTCGGCAGTTCAAGTGTGTGATTTACTGGCACTGTGTGCTAATGTACAGCCATTTTTTTTTTTTTTATTGTTGGGGATTCATTGAGGGTACAATAAGCCAGGTTACACTGATTGCAATTGTTAGGTAAAGTCCCTCTTGCAATCATTTTAAAAGATAAGAACGAGTATGATCTAGGGAGTTGAAAAGTATATCTGAGATCCTCCCCATAGGATATGTCCCTTCCTTTAAAAGCTGTCGTTCCAATTGAGTTAAAGGCTGCTATGCTCCTATAGGGATATATATTCAATGGTAATTTTTATATTCCCCAATAACAGTCTGTTCTTTGTTTATTGAAGAGAGCTTTTATGTCATACGGTGGTATTTTTTTTTTTTTTTTGCCAGAGAAGCATAATCATTGTTTCATTATAGAAATTTTTCTCTTATAACAGCAAAAATAAATAGCTCATCTCTTAAGCTCCTGATCAATGTCTAACACCTCCTACCCCCAGCAACACTTCTCTGCAAATGTATTAACACTTTGTAATAGCAACTCCACTCACCTACCAAGAAATGATCTTTGCAAATGATTTACAGCTAAACCAGGGCTTAAACACATAGCACCCAATCAAAGGCAGATTTTTATCTTTTCTTCAGTCATATAATTTCTGAAAGAAATAGATTAATGTCAGTCTCTGAGATAATGCTGAGAAAATGTACAAAGTATGTTGTTTGTTTTAAAGCATGAGACCCAATACTTAAGCATTTTTTCTTTATACATATGTTTAAATGTAACCATTATACCATTTTGATGCAAATTTATGATATAGATTTATTTTAAATTTACTTTTCCATGTGAATATTGCTTCTTTTGTGTGAATACACATAAGCATGTGTGTGCACACACACATACACACATGCATGCATTCTTGTTTTATACTTTCATAGTAAAACTCAAAAAGGTTTAGTATCCATTCCTTAATCATCAGAGAAATGCAAATCAAAACTACTTTGAGATATCACCTAACTCCAGTAAGATTAGCCCACATAACAAAATCCCAAGACCAGAGATGTTGGCGTGGATGTGGAGAAAAGGAAACACTTCTACACTGCTGGTGGGAATGCAAATTAATACATTCCTTTTGGAAAGATGTTTGCAGAACACTTAGAAATCTGAAAATAGACCTGCCATTCAATCCTATAATTCCTTTACTAGGTATATACCCAGAAGACCAAAAATCACAATATAACAAAGAGGGAGGGTGATGGGTGGGGCCACACCTACGGTGCATCTTAGAATGGGTACAGGCGAAACTTACTAAATGCAGAATTCAAATGTCTTCATACAATGGCTAAGAAAATGCCACGAAGGCTACGTTAAAGAGTTTGATGAAAATATTTCAGATTGTATATGAAACCAGCACATTGTACCCCTTAACTGCACTAATGTACACAGCTATGATTTAATAAAAAAAAAAAAAAGATTCCATGTTTTAGCGTGAGTACATGATTGTTCACTCTCTATATGTTATCTTCTCTTTGTAGCAGTCAAAACTTGTTGAAATCAGAAGGTTGAGAACTCATGGATCAAATACACCATATGTAACATATTCTTTAATCGCTATTACTATAAAGAAACCTGGACTAGCCATATTTGACTAATTTCTACCTAAAGTACTTGAATGCTTATAGATTCATTGCTTTAATCACTCCAAAATTTGTTGATATGTAAATGTAATGATCCTTACTGTATCGATGAATCAACTGAGCCTGATTCTATTGCTATATATGCCACATGAATTGAACAGCCATGCCAATTGCTTTGATAATTCGAAACTTCTTGTTTTCTCTTATTTTTTTTTTATGAGACAGAGTCTCAACTTACTCTGTTGCCCAGGCTAAAGTGCCATGGCCTCATAGCTTACAGCAACCTCAAGCTCCTGGGCTTAAGCAATCCTCTTGCTTCGGCCTCCACACCTGCCATGATGCCTGCTTTGTTTTCCTATTTTTAGTGGAGACAGAGTCTCATTCTTGCTCAGGCTGGTCTTGAGCTTCTGAGTTCAAGGGATCCACCTACCTTGGCCTCCCAAAGTGCTAGGATTACAGGTATGAGCCACCGCACCCAGCCAATAATTCAAATCTTAAGGTATACCATTTGAAGAGACCACAAAAGGGTAAATGGGCTTGAATTATAATGATTGTGTGCATGAGTGTAACACCTTTAGATAATTACTCATTTCTCCACTTGTCATTTACAGATAGTATCACAGAATCTGTGATACTGATCACAATAAAGTCTCTTGCTCTGCCTCGGTTTATTGATGCTACAAATGGCAAAAAAACCAACATTTTTGTTTCAGTACTTAAATAAGTAGCATCTTCAAATAATTTGAAAATATGCAAAGGCTAAATTCATCCATAACCTTTTGTTTGCTTTGTCTTTTGATTTTCACAGGGATTAGTACAATATGCTGTACTCCTTTCTTAGAAATGAGAGTACTATCTGAAGACTCATTTCCCACAGAAAAATGTCATAGGTCTAATGATATAAAAGAGTATTGAAAAATTATATTCACAAAATATGACATCATTGTACTACAATAACAATTCTTATCACCACTAATAATAATCCTCAAAGTTATATTTCTGGAGAGACACTAATTCCCTCTCATGCTCTGAAAGTCTCTCTTTATACTTTAGTGTAAAAATTTAAGAATTTAACAAAACATCCTGAATGTTTACTTTTTCTAAAGTGAAACTATAATCCCTCTCTACCCCTATTCAATTGAAAACAATGTTACACATGGAATCAGCAAATTTATTTAATAAATCTCTGGAAAAGTTTTTACAAGTCATGGGGTTGAATTTATTTTACTTGTATGTATTGGAGTTATTTTCTTCTTAAATAAAAGGATGCATGAAGTTAACTTAGCAATGTTTTGCAGTTTTCATGATAGGAAATTTCATCAAAGAGAGGATAGATGAGGGTTGGAATGCAATGGTGTGAGAATAACTTTTTAAAATGCCACTTTCATTGTGTTATTTCTCTGCCCACAAACCTCCAGTGATTCCCTATCCTCAACATAATGTCTTTTCTTGGTCATCTGGTGTTCAGAGCCCTCACATTCTGGCCCCAGGCTCCCTTTGGTCCTTGATCACACTCATCGTAACTCTGATAACTACAGAGATGCCCTTCCTGCTCTTCTTTAATCCTTTGGCTTAAGACCACTCCTCCTTACCCTAAAATTCCCTCTCTCTCATTATTAGGTCATTATCAGTCCTATTCATCCTCCAAGTTACAGTTTAAGTTTTTACTCCCCTGTGGCACTTTCCCTGAACATGGTTGCATTAAAATTCCATTATTCAGGATCTCGTTAGCACAGAGTCTGTGATCTATAGACTATTACATTTGTCATCTCCATATGATCTTCTGTTATTGAGTAACTGCATGCATGAGCGTGTGTGGATGAGCCTGAAGGTCATCTCCCCAACTGTATTGCAAGTTCACTGCAAGTTCATTGACTTCACTAGAGATGCTCTTTTTTGTCATCCACCAGGCATATTTCCTACTGTGGTGAATTGTACACAGAATTCTGTCAATGTATATTTCCTGCTGATTTAATTGATCAACGCTTAATTACCTATCAGCTCTATCTTATTTTATCTGGAATTTCTAGAGGCTTTAAACAGATGTTCAGGATGCAAAATTAGGAGGGTTCTGTATCAGGCACAATATTATATATAATGCCCTCAAATTTTTATATTTCACTATTTCATGTCTTATAATTTATATTCTATTTTATTAACTTCATTCACTTACGATTTAATGTGCTATACAGGGTCTTCCAAATAGATAAAAGAGAATTCATCATGATCATTTGAAGTTAGTAGGATTCCAAAATGGTGTTATTTAAGACAGAATAAGAAATGAATACTGAAAACGTTGAGAAAGAATAATCGCAAAACATGTACAGGCATTCCTCATTTTATTGGGCTTCACATTATTGCATTTTGCAGATATGACATCTTGTAAATTGTATCTGTGATCTTTAGTGTTGCTATTGTAATTATTTTAGGGTGCCATGAACCACACTTACGTTCATAATGAATACTATTCTGTAGTTTTATTTTGTTGTTGTTATTGTTGTCGTGTCCTTTCCTGGCTTTATCATATTGAATGCGTTTGGGAGGATTCCCTTCTTCTCAATGTTATGAAATAATTTCTATATGGTAGGTACCAGTTTTTGTAGGTCTGGTGGAATTTGTGAATCCATCAGCTCTGTGACTGTTTTTCTTTATTACTGCTTCAATCTCACTGCTTATTATTGGTCAGTTTTAGTTTTCCATTTCTTCCTGATGCAGGCTAAGGAGGTTGTGTGTTTGCAGGAATTTATTCATTTCCTCTATGTTTTGTGTTTGTATATATTTTCATATTATTAACGGATGATCTTTTGTATTTCTGTGGTATCGGTGATCATGTCTCCTTTTTCATTTCTTATTGAGCTCATTTAAGTCCTTTCCTTTCTATTTCTGATTAATCTGGCCAGTGGTCTATCAGTTTTGTTCATCTTTTTAAAAAACTAGCTTTTTTGTTTCATTGCCCCTTTATTTTGTTTTTTAAATTTCCATTTCATTTAGTTTTGCTGTGAGTTTTGCTATTTCTTTTCTTCTGCTAGTTTTGTGTTTGGTTTGCTCTTCTTCTATTCTTCTACTTCCTTGAGATGTGACCTTAAGTTGCTAACTTGTGATCTTTCTGTCTTACTGATGTAGGCATTTAATGCTATGAAATTCCCCCTAGGACTGCTTTTATTGTATGCCATAAATTTTGATAACTTGTGTCCCCTTTGTCATTCAGTTTGAGAAATCTTTTGATTATATCTTAATTTCATCACTGACCCAAGGACTATTTAGCAACAGGTTTAATTTTGACTTTGTGTATATTGGAGTGTTCCACTTGGAATTGATTTCTAGTTTTATTCCACTGTGGTCTGAGAAGATACATGGTATGATTTCAATGTTCTAAAATTTGCTGAAGCTTATTTTGTGACCTAATGTATGATGAGACTTGAAAATGTCCCTATGGAGAACGTGTTAATGAGAAGAATGCATATTCAGTAATTCTTGGGTACAATGTTCCATAAATGAGTGTCAGGTCTATTTGTTCTAGAGTCCCATTCAATTTCAGTGTTTATTTATTGATTTCCTACTTTGATGATCTGTCCACTTCTCTCAGTAGAGTGTTGAATTCCTGGCAATTATGATGCTACCTAATTTATTTCTTTGCTTAGATCTAGTAGAATTTGCTTTCAAACCTGGGAAATCCTATGTCAGGGGCATATATATTAAGGATTATGATGTCTTCTTGTTGAATTGCTTTCTTTACCATTATATAATGACCATTTTTGTCTTTTTTATCTTTATCGATTTATGTCTATTTTATGTGTTATGAGAATGACTACACCTGCTCACTTTTGATTTCCATTTGTGATACTTATCCCCTTACCATGAATCTGTATGAGTCCTTGTGAATTAGATGCATTTCTTGGAGACAGGATATACTTGGCTTATGTGTTTTCATCCATACAACAATTCTGTGTCTTTTAAGTGGGGCATTAAGACCATTTGTATTCAGAGTTAGTTTTAATATGTGGGATATACCACATTTTATTAATTCTCTCATGTATCAACGGGTACTTTGGTTAGTTTCAATTCTTTGCAATTGTGAATTATGTGGCAATAAACATTCAAGTGCACATGTCTTTTTGATAAAACAGCTTTTTTCCTTTTAGTAAATGCCCAATAGTGGGATTGTTTGGATCAAATGGTAGGTCTACTTTTAGTCCTTTGAGGAATCTCCATAATACTTTCCATAGAGGTTGTATTAGTTTGCTGTGGAGAGCTGGCTTTGAGGTGGCAGGGCCCCCACAGCCTGGGGAACATTCAGGGAATGAACCTCCAACTGCTTCTCCTTCTTTCCCAAAACAACCATATTCCTTTCTTCATGCTCCCCCTGCCAAAAGTCACTTAGCTCTTTCTTTGTCTAGTTAATTTTTAAGAACTATGTAGAGATCCTTATCATCTTTCCCTTTTCACTTATCATATGTTAATGAAGTGGAGTAGAAACCATTAACAGGGTGATTCATCTTTATTAAAGTCATTTAAAAAATAAATAAATAAAGTCATTTACATTTTCCAATCATACTGTAAGACCAAAGATATGTCTTTTGTCTATGCTACTTCCCCGTAGACAACCCTGTACAGATACTATAAAATAAAGCTGATTTTGTGCTTTGGTGCTGGCTGCAGCCATCAGCTCAGTCATATCTCTCTATCCCATCTTTCCTCTCTGTGTTCTCTCTTGTGCTATATTTTCCTCAATCCCTGCCACTTCTGTTGTGGTTTGTTCCCCTTCCCTGAGGTGGTTTGTGAAAGTTTGCAGTCCCACCAACAATGTATAAGTATTCCTTTCTCACTGCATTCATGCCAGCATCTGTTGTCTTGGGGTTTATAAGAGGGACTTTACCTAACAAATGCAAGCGGTGTAACTTGGTTCTTTGTACCCCAAATGAATACCCAACAATTAAAAAAAAAACTATTCTCACTGGAGTTAGGTTAGTTAGTTAGGTTAATTGGGCCCCAATCCTTTCTGGCTTATAAGGTTTCTGCTGCAATGCCTCCTATTAGCTTGATGTATTTTCTATTGTAGATTAGTTGTTGCTTTCATATTACAGCTTGTAGAATTTTCCAAATGAGGAATTGTTTCTTAGGGATGAGCAAAGAAAGTATTCTCCTCATTGTGCTTTCAATTTGCATTTCTCTGATAATTAGAGGCATAGAACATTTTTTCGTATGTTGATTGGCCATTAGTCTATCTTCTTTTGAAAAGCTTGAGTTCATGTCTTTTGCTTACTTTTTTATGGGGCTGTTTGATTTTTTTCTTGTTGATTTGCTTTAGTTCATTACAGATTTTAGTCATTGGCCCTTATCAGATGTATAGCATGAAAATATTTTATTTCATTCTGTAGGTTGTCTATTATATCTATTAATTATTTCCCTGACTTTGCAGAAACTTTTAAGTTTAATTAGGTCCCATTTATTAATTTATGTTGCTGTGATTGCCTTTGATGATTTCTTCATAAATTCTTTGCCTAGGCCAATGTCTGCAAGAGTTTTTGCAGCATTTTCTTCTAGAATTCTTACAGTTTCATGCCTTGGGTTTAAGTTTGTTATCCATCATGAATTAATTTTTGTGGATGAATTAATTTTTGTGGGTGGTCAGAAGTACAGATTCTGTTTCTGTCTTGTACATGTAGCTATCTAATTTTCCCAGCACCATTATTGAACAGGCATTCTTTTCTCCAGTGTATGTTATTGTCTGTTTTGTCAAACATCAGATGACAATATGAGGATGACTTTATATGTAGGTTTTCTATTCTGATCCATTGATCTATGTCTCTGTTCTTGTGCCAGTACCATGCTGTTTTGGTTACTATTGCCTTGTAGTATAGTCTTAAATCTGGTAAAGTGATGCCTCCCAATTTGTCCTTTTAATAAAGTGTGGTACATGTATGCCATGGAGTACTCTTCAACCATAAAAAACAGTGAACTAATACCTTTTTGCAACAACCTGGGTGGAGCTAGAGAACATTCTTCTATGTGAAGTTTCATAAGATTTGGAAAAGAAACACCACATGTACTCACCATTAAACTGGAACCAATACATCAACACCAATGTGAACATTTGGTGGCAAAACTCAATAGAAAGCAAGCAGGTGGGAGGGGGCTCTAGAGAAGGGATAAATTCATACCTAATGGGTAAAATGCACACTATCTGAGTGATGAGCACACATAACTTTGATCCAAACTGTACAAAAACAATTCATGTAACCAAGATATTTGTATCCCCATAATATTCTGAAATGAAAAATAAATACAAATTAAAATTTTAAAAAGTGAGATATAGTTCTGTTCATCATGTTAGATGACCTTATCATTTTGTTTTCCCTCTTGTGCTATTATCTTATAAGAGTTGTGAGCTTTAACTTTCAAGTTTCCTGTGGTAGAATAGCTTAGAAAGAATTATCTTAATCTCTTCTTCAAGAAGGGGAACTTATTTATTTAAAAATAATGCACTGATAGTAGATTTGTTTTGTGTAATACCATTTTAGGGAAAGCGTTGAATTTGGTAGGCTTAAGATACATTTTAATCTCCTCAATATATCAATAAATAAAAATATCATTACAAAGAAATAAAAAATTCTGTAGACCTTCCTATTGGTTTGTGAATGTGAATAGCTTATAATTTCTTACATAGCTATCATATGTTTTTTATTTTGAAAGTTAGCCAAACGGTGGGTGATTTTTTTTATATTATTGATAAACACTGCTTCAAACAAGTGCATGCATTCTAGTAACTTCCACACCTTTCCAATTACAATTGTCTGTTTCTTGAATCACTGTTTCCCTTTATTATTTCCAGTGTATTTGGTCAGTCAACACTTTTATGAATGAGTATCTGTTTACTGTATTTCTAGGAATGGGCCAACAACTGAGGAAGGATCCCAGCCAGAAAAAACAAACAAGGGGTACAAAGGCACAGGATTACTAAAAACTTTCCTCCTATAGCTTCAGTTTTTCCAGAGTGTGCCGTTTCCCAGTTGTTCTCGTGATAAAATCCAAATGCCTTGAATTGATTTGTATCTTTTTTATTATGTTGGATTAACATAGGGTACTTAGAATTAGGCTACATTGTTTGTATTTGTAAGGTAAAGTCCAAGCTGTAATTGAGTCCTTCACCAAGGAGATGTGCTGTAAACCCCTACATTGTACCTGATAGTTGAAAGCTTGTTGAACCTCCTTACCTCCTCCACCCTTCTTGAATTTAATTGTGTTTTTCTCTCATGTAGTTGTTCATCTATTAGTTTCAAATTAGTATTGAGTACATGAGTTGCTTGCTTTTCCATTCTTGAGATATTAAAAGCTGCTTCCATTATGCCTGTCTAAGCTTATTTCCCATTATTTTCAAAGAATCCTGGCTTCCATTTCCATGCCATGCTCATGCCTTTCTGTCTCTTACAATGCCCTCCTCATGTTCTCTGGCCAAATCCTCCAAGGTTCAACAACAGTGTCATCCCTTATATGAAGTCTTTCCTGAGAATTTCCATATGCGGTCATTCCCTTTACTGATTCCTTTTAGTAGTTGTTACTGTTGTTGCCACTCACTTTGAATCTTTTGCTAGCTACTTTCTCAGATCCACTCTCTAACTTCCTCTTTTACCCTGCAGAGATGACCAATATGAGCAGTAACAATGGGATTGCTTGTTCATTGGTGGGGTCCTGCTAGTAGGACACACTGGTAGATCAGCAGATGAGAGGACAATGAGTCAAGGAATGGCTAGATCCCTTTACTGACAGTATCAAGAGGTTCCCTCCCTGCAGCTACTTCTCACATTCCACTAAGTGCACCTTCTTCTCCTTTCGGCCTTGGGAAGGAAAGGCTCCCCCTCCTAGTTTGAATGAACCATTTATGTGTTGTAAAAACCCTATTTAATTCAGTGCATAATCAGTCATTGAATAAAACCATTTCCTTATTAGTCTCATTTCATGTTACTGTCCCATTTTAAGCACACCTCTTTTATACTTACATCATACTATAGTATAGCTATACTACATTAAGCAATAGCATAAATATATTGTGATTGTATCATACTACACCTTAACTCTTAAGTGTGTGGGCTCTGGGGCCAAACTGCCTGTGTTAGAAGTTCTGCAATGTATTAACATGTGGTCCTAGACAGATGGCTTAACTTCTTCTTCTTCTTTCGTGTTCTATATCTTTAAAATGGGGATGATAATAGTATCTACCTGAGGATATTATGAGAATTACATTGATTAATGGTTTTTATTTAAAACTTTTATAGCTCTTAATATGAAATAAAAAATGTTCCAAGCACCTTACCCTAATTATTAACCCTATTAATTCTTATAACAAGGCTTAAGAGATACTCTATTTATCTCCATCTTATAGTGCTGTAAATCTTACAGGCAGAGAGCAGTTGAAGAAGTTACTGAAAATGATAAACCTAATAAGAAGGAAGCAGGATTCAAACTCAGGCAGCCTGACTCCAGAATCCATTCTCTTAACCAGTAAGCTATGGTGGACTCTTCTGGCACATTCTATTATATGTGCTCAATAAGCAACTATTTTTATTATTGTTAGTTGCATTGTCCATTGTATTAGTTGTCTGTATTTATTTTTGCTAGATTACAGGTTCCTTGAGGAAGTAAGATAATTTTTATTTCTCTTCATGTATGAGCCAGGTGCTTAGCAAATATCTACATGGTTGCAATTTAGTCAATGTTTATGGAACTAATTATCAGTCATTTGTCATGTATGTCCCAAGGCCATCATGGTCTTGGAAACTCCTAATACTTAGTTTACCCTATAAATGATATTTGAGATTTCAGCAGCTACGATTGTTGCTGAAACTAGAGGTTTGCCCTTTTATCCTCACTTGTTTCCTCAGATGATTCGCCACTTCTCTGTAATTTCCCCACTTTGCTTCTCTTACAATCACAGTGCCTTTGTTTCTCCAATAACCACTGAGAGAATTGAGGTGGGGGTTCCACCTCAGAACCACTGGCAACTGTCCTGTTTGCTTTACCGGAAGCCAGAAAAGACTTTTACCCTCAAATACATTTTTTCTTTTTAGTTTCATGAATGCTCCATCCAGAAAATTGAAATAGATTTCCAGGAACTAAGAAAGAGGCATTTGATTGATAACATTTAATTTGTGTTCATATGTGCTCCTCTCCATCAACAATTAGTGTTCTAGCCAAAATACACAACTTTTATTCTCTGCTAACCTCAGGGTTAAGGTCAGGATCAGATACAAATTTTCTGGGGCCAAGTGAAAATGAAAAGGTAGGGGCACCCTGTTGAGAAAAATAAGAATGGCAATATGGCAACAGCAGAGCCCTAAACCAAGCATGAGGCCCTTCTAATGCAGAGCATTCTGAAACAAACTGCGCGAGTTGTCATTTATGAACCTGACCCTGCCTACCCAGGACACTTCTTACTCTAAGAGTTTAGAACATTTTGTGTCTTTCTTTGCTGTCTTCCGTATTCTGAAAACATGCCCGAAAGATCCTTTGACATGTCTTCCAGCAAGTCAAATGGTTATTATATATATAATGTTCCATGTGGTTCACTTTGTTATCCTAAAGTCTTTGAGCTACATGTGTTCAGTGGAACCCACTGTTACCATGGAATACATCTAATACTCTTCTTTTTCTCCAATTAAATTCTGAACTCATTGAAAATAGCAGTCATCCCCTCCCCTTTCTAAGGAGCAGTGGTTTCTAAATAGAGGTAATTTAAAAATGCACATTTACTTGCATCAAATCTTGAAGAGGTCAAACCATAGGAGGCATAAGAAGATCTGTGTCACTAATGTCCAATAGTTGAGAGTTATACATCCAGGTGGTAGTATCATGGAATCATTATGTGGATCTGAGGAGTTGATGAGTGGTTTAGAGTCTAGAAGAGCAAAAGTGAGTATATTATTCAGAGCCTGAGATTAAATGTACCAAGATAAGATAAAATGGATACATATTTTATTAGAGGAAATATCTATGTAAGAAACCACGTAGGAAACAAGAGAAGGTAGAGAGCATTAGGCAGAAATGCAAGTCTGACTCCAAATGAAGGAGAGAGGGAGAAAAGGTGCTGTTAAGTTTAAGGACAGCAGAGCTACTGGGGAGTCACTGAGCCAGAATCAGCTGGAGTTCCATTTCTTCCAAGAAAGGTTCTGCCTTAATATCCTGACCATATTCAGTCATTGGTGAGGAACAATCCACAGGAAGCTTGTCTTCAGTGAAATGCAGTAAAAGATTTTAAAAAGCTACAATTGGTATCCTCAGTCACTTAGGTCCCAGAAGTAAAAGGCTGGCATATTCTCATGGTCACCACAATGTTTGTTAGCAACAGTGGTATTTAAAACAGTTGTGTGTAACTCAAATCAATAAAAGCTGAAGACTGCTTAAGCTCAATCCCTTCAAAGACCCTCTTACAAGCCCTAAATTTGGTTCAATATCTCCACCACACCCTTTGATAACTCCCCATGCCTCCTCTACCACAATACTCACCTCGAATCATTGTAATACTTATTTACTGCCTGTCCTCACTACTAGTTTGTTTTCTTTTTGAGAATGGGAATTTTTTCTCCTTTACTGCCACATCCCCTGTGCCTAGCTCAAGGACTGGCATAACAGAAGCACTAAGAAATATTTTCTAAAACTCAACTTGGGGGACATTCCATAAAATGCCCACCTCCATTCTTCAAAACTATCAATATTACAAAGTTCAAAGAAAGTCAAACAAGTATTTCAGATTAAAGAGACAAAAAAGACATGACAACTAAATGTAATGCATGAGTCTGGACCAGGAGATGAAAATGGAGCTAAAGGCCCTTATTGGAGTAATTGTCAGACTCTAAATAAAGAGTGTGGATACAATTGTAGTACTAAAACCATGTTAAATTTCCTGACTTTGAAAGTGAGTTAAGGTTATTGAAGAGAATGTCTTTCCTCTTGAGAAATAAATACCAAAGTATTTAAGGGTAAAGGTGCATGATATCTGCAAATTATTCTCAACTTGTTGCCAAAAATTATGTATATAATATTACATGCACATACATAGGCACATGCACAGAGAATGATTCAATGAAAAGGAACAGTAATGGGCTGTGCCTGTGGCTCAGAGGAGTAGGGCGCCGGCCCCATATACTGGAGATGGTGGGTTCAAACCCAGCCCTGGCCAAAAACTGCAAAAAGAAAAAAATAGAAAAAAGAAAAGGAGCAATAAAATGTGGCAAAATGTTAACAATTGGTGGATCTAGGTGAAGGAGGGTACATGGAAGTTCTTTGGCCATTTGGCAAAACTTCTGCAAGTCTGAAATTATATAAAATAAAGACTTTTTATTTTTTTTTTATTTTGGCCAGGGCTAGGTTTGAACCCGCCACCTCTGGCATATGGGACCGGCACCCTACTCCTTGAGCCACAGGCGCTGCCCAAAATAAAGACTTTTTAAAAGCATTTTTTCAGTAAATAAAAAAAAAAAGGTTAACCACAGTTAGAAGATATTTATGAAGTTATCAATGGAGGTGCTGGTCAAACACCCAGAGAAAAAGTGCAAATGGTATACCTAGTAGAAAAATATCCAAGCAAATTTAAAATGTAATTGAGACTTGAGAAAGTGGAGAGCAATCAGGATCACTTTGGATTTGGTCAGTCTATTTGGAGAGGCAGCCAAATGCAAGAAGGCAGCAGAATGAAGGTGCTCACTTAAGCAGCTGAAAGCTAAACAGATGATCACATCCTCCTAGATAAAACCCATTCAGAAAGGGACAGTTTGGTACCTACTTGACTTAAAAATGTATTTTTTTCATGCTTAAATGATTCTATAAACTACTTTATCTTGTCGATTTTTTTTATCTTGTCGATTTTAATGTCCATTATTCAAGGTTGTAAATAAAATAGATTTTGGTTCTATATTGTTTATTTCCTGAAAATGGCAACAACTGAAAATCACTATGAGTTTTGTTCTAATTGTGACACATATAAATATTGCTGATTTTTATAGAAACATATAGAAAATATAACACATTTGGTTGTTAAGCTTTTTTCTTAGATGTATGAATACTAAATATTAACTTCAACATACGGAATTTTCTATTCGATTATTTTTTCCAAAGTCTCAAAAAAATAGACAACTAATATTTATAAATAAAAATAGAAGATAATTTCAAAAATATATTATTATAAATGGAAATTATGAACATATTTCACTTATAAATGTTCTATTTGATTATTATTTAGGTAGGATTCCTTTTTAGTGAATACAATAACAAATTGCATTTTTTCTTAGGAGCCTAAAATGTCCTACTTATATATTATGTATAGTTTTACTGTTTAACTCCTTTTTTCATAGGGCTGCTATTTATAACCACTTCCCTCAACTCCGGAGGGACTTAGTAAGATTAAAGACTTCTGATTCACTTTGTATTTGAAGTTTTTTTTTTCCTTCCATCTTTGCTCAGCTAGTGGAATCCATGATGAATTCTCATCTCCAAGGGGTAAGCTTTTTTTTGTAAAGCCCAGTAGCTGGCTTATGACTCCTTAGAAATAGCATTGATTCCTTCTTTGTGTGTTTTGTTCCTTCCAGAATTATAGAATCCATGTAGACACAATCAACTATCATGCTTAGATACTGTTAAGCATGTAATGGTTTTAGTTTTGTGCACTTATGTGTATCATAAATATCTGAGCTCATATCAGATAAATAGATAAGCACAATTAGCATTCTTCTTTTTTAGTATCACTGAAGGTAGAATGAGGAAATTGAATGAGAGAAGGACCAGAGGTCATATGAGGATGAAGATAAGGGTAGGAACAGTGTGTTTGAGAAGGTAGCATCCGGTAAGGGCTATATCTTGAGGACAGAAAACAGAATTCCATAGATGGATATTTTGAGGTGAATAGTTTGAGTAATGATTATATCTAAGGTATCCTTTCATGTATGGGTGGCTCAATGGAATATAGATGAAGGTCATTATATTTGAGAAGTTCTGGAATTATAAAACTTTGATCAAGTCAAAGAAATTATAAGTGAAAAGAAAAATAATCTTTGCTCTCATTGTGTGCTTCTGTTCATTAGCAAGAAGTTCGTTTTCAGTTACTGTTTTTATAACATCTTTATGAAAAAATACTGAAGTATATGCCATTTTAAATCTTTTCCTTTATTTTCGGAGAGGAAATCAAAGGACAAAATTCCCATTCTGCTTTACTGAGAAACTGCTAGGAAAAGAGCATATTAGTATCTTACAAGTATAATAGCAGTATACATTATTATTTTATAGTTTCTTTTTTGAAATTAATATTTTGAATGTATTGGTCAAAGCCTGGGATGAAGAGTTGCAATTTGTTTTGAAGTACTTTAGAAATGTATAGTTGTGTTGCAGTTGTGAATCTCCTTAGATTTTTAAGGAGACTGATTCAATGGATGTCATTAATAATCTTCTCTGGTGCTTACAAAGCATGTGTCTCTCTGCAGAATTAGAGAATCACCCAACTAGAGAACAGGTTTCACAATACCCTAAGACCTATTTTGTTCATTAGAGAGGAAAATGGCTTATTTTGAGTCTAAACTGACATGCTTGCTAATTTCAGCAGTAAAAGCTGTTCATTGTGGTCAGGTTTAATTTAGAGTCTGATAAGGTTCACATTGAAGTTGATCAAGTTACTTTTATAACATACTTCTTAAATGCACATTGAAATCCTAAAAAAAGGAACAGAAATAAAGCAAACATTGAGTAATGTGTCTAAAAGTGAGAGGGATTAATAGAAGAAAAACAAACAAACAAAAAAAAAAAGTGAGAGGGAAAGAACAATATGGCAGTTAACTTGGACTTTACCTTAGAAGTGAAAACAATGTAATCAAAAAATTAGTACCCTCATATTATTTTGAAATAAAAAAATTAAATTAAAAAACCTAATAAAGATAATCTTTGTCATATAAAAATTTCTAAGCATCGGGCGGCGCCTGTGGCTCAAGGAGTAGGGCGCCGGTCCCATATGCTGGAGGTGGCGGGTTCAAACCCAGCCCCGGCCAAAAACCACAAAAAAAAAAAAAATAATAAAATAAATAAAAAAAATAAAAATTTCTAAGCATCAAAAACAACACCGTTTTTCATTTCAGGTACACATCATACCTAAAACTTTTAGTTCACTGCTACATACATACCACTTAGAATGGCACCCAGCCCTTGAAAAGTATTTTTTTTTTGTTTTCTTTTTGAAAAGTATTTATTAAGGGTGGCGCCTATGGCTCAGTCAGTGGGGCGCCGGCCCCATATACCGAGGGTGGCGGGTTCAAACTCGGCCCCGGCCAAAACTGCAGCCAAGAAATGGCCGGGCGTTGTGGCGGGCGCCTGTAGTCCCAGCTACTCGGGAGGCTGAGGCAAGAGAGTCGCTTAAGCCCAGGAGTTGGAGGTTGCTGTGAGCTGTGTGAGGCCACGGCACTCTGCCGAGGGCCATAAAGTGAGACTCTGTCTCTACAAAAAAAAAAAAAAAAAGAAAAAAAGAAAAGTATTTATTAAAAATGAATGGGTCAATAAATGAATCAGGGCGGCGCCTGTGGCTCAGTGAGTAGGGCGCTGGTCCCATATACTGAGGGTGGCAGGTTCGAACCCGGCCCCAGCCAAACTGCAACAAAAAATAGCCGGGCACTGTGGCGGGCGCCTGTAGTCCTAGCTACTAGGGAGGCTGAGGCAGGAGAATGGCCTAAGCCCAAGAGCTGGAGGTTGCTGTGAGCTGTGACACCATGGCACTATACCAAGGGTGACAAAGTAAGACTCTATCTCTAAAAAAATAAAAATAAATTAATCAATTTGTATATTTTGTTAGCTATATATAATTTAAAGTTCTTTGTTAAATTTGAGGTGGAAATGTGAATTAATCTAAAGTTTCCGGGTAAGTCTGTTTTAAAAAATATATTGAATATACTATATATTTAGACATTTTAGAGTAGGCAATTCCAAATCAACCTTTCAGCTTGCTATGCTACAGATGACCAGAGGTAAACATTCTAACCCTGAAAAACATCTTATTTCATAAAACCTCTCACTATATATGGTTCCTACTCTAAAATTTGTTCAGTACTCTCCAACTAACTTATGCCACTTACTTCAATAGCTGTCTTTGGTGATTTGTTCCATATTTCAAACACCCTTTTGTGTAAAGAAACCATAAAAGTTAGAAACCTGAAAATTGGATTTTTCTTCTGAGCAATCACAGCTTACAAATGTGGAAAATTTGTTAAAAGTTAGCCCCTTCAATTTTTCAATACAGAAAGAGAAAAATGCTCAAAATAGATGTACAGTATTTGGATACGTTTTTTCCTATTATTTTAATACTACCAAATGGATTTAGCTTAAATCAAAAAAGCTATTTCACTACCTCTTCACAAAAGAAATACTACAGAATGATCAAAATTTGGTCTTTCCAAAATCAAAAACCATTTAGAAATCAACAGGAATCCAAAGGAGTAGTAGATAACTAAGTTTCACAAACATTCCCATCTACCACATTTCATCTCTTCACTTTCATTGGCCTCGTGTGATAGTAGCAAAATCACCATATTGAAAATCAGGCAGACTTCATGCTTGGCTATTAGTGTAGTTATTATGGGAATAACAATGAAAAGACATGGGTAAAACATCTATCACATAGTAGTTATAAATTAATAGTAAATGTTATGTTTACTTTTCCCAGTTGAAAGAAATTTGTCTCAGTTTTAGAACGAGAACAAAGCAGATATACCTGAATTTTCACAAATTTCTCTATAAAATATCTCCATTTAGATGATGATGAAAGAGATAATAGATGCTTAAGGAGGGGAAGCATTTCCTATTTCTCAGTGATTTTAAAAATTGATGGCTTTCTTCAGTTTGGTATTTTTAGTTAAAGTGCTACTAAATCAAAGTCATTTATAATAACTGAAGAACTTGAATACTAACTTCTAGTCGTGTGCTTCCCAAACTTGCCTAATCATAAAAGTCAAGCAGGGAATTTTTTACAAATGCAAGATTCCCCCCCCCCTTTCAACTACAAACGCACTAGTTCTATGTTGGGACCAGAGACTTTGGTGCTTCTTATGGGCAGGCAGCTTTGGAGAAAGACTAATACAGTCCATCTACTTTACCTTCTCATTTTGTAGGTGAGGAATTTGGGGTACAAAGAAGTCAAATAAGGAATATCTCTTAAATCACTTCTGTGCCTTTTCTGTTTCTAAAATAGATACACACCTTAATTTTAACACCACACAGAATGAGATTACAAGTATAAATAGCTATCTTTCTTGTCAGAATTCAGAATTATGTTTCCTCCTCATGGCACTCATATATTGGTTTAAGGAAACCCAGATACTCTGAAATGACTCTCTATAATCAAGATTTTCATTTGAAGCATTTTGGTAGCTAAGAATGAAGCACATTTTGTGTTAAATCATTTTCTATAAACCCTTAACACGGTAGAGATTTATATTCAGTAATATCTTTTTTATTTCTAAAAGTGTTTTGGCTGGTTTGAAAATTGTAGTTTACTTTGTATTTCATGAAAGAAATGTATAATGATAGAGAACCCTGATATTAAGTGATATTTGTTCTTTTAGGCAACGCTGCAGGATTTGGAACAGAGGCGCCCCCAGTTGGAAGAGCTTATTACTGCTGCCCAGAATTTGAAAAACAAGACCGGCAACCAAGAGGCTAGAGCAATCATCACGGATCGAAGTAAGTTTTGTGGGACACTCACGGCATGAGAAGTTTCAATAACAACTTAAATTCCTATATCCTCATCCCATTTGTAAAAGTACTGTGGAAAAATTACAAATGATAACTATTGTACTGAATGAGATTTTCAGTCCATAATGTTATCTTTCAACAACTGAATATATCCGCTGAATAGAAGAAATAAATATAATTTCCACCAGTTCAGGGCTTATATAGTTGCAAAACATGGAGTGGTCGGTGTGGTAAGCATAGTGTGGCACAATATTTTGCTCCTGTGATGTCATCTCCCTGGGCTGGCATCCAGTCTCTCCCTCATATCCTTGGTTGTTGGTCTAAGCAGGTGGTTGCTTCCTGGATCATCTTTCATTCCTTCTGCACTGGCACTGTCAAATCTGCTTCTCTCTCTGCTACTTTGATGGCCCATTGCATAATATCAGAAATCACTGTACTGTTCTTTGTGGCATACTGGGCTGGGCAGAAACTTTGGTAAAGCCCATCTGGCTAGACCTTGGACATGCTCTTTTTCTTCTTTACATGTAGTGATTCAGAGTCATTGTGTGTGGTGTCAGTCAGTGTGCATGGGGTCAAGAAAAGGCGTAGAGGGAGAAGCATGGGAAACTACCACCATCTAGTTTCCCTCAGAGGTCACCTCAGGAATGAGGCCCAGGTCACCTCTGCTATCAGATTCTGTCAGATCTCCCTGGTTTCCTCCTACTCCTCTATCTACCCTCCCTCTAGGGACACACATTGATATTGAATTGCCTTGCCCTAGTCTCCAAGTCTGCCTCATTTCTCTTCCCCCAACCAGAGGAATCTTTGGTAGCATAGGAATGAAGAAAACCTTTCTTCAAACATGTTTTCTTTCTTCCAGATATTGTTCTTCACCAGGCTAAGGTTTTTAAAATTCAAAAACTTGAATCTGTACCTTCATAATTCTTGTACGTTAACCCTTCCCTAAGGAAATGAAGGCAGAATGACTAGCTGAGCTGCCATATGTTGGGGGAATGAGAAGAGTAACCAGAGTAACAGGTTAATGTTTTTAAAACTTTATTGGTCATAATTCTACATATTAAATACTAAATACTTAGTGATAATAGCCATTATTATTGAGTACCTCATAAGTATTAGGTGCAGTGTATATATGTGTGTGTATAAAATCTTTATAGGATCCTGTGAGCTATATTTCATAATCCCCATTTTATAGAAGAGAAAACACCTTCTAAGAACAGTTAATCAAATGGCCCAAGCTTATAAAACAAGTAAAGAACAGAGGTTGGAAATTTGCAAATGTCTATTTCTAACTTGCAAGTCTATGATGCTTCTGTGTTTATCACTTCCCATTTTATTTTTCTATTTTTCTTAATGACCTTAATCACTAGGACTAAATAATTTTTTGGTCTGAAATGATTTAAGTTTTGATTAACTTCCTAAAGGCATTTCCTTTTTTGATCATAGTGATTGTCAATTAAAATTTGAAATTTTAGCTCTTTATTATTGATTAAACAGTGAATTGGGATACATGCTAATGTATAGGTGGGTTAACACTAGCTAGTACAACAGATAAGCTTCCAAATCTTGGTTGCTTAGTATAGTGGAAGTTTACTTTTTGTTCTAATGCCATCAAAAATAAGCAACCCTCTGTAAAGTTATTCATGGACCCAAATTCCTTCCGCTTTTTGTGTCCATAGTATCATGGTCCTGTACATTTAATAGACAGACGAGGAATGAGTGTTGTTCATAGGAATTTTTCACGAGCCTGGAAGTCATGTGAATTAATTATGTATATTAATTAATAATATACATAATCTAGTCTGTTGGCTAGAACTTGTCATGTGACTGCACCTAACTGCAAAGGAAGTAGGAAAATACTGTCCAGTATTAAGCCGAAGAAGAACAATATATTTGGTAAGAAACTTGTCAATCTCTGGCATAGCTAATTTGGACAAGGAAGAATACACTTAAATTCTTTGCGTTAATGTAAGTTATAACCAGCAAGGCAAGGGCAAAGTATACATCCTTCTCCCAAACTAGAACTTTGGAAGTCCTCCACAAGGTTGCAACACACTGGCCCAAAAGAATGAATCTTAGAGGGCGGCACCTGTGGCTCAAGGAGTAGGGCACTGGCCCCATGTGCCGGAGGTGGTGGGTTCAGACCCAGCCCCGGCCAAGAACTGCAAAAAAAAAAAAAAAAAAAGAATTAATCTTAGTAAGTGATTTACTCTGTATGAAACTGTATTCCTATTACACAGGTAAAGTAAATAATCTGTTTCTTGCCTGAGAAATAGGAAATTTAGCAAAGATGTTTATGCAAATCTATATATACTGTATAAAAAGTCATTTACCATTTTACTAATGAAAAATAACTTTTATTTTTCCCAAGAGGAAAAAAAAACACTAATATATTTTACAACAACTATTCAACATTGTCCAAACATTTTCTGTTATCCCTTAAAATCTTTCTTTTTACATTGCATTGACTTTTTTCATGATGGAGATTAAAATTGAGTGACCAGAGGGCAAGTTTGTATCTCTCTGCTCGTATCCAGTGATTTAAATAGTTCTGCCTTTCTAAGCTATTGTCTTTTAGGAATAAATACCTTTATAAATATTTGCAATATAATGTAAAGATTCTGGCCCAGATGGTCCAAAAAAGCATTTTCTTCAAAGCAATTGTCTATTGAGACATGTCATGTTGCTTATTAAGAATCTGAGCTGGAATCTTACTTCCAAATATGCCTGGAGCCTCTAACACTGGTACCAGGATTATTCTGACAAGAAATGTTTATCTAAACAATGTCATTTGCAGCCCTGCTGTGCTTCAGTTTATCTCTCTATTTGTAATCTATGAAATGGGATGGAAATTCAATACTTACAAAGTTTCAATCATGTTCAAAATAGAATTTTTCTTAGTACAGATTTGGTTTTCAAGGAAAGGACAGAAATAAAATACTTGTTCATAACATCGTATTTTCTCATTTGATGATTGCAGTCTTCCTTTTTTACTGCCCTGAAACTGCTAAGAATACTTCTAAAGAATCAGCTTAATAAAGAAAAATATTTAATATGTGTGTAATACTGTACTGAAACATTTTTACCTCCTTGGTAAATTCCAGCTCATAACTTTGCACAGTCAAGAAAATCAATACATACAAAACCATTCCTCTCTGCTAGTAATATTCATGCTAAACCCCAGATAATTGGGACTGCAAACAACCAACATGTTCTACTATAGAAAACTATTCCCATGGTATCTGTTGCTTTCAGGTAATTATATTGATAGAAATCGTGTTATAATAATCTAGGTAAGAGAATAAATCTTATTCTAAGTTCAAATGAGAAATTCTCCTTGCTGTTTCTTATGTTCAAATTTTTCTTCAATTCTTTGCTCAATTTATCAACCATTCTCGGTCATGTTCTTTTGCAAAAGGGCCAGGTCAGGGGCCAAAAGTAAGTAAGATTAGAAGGATATAAATTTCCTTCCTTGGAGGTGTCTGAATTATGTAAAACTCTAGTTCATGCCCATTAACACTGCAATGGATAATACCATAATACGTTACAGAGCAGTGAAAAGGATATGAAAAGAAAGAACTACACTCTTTTATTTCTCGGTTTATTTCTTGGCGAATGTGACTTCTCTAACGTGTATTTAAGAGCCTTGCTTCTGTATCTTCTCTCTTCATAATCCTGACTACTACCATTTTAGAGCTATACAGCAATAGCTCATATAGGTTTTGAGTAAAGTCTAGCTCACCGGCCACTTATTAGCTTCGTAGCCTTGAACAAACTGACTAATCTCAGTAAACTATCTGATCTTAGTTTCCTTGTCTATTAAATACTTATATCTACCTCAACAATTGGGAGAATTAGATTGAATGATACTTTGTACAGCACTTAGGTCAGAGCCATAATAAAAACTCAATGAATATGAGCTCATGTTATTTTAATTATAATCCGTTTGGGTGGTTTGAATGCTTAGTACAAAAGCATTTAATGAGCTTTTGGATAGCTATTTGATTATTTTACCCCTAAAAGAAAGAGAAATTTAAAAGACCCAAAGGAGAAGGTTGCTTCAGAAAAGATGCAATAAAGTATATAAATGGAATTAAACAACTTCATTTTCAATATTCACTATAAACCTAGAATCTATTCTCATTTTGAGACATAAAACTGAGGCTCAGAGAGATTAAGTAACTTGCCTAGGGTCTTAGGAAGATGATAAGAGGAACTAAAATTCAAACCCACATCTATGTAATTTTAAAGCCTGAGGCACGGCAAATGGTAAAGGATGGTTAGTCAAAAAAATAGGAAGAAATATTTATTTGAGAACTTAAAATATCAGTATTAGGGCTTCTATTTGCACTTTTGTCTTCTATGTATTTGGGTGTCTAATGTGCTAGCTATGTGACGTTGGTCTACTGAATTCACTCCATAAACCTGTGGTCCCCACCCCCTGGGCTGTTATGAACAGGACTGCACAGCATCGCTGCCTGAGCTCCCCCTCCTGTCCCATCCTTCCCACTCCCTTTCCTTGCCTGTGGAAATACCGTCTTCCCAGAAACTTGCTCTGTACTGAAAAAGTCCCAGTCTTTGGCCTATTAGGACCCAGGCCACAGAGCAGAAGGGAAGCAGTGGGTGAGCAAGGGAAGCTTCAGCTGTATTTACTACTGCTGCCTATAGCTCACATCACCACCTGAGCTCTGCTTCCTGTCTTCCGCTAAACTTGTCCCTGGCCAAAATGTTGGGGACAGCTGCCATAAACCATGGTTTCCTCATCTGTCTTATGGAGCTAATTATAATGCTAAAGCTGGTAGGATGATCATGAAAGTCAAATTCCTTGATGTTTCTGAAGTAAAGATAATGGCACACACTAGGTGTTCATTAAATGGTACATATTGTCATGATGACACAACTTCAGTACAGAGAAACCGAAGATGGGTGAGTAAAAGGGATATAAGGCCTTTTATTGACTAAACCAAGGGAAAGACTTCTGAAACAGAATGCAAAGTTGCTTCTTTGATATTATTTTTTCATCTAAAGTTTCTCAAACCAGTCCAGAATTCTTTGAGAAATCTAGTGACATCTTATAAATTTTAAGAAAATAAATTCACAACATATTGCTTAAAGAGCTGGTATACAGGGCCATAGAAGGGAGAACATTCTTCTATATGAGAATAAAAATGCTCTCACAGGATTTTTGAATTAACTGACAGTTTTATAGCAGCATTTGTCAAGCCATCATTCATTGCTGCAACCCAACGTATGAAATTTTTCATGGTGAAATAAAAATGCTCTGTTCTCTACATTTTTATGGAATCTCTATTGTTAATGAAATGCCAGCCAATATCTTCCTCTCAGGTATTGTCTATTGTGGAGTTGCTTATTTTAGAAGAAATGGAGTTAGCCATATAAATTTTCTTCTTTTGACATCTAGCACCTGCTGTCAACCTATTATAGCTGTAAGCACCTCTCAAAATTTACATGCACTAGGATGCCACTGGCAACCAAACAGTTAGGTTCAGCAAACATTTTGAATGCCTACTTTGTGCTAGCTAACATCAGAGGTGATGGAGGGGGTACAGGGAGAGATAAGATACAGCCTTTGTCTTAAAAGTGCTCATGATCAAATGTGGATATTTGGACAAATATATTCAAGCAATGAAGTCTGGGAAAAGTACCTCAGTAGAGCAGTATTACGAAATGTTAAGAAAGAACAAAAGGAATGGACATTGGCTCTGACTGAGGGGGTCCTGGAATGCTTCCAGGAGGAGGTTGAATTTGATCTGGTCGTGAATAGGACATTGAAAGCAGGAGGCTGGAGAGAGAAGGTACTACATATTTAGGAAGGGATAATAGGAGAAAACATAATTAGACTAATGTCAGAAAATGATGTGCCAGATGAATTTGTTAGCATGGAAGTGTGTGTGTGTGTGTGTGTGTGTGTTGTGAAAGATAAGTAAGCGAATGAATTCAGTGCAGCCGGTTATGAGGCAAAAGAGCCCAAACTAGAGCAGTGGCAGTGAAGTGAAAAGGAAGAAAACAAATTTAACATATGGTGGAGCCATTAATAAAATTAACAGGATTTTGACATTGATTGTATGTATGAAACTTAAGATCTAAGTAAGAGTTTGAGATTGAGTTCTTGCAAAGATGGCAATGTCATAATCAGAGACAAACTCAGGACAAAGGGTTGATTATCGATGAAAAAGTAGACATGCTAAAGCTTCAGCTAGATGGCCATAGTGAGATGTTAAAGAAATCGTTGAAAACTCAAGTAGAGATTTCAGGAGCGAAGATACTTCTGCACACTAATTTGGAACTTACCCAGAATGGATGACCTTGCACAGGGGAAGGATGCCAGGTGAAAAGGAAAGTGGACGTAGTGAAGAACATAAGGAATGAAGAGGAAGAGGTAGCACTATTCCCCCAGTGCCAACTTGCACTCTAGGTGTATTTAGACATGCACCATGATAAATGAATTTATAGGTTCTACACTGTTTTCTTTTTCTTCTGCAGTATAACCATTCAAATCACATAAGTTTCTTTCTGGTGATAGTTTGAATTAAATGAAGTATGGAAACTCTTTAGCTGAGGGTTAAAGATTACTGTTTCTGTACATCAGGTTCTGATACAGCCCTCAATATAGCGGGACAAATAGCCATTTCCTGTCTAGGCCTGATGAACCCTGTAGCATTTTATTTTTGTATGTCTGAGTTATTTCACAGATTCTTTTCAGAAGAAAGAACAAAGAGATGGTAAAACACTTTGTTGGAAATTTTAATAAGAATTGAAATACAATAAACTTCTTGCTGTCAAATAAATTTTGGTGCACAAACATCATAAATGATGTGATATATGTCCCACTTGCTTTAGCAAAAGAGGATTGTTGAAGTTCTTGTAGCTAAATATATTGTGTGGTAAAGTCCCACCTATTGAATAAGTGGGTTAAAATATCATATTTTCTTTCTCTCCTTAGAAATATATTGGTCAACAATCAGTCTCTGTGTTTGAGAAAATTCATCTAGGTTTTCATCATCTGAAGACTCACAATCTAAGATTGCATCTATATGATTAATTGCACCATTATCATTAGATTCTAGAATGCTGCTTCCTATCTCTTTGCATTTATCTTCAGTTGTGTTTAATAATTATAAGATGTCTTCCTCTGACAATTTTCTTATCTTTGACATTACAGGAGAATTTCAACTGTGTTAAATGAAATCTAAAAGCAGATTTCAAAAATGGTGTCTCCAGTCTCCTTTTATACTTTCTTGAAAAAAACATGCAATATTTGGGGCAATCAATATAAAAACAAAAGGATGAAGATTTATTTTACTATTGCATCATTCTTTTATGCAATTTCATCCTTCTCACTTATCATTTTAATTATTTTAGCATAATTAGGGATAATTGATGAGCAATGATGAAATAGTAAAATGTTTCAAAATACAGGAAAATTAGGATGACTAAGAGTGTATAACATTTTCAATTTATCAAAGGGCTCAGTGAACCCATATGTTAGTTGGAAAATATAAAATGAACTTCATTTTCTTTAAAAGAAGAAACAAGTAACATTTCTCTTCTTTTTTTTACTAAACCTCTAGGGAAAAAAATTCATAAAACATCAATTTTTATAAATAGAACTTCCAAAAAAGAAATTCAAAAAGTAAATTTGGATCCAGTGGACCCCGATGGTATACCAGCTTAAACAAAACATCATTTGCTCACTTGCTCAATCCTACTTCAAAACCAAGAGTTTTACCACACGTACATTATTATTATTGTTTTTGTTATTATAGATCTTTTATTCAGTGTTATTTACTAGGAATAGTGAATGTATTAGTCAGGGCTCTCCAGAGAAACAGAGCCAGTAGGATGTACATGCGGGGTGTGTATGTGTGTATTTGTGTGTGTGTGTGCATGTGAGTGGAGAGAGAGACAGGAGCGAATGAATGAGGATGAGGATGATTTTAAGGTATTGACTCATATGACTCTGTAGGACAGGCTGGCAGGATGGAGACCTATGGAAGAGGTGATGTTGTAGTCTTCAGTCCAAGGGTAATCAGGTAATCTAGAGGCAGAATTTCTTCCTCTTCTGGAGATTTCAGTCTTTTCTCTTAATAAGGTCATCACAATTGATTGAATGATGACTACCCTACATTATAGAGATAATCTGCTTTACTCAAGGTATACTGATTGAAATGTTAATCATATTTAAAAATCACTGTCACATCAATATCTAGACTGGTGCTGGACCAAACAACTAGATACCTCAGCCTAGCCAATTTGACACATAAAATTAACCATCACTGCAAGGTTCCTCATGCCATGTGTTTCTTCACATATAAATCTCATGATTATTTTAATTTTTATTAGTGCCCCATAAATAGGATACCTGAAAATATATATTAAGTAATAGAAATGGCCTTTATTATCTTAATGAATTTTAGAGATCCATCAGAGCAATTACAACTTTTACCTATGAAAAACAAGTATATGTTTTTATCTTTCTGTAAGTTGTAGCAAATTTATAATAATCATCTATCATGAAATCACAGCTTTAATGTATCTCATTTTTAAATTCATTAAGAAAATACCAAAGTATCTTTAAATAATATTTAAAATCCAAATTAGTTGATTATAGGCAATTATTAATCTTTCAAGTAATTGTGTAATAGGAAACATTTAAAGTGATGTAGCCATAATTGTGAGCAAAAATGGTGTTTTCTACTAATTGCTTATTTTTTCATTATGTTTCATTTTAAGGAGAAAGATGTAGGTTAACAAATGTTTTACTCATTCACTTTAAAAATTAAACATAATGAACATAACTATTGAATCAATTAATATGAACGGTTATTTTATTCTTTTTGTATGATATAATAAAATTGGTGATAGGTAAATATAAAGAATTTCATGTGAAAAGTAAGCTAGCTGACAAGACAAATGCAAAATAGATGTATATAGAAAGAGATCGTACATTTTTATAGACTAGCGTTTTTATCTTATGGTCTAATGGGACATTGCAACTAAAATCCTGAATTTCTGTTATATTTTAGTACCTGTAGGTACAAATGGGAACATTACTCTTGGTGGCATTGTGCAGTTTAGATAAAACTAAGCCAAAGATTAGATAAGTGCCATGGACTACTCCTAAAAGATGTTTGCAGCTCTCCTTGGGTGGTAGAGAAGTATAGGGATTATTATTTGGGGGGGAGGGATTATTATTTTAGACCTGCTAGTTTTTTCTTTAACAAAATTACTTCATACATAATTTAAAGCAGCATAACAAATTACTTGCCACCAGTCTTTATTCTGTTGTACTTGCCTTAAGGGAAGCATTTGTAAAATAAGTAGGAAGGATTAATAGATTATGACCTTTCTAAATTCAAAGGGAAAAGCCGAGTTCATTCTGCTTTTGCCAAGAAAGAGTTTGCATAGTTACTTATTGCTGCAAAACAATCACCCCCAAAATTAGTGTCATAAAACAGCAATGATCATTTGCATGTTTAACCTCTCATAGGTTCTGTAAGTCTGAATTCATGTGCGACTTGGCCAGGTGGTTCTGTGTCAGGATCTTTCATCAATCGGGCTGCAGTCATAAGAAAATTTAACTGTGGCTGGAGGATTCACTTTCAAGGTGGTTCACTGATATGTTTGGTGAGTTGGTGGGGACTAGTTGGTTTATCTCTACATAGGCTTCTCCATGAGACTACTTGAATGTCTCTATGACATGGTAGCTCTTTTTCCCCAAGACGAGCAATCGTGAGTCCAAGCAGGAGATGCAATACCTTTTATGATCTAGCCTTGAAATTCACACTTATTTCTATACTTTTCTAAAACATGACCCCATGTTGCTTTGACTAACTCCATTTGACACCCACCCCAAAAGCCAGTAATGCTTTCTCCCCTGGAAGTAGGAAAGCACTGGAGCATGTACTTTATCCTACATGTGCACATTGAAAGGAATAAGAACCCACCACAACTTTTTCTATAGCTTCAGGACATAGTGATAATTATCTCAGATCCACTCAGCCTGGCTGCACATTAAAAATATGGGTTTTATAAAGAAAGCCTTTGGGTTTTGGAGGCCTAATAAGAATTCCAAAAGCAGCTAATGGTTAGTTATGGGATAATGGTAACAATGATGATGAAAATAATAATTACTTTTATGTTAGTGAGAAAAATTCTTAAGAATGCCTTTCTGAAGGGGCTTTGGCATGAGGAATGAAGAGGCTTGACACGAAGTCTGTTTCAGGGGACTGAGGAACTCTGGGCAGAGCCCTCCTGATCAAACCTTGGGTCCTTATTTATTATCAAGAAGCAGGACAAAGTAGTTAAAAGTTACTTATCAGCCATCTGCACTAAAAATGGGGGACATGGAAAGTGTCAGACAGAACGTCTCCAACTTGTTTTTGCAAAACCCCAGACCTTGAGCAAGACCTCTGCCTCTAGTGTCAAGAGACCTTTGGAATCTAGAGAATCTTCACTGTAACTGTTAGGGCTGCTACTGCCACACCTCACATACACATTGACTTTGGACGCCAGTTTTCTGACCTCCTGCATGGACACAGCTCACATGCTATTTTCGTGATTCTCTAGGTCTCTCAAGCAAGAAGGGAGTCTTATGCTAAAGATCAGGGCACAGTTTTCCTTACACCTTTCCTCAGTTTCATTTTAGGAATAATATAGTACTAAAAGCACTGAATTTAAAATGAGAAGACTTGATTTTCAGTCCTGCCTCTTCCTCTTTGTGACATTGCGACCCTTGGCTAATCATTTAATCTCTCTGACACTTTTTTTTTTTTTTTGTAGAGACAGAGTCTCACTGTACCGTCCCCGGGTAGAGTGCCGTGGCGTCACACGGCTCACAGCAACCTCTAACTCCTGGGCTTAAGCGATTCTCTTGCCTCAGCCTCCCGAGCAGCTGGGACTACAGGCGCCCGCCACAGCGCCCGGCTATTTTCTTTGTTACAGTTTGGCCGGGGCTGGGTTTGAACCCGCCACCCTCGGCATATGGGGCCGGCACCCTACTCACTGAGCCACAGGCGCCGCCCCTCTCTGACACTTTTTTTTCTCATCTATGAAATTGGAATCCTGATAGCTTTCATTCCAGATTCATTTTAAGATTCTATAGAACAACATATGGAAAAGCCCTTTCCAAATGGCTAATCGATACGCAAATTTCATTATCTTAGCTCTAGCTGCTATAACACAATGCCAAAGTCTGGCTGGCTTAAACAACAGATATTTTTTTTTTTTATCACAGTTCTGGGGTTTGGGAACTCCAGGATCATGTCAGTTCCAGGTAAAAGCCTTTTTCTTGACTTGCAAATACCACCTTCTCACTAAGTTCTCATATTTCAGAGAGACAAAGAGCTTTGGTCTCTCTTCTTCCTTTTCTTTTAAGGATAGTTACCCTGTTTCCCCGAAAATAAGACATCCTCCGAAAATAAGACCTACTTACAGGACCAATAAGACGTCCCCTGAAAATAAGACCTAGCGCATCTTTGGGTGCACACCTTAAAATAAGACACTGTCTTATTTTTGGGGAAACAGGGTAGTAGTCCCATTACAGGGGCCTCATCCCTATGACTTCATCTAAACCTAATTATCTACCAAAGGACCCACGCCCAAATATCATCACATTTAGGGTTAGATAAAATACAACATATGAAATTTGGAGGGACAACAACATTCAGTTCATAACAACAATCTGTCCTCTGTCCTCATTATGGAGAGCTCCACTAGGACTTCTAGGAAGTCAATGGTGACAGTGCCCTGCTATAAGGGTAAAATATTTTCTCACCAAGAAAATGGATACATGAAGCCTGGTAACTGTTCTTGTGTCTATGAATAGAATTTTTAGTACTTTCTCAAGAAATTTTTCTTACACTGAGAATGTTGTTTCTCTTAAATTCCAGGCTTGGAAAAATTAAGTTCTCCATCAAAATTTTATGAATGAATAAATGAAATGCTTAATGATATTTTCTTTAAATATTAAATTAAAGCAAAAATATTTATGCAAAATATTCTATTTTTAGGGTTTCCAAATACAGCATAGTCTGGCTTATTACCATCTCTAAGACTAACTCTGGGTTGCTGAAGTGAAGCCATTGGGAGTCCCCTACCAAGTCTGTAGCACAGAGATAGAAATAATAAACTTGACTATTGGAGTCATATTTTTCTCTTTCATATAGGAACCATGAGACTGTTACCCTGCCCTGGGCCACAGCTGGCTTTCAGAAAAATGTAGAACTGATAAAGAAGAGGAAAGGCAGGGAGTCATCTACCAGCCAGATTCAGTTGTTAACAGAAAATTGTGTACTAAACAAGAGAATGTTTGCAAAGATAAAATTGAGTCCCAAATGCACCAAATAAAAATGAGGGGAAAACACCTTTCTCTATAATTAAACAGAAAACTGTGCCATGAATTGAGAAACTCTAGTCAACCTGAAAATGTGAACATCAAGTGTAATTGTGCAGAACGATAAGGTAATATGAACAACATGGGAACATGTAGGTTCTTGTTGGCCTTTTAAAACAATGGCACTTTACCTGTACTTGTGAAGGATTTGATTTAGTATTCTCTGTTGTAGGAACCACTAAAGGGGGTTGGGGGGGGGCACAATTCCATTGGGCTGTAAAGTGGGCATTTTTTCATATGGTTACAAGAATTTGTAAATTTCTCAGAGTTTTAAGACAGCAGGTTACCATCTTTCAGCACTGGATACCATGACAAACATAGTCTGAGACACATAGCAATAAATAGAAAGAGATTCATTTTTTTTTTAGCATCTGGCTGGGTAACCAAAATACCCATGTTTCTCCTCAGTAGCTAGGTATTTAGGTAACTAGGAATATGTCCCAGGGAACTCCAGAATATGAAACATTTCAGACAATTTAAAGTTGTCGGTATCTTCACTTATTTATGTGACCAAAAAATCTAATTTTATTCAGATTTAAAAATATCATATAAAATAATACTTTAGATTTGGGTTGTGCTTTGCATGAATTGAACAAAGAAATCTTACACATATATAAGTGGATTTCATTTTCATAACATCTCCTAAGGTAGATATTGTCCTTATTAAATAAATAAGAAAAAAGTCGAGAAGCAAAGATATTAGTATTTGCTCCAGACACAGATAGCAAATGGTAGAGCCAGGATTTAACTCTAGTCTTCAGATTCAAAAACTGATACTAGATGGGTGTTCTTTTCCCAAACCATGGCTGAAAGTTTTTTTTTTTCTTATTAAATCATAGCTGTGTACAATAATGCAATCATGAAGTACAATGTGCTGCTTCCATATACAGTCTGAAATATTTTCACCGAACTGGTTAACATAGCCTTCATGGCATTTTCTTAATTATTGTGTTCAAACCCTTATACTCTACACATGGCTGAAAGTTTATATGTGTATATATATAGAGAGAGTCTTACACACTTATGTATATATATAGAGAGTTATAAATTATGTTTATATAAAAATGTCTATGACTGATATATTTAAATAAGTTATTTACCAACTTTTGATAGTTTATTTCAATTAAGTTCAAATATATTGGATATTTGTTGATTCATGGGACTTAAAGATCCTCAGAGGGCTAATCCCTAGCCATTAAGGAAAATCGCACTTAGCCCATTTTAGGAAGATAAAAAGTTTCATATATTTTAAAAGAAGAAAACCTTGCAGTAAGAGAAGTAGGAGGACTGGCAGTTTAGCTAGAAATATGGAAGGAGGAGAGTACATCTCTTTCTCATGTTGCCACATCTGCAAGTTACCAAATGCCAGTGGTTAGGGATTCCAAGCATTGTTGTCTCTATCTGAGGACCACGTAGTATATGTTTCATCTCCCTGACTATAAACTTCACACTGTCACTCCTTTATATTTGAATTCTTGTGATTCTAACATCTTGTTCTGAAAATAACAGGCATGCCATAAATACTTTCTGATTGAATGGACTGTCTCACAAGGGAGCTGACAGCTAGCGTAGGCTACAAGCTGCCATCATCTCCATGACCATGATTCACCATTAGAAAGAATTACCCTAAGAGATTAATAAAACTCCCTGCTTAAAAAGCAAGCAAAAAACAAGAGAAACCCAAAGTAGACAGACCTAGACTTTGGAATGATAAATGAATTGTCAATCTTAAATGATAGAGGGGGGTTTTAATACAGTCTCTTGTAAGTAATAGTTTTAGAAAGCACTTTGGTGCAGTTCCAGTTCACATACTTCATCCTTACAGAATATGACATACTAGGTCATTGGAAATGTTCTTTAGTCTACTTTTGGAAGCTCTGCTACTTTCAGCAAAGTAGAAATGTAATGTAAATAGAAAATTCTTAATCCTAAAAAGCTCAATTTTCCACTTCCCTTCCCCCAATCTTGAACTTAGAATTTTCTTTTCTTATTATCATGATGTCTATTGAAAGGGTTCAGAGAACTCAAATTAAGAGAAATTATGGCATAACTTAAGGCGAAATGGGAATGTGAAAGCAATTCATGACTAGGTAACTTGTTGTCCTTGGGAGAAAGAATAAATATCAATGTAGGGCAGTCAGCAAGATGTGCTGTGGCCATTAAAAACGGTACATTCATTGACTTTATGGTTCACTGGGTAGGTAAAGAGTTTTACATATGTTAAGACTTTAAAAAAAAATAGGCTGGCCATGATACTTTGCATGAGTAAGTACCAGAATCTGGGATAGATACTTGGGAGTTACCTAATTTCAGAATGCCAATAATGTTTTCCTCCTGTTTTGATTAAATGGTATCATTTCATTATTTTTGTATCTTGATTCTGAATATATACGTCAACCAGTTGTAGGGCCTCTCAAAAGAAGTTAACTTTAATATACGTATTTTTGATCTTGAATTTATGTAATGGGTCTTTATCATGAGGATAGAAGCCAGATTCCTAATTCAAAATTCCATCCTCTAAAATAACTGGCATCTATAACTGTCTAGTTCAGATAAAAATTTTTGAATACCAAGTTTTTTTTAAAACCAGAATTGGCATCTTTAAGGAATACAATTAAAGAGGAACTTTGCATAATATCATAATGCTGATTTGAAATTAAAATTAATAAATTTGTATTCTATTTTAGTATATTAAACTCATTGGACCTTTTATTATTTCACTTAAAAATTATATTCTTCAGTATCATAGTACATTATGGTGATAATAACAAAAGAACATTAAACTATGTTCATATATGATTTAGTAGATTTATCTAGAAATATAATAAATCTTTAAGTATATACAATAGTAAATATTTCAAGTTTCTCTCTCATGTAAGCAGTGAGCCACTTAAGGATAGCCATTAACTCTCTGTTCTATGAATTTCTAGGTAAAGAATGGTACCTAGAAAACGGTCATTGAATGCTTACCATGTGAATTTTTACCTTCAAGCTTATAGCAGAAAATTAAACATAGATCAACCCTCTTCTAGAAGACACAGATGGATGAGACTTACAACTTTCTTTTATAAATGTATACTTCTGTAAATATTTACTAAGGATCTAATTTATACAAAGAAATCAATCTGGAGTAAAAGATTATTTTACTCATTTCTCAAAAGTTGTTGCCGAAGGCAGCGCCTGTGGCTCAGTGGGTAGGGTGCCAGCCCCATATATTGAGGGTGGCAGGTTCAAACCCGTCCTTGACCAAACTGCAACAAAAAAATTGCCAGGCGTTGTGGCGGGTGCCTGTAGTCCCAGCTACTTAGGAGGCTGAGGCAAGAGAATCGCCTAAGCCCAGGAGTTGGAGGTTGCTGTGAGCTGTGTGACACCACGGCACTCTACCAAGGGCCATAAAGTGAGACTCTGTCTCTACAAAAAAAAAAAAAAGTTGTTGCCAAATTATATGCAAAACTTGCCCCAATTTTTAGTCTTAATAATTTTTATTAATATGTAGATTACATGAAGGGAAAATATAAGTTTAAAATACAGAAATTTATATTTACATGTTTATCAAATGTTGATTATATACTTAAAAAGTGCAGGGTTTTGGGACAGGATTTATATGATATTCCAAGACAGCCATGATGTAACTTCCTCCATTACAGTTTATTACTAAGTAGAAAAAGTAAAATTAGTATAATATTAGGTAAAGTATATGAATCATAGGAGTAATATAAATAATATTTCATAAGCAATGTATATGATTTTTTCATTTATGCATAAATCCATTTCTACATCCATCCATTCATTCATCGTTCATTATTCCATTTAATAAGAATTTTTTAGTGATGATCAGAGGAGAAGTATTAATAAAAGTGAATAAACATGAATCATTTTGTAAAGGAGTAGATAATCCAGGAAGTGACAGATGTACAAAAACAATAGGTTTAATATAGGGCATAAATCCAAGGTCTAAGCAGAGAAAAAATGAAAGTGCAAAGGAGAAAAAAATTTAGCTACATGAGGGCAAGGACTGTGTTTGCTTCATTTTGTCATAGACTTCCCAGAACTTCAGGCAAGTGCTTGGCATAAGACAGATTCAAATGAGTTTGTTTGGACTACCTACTGAAATAAATATAGAACCTATCATAGAATAAGTGAATTAGAGCTGTATCTTAAAGCTGGGAGAAATACAGTTCAGAAATACGTAAAACCCCTTTAATGGTATTTAACATCATCCAGACTCAGAAAGCACAAAGTCACATCCTAACAGTGACAGTACTGACTCAAGTAAGAATTTTCTGCACATATTCCTTCTCCTCTAACCATTCCCATTCAACTCTGTTAGGGTAAGAAATGGCAGTTGGTGGATGTACAAGACTAGTAAGAGAGAGAAGCCCACCATACCCACTACTCAAGGTGGTAAGGGACCTGCCCACTTCCCACTTGTATTCTTTCTAGTTGAAGGAGGAGTCATATATGTGAGTTCAGTTTGAAGTATTCATTTTTTTATCATTTGGGGTTAATTGAAGGTACAAAAAATTAGGTTATACTGATTGCATTTGTTAGGTACAGTCTCCATTATAATCGTGATGTGTCATTATAAAAGAGATGTGTCATACACTGTAACCTCATCCCCTTCCCTCCTCCTCTCTCCCCACTCCCTCATTCTCCTGTATGCCACCTTGAATTGATTTGAGTTTTTCTTTTATGAGGGTATGTATTAGATCATCTACTGGCTTCATACTAGAATTGTATTCTTGCTTCTCCATTCTTGTGATACTTTACTAAGAAGAATGTGTTCCAACTCTGTCTGAGATCTCCATGTAAAGTCTCCATCTTTTTTAATGGCTGAATAGTATTCCATGCTATACGTATACCACAGCTTATTAATCCGTTCCTGGGTTGGTGGGCATTTAGGTTGTTTCCACATTTAGGCAATTATAAATTGATCTGTGATAAACAGTGAAGTGTATATTAATGTATTGAATTGGACATCTTAATTTTAATATCTTAAAATAACAAGAAGACTTTGTATTACCTACTGATGGCCAGAAAAGTCATGAAACTTGCACCGGTTCACTCAATAACAAAGGAAGAACTATACCGTTGAGTAAGCTTAAAGGAAGAGACAAAGGGAGATAAAGTTGTCTTTATGCTTTCATGTCATGTCCTGACTATTCATCATACAAGTTATACATTTTACAAATTCAGAGAAAAAGGATAAAATCTATAGGGAGATTTACATCAAGATACACATGAAGATAACAGTTGATTTTTTTAGTGGTACTAAAATATTACAATTGTTTATCACTGAAATAGATTAAAGTAGATAAAAAATATAACAACATTTAAATTAGTCAAAGACATGAGTTTTCAAAAATTTGGTGATCTAAGTGCAGTAAGTAATATATTTGGAATGTTGCCCCTTAAGGATTATTAAAGGGGAAGGCTGGTTATTCAGTAGGATGTCGGTGTGAGCAAGCATGCTGCACTGTACACTTCCAGAGGGCGACATTCCAATTACATTTAGCTATGGAGTGCTCTTCATCTAGGATAATTATAACATGGTAGGTTGACAGAGCTTCCCAACAGACCACATCATTAACTCAGTTATGGAAAGTTACTTGTCTATACCATGAAAATGGCACAATTGGATCCACAATTGGGCATACATTTTGGGGAGAAGCATATTCTTGCCTGGAGCATATTTACACTTCTCCAAGATCCAGCCATATCCTTTCTTTACTAGAACAGAATTATTTATTCTCTTTAACTTTCTGTTGTATGAATTATAACAATGCTTATCCACAGACATTTGACATTCCAGACAAATAGTCTTCAAGACCATGTGGATGAACAGATTCTCAAATGCCTTTATAGTTTTTGAAGTGGATATATTCCCCAAAATGCATCCTTTATAATCCTTATAATAAATATATCTTTTACAGATGAGGAAATTGAAACTTAGAAAGGTTAAGTAAAATAGCCAAGTTTCCTAATTAATTGTTAATATTAATAAATAATATTTGAACTCAGGTCTAACTGAAGTCAAAATATGCATGATAAATGCTGATTTCTATATTTGTTTTCTAGTCTGAACCATGTATTGTGATACAGATTTCTCACGGGGGCTCTTTTTCAGTGTCTTCCTAATACTTAAGTCAATTTTACATTGAGTATCTTCTTTAAATGTGAAATCCACTTGGCAATAAATTTTAGGTGTTAACCACATGCCAAGTAATTATCAGAAGGCTTAATGCTCTGAGACTTCACAAGTGTGATCTTAGGATAATGGAGTGAGGCTTGCATTGTGAACTTTCATGATGCTTTACATTGTGAAATGCTTTATGAATTGGCTTCTTAAAATTGTAAAGCATTCTGAGAAGGTCTGCCAATTAAAAACCGGAGATTGGCTGAAGGCTTGAATTTTGAATACAGATGGTGCCAAATTGAGCATTTCCATAGCAACAGACTCTTCCTTAATAGCTTTCAGATGGGAGGGGGAACATAAAAGAGAAAACCATCTTTCAGCAGATGTATGTTTTCAGATTGATTTTGGGAGCTAATTTGTACTTAACTAGTGATTGTTCTAAGTGAATCTGAATGTTACTATATTCTCCTGAGGAAACATTTTAAGGATAACAGAAATAAATTCTGGGAAACTTATAAAGACAGAAAAAGGGCATGATTTAAAAAAGCATTTCTTGGTCTGTGTCCAACAAACCAGGATTATATATTGAGTATGACTTAACATTCATCAAAGATTTCTTGATTCTTAATGCCTATTAAGATTGAAAGTTGAGAATATAGGTAAAATCAAGGAAAAAGTGATATGAATCCCATGAATTTGGAATTGATCATGATATATATTCTTCCTTCCAGTTTGTATTAGTCTTTTATTATCTGTTGTTTGATGATTTTTTGAAAAATTAATGATATAAATAATTTCAGGAAGAAATTCATAAGGAGTCATTGTTAGTGTTCATACCAAATAGCAGTGTTATCATAAATCGAATGTCCAATCTTCAGCTTTGCATTACCAACAACTAAATTTTAGTAGTCATCTAGAGGTGATGAGGCTCTGGGGGGGAACCAACCCTTCCCACACAAACTCTGACTTATAAACCATTTGAAAAAAGAGCAAATAAATTCAAACTCTTACTTTATAACATAATACAAAAATGCCAGGAACATCAGTAATGATATTTGCTTAGGGTACCCTCCACAAGGAAGACTGTACAGAAGACCAAATTATAAATTATTGTACAAAATTTGAGGGTGACCATAGAATTGAGAAGAGGGTAATAAGGTATTATTGAAGGATAGTTCATTAAGTGAGAGAAGCTAGATAAACCATCTTTATTTATCTCAGATGCTACCAAAGACATAATAGCAAATACTTGCTTCCGGGCTTTCATTTTAGGTTCCACAAGGCAGGTTTCTTCCCAACCACCACCACATTACACAGACACAGCCATACCTTCCCCATCCTCCCATATCTGTTACAGAGCAATATAAAACTCGAGCGTTGTAAGTTTATATAAATTAATGGTTGGTAGCTTTCTATTAGTTACATTACTACCTGTTATTCCCTTGATTAATCTGGCCTGATTCATCCCCCTCAAAAACTCCTACAAAACAACTCTTCCTGCAAAGATTTATAGCACCATTGCCAACTCATGAACCCTCCACTGCAAGAAATTCTTTTGACATAGTAATTTTTTTTCCTTTTTTTTTTTTTTTTTTTTGTAAAACCAGAGAGAACCAACAAGACAACTTACTAACTGGAAAGAAATGACATGAAAATGTTTAGCAGCTATTACTAGTGGAATTTAGTTGAACTTGATATTTTTCCTCTGTACCCATCTGTGTTTTCCCAATTCCATATAATAAAATATACTACTTTTATTTTAAGAAAATATTTTAAAATATCCTAGTTCAGTGTTAGCCAACTTTTCTTCATTGTCGCCCAGTAAGAGACCTTTTTAGACACTTTATTTTAATAAACTCCTAGTGAAATTTTCATATCTCTGATATGCTCTGTATCTGTTTATACTTTGTGGTCCTTTGGAGGGTCTGAAACCATTATAACTCAGAAATATCTAACTTTTTTTTTTTTTGTCCCTCAAGAACGAATTTTTACCTCCTTGGGGCATTTTTGCCTGTTGAGAATACATATACTAGTGCAAGAACCACAAGTTTCTGATTCGGTAATTGGGGTGGCAACAAATTACGTACATTTTTAAAATAGAGCTCAGGTGTTTTAAAAGCAATGCGTAAACATACCTAGTTAATGTTATTGCAAATTTTTCAGACACCTGAAATATAAACATGTATCTATTTTTGGGAATAATACTAATGATGGAATGCCTTTACATATTTATAAATCATTAAGGATTTTACTTTTTCATTTCTACTGTCAGGAACATATAAAATTGAACACTATTTAGAAAAACTTTTATGAAATATGATTTCTTTCTTCTTGACCTTTATTATCTTTTATTATCTACTTCTACATAGGTCTTTTCTTGCAATTATTGTTTATTTCTTTAGTTTTTCTCTTGCATAGAATTAAGGGAAGATGCAGGCTTAGCATCCTGAGTTAATAGCTCCATTCTGTCTATTACAAGGTGAACTAAAACTTTGCAAACGCATGGTACCTTGTAGATTATTTTCTTTAGTCACATAATTAGACAAAGGCCTCTAAGGATTCTGGGATCATTGTTGAAGCTATTTTTTAAAATCCTATGTCTTTTTCTAATTGTTGGTTAGTTTTTACAACACACAAGTTTTTATTTTTAAGAAAAAAAGGAAGATAAAACTAGGATAAGGGGAAGAGCTATTCAGCACAGCAGGTTATAAACCAATTAGGGTGATGATGTCCTGGATGGAGATTTTCATGAACCTCTAACATTAGCTATTTCAGCTTTTCTTTCTTTCTTTCTTTTTTTTTTTTTTTAATGTTCAAAGAGAATAGAGTAATGAAGAGGCTGTTTAGGAAGGTTTGGACTGAGGGGGAAAAATCCTTTCATTAGGTTCCAAGTAACAGTTAGCTTATTAAACAGCAAGAGACAGAGATTTAGTGGAGAAAAAAAATAAAAGGATGAAAAAAAATAAAGCATTGAGATTAAAAGGTCAGTTGAAACCATTGGAACTGGCAGAATGGCAGGTTCATATTACACACATCCTTTGTTCAGGGAAACAGCTGTACTAATTTTGCTTTGAACCTCTTGCTGATGTCTGTCTGGAGAAAATTTAAGGCATTTTTTTTCTTTGTGTAAAAAAATTACCTTAGGACAAAGCTGTTACCTAAACTGTATTCAAATTGAAAGAGTCCATATATGAATTTGCAGCTAACACATTACTTGATGTATGTATGTACTTTTGGTGCTTCATAGCACAACTATTTCTAATTTTCAGCAGCAGTATAGTAACTGCTTGCCAGCCAAGAAAAAGGCATGAGAAGATTCTTTTCATTGTATCAGTGACTGCCAACATTAGTTCTGCCTACAGTGACTAACACAGATAAGTTTATTACAAGCTGGAACTTTCCATTAGTACCAGTTACATGTAAAAAGTAAATGCTTCCAAATGGACCACAGAATATAGGAAAACTAGAGAATCAAGGACAAGGTTGATGAACTTGAAGATATCAACAGTGAAAGAGACGAGGGGAGTGGTTTTTTTTGTTGGTGTTGGTTTTTTTTTTTTTTGTTTGTTTGTTTGTTTTGGCCAGGGCCGGTTTTGAACCCGCCACCTCCAGTATATGAGGCCAGTGCCCTACTCCTTTGAGCCACAGCCGCCGCCCACGAGGGGAGTGGTTTTGATAGAAATGATAGAAAAGCAAAGATGGCAGAATTTGGAAAAAAGAAAATGTTAGAGATTTCATAAATAAAAGAGTTCCTCTTAATAATCAGATTAAGAGTCTGACTTTGGAGTGGCCAGATACAGATTTGTGTTCTGACTGGCTAGTTAATGAGTACAATCTTCAAATTCAGTAATTTTTCAAAAATTTTTTAATATATTTCTTGCATTATAAATTAAATTTCAAGTGGAAATGTTCCACTGTTATTGACTAACTTAGCTCCTTGATATTTTGCCTAAACTCCCACTTTCTTGTTCTCTGCTTCTTCCAAGGCTTTTCTCCCACAAGCTCATAGTCCTTAAGTCCCCTGTCCCCTGATTTTGCTTTTTTCTTAACTGCCAAAATGAACTCTACATACATTTCTATCATTTTGTTTATAGTTTCTTGTGGCCCATGCCCTAACCACTTCAGTAAAGTATCAGTGACAGCCAAGAGGTTCACTTTGCTTAGTCTGGGGACCACCTTTCATGCTTCATCTTCAGAGCTTTTGCCTTTAAACCTGGGCTAGTCTAAATTTTCCTACATTGAATCTCGTTTCAATTTCCTGCATTCAGACTGCCTCTCTCCAGACCCTTCCCAAAAATCTGTCCTTGTTCTTTACCTTCATGGCTTTAGTCATTCACCACTATTTGAATGACAGCTCTCAAATGGGCAGTTCTGACCTCTGACCTGTTTTATTGATTCCGTTTGGCAAGCTGTCTATTCCTTTTCTTCAGGAGGATAGTTATAACTTTACATTCAATCTGAAATTGGTGCGGGGGAGTCCATGTTAATTTCCAACAGCAACATTTTTCACTATTTTGTAATAGAAAAAGAATCAACTTTCTCTTTTATTCATCTACAAATAACTCAAAAGTCAAACCCAAAAAAACAAAAAACAACAAGTCAAGCAACTAAAAATTTCCCAACAAAGAGGCTTTGAGTCAGTGGTTGTCAACCTTCCTAATTCCACGACCCTTCCTCATGTTGTGGTGACCCCCAACCATAAAATTATTTTCGTTGCTACTTCATAACTATAATTTTGCTACTATTATGAATCATAATGTAAATATCTGATATGCAGGAGACCCCTAAAGGGGTCATGACCCACAGGTTGAGAACCGCTGCTATAAGTGAAGAATTTGCAGACATTACATGCAGCCTGTATTCTGGAAGGGGCACAGTGACCTAGGTATATCTTGGTCACAGTCTATTAGTTCCATCTTGTTCCTGTGAGAGAGGAAAAATATGGCAGGTCCAGGGCTCTTAAAGCCCCTTTAAAAATTGCAAGGCTTTTATGCCCCTGTTCATTTCCCATCAAAAGCATTTATGAAATACCTATCAGGTACCAGGCAATGCACCTTAGGCAGAGGGAAGAGTTTGGTCAAAGTCCTATAAATTTCATCTTCTGAATTATCTCACTAATCTGTTCCTGTCTTTCCATCTACCACCCACCATCAGGCTGTGCCAGGACTCCTATCCTAACATATTACTCTGTTTTTCTGTATCTTTTCTTACCTTCCTATCCAGTCTACTCTCCAATTAGCAGTATGACTAATCTTACCAATCCCAGATTAGATGGTGTCCCTTCCCTGCTTGAAACCTTTCAGTGAATTCCCATTGCACTGAAGATGAAGAGCAAAATCCTTCCCATAACTCACAAAGCCACTGGGACTATGAAAATCCCCTCCTTTAGCTTTTCTTTCTAATTAATGATGCCTTTGAATAAGTTGTTTCTATCTTAAAGAGATAGATTCCAAATACATGTGATTATTAAACTGTGTGGTTTACGTACAGGATGTTTATTAGTCCAATGCAGCCTTAATTTTGTACGCACTCTAACTTAATCCCAGCTCTACAATAGATTATCAAGAAAAGGGTAGTCATGGATAAGTGGACAAAGAAACAAATAAATGAATAAATATATGAAGATTAATCAGTATCAGATGATCAAATGGCTTTTTATAAAAACATAGAAAAATATATTGTCTTGCTTAAGACCAACTTCTGGCAAGGTTTGTGTATCCTTCTTTATGTTTAGGGTAAAGAGCATCAGTTTTATGTATTTTTATGTGTCTTTCCCTTGCTGCAAATAGTATAGGTACAATGCTATTGTAGATCTCCTTTTAAAGAAAATAACAATCAAATCTTATGTTCCCTGAGAGCTTTGCAGTTTATAAGCACTTTTCACATAGATTACCTCATTTTAAATTTCTCTATCCTTTATTTTACTATGGGAAATCTGTTTCAGAAGAACTTCGTTTTAAAATTAAGACAATTACACCATTCTTTTCCTCTGTTCCTTAGCCATATGTTTCCTCATGATATTGTCCTCTCTCCTAGGTCTTTCTTCTCTGGAGGGATGTTGTGATTTATAACGTGGTAAATGGAAATAGTGGGAGCAACAGACAGAATATTTTTTTCCCTGTGAACACAAGCATTGCATTTAAGGAGCCGTTATATTATTTTAGGAATTGCCATACTAATTTTAAAGTTGATTTATATATTTTGTATTAAACTATTTTGTCACTTGAATGGGCATCATTAGAACAGAGAAAGAATTACTTTTATCTTCGTCATAGTTCACATTTTTTGCTACAACATTTATGAGTTGCTGAAGCTTTAATAAACAAGAATTATCTCAAAATGGAGCCTAGGAAGGGCAACTTGAATATTTTATACTCTTTCCTCTTTGGCTTTTCAGCCAACATTTTAGTCTAAAATGTATTTTGTAATCACTGATTCTGTGTGTGTCTTATTAACAGTACCTATTTCAATGAACTAGAATAGATTCATCTTTGTTGATTTTTTTTTTTTTTTTTTTTTGGCCAGGGCCAGGTTTGAACCTGCCATCTCTGGCATATGAGGCCAGCGCCCTACTCCTTGAGCCACAGGCGCCGCCCGTCTTTGTTGATTTTTAATCCCATTTTTGCTTTTCTGGAGAATAACTTGAAAGGATAAGTTGAGGTTATGTTTTATCAATTCATCTTCTTCCTTTTCTCCTTAGCACTGAAGCCCCATTTTCAAAAAGTTTTTTTTTTTTTTTTTTGGCCGGGGCTGGGTTTGAACCCACCACCTCCGGCGTATGGGACTGGCACCCTACTCCTTGAGCCACAGGCACCACCAAAAAAAAGTCTTCAAAACATTTGACCATGTACTTTATTTTCATAGTATTAACTAATTTTCTGTGTTGGTTTTCTTTATATATGGCATGTCTATGATGACCTTCACTTTTATAGTAGTACCTAAGTTCTTGTTTATAACTTAAGTTGTGTGTGTCCTTTCCACACAATTCTTTATACCTTCCTATATGCCAAACTTATGCTTGGCCCTAATTCTAAAAACATATTCCTTCTTCTGAAGTAATCACCTTTCAGTGAGTAGGACAGACAGTAAGTTGACAATTGCTGAATAGTATAACCAGTGTGTTCAGAGGTAAGGTTAAGAACAGAGAAACAGGGTGCTCCAGAAACTTATAAAATGGGGCAGGGGGAATTGCCTGAATAAGACTGGATATGAGAGAAGGAAATGGTTGAGAAAAATTGATCATTGGTGGTAACTTTTGAGCAGAGTGCTGCAAAGTGAAAAAGAGTAAGGAACATTTTGGGCAGATGCAAAGCATAAACACATGTGAGACGTGTGGGTAACAGCATACATGCAGAGAACTCCTTCCCGTGCAGCTATAAAGCTGGAGTATAGGCTTCACACCAGGCAATGGAAGCCAAGAAGCTAAAAAGGTAGACAAGGGCCACATTAAAAAAGATCTTATAAATCAGGTAAAGAGTTTTAATTTCATCATGAAAGCAACTGGAGGGATGGCATTAAGGGAACTTAATAAATTATAACAGCCTCAGATTTCATCTTCTAATCTAAACCTTCTCTGAGGAGAGTATTCAAGATGAATGTAGAGTATAGAAGGGCAACATTGAAGCAGTGGTTCTCAATCCTGGCTACACATTAGAATCACAAAGAGGAGCTTTTAAACATGTCAATATCTGGACTCCACCTCAAACCTATTACATCAGAACCTTTGGGAATAAGGCCCCATACATTGGTATTTTTGAAAGCAGCCTAGTTGGTTCAAATACACACACAAGGTTATGTTCCACTGAATTAGGGGGGAAAAAAAACCTCCGTTAGGTTTTTAATTAGAGCAGTCTTGGGAAGAGATAGTTGGATGATAGACATGTCAGAAGAGTGATTAAGGAGATTAACTGAATGACATGGAGTCTTCTTGGTTAAAGAATAAGGAAGAAACAGGAATCAAGGATGATTTGTAGGCTTCTCCCTCAGTGACCGAGTAGGGACATAGATGTGTGTCAGTGATAAGGAAAGAGGGAGGTTGGATGAAGACAAAGTGATAGAAGTTTGGATGTTGACTATTTCAAGGGAATGTCATAGGTGTTTGGCTCTTTAGATATAGAGCCCAAGACACGATTCTTAATTTAAAACATGGATTTGACTATGATCATTATAGAGGTAATTGCATAATAAATGCAAATAAATAAATAATAAATGAAGCAATATAAGTAGATGAACACACCAGAGAGAATGTGTAAGGTGAAAAGAAAAGAAGATCCTAAGGCTGAGGAGTGGCCAAGGGGGGTAGAATAAAATCCAAGAAAGAATCTTTCCATATTAATCAAAAGAAAAAGTTTCAAAGAGGGTTCATCAGTGATGGCAAGTACTGAAGGGAAGTCTGAAAAAATAAACTTTATTTATTTATTTTTATTAAATCATAGCTGTGTACATTAGTATGATCATGGGGCACCATACACTTGGTTCATAGATTGTTTGACATATTTTCATCACACTAGTTAACATAGCTTTCGTAGCATTTTCTTAGTTATTTTGCTAAGACCTTTACATTCCACATTTACTAGGATTCACATATACCCTTGTAAGATGCACCGCAGGTGTAATCCCAGACAGGCGCACAGCCTTCAAACATATGAAGAAATGCTCATCTTTAATCATCAGAGAAATGCAAATCAAAACTACTTTGAGATACCATCTAACTCCAGTGAGACTAGCCTATATCACAAAATCCCAAGACCAGAGATGTTGGCGCGGATGTGGAGAAAAGGGAACACTTTTGCACTGCTGGTGGGAATGCAAATTAATACATTCCTTTTGGAAAGAGATATGGAGAACACGTAGAGATCTAAAAATAGATCTGCCATTCAATCCTGTAATCCCTTTACTGGGCATATACCCAGAAGACCAAAAATCACACCATAACAAAGATATTTGTATCAGAATATTTATTGCAGCCCTATTCATAATTGCTAAGTCATGGAAAAAGCCCAAGTGCCCATCGAACAACGAATGGATTAATAAATTGTGGTATATGTACACCATGGAATATTATGCAGCCTTAAAAAAGATGGAGACTTTACCTCTTTCATGTTTACATGGATGGAGCTGGAACATATTCTTCTTAGTAAAGTGTCTCAAGAATGGAAGAAAAAGTACCCAATGTACTCACCCTTATTATGAAACTAATGTAGGACCTTCACATGAAAGCTATAACCCAGTTACAACCTAAGAATAGGGAGAAGGGGGAAAGGGAGGGGAGGGAGGGGGAAGGTAGGTGGAAAAATAAACTTTAGAATCTCCAATGCTGCAACAACTTTATAGTTACAGACTTAACCACTTTAAAGTTAAGGTTCCTCACCTGCTAAATCTTATTTTTAAATGCAGATTCTGATTCAGTAGGTACAGAATGAGGCTCAAGATGCTGCATTAGTTCTAATGAGCTCTCAAGTGATGCTGATGCTGCTAGCCCACAGACTGTCCTTTAAGTAGCACCAGTATAAACCACACCTGCACAATGGCAAAAGACATAGGATTGGTAGGCAGGGTATAGGCCAAAGGAGATATTATTTTATTTTATTGTGTTTGCTTTTGGTTGTTTTCTTTTTGCATGGAAAATAAGTAAATAAATATGGTTCTAGACTGAGATCGAAGACACAGGGGGATGAAAATGGAATAACTTCTCTTAGGAGAAGGAAGAGACTGGAAAATTGAGTACACAGGTAGGTAGGACTACTGTGAAGAAAAGAAGGTAAGGAAGGATAGAAATACAGAAAAGTCTATCAATAGACCTCAGATAGAATTTTGCTTTTTAACCAAATTTTCCTCTGCAGTCTTACTTTGTCTCCCTCAGTAGAGTGCTGTAGCATCATAGCTCACAGCAACCTCAAACTCTGTGGCTTAAGCGATTCTTTTGCCTCAGCCTCCTGAGTAGCTAGGACTACAATGCCCACCACAACGCCCGGATATTTTTTGGTTGTAGTTGTCATTGTTGGTTGGCAGGTCCAGGCCGGGTTTGAACCCTTCAGCTCTGGTGTTATGTGGATGGCGCCCTAGCAGCTGAGCTACAAGCGCCGAGCCTATATTCTACATTTTTAAAAATATTCATATTCCAACAAATGCATCAAACTTGATATGCAAATCTGTAATGATGAATGAGTTTTATTGTGTGGATTGCATGTTGGTGACACTATAATAAATCTATGGTGCTAGAATTATAATGGTACCCTTTAGCTCTGCTTTAATGAACTCTTGCTGTACATGTTTGAGTTATTAGTACTTTATTTGCTACATTTGGCACTAAATTAGTTGATGACTACTCTGCCGATTGACCGATGATATGTTGAGTTTATATCATATCTAGATAACTTCTTTTATGACTTATGAGGAACCTAGGATGATAAACTGAAATATTTACAAATACCTCTACATCAAGCTTTTCCCCTAAATTCAGGCTTTAATCTCAAACCAATAGTCTCCAAATAAAAAATAACTCTTTTTTTTTTGATTTTTTTTTTTTTTTGAGACAGAGTGTATGTCACCCTCGGTAGAGTGCTGTGGTGTCACAGCTCATAGCAACCTCCAACTCTTGCGCTAAAGCATTTCTCTTGCCTCAGCCTCCCAAGTAGTTGGGACTACAGGCACCTACCACAACACCCGGTTATTTTTTGTTTCAGTTCTTTAGCTGGCCCAGGCCGGGTTCGAACCCGCCACCCTCAGTGTATGTGGCTGGCACCATAAACCACTGTGCTACCGGTGCCAAGTCTCATTTTTTTTAATGGATTCATTTTATTGATCAAATTATACCATATTTAAATATTAACCTACTTATTTAATTATTAAAACAACTTACATGTTTCATTATGACTCGATGTTGATATTTCTTCATTACCTAAGATCCTCCAAGCAGTGGTAAAGCCACAATCCTCCTTTTACTTTAATCCATCTTTCAGTATGGGAAACAATATGCGTTTTCTTATGTTTTAATAATCAAAACCGAGCTTTCTATACAAGGCCAACTCATTTTCTCTATTGGAATTGACAGCATACTTTCAAGGAGGTAACTTGGTCTTTGGTGGTCTGTTAGAAAATAAAGAGACCTACCTGAATTCCATTTTCAACTCTTCTCCATACACATTGGGTGTGACTTTGAGTACAATATTTTGCCATTTTTGCTCCTGTAAATTCTGGTTAGTATCTTTTAAACTTCTGTATTCCGCAGATGGCATTTTTTTCTTCATGGGAAAGTGGTGATGTTAACTTATAAAATTGCTTAAATAATATATGCTGCTTTGTGTTTGCTGTGAGAGAACATTTATCTAATATTCTATTTTTTAAATTTTCAAATACCCAGAAAGCTGAAAGAATTATATAGTGAATGCTCATAAACCCCACCATCTAGATTCTCTTGTGTCATTTCATCCCTTTAATCTGACCATCAATCCCTATTACTTTCTGATATGTTTCAAAGTTGGTGGCATCAGTTCCCTTTACCACTAAACACTTCAACATGCATATTATTAACTAAGCTCAGTATTTTTCAAATATTTTGTTTGTGGCAAAATTTGTAGAAACCAAAATGCACAAATCTCATGTAAAGCATACAATGAGTTTTGATCAATGAATACACCTATGAGACACAAGCCACTATCAAGATAAAAATAAAAAAAAACCATCAACCTACAAAGGTGAGAACATTTTTTTAGATTGGCTCGAGTTTACTTTAACAGAATTTTATCATGATTTAACTATGCCAAAGAGCCGTAGAGGGGAACGATATAGCTATGATATGCTTTTTGTCCATCTAGGCACTGGTCTGGCAATGTTCTTCATAAAGATCTTGTAAGGGGAGTTTCCATCTCTGACAGAAGCATCAGGAAACATGCAGTTCACACACTATGAAAGCTGGAAAAACAAAGGAGGGGATCATCCACTCTATCCTCTTTTACTTTATGATTCAAGATTTAAGTAGCCCCAGTGAAGTCCAAGGGTATTACAAAAGTACGTGATTGCCTATCTTTGCCACTACAATTGAGAGTTGATTAGGGACCAGATATTCTGCTGAGTGCCTTATGTTCATTATTTCTTTTCATCTTTATAGATTATTAATCTTCTTTTTATTATATCCCCATATTACAGAGGAGTAAACTGCATGTGAAATGTTAGACTAATATTATACAAATTCTAAATTTAGCCATTTGGTCTGGGTCCATCTTCCATGAATATAACCTAAATACTTGGCTGTCCCTACCTCTCACCACTTGCAAAAATTAATTCAAGATAGATAAAAGACTTAAATCTAATGCATGAAACCATCAGAATTCTTGAAGAAAATGTAAAGAGAACACTTTTAGATATCAGCCTAGGCAAAGAATTTATGACTAAGACCCTAATGGCAATCATGACAACAACAAAATTTAATAAATGGAATTTGATTAAACTGTAAAGCTTCTGTGCAGCTAAGAAAACAACAGCAAATAGACAACCTACAGAATGGGAGAAAATATTCCCAAGCTACACATCTGATAAAGGGCTAATATCCAGAACTTACAAAGAACTCAAATCAGCAAGAAAAACAAAACGATATTAAAAAGTGGGCAAAAGACATAAATAGAAACTTTTTAAAAGATGGACAAATGGCCAATAAACATATAAAAAGTGCTCAGTGTCATTAATCATCAGGGAAATGCAGATTAAAACCACAATGAGATATCACCTTACCCCAGTTAGAGTAGCTTTTATTAAAAATTGCCAAATATAAAATAAATAAATGCTGGTATGGATGCAGAGTGAAAGGAATGCTTATGCACTATTGGTGGGACTGAAAATTAGTACAGCCCTCATGGAAAACAGTATGGAGATTCCTCGAAGAACTAAAAGTACACATCCTATTCAATCCAGAAATCCCACTATTGGGTGTGTAGCCAAAGGAAAAGAAGGCTTTTCATTAAAAGACACCTGCACTCAAACCTTTATTGCAGCAGAATTCACAATCACAAAGATAGGGAATCCACTCAAGTGTCCATCAGTTCATGAATTCATTAATAAAATGTAGCATATGTATACCATAGGGTACTACTCAGTTATAAAAAAGATGATTTAATATTTTTTGCAACAATCTGGATGAAACTGGAGACCATCCACCTTAGTGAAGTATCTCAAGAATGGAAAAACAAATGCCACATGTACTCTCTAGTAAGTTGGAACTAACCAACTAGTATACATGTGCACAGAGAGAAGTAAAACTCAGTAGAAATCTACCCAGGGGAGTGGGGAGGAGAAGAAGAGCACAAACCTACCTAGTGGGTACGGTGAATATTATTTGGATAATAGGCACACTTACAGCTGGGACTCAAAATTACAAAAGTAATCCATGTAGCCCAAAACATTTGTACCCCCTTAACATTTTGAAATAAATATTATTTAGTTATCTTTAATGATAAATAATATTATCTTAATATTCATAATTTTGATTATTATTATTTTGACTCTCCTGATTCCTGGTAGGTCTTTGAATGTCAATCCTTGAGACCCACTCGCATCACTCTAGGTGTAGTTGTATACGAACTTTGTAGTACAACAATAGCTTTGTTGTTTTTAACACTTTTTGACTCTTTTAGCCTCAGAGAACAGATGCTGTGATTTCCATGTCTTTTTCCTGATCCTGATAAGTAGTTTAGAATTCATCATCTTAACTACAATTTGGATCACTTTTCCTTACACTTGTTCACATTTAGACATATCTGTCACTCTTTACCCATTCAAATGACCTCTAAAGATTTACCTGAAATTTACCTATTCCAGCTAGGTATTCTCTACCTGGAACTTTTATGTACTCTGTGGGATCAATGAGATCTATAGTGTGCACTTCCTAGCAGATCATGAATGTTTGCTGATAACTGTAATCCACTGTTCAATCTTCTCTATATAGAGAAGCAATAACACCTCCTTTTCGTATGATCCTTTATGCTTTTATTCCTTATTGAACTTTATATTCACAAAAATTCTATGGTTGTGCAGCTATCACTACTTTAGTTTTGTAGTTGAAGAAACTGAAGTTGTGACAAATCAACTTTTCCAAATTAAATTTGCTATTTCATGACAAATCCTGAGCTATAACCCAAGACTTACTGCTAGTCAAGGTTTTCTTTTTAATGTCAGTCACACTAACTTCTAATTCTTGGGCCATACTTTCAGTACAGAAATTGAAACAGAGATGTTCTCTGTTCTGTACCAGTGTGTACTCATAAAGGTAATAATTTCTTATATGTAAATACAGTAGCATTCCTCCCTAGGAGAGATGTTGTGGGAATTGATATCAGTTAAGAATGTAGCAAACATAGCTAGTTTAAAAACTTAAAATAAAAGATTGGTTAGGACTCAGTCAACTGAACTGTTTATTTTTCTGCAATATTGTCTTTCTTGACATGGTTGTTGAGTTTCCAATTTGACACTTCCGAAGATTTGTAAATCAGGACACATGCTGGGTTTTGGTCTGCCATCCTGAGTCTTAGCATTGTTTATTTATCTCCCTTTATTATCCAGCATCTATTTACTGCACAAGTCAGTTGAGAAGCTTTCCACGATGAACTACTGTGAGAAGAAATGTGTACATGTGGATAGCTCTTCAATTACAAACATGCACAGATTGTCTGAGTGTATGTGCATATATTTTATTATTATTTCACTTTCATATGTCAGATGAATCTGACACAAATGTAAATCTAACAGTATGTGCTCTAGTGACAAAATACATCAGCACAACATATCTTTGGTCTATCAGTCTCCTGGCTAAAGCGTTACATGTGTAATGAAAGCCTGTACTTTGAATTGTTGGACAATTATGGACAATTATTCCAGTTTCTTTATTAATCAGTCTTACTCAGTTATATACTTCCAGGAATTTATCCATTTCTTCTAGTTTGTCTGATTTGTTGGTGTATAATTGTTTATTTTAATTTATTATCTTTTGTATTTCTGTGTTATCAGTTATAATGTCTCTTCTTTAATTTCTGATTTTATTTCAGTCTTTCTTTTATTCTTTGTCTAGCTAAGCATTGGTCAAATTTGTTTAGTTTTTCAAAAAGGCACCTGAGTTTTATTGATCTTTTTTATGGTTTTTCTAGTCTATATTTCATTTATTTCTGCTCTAATTATTTGCTATTTTCTTCTTTCTGCTAACTTTGAACATAGCTTTCTCTTTTTTCCTAGTTTCTTGAGATATAATGTCAGTTTCTTTATTTGCCTCTTTCATCTTTTCTCACATAAGCATTTATACCTAAATACCTAAATACCTAAACTTCTCCCCAGAACTGTTCTTGCTACAGTTTATTGTGTTTCCATTTTGGTGTATTGTGTTTCCATTTTAATTTGTCTCAAGATTTTTTTATAATTTCCCCTTCAATTTTTTTCTTGACCCAATAGTTGTTCAGGATCATATTGTTTAATTTTCACATGTTTGTTGATTTTCTGTGATTCCTCAGGTTAATGATTTCTAGTTTTATACCATTTGGTTGAAAAAAAAATACTTAATGTGACTTTGATTTTCTTAAATTTGTTAAGATGTATTCTGTGGACTAACATATGATCTAGCCTGAAAAATGTTCCATGTGCACTTGAGAAGAATGTATATTTAGTTGAGTGAAATGTTCTATATAGGTCTGTCAGATACAGTGATCTACAGTATATTTCAAGTCCAATGTTTTCTTATCAATTTTCCGTCATTGTTGAAAGTGAGGTATTGAAATCCCCTACTACAATTTTTGTAGAGTTTGTTTCCTTTCAGATCTCTAAGCATTTGCTTTATTTACATAGTTAAGTGCTCTGATGTTAGGTACATATATATTTAAAATTATGTCATCTTACAGGAGTTCAAGACCAGCCTGAGCAACATAATGAGACCTCATCTCTACAAAAAACAATTTTAAACAGATTAGGCATTGTGGCACATAGGAGAACAGGGGAAGTATTTATATATGATGATAATATTTGAGTGGGTACTTAGTTATGCAAGATCTACTTATTAATAAAAGGGAGAAAGGTTAGGATATATTTTAAACCATGGATATAACCAGGCAAGGCCAATCTGCATGTGAATGTTCTGGCATAACTTGGTACCTAGTTGTGTCTCTTTCAGATTGTCCATTTTACTTATGTATTCATCATATAAATAAATAAAATAGAAAGATACAAAAAAAAAAAAAAAACCCTTGGCAAAAATGCCTTCCTACCCATAAAGCTAATAGGATTATGTTCTCTAAATGCCATGACATTTTTGGTGAGTTTTGCTTCTATGGGCTTTGTAAGTTTTTGTGTAGGAATTCCTTCAAAGTAGTATAAGCTTCATGTTTGTTTATCCATATACCAATGTTAAAGTTTTTTTGTTCAAAATCCTCTTTTAAACTTTTATATTTAAAAGATATCTCCATTTACAATTGCTCTTATTCTCACACAAGGCCTTTGAGATCTGAGTTTGCATCAAAAGGGTTTGTCCCTGTCTACAAGTGAGAACTTTTTATGGTATAGTAATGGAAAACCCAATTCGAGGTAGCTTAAACTAACTCAGAAGAAATGTATTGATTACTATCACTAAACAGTTGAGAGGTAAGTGAGTCCTGATCCAGGATTCTAGTTTTCCTTCTCCATTGCACGGCTCTGCTCCTTAATGTTTGTTCTACTTAATTCCCATTAATTGTCGCTAGATGGATGTCAGGATATTCCAGGGCTATATGCTTTTTAATCTATCTTAAATCAGGAGCAATGGGTTTTCTTCCTTAGAAGTGTGAACAGAAATCCTAGAATTGTTTCATTGCCTCTGATCAGCCTTACTTGGAACATAAATTCATTCTTTATAAAGCCAGGGAGAAGAGTTAAAAGCTAATTAGGCACCACTCATAAAGCTGTATATCATCATACAGAAACCACTCAAATGGAAAAATTGAAGGTCAGTGCACAAGAAGGGAGTGGTTCATGAATGTTCAGTATCCTCACCTTCTTGGGGACTCTCCTCTAACAGTCGTCATCCTTATCATTTTTTCTTCTTCAAACCTATATTCACATTCAAGTTTTCCATATTTTGGAAAAACACTTCCCTTGACCTCAGGACCTCCTCCCAACTCTCTTTTGTAAAAAGCTATAGATAGTCTACAACTTACTGTATTTACTTTTCAAAAGAGATTTATTTGCCAATCTCTTACAGTAAGATTTCTAATACTCACTAAAACCATTTTTTGTATGGTCTTCATGGAATTCCATGTGTCCAAAGCAAACGGACACTTTAGGCATGGACTTGTGGGGCTCTGACCACCTTGGGTCCAAGTATTGGCTGTAATGATCATTTAGGTCAGTTCTTCTTTTTTTTTTTTTATTGTTGGGGATTCATTGAGGGTACAATAAGCCAGGTTACACTGATTGCAATTGTTAGGTAAAGTCCCTCTTGCAATCATGTCTTGCCCCCATAAAGTGTGACACACCCCAAGGTCAGTTCTTTATCACAATCTTTATTTCCTCATCTGTCAAATGATGATAATAGCAATAATACTGCAATACAACAATAGCAATGTAAATGGTAATCTTTATAGGATTATTGTAGTAATTAAATGAATTAATACATGTAAAGAACTTAAAACTGCTTCAGTGTAGGTATTCAAATAAATGTTAGTTATAATAAAAAAAATTGATATGTCATGTTATATCTCATGACATCTGTGGCATTTAAAAGTGTTAACCACTAATGTTTTTGAAAATCTTTGTTTTCTATATTCTATGAAAGTATACCTTCCTGATATTCCTCTTACCTCTCTAGCCTTTCATTCATCTTATTCAGTTTTATTTTGTTTATTTCAGTCTTTTGTTTTATTCAGTCTTTCTATGTTTTATCTTCCAGGACTCTATCCCCAACGCTCTGTTTCTGCTCAATCCATATGCCATACTAATGAGAATGCATTCACATTTGTGGCTTCAGTTTTTACTTCTCTGTAGCGATTGCCAATCCCAGATTTCTGTCTCTCCCAAAATACACAGCTATGTTATAGACACTTCAGTCCAACTAACTAAAATGACAGTTCTATTTGGATGATCCTCAAAACTTCCCACTAAATAGGTCCAAAATTGAACTCATTATCTTCACCATGCTTATTCTGTATTCTTTGGATAGATAGTGAATAACACTATTATCTAACAGGCACCCAAACCAGAAGCCAAAGAATCTATCTTAAACTCCTATGTTTTCTCAGTACTTAGCATAATGCCTGTAGTCTAGTAGATGATAAGTAAAATGGTGACCGGCTGGGTAGATGGATGAACAGAGGAATAGGGATACATGTTGGGGTAGATGAATTATTGAGTGAGTATTTGGACTAAAATTTATTTAGTTAAGTGTTATGTAATGATAATGTATGGTTGAAGGTCAAAGGTGAGAAAGTACATCCTCAGAGGGACGCACACCTCAATGAACCATTTTAAGTTGCTATATCTTACATATATAATCACTTTTGACTGAAAACCTTCTATCGCTGTGATTGAATAAGCATTCAAATGGTATGTTTGTCTGAAATAATGGTCCAGGCTAAAAGAGTCCCTACCCCTTTCCATAATTAAAAATATCTTCCCCCTGGGTGATGCCTGTAACTCAGTGAGTGGGGTGCTGGCCCCATATACTGAGGGTGGTGAGTTCAAACCCAGCCCCGGCCAAACTGCAAAATAAAAAAATAAAAAATAAATAAATAAATAAATATGTATATATATATATCTTCCCCCATAATAGAAAGAAATAATTCACTTTTTCCTGATATCTTAAGATGAACTTCTAAAAATATACACTCTATCTACCCTATCAAAATGAACTATGGGATATGCAAAATATTTACTGGCATGAATTTTAAGAGCTTGCCATGTGTATGTGAAAACCATTAAGCATTCCAAAAAAATGCTAGCATAGTAAAATTTCACTAATTAAAGTTAATTATGACAGACAAATTGGAATCAGCGACTATTTTTAAGTAAAGCCAACTTTATTATTTTTCACATACATATATGATGTAACAATAGGGCTTACTATTAAGGTGCCTGCTATGATAAATTGAAAAACTCTTTCATAATTAGAATTATCAATTGTTTCTATGACCAACAGATGAATATTTTGGAATACTTAAAGGCATTTATACTTAGATTTTAAATGGCTTACTTGCAATAGCATTTATGCTATAATTATTATTATTATTATTATTTTGTGATAAGAAAAAGACCCGGGCTAGCGTTCAGTGTTGCCATCATAGCTCACAGCAACTTCAAACTCCTGGGCTTAAGCAATCTTCCCATGTTAACCTCCTGAAAAGCTGAGACTACAGACGTACACCACCACACCTAACTAATTTTTCTATTTTTTGTAGAGACAGGATGTCATTCTCTTTCTCAGGCTGATCTTGAACTCCTGGCCTTAAGTGATCTCCCCACCTCAGCTTCCCAAAATGCTAGGATTACAGGCATGAGCCACCACACCTGGCCTTATACTATTAATTTTATAAACCAAAGATTAAATAGAAGATTAATCAATAACTATAAAGCCTCAATTATAACAGATAACTCCACTAGCCAGTGGACCAACAACAATGAAACAAACTAAACAATAGTGCTCAAAGATTAGAGAAAGAGGCTAGCATTTAAAGAAAGGTTGGCATGTTAACCAAAGTTGGAATACAATATGTTGACTGGTTTTAAAATGCATTGCAAATATGCAACTGAAATAAGCCCAGTAAAAACTCATCAGAGGTTTCACTTTACTTAGTTTTACCTATTCTGAAAATCAGAATAGAGTCAATCAGGTCCTAATACTTATTTACAAAATATCTCAAGTACTTTTATAACTCATAACTTCTACTAATTTTATTAAAGGCAATAGCGTTGATTATGAAGGACTTTACTTACATAATAAATCAGAAATACAGTTTTATGTTACCCCTACTGTAGACATTTTTCTTTGTCCATCAGTAGCCCTTCTCCACTATGCTCTTTATTCTGGGAGGCTGACCTGTGTCACCATTGGGCTCTCATGCCCTCTGGCTTTCACTTATTTTAGGCACTAGAAAGCCCTAGTAAAAAATTGGAGAATGGAAATAAAGTGAGGTCAGCATATTTATTCTCCTAATTCCTCCCCATGAGATTGCCACAGGCTGACTGTGTCCCATAACAAAAGGTTACTGCTTTTCTCATGGTGGTTTTGCATTATGATTACCTGCTTCTGGCCACTTCTCCCTTTCTTTATCTCATGGTCCTAGATATAGTAACAGCTCTGCTGCAGCAAAGTTCTTATATTATTTGTAGTGGTTTTCTTGTAACCTGATTTGTGCCACTGGAGATAAACCTCCTAGATTATCTAGGCAAAACCACAAAGGAACATGTGGGGGTCAAGCAAAGATATTTCAGAAGACAATGGGGAGACATTGAAGGATTTTTTAAATGAAGAAGTGGAGTGATCAGAGTTATATTAGTTATTAATCTTTCTACAGTATAGAATTTATATTATAAAATGGAGAGTTGGGGCAAGAAGATGATATAAAATCTCTTACAGACATGAAGGCAAAAAATGATAAAGCTTTGCAGTTGCATTAGAAAGAAAGAAGAAGTTGCATATGAGAAAAATTTGTAGCTAATTATATATGGTGTTGAATATGGTTTAGGGAAGAATTGAAAATATCTATTGGGTTTCATTCTTATGGGATAAAGTAGATTTTATTACTTATTATCTACATTATTTCCATTTCATTAAAGTGTCTTAAAGAAATTCTTTAGAAAAATAATGTAGTCTTGTTTATTATTAATATTCTAAAAGAAAGTATTTCTTAGCAATAGCTATGTAACATCTCCATCTTAGGCTCACAGGGATAGCAAAAATAGCCTCAATATAAACCAATCCTACAGAATATACCCAAGATGAATTCTTAGATAATATTTTAAAGATTTCTACTATACCTATCTGTTCTTGGGTTCCTTCAGATGAAGACCCTTAGAAAACGTTTTAAGAGCAAGTGATTTATTTCAGAGGTAAGGGAAACATCAGTAGAATAATGGGGAAATGTGACAGATAAGGTGAGGAAGCCAATAAGGGACAATGCATTATCGAGCACACTACTGCTATGGGCCATTGGAGCTTTATCCTATTGGAGAAACTCTGGAACCAGTGTAAATAATACACGTGCCTCAGAGTTATCTCCCCTAGCTTCAAGGGATCTAGAGTATCTATAGCCCAATTCCTGCCATCAGTCATTGTTTTTAGGTTATTTCTAGGGATGGGAAGGCATCAGTTCCCTGGTGTGTCTAGCCTGTCACTTAGATGGCAAAGCAAACTTGTGGCAAAAGAAAGACTTCAAGCAATGAAGTGTCCATGATGGCACTGGAAATCAGGCTGATGAGCACTTAAACAACGGTGAGGAGATGTGGGCATTCCATCATACTACTTCTCTGAAAGATGATTCATATTTGCTTCTAGAGATTAAGAATAGAGTTAAACTTTTACCTATATGCTGATATTCTATTTTATCTTCAGGAAGACAATTTAATGGAAACTAATATTTGCCATCAAAAAGTAAGAAGTCCTGGGTATATGCCCAGCAGAGGAATTACAGGATTGAATGGCAGATCTATTTTTAGATCTCTGAGTGTTCTCCATGTATCTTTCGAAAAGGAATGTATTAATTTGCATTCCCACCAGCAGTGCAGAAGTGTTCCCTTTTCTCCACATCCGCGCCAACATCTCTGGTCTTAGGATTTTGTGATATAGGCTAGTCTCACTGGAGTTAGATGATATCTCAAAGTAGTTTTGATTTGCATTTCTCTGATGATTAAAGATGATGAGCATTTTTTCATATGTCTGAAGGCCATGCGCCTGTCTTCTTCAGAGAAGTGACCAAAAATCACAACATAACAAAGATATTTGTACCAGAATGTTTATTGCAGCCCAATTCATAATTGCTAAGTCATGGAAAAAGCCCAAGTGCCCATCGATCCATAAATGGATTAATTGTGGTATATGTATACCATGGAATATTATGCAGCCTTAAAGAAAGATGGAGACTTTACCTCTTTCATGTTTACATGGACGGAGCTGGAACATATTCTTCTTAGTAAAGTATCTCAAGAATGGAAGAAAAAGTACCCAATGTACTCAGCCCTACTATGAAACTAATTTGGGGCTCTCACATGAAAGCTATAACCCAGTTACAACCTAACAATAGGGGGAAGTGGGAAAGGGAGGGGAGGGAGGGGGGTGGTGGGTAGAGGGAGGGGGATCGGTGGGATCATACCTGTGGTGCATCTTACAGGGGTATTTGCGAAACTTGGTAAATGTAGAATGTAAATGTTTTGGCACAGTAACTGAGATAATGCCAGGAAGGCCATGTTAACCATTGTGATGAAAATGTGTCAAATGGTCTATGAAGCGAGTGTATGATGCCCCATGATCATATCAATGTATACAGTTATGATTTAATAAAAAAATAAATAAATAAAAAGGTAAGAAGTCCTATTGTTCATCATCCTAGCCATAACACAATGATCAATTTTATTGAGTAATAGAAATGTGAGTTAATGTTTGTTTGTCAGATTGCAAATGTCTTCTCCAGACTAGCATGTACTACTATATATATTCATTTTTCCTTTTTTTTTTTTTCCAGTTGAAAGAATTCAGAATCAGTGGGATGAAGTACAGGAACACCTTCAGAATCGGAGGCAACAGTTGAATGAAATGTTAAAGGATTCAACACAATGGCTGGAAGCTAAGGAAGAAGCTGAACAGGTCTTAGGACAGGCCAGAGCCAAGGTTGAGTCATGGAAGGAGAGTCCCTACACAATGGATGCAGTCCAAGAGAAAATCGCAGAAACAAAGGTTAGTATCAAAGGTAACTTCTTAAAATAACATACTGCTTTATGGATAAAATAATATCATAGATTAAAGTACAATGATTTTTCATGTAAATGTATTAAAGGAAAATCACATTAAAGCTGAAATGAACAGAAGTTTGAGTTAAAGTGGAGACTAAAGGAAAATTAATGGCTAATATCAATCTTAAAATTAATGTTGTTTAGTAGTCTGGATATAGTGGGCTAGTTTTCCTATTCACCATCTTTAAGAGTATAAAGTTGATATACATGCTTATATAGTAGGATGAAGGCAACCATTTGGCCTTAGTTTCTTCCTAGGAAAAGTAACAGGTTTACTCCTTCTTACCATGTTTGAGAACTCTAAATTGAGACGTGTAGGGGTGGGTACAAGGATCAGGTAGGAATAAGGAGTACTCTAACTTTCTCCCACTATTCTTTGACCTCCAGCCCAACTCATTCTTCTCTTCTTTTTCTTCCTCCATCTTCATTAAATATGTGTCTGCTTAATAGCCTAGAATTCCTTAAGATAAAATAAAGAGAAATAGGATAGAAAATAAGATTTGTTTAATAACTGTATTTTTTATAGAGAACTTCTTAAACGCAGCAACAGGAAGGCAATCTGATTTAAAAATGGGCAAAGAATATTTATTTATTTATTTATTTATTTAGAGAGAGAGTCTCACTCTGTTGCCTTGGGTAGAGTGCTGTGGCATCATAGCTCACAACAACCTCAATCTCTTAGGCTCAAGTGACCCTCCTGCCTCAGCCTTCTGAGTAGCTGAAACTACAGGGGCCTGCCACGATGCCCTGCTAGATTTTCTATTTTTAATAGAGACAGGGTCTCGCCCTTGCTCAGGCTGGTCTTGATCTACTGAGTTCAAGCAATCCACCCACCTTAGCCTTCCAGAGCACTAGTAAAAAAAAAAAAAAAAAACCTATGTTTTAACAAACACCATGCATAGTGCTTCACATGCATATGCATTTAATCCTTTCAACCTGTTATTTATGGATCAGTTAGGAAAGACTGTAAATATTAAATAATAGGTACCCTTTGGGGAATTTTAGGAAGAATTGTAAAATGAAGGCTAGAAAAGTTCAGTAATTTCTTTTGAAAGTAATAGAGTTACAGTGTGAACACACAGCAATTACACTTGTAGATGACCTCATAGATTTCCTCTTCCACCTGCTGTCTATGTGGCTAAAACAAATTAAGAAAACACATGAGGATATGAAAGAAATCCATGTAATTATTAATTGACAAAAAGATTATATTAGACATGAAAGCAATGAAACTGTGCACTGAGAAAAGTTTTCATATTATGTTCTACTACAAAAAACTAAAAAGATATTTGCAAGTTACATTTTATTTTTTATTAAACTTCAACTTTTAATTCTTCTAAAAGTTAGAGAGCAAATAAAATTATATAATGTGCTATCACTACTAAGTGATATTAGCTGGCTTGTCACAATTTTCTTTTAGGAAAAAAGTGTGAATACAGACACTAGGAGACATTGGATAATTTGACCAGGATCTCCTTGCTCCATAAGTTCTTTCTGAGTCTGTGTGCCTAAGATTAGCAAGAGAGGCTGTGAGCCTTGTAAGGCAATTATTAGGCTATATCTACAGAGTTGGAGAGATGTGATTAAAGTAGCTTACCTCCCTTCCAGCACCATCACTAATGACTACCCTGTCCCTAATGAGCCACATGAAATGTTTCAAAGGCAACCACCAGCACTATTATATTCTTTTAAGTTAAATGAGTCACCACATCTGAACCTGAAAAAATCACCAACAATCCTCATATATTAATGATTCATAATTGCTTATCTTTATCTATAATGTCTTCTAGTTACTATCTGCATACATTTTAATCCTTATAATGTAGGTTAAATTTTGAATCCTAATTTTTAAACAGTATTGTTGCATAAATATTTATCTATGTTGTTCCATAGATTTTAATAATTATTCCAATTTTTTATAATATCTCCTTAATTTTGATCTTTAACAATTCTCTTGTTGGTTTGACATTTAGAAACCCTTCTCTTGGTTAGAAAAAATAATGGAGAAAAACTGGAAGCACAATAACAACTCATTCACAAAATAAAAATCAATCTAAGGTGAAGTCTAGAAAAAGCCCATCTTGAAAACATGGCCAGGGTAGATGGAAACACTCAATAGGAAAGTCTTCATTTAGCAAAAGAACAGAATGCAGATAGCTTATTGTGTCAATAATTAATAAATTGGTCATGAGGAGATGCCCTAACATATTCGTAACTTTTGTCTTTGCCATAAAACCCTTAATTTTTCTGAAACAAAAACATGAACTTAGAAAGTACTTGATTTTTTTTAACCACATTGCTTTATTTGGTCCTTACCATGAACCTGGTACAACATAAATGTTCTTTTGAGATAGAAAGACAGATGTTAGGCAAAAGCATATGAGATTTTCATTCTAATCATAATCTTTTCCAATAGGCTATGATGGAATCCTATGAAAGCTTTTGCCACTTAAAACTTTCACAAGAGGCAAAAATAGTGTGTGATTGCACCTAAAACCAACAGTAGACCACTATGGGATTTTTTTTTTTTTATTTGGCAGCATCTTGGTTGATTCCCTATGCTATTAAGATTGGTCCAAATTTGGCCATGAATTCTTTGGAAGAAATTATTTCTTGACCATTTAAAACTTTCTTCCTGGAGTCAAGCAATATTTGTCCAGGCTCAAAATTTTCATTTATTTTTCCCTTTTCAGCTTTTGAAAGAGAAATTCCCTTTTTGTCTGCTTTGTGATTGCTTTTGTGTCAAATTCAGCATAAAAGCTTTTCAAACGTGACAGCATTAGCTGTTTTGTGCTTGGCTGAGCTAAGAGTGCATGAATTCAATAGAGAAGTGAAATCTTGTTTGAACCTGGCTGATTTGGCTATATAATACTTAAAACTATCTGAAGCAAGAAATACAATAATTTCCAAATTATTAAATAAACATTTCCAAAGCTGCAAAATTCCTTTGTTTATGGAGACATTTTTTATAGAACTTGAAGCACATATACACTGTAATCACATAATTAATTTTAAAAGATGAAATTGTTACATACAATACTAAGGTAGCTATTTGAAGATCTCAAATTATTTTATTTAAAAAGACAGTAATCAGGGAAAACTTTTTGAAACATGAAAATGGAGCCTAATATTTTTAATTATTTGTGGGAAGATAGACAGGATCAGACAATATACTATTTGCCATAAAGATACGGACAGTAATGGAAACTGAATTCCTCCTTTATATATTTTGTTTATTTTTGAGAGTTGCACAAAATTAAATCACCTAATTGACGCACACTAGTAGCTTGAGGTTTGGATTTCTGGTACAATAATGTAAAGCATTATCAGAAATCTTCTTGCCAGGACCTACAATTTGTGCATGAATTTTCCTTATTCCTTATTGTTCTCCCGTAAAGCTTCCACATGATTAAGGAGAAAAGATCAATAACTTAATAACACTTTTCCTAAAGTATTCATGAAGCTATTAAACTTCTCAAAGCATACGGAGTTCTTCCTACATAGCTGATAGAGCACAGGTAGTAATGGGCTAGCTTCCCCAGTACTGCTGTATTATATAAATATTTAATGCAGAGTCACCAAGTCTTGAATAACTTTATGTTCTGATTATACCATGTTTTCCCTAGTTTTCTTTTCACAGTTTAACCTACTCCATGCTTGAAAATATAATGTGGCAACTCTATAAATCCATTCCTCCATAAAAGCAATGGAAATGCTAGCAAAAATTGCCCAAGTCACCTTTTCTAATCTCTGTAAATTAGCCAAGAGCTGACAGCAATCTCTGAACTTCTGAATCTTAGTAAAAAAAACAGCAAGGTTTGAGCCTTTTTAGCTTGGCCTATTCCCCCCCCACCCCCCACTTTCTTTCAGTTCCACAGCTGCCTCAAAAATCAGCAGTCTTGCAACCATGGTATCTGTGAAAACTAGCAGCATCATAGCCACCAGAGGGAAGACCAGGATTGGAGTCCCTCAAAAAGACCCATTTCATTCCTGGAGCGTTGTCACTGTTTGACCTACTTTGCAGCTCTCTAGAAAATAATCTATGTGCCATATTTTGCAGTGTATAATGTGTACTTTTCTGCCCAAAATTTTGAGGGAAAAATAAGGATGCACATTATATATGGGTAGTTCATCTTGGAAGTAGAAGAACCCAGTGGGCCTCCTGGGGCAACCGTGCTCTCCTGCCTTAGCCCACCAGGCACATGGGGTTCCACTCTGGGAGGATCTGGGATTCTGTGGAAATAGGCCAGGAGTGGCCTCCTCCTTGTGCTCTTATCAGGGGAGGGAGCAGTGGCGGGCTAGCAAAGAAGCAGGCTGCAGCTGTGAGAGACAAAGGCCAAGGCCCAAAGTCCAGCTGCATGGAGGGAACCAGGAGCCCTACTCTGGACCCAGAAACCTGCCTGGCTCCCCTCACATTGAGTAGCCTCAGAAGTTCCCGCACTGCCAGCCATGTGTGTGACCATCTCAGCCACAGACACAGACACGGCAGAGAAGGAAAGGCTTCCAGGAGAGGCAAGTAACAGCTTTCACAGAGCAGGTGGCTGTGGAGGGCAGTGTGATCTCCGTGTTTACAGAGGACCATTAGCCCTCCTCAGATGTGTCTCTCCAAAGTAGAGCCAGCCACTTTCCCAAGGGACATTTTCCTGAATAAAATTAAAAAATAAAATAGACATAAAATATTTATGAATAAGAGAAATGCAAGACTTGTACACTGGCAACAAAGAAAGCATTGTTGAAAGAAACTGAATAAGATCTAAATAAATGGAAAGGTAATCCATGTTCCCACATCAAAAGACTGATATGACTTTTTAAAAAGGCGATCTTCACCTAATTTATCTACAAACTCCATGCAATCTTTATCTAAGTCCTAAGTGACTTTTTTTTTTTTTGCAGAAATTGACAAGTGCATCCTACAATTCCTATTGAAATGCAGGGGATCCAAAATAGTCAAAACAACCTTGAAAAATGAACAAAGTTGGAGGACTCAATTTCCCCATTTCAAAACCTACTACAAAGCAACAGTAATCGAGAGAGTGTGTTTCTGGCATGTAGATATACATATATACATCTAAAATTGAAAGTCTAGAAATAGGCTTAGCGGCTGTGGCTCAAGTGGCTAAGGTACCAGCCACATACACCTGAGCTGCGGGTTCGAATCCAATCCAGGCCCACCAAACAACAATGACAGCTGCAACCAAAAAAAAAAAAAAATGGCCGGGCATTGTGGCAGGTGCCTGTAGTCCCAGCTACTTGGGAGGCAGAGGCAGAAGAATTGCTTGAGCCCAGGAGTTGGAGGTTGCTCTGAGCTGTGATGCTACAGCACTCTACCCAGGGCAACAGCTTGAGGCTCTGTATCAAAAAAAAAAAAGTCTAGAAATAAACTTTTGTATTTATGCTCAATTGATTTTTGACAAGGGTACCAAGATAATCCAATGGGAAAAGAATAGTCTTTGAAAAGTTGGTGTTGAGATAACTGGATGTTCAGATACAAAATAATGAAGTTTGACCTCACTTTATACCACACAAAAAAAATTAGGTCTAAAATGAATCATAAAAGAAAATAAATAACCTGATTAAAAATTGGTAAAAGATTTAAGTAGACATTTCTCAAAAGAAGACATACTGATAGCCAATGGATTTATGGAAAAATGCTCAACATCACTAATCATCAGGGAAAAGCCTATTAGAATCACAATGACAATCTGTTAGAATGGCTGTTATCAAAAAGATGAAAGATAGGTCCAGGTGTGAGGGTTCATGCCTGTAGTCCTAGTACTTTGGGAGGCCACGATGGGTGGTTCACTTGAGTTCAGGAGTCGAAGACCAGCCTCAGCAAGAGGGAGATCCCATCTCTACTAAAAAAATAGAAAAATTAGCCGGGTGTTATGGTGGGGACCTATAGTCCCAGCTACTTGGGAAGTTGAGGCAAGAAGATCACTTGAGCCCAGGAGTTTGAAGTTGCTGTGAGCTATGATGCCACAGCACTCTACCCAGGGTGACAGAACAAGACTTTGTCTCAAAAAAAAAAAAAGAAAGAAAAGAAAAAGTATTGACAAGGAGGTGCAAAGATGTGAAAAATAAGGAACCCTGTATACCACTGGTGGGAATATAAATTAGTATAGCCTTTATGGGGAAGAGTAAGTTACTTAAACTAAAAATAGATTTACCATTTGATTGAGCAGTCTCACTTCTAGATATCTATCCCCACAATTATAAAATGTAAAAATGGTAAAAACCACATTGAGAGAAATTTTGGTAATCCTGAAGATATTAAAAATGGGGTTACCATATGACATAACCATTCCACTGTCAGGTATATAACCAACAGAAATAAAAAAAATGTTATACATAGAAAACCTTTCTACAGATGTCTGTAGCAGCATCATTCATAATAGCCCCAACGTAAAACCAACCCAAATGTGTATCAACTAGTGTACAAATAAACAAGGTGTGCTATGACCAACAATAGGATATCATTTGGCAATAAAAAGAATTGAAACCCTGATACATGCTATAATGGGAATGAACCTCAAAAACATTACACTAAATGGCAAAAACCAGTAATGAAAGACCATATATTGTAAGAATCCACTTATATAAAATATCCAATAAAGACTAGCAGAGTGGATGGAGTTGAAGAACATTCTTCTTAGTAAAATATCACAAAAATGGAAAAGTAAGTATCCAATGTACACAATACTAATATGAAACCAATAAATAAACAACTACATTCCTTGCATGAGAGAAAAACAATTCAATTCAAGTGGTGAGAAGGAGGTAAAAGGGAGGAGAGGGGAGGTTGACTGGTAAGCTCTCACCTAATGTGCACAATGTTAGGGTATACGGCACACACCCTGCGTGAAGGGCTCAACTACAACTTGAACTTTACCTAAGAAACACAATGTAACCTAATCATTTGTTCCCTCATATTAACCTGAAAATAAAAAAAAAAAAAGACTGGCAGAGGAGAAGAACAAATAGTGGAAAATGACTGTTAATGGGTATGGAGTGTCTTTGGTGGGGGTGAGGAGCATCACAAGAATGGAGAAGCATGAATCCTATGTACTCAATTTTGATATGAGGACAATTAATGACAATTAAGGTTATGGAGGGGAAGCAGAAAGAGGGACGGAGGGAGGGGGGTGGGGCCTTGGTGTGCGTCACACTTTATGGGGGCAAGACATGATTGCAAGAGGGACTTTACCTAACAATTGCAATCAGTGTAACCTGGCTTATTGTACCCTCAATGAATCCCCAACAATAAAAAAAAAAAAAAGAAAAAAAGAAAGAAAATATTCCCAAATTAGATCACAGTGATTATTGCACAACTCTGTGAATATACTAAAACTCAGTAAATTATACACCTTAAATGGGTGAACTTTGTGGTATTTGCATTGTACCTCAATAAAGCCACTTGATGCCTATGGCTCAAGCGGCTAAGGCACCAGCCACATACACCTGAGCTGGTGGGTTGGAATCCATCCTGGGCCTGCCAAAGAACAATGACGGCTGCAACCAAAAAATAGCTAGGCATTGTGGTGGGTACCTGTAGTCCTAGTTACTTGGGAGGCGGAGGCAGGAGAATCACTTGAGCCCAGGAGTTGGAGGTTGCTGTGAGCTGTGATGCCACGGCACTGTACCCAGGGTGACAGCTTGAGGCTCTGTCTCAAAAAATAAATAAATAAATAAAATAAAGCCACTTGAAAAGGTTTATCTGTACCATTAAAACTACAGATATTTTCTTGTTTCTTCAAGTTTATAAACACAGTTTTAGGAACATAGCCTCCATTGTCTCTTTCATGAAACTCCTGGTTACCCATAGAAATGAAAGAGTCACTTTTGTGGACCTTAACTGCTGCCTAAAGGGGAGCTGCCATCACAAAATGAATAGATACCTACTTTCTGTGTTGGCCAAGACAGGCAGACTCTCTCCTGCAGAACATATTCTGAGATGCTACTGTTCCTCTGAGCATGTCTTCAATATTAGTATAGCTTCCTATTTATTAACAAGAGAACCAGTTCTTTAAGTGCCGTTACAGTAGTTTATTATATCCCTAACCATTGTCCCAGACTTCTAGAGGTAACAGAACTGCGCTGTTCTATTGGAGTAGATATGTCAGTTAGGCTAGGCTATGTAAAGCTACAAGAACAAGCCCCAAATCTAGAGATTTAACACAACCCCAAGATCTAGAGATCCATGTCATCTGTCCATTGTAGATTGACAAGAGGGTTCTACTTGGCTTAGACAGTCAGAAACCATCATGGCTGATGGTAGCTCTGTCTTGCTACTTGCTTCCACAATCAGAGAATCAAAGAACATAGTTCTTATATTTTCTGCCTAGAGGTGACAAATAGAAAAAAATAGTCACATGGCCATTTCTGAATTCAACAGGCGTGCAGATATACAATCCTCTGCTGTGAAAAGGCACTGCATATTTGTAAGCAATAATGCAGTTTACCACTGCAGGCTCACAGGATTTGAGAACTAGCCAAGAAAATGCCATTTTCTGGGGATCTATCCTCTGGCATTCTCTCTAGAGTCATCTCCACCAAACCATTTCCACACCCTCTCAACCAGACTTCTCATAGATGCCTGGGGTAGCTGGATGATTGGTTAATTACAACAATGCTTAAGCGTTTTAATAAACTCAGCAAATGAAAGAGAGAGCCCAGATAAAGAGAATGCTTTCCAAAATGTCATAATGAAATTAAGGTAATGAAGCACTTGGAGGACTCTCCTCCCTTCTTTTTGTATAAAACTTATTCCAAAGAAGCTAGAAGAGAAATGGGGCCTGAACGTAAAGAGGGGGGGAAATAAATTGTATGCCATTAGTTTAATTATAAAAATTCATTACATGAAGCCATGTAAGACAGGAAATAATGGAACTCTAATGGGTTGGCCGATAACACATTTTGCTAGCCTGCTCTCAGCTTGTAGTCTTTGTTGAAAGGACAAAAAAGTAACAACATTGGTATGTAGCCCTTAACGCTATTGAAAAGATTAATCATTTTCAGTAAGCTGGAAAATGAGGGCTATTTTCTTAAATAGTATCCCCTGTATACAATATTACCTTCTGAAACAGAGTTGTTTGGTAATGTCAGAGGTTTAATAGATGAGTCTTGAAGCTAATGGTGAGAGGCATTACTTTTGAAATAGCTTCCTTACAGATATTTTAACATTTCTATTATAAATCCATAAAGAGGTTTTATGGGGCATTTTAATCCACACAAGAAAGAAAAGAATTGTGTTCCTTTTTCCCAATAAGGATTTATAGAACATTAATTCATACTTAGGACAAAATTGTTTACTAATTTTTAAAATAAACCATATTTGTATATTTTCTGCTGTCTTTTTTTGGGGAAACATCTTAGTTTATTTTACCCACTAATCTTCCAATCATGCTATAATCATCAAGAGGATTGCTTTATATTCTTCAAAGTTCAGTTATAATAAAGCCAATCATTTGCCTTAAATTCTTTTATGTAGATGCAAAACTTCTTTAACTGGATTGAAACCTGAGTTGAGAATCCAGAATCCTTCATTTTGGTGATGCCTCTCACTGATTAACTATGTCACCTTGAACAAGTCACTTAACCTGTCTGAGATTTTGTATTCTCATGTGACAACTATGGGATTGCTCAAAAAGAAAAGACGAAAACAAAAGATGAAAGTGGAGTTGTAGGACCTGGCAATCCGAAGAGAGAAGTTTGATGTTTGTGTTGGAGGTAATAGGGAACCATTGAAATGTGTTACACAGTGGAGCAATGAGGTTCTATTTGGATTACAATAGATCACTTAAGCAGTTGTATTTAGCTAAAAAGGCCTGAGAGTGGGAAAAGGGAGCTAATAAAAAGATTGTGGCAATATCTGAGCAAGAGATGATGGAGACATAAATTAAGATAGTAACAATGGAGGTAGAAGATTTGGATATAAGGGAAAATCATGATACAACCCTAGTGGGGTATATGCTTCCTGTCGTCTCCTCCAGTTGAGCACCACCTGACAACCAGAGGGAGAAGATGACTGAGCTAGAGACAGAAACTTGGGGAGCACCAGTATTTAAGGGACAGGCAAAAAAAATACATAACTTGAACCCTAAGAGAGTACAAAGGAGACCAGAAGAAAGGGAACCAAAAAAGAAAGAACTTCAAGAAAAAGCTAGCAGTCAACAGTACCAATTCCTGCAAATAAATCAAATAAATGAAAACCTAAATCTTTCTATAGGCATTGGCCATTGGTGACTGAATATGTTAAGTGATTTTGCAAAAATGCTACAAAACCACCTCAAAATGTTAGTAGTATATAACAAAAAGCCCATATTACCTTTTCATGAGGTTACAGCTTGGGTGAAATGACACTTCTCATACTACAAGTTGATCTGAGCCCAACCTCATCCTCCTCCTGAAATGAGCAAGCAAGTTTGGGGCATGTGCAAAAGGGCTAGCCCCACTGCACAAGAACATTTCAAGTCTGGGCTTGTGTGACTTCTTATTAGCACCCCTTAGGATTAGGCAAAGCAAGTCACGTGATCAAGCTCAATGTCTAGGTCAGATAGTCTTTTATAGGAGAAACTTCAAAGATACGTAGCAAAGACCATGGATACTGGGAGAGAGAAAAAATTGAGACCAGTAATTGCATTTGCTACAGTGACTTTGGTCAGAATCGTTTCAGTGAAATGGTTATGGCAGAAGCCTGCTTTTGATGAATTGAAGAGTGGCAGGAATGTAATCAGGTTGAAGCAATTTGCCTTCTATACAGTGGAACTGCAAACCAGGCACAGTGGCTCATGCTTGTAACTGTAGCACTTTAGGAGGCCAAGGCAAGAAGATCACGTGAGGCCAGGAGTTCAAGATGAGCAATATAGAAAGACAAAATGTTTTTAAAAATTTATCTGAGCATGATGGTGCATGCCTGTAGACCCAGCTACTCCAGAGGCTGAGCCAGGAGGATTGCTTGAGTCCAGGAGTAAGGTTATAATGAGCTATGATCATACCACTGCACTCCAGCCTGGGTGACAGAGCAAGACCTGCTGCTAAAAAAAAATTAAATAAATAAATAAGCTGTGACTGTGAATGGAAAAGGAAAATGTTAGAATGCATATTTTTGTTTTTGTTGTTTAAAAATGAGAGAGACGCTTATACTTGAAGGCTGTGGAGAAGGACCCTGCAGAGAGGCAAGAAGTTGGAACACACAAAGAGAGAGGGAGTACATGGAGGAGGATCCCAGAATAGAGGGGTGCCCAGATGGTGAAATCGACTTCCAATAACATAAGAGTTGCCTCTTCCTCTGAGACAGGAGAGAAGGATGCAAGATGTGAAGTCTGATACTTCATGAAATTTATGCTTGATAGATTAAATTTTCCTGTGGAATTGCAGATAGGGTCATTTGCTACGAGATTTCTTTCAGTTAATATCATCAGAGATTAGTCTGAAAATTACACCACATATTTCAAACAGAGGAAATTTAATATAGAGGAATGGTTCCATGGGAAATGGAGGAGCTGACAAACTCGACAGAAAATAGTGAGGCAATCAGAGGTTAGCAACCTCAGGAAGCTATTACATGGGTCACTACAAAAGTTTTGAGACAGACTGTGGTATGGTCCATTATTTCACTTGCAAGAAACATAGTCGACAACATCCTTTCTGATTCCCCTGTGCAAGTTTCAACTTGCTTGGCTTATCGGTATTGCTAGGAGGGCTTCATTTGTTTCCATCCCTGTGGGTTTTATGTGTCTTGATTTTTATGTATCTCAAAACTTTCATAATGACCCATGTGCCACTTCAAGGCCTGGAGGGTCAGCAAATTTTACCAAGGCCCAGAAACCAGAGCCATCTGGTGCTAACTTCACCAGTGTGGGAGCTACAAAGCAGATACAATAACTACAGAGTGAGGGGATGTCAGGTGGGAAATGGAGAGATGAGGAAGACACTGCCCAGATATAGAAGGGGAAACACTCTCTAATTTCACTCTTCCTCCTGCTGTTCTATCTCCCACCAATGCCTCTCCTGGTCTAACTCAGCTGGAAGCCAGCTCCCAAGAGATCCTGGGAAATTCTGAGTCCTGATGGGGGTTAGACCATTTGCAATACTGAGTAGAGTAGGAAATAGGCAGAGAACTACTAAGAGCTTATTAGCTCTTAGCTCACAGCACTACGTTTTTTAATGAATACCATAGCTCATGCATGCAAACACAGTATTCAAAGCAAAAAATGACAGAAATCCAATATGTAGAACTTTTTGTCTGAAAAAATATTAGGATCCTGTTTTATAGTTTTCCAGTAAATTCCATTCTGATTTTGATACCTCAGGACAAACCTGAGGCATAGGCAGAGTAATATACCCCATCCTATTTTACAGTTGACAGAACTGGCGCCCACAAGGTTAATGATTTCCTTAAGATCATACCATAAGACAATGGACAAGCAAAGCTTCCTGGGAAGACACCTTTCCTTACTCTGTGCTGCCTTTCATGAAGCTTCTTTGAGGCACTGTCATTAAAAATTAAATTGAGGGTGGCGCCTGTGGCTCAAAGGAGTAGGGCGCTGGCCCCATATACCAGAGGTGGTGAGTTCAAACCCAGCCCCAGCCAAAAACTGCAAAAAAAAAAAAAAACTAAAAATTGAATAGTTCACCCGGAACAAACTTGTTTCACTTGGAGGTGAATATCCCAGGCACATTTTAAAAGGAAATTTAACCAATATTCAGTTTAAAAATTTTAATGATAGGTCTATGTTCTCACTAATTTTCCAAGTTAAAGGGCCTCAGCATTTATAGACAATGTTGATAAAACAGGTAACCACTTGCTTTGCATTCAGTAAGGGTTCACCCTGTAGTGAATATAGTTTGATTCATCAAAAATAGTCGTAGAGATTGTAGCAGTAGTAATAATGATGGTAATAATGATGATGATTATAATTATATTAATGGCTAATATTTATTTAATGCTTTGGGTATGCCAGCCACCTTTATAAATGTTCTCCCTGAATTTGGTGAGTCAGTCCTTATGGTCTCTTTTCCAGGTAGATACTGTTAATATTCCCATTTAATAAAAGAGAAAACTGAAGTACAGAGAAAATAATTAACTGCCCCATTGGTCACAGAGCTATTAAGGGATCAATCTAGGATTCAAAGCCAGCAGGCTCATTCTATTGGCCAGACTTTTTTTTTTTTTTTTTTTTTTGAGACAGAGTCTCACTATGTCACCCTGGGTAGAGTCACAGCTCACAGCAACCTCCAACTCTTGGGCTCAAGTGATTCTCTTGCCTCAACCTCCCAAGTAGCTGGGACTACAGGCGCCCGCCACAGCGCCAGGTTATTTATTTATTTTTTTTTTTGGTTCAGTTGTCATTGTTGGTTAGCTGGCCTGGCCGGGTTTGAACCCACCAACTTAGGTGTATGTGGCTGGCATCATAACCACTGTGCTATGGGCGCTGAGCCCTATTGGCCAGACTTTTAACTAGTCTTTCTCTTCCTCCCCTCTTTTCTCCCATGTAGGGTAAATATCCTGAAAATAAATTCTTACAAATAAAAAAATTAGAGAAGACAAACGTTAAATTGGAAAAAAAAAAATACAACTCAAAATTCTTGAAATTAATTCAGGTTATCTCATAGTCTGAAATCATTTTTCTGCCTAAAATACTGTATATTAATACCAAGCACATATTGCAGCAGCATCAAATTAGGTTTGAATATGAAATATTTATTTCCTTGTTGGGGACACAATCTTTTGGGGATTTAACATTTTATATTCTTCAGAGAAAACACACTCACATATGTACCCACAAAGTCAACCTTTTTTTATAGGCTAGTGCTCACAGTATTTTAGATCTCTTCACATACCACAATCACCATACAAACAATTCCCTATAGTGTATACCATTGTAAATGGAATTCAGGAAGAGAAAAGGATGTGAGTGAAGTCCATTGTATTTTTGAATTTACAATCCTTCTGAGGTCTGGAGTTATTTCAGTAGTAAATTTCACAGTGGTAGGCAAAGCTGGTCAAAGCCATGTTTCCTCATGGAAATGACACTTGGGTAAAGCCTAAGGTGGTCAGTATACTACAGTAGGAGAAAAAGAAACCAATCTGACTCGTGAATGTCTTTAAGAAGGGAGAAAAGAAAGCCCTGGTTGAGCAGCTTTGTGTTTACATAAAGGCCTTAGCCCTTGAAACGTTAGTCAAGGTCAGTGGGAGTTTTTTTTTTTTTTTCAAATCCTACACTGTCACAAAACCTGGGTAGTATTCAGTGGGGGTTAGCACTCAATCAAAATGTCCTTAGGTATAAAAGTCTTACCTTTCATTGTGAATACAATTTTGGAGAAAGATTTATAACAGGCAGATTTTGCCTTTCAAGCGTTAAAGTACAGTAGAACCTCTGTAAGTTGACCCACCAGAGGGACTGTAACAAGGTGGTCAGCATACGAAGGTGGTCAACATAAGGAACTAGGCCTACTGCACTGATGCACACAAATGGTGCATGTTTGGTCTCTGAAAATTAGGTCAAATTGAACTGGTCAATGTAGGGAGATGGTCAACTATGGAGGTTCTACTGTATACCAAAAAGCCGTGGTTTGAAGATAAGCCTTACTCTTTTACTACCTTTTTACAGCAAAGTCTCTAATTTACTCTAGCTTGCTATTTTCTTCTGAGATTTTGGAAAATTCTAGCATACTTGGTAATTTATAATCTTAGGTATTTTTTATTGTCTATAGGTTATTTTTTAGACTCCTTGATACATACTGCATTTTAATTTTTTAATTTGTAACAGCCTTATTGAGGTGTGATTGGTATATAAAAATTGCACATATTCAATGTACACAGTTTTATGGGTTAGAACAGAAGAATGTACTTATGAAACCATCCAAAGAGTATCTTCTCTTCTAAATAGGCTTTTCAACTAGCAACCCATGAGTGAGGGATGGCTTTCAAGATTATTTCACTTGTTTAGCTAAAGTAAATGATTTTAATTTTATAGCTGTTAGAAGTTTTGTTTTTATTTTGCATTCCAAAGCCTATACATATATGTTCTAGTGTTGGCTTATTTGATAAGTACTTATTTAACAATTAAATTATCTTTAAAAAGGAATTAACTTGGTAAAGGGTAACCAAGTTATTGGTCTCAGTTTTGTGGATGCTTATGCTTTCAATTAGAGATTTACTATATGATAGATAATAATATCTATCATTGTATATTGGCTTTAGCTTCTTGGTAAAATAATAGTTCGGTAATGTGGGTCTATTTGCTATATTCAGTAAATGCTATTATTGAAATTGATTCTAGAATATAGTGTTATAATTAACTGAGAAACACCAGATTATATATTTTCAATTACAGGAGTTTAACCAAACACACTGAAATTATACTGACAAAACTACTGTTTGACCTTTATTATGTAAACATCATGCTAGAACAAAAGGAAAAATGTTAAAACAAAAACGAATTTTTGTTTTAGAAATATCATTTGTTTTCATCTTCTCCTGTTCCTCTTCTAGTTCATGACTATCTATGCTTTCAAATTAAGAAAACAGGGTGCAGATGAAAATTGTGTTATGATTGTTACACAAGAATATTTTTATTTTACAGTTATTTCTTTGCACATTTACTACATACTAGACCATTAGTGTATTGTTCTTTTAATGTACCTGCATTAAATATTGAAATTTTTCTCATTTTTTTACTATTTAAGTTAATGAAGACCCTTAATCCTATGGTATATTTCTCTTCTGAATATTTTATTAGGATGAAGTACCAAAAGTGAGACTACTAGGTCAATGGGAATAAACATTTGATAAACATTTGAATGTTGCTTGGTATCTATGCCAAGTTGTTCTAACAGATACATGGACAATAGTACATTAATATGCTAATTTGGCCAGATTTTTCAGCTGTGGGTTTTATTTTTGTTAATTTAATTACTGTCAAATGTTCCTTCTTGAAATAATACTCTATATTTTTTATTACTTGAAAGTTAACTTTTTCTTTTATGTATAAAATCATTTTATTATTTCTTTTGTTTGAATTCCCTATCCTATTCTTCTGTTCATTTATCAATGACTTAGCCCACCATGTTGGATTTGACATAGCTATTTTAACAATTTAATATTATCTTAATGCTTACAAGCCACCACTGTGCATTTGCAGAAATGTTTACTATAAATTTCGAATCAATTCCAAATGCCGTGAAGTCAAGAGAATAAAAGAAATTTGGGGTTGATATGTTTCCAGATGAACCTATTCTTGGTTGTCTTCTTTCTTTGAAATATTTTTCAAGTGATGAAATGGCATGGCTACTTTGATAACACTCAATTGCCAAAAACAAACAAAGAAGACAACGTGGGTCTTCTTTGATTTGGTTTATCAAGATTATTGTATTTTGGGCGGCGCCTGTGGCTCAGTCGATAAGGCGCCAGCCCCATATACCGAGGGTGGCGGGTTCAAACCCGGCCCTGGCCGAACTGCAAACCAAAAAATAGCCGGGCGTTGTGGCGGGCGCCTGTAGTCCCAGCTACTCGGGAGGCTGAAGCAAGAGAATTGCTTCAGCCCAGGAGTTTGAGGTTGCTGTGAGCTGTGTGAGGCCACGGCACTCTACCGAGAGCGATAAAGTGAGACTCTGTCTCTACAACAAAAAAAAAGATTATTGTATTTTTACTTTTATTCTAATTTGAAAGTAGGATATTTTAGAACTATTATGATATTTTTAAAAAGTTCATAACAAGAACTTTTGTTGTTCAGTATGTTCTGTATGCAGGTTTAGTTGAATGCCAGTAGATGGCACTAATTACATAAACAATTCAACAAGTTAATGAAGCGTGAAAGAAATGCATGAGATACTTCTGTTCAAACTTTGTTACGTGTCACATACTCAATTTTATGGGAGCCTGTTTTTATAGCTTGCTCTATTGTGATAGAAAACCATTTAATCCCATTATTTCCAATTAATTGCTACTAAATTTAAATACCTGATATTGGTTATCACTCAAGATACTGTAGTTGAAAAGTTCTGTCATGAAACGTGAGTTAGCTTTTACTGTCATGGTTGACTAAATCACATGGTAGATTAAAAGCAATTATGTAGACAAAGTCTGACCTGATTCAGAAGCTATTTATGAAATATTTCAAGAAACTTCATCTAGAGATTTCAGGACAAAACACTAACATTTATTCTCTGTCTCATACAAATCTATAGCAGTTGGCCAAAGACCTCCGCCAGTGGCAGATAAATGTAGATGTGGCAAATGACTTAGCCCTGAAACTTCTCCGGGATTATTCTACAGATGATACCAGGAAAGTACACATGATAACAGAGAACATCAATGCCTCTTGGAGCAGCATTCATAAAAGGTACAAACTACATTATTTCTAAAACTATTATGGGCTATAAGCTGGGGTGGTGACACTGGATGAACAATGTAGATTTGTTTCCCCATTCCTGCTAAACTTTGGCTTGGGAGGATCCATGATAAAAATGCCAACTAAACTCACAGGCTTGGCTCAGTCTCCTCTTTTAAAGATGAGGAACCTGAGGTGTGGTGAAAGTAAATGATTTGCCTACAGTCACAAAGGTAGTGATATAACCAAGAGATTAGACAAAACCAAAATAAGATTTATAGTTAGAAGATCTATTTATCAGTTTGTTTTAGAAATCTACCCAAAGGGATACCTTTCTGTCCCACCATGGCACAAGTTGTCCCCAACCTTAATTTGATTAAAAAAATCTCTTTGGGCTTCGTAATGGAGTTATAGCTGTCCATGGCACTACCATCATTGTATCTCATCCTGCATACCCAGTGGGAAAATTTGTGCAGGGTAATATGACACATAACTTCGCTTCCCATTATATATCTATGGAATAACAACTTCCAGAGACACTGTCTCTTCAGACTAAGTTTTTTCTCCTTATTATCTACCCTCTTAACCCCTTGTGCTTTTTTATTCATTAGCATTTATTCTAATTATAAATAAAAATACAAATTATGTAACTAGTTGTTTAATGTTTGTCTTGCAAATTAATCTAAAATCCATTAGGGCAGAAACTGTTTCTTACTTATTTGATACATCCCCAGGTGATAACGATAGGGGGCTAGTAAACGGTTGTAAATGATGACTCCTTTTTGGGTAATATACAGTAACTTTGTGCATGCTGTGTTAAGGATTGGTACTTATTTTGAGTTGTATCATAAAACAGGGGCAAAATAGTACCTGTATGTAGCACGATGATGAGGGAGACCATAGTGAAAGATAAGTGAATCCCAAGATAAGACATGAATTTTGAAAACATAATTTTTCATGGGTTTTAAGAAGAAAAGACCACCATTGAGGGTAAAATACACATTTTGAAGTAAGAGCAAGAAGTCTTAAGAGGAATGAACTAATAATACATGGAAATTAAGAAAGTCAAGTAAATCTTGAAACTGAGCTAGATATTGAAGACTAAAAATTCCTGTGAAACTTGATTTAAACTGGTGACCCCAGGGAACAGAGCAGCTCTAGTCCTGAATTCCAGATAGCAGGTTTTCATATGATCATGGAAAAGAAGATTCAACCTAAAATTGGGAAGTCATAATTGGGGTCCTATCAAAAGGACCCTGGTGGAGAAAGTGAATTTGAATAACTGATGTTTGGAAAAATTCTCAAAATTACATCTTCTCAGTAGCACAGTTTGGACTTTCTTCTTTAAATACAGATCTTATATCTATTCAATTAAACAAGGAGAGATTAGGCCTGGGAAGAATTTTTCACATGAAATCAATTGATGTCAGAGAGTCAATCACTAGATCTCAGTGAAAAATACCTAGTTCTCAAATGGAAGCCACTCATAGAAAGCAGACTAAGATCGGAGATTAACCTGATGACCTTAGGGAATGTAAACTAAGAAAAAAACAGGAAGAAAGCTTGTTCATGGTGTGAAACTAAGGCTTAAGAAGACTGATCTATTCCTTCTACACTACTATTTCTGGCACTTTATTATGCTTCTTGATGCCTAAGAAACTCTTGGTTTTTTAAAAATCACTTTATTAAAGTCTTTACATTCTTTAGGGGAAGAACTTCTAGTTTATTATTTTTTGGCTTGGTCTCTAAAATGCTATCAGCTAAGGAAAGTATGTAGTTACTTCTCCAATGGGTAAAGCAAATTAGAATTTTTAGAAACCAATTCACAGTTTTAGCCCATACAGAAACTAAAATTTACCAAGCTACTTCTGATTCATGTCTGTAAAATTCTTCCCTGTTATTTTCTCACTTTACATATACTCCTTGCAAAAATTCATCTACTATATAGTTTCAGTCTGTTGCTGACTAATCATCTGTACTTCCAGCTAAGAATAATCTTTTACGTTTTAGATGTGTGGGTCCTATTGCCTTCCTTCCATTTTAACATTCCCCCAGGAACTTCAAATTGAATAGATCCAAAGCTGAACCCATCTTTTCCCTTTTCCAACTTCTTTCTCCAAATGCACCCTACTTCTGTGGTCCCTGTATTTTTATTTTATTAAATCATAGCTGTGTACATTGATACAATCATGGGGTATCATTTACTAGCTTCACAGACCATTTACCAAGTTTCACATATACCCTTGTAAGATGCACCGCTGGTGTAATCCCACCAATCCCCTTCCCTCTACCCACCTCCCTCCTCCCTCCCCTCCCTTTCCCCCTTCTCCCTATTCTTAGGTTGTAACTGGGTTATAGCTTTCATGTGAAAACCCTAAATTAGTTTCATAGTAGGGCTGAGTACATTGGGTACTTTTTCTTCCATTCTTGAGATACTTTACTAAGAAGAATATGTTCCAGCTCCATCCATGTAAACATGAAAGAGGTAAACTTTCCATCTTTCTTTAAGGCTGCATAATATTCCATGGTGTACATATACCACAATTTATTAATCCATTCGTGGATCAATGAGCACTTGGGCTTCTTCCATGACTTAGCAATTATGAATTGGGCTGCAATAAACATTCTGGTACAAATATCTTTGTTATGATGTGATTTTTGGTCTTCTGGGTATATGCCCAGTAGAGGGATTACAGGATTGAATGGCAGATCTGTTTTTAGATCTCTAAGTGTTCTCCATATGTCTTTCCAAAAGGAATGTATTACTTTGCATTCCCACCAGCAGTGCAAAAGTGTTCCCTTTTCTCCACATCCGCGCCAACATCTCTGGTCTTGGGATTTTGTGATATAGGCTAGTCTCACTGGAGTTAGATGGTATCTCAAAGTAGTTTTGATTTGCATTTCTCTGATGATTAAAGATGATGAGCATTTTTTCATATGTCTGAAGGCTGCGCGCCTGTCTTTTTCAGAGAAATTTCTCTTCAAATCCCTTGCCCAGCCTGCAATGGGATCCCTTGTTCTATTCTTGCTAATGCGTTTGAGTTCTCTGTGGATTCTGGTTATTAAACCTTTGTCGGAGACATAACCTGCAAATATCTTCTCCCATTCTGAGGGCTGTTTGCTTGCTTTACTTACTGTGTTCTTGGCTGTGCAGAAGCTTTTTAGTTTGATCAAGTCCCAGTAGTGTATTTTTGAAGCTGCTTCAATTGCCCAGGGGGTCCTCTTCATAAAATACTCGCCCAGACGGATTTCTTCAAGGGTTTTCCCTGCACTCTCCTCTAGTATTTTTATAGTTTCATGTCTTAAGTTTAAATCTTTGATCCAGTGAGAGTCTTAGTTAATGGTGAAAGGTGTGGGTCCAGTTTCAGTCTTCTGCAGGTTGCCAGCCAGTTCACCCAGCACCATTTGTTAAATAGGGAATCTTTTCCCCACTGAATGTTTTTAATTGGCTTGTTAAAGATCAAATAACGGCAAGTAGCTGGATTCATCTCTTGGTTCTCTATTCTGTTCTAGACATCTACTTCTCTGTTTTTGTGCCAGTACCATGCTGTTTTGATCACTATCGATTTGTAGTATAGTCTGAGGTCTGGTAGCATAATTCCTCCTGCTTTGTTTTTATTTCTGAGTAATGTCTTGGCTATTCGAGGTTTTTTTCTGATTCCATATAAAACGAAGTATTGTTTTTTCAAGATCTTTAAAGTATGACAGTGGAGCTTTAATAGGGATTGCATTGAAATTATATATTGCTTTGGGTAGTATGGACATTTTAACAATGTTGATTCTTCTCAGCCATGAGTATGGTATGTTTTTCCATTTGTTAAGATTTTCAGCTATTTCTTTTCTTAGAGTTTCATAGTTCTCTTTATAGAGATCTTTCACGTCCTTTGTTAGATAAATTCCCAAATATTTCATCTTCTATGGCACTTCTGTGAATGGGATAGAGTCCTTAACTGTTTTTTCAACTTGACTATAGTTGGTATATATAAAGGCTACCGATTTATGAATGTTGATTTTGTAACCTGAGACACTGCTGTATTCCTTGATCACTTCTAAGAGTTTTGTAGTAGAGTCCCTAGTGTTTTCCAGATATACTATCATATCATCTGCGAAGAGCAAAAGTTTGATCTCTTCTGACCCTATATGGATACCCTTGATCGCCTTTTCTTCCCTAATTGCGGTGGCTAAAACTTCCACTACAATGTTAAAAAGCAATGGAGACAATGGGAAGCCTTGTCTGGTTCCTGATCTGAGTGGAAATGATTCCAATTTAACTCTATTCAATATGATATTGGCTGTGGGTTTGCTGTAGATGGTCTCTATCAGTTTAAGAAATGTCCCTTCTATACTGATTTTCTTGAGTGTTCTGATCATGAAGGGATGCTGGATATTATCAAAAGCTTTTTCTGCATCGATTGAGAGAATCATATGGTCTTTGTTTTTTAATTTGTTTATGTGCTGGATTACATTTATAGATTTACGTATATTGAACCAGCCTTGAGACCCTGGGATGAAACCAACTTGGTCATGATGTATAATTTGTTTGATGTGTTGCTGGATTCTATTTGTTATGATCTTGTTGAATATTTTTGCATCTATATTCATTAGTGATATTGGTCTGTAATTTTCTTTTCTTGTTGGGTCTTTTCCTGGTTTGGGTATCAGGGTGATGTTTGCTTCATAGAACATGTTATGTAGTCTTCCTTCTTTTTCTACCTTTTGGAACAGGTTGAGTAATATAGGTACTAATTCCTCTTTAAAAGTTAGGTAGAATTCTGACATAAAACCATCTGGTCCCGGGCTTTTCTTTTTAGGGAGATTTTGTATGGTTGATGCTATTTCCGAACTTGATATGGGCCTGTTCAATATTTCCACTTGATTCTGGCTAAGTCTTGGAAGGTGACGTGCTTCTAAGTATCGGTCAATTTCCTTCAGATTTTCATATTTCTGAGAATACAGTTTCTTGTAATATTCATTAAGGATTTTTTTGATTTCTGAGGAGTCTGTTGTTATGTCGTCTTTGTTGTTTCTGATTGATGAGATTAGAGATTTTACTCTTTTTTTTCCCGATTAGGTTGGCCAAAGGTTTATCTATTTTATTGACCTTTTCGAAAAACCAGCTTTTTGATTTATTGATCTGTTGTATTATTCTTTTGTTTTCAATTTCATTTAATTCTGCTCTAATTTTGGTTATTTCTTTTCTTCTACTGGGTTTGGGGTTGGAACATTCTTCCTTTTCCAGTTGCTTGAGATGTCCCATTAAGTTGTTAACTTCCTCTCTTTCCGTTCTCTTGAGGAAGGCTTGCAGTCCTATAAATTTCCCTCTTAGAACTGCCTTTGCGGTGTCCCAGAGGTTCTGATAGTTCGTGTCTTCATTGTCATTTTGTTCCAAAAAGTTGGCGATTTCTTTCTTAATCTCATCTCTGACCCAGCTATCATTCAGCATAAGGTTATTTAACTTCCATGTTTTTGTATGAGTATGCAGATTCCTGTTGTTACTCAGCTCAAGTTTTATTCCATGGTGATCCAAGAAGATGCATGGAATAATTTCTATTCCTTCAAATTTACTGAGGTTAGACTTGTGACCTAAGATGTGATCGATTTTGGAGTAAGTTCCATGGGCTGATGAGAAGTATGTGTATTCAGTTTTGTTGGGATGAAATGTTCTGTAGATGTCTGCTAAATCCAAATGTTGGATGGTTAGGTTTAAATCTAAGATTTCTTTGGTCAGCTTCTTGTTGGAGGATCGATCCCACACTGCCAAAGGAGTGTTGAAATCTCCGACGATTATGGAGCTGGAGGAAATCAAGTTGCTCGTGTCTGTTACAGTTTCTCTTATAAATTGAGGTGCATTCTGGTTGGGTGCATAGATATTAATAATGGAGATCGTATCATATTGAGTATTACCCTTAACAAATATGAAGTGACCGTTCTTGTCCTTCCTTACTTTTGTTGGTTTAAAGCCTTTTGTATCTGCAAATAAAATTGCAACACCTGCTTTTTTCTGATTACCATTTGCCTGAAATATGGATGACCATCCTTTCACCCTGAGTCTGTATTTGTCTTTTAAGTTAAGAAGTGACTCTTGTGTGCAACACATATCTGGTCTGAGTTTTTGTATCCAGTCAGCTAACCTATGCCTCTTTAGAGGACAGTTTAAGCCGTTCACATTAATGGAAAATATTGATAAGTCTGGTGAAGTTTTGGGTATCGAGTTTTTCAAAAGTCCAGTGGACATTTTTAATCCTTTCGCCAGTGTGGACATTGGAGTTTGATCCGAAGTTTCTGAGTGAGTTTACTTTTGTGGTATAGGATTGGGTTGGTCATTATGGAGGATAGGTCTGGGAATATCCTGAAGAACTGGTTTTGTTATGGCAAATTTCTTCAACATTTGAATGTCATTTAAGTATTTAATTTCTCCATCATAAATGAAACTCAGTTTAGCTGGATACAAGATCCGGGGTTGAAAGTTATTTTGCTTTAGGAGATTAAAAGTCGGTGACCACCCTCTTCTGGCTTGAAAAGTTTCAGCAGAGAGATCTGCAGTCATTCTAATATTCTTCCCTTTGAAGGTAGTGGTTTTCTGTCTCCTGGCAGCTTTGAGGATTTTCAGCTTCATATTAACTTTAGTGAAGTTAATTATGATATGCCTGGGGGATGTCTTATTGGGGTTGAGTTGTGCTGGGGTTCTGAAGCTGTCCGCTATCTGAATTTCAGAATCTCTAGGCATGTCTGGAAAATTCTTCATAATTTCATGCAGAAGGGCCTCTGTGCCCAGCGAGGCCACTTCATCTGTTTCTGGAACTCCTATGATTCGGATATTCGCCTTCTTCGAATTATCCCAGAGCTCTCGGAGAGAATGATCCATTTTTGCTCTCCATTTCTCTTCCTCTTTGAGAGTTTGGGAGCGTTCAAAGGCTTTATCTTCGATGTCAGAAATCCTTTCTTCTGCTTGCTCCATTCTGTTGCTGAGGAATTCTACTGTATTTTTCATATCTTTGAGGGCTGCAAATTCTTGCTTCAGTGTGTTTAAGTCTTTGGTGGTTTTGTCTTTAAATTCGTTACATTCTTGAGACAACTTTTGAATTTCTCCTTGAATTCCTAATTCCACTTTATTAATCTTGTCTGCAATCCAAATTCTGAATTTGATTTCTGACATCTCAGCCAGTTGTTTATGAATGGGATCTTCAATTACATCTGCCATATCTTTCCTTGGGGGGGTTGATCTATTCTGGTTATTCATGTTACCAGAGTTTTTCCGCTTATTCCGCTCCGTGGTTGTTTTACTCCCTTTGATTTTTTCCCCTGGGGCTTTGTTGAGGGCCTGTACAGTGTTGTGGCCTGAGAAACTGGGGCCCTGTCTAGTGTGGTGGGGCTAAGTGGTCCTGTCTTGTTTTCAGCTGGTTTCTGTTGTACCCTAGTGAAATAGATACTCTGGATTGAAGTCTTAGCTGTGGAGAAATATCAGCAATTAAGTCACCCCACCCCGCACTGGTAAACAATTGGAAAAGAAAAATCAAACCTTCCTACCACCATGCACCCAGGGCACCACCTGATTTGTCCTCATGTGATTGGTTCAGTTCAAAAAGTCCAAATCACTTGTCTCAGTCTGCACCTGTCTCCGGTGAGAGAGTTTAAGAGGTCTTTGGGAACTGGATCACAGGGGTCTGGTGACTACTCTGGTGTGGCTTGCTCCAGTGCTGCGTGGAGTCAGGAGGAGCCACCCAGCCAATAGATCAGTCTGGGAAGGTTGCTGCCTCCTTCCCCACCTTGCACCGCTGTCACACCCAGTCACTGATAGCCCTGCAGTTGGCTGACCCAGTTGCCTGTAGTGAATCGGTACTCCAGGAGTTTGCACCTGCCTGAATCACAAGGAAGTCTGCCAGGCCGCTGCACTGTGCTCTCTCTAGCAGGAGGAGGTGAGGCCCGACAACCTCAGGCTCTTGATGAAGGTTGGGGGGGTTTCACTCAGGTCCAGTCTCACCCCTGATTAATGTTACTGACAGAACAGAACAGAACAACTCTGCAGTTCCCCTGCAGAAGAGAAGCTGAGTTGAGTTCCAAATCAGTTTGTCTTTGCTCTTGTATTGTCTATAGGCTGACGATCCCCTGAGGGCCAGGTGCGTCTTAGGTTTAGTAAAGCGGACCTCTGGGTCAGCCCTGCCCTGGGAGTTTCCCTGGTTTGCAAGCTGGAGTAGCCTCAGGCAAATCCTATACTCAGAATCTCTGGTTGCCTAGGGAGACAGGGGGCGTGGCTTCAGAATATTCTGTAGTGAGCCGTATTGCTAGCAAAAGAGGGCTGCTGTTTTATGGTTCAGGCAACCGCTACTCCAGTGTAGCTCCCTTCCGGCCAACCATCCTCTCTCCGCTCCTGTACCCCAGAGTCTGCACCAACCGGCTGCAGCCCAGCACTGTCTACACCCCTGGAGCAATCGCCCAAGAGTCTGGACCCCTGGGGGACAGGCCTCCAGACCTTGGAGCGAGAGCAGAGGGGAGCGCCGGGAGCACTGAGAGCCTGGGATTGCGGGCAGAGAACACACACAGCTTTACACGGTTTTATGCCTGGCCGTATTGTCACCAAAAGACGGCTGTCGCACTGTGCCTCAGGGAACTGCCACTCCGGTGCGGTCCCCTTTCCACTGACCGGGACTGGCCTCCAGACCTCAGTGTGAGTGAAGGGGAGCGCTGGGAGCTCAGAATTCCAGGTAGAGACTATATACAATTTATACAGTTTTATGCCTGGCAGGAGGACGCCGTGGCACCCTAGTAGGGGAGGTAGGTCCAGTTTTTAGAGGGTCTGTCCCGTGGAGTGTAGTGGGAGGACCTTTGAACTCTGCCTGATTCTTTGTGAGGCACTCTGAGCCGTTCTTATGGGGGAGGGGACTCCCGTCCGCTTGGTGATGGATTTTGTACCTTTTGTTTGTATCCTTGTGGTCGCAGCTCGCCTCAGCAGGGTTGATGTGCGTTCTTCAACCTTCTGTCTTAGTGCAGCTCAAATCCACCAGGTTACTTGCTGAATTTTTGTCCTTTAACTCTCCTACTGCACAGGAGCCTCTGTGGAAAGCTGGCTTCAGTCAGCCATCTTGTCTCCTCCCGCCTGGTCCCTGTATTTTTGTACTGCTATAACAAAATACCACATACTGTACAACAATTTATAATGAACAGAAATGTATTGGCACACAATTCTGGAGTCTTGGAAATCCAAGATGGAGAGGCCAGCATCTGGCAAGGGCGTTTTTGTTATGTCATCATCTGATGGTGAAAGATGGAAGGGCAAGAAAGGACAAGAGAGAGAAAACATGATGTGAAACTCATCATTTTACATGGAATCTACTTCCGTGATAACATTAATCCATTCATGAGGGCAGAGCCCTTATGTCCTAATCAATGCTAAAATGTCCCACTTTTTACTATTGTTACAATGGCAGTTAAATTTCAGCATGAATTTTGGAGAGGACAAACATTCAAATCATATCATTCTGCCCTTTTCCCCCTTATAAAACTCATGTGCTTCTCATATACAATAATCCATTATGTATGGATTATTTCATTTCATCTCAATAATCCCCAAACTCTTAACTTGTTCCAGCATGAACTCAAAAGTCCAAAGTGTCATATTAATTATCAGTGACAAGCAAGATGTGATTCATCTTGAGGTAAATTCTCCAGTTCTGTGCCTATGAAATCAAAAGACATTATATGCTTGAAAATACAATGGTGAGGGCTGGACATGGTGGCTTACACCTGTGGTACCCAGCATTTTGGGAGGCCCTGGCAAGAGAATTACTTGGGGCCAGGAGTTCAAATCCAGCCTGGGCAACAAGCAAGACCCTATCTCTAAAAAAAAAGAAAGAAAAAAATATAATGGTAAGACAGGCATAGGATAAACATTCTCATTCCGAAAGGCAGATGCAGACAAGAAGAGGGTAACTGATCCTAACTAGTCCCAAGTAAGTCCAAAACCTAACAGGACAAACAATATTAATTCTTAAGGCTCCAGAATAATCTTTAACTTCATGTCCTGCCTCCTGGATACACTAGGGTAGAGGCTGTGTCCCCAAGGCTCCAGATAGTCCCACCTCAATCACTTGGCTGGACTCAGTCCACTCAGCGGCTCTCATAGGTTAAAGTCTTGTGCCTGCAGCTCTCTCAGGCTGGTGTTACCTGTTACTGGCTCTAGTTCTGGTGTTACGGGAGCAGCTGCATCCCCACAGCTCCATCTATACAGCAGCTCTGACTCCATAGTTCCAAAGGGCATTGTCCTAGTGGGGATTCTCTGTGGTGGCTCTATCCTTGTGATAAATCAGCAAAATCAGCATCATGTGGACCCTGCCAAGGCTTGGTTTCTTGCAGCCTCCAGAGCAGCAGCATGAGCTGCACCTGGACCCACTTAAGCCAAGGCTGAGGTGCCAAGTGGCACTATGCTGAAATGTGGGGAGCAGAGACTTCAGGTAGCTCCTCAAGGCCCTAACATTCTAAACCTATGATAGGAGAGGAAGTCTTGAAGCTCTCTGAAAGCTTTTGGAGTCATTCTCCCATTGTCTTGATAAGATCTGGCTTCCTACTATCCATGCTAATCTGACTAGATCAAATGATAGATCTCTTACTCACACACTTGGTATTCTCTCTCAAACATACTGTTTTATTCTTTACATAGTCAGGCTGGGAATATTCCAAATTTTTACATTCTTCTTCCCTTTTAGTTACAAATTCCATCATGAAATAATTTCTCTCTTCCCTTATTTTACTGTATGCAGTTAGAAGCCATACTGCTCCTTTTATATTTTGCTTAAAGAATTTTCTGCCATGTATCCTAATATGTGGCTTTTAAATTCTGCCTTTCATGAGCATGAACACAGTTCAGCTAAGTTATTTGCCAATTTCTAACAAGCATGGCCATTGTTCTGTTTTTCTAATACTTTGTTTCTCATTTCTGTTTGAGTTCTCATCAGAATTGCCTTTAGCATTTATATTTCTTTCTTTTTTTTTATTAAATCATAGCTGTGTACATTAATGTGATGATGGGGCACCATACACTGGTTTCATAGACCATTTGACACATTTTCATCACACTGGTTAAGCATTTATATTTCTACCAACATTCTGATCACAGCCACTTACGTAAGTTTCAGGCTTTCTTTTTATCCATCCTCTTCTTCTGCACCTTCACCAGAATCACTTTTAACCCTCTTCATGGAGATGTAGGCCTTTGTTAGCCTGCTCTGCCAAATTATTTCAGTTTCTACCCCATTGTTTTTCAACCGTTTTTACTCATGGCACACTTGAACCTATAGATAAACTTCCTCAGTACACTTAAATTATGTTGACCAGAAAAAGGAGTTAAAAAATTTATGCTTACTGTGCTTTGAACTTCTTTCAAAAATAATTTAATTAATGATCTTGAAATATTTTCACAACACACCCAAGATCCACTCACAGCACACCGGTCGAAAATCACTATTCTACCCATTACTCAGTTCCAAAGCTGTTTCCACATTTTCAGATATTTCATAGCAGCTGCCCTACTTTTTGGTACCAATTTTCTGTCTTAGTCTGTTTTTTGCTATTATAAGAGAATGCTTGAGATTAGGTAATTTATAATAAATAGGTATTTATTGCCTCACAATGCTAAAGGCTGGAAAATGCAAGATTGAGGGGCAAGAATCTAGCAAGGACTTTCTTGTCATGTCATTTCATGGCAGAAAGTAGAGGGAAAAGGGGGAGAGAGAGAAAAGGAAGCCAAACCTGTTCTCTTATAAGGAACCCATTTCTGTGATAACAAACATGACAATGGTATTAACTCTTCCTGAGGGCAGAGCCCTCAAGTCCTAGTTACCTCTTAAAGATTCTGTCTCCTTAGAACTTAAAGTCAACTGACTTTGGAAAAATTAGAAAAAGGTTCCATCTCTTACTGTGATTACAATGGCAATTTCAACACAAATTTGGGAGGAGACAAACATTGAGACCATAGTCATCCCTATCTAGTAAACATTACTACAACCCATCAGTTATTCAATCTGGAAATCTGAGTTTCATGTTTCCCTCTTCATTCTGCAACTCTCATAGCTTAGCTATCACAAAGCTATTTGCTTCCTAAATAGTTTCAATTCCAGTCTCTTCTTTTTATCCCTATTCTTCAATTAAGCGACTTCATCATCGCCTGCCTAGGATCTAATCATCTTACTTTTCAACCATTCTCTGCATAGAATCTAGGATGATTTTCCTATAATACAATCATGTAGCTTACCCTTCTGCCACTTTCAGAGCCATTGGTAGCTCATCCATTGCTACTTGAAGACAGTCCACGCTCCTTTAAATTGCTTCCAGGTCTTACATGATTTGACCTTTCCTTACAACTCTAGCCTAATTTCCTGCTCTCCCTTGATCCTTCCCCTCCTCGTCCTCCCATACAGAATTAAGTAACATTGAGCTACATTCATTTCCTCATTGCTACGTCCTATCGTCTCAATAGCCTGTTGACCTGATATATATATCATTCCCTCTTCTTTGCCTGCTTAAGTTCTAGTCATTATCCAGGTGTCACTGTAAATGCCAATCCCCCCAGGAAGGTTTCTCTGACTACCAACTCCAAAAGCCCATGCTCTTTTTTTGTACCCTATTATAGTGCTCATCTCAGTAGATTGTACATAAGTGTGTGCTAGTCTTTGCCTCCTACAAGAATGTTAGCTCTGTATGGATAGCACATTGGCTGTTTGTCTCATATATTACTTAGCATTTAGCTTGACACGTAGTAACTACTCCCAAAACATTTTTTAATTGAATAAGCCATTGAACAAACAAAAAATAACAAGTGTTCTTGTGTGTCAATATCTCAGCACAGGAGAAAACTGAATCCATTAAGATTGCTTTTTATTTCAGCACAAAACCTTTAGTAGCTTATCCAATAGGGGTCTATTTGTTTCACATAATGAGAAGGCCAGAGGTAGGCAGATACTAATGTTAGTTCAGTACCTCTTCAGTGTCATCCCTGAAGTCTCCATGTTGTTCTTGGCATTTCCTTCAGAACATGTGCACTGCAACAGGGAGAAGGAGAAGGAAGGAGCTTTAGAACCACACCCATACCACATATGGTTGGACCAGTGAACAGAAAATGCCTGCCCCAAAGGGCATGGGATGAATGAACTGGCAAAATGGCATGCCATAGCTGAATTGCGGTAAACTCCCTGGGCAAATAACCAGTTAAATCATTGAGTAGTGGAGGAAGACTGTAATAACAATGGGCCGTTCACGCTTGGTGATTGCCCTGATCAGAGTGACAGATCATGAGGACAGCTGGATTCCCTTTTGGCTAATGTTACTTTACATTGAAAATCCACGTTCTATGTATGTTATATGGGTCAGTTGTACAGATTAAACAGTACCCTGCTTTGTCTATAGCTTCTTTTATTTTACGTTCTTATAGATCTTATGCTAGAGGGATAAGTAATAAGAAAACTCTCTTTGTGATCCTTTACATTTCAACCTGTTTGTCCAATATCTCGCCTAGCTCAACCCAGAAATGAAGTAATAGCATCCTCATCCTCTAGAGTTGTGCTGCCCAGTAGGGTAGCCACTAGCCATTTCTATTGAAATTTAAGTTAATTATAACTGAACAAAATTTGAAATTTAATTTCACCATCTCATTAGTGAGATAGTACAAAGTAGAACATTTCTCCTTTTCTGTCACATAATAGTTGTATGTATTTGGGGGGTAAATGTGATATTTTGATACATGGATACAAGGTGTAATGATTAAATTAGGTTAATTGGGATATCCATCACCTGAAACATTTATTATTTCTTTACATTTGGAACATTCAAATTCACCTCTTCTAGCTACTTTGTGACATATACAATAAATTATTGTTAACTATAGTCACTCTTCTGTTCTATCAAACACTAGATCCTTTCCCTGTGAACTGTATTTATATACCCAATAACCAGCCCCTCTTCATTTTCTTTCTCTTCCCTACCTTCGCAACCTCTGTTATCCACCAATCACAGAAAGTTTTATTTATAGTCCTCCTCTAGATCATCTTTGCCTAGTTCACCTAAAGCAGTTTTGGGTACATATATAATAATAAAAATAGTTATTACCATATTTTATAAATAAAAAGTGTTTTCTTTGCTAAGTAATTCATGGTATTGTGTTTCCTTGTTTCTACCTTATTTCTGTTATTTATACATTTATCTAGCATCGATGTTTAATATCTCAGAAACTACAACTATGAGAAGATGGCACTTTCACTCTTGTTATTAATCCCATAAATTATTTTTAAAAGGCAATATTAATAATATCAATATTTGGATTCCAAAGAAAAAAATTTCATATTTTTGAGAAAATCCTATAAGCATGTTTTTTTTAGGTAGGAGGCACTCTGTGGAAAGTATTCTGATTATATCATCCTTTACAATTCATGTTATAGAGATCATTTTACTACTGAGACCTAATGAACTACCCACACGGAGACTTTTAATCATATGGAGAAATCTATGTTAAATATTTTTACATTTGGAAGTCTATTTAAATTATCAATAAAATCTTCAATATAGTTTTATTTATTTTTGTTTATTTATTTATATTTTTTTATTAAATCATAGCTGTGTACTTTAATGCAATCATGGGGCACCATACACTGGTTTTATAGACCGTTTGACACATTTTCATCATACTGGTTAACATAGCCTTCCTGGCATTTGCTTAGTTATTGTGTTAAGACATTTATATTCTACATTTACTAAGTTTCACATGTACCCTTGTAAGATGCACCGCAGGTGTAATCCCACCAATCATCCTCCCTCTGCCCATCCTCCCCCCTCCCTCCCCTCCCTCTCTGATTCTTAGGTTATAACTGGGTTATAGCTTTCATGTGAAAGCCATAAATTAGTTTCATAGTAGGGATGAGTACATTGGATATTTTTTCTTCCATTCTTGAGATACTTTACTAAGAAGAATATGTTCCAGCTCCAACTCAAAACAGCTTCTCTTCTGCAGGGGAATTTAGCAGGAACAGAAACAAATTCCCGCAAAGTTGTTCTGTTCTGTCAGTAACATCAATCAGAGGCGGGGCTGGAAGTGAGTGAACACCCCCCAGCCTGCATCAAGGGCCTGAGGTTGTCAGGCCCCACCTCCCCCTGCCACATAGAGGCAAAGAACAGCTGGCTGAGCAGACATAGATCTCCTTGTGATTCAGGCAGGTGCAAACCCCTGGAGTATCTGCTCATTGGAGGCAACTGGGTCACAGCCCTGCAGGGTTATCATGACTGGGTGTGACAGAGGTGCAAGGTGGGGAAAGGAGGCATCAACCTTCCCACACTAATCTATTTGCTGGGTGGGTCCTCCTGACTTCACGGAGCACCGGAGCAAGTCATGTTTGAGTTGTCAGCAGACCCCTGCGATCTAGTTGCCAGAGACCTTTTAAAGTCTCAATATAGTTTTAAATTGTTGAATGTTAAATAAGATATGATAAAGTTACTTGGAATGATTTTGCTTTACTATCTTTGACATGATCAAAGACAAAAGAGAACTAATGTTAGTTTATATTTTAGTGTTTAACTTTATTACTAGATCAGACAAATCTTCAAATTCCACATGGGCTTTTTTTTTTTTTTTTGAGACAGAGCCTCAAGCTGTCGCCCTGGGTAGAGTGCTGTGCCATCACAGCTCACAGCAACCTCCAACTCCTGGGCTCAAGCCATTCTCCTGCCTCTGCCTCCAAAGTAGCTGGGACTACAGGTGCCTGCCACAATACCTGGCTGTTTTTTTGGTTGCAGCCGTCATTGTTGTTTGGCGGGCCAGGGCTGGCTTTGAACCCACTGGCTCAGGTGTATGCGGCTGGTGCCTTAGCCACTTGAGCCACAGGTGCCAAGCCCACATGGGCTTTTTTGATAGAAACATTTTTGCTTACCATTTTTATGGAGAATAGATAAATACAAATCCATTTGTGCTTCAGAGGAATTAACCTAATCAATTGACGATTCATTAAAAAAAAGAGAAGGCTGCTTCTCACCTAAATTCTGCAGTTTAAAAACTCAGATCAGAACATCAATCATCACTGTGACTTATGTTCAAAAATATTTTGTTTTCTCGATCATATTTCTTACAGGGTTCATGTTAACATGCAAAACCAAAAATGTGAGCCTCTGCAAGTTCATTTCTTTCCCTTCAATCTGTGTGAATAGATAGGAATTTGTGAATAAGATAATATTAGATGTGATATTACAAATTATTGTGAGAAGGCTCTAAGGATTAGATTTCAAGGACTGCCATCTGGCTGATGACTTTATGATGACACTGTCATGAGATTTCATTTCCTTATTTCTATTCCAGGATCACTTTTTAAACAAGAAATCAACATTAACTCTGAATTGTCTGTAGCTATATGAGGCTTCCATAACTACCAACCAACCAGGTACAAGCTTGTCAAGTAGAAGGACTGGTCTTAGCATCAGAGGGTTCAACATGGCTAGAAGTTTCTCACCTAAGCTCCCAGATACCAGGAAAATCCTTCTAGGTTTTAAGGAAGATCTGGCATGTACATGTGTATGTGCATCTATACATGTATACAAATGCACTATTCTTTCAAATAATACCTCAGCATTCTTCTTTCTTTCCTAATAATAAATTTCAGATTTTAATGATCACAATAGTTAATAATCCAAAAACTGATCATCTGTGTTCTATCTTTGGCAACCTTGCAGGTACTGGTAAGTCTCTTTGCTTCTCTATTCCTAGGTTCTTTCTCCTTTTCTTCCCTTTAGAGAAATGAGAAGAGGCAAAAAATTAAGACCTATTATGTATGCAGCAAAGAACTACTCTAGGTAGACACTGGATCGCTTTTGCTTTTTCCAACCTATTGTTTATTAATTATTCTTCTTTCTTTCTCTGGCATCCTCAACTTCTTTCTTCTTGCTCCTCCCTTTCAACCAACCAAAATACTGATGTCTCCCCTCATCATAAAAAAAAAAACTTTTCTATGATACCATTTTTTCTACCCAGCCATTCTTGTTTCCCCTTATCATACAGTTTTTGAAGCAATAATTGACATTATTGTTTCCAACTCTTCAGCTCCTGGTTATACTTTGACCTACTCCAATCTTACTTCCCTAGCACCACCACTTTATGAAAACAAGGACTCACTAAGATCATCAATGACTTTGTAATACCTATTTGCTCTATTTTTATTTATCCATTTACTTGACTCCATTTTAACATTGGTCTCATTAGTCAAATCTACTAGTTGAAACTTTATCTGCCTTTATTTCCAGGACAATATTATTTTGCAATACTCCTATTTCTTTTCTTTTCTTTTTTTTTGCAGTTTTTGGCCAGGGCTGGGTTTGAACCCACGTCGTCCAGTATATGGGGCCGGCGCCCTACTCCTTTGAGCCACAGGCGCCGCCCCACTCCTATTTCTTTAATCATGTAAGTGTGTAGTGGTTGGCATGATGCTTGGGCACATAGTAAAAGTTCAGTAAATTCCATCTCCCATTAACATCATAAGAATTAATTCACTCACTCAATAAATGTTTTTGTGCCATACTTGACACAAAGGCTAGGAAGGCTCGCTGTTGGCAATAGGTATATAGCAGTGGAAAGCACTACCCTCATGACGCTTATATTCTGGGAAGAAGAAAGTGGGAGAAAGACATTGATTGATAAAAATATGGAATATATGATGTTTCAGATGGTGAAAGTACAACATGGAAACATAAAGAGGGAAATAAGTTGGAGGCTTGTGGAAGAGAAGTGCCTTAAGGAAAATATAAAGGATTTGAGGATGTGAGCCATGTGGATAATTGGAAGAAAAGCAGTCTAGGAGGGTCCTAATAAGTGGAAATGCTTTGTGAAAGGGATATTTTAGCATGTTGGAGGAACTTTAAGGAGATCAGTGTGGCAGGAAAGAATCAAGTGAACAGGAGTGAAGTATACAATGAATTAAGAGAGGAACCGGAATCTGATTATATTGGGCCTTTTAGGCCCCTCTGTGGACTTCAGCTTTTATTCTTAGTGATATGGGAGTCACTGAAGGATAGTTAGCAGAGGAGTGGCATGTTTTAACTTATCTGTCTCCTCTGTTATAATAGACTAAAGGGAAATAGTGAGGCCATTAGGAAAGTGTTCTCATAATTCAATCAAGAGATGACCGGGGCTGGGATTGGATGAGAGAGATGAATGTGGTGAAAAGCAGTTGAATTCTACTGTATTTTAAGTATAGAGACCAAAAGGTTTTTATAATGAATTGGATTTAGGTGTGAGAGAAACAAAGGCGTCAAAGAAGACTCCGGAGTATTTAGCCTGAGCAACTGAGAGATGGGGTACCATCTGAGTTGGGGAAGGCTATAAGAAGAACACATCTTCGGGAGGAGGATGTGGACATGTTACATTTGAAATACCTATTATGCGTCTAGGTGAAGATACAGAGTAGATGGCTAGATATATACATTTTAATTCAGGGGGAATGGCTCAAGATGGTGGCTCAAAATACAGATTTGGGAGTTGTAACAATAAACAGTGTACGTTCTTTTTCCCATGTTCTTTTAAATGTTTATGTTCCAGTCTTCATTCTCATTCTTCTCTCTACTCATTTTGAGTAGCTTTGTTGGCTTCAACCCTCACCAATACTCTTCAGTATTGACTTCCATCTTATACCCTTCTCTTGATCTCCAGAACTGTACTTTCAGCCACCAACTATACATCTTCACCCATATATCCTACAACCTCTAAAATGTCTAAAGTAGAACGTATCATCTGCCCTTAAAACAATGCTAGATTTCCTGTTTTCCGTGTCGTGTAATTGCCTAAATTAGTTTTCTCTAAAACTGGAAAGCTAAGAATTACTTTTTACCTTTCTCTTTGTCTCTTTCCCAGTCTACTGACACGTATATTAAATTGGCTTCCAAATTCTGTGAATTCTACTTGCAAAGGTGCTCTAGAAGCCACCCCCTTTTCTTTGTCTCTATTGTCACCTCAACCTAAAGCCTCTTTGTCTTTTGTCTCTGAGATTGTAACCACCTTTTCCCAGTGCCCCCAGTCATTTAGTACTCTCTGCACTTGTTGACCTTCACACTGGCCTTGGAGTTATCTTCTGTGAAATGAATCTTCTTGCTTTGTTCCTTGCACTCTTTTCTTCCTACCTGAGACACAATGAATGACATTGACATATTAATATATTTCAAAAAGCATATTCAAATATTTCTGAGGGTAAAAATAAGTAAAACTTACTTTTCTGGGGAAGAAAAGAAAATACATAGCTTCATAAATTTTTGCTTTCTTGTTTATTTAGGAGAAGGACATTTGAACCTCATAAAAGTCTTCTATGCTCTATCCACAAATGCTGTCTTTTCTCAAAACGCATTTGGAGTTGCTTTTCTGCAATGACTTAAGGACTGTTTTATGATCACCAGAAGATTGTTGTATTATTTTATAGTCACACCTTGCATTTGCTGAATAACTGTAGTCAATAATAGTTTGTAAATCGAATGAAACAATCAGATTTTGGGTTAGGGTTTTGGATTATTTCTAAAAGTTTAAAGAGTAAAGATTTACTGCCCTTGAAGCTAAGTTAAGAGTGTGATGTGATGCTCACAAGATGTTTGTTTAAAATGCAGCCTTTACTAAGTTGGGGGCTGCTCGTACTATATTTGCAGCATATGCCATTCAAAATGTTTGAGACCTAACACCACCAGTTCAACTGTCTCAATTTTGGGTAGCCTACTTTTAATTTCTCTTATGTGAAATATTCCATTTTAAGGACTAAACGGATTTGATAGGTTAAGAAATCCATTAGCAACTCTGTTAGGTACACTTCTTTTGGCAGTATGGGGAAGTATCTTTGGCTCTTTAGGAGAGAGTTGTGTATGCATTGTTACAAGCCACTCCCATTTTTATATTACTGAGACCCAATCTTCCCACTGATTATGAAGCATAAGAAGTCTTGCCATCCAGCAATAGGATAATGTAATACTCGTTATGTGAAACCTTGGGGCTTTGGGCCAGGGAGTGTCATGACCAATGTGGATCTAAAAGGTTCATTGTGGTAACTACCTACTTCATTTTATGTCACCTCCTTTAAAGTAATTAGAATGTTTCTAGCTCGCAGGGATTTCATGCAAAGGGAGACATTTGGGACCATGTCATTGGTGATTCACTGGTGTAGAAAATTACCTGGTGATACAGGCAAGTAACGATTTCGTTCTAACTTAATCCTATAGCCCTGGACTGGCCTCTACCAGAACACCAAAATATATGCTTACAAATGTTCCTACATATATATTTCCCAGAAAAAAAAAAATCTCTAAAGTTGTAGAAAACTTACAGTTGTTTCCTAATGAAAAATATAGGATGCCAACAGACTTGACTTTATTCTTAAATTTAACGTTACAGTATGAAAATTAAAACAAATACGAGAAAGTTTCCTTTCTGTGGTTAATTGAATTATTAATGTTAGCAATAACACCATTATAGTAATTCACAATTATAATTATATTTTTTAAAATTTTCTGTGTATCAGCATCATTTTCAGAAAGACTTCTTTAAAATATTTAATGAAGAATAGAAATTAGCTAGATTTGTTTTCAGAAAGTTGAGTAATCTTGAATACATATAATCATCATTTGACTTAATTTTTATCTTTACAATTTTAGCAATCTAATAGTTTGGGTATCTTTTGGTTTTATTTAATATATACAGTAATAGGTATTTTTCTTTCTATAATCCATTGATTCAAATGACTTGTTATATATTTTTAAATGCAAGACATATAGTTATTATGGAGTTTTATGAAATCTAATCTTTCCAATTTCTACCTAAAAAGGAAGTTCATTTAAGCATTTCTAGGTTGTAGTCTCAACAGCAGATTTTTTTAAGCCCCCTTTCACCAGTAGGGAAACCTGATGCCATCCCTGACTAATTGCAGCAAAGACCTAGACTCTGATCTTTTGTCTAGCATAGAGCATTTTCAAATTCTTGACCCCAGCAGAACTTATGGCAACTGTTGCCTATTTCCCCGCCCAGCGCCTGTGTGACACAGCCACAGCTCTGTGTCTACAACGCTATGCATCTTTGTATGGTTTTGTGGCATTTCTGAAACACAGAGCTACTTAACTTGTTCCTAAGCCCAGATTATGTGTTTTTGGTTTTCTATTCTTCGTGTTATTTACCATTGCTCTGTGTTGGGAGGTTTCTTTTATATTTTGAAATAACTTTTTTTCCCCTAGCCCAAAGTAATACTTATTATGGAAAATATCAAAAACTTAGAAATAAAGAGAATCACCCTTAACATTTTTAGCATTTCCTTTCATCATATTTTTGGAAATATATTTTTGCTTATCTTTGTTTTACCCCCAATTTATTAACACTTAAAAGCATTTTCAGATAGTTTTTGCTTTATTTTAAAAATATATAGAACATTTTTATGAGGAAGAAAATGCACAGGTATTATCTTTTCAGGAAAAAAACATGAAGGAAATAATTCCTTGAGGTACATGGTGACTCCCTAAATAGCCAGAAACTAAAATAATACTCTTATGTCTCAAGCCACTGTTTTATGTTCTGGCCATTCTGTCTGCCATCAGTATTTACACAAAGAGATGAAAGTGATTTAAATTAACTAGGATCAATCCCCCATTCAAAGCAGTAGTTGTGTGTTTTAAATATTTTCTAACATTCAGCTTCGCAATTAGCTTCATCAGATTGCTAATTATGAAACTCATTACATCACTCTGCGTCCAGCTAGTAGTGTTTTTATGCCAAAGAATGTTTAAAGCAAGTCAGATGAGCCTAATTCAAGCACCTTTGGAGATTATAACCTGCATTGCCTAGACTTATGGCTACTAGACAATGGCTGGGAGGTTGTGTTTTTCTGCTATCTTGCATGTATTTGAAGTCTAATAGTAACATTGGCTTAGCTGTTCAATTTACCTTTATCACAACCTTTTTGTAAAAATATTCAAAGGAAACAAATCCTCCATAAAATGACCAAATGTAAGTTTCATGCTGAGACAAATTAAGTGAATAATAATCATAAATTTCTAATGATTATTTTATATTTTTATAGTGATATTTTATTAAGATGTAATATTGTAAGTAGTACCTAAGTTTTATGTTAAAATAGAAATGCTCAAATGGCATTGTTCTCTTTACCTGGGAGTCTTGCTGTTGACCTTTCCTTACACAGAGCTGGTATTCCATTCCAAATCTGCAACTCTGAGGCCTGTGCTTCCTTCATTGCTGTTTAATGGATACATGTCAATTTGGAAGGAGGTTTCTGGCAGCTATTCATAGTAATCTAATCTTAGCTCTGTCCTCTTCAATATTTTCATCAGTGGCTTGGATGAAGACATAGATAACATTCTTATCAAATTTGCCAATGACCCAAAGCAGGAAGAAGTAGCAAATACAGTGGACAGGACTATGAGAGCCAAAAGTTTTCAACAAATTGGACTCGCAGGCTGAATATAGGAAGGGGCGATATAAATGTTAGGTGCTACCCTTGGGTTCAAAAGAAAAATAAAACGGAACCAAAACCCAGCTGACTTAGACTAGGCTTCCTGGAAATAGTTTTGAAGGTGGAAAGTTGTATGCCAAAGGTTTGTGGAGGAGCGTTCCTGTAAGATTCCCTTGGAAGGATGCAAGAGAGGCAAGACTGGGCAGAGGGAAAAGCCGACCTGCAGCAAACAGAGGTTTCAGCAGATTGTCCGGGGAGTTGTGAAACCTTCAGGGTTCTTTGGATGCATCCTGAATTGAGGGAAGGAGCCTGGGTCTTTGTGTCTCAGTATCAGCCAGTCATTGGTCCTGGGTCACCACTTGGGAGAAGACAAATTTAACTAAAATAGTTACCTATAGCTGAGGGCAATTTCCAGTGAGGCAAGCTGTTATGAGCCGTTAGCAGTCCATATTTTCACCAGCTATGGCATAGGGGCTTATTGACAGGGCATCAGTGTACCCACTACTCAGGTGTTACCCGGAGAGATAGAGGGACTAGCAGCCTAGCAGCATTGGTATCACCTATGAGCTTGCTAGAAATGTAAACTCATGGGCCCTACCCCATTCTACTAAATCAGAACTTCTGGGAATAAGAGTAGAAAACTTAACAAGATTTCAGGTCTTCATGTCACTTCTATGCACTAGTTTGAGAACTACTACACTACACCAACCAAAAGCATTCTGAATGTAGAGACAGTAATTTCTCCTTCCCTCCCTCCCTTCCTCCTTCTTTCCTTTTTTTTTTCTTTACTCTCACACGCAATGTGATAGATCAGCAGGAAAGGAAAACTGAGGGGATCATAGATTGGATAAATTTAAGCATACATATAATCTAGTTTAAGAACCTACATTTCAGCTTATTAAAGAGAGGGATTTTGTGATAAAGCTGTTCACAGGTGGAACAGCCTGCCTTGTAAGGTTATAGAAGTATTTAAGAATAGGTTGGTGATGCCTTAGTAGTCACATGGTGTAATAATCTTAGCTATCACATGGTAGCTCAAGGTAATCATTAGCAGGGTGTGAGTTATGTTTTGTGTGAGCGGAAAGCAAACCCCCAAAGTATGAGTTATTCCCCTGCTATTAAAATGCTGGCGAGGCTGGAGTATCAAGGAGGGCTAATCTTAGGTTAACACATGACTTAAGCATCCTGATCCTTTTCGTATACTCTTCATGTAGAGTCATTTTCTTTTTCCAAATGTGGGGTTTGGGCAGAACTAATTGGATTGTATTTTCAATGATTACTCAAGGAAGTGGTCTATGCTCAATAGAAAGTTTAGGTAATATCAGGTTAAGTCAAGCAAACACATTTCTTTCCTGTAGGACTAATCAGATCTTTTTTTATAGGGCAAGCATTGAGAATCAACAAAGAATGTGTGTTTATATGGGAGAAAAGGATAGAATATGTATTTATAAATATATGGGAGAAAAGGATAGTTATATAGTATGGAATTCTTTTTAAATCTTTAACCATGAAAACAATTTTCAGGAAGAATCCACCATAGCATCTGCTCCACCACTGTGCACGGAACATACACTCAACATTTATAAGATAGATAGCACAGCATCTAGGCTGGGCCATTGCATAGAGATTTTCTCAATGGGAGTTACTTGAATAGTGTTCTCATGTGTCATTCACCAAAGTCATAAGCCTATAAATTTGCTATACTAACCAAGAGAATTTGTGTTATTTAATCTTTAACTCTACTCAGATATATTTTATATTATTTTTTTCAAGATTATTATTCTTCATATTCTTTTAGAATATGGGAACCTTTTTCTGGGAATATTAATTAGAAAGAAGGAAATAAAGAGACAAAGAGCAAGAGAGAGATGTGTTCTCTGGTACAGTCTTCCTGAATCATTTTGGATCTATCTTTACCTGAGACTTTCCATAGAGAGGATAGAGTGGAAATCATTTAGAAATCACAGAAGTATTAACAAGCTACGGTATGTGTATACCAAGGAATATTATTCAGCCATTAAAAAGATGGAGATTTTATATCTTTTGTATTAACCTGGATAGAGGTAGAACACATTTCTTCTTAGGAAAGCATCACAAGAATGGAGAAGTAAGAATCCAATGTACTCAATTCTGTACTAGCTCTTGATGACCTAGTACATGGTGGGGGTGGGGGAATGGGACAGTGGGGTGAGGGAAAGAGGAAGGCAGGTGGGGGGGTCACAGTGTGTGACACACCTCTTGGGGGTGGAACACAATTATAAGAAGAAATTTACCTAACAAATGTAATCAGTGTAACCTGGTTCTTTGTACCTTCAGTGAATCCCCAACAATAAAAAAAGAAAAAAGAAATCAGAGAAATAATCTGGGATATCTCTAGTAAAAGGAGCTACACTTAGCCCAAGTCTTTATTTTGGTGGATTGCTATAAATAAAAGAGAAAATAAATAATAGAGTCAATTATAATTTCTGGGATCTGCTAATAAGGTTCCCCCCCCCGAAATAAACTCTATTAGCCCTCCTTGATACTCTAGCCTCGCCAGCATTTTAATAGCAGGGGAATAACTCATACTTTGGGGGTTTGCTTTCCGCTCACACAAAACATAACTCACACCTTGCTAATGATTACCTTGAGTCTAATTGTTAGATTTCTGCTCGTAATGGGAAAACTTATCTTGGCAAATGGGCAATTCTAGAAGCTCAGACAAGCACTTGGTGTGTATGAATAAGCCTCCAAGTGAATACTTCTCACGTGGGGTGATCCTGGGCAAGCCATGTCACTTGGCATCCATTTCTGATGGGTAGACATGGTCTACTCTAAGGAGAGGCCAAAGCTCTTCATTAGAGCAATTATAAGAACCAGCGTTGAAAATCAAAGTTCTAGCAAAATTTTGCAGACTCCTTAGAAAGCCATTGGCTTTGGACGTGCTCTTGACTGCAAAACCCTTCATTGATAGTGTAGGGGCAGTTCGCTCAGGCTGGCTTCTGGTCTCTGGGGTAGGCTCTGCTTGCCAGATGAGCAGCAGATAGACATCTGTACAATTTGCTAGCCCACATTCCAAATGAACAAAAAATGTTATGGGTCTGAATGAACCTCTGAATCCGTGTCAACAATTTCAATATCAAAACATTTATAACTCAGACAAAGACACTGAGGTGAAGAGAGTTTGTTTCCTAAGATCAAAATACCAGCTTGTGTTAATTCGGATACAAAAAGTTTTATATTTGCTATCAGCCTTCTTTTTTCTTCTTTTATGTTTATATTACAGCATCATTTATATGCTATTAGGTTCTCTAATGTAAGAATTTTCTCATGTAGGGTGATTTGTTACTTTTTAATATTTTAAATAATTCTGTCAAGTCTTCCTTGCCTTTGCCAGCATATTAACATGACTGGCTCCAAGAGAATATCTAAGCAAATATTTGCCGTTCTTTCTGGAAAAACAAGTTTTTCTTCATCTTTTTATTTGTGTTCTAAAGTTTTACCAAAGTTTGCTTTTGAAAATAGATTACCTGTTCTAACTTTATGATTCTAACTATGAAAGTACAAATTAGACTCCAATAGTGGTGGTTATATATGCACTAGTGTAATTACTACATAGTGAAAGTATCTAAGGTGAAATGTCTGATTGACATATATTTGCTATGTTCTAATTAACTGCTCCAGTAAAAATTAAGCACTCACTCTTTCCTAGATACTGCGATAGATATTGGGGATGGTGAACAAAATTCTCCTTGTACATTTGTTTATGAATCTACATTCTATGAAAGTATATCTCTTTTTCTGAGAAGAGGCATAATATTCTATTAATATCAGCTTTACTTCTTCTAATATATATTAGAAAAATTATATTTGTTTATTTATTTATATTTTTGTAGAGATTGGGGTCTTACTATGTTGCCGAGGCTGGTCTTGAACTGGCAGAACCTCCTAAAGTCCTGAGATTATACGCATGAGCCACCACCCCCAGCCAAAGAATTCTAAATAGTTATAATTTAATGGGAGGATCTATAAAATTTTATATTTACTTTTACTGTGTTGAGAAGCTAAGATTTTTTGAAATGTATCCTTCATATAATTACTATTACATATTTATCTAATACTATATCATTTGAGTATATATTCCATTAACAAAATAAATGTGAAATTTTGTTAGTCCTAACACCAAGTTTACACTAATACTTTTACTTTTATCACATTATTTTTTCATGAAGATTAAAGTAATAGTAATAACCATATTACATGTTGCAAGTTTTAAGGGATACTTTAAAACTATATGGTTCAGGAAAGACATGATTAGATAGAGGAAGTTATGATGTCTGTATTTTCAAATGAGAAGTAAAAGATATATTCACCTACCAAAATCAGTAAATTTTTACAGTATGTAGGGTAAACTACTACTTTAACTCTGAAGAATGCTGTTTTTACCTCTAAAACCTCAAACTATGTAATTAATTTTTTTTAACCAAGAGTGGATAAAAAAAGAAAACAGGTAATTTTTTTTTTTATTGTTTCACTTTCAATGAGGGTACAAAGAATTAGGTTATAGCGATTGCATTTGTTAGGTAAAGTCCCTCTTATAATTGTGTCTCATCCCCAAGAGGTGTGCCATACACCATAACCCCCCATCCTCCTCCCTCCTCCCTTCTCCCTGTTCCCTTGTTCCCCTGCCCCCTACTTTGAATGGATTTGAGTTTTTCTCTTATGAGGGTATGTATTAGATTATCTACTGGCTTCATATTAGAAGTGAGTACATTGGATTCTTGCTTCTCCATTCTTCTGATGCTTTACTAAGAACAATGTGTTGCACCTCCATCCAGGTTAATATAAAAGATGGAAAGTCTATCTTTTTAATGGTTGAATAGTATTCTGTGGTATATGTATACCACAGCTTCTTAATCCATTCCTGGATTGATAGGCATTTAGGTTGTTTCCACATTTTGGCAGTTGTAAATTGAACTGCAACAGTCTAGTGCAAATAAATTTCTAAGAAAAAGAGAGGATGTTGAATTTTTTAAAAGAATTTTTATTTTAAGAGATAAGGTCTGCCTTTGTCACCTAGACTAGAGTGCAGTGTTATTATCATAGCTCACTGCAACCTCAAAGCCCTCATCTCAAGTAATCCTCCTGCCTCAGTTCCTCCTGTAGGTGGAACTACAGGCGGACCACCTTGCCTACCTAATAATTTTTTTTTTACTTTTTTGTAGAGACAAGGTCTCACTATTTTGCTCAGGCTTGTATTGAACAATGGATTCAAGCGATCCTCCTACCCTGACCTCCCAATGTGCTTGGATTACAGACTGAGCCACTGTGCCCACAAAACAATGAACTAATTGTTAAATGTGGTTGGCCATATAATGGTACAAATTTTGAAACTAAGAAAAAGAAAAATCAATTTTTTTCAAGAAATCATTTTTTCCTACTGGAAAATTTTTCAGTGTTTCCTCAGGAAGGAACATTCAGGAAGCTCACCTCTAGAAAGTCACTTGCACAGCCAGTGATTCCCTAAGTAATCATCTGTAATGTTGGGAAAATTTAATTCTACGATTTGATAGACACTGAAAAGTGAACAGATAATCAGATCGAACTTGGAAGCACAGTCATCTGAGTGGCCTTCATCTTTCCTGGATGTGCCATCTTATCCTGTGTCAATTTAACTTTCAGCTGATCATCAAAGGTATTTCCAAATAAAATGTATTATTACAGTTATCCTGTAAACTGGCCTCTCCTCTTGCACTGCTTTTCTGTGTAAACTTTATTCCTTTGGCCATATGGAACTCATAGAGCAAAAGAAGGAAAAGGGAGCATTATATTAAAAAAATTTAAATCCCATTCTGTGGCTAACAAAAGTAATTCAAAACTATGTTTCTATGTACATTAACAGGGGAGGGACCAAATTGTTCAATAGTCAACTTGTGTGAGATTTTAAAGTATTATGTCATCATCAGTGTTGTCAACTAGCATATACCTTGAAACCAACTAAAGCAAATCAGTTGACTAATCATTAAGAATAATATTTAAATGACAAAATCTAAAGTGCCTATTATTTTTAGGCACTGAGAAATCATGTCAGCACAAGAATGAGCCAGATGTTTCATAACATGGTATCCATAATTTAAAGTGTGCACTCAAAGGACTTCTTTTTTTTAATTTCAGATTAATATATGGGTACAAATGACTAGGTTATATTGTTTGCATTTGTAAGGTAAAGTCCAAGTTGTAGTTGAGCCCTTCCCCTAGGAGGTGTGCTGTATACCCTTACATTGTACCCATTAGGTGCACTCAAAGGATTGTTCATTCAATTTCCTTACTAATTTGGCTATGTTAGAATTTGGAAAAATACTCTTAGGTAATATGAGAGAAGGTAAAATTCAATATGCGGGCTTGGCGCCAGTAGCACAGTGATTACGGTGCCAGCCATGTACACCAAAGCTGGCAGGTTTGAACCCTGCCTGGGCCAACTAAACAACAATGACAACTGCAACAAAAAAATAGCCGGGCATTGTGATGGGTGCCTGTAGTCCCAGCTATTTGGGAGGCTGAGGCAAGAGAATCGCTTAAGCCCAAGAGTTGGATGTTGCTATGAGCTGTGACGCCTCAGCACTCTACCAAGGGTGATATAGTGAGACTCTGTCTCAAAAAAAAAAAAATCAATATGTGGATATTTTTACTAAAGCTTATTTCTGATTATTTTTGACAAACTTTACTAAGTTTATGTTAACTTCATGATACTTATAGCAGTGAACTATAACACTTAAAAGCTATAACACTTAACATTTTAATGAAGTGTGAATGTATTCTTTTTTCTAGATATTATTAAATAATGTGGCTTATATGAGGATATTTTTATTTTGCTAAAGGTTAAGATCACTCAAAGATTTAATTACTCTGACAACGGAAAATATGAACTTGGTTTTCTAAAGAAGAACAGAGCCTATAGAAGTGTTGCTTTTAGTACACAGATTGTTCACTAATCCTAAAGGAGAAGCCATCAATTAATTCACTGAAAATCTTTTTCTTCAATAGTTCATGTCACAACAATGTGGGGCAAAATCCACTTAGTTGATATTATATATAATAGATGAATAGTCATGTGTTCTGAAAGTCTTACCTTCTTTCCTACAAAATGATTAAAACTTGTATCAGGAACTGGGTTTGAAAAATCCATCCTAAATCTCAAACATATATAACTGTACTATAAGAAAAATAAATATTTCTTCTTTAGGGATAACTCATGAGTTATGGATATTCATAACATGGTTTCTGGTAGGAAATGCTTAGCTATGGGTGAATAGGGATGTTTGTGATAACAAGACTCTAAGAGATACTGCCCTTACTGTACCTTCTCTCTGATTTGTTAGTTCTGTCATTTTGCCAGTACTTCTCTAGACCTTTGCCTCCTTCCTTATTCCTTTTTATCCCCATCTCAGCCTCAATGGGGTTTTCCCATTGTTGTTGGTATTTGCTTTGTGCAGGCTCTTGCATCTGGTAGGTCTCATATCCCTGTTCCTGCCCATGTATTTCCTCAATTCCAGTGGCCACAACATGTATCACAGACCCCTGTAGAATTGTTCATCCAGGTCTCTTGCTCCTCAGTATTTCTTTCGACTTTTCTAGACTCATCTGTATTTCTTTCTTATAAGTCTACACTGTTATCTGCTTAGCAGATGGCACATAGGGACATTGCTATCTGAGCAAATCTTCATTATTATAGCCACCATAGAGCATAGCTGCCTCGTCACTGTCCATTTTTTTCACAGTGTATGCAAATATCTTGATGTGCCTAGAAAGATATCCTAATTGAATAAATGCGCAAACTTTCTTGGTTGTTTTTTTCCCCCTAGAAATATAGGAGAGAAGTAATTTTCAACGTGATACAGAGGATAACACTATGTCACATGGTCACAGAGTTCTCATGTTAGCATGTTATTGGAAATTCATTCCTAAGACTTTGACATTTCTTGACTTTTCATTTTCAAATTATATATACCTGTTAATTGCAAATTATGTTTAATGTGTCTTTTGTCCCCCACCAACAAAAGCTGTCCTTCTGGAAGTTTTCATTTGGAAAGTCATTTGTAAAAATATTCACAGTATGTGTTCATTTCTCCTTTTTAGTCCAAACTCTAATCTTAAACTTTCTATATTTTTTAAAATAAATAACCAAAAAACTTACTCTTTTTCATTCCTGTCAGAACAGGTTTCCAAGACTTAGGTAAATTTAAAATAGTTGGTGTAAAAGTCAGAAAGCCAAGGTGCTCCTTCTATCATGTTCATTGCCTTTTTGCCACAGCAAAATTGTAAATGTAAACTTACTCCCTAGGAGATGAGCTGGGCTGCAATTTTCAGCTAATTGGGAGAAGCAGCCCTGAGTCGAGCACTGTCAGGCTGATTTGAGTCTTAAGACATGATGATGATTATTGTGTCAAATGCAATCAAGAATGTGGGCTGTGAACTGACTACAGGGCTGGCTGTTTTTAATTTGGGTTCGTATATGAAGTAGACCTCTGGTTCACGGATAGTCACAGCTGGCTGTAAAAGAGAGCAATTTTTAAAATGCTATTTCATTCCCTATGGAGCTGTAAGGATCAGAGATCGGATGCACAGGTGGGAAAGCATCCTTATTTTCTCCTAAAAAAAATTCTATTTATTTTCAGTATAATTTACTTCATCTGGAAATTTTCCTGTGGCTCTGTGTCAGTGGCCTTCAGACTTCTCAGACTCACTGCCAGCTCCTTTTCTTTTTTATAAATGATACTTTTTAACACCTTCTTGACTAACATAAATCAAAATTTGTAGATAATATACCCTATCTACATGTGAAAAAAATTTTTTTGAGACAGAGTCTAACTATGTCATCCTCGGTAGAGTGTCGTGGCATCACAGTTCACAGCAACCTCAAACTCTTGGGCTTAAGTGATTCTCTTGCCTCAGCCTCCCAAGTAGCTGGGACTACAGGCACTTGCCATATATGTGAAATGTTTTAAATAATGGAATTTAAAATTAGACTCTAATTTTAAAGACACAAGAGTCATTTATAATTAACATGTTTTTAGTATGTACTTAGAAAGGATCACTCTGGATGCAGGTGAAGATTTTAGATGATCAGACTATGAATGCAATATCAACAAATACAGAGTGACACTGGTATGTTGGATGGTGACTCAAATATGAACAGCACTGTATAGAGTGACTCTGTAGAGTCATTTTCAAAAATGCTAAACAAATGTTGGCAAAATTCTTAACACAAAGTAAATTTTTTCTTGGACTTTTTATGGCAGTTAGTTGCATGCCTGCAAAATTCAACATGTCATACATAAAACCTTGAGGAAAAGTATTTTACATTTATATGTAAAATTGAGTTAAGTTAATTCCAAGTTCAGTGTTTACAAACAAGATTCACATATATGTATGTCCAGTGGGCCATTCCAAAGTGCCGTGGGACTGGGGATAGCTCTTTGTTATAAAAGAAGTCTACCATCTCCAGTGTCTCCCCATGGATTACCAGTCACTGTGATGTCAAACACCCCATCTCAACTTCTAGAATTTCTCTTTTTGTGTGTATGATCTGTTTAATTTAGTTAAATAATTTTCCAGACAAAAGCTGATTTGTAAATTAATGAAATAGCAATATTCTCTGAGAAGCTAACCTATTCTTAGGTGGTATGGTTGCCATTTTTATAAAACAAAGTGAACTGAGCTTTTAAGATCTGCTACATGGTCTAGCTAATCATTTAAAATGCTGTGATTATCACTGCAGTTATAATCTATTTCCACCACTTTTATTGAATAGCCTGGTGTCTATAGAAGAGATGACACCCTTCTATTCTCTGTCCTCTCCCATAACTACATCAATTGTTCTCTAACCAGTTGTTGACCAATGCAGTGAAATTTTATATAAAAATCATGGGAGATATTATTATAGCTACTTAAGACATTTAAAATGCTAAGTGTTACTCATATGAAAGCTCTAAGAGAAATGTAAACCCATTTCTTGAAGAAATTAACCAGGTAATTTAGCCAAACAACACACACACACACACGCATACAGAGATAAATAAAACCTACATCATCTAAATGTTTGAGGCAAAAAGAATTTTTACATTAGACAGGGAGGTAAGCAAAATGCAGCAGTCCATTTGCATTTTATCAGGGCATTTGACAAGGTCTTTCATTATAAGGATAATAATGAATGAATTCTTGTGAATAAGTTAGAGAAGTACTGTCTAGATGCAAGGTAAATTGGCTGGTTTAGAAACCATTTCATGCTTTTACACAAAGGATGTTGATTAATAGATCAGTGTCAAGCGGTGAAGGAAGATCTCTGGTGTTTTGCCACAAGGTTCTATTCTCATTCCTGACACATTGGATGTTTTTGACAGAACATGAGTAGAGCTACAGAAATGATGCTCATCAAATTTATGGGTGATAAAAAGCAGGGAGGGCACGAGCATGTTGTGTGACAGAAGCCAAATGGATGTCTGGGCAGAATGACATTGAACCCTTTCAGCGCTTAATGTCTCGGGATCAGGATCAAACTTACAGGCAACCTGAAAATTTGCCAAAATAATGAAAACAATAGTTTCATTTTGGTGAAAGTTATTGCTTTTTAATACCCTATATTTTTTGCAATACACCTAAAAGATACTGAATTAGCATTCTTTGCAAAAGTGCATTCTGAAAAGAAAATACATTAAGTTTTCATAGAAGAGTAACTGAAATTCAGTCATTTACAACTAAATATAATGTGTTGCCCAGAAAACTAGTCCACCATCTCATGTTCACTGTTATTACTAGTAGAAAACTTCATGAGAGAAATACGCTCTAAAGATGGAAAATCTGCACGTTTACAAAGCAAAACACAATTTTGGCCACAGAATTGCTCATTCTCACTCTTAAATATCTTAATTATAACTGAATAATAGTCCATAATAGAATCAATTTTCTATAATGCAGATTATATCTACAAATTATTATAAGGCTGAAATAATTTATGTGACAATAATGTTAAACTGTAAAATTCCATACAAATATAAATTATTCAATAAATTCGCATCAAGAAATACTTTTAAGTGTTTCTTCAGACCAAGGAATTGTGACCTTCTTGTTTTTAGAAGCTGTACCTTTTTGATAAAATTATTGATTTTAATTAAATTTGTTATCTATTAAATGCCAGGAACTGTGGTGTGAATCTTTGCCCTCAAGACATTTATAAGTTGATGATGATGAATGATGATGATGATGATGAATATGGAGCCTGTATTAAGTGGTGTATTCATAAGTCAGAGTATTCTTGAAATCAGGTGCCTCCCTCAGATTCATTTTTTTAGTATTGCAGCTCTAAGTTTTTAAAACTCCTTAATTTATGACTGTTATTCATAAATTTTAATTGATTTTATAAAAAGCTGTCAATACATTTCAAAGTATCTAGGTGTTTTTAAACATAGTTTTTCAGCCTGGTAGCTCAACAGCTCAAGCTCTTTGTAATCCGACGTCTTCTTTGTTAAATCATATTTGAGCCATTAAAATGGGTTTAAAACAAGTATAGTCTAGTGGAGGGGCTGGGGAGGGGTAAAGAGGGAGGGCAGTTGGCAGGACTCACCTAACGTGTACAATGTGATGGTATACAGCACGCCCCCTGAGTGAAGGGCTCAACTACAACTTGAACTTTACCTTAGAAATGAAAAAAAAGGTAACCTGAACATTTATACCCTCACATCAATCTGAAATTTTTTATAAAATTAAAAAAATTAAGTGGGTTTAAAGTGTAAAGGACCACTCTTTTTAGAATCTACCAAGATTCAGTCAGTTTGAGAAATTAATTCATTTCATACTTGCTCTGATAAAAATGAATTTATTTTACTGTAAAATTTCTAGGAGACAGGGTGGCACCTGTGGCTCAGTGAGTAGGGTGCCAGCCCCATATACCAAGGGTAGTGGGTTCAAACCCGACCCTGGCCAAACTGCAACAAAAAATAGCCGGGCGTTGTGGTGGGCGCCCGTGGTCCCAGCTACTTGGGAGGCTGAGGCAAGAGAATTGCCTAAGCCCAAGAGCTGGAGGTTGCTGTGAGCTGGGACGGCACTGCACTCTACCGAGGATGACAAAGTGAGACTCTGTCTCAAAAAAAAAAAAATTCTAAGAGATAAATATATGAAGTGTTTGATTTTTTTTTTTTTTTTTTTGAGACGGAGCCTCAAGCTGTCACCCTGGGTAGAGTGCTGTGGCGTCACAACTCACAGCAACCTCCAACTCCTGGCCTCAAGCAATTCTCCTGCCACCACCTCCCAAGTAGTTGGGACTATAGGCACCCTCCACCACGCCCGGCTATTTTTTGGTTGCAGCCGTCATTGTTGTTTGGTGGGCCCGGTCGGGATTTGAACCCACCAGCTCAGGTGTATGTGGCTGGTGCCTTAGCCACTTGATCCATAGGTGCCGAGCCAAACTGATTTTCATGTTAGAAGTTTTTATGTAAACATTTTTCAAATATATAAATAGACAGATAATCTCTGTCTCGTGAACATTTATTAAGTTACCACGATAAGAAAGCTACAATTACATGTACTATAATTTTCTAGGAGTTCATAAGAATTAGAATATTTGATTGCTTCCTATAATACCCTCTTTTTGTATATGATCTTTAAGCCTATATCTTATATGTCTCTTAGATGGAAGCTAAATATAATAAGCAAGGGAAGAATAATTTCTTTTTTTTTTTTATTAAATCATAGCTGTGTACATTGATATGATCATGGGGCATCATTCACTAGCTTTACAGACCGTTTACCAAGTTTCACATATACCCTTGTAAGATGCACCGCTGGTGTAATCCCACCAATCCCCTTTCCTTTACCCACCTCCCTCCTCCCTCCCCTCCCTTTCCCCCTTCCCCCTATTCTTAGGTTGTAACTGGGTTGTAGCTTTCATGTACAAACCCTAAATTAGTTTCATAGTAGGTCTGAGTACATTGGGTACTTTTTCTTCCATTCTTGAGATACTTTACCAAGAAGAATATGTTCTAGCTCCATCCATGTAAACATGAAAGAGGTAAAGTCTCCATCTTTCATTAAGGCTGCATAATATTCCATGGTGTACGTGTACCACAATTTATTAATCCATTCATGGATCGATGGGCACTTGGGCTTTTTCCATGACTTAGCAATTATGAATTGGGCTGCAATAAACATTCTGGTACAAATATCTTTGTTATGATGTGCTTTTTGGTCTTCTGGGTATATGCCCAGTAGAGGGATTACAGGATTGAATGGCAGATCTGTTTTTAGATCTCTAAGTGGTCTCCATATCTCTTTCCAAAAGGAATGTATTACTTTGCATTCCCACCAGCAGTGCAAAAGTGTTCCCTTTTCTCCACATCCGCGCCAACATCTCTGGTCTTGGGATTTTGTGATATAGGCTAGTCTCACTGGAGTTAGATGGTATCTCAAAGTAGTTTTGATTTGCATTTCTCTGATGATTAAAGATGATGAACATTTTTTTATATGTCAGAAGGCCGCGCGCCTGTCTTCTTCAGAGAAGTTTCTCTTCAAATCCCTTGCCCAGCCTGCGATGGGATCCCCTGTTCTATTCTTGCTAATGCGTTTGAGTTCTCTGTGGATTCTGGTTATTAAACCTTTGTCGGAGACATAACCTGCAAATATCTTCTCCCATTCTGAGGGCTGTTTGCTTGCTTTACTTACTGTGTTCTTGGCTGTGCAGAAGCTTTTTAGTTTGATCAGGTCCCAGTAATGTATTTTTGAAGCTGCTTCAATTGCCCGGGGGGTCCTCCTCATAAAATACTTGCCCAGCCCGATTTCTTCAAGGGTTTTCCCTGCACTCTCTTCTAGTACTTTCACAGTTTCATGTCTTAAGTTCAAATCTTTGATCCACTGAGAGTCTATCTTAGTTAATGGTGAAAGGTGTGGGTCCACTTTCAGTCTTCTACAGGTTGCCAGCCAGTTCACCCAGCACCATTTGTTAAATAGGGAATCTTTTCCCCACTGAATGTTTTTAATTGGCTTGTCAAAGATTAAATAACGGTAGGTAACTGGGTTCATCTCTTGGTTCTCTATTCTGTTCCAGACATCTACTTCTCTGTTTTTGTGCCAATACCATGCTGTTTTGATCACTATTGATTTGTAGTATAGTCTGAGGTCTGGTAGCGTAATTGTTCCTGCTTTATTTTTATTTCTGAGTAATGTCTTGGCTATTCGAGGTTTTTTCTGATTCCATATAAAACGAAGTATTGTTTTTTCAATATCTTTAAAGTATGACAGTGGAGCTTTAATAGGGATTGCATTGAAATTATATATTGCTTTGGGTAGTATGGACATTTTAACAATATTGATTCTTCCCAGCCATGAGCATGGTATGTTTTTCCATTTGTTAAGATTTTCAGCTATTTCTTTTCTTAGAGTTTCATAGTTCTCTTTATAGAGATCTTTCAGGTCCTTCGTTAGATAAATTCACAAATATTTCATCTTCTTTGGCACTTCTGTGAATGGGATAGAGTCCTTAACTGTTTTTTCAACTTGACTGTTGTTGGTATATATAAAGGCTACCGATTTATGAATGTTGATTTTGTAACCTGAGACGCTGCTGTATTGCTTGATCACTTCTAAAAGTTTTGTAGTAGAGTCCCTAGTGTTTTCCAGATATACTATCATATCATCTGCGAAGAGCAAAAGTTTGATCTCTTCTGACCCTATATGGATACCCTTGATCGCCTTTTCTTCCCTAATTACAGTGGCTAAAACTTCCATTACAATGTTAAAAAGCAATGGAGACAATGGGCAGCCTTGTCTGGTTCCTGATCTGAGTGGAAATGATTCTAATTTAACTCCATTCAATATGATATTGGCTGTGGGTTTGCTGTAGATGGCCTCTATCAGTTTAAGAAATGTCCCTTCTATACCGATTTTCTTGAGTGTTCTGATCATGGAGCGATGCTGGATGTTATCAAAAGCTTTTTCTGCATCAATTGAGAGAATCATATGGTCTTTGTTTTTTAATTTCTTTATGTGCTCGATTACATTTATAGATTTACGTATATTGAACCAGCCTTGAGATCCTGGGATAAAACCGACTTGGTCATGATGTATAATTTGTTTGATGTGTTGCTGGATTCTGTTTGTTAGGATCTTGTTGAATATTTTTGCATCTATATTCATTAGTGATATCAGTCTATAATTTTCTTTTCTTGTTCGGTCTTTTCCTGGTTTGGGGATCAGGGTGATGTTTGCTTCATAGAACGTGTTGGGTAGTCTTCCTTCTTTTTCTACCTTTTGGAACAGGTTGAGTAATATAGGTACTAATTCCTCTTTAAAGGTTTGGTAGAATTCAGACGTGAAACAATCTGGTCCCGGGCTTTTTTTTTTAGGGAGGTTTTCTATGGTCGATGCTATTTCCGAACTTGATATGGGCTTGTTCAACATTTCCACTTGATTCTGGCTAAGTCTTGGAAGGTGACGTGCTTCCAATTATTGGTCAATTTCCTTCAGATTTTCATATTTCTGAGAATAAAGTTTCTTGTAATATTCATTAAGGATTTTTTTGATTTCTGAAAAGTCTGTTGTTATTTCATCTTTGTTGTTTCTGATTGATGAGATTAGAGATTTTACTCTTTTTTTCCTGATTAGGTTGGCCGAAGGTTTATCTATTTTATTGAACTTTTCGAAAAACCAGCTTTTTGATTTATTGATCTGTTGTATTATTCTTTTGTTTTCAATTTCATTTAGCTCTGCTCTAATTTTGGTTATTTCTTTTCTTCTACTGGGTTTGGGGTTGGAATGTTCTTCCTTTTCCAGTTGCTTGAGATGTCCCATTAAGTTGTTAACTTCCTCTCTTTCCGTTCTCTTGAGGAAGGCTTGTAGTGCAATAAATTTCCCTCTTAGAACTGCCTTTGCGGTGTCCCAGAGGTTCTGATAGTTCGTGTCTTTATTGTTGTTTTGTTCCAAAAAATTGGCGATTTCTTTCTTAATCTCATCTCTGACCCAGCTATCATTCAGCATAAGGTTATTTAACTTCCATGTTTTTGTATGAGTATGCAGATTCCTGTTGTTACTCAGCTCAAGTTTTATTCCATGGTGGTCCGAGAAGATGCATGGAATAATTTCTATTCCTTTAAATTTACTAAGTTTAGACTTGTGACCTAAGATGTGATCGATTTTGGAGTAAGTTCCATGGGCTGATGAGAAGTATGTGTATTCAGTTTTGTTGGGATGAAATGTTCTGTAGATGTCTGCTAAATCCAAATGTTGGATGGTTAAGTTTAAATCTAAGATTTCTTTGGTCAGCTTCTTGTTGGAGGATCGATCCAACACTGCCAGAGGAGTGTTGAAATCTCCGATGATTATGGAGCTGGAGGAAATCAAGTTGCTCATGTCTGTTAGAGTTTCTCTTATAAATTGAGGTGCATTCTGGTTGGGTGCATAGATATTAATAATTGAGATCTCATCATATTGAGTATTACCCTTAACAAATATGAAGTGACCGTTCTTGTCCTTCCTTACTTTTGTTGGTTTAAAGCCTATTATATCTGCAAATAAAATTGCAACACCTGCTTTTTTCTGATTACCATTTGCCTGAAATATGGACGACCATCCTTTCACCCTAAGTCTGTATTTGTCTTTTAAGTTAAGATGTGACTGTTGTATGCAACAAATATCTGGCCTGAGTTTTTGTATCCAATCAGCTAACCTATGCCTCTTTAGAGGACAGTTTAAGCCATTCACATTAATGGAGAGTATTGATAAGTCTGGTGAAGTTTTGGGTATTGAGTTTTTCAAAAGTCCAGTGGGCATTTTTAATCCTTTCACCAGTGTGGAAATTGGAGTTTGATCCGAAGATTCTGAGTGAGTTTACTTTTGTGGTATAGGATTGGGTTGGTCATTATGGAGGATAGGTCTGAGAATATCCTGAAGAGCTGGTTTTGTTATGGCAAATTTCTTCAACATATGAATGTCATTAAAGTATTTAATTTCTCCATCATAAATGAAACTCAGTTTAGCTGGATACAAGATCCGGGGTTGAAAGTTATTGTGCTTTAGGAGATTAAAATTTGGTGACCACCCTCTTCTGGCTTGAAAAGTTTCAGCAGAGAGATCTGCAGTCATTCTAATATTCTTCCCTTTGAAGGTAATGGTATTCTTTCTCCTGGCAGCTTTGAGGATTTTTTCCTTCATATTAGCTTTAGTGAAGTTAATTATGATATGCCTGGGGGATGTCTTATTGGGGTTGAGTCGTGCTGGGGTTCTGAAGCTGTCTACTATCTGAATTTCAGAATCTCTAGGCATGTCTGGAAAATTCTCTTTCATAATTTCATGCAGAAGGGCCTCTGTGCCCAGCGAGGCCACTTCATCTGTTTCTGGAACCCCTATGATTCGGATATTCGCCTTCTTCGAATTATCCCAGAGCTCTTGGAGAGAGTGGTCCATTTTTGCTCTCCATTTCTCTTCCTCTTTGAGAGTTTTGGAGCGTTCAAAGCTTTTATCTTCGATGTCAGAAATCCTTTCTTCTGCTTGCTCCATTCTGTTGCTGAGGGATTCTACTGTATTTTTCATATCTTTGAAGGCTGCAAATTCTTGCTTCAGTGTGTCTAAGTCTTTGGTGGTTTTGTCTTTAAATTCGTTAAATTCTTGAGACAGCTTTTGAATTTCTCCTCGAATTCCTAATTCCACTTTGTTAATCTTGTCTGCAATCCAAATTCTGAATTCGATTTCTGACATCTCAGCTAGTTGTTTATGAATGGGATCTTCAATTGCATCTGCCGTATCTTTCCTTGGGGGGGTTGATCTATTCTGGTTATTAATGTTACCAGAGTTTTTCTGCTGATTCCGCCCCATGGTTGTTTTACTCCCTCTGATTTTTAACCCTGGAGCTTTGTCGAGGGCCCGTACAGTGTTGTGGCCTGATAAACTGGGGCCCTGTCTGGTGTGGTGGGGCTAAGTGGTTCTGTCGTGTTTTCAGCTGGTTTCTGTTCCACCCTAGTGAAACAGATACTTTGGATTGAAGTCTCACCTGTAGAGAAATATAAGCAATTAAGTCACCCTGCCCCCCCACGGCAAACAATTGGAGAAGAAAAATCAAACCTTCACCATGCACCCAGGGCACCACCTGATTTGGTTCAGTTCAAAAAGGTCCAAATCAATTGTCTCAGTCTGCACCTGTCTTCGGTGAGAGAGTTTAAGAGGTCTCTGGGAACTGGATCACAGGGGTCTGGTAACTACTCTGGTGTGGCTTGCTCCAGTGCTGCGTGGAGTCAGGAGAAGCCACCCAACCAATAAATGAGTCTGGGAAGTTTGCTGCCTCCTTCCCCACCTTGCACCACTTCACATCCAGTCACTGATAGCCCTACAGTTGGCTGACCAGTTGCCTGTAGTGAATCGGTACTCCAAGAGTTTGTACCTGCCTGAATCACAAGGAAGTCTGCCAGGCCGCTGCGCTCTGCCTCTCTCCAGCAGGAGGAGGTGAGGCCTGACAACCTCGAGCACTTGATGAAGGTTGAGGGGTTTTTACTCAGGTCCAGTCTCACCCCTAATTAATGTTACTGACAGAACAGAACAGAACAACTCTGCGTTTCCCCTGCAGAAGAGAAGCTGAATTGAGCTCCAAAACAGCTTGTCTTTGCTCCTGTATTGTCTATAGGCTGACGATCCCCTGAGGGCCAGGTGCATCTTAGGTTTTAGTAAAGTGGACCTCTGGGTCAGCCCCACCCTGGGAGTTTCCCTGGTTTGCAAGCTGGATTTGCCTCGGGCAAACTCAGAGTCTCTGGTTGCCCAGGGAGACAGGGGGTGTGGCTTCAGAATATTCGGTAGTGAGCTGTATTGCTAGCAAAAGAGGGCCGCTGCTTTATAGCTCAGGCAACGGCCGCTCCGGTGTAGCTCCCCTCTGGTCAACCGTCCTCTCTCCACTCCCGTACCCCAGAGTCTGCACTGACAGGCTGCAGCCCAGCACTGTCTACACCCCTCGAACAATCCCCCAAGAGTCCGGACCCCTGGGGGCATGCCTCCAGACCTTGGAGCGACAGCAGAGGGGAGTGCGGGGGGGCGCTGGGAGCCTGGGGTTGCGGGCAGAGAACACAAAGAGCTTTACAGAGTTTTGTGCCTGGCCGTATTGTCACCAAAAGACGGCTATCGCACTGTGCCTCAGGGAACTGCCATTCCGCTGCAGTCTTGTCTCCGCCGACCGACCAGGACTGGCCTCCAGACCCCAGTGTGAGTGAAGTGCAGCACTGGGAGCTCAGAATTCCAGGTAGAGACTATATACAGTTTATACAGTTTTTTTTTTCTTTTTTTTATTGTTGGGGTTCATTGAGGGTACAATAAGCCAGGTTACACTGATTACAATTGTTAGGTAAAGTCCCTGTTGCAATCATGTCTTGACCCCATAAAGTGTGACACACACCAAGGCCCCACCCTCCTCCCTCCTTCCCTCATTCTGCTTCCCCCCCATAACCATAATTGTCATTAATTGTCCTCATATCAAAATTGAGTACATAGGATTCATGCTTCTCCATTCTTGTGATGCTTTACTAAGAATAATGTCTTCCACGTCCATCCAGGTTAATACGAAGGATGTAAAGTCTCCATTTTTTTTAATGGCTGAATAGTATTCCATGGTATACATATACCACAGCTTGTTAATCCATTCCTGGGTTGGTGGGCATTTAGGCTGTTTCCACATTTTGGCGATTGTAAATTGAGCTGCAATAAACAGTCTAGTACAAGTGTCCTTATGATAAAAGGATTTTTTCCTTCTGGGTAGATGCCCAGTAATGGGATTGCAGGATCAAATGGGAGGTCTAGCTTGAGTGCTTTGAGGTTTCTCCATACTTCCTTCCAGAAAGGTTGTACTAGTTTGCAGTCCCACCAGCAGTGTAAAAGTGTTCCCTTCTCTCCACATCCACGCCAGCATCTGCAGTTTTGAGATTTTGTGATGTGGGCCATTCTCACTGGGGTTAGATGATATCTCAGGGTTGTTTTGATTTGCATTTCTCTAATATATAGAGATGATGAACATTTTTTCATGTGTTTGTTAGCCATTTGTCTGTCATCTTTAGAGAAAGCTCTATTCATGTCTCTTGCCCATTGATATAAGGGATTGTTGGCTTTTTTCATGTGGATTAATTTGAGTTCTCTATAGATCCTAGTTATCAAGCTTTTGTCTGATTGAAAATATGCAAATATCCTTTCCCATTGTGTGGGTTGTCTCTTTGCTTTGGTTATTGTCTCCTTAGCTGTACAGAAGCTTTTCAGTTTAATGAAGTCCCATTTGTTTATTTTTGTTGTTGTTGCAATTGCCATGGCAGTCTTCTTCATGAAGTCTTTCCCCAGGCCGATATCTTCCAGTGTTTTTCCTATGCTTTCTTGGAGGATTTTTATTGTTTCATGCCTTAAATTTAAGTCCTTTATCCATCTTGAATCAATTTTTGTGAGTGGGGAAAGGTGTGGGTCCAGTTTCAGTCTTTTACATGTAGACATCCAGTTCTCCCAACACCATTTATTGAATAGGGAGTCTTTCCCCCAAGGTATGTTCTTGTTTGGTTTATCAAAGATTAGGTGGTTGTAAAATGTTAGTTTCATTTCTTGGTTTTCAATTCGATTCCAAGTGTCTATGTCTCTGTTTTTGTGCCAGTACCATGCTGTCTTGACCACTATGGCTTTGTAGTACAGACTAAAATCTGGTATGCTGATGCCCCCAGCTTTATTTTTGTTACTAAGAACTGCCTTAGCTATACGGGGTTTTTTCTGGTTCCATACAAAACACAGAATCATTTTTCCCAAATCTTGAAAGTACGATGTTGGTATTTTGATAGGAATGGCATTGAATAGGTAGATTGCTTTGGGAAGTATAGACATTTTAACAATGTTGATTCTTCCCATCCATAAGCATGGTATATTCTTCCATTTGTTAATATCCTCTGCTATTTCCTTTCTGAGGATTTCATAGTTTTCTTTATAGAGGTCCTTCACCTCCTTCGTTAGGTATATTCCTACGTATTTCATTTTCTTTAAAACCATGTTGAAGGGAGTTGTGTCCTTAATTAGCTTCTCATCTTGACTGTTATTGGTGTACACAAAGGCTACTGACTTGTGGACATTGATTTTATATCCTGAAACATTACTGTATTTTTTGATGACTTCTAGGAGTCTTGTGGTTGAGTCTTTGGGGTTCTCTAAGTATAAGATCATGTCGTCAGCAAAGAGGGAGAGTTTGACCTCCTCTGCTCCCATTTGGATTCCCTTTATTTCCTTGTCTTGCCTAATTGTATTGGCTAGAACTTCCAGCACTACGTTGAATAGTAAAGGTGACAGAGGACAACCTTGTCTGGTTCCAGTTCTAAGAGGAAAAGCTTTCAGTTTTACTCCATTCAGTAAAATATTGGCTGTGGGTTTGTCATAGATAGCTTCAATCAGTTTTAGAAATGTGCCACCTACGCCTGTACTCGTCAGTGTTCTAATTAGAAAAGGATGCTGGATTTTATCAAATGCTTTTTCTGCATCTATTGAGAGGATCATGTGATCTTTATTTTTGCCTCTGTTAATATGGTGGATAACGTTTATAGACTTGCGTATGTTAAACCAGCCTTGCATCCCTGGGATGAAGCCTACTTGATCATGATGAATGACTTTTTTGATGATAAGCTGTAATCTATTGGCTAGGATTTTGTTGAGGATTTTTGCGTCTATATTCATGAGTGAGATTGGTCTGAAATTCTCCTTTTTGTTTGGGTCTTTTCCTGGTTTTGGTATCAGGGTGATGTTTGCTTCGTAGAATGTGTTGGGGAAGATTCCTTCTTCCTCAATTTTTTGGAATAATTTCTGCAGTACAGGAATAAGCTCTTCCTTGAAGGTTTGATAGAATTCTGGAGTGAAGCCATCTGGACCAGGGCATTTTTTGGTTGGAAGATTTTTTATTGTTTCTTTGATCTCAGTGCTTGAAATTGGTCTCTTCAGGAGCTCTATTTCTTCCTGGCTGAGTCTAGGGAGAGGGTGTGATTCCAAATATTGATCCATTTCTTTCACATTGTCAAATTTCTGGGCATAGAGTTTCTGGTAGTATTCAGAGATGATCACTTGTATCTCTGTGGGATCAGTTGTTATTTCCCCTTTATCATTTCTGATTGAGGTTACTAGAGATTTTACTTTTCTATTTCTCGTTAGTCTGGCCAATGGTTTATCTATTTTATTTATTTTTTCAAAAAACGAACTCCTTGTTTCATTAATTTTCTGAATGATTCTTTTGTTTTCAATTTCATTGATCTCTGATTTGATTTTGGATATTTTGTTTCTTCTACTGAGTTTAGGCTTCGATTGTTCTTATTTTTTCAATTCCATAAGATCTCTTGTGAGATTGTTGATGTGCTCTCTTTCTGTTTTTCGAATGTAGGCATCTAAAGCGATGAAGTTTCCTCTCAAAACTGCTTTTGCAGTATCCCACAGGTTTTGGTAGCTTGTGTCTTCATTGTTGTTATGCTCAAGGAAGTTAATGGTTTCGTGTTTTATTTCTTCCTGCACTCATCTGTTATTCAACAGAAGATTGTTTAATTGCCATACCTTTGGGTGGGGTGGAGCATTTTTGTTAGAGTTGAGTTCCACCTTTAGTGCCTTATGGTCTGAGAAGATACAAGGTAAAATTTCAATTCTTTTGATTCTGTTGATATTTGTTTTGTGTCCCAGGATATGATCAATTTTGGAGAATGTTCCATGGGGTGATGAGAAGAATGTATATTCTTTATCTTTGGGATGGAGTGTTCTATATGCGTCTATCAAGCACTGTTGTTCTAGGGTCTCATTCAAATCTCTTATATCCTTGTTTAATTTCTGTTTAGAGGATCCGTCCAGCTCTGTAAGGGGAGTGTTAAGGTCCCCTGTTATTATGGTATTATCAGATATCATATTGCTCAGACTGAGTAAGGTCTGTTTCAAGAATCTGGGAGCATTTAAATTGGGTGCATAAATATTTAGAATTGAAACATCTTCTTGTTGTATTTTTCCCTTGACCAATATAAAGTGACCATCTTTGTCTTTTTTGACTTTAGTTGCTTTAAATCCACATGTATCTGAAAATAAGATTGCAACTCCTCTTTTCTTCTGAATTCCATTTGTCTGAAAAATTGTCTTCCAACCCTTGACTCGGAGCTTTAATTTGTCTTTTGAAGCCAGGTGTGTTTCTTGCAGACAGCAAATGGATGGCTTGTGTTTTTTAATCCAGTCAACCAATCTATGTCTCTTCAGTGGGGAATTCAAGCCATTAACATTTATTGAGATAATTGATAAGTGTGGTAGTATTCTATTCGTCTTATTTTGTGAGAGTCTATTCCTTAGTTTTATCTTTTGCATCAGTGTGGAGGTTAGGTTCTGTCCTTTAATTTCTGAGTTCTTACTTTGCTGCTGATCCATTGTGGTGGTCAGTGTGCAGAACAGGTTGAAGTATTTCCTGTAGAGCTGGTCTTGTTGTGGCGAATTTCCTCAGTGTTTTTATATCCGTAAATGATTTGATTTCTCCGTCAATTTTGAAGCTTAGCTTAGCAGGGTACAGAATTCTGGGCCGGAAATTTTTCTGTTTAAGTAGATTAAAGGTAGATGACCATCGTCTTCTTGCTTGGAAAGTTTCATTAGAGAAGTCTGCAGTCACTCTGATGGCTTTGCCCCTGTAGGTCAACTGGCGCTTACTCCTGGCAGCTTGCAGAATCTTTTCTTTTGTGTTGACTTTTTTTTTTTGTCTTTTTTTTTTTTATTAAATCATAGCTGTGTACATTGATATGAGCGGTGCATCTTACAAGGGTATATGTGAAACTTGGTAAACGGTTTGTCTTGACTTTGGACAGGTTCATCACAATGTGTCTTGGAGAAGCTCGGTTAGAGTTGAGGCGACCTGGGGTCCTATAGCCCTCTGAAAGCAGTGTGTCAGACTCTTTGGTGATATTTGGGAAATTTTTCTTTTATAATATTCTCTAGTGTGGCTTCCATTCCTCTGGGGCATTCTTCTTCCCCTTCTGGGATTCCTATAACTCGTATGTTGGAACGCTTCATAAAGTCCCATAATTCTGACAGTGAACGTTCTGCTTTCTCTCTCTTCTTTTCTGCCTCTTTTACTATCTGAGTTATCTCAAGAACTTTGTCTTCTACCTCTGAAATTCTTTCTTCTGCATGGTCTAACCTGTTACTGATACTTTCCATTGCATCTTTAAGTTCCCTAATTGGCTGTTTCAGTTCCTTCAGCTCTGCTATATCCTTTTTATACTCTTCATATCGTTCATCTCTTATTTGATTCTGTTTTTGGATTTCCTTTTGGTTATTTTCCACTTTATTAGCAGTTTCCTTCATTGTTTCCATCATTTCTTTCATTGTTTTCAACATGTGTATTCTAAATTCACTTTCTGTCATTCCTAACATTTCTTTATAGGTGGAATCCTCTGCAGTAGCTACCTCATGGTCCCTTGGCAGGGTTGTTCTGGACTGGTTCTTCATGTTGCCTGGAGTTTTCTGCTGATTCTTCCTCATGAGTGATTTCTTTTATCTGTTTCCTTGTCCTAATTTTCCTTTTACTTCCTCTTGATCTTTAAGTTATCGTGCCTGTGGACTAAGGGTTACAGGACCAGAAGGGTGAGAAGTTTGAAGAGCAAAAAAGGGATGAAAGAAAGGAGGACCGAGTGATAAGAAAAAAAAAGAAAAATAGAGAAAGGAGAGGGGGTGGGTAAAAGGAATATTGACAAAAAGAAGAGAGGCACAGAAAGAGGGGAACAGAGAAATATAGGTGTACAGTAGGGTACTTTGATACAACGTTAAAAAAAAAAAACCACCTTCTGGGGGTGCCCAGTTGGGTGGTTCCCTTGAGGTCAGCAGCTCTTTGCTAACCTGATCAGACACAGTACCCCACCTCCACCAAGTAGAGAGGAAAGACAAAAATGGTATAAATCAAACCAAAACAAGCAAACAGAAAACTTTATGGGATAAAATTGGGTGGAAAACCAAATATAGCAGTAGAAACACTAACAAAAATGAAGTTCTAATTATTGAAATGGGCAGCAATGGGAAATTATAATTAAACTAGAAAAACTGAGAAAGAAAAAGGATCTGTATGGAAAAGGTTGAACTTAAAAAACAAAACAACATCAACAACATCACAATAAACAAAAAAAAACAACCAAACCAAAAAAAAAAAAAACACAACCAAAAACAAAGCAGTATGTATATGTTATTGAATATTGTCTGGGCAACACGTGGTCTTCTGGGGTATGAGATGTTAATCACAGTTCTGATACGACTGGAGGCTGCTAGTTTCTCAAACCCAGCAGGTAGACACCCTAAGTCTCTCTTCAGCCCACTTAAAAGGCACTTTGAACTTGTTCACTTGCTGAGCAGAAGCTTTCCCAGGGAAGTGCTTGTCGCTGGAATCACTGCTGAAGTGGCTATCCACTTACCCTGTGTGCCAAAACTGGTCTCCCTCTGCCCCTGAGGGTTAGGGCTGCAAGGCGGCTCAGACCCCGCCCTTAGGCTACTTGGTCGCTGGGTTACCAGCTCCCACCCAATTCTAGCTCTGTGACCGTGAGGGCGGAGCTTGCCGGGGCAGATCGCTCACAATGGCTGCCTGTGACCCAGAGCCAAACACTATTAGCTCCGTCTGGCTCAGCGGCTCAGACTGGGGCCCTAGACAAAGGCCAAAGTTCTCCGCACTCCTGCTCAGACTCTCCCCAAGGCAGTTCAGCTGAGTGCCAAGTCCAAAGACACCAAAACAGTTCACAGGTAAGGCCTTTCTGGTTTGCAGTCTCGCTGCTACTGAACTTAACAGTTGCGGGCGGGTTTAGACGGATTGAACACACACGAGCACTTGCCGGTTTTCCACTGTTTTAGTCCTCCTCTTGGGGTCCAGAAGTCTCTCGCTGACTCCCTGTATCCTCTCAGGGGTGATGATAGGCAGATCCCACCAGCCAGAGATGCCTGGAGTCCTATCTCCCCAGACTCACAGTGTCCAGATGCAAGGAAGCTGTTACTCGGCTGCCATCTTGCTCCGCCTCCCTGTTTATACAGTTTTATGCCTGGCAGGAGGACGCCATGGCACCCTAGTAGGGGAGGTAGGTCCAGTTTTTAGGGGGTCTGTCCCGTGGAGTGTAGTGGGAGGACCTTTGAACTCTGACCGGTTGTTTGTGGGGCACTCTGAGCTGTTCCCATGGGGGAGGGGACTCCCGTCCGCTTGGTGATGGATTTTGTACCTTTTATTTGTATCCTTGTGGTTGCAGCTCGCCTCAGCGGGGTTGACGTGCGTTCTACAACCTTCTCTCTTAGTGCATCTCCGATCCACCAGGTTACTTGCTGAATTTTTATCCTTTAACTCTCCTTGTGGATGGGAGCCTCTGTGGAAAGCTGGCTTCAGTCAGCCATCTTGTCTCCTCCCCCGGGAAGAATAATTTCTTTCCTCTTCATACACATACATGCACATAGGCACACACCATAATCCTAATTTATATAATCATCTCAGAAAACAAAGGGCTTTGTTAAATCATATATTCATACCCTTGTATTTGCTTCACAGGGGCTTTAGCAAGTCTACCTTGGGAAGTAATGTCTTATAGTACAGTGGACTAGACTGGGTGTTTCTAGCTTTGCCACTTACTTTCGAAACTCACCCAGCCTCTCTGAAATCAGGCCTCTCTTCTATAAGCTGTGCATGATAATAACTACCTGCCTCATTAGCCTCACCACACTATTTAATGTATGAAAGCAGATGATTGAAAACTGAAGAACATTATTTTAGTGCAAAAATGATAATAACAATAAATGTTGAATATAAAAGACTCTTTCAAAAGCATATGATTAAGTACCAATGGAGTGCTGAATTAGGGGCCAGGTACTAAAAGTAACCAATATTTAGACACCGTAACTCAGAATTTATATTAGAAAGTAAGAAATCCGGGGTCAGCACCTGTGGCTCAGTGGGTAGGGAGCCAGCCCCATATACTAAGGGTGGCTGGTTTGAACCTGGCCCCTGGCCAAACTGCAACAACAACAAAAAAATAGCCAGGCATTGTGGCGGGCGCCTGCAGTCCCAGCTACTCAGGAGGCTGAGGCAAGAGAATCCCCTAAGCCCAAGAGCTGGGGAGGTTGCTGTGAGCTATAAGGCCATGGCACTCTACCGAGGGCAATAAAGTGAGACTCTGTCTAAAAAAAAAAAAGAAATGAAGAAATCTTTCATATTTCAAAATTCTATTGATAGGACTCCAGTGTAGGTTCATCAGTTGATGTTTTTAGCTACTTCTTTCCTTTTAAAGTGAATCTGCTATGTGTCTGCTTTTTGATCTTAGAAAATTGAATCTTCCGAGTAGGGCGCCGGCCTCATATACCAGAGGTGGCATGTTCAAACCCAGGCCCAGCCAAAAAAACTGCAAAAAAAAAAAGAAAATTGAATCTTCCGGCCTTGCTGTCGTCTGGATTTTATGTATCAACATCTAACAATCTACAGTTCTGTTTTTCTCTAAGTTATTGTGAAGAAGAGTATGTATATTTGCTCGACTAAAGTCTATCAACATTAGAAAATATATCTTTTAAAGAGATTAGCACTGTAAGTGACCAAATCAACTTTAAAGATTCACATTATACAAATCATGAGTATGTGGAACAGAAATTGTGTCCAACTGTAAGCCCAACCCTAATCAAAGTTTGCAATTATCTATAAAGTAGTGCGGCGGTGGGGGGGAGTTATTTTTATTTTTTTGAGACAGAGTCTTACTTCGTCACCCTTAGTAGTGTCATAGCTTACAGCCATCTCAAACTCTTGGGCTCAAGTGATCCTCTTGCCTTGGTTTTTTTGTTTGTTTGTTTGCTTGTTTACTTGTTTTTCATTTTTAGTAGAGACAGGGTCTCACTCTTGCTCAGACTAGTCTGGAACTCCTGAGCTCAAGTGATTCACCCACGTTGGCCTCCCAGAGTGCTAGGATTACAGGCATGAGCCACCACGCCCAGCCTGGAAAATAGTGTTAACTACTCTTTTCTAAAGATCTTTGAGAGTTGTGTAAATGTCCAAGATATTTTGAGTCTCTGTATCTGAACCAAACCAAATTCATTACTCCAGCATTTTATTTTGAGTTCCCCAATTGTACCTTTAGATATTATATCAGCAGAAAACCTAAAATATAGATCTTAAATTGTTAATCTCCTTAAAAATTCAAGAAAGAACAAACTGTATCTGTGTATAACTGTTTCCATAATATTTGTGTACATTTCTTTCATCAACTAATTTTGCTCAATAATTTATGACAGAGAAACACAAACAAAAAGAAACAGGCGATGCAAACCATAGTAATGCTCTCTCTTAACGCAGATCTTTTCAGGAATACTCTAATGATTTTAGGGACATAATTATTGTTTCCCTAATGACATATTTTATAAATCTTAATTTTAAAAACAGTCATAGGGTAAAAACATGAAAGAGATCACATCTATATTTTACAATTCCTTACATGATTGATAATACCTATGTTCTCTTACTATGCAAAAGTAAAGTATAGGTGAGATTTTATATATATATAATCCCATATGGGCTTTTTTTTTTACTAAAGAAACTATATAATTGAAGGAAGTTTACACAGATAGCTCCAAAGCTTTAGTTTATCTTTGGAGGAGTAATCTATTTTTCATGCAAGTGGATTGCTACTGCACATGTTAAAAAGTCATCCTGTGTTGTCTGGGGTGACGAAAGATGGGAATGAGTTTTCTGAGAACTAATCAGCAATACTTTGGGAATATTCAGGTCGTGGTTTCCAATTAACTCTGGAGAGTTTGAGTAATTTAGGACCAGACCTCAGGAGAGAGGGGATGAAAACCTCGTTAATTCATATGACCATGAATAGCAAACCAGCAAATTTGCGTTTAGAATGGATTTTTTTGTTTGTTTTGAAGTGAAGACCAGCTAGATCTTTCCTGCAGTAGTTGGGGTAGGAGAATATCTTTGTATGTGTGTATTCCTTTGTGTGTTTTAACGACCCTCCTTACGGTAAAACGACAGAAAGTTAAATTTGTACTGTAAAATGAAGGCCAGGATTCAGAGGCATAAACTTCCTTGCACTTTTCTCTCTTTTACTGTAACGAACAAATCAGAGAGAAGGGGATACAAATATCTATCTTCAAAGTTAAAAAAAAATGTTATTTTCTAGAATGTAGAGTTGGATTATAATCCCAGCTCTGCCACTTACTTGTATACAACTTTGGAAACATCATTATAGTTCTTTCAGAATCAATCTGTCCAACAACAAAATAAAAGCTGTACTTTATATCTAAAAGGTTTCTTATTTTTGTGAAAAATCAATTCAATTAAGCAAACTTTTATTGATAATCCATCACTGTATTTTGTGATAAAGCTCAGCTAGATGATCACTACTTTTGAAAGGAAGAGATAAAAATGTTGAGGATACATTTATCACTTGTTTGACCAATTAAAATAGAAATCCATGAAGCAGTGTGATACATGTGACGTGGAGCTACTAGTAAGGAATCCACACAGTTTAAAGCTCTAATGATATTGTAACTTTAGATACAAATGTTTACTTATCTCCTTTACCAGATTTGAATATGTGAAATGCCAAAATCCACATCTTATTGACTTTTGTGTCAACACCATCAAGCATAGATCCTGGCATAATAATAAGCATGGAATACAAGGTTGGACATTTCAGTTTGTGAACTTACCCTAGAAAAAGTGCTACACACCTAGTTGCTGAAAATCACTACATTCACCTGTGAAGTACTTTCTTTGGGAAGCTATGCACTGACGCTAGGGCCTAGTCCAACCTTTAAGGCAATTTTGGAACTCTTTTTCTGGAATGAACCATATCAGAGCTGTCATATGAGATCTGACAATTAAGTTAGTGAATTCATCCTAGAAGAAGTACTATATACCTCCTTGCTGAATGTCACTATGGTCACCTTCAAAACACTGTCCCCTTGGGAAGCTGTGCGCTGACACCAGTGCCTAGTCTACCATTCTGAGCACTTTTTCTAGAATGAGTTTGCCAACTTAATTGTCCAACCTCTTAGATACATGGATAAATTAATGAATGAGATGTTGGTAGGAATGTGGAATTAAGAATGTGGTTCAAAAATAAAGATAATCTACATAGAGGTTGAAGCCACTAGGAGGGAATGAAATACCCAACTGAAAATCTACAAAGAAAAAGAAGAGCAGACTGTAGGTAGAAAAATGGAAAATGCCTTATGAAATATGAGAAAATAACTGAATATATTTTGAAACATTTAAAAAGGTATATATGGATGTTAGCTTTGAAAATCAGTATGGATGCTGGGCCCTAGATCCATCATTTCTCACTGTCAATAAATAAATTAAAAGGAGAGAATATATTCCCTACTTCACAGTTAGATACATAGTACAGAGGAGAAAAGAATCCTCTCCTCACCACAGTCCTTCTGTAATCTTATTTCTAGGTAGATGTTGCCCAAAAGCAGAAAAAGCCACAATCAGAGTTGTTGCTAGGAAGGAAACTAGCGGAACACCAGTCTAGCCATTGTTGACAGCTTTTGCTCAAATTCATGCCTCTCATTACTGCAAATTATTGATAGAATTGCTAGAGATTAAAAGGAATCATTTCTACAAAGTGCTCTATGGTCAGAGATATCAAAATTCTAGCTTCCCTGGGTAAAATACAATATAAAGGTTTTTTTAGAGCATCAAAAACCAACTTATTTACTAGCAAAGTAGTAGGAACTTTTATAGTTGCAGAGAAATTGAACTTCAGGTTAACTCTGGTTCTGTGAGTAGTGTTTGATGTTGCAAGAAATTTTTTGGTCCTAAATCCTGGTGCTGCCAAGGTACTCATTCTCTCTGACCTATATCCCACAGACAAAAGGGGGGAAAAAAGCGTGGTCCTGTAATCCTTCCCTTAAAAATATCACAGGAAATCATAGTGGCTGAGATGTAAGTAAACGAGGAAAAAAAGACTCAAAGTATAATACAGCGTGTCCCAAAAGTCACCTCTAAAAGTCACAATACATAGGCAACATGGGAAATTGTAGCTAAATATATCTTTATTACAAAATATTCATTATACAATTTTACAAAATATTGAAAAAACATTCTCCACGTGTTGGCCACCTCTTTGTAAATTTTATAATGAATATTTCATATATATATATATTTTAAAGGTACATTTAGCTACAATTTCCGGTGTTCCCTATGTCTGGTGACTTTGGGGGCAAGTTTTGGGACACCCTGTATTTTATTTGGTTATTGCATCAACAGTACCAGTGCACAGATGTTATTTAACAGAAGACTGAATGAATGCTGTGAATTTCTCCAATTTGTGACACTTACAGAAACATCTGGACAAAATATAACCTTATGTATCAGACTGAGCCTTTTTTCTAAAAATATTCGATGTGTTTATATATTTCTTTTGATTATACACACACATACTTATAAGCCTGCAATATAATGCACTGATAAGGTATTTCTCATCCATATATCTCAGTGTTTTTCACCCTTTTTAATCTCACAGCACACTTGAACCTACAGTTAAGCTTTCATGGCACACTTACGTTGATCACAAAAATAGATTTAAAAAAGAATATATTCACTTCCTGTGTTTTCAGCTAATTTTGAGAATAATTTAATTAATGATCTTTAAAAATTTTCCCAGCACATCTAAGATCCTCTCACAACCCACCAGTGTGCCATGGCACACGGGTTGAACATCACTGATGTATCTAATTATGGGACATTGTCTATACGTGAATCCTGGTGCTGCCAAGGTACTCATTAGTAAGCTCTGTAGGCTTACTTTGGAAAGGAACAAGTTCCCTTCCCTTTTTCTTTTTTTTTACTTTTTTTTATTATTAAATGATAGCTGTGTGCATTAATGCAATTGTGGGGTACAATGTGCTGGTTTTATATACAATTTGAAATATTTTCATCTAACTTGTTTTTTTTAATTTAATGCATAAAATATGAATCAATGATCTCTACAGTTTTATTCCCCACTTGTATCAGTTTCCAAATGTTCTCAAATACTTTCAGCCTTGGCCATTTCTTTTATTTGGTTTAGTGTGATATGATTTTATAGGACTCTTGGTCATTCAGCATCATAGGTATAAATAATCCAGGAGGCCTGGGGTACATTTTAGTGTGACTTGAGGCCGCGTTCTGAATGGATTAATGGACAGGAAGGGGCGCTGAGGTGTCATGCTCAGTACACGGTTGCCATATTCCTCATTTCTTCGCCTTAAACTGCTTTACAGAGCACGTTTTTCTGTAACAGAGAGGGAGACGGTGGTCCAGAGTGGGTAAGGGATTATGGACGGTAACCATCTCCAGCTCCACCCTGGCCTGCAGTAACCAGTGAAGTTTGATTTCATTAGCCAGTATGTAAAATGCTATGTATATTAACCAATTATAATTTTAAAAGAGGAAAAGAAAGAAAGGCTAGGCTGAAATCGTTAATATTTTTGAGCATTCAAATGAAATTCCATGTAATGAGAAACTTCATTTTTGGTCTTAGTATGACTGATTTCAATTTCATCAGTGTTTCTTTTTTCTATTTTTTTTTCTGCAGTTTTTGGCCAGGGCTGGGTTTGGACCCGCCACCTCCGGCATATGGGGCCAGCACCCTACTCCTTTGAGCCACAGGCACCACCCCATCAGTGTTTCTTTTTTTTGGGGGGGGGGGAGTGGGAAAGAGAGTCTCATTTTATCATCCTCAGTGGAGTACTGTGGCATCACAGCTCACAGCAACCTCAAACTCCTGGGCTCAAGTGATTCCCTTGCCTGAGTAGCTGAGACTACAGGTGCCCACTGCAACACCCAGCTATTTTTAGAGACGGGGTCTCACTCTGGATCAGGTTGGTCTCCAACTCATGAGCTCAAGCAATCCACCTGCCTCGGCCTCCCAGCGTGCTCGGATTGCAGGTGTGAGCCACCGCGCCCGGCCTCATCAGTGTTCCTTTACAATGGATCTGGAGTTTGAAAGTACCAAGAGACTTCTTTTTTTTGAGACAGAGTCTCACTATGTCACCCTCAATAGAGTGCTGTGTCATCACAGCTCAGAGCTACCTCAAACTCTTGGGCTTAAGCAATTCTCTTGCCTCAGCCTCCGAAGTAGCTGGGACTACAGGCGCCCACCACAATGCCTGACTATTTTTTGTTGCAGTTGTCATTGTTGTTTAGCTGGCCCGGGCCAGGTTCAAACCCACCAGCCTCAGTGTATGTGGCCAGTACCACAACCACTGTCCTATGAGCTCTGAGCCACCAAGAGACTTCTATAGACAGTAAATTCTACTTAAATACTAGGAGTCTTGGGATGTGTTGTCCATTTTAAAGTTTCAAATCTACTCTCAGATACAATACATATTCCCTACCAAAAGAATGAGGTAAATTTGATGAACAAGTACAGTTTCTTTTTTGTATTCCACATAATTTTTTTTGTATGCTAGTGTTTTGAATTTTAATATCTGTTTAATGATCTTTTTTTGAAATTATCTTCTACTTTTATTTATAAATATTACTTGCCCATTTTTTGAGACTTTGGAAAAAAATTCCAATAGCTAAGATAAGTGCAAACATGAGTTAACTTTGGGCATGAAAACATGAGTTAATAATGTGTTCGAAAAGATGAAATCATGTAAAACTAGATTTTAGTTTACATGTTGATTATAATACATGGCAAAAGCAAAACTCTAGAGAACTACATATTTTCTTTCTCTTTTTTTTTGAGATAGATTCTTGCTCTGTTGCCCTGGATAGAGTGTCATGGCATGAGCCCAGCTCACAGCAACCTCAAAATCCTGGGCTCAAGCAATCTTCCTGCTTCAGCTTCCCAAGTAGCTGGGACTATAGGCATCCACCATGATGTCTGGCTAACTTTTTCTATTTTTAGTAGAAATGGGAGTCTCACTCTTGCTCAGAATGGTCTCTAACTCCTGAGCTCAGGCAATCCACCTGGCTTGGCCTCCCAGAGTGCTCGGATTACAGACATGAGCCATTGTGCTTTAGTCTGCATATATTCTTTTTTTTTTTTTTTTTGAGATCAACATCTTACACTTTATAACACACTCACATTTACACACCAATTTCATGTTTACAAGTACAAAAGGCAAAGAACTGAATTGCATATTGATTGACCAATTAACTAAAAATTCTTTCTGCAACAAGATGATTTAATTTTTTTTATTGTTTGAAAGCCTAATTTATTTATTTTTTTACATATACATGCATTTATTAGGTTTCCACTTTTTGCCTTCACAGAATTAAAAAGGCTTAAAATTTAATAACAGTAACAATGTTTAAGATAAGGACTAGAAACAAAAACCTCAGAAAGAACGAATGAAGATAAATACATTCAGAAAAGAAATCAGACAATTGCTGCATCGAAATATTAAGCAATAATAATAATAATGCAAAGAAAGTAACATTCACATTGTCAGATAAGAGTATGTCTATTATAGAATGCTTGACTCTGAGGTTCAGTATGGAGTCATCAGTTAACTTATTATTTTTTCCAAAGTCTAAAAAAATAGACAACTAATATTTATAAACAAAAGTAACCTTCCCTTTTTCTTTTGCTTCTTAGGGGTGAGATTGGCCCATAAGAAATTGGTGTTAACTCGGTGGAAAACTTCCAGAGTCTTAGAGGTTTATTCAGAGATACCGTGATGTGTGTTGGGGAAAAGTCAAATGACAGATCAGAATATATTTATCTGATGCCTCATTGATAACACTTCTTAAAAAGAACATGGATATGCTGAAAATATGGATTCTGTGATTCTTTACTTTCCTGCGAAGTTGTCTCTGGATGAGCACCTTCTAGGGCAGGTGTAGGGTTGTACTAAGTTTATAGCACCAGCACTTAGCCCCTTCAGTAGATTCTTGCTTCTAATTGGCAACAGTACAAATCTGCATTATCTATAGATCTCCTGAAAGGGCACCCAAAGGTGCAGTAGGTTTTCAGGCATAATTGCTGCATGTAAGAATCCTCCATCCTGTCCCTTTTGGAGACCACAGTCTGACTAAGTAGTTGTATGTTTCTCTACACACATTCCTTAGGCAAGTATATTTTTTTAAATCCTTATTTACAGTGACAATGCAACAGGTCTGGTTCCCCCAGCAAGATGATTGTGAGAATGCGATTAATGAGGAAGTTAACTGGAGTGCACTCAGGACTAACACCTGTGAGGGGACAATAACAATAAGTCCTCCCCTCCCCCTCCCTTTTTTAGTCTTCCCTTCCTCCCTTTCAGACCAGGAGAAGCTGTGAGGTCTGAGGCTAGGGCAGCCCTTTGGAATTGTCTTGAGTTGCAGCAAAGGAAGCCAGGCTTTTGTAGCCCACACATCACACATATCAACCTGTCAGTGGGTGCAGCCTGCCAAAGCAGTGGCGGGGTTGACTTTGGCTTGAAGCCAGTTCTCCAACAGTGATGACAGCTGAGGACTATCACCCAGCAGCACCCTCAGCAGCTGGGCCCAGAGGTATTTCAGTTCTGAGGAGGGGCCTGGGCAGCCCAGCCGGGTATCCCTATGCCAGTGATTCTCAACGTTTGGTCCCTAGCAGTAGTGATTCTCAAACTTTCGCATGTTAGAAATGACTGAAAGGCTTGTTAAAACAACAGCTTGCTGAACTCCCTCTACGAAGTTTCTAATTTAGTAGGTCTAGGCTGAGGCCTGAGAACTTGCATTTCTAGTAAGTTCTCAGAACATACTTAGAGAACAATGTTCTACACTGCCCTTATTTATATATTGGCAATGGTACAGGCTACCCTTGTGAGTAGAAGAAAAACCTTTTCAAAGCACCTTATCATTCTTTGCTCCATCCCATTCTTAGCTATTTTTGTGCATCATAAAGCTGGATTAGCTGATTATTAAACTTTGTTATATAAAAAAGTACCATACAGTAGATTGAATTTATAGAACATTATTGTGATTTCTTTTTTTTTTTTTTATTAAACCATAGCTGTGTACATTAGTATGATCGTGGGGCACCATACACTTGGTTCATAGATCGTTTGACACATTTTCATCACATTAGTTAACATAGCTTTTGTAGCATTTTCTTAGTTATTTTGCTAAGACCTTTACATTCCACATTTACTAGGATTCACATATACCCTTGTAAGATGCACCGCAGGTGTAATCCCATTAATCCCCCTCCTTCCCTCTCCCTCCGCCTTCCCTCCCCTCCCTTTCCCCTTTTTCCCTATTCTTAGGTTGTAACTGGGTTATAGCTTTCATGTGAAGGTCCTACATTAGTTTCATAATAAGGGTGAGTACATTGGGTACTTTTTCTTCCATTCTTGAGACACTTTACTAAGAAGAATATGTTCCAGCTCCATCCATGTAAACATGAAAGAGGTAGGTCATTGTTACTTTTACAGTGAAACCAGATTTTTCTTCAGAGCTTAACTACCTGGACGAAAAAAATTTTAAAAATAATCCTTATCCAGTATCTTTAGTTTTATTCTATACTGATCTGTTATTTTTTTATGATTCTTATTATTTTAACATTTGATTTATACAAGCCATTTAAAGCCATACGGTTCAGAAAAATTAAAAACTATGTGATACATTCAGAGTTATTTTGAATGCACAAATCTGAAAATTAAGTATCCTTGACTCATTTCTTAACTAGACTTGGAACAATTAAAATTTAGGAATACAATATACAAACATTGATCCAGGAGAAAGGTTTTAGCCTTAAAACCCCACATAAGCAGAAAACAAGATTCTCACCTATGATCAAAGGGGCTTGTAAAGGAGCTCATTCGAAGAGATTTTCTGCTATTGCTGCCAGAATTTCTTAAGGTATTTTCCAAATTAGAAAATATTCAGCCTGATGTTGTCAATATTTCTGCCCACCAGGGTATCATTTAGGAAAATGGTACCTCACTGTCCTAAAAGAGTTATTGTTCTTCCCTAAGGGCCTAATTTACAAAGCAGCAAACTCACTGGTAGGATTTGGCTGAAAATCTGATTGTCTCGGTAGACCCCTTTCATCTGATTTATGTGCATTGCCTTTTTGCAAATAACTTCGAAAATTATTTACCAGTTACTTTCACTGGAAGGAGATGGTAAGTGGTGCTTCTAGTTTAAAGATAGAGGAGTTAAGATGCGTTGAGTACAGCTCATCACAAAGATGATGCTGACGATAAAATGCACAATGTCTAATTTTCTAAGTTTCATTCTGCTGTGCTAGAGTTTCATATGGTCCTTTTATTTTGTTTGAAATTGGACTGCATTAGAAAATATGCCAATGTCTAACCTTGCATTTGTCTTCTGGAATGTGACAGCTTATCTCCACTCAAATTTTGGACTGGAGATGGAATAAGTCTTAGCACAAACTGGATGAAATTGCCCCCTTTGTAGGTCAGAACAGGTCAATTGTCAGCAGTTACACATGGTTACAACGGACATTGTAACGTTAAGATTCTCAGAGCTGTTGCAGTGGTTCTGAATTTTGAAATCATAATATAAAGATAAATAATGATTTTGGTATTTCTCCTTGCAATGATAGGTTGCCTGCATTCTAGACAAGCAGGGAGCCAGTAGTCCGGGTTAGCCCTTGAACTACATGAGGTTTAATTTATTTGCCCAACCAGAACTCTACGCTACCTTTCAGCTGTGCAGTATTAAGGTTTATTTAGGAGTTGATAAATAGCTTAGTGCAATGCTTACTTTTTTCCAATCACTGCATCCTCATAAACCTATTCTCCCCTCCACCAGTTAATGCAGACAGAAGATTTTTATCCAGTATGAGCACTGAGACTATACTGTAGAAGACTGCATGCTCAGCAAAAACCTCACCCATGATGAATAAACAGCTCTTCCGGGGGCTCTGCTGCCGCTGGCTCGGCAGGAGTTGTTTATTGCCTGGTTTGCACATCCCATGATAAAGTTGCTGCTGAAATAAATTGCCGTTTTGCATAATTATTGACAATCACATCTTAACAAGCAGTGTGTATCATATTCAAGTGTTCAATTTTTTAAAATCCATTTTTAGCTTATGTTTAATCCCAGGAAGTGTTTATGTAGTAATAGAAGGCAAATAAGGCATTTAAATAGAGTACTAATTTCCTCATTCCAGACGAAATTTACCTGAATCTTTTTAGAAGGGACTGTTCTGCCGAAGGCAATTTTCCCCTCCAAGCTATTATTCTGTAGATGTTTGCTGAGGGCTTGTGTGTGTGTATCCACACTGCATGCTTTATATATATTATCAGAAAACATCAGTACTTTTTTTTTTAGAGTTTTATGTCATTGCAGAATTGGTTTCATCCTTTTTAAAAGACTAGAGGAATGGGGAAGTGGGACGTAGGCAGAGGAGCTAACGTTTTGGGGTAACCATAACGCGTAACTGCGCAACATGTGAGGAACTCAACTTTACATGCTTTATTGTATTTTAATTCTCATCACAGCAATAAATACTGCAGATGAAAAACTGAGAAATCAGAGAAGTTAGCAACTTGTATCACACCACCAGTTAGGGACTTTGGGAATTGAACCCAAATCCATGAAGTTTTTAAGGCTCTACTTTTTCCACTCCATGTACCATTTTTCTTTTGGATGGTATTCTCAATTGTATGACCATCAGGTAACTAAATAGGAAGTTGAAACAATAATTATAACAAACCAGTGTCATTCCAAATTATATTATGCCCAAAGGTTTCTTTGGAATGTGATTTTTCTACTTGTTAGTCCTTTTTCCCTCTGCCCTCCAATTCCTAAGTTTGTCTTTTCTTGACTTTTCTCCTTGCCTGTCTAATACATGTTTCCTCCTTAATATGACATCAAAGATAGGCAATGTCTAGGGATTTTAGGGTTTTATCTATAAAGGTTAGTTTCAACTTTTGTAGCATATTAAAATAAACTTTACGAAGCTAAACAAATATATTTTTGAATATCTTTTGAATATTTTTGAATAGTCCATGTATGAACTTACAAATAGCCAAAAATCCCCTCTTTTCTGTGGAGAGGATTTATAGAAATCTGTAATTGTCATTCATTTCTTAATAGATATTTCCTTCCTCTCCCCATACAGAAATAAAGGTCAACAGCCTTCCTAGTGTTTTTTTCTTATTTGTTGTTTGCTTAAAGCAGTGGTTCTCAACCTGTGGGTCACGACCCCTTTGGGGGTCGAATGACCCTTTCACAGGGGTCGCCTAATATCAGATATTTACATTACGATTCATAACAGTAGCAAAAATTACAGTTATGAAATAGCAACAAAAATAATTTTATGGTTGGGCGTCACCACAACAAGAGGAACTGTATTAAAGGATCACAGCATTAGGAAGGTTGAGAACCACGGACTTAAGGAAGAGCTTTAGCAGCAGCTCACCCTTTGTTACCGTATTACAATTTAGTCCCTCCATCTTTGCTCTTTTTGTGGAGTTCACTGTGTACATGATTCTGATATTTGGCCATCGTATCTGGATATTTGTTCCTTTGCAGAGTGAATGAGCGAGAGGCTGCTTTAGAAGAAACTCACAGATTACTACAACAGTTCCCTCTGGACCTGGAGAAGTTTCTTGCCTGGCTTACAGAAGCGGAAACAACTGCCAATGTCCTACAGGATGCTACCCATAAGGAGAGGCTCCTAGAAGACTCCAAGGGAGTAAGAGAGCTGATGAAACAATGGAAAGTAAGTCAAATGTTTGCACTTTAGCACTTTCATAAATCTAGTTGAACAATTCTCAGCTTTGTACTTGTAATTGACAAACTGGGGACAAAATAAAATAGCTTTTTTATACAAGTTGATATATTTTAGTACTTGGACAAAGAGAAGAGAGACAGGAGGAGAAAGTAAAGTCATTTAACAGCCCTAACTTCTAAAAATTACATGTTTTGACCAAAAGAAAAAAAAAAAAACTTGAATATAAAACCAGAACTTTGGTCAAGGAGAAACTTTGTTCAGACAGAGAAATAAAAGTTAGGGTTTATATTGATCGATTAGTTCCAATTTAACAGTAAAAAAAGAAAAAAAAAAAAGTTAGGGTTTAGTTTATTAAATTGAAAAGGTTGACATTTTTGAGTGTTTATTTAATATTTTACAGGGAAAGCATCTATATGAATTGTCTGTTTTATTTAGCGTTGCTAACTGAATCAGTTTCCCTTCATTACTTCCAAATACATTTTAAAATGTTAATCTGGCATTTTGTAGCTTTTTTTCCCAACACGATCTGTGAAAATAAAAATGAGATGGCTAAATTTGTCATAGTTAATGATCATATAATTTTCAGACAATTGTTTTTCCTGGAGATGAAAATTATTGCTATAAAGTTCTATATGCATAAACACTGGAAATAGAGTTTAGGGTAGTTTGGTTTAAATGGAGTTTTGCTGGGAATTATATTCTGTAGTTCAAAGAGGCTCCCTAAAGTTTATTCTCAATATCTGATATAATTTTCCTGAACTATTATGGAATTTTGTTGTGTTTTGCTGATTTGATATATGAACTTTACAAGTATCTCAAATACAATTTGACGTGTTAGAATAAGGTCAATTTTATAGATTAATGCTACTTGTTCGTATTTTTAAGTTATGATGAAAAAAGCGATAGTATATCCTAGGTTGAAAAATAATTCCCAAATCAAATCATAATGAGCAAAGTTTCTTCTCCTCTCCTCTTCCTGTTGTTCTCCTCCTGTTTTTCTACCTCAGTGTGATTTTTTATCTATTTCGTTGCTGTCTTTGGCCTGTGGAATAGGTGATGGTGGCAAGTTATAGCTTCTGAATTCATCATTCTTGCTTTCTCATCCTCTTCTCATTCTACTTTATCGTCCACATTGCAAGTTGGCTTAGTCTGATCATTGAGAGGTAATTCGTTTAGAATAATACCTGACTTTATTTCCACGGCATGTGATAGAATGTAAAGGCAATGCAAATTTACAATTTTTTGCTCATACTTAGATGTATAGTTAGACAATACACTGCTGTAACTTATTTGGCTTATGCTATTTCATAAATAAAATTTTATTTTGCCTTGTAAAGGCCCATAAAGCCACCCTATGATTTTAATAAATATATGAGTTCACATTTTTCTCAGCAGCTATGGTAGATAAATACTAAAATTTTGATTAAGTGGATTTTTAGCAGATTACTTTGGAAAATAAAGAATAATCTAATGATTAAAAATTAATTTGGTGTCAGGGATTTTATAAAGCATCCCTGAAAACAGTGAATAAGTCTGATTGAGAGCAAAGATAAATCCATTATCTCCTACACAATTTGTATTTATATCTGCAGTACTATATAATGAAAATTCATCTATAAACTCCTCATCCTGAGAAACTGCAAGATTCTAAATCATTAAAGGAAAAACTTGCCATATTTCCTAACTATATTTATTATGGCGGATCAGTGACTGAACTACATTTGTGTTTAGATTTCTGATCTTTCTTTCAAAAGCAGTTGGAAATCATACTGAAAAAATGTCTTAGCTTATGCCATATTACTTAAGAAATGTATTTATTCTTTTTTCCCTAGTGGCATAAGAAAACCAAAGTTTATTTGTTGCTCACATCAAGTTCAATGTCAATCTGGCTACCTTCCTCCATCTTTAAGCTATGGCACACATCACACATAACTTTCAGTGTACCCAAGGCAGAAAAAGAGAGAGGTTGACAATAAGGCAGGGGCTTTTTACTTCCTTAGCCCCAAAGTGATAAACTGTATTTATTCTTAAAAGCCATAAAAAATTCCCAGAGAGCTCCTGAAGACCTTAACATATTTTCTCCTAGACTGTAGTAGGGTTAACTAAGATTCCAATATTATTTTAAAACAAAGATATTCTTCTTCTTCCCTCACACTTAATATTGTGCTTTGTATAAATTCCACTTGCCTAAGGTTCAAACTACATTTTATGGATAGAGATGACATTTATAGCAAACCCTAAGTTTTAGTTAGATGGTTGGATAACAGTCTTTTGATGAAAGATTTGGAGATGTCACGGTAAAAACCGAAAACTGCAAAAACTATTGATTATTGTTAATGGCCTATTTCAAGTGATTGAATGGAGTCAGAAACTGGGCTTTAGAAGCAACAAATAGAAATGCAAAACCGGTAAGTAAATAAAACCGAATGCCTTAAGAGATATGTGCAATTTCAGTATTTCAGCTAAATGCGAGTGAATTTGTATTTTGAACAAAAGGAGTTTTATATAATATGTATAAAGGAAAAAGTATAATGGCATGCCTTTTCACTTCATTTGAAGAAGCTGGTAGCATTGCGTTTATTGATTCAAGCATAGTTCTCATCTGTTAAGAAAAGGAAACCACAAATGCCTAGCCAAAGCAACAGCTCTCCCAGCAGATTTCTACATATCTGTCTACCCCAAAGCAGTGATGTTTTTCTTTATACGAATGCTACTAAATGGAGAGAGGTTGAAAACCCTCACAAAATGCGTTTTTCTCTGTGACTGTCCATCACTCGTGCTATATATGGAGACTCTAGCTCTTGCTAGCCTATCGCTTTTGTTTATCAGCCACTTCATAGCCTATTTAATTCTCTCAGCAATAATCATAATTCATGGCTTCTAGAAGCATACATGTAATATGAAGCATACGCTTTCTGAATAGAATTAATCTGATTAATTCCACTCTGAAGACATTATAATTTTTCCTATATTAGTAAAAACTGTTACTTACTTTTCTTACTAAAATCAAGAACATTATAATGATAAGAGGATTTTCCTTATAAATATTATTATTTTTGATAGTCTAACTGAAATTTTTAAGCCAATATGGCTTGAGACATGACCCAGATCACAGATGGAAGAATCTCAAAGTATAATTGCTTCTTAGTTTCTTTTGCTGAAAAAAAGATTTTATACCACCTTTATGACCATCTCTGCCCACCACATGCCCACACTCACACACGGTAAAGGTCTTCTGTGAGCTGTGATGCCATATCACTTTACCAAGGGCTATCTGAATGTATTTTTAGGGAACACCAAATAGAGCCCTATAAAGGGTGAAAGTGGGGGATTTTTAAATTGCAAATGTGTCTTTTAAAAAATAACTGTATTTTTAATTGAATCAGATTATATTTCTGTTTCTGAAACATTTTCTGCTCTGAGCCTTAGAGAGTTGACGAAGCTGTTTATGGTTCAGTTCTAACATAAAACACTGAGTGACTAACTGAAAATGGGAAGACTCTGCATCTTTGCAGATATTTCACAAGTTTCACAAATATTAAGTGGTTCCCTAAGCACCCCTGAGAGATCATTGTGATAATCAGCTTGTGAATAACGTGTGTGGGTGTGGGCATGTGGTGGGCAGAAATGGTCATAAAGGTGGTATAAAATCTTTTTTTCAGCAAAAGAAACTAAGGAGCAATTATACTTTGAGATTCTTCCATCTGTGATCTGGGTCATGTCTCAAGCCATATCTTTCAATTTTTCTAATCTCCTATGTTTTACCCATGACTCCTCTCACCCCCCCCCCATTATAAAAAAAAATTCCTCTCTGTTAAATAAAATATTTCCAGAGAGGCAAGTTTGATAAACTCTGGGTTGTTTTCTTTTTTATTTGTTTGTTTTTTAGACAGAGTCTCACTTTGTAGCCCTTGGTATAGTGATATGGCATCACAGCTCACAGCAACCTCAAACTCATGGGCTTAATCAATTCTCTTACCTCAGACTCCCAAGTAGCTGGGACTACCTCAATGCTGGGCTAGTTTTAGAGGTGAGGTCTTGTTCTGACTCAGGCTGGTCTCAAACCTGTGAGTTCAGGCAATCCACCTGCCTCGGCCTCCCAGAGTACTGGGATTATAGGAGTGAGCCACTGCACCCAGCCCTAAGTTTGATAAACTTTGAATGGTACTTATGAGTGTACCTATAAATTAAAATATCTTTGATCTATAATACATTATTGAAACTAAGGAATTAGCTTCATCAATGTTTACTACCAAAATCTAGGCCTACTGATTAATTCCAAAGGAAGAAGAATGTGATCTTAGAAGCACAATTAGTATCTTGAATAAATTGAAGTATTGCATTTCTTGGGACATCTGAGAACAGAGAGGTAATTTAAGATCCCTAATTCTAAGAAAAGGAAATCTTCAGTGTATTGCTATCTGTTGATTTAATTTGAATTGAGTTTTATATGCATTTATTTATTTATTTATTAGAGATAGAGTCTCACTCTGTTGTCCTCGGTAGAGTGCTGTGATGTCACAGCTCACAGTAACCTCCAGCTCTTGGGCTTAGGCGATTCTCTTGCCTCAGCCTCCCAAGTAGCTGGAACTATGGGCACCCAACACAACGCCCAGCTATTTTTTGTTGCAGTTTGACCTGGGTCAGGTTTGAACCCACCACCCTCGGTATATGGGGCCAGGGCCCTACTCACTGAGCCACAGGTGCCACCCTATATGTATTTTTTTTAATCATTCTATTTCATTTGTTGTCTAAAGAGTTTGAAAGTGAATCTTGGGATGTTTTTCTTTTACCTCATGATGACTGCCTATAGCTCTGGATATGTAAAAATTTTATATATATTATTTTCCTAAGAACGCTTATTAATTCAGAAAATCTTTACTACGTACCTGCTGTGTATTATGGTGTTAGAGCTAGTGATATTAAACATTTTCAGAGAGGTGATTTTTCTTTCTTTTCTTTTTTTGTGGGGGAGGCAGGAGGCTTACACAACAGACATTTATTTTCTCACAACTCTGGAGGCTGGAAGTCCAAGATCAGGATATAAGCTTAGTCAGGTTCTGGTGAGGGCCTTCTTCCTGGCTGGCAGACAACTTCCTTCTCTGTGTCCTCACATGGCAGAGACAGAGAGGTCTGGTGACTCTTCCTCTTCTTAGAAGAGAACTAACCCCATCATCATGGCCCAAATAGAGGTGGTTTTCAAATATAGTACAAAGTACTGGGTTATGTAATCAATTTAATGAGTATAAATCCACCTTTTTAAATAAAAAGGAATAAAATTAATAGAATAAAATAGAAAAAAAACAGAATCTATCACATTTAAGTAAGGGTCAGAGTTTTATCATTGTTCTGTAAAACTTTGGTTTTGACAGTGTGTGTGTGTGTCTTCACATGCTGGGTAACTATGTAACACATATTCTAAATCCTCTGTATTTTAACATTATTTCTGTTTTGGGGAGGCTCATATTCCACTGGTGAAGACAAACATGCTAAGATGAGTTTTATAGTTTTATATGGTCTTGACAGCATCTAACAAAGTGAGGACACTCACCTAGAACAGTGGTTTTTAACCTTGCTTATAATTTGGTCACTATGAAAGTTTTGAGACTGTTTTATGGTCTGTTCTTTCATTTCCAATAAAAACAACAGTCCACAGCATCTTTTTTGATTCACCCATGTACATTTCACCTTGCATGGCTTATTGGTATTGCTGAGAGTGCTTAATTCGTTACTGTCTGCACAAATTTTACATTTCTTGATTTTTGTATATCTCAAAACTTTTGTAATGACCCACATACATGAGTGAAGTTTAAAAAAATGTTGATCCCTGTGTTTCACCCCTCGGAGTTTCAAATTGGATCAGTTACAGCATGTCTTATCCATGATCCTAATGTGGAGTCAAAGTTGAGAAGCACTGTTTAGAGAACGTGACATTAGAAGAATGTGTTAGGAGTTAGCCAGGCTCACAGAGTTGAAAAGAGCATTCTTGGTAAATGACCAGCATATCCAATGGCCTGGACAGTGTGGTAGTGTGACAATGTGAAGGAGTTTGGCTTGAATGTGGTTGTTCCAAGAATAAAATTGGGAAGATCAACTAGGGTCAAATTATGTAGAAAGATAGTATGATACAGTAGATAGAATATGGGCCCTGTAGGCGGAAAGAGTCCTAATTTAACACTTACTAGCTTATTGCCTAACTTCGGAGTCTGAATTATACCCTTCGACATAATGAGTATAATGTTTTGCGGTATTTTGTTGGGATTAAATGATAGGGTACACGTAAAACGCCCACCAGAGGTGCCTAGCATTGGACTCAGGGTTAAGTGTAAGCTGGCTTTCTTTCCCTCTTGCTACCTATTTTTAAGAGTTTGGACTTTACCTATAGTCTTTGGGAAATCATACCTTAGTTCCAAGTAAGGAAATGGAATATCCAGACATATTTTTGAAAGATCACACTGGTAACTGTGAGGAGAATGAATTGGAAAGGTATAAGATCATGGAAGCACAACAGTTAGAAAGTTATTTCTGTTACATCTCAAGCAAAATAATAATAATTAAGTTGAGGGGATTGAACAAATAAAACAGACATGTGAGCTACCTGGAGATAAAAATCCAAATTGTGATGTGCTCTATGGGAGGTGGAAAGGAGGGGAGAATGCAAGATAAAGTGAGGAGTCAGTGCCTGCTTCCCACTTGGCATGACTGACTGGAGAAGGTGTCTTCATGGGGTTGCAGAATTCAAAAACAGTTGTGGAAAAGGAATTCAAGAATGTGTTCAGTCTTGAGATATCTGTGAGTAAAATATCAGAGATGAAAAAATCCCCTCCCTTGAATAGAAGCAGTTGTATATGTGGATCTAAAGTTTTGAGAAAGGTATGGATTGAAAACACATAAGAATGAATGATAGTACACACAAATCTATGTAGTTGTTATTTGAATTTACCCATGGTCCACTCAGAAATATACCTAAATGTTGCCAAAATATTATTTACTATAATATAGAATTGATATTAAATGATGGCATCTTCTATGTTATTCAAAAGGACATAGCTAAGAGGAATCTCTTAATAAATTAACCATGATAAAAGGCAAAGAACTAGCAAAGCTATGTTTTAAAACTCATACTGTGGAAAAAGGAAATGGTTTGGGGTAATGGACACAATGTGTTAATAAACTCTTTCCCATAATGAAAATTAGTTTCTTCTCTCATATAAACTTAGAAAATTTTATTTTTTCCTTTTATTCTTGTGTTGCTCCTATAAAAAGGCCATTCACATTCATAATACTATGGACCGTAATACTCATCAAGAGCCACAAGCTTGTCTTTTTATTATGTTTGGTACTTTATTATGTTCTAGTTTTGGACCCTGAAATCCTTATCGATCTCAAAGAAAATCTGAGAGGCAACATTAAAAATAATCAAACATTTACAAAAGGGAATCAGTGAGCACAAATGTTCAGGACTGGTAGTATTGAAAGAAAGACTAAATATAGAAAATAAGGATCCAGGGCAGTGCCTGTGGCTCAGTGGGTAGGGCGCCAGCCCCATATACCGAGGGTGGTGGGTTCAAACTCAGACTTGGCCAAACTGCAACAAAAACTAGCTGGCCTTATGACGGGTGCCTGTAGTCCCAGCTACTTGGGAGGCTGAGGCAAGAGAATCGCCTAAGCCCTGGAGTTGGAGGTTGCAGTGAGCTGTGACACCATGGCATTCTATGGAGGGCCATAAAGTGAAACTCTGTCTCTAAAAACAAAAGAAAAGAAGGATCCAATTTTTTTGCCCAATGATGAAAAAGTAGTCACCTCAATTTAATGCAATATGAGTTTAGTCACTTGATTGTAAGAGCTGTAACATTCTGGATCACGTTACCATGGTCTTGTATGTGCTAATTGAAAGACTGAAACCTATAGAACCTATGTCTCTGGATATTTCCATTGCATTAAGCAATTATCTGGAATGATACAACAGAAGCATAAATTAAATAACTTTGTAATTCAGTTATTGGATTCTGCAGTTTTATATCTATAAACCAAAAGAAAAACTCACATAGGTAAGAAGACACTGTGCATACTGAAAAGTCAATTTTGTTAGCCCTTAATAACCATTGTCTTTTATTCCACACAGAGCTTTTGTGAGGATCTTATAAGGTAATAAATATAAAAGCACTTTGAAAAAGCTTCCTTCAAGTGAAAGGTCCTCATTAATGTTATGAATTACCATTAGACAAAAGTCAAACTAAAGATATAAATCTAATATTATACTCTTAAAAATCAATGAATTAAAGTTATATTAATTAATAATGAGAATAATAGCTAAATATTTCATTTTTTATAATTGGTGATATATTTTTACTTCCATTTTCTAACTTAATTCTCACTGGAAATCTATAGTGATAACATTATTATTATTTCGATTTCCACTTTAAGAGGATAAAATTGGAGAGGTAATTTACCTATTGCTCTTTCCTTGAAAATCAACTAACTCGAGTTTTATTACACCAGAGTAGGAGGGCAATTATGCAAAATAAAAGCCTATCACAATGAATATTTAGTTTTAATGGACTGAAAACACCATGTATTTATCCACTTTTTAGGATAGATAGTAATTATATTTGACAATATATGTGAATACTTCTATGTTCCAGGAAGTATATCAAGTATTTTGTTTATATAAAATAACATCACCCATACTCTTAACTGCAGTTGAAAAAAACTGAGAGGTTGAGTAACTTCTGCTAAGGTCACACAACTGCAGGTTGAAGTCCTTGATGCCAGAATTATTTCTGATTTTGAATAGTTTTAGATTTTGGAATATTTGCATTTTACTGACCAGTCAAGCACCCCAAATCTCAAAACCCCAAATCGGAAATATTCCAGTGAGCATTTCATTTGAGCAATGAATCAATGATGAGCAATCGATCATCTCAGATCTCAAAAAGTTCCAGATTTTGGAACATTTTGGATTTTTGGAGTTAGGCTACTAGATGTGCATCAGTAGAAAAGTCAGTATTTAAACCTAAGTTTGACCCCTTGAACTTCTACTAATCCAACTCTTTTACCCATTGCACCAACTCAGCATTCTAGGCCAAGACCCAACATCACCAAAAGCAGGTTTCAGATTATTCACCAAGTAGGGATTTGTTGATGAATGGAAATATTTCTACTTCCTAAACAGCCTAGTTTCCTTTACATTTTCAGTTTAGTTTTTACATCTACCTCTTAACTGAATCACTTCCCTATGAAATCACCATAACTATCAAATGCAAATGTTTTATCAAGGGAAACCTAGAAATCTATGCATATTTTGTTATTGTTACCCACTATACTCTACTGAAAAATGTCTCTCCTTTTGACTTGCTAGGGTCATGTCTCCCTACCTCTCTAACTACTCATTCCTTCTTCTTTATTTACCTTAAGAGCTATTCTAAGCATTCTTTTCTGTTTTCATTAATCTCATTATCTTCATTCAGTACTCAGTCAATAGTTACTATGTATCAGTTATTTGCTAAATATTTACTAGAAATAGTCTTCTGTTCATCTCCTTTAATCCAAGGATTTGAGCATTTTTAATCCTTTCCAGTATCCATTCCACACTTTTTACTGTTTGTAGAATATTTTATACTCAACTATCTCATAGATAGCATAAATTCAATATGATCCAAGTAGGCCATATTTTTAATACCAAATCTTCATCTCCTATCCACTTTTCATCTTTAGTCAGATTTCGAACCGTGTAGTCATTTCTACGTCTTCTCACTTGCCTCATTTTCAAACTCATTTTCAAGATCTATGGATTTTGTCTCCAGTAGCCAGCCGGTCCATGGCCTGTTAGGAGATAGGCGGCACAGGAGGTGAACAGCTGGGAGCCAGTGAAGCTTCATCTATATTTACAGCCACTGTCCACTGCTCACATCACAGCTTGAGCTCTGCCTCCTATCAAATCAGCAGTGGCATTAGATTCTCTTAGGAGCATGAACTCTACTGTAAACTGCGCATGTGAGGGATCTAGGTTGTGACTCCTTAGGAGAATCTAACGCCTGATGATCTAAAGTAAATGTAATGCATTTGAATCATTCCTAAACCATCCCCTCCCCTGTTATGGAACAATTGTCCCCCATGAAACCGGTCCCTGGGGCCAAAAAAGGTGGGGAACAGCTGCTTTACACCTATTCCTCTCTCCAATTCCCTTTCCACTGCTCTAATTCCTGCTTTTTACATCTTTTACCTCCTCTACTCATTTGTACTCACCGATTGCTTCTGTCCATCCTACAGAGTTCCATTTCAAATTAAGCTTCTTAGCTCCAGTTGTAACTAGAATATAAATTTTATGAGGGCAAATATTTCATTTACTTCAGTCCTTTGTATATTGTCATGGCCTAAGACATCATGTGGCATGTGATAGCTGCTCAACAAATATTTGTCAGTGAAAGACAGAAATAGATGACTCCCCTATTCAAATACCTCTTACGATTTCTCAAGCCTTCAGAATATTCTGCAAACTGCTTTGCCTGGCTTTCTAGGATTGGCCTCAAATCTCAGTTTCCAATCATACTTCATACTTTACTTCTCAATGCATTCTTTCAATTCCTACCAAAATGAATAGCTAGCCAGACTATTTTTGTGTCATTTGATGACCTTGAGATTCCCTTCCTTCATCTCATCTTACCCATATACAAGAAAGATTTCAAAGCAAGCCATTTTCAAATCCTCCTTTGTTTCCTAAGCTCCCAAGCTGGAAGACAACTTTCCTCTCTCCCTCAATTACTATATGCATTTCTCTGCACTTCAAATGATGTTTAGTGCTTTCTACATTATATTAGAGAGGCCAGAGGGAATAGTATTTAATAGTGTGAAATTTGAACCCTGAATGCTCAGGTTTAAGTCATGACTCTGGTACTTACTGACCAGGGGACACGTTTCCTAATTGCTTTCAGATTAAACTGCTATAAATAAAAGATAACAGCAGCAACTACTTCTTCAGGTAATTGTGAGGATGATGTGAATTAATACAGTACAAACTCCCTAGTTGACCACCTCCTTAAGTTGACCTGATTTTCGTGGACTGGACACGAACCACATGTACTGAATGGAAATGCCTTATGTTGACCACCTCGATATGTTGACCAGTTTGTTACAATCCCTTAGGTGGTCAACTTACGAAGGTTATACTATATATATAAGATGCATAAAACAGTATTTGACACATAGTAAATACTCAGTAAAGATAGCTAGTATATATTATTACTATTGTCTGGCTTATAATAAGTATGCATATATGTAATTTTATATAAATATTTCTAAATGCATTTTGGTATTGTTTATTACAGTCTTCTTGAGGGCACAGTCTTCATTAGATTTGTGTGAGAAACTACTTAATAAGGAATGGATGAATGAATGAAACTATGATTGAAATATTGGTTACCATGTGTGTTCAAACTGTATTTTTAAAAAACACATTTAATTGTTAATTTTCAATAGATTTTAGTTCTAAAATGCCAATATTAACTCATTTGAAAAGCTGTTTCAAGTCTTCAGATACAAAGAAAAGTTAATACCCTCATTCTTGTGAATAAACATACTATACCAAAAATTTTAAAGGAGATATTTTGTCTTTCATAATGACCTCCTTAGGGAAATAAATTGACTTGCTGCCCTTTCAACCAGACACTAAATATTGCAATTCTCTGAAACACACTTTGGTAAAAGTAGTTTATTTTTCCAAACAGCTTGAGCAGCATAGGAAATCACACTGATGACTTATGTTAATAAAATCAATAAAGTTGTTTTAAATGTATCCCATGGGGCATGAGCAGCGAAGACAATGTGAAGACTGAGACTATTTGCTAATTTTCCTTGATCTCCATTAGAACTTAGACAAGAACCATATAATTTCAGGCCTTCATCTCCAAACGATGATAGCAAAGGTTAGGATAAGTTCGAAGATGAAAAAAGTCAAAAAAAATTGTGTCACTAGAATTTTTAAGGACTAGTGGTCTTTGGGAGCATACTTTCCTGGTCAAAAATGATATTCCTTTACGTGACGGATAGCAAGACTCCCCATCCTGTAGTGAAATTCTGAAAGTATAAATTGGGGTGGGGGATAAAAAAAGAACCTTCAGTCTTGTATGTACAAATTACTTTTAAGTTACATTAGTGTCTCTCTTCTGCCTTTCATAATTCTTATAATAAAACATTTCACCTATTAGTCAAAGATGAATAACATTCAAAATAATTTAGGTTATCAGCATGTGATTTTCATTTCATGTGAGGTCCATTTGCAGTTTACGTGGTTTTCTAAATTACATTAAAATACAATGTTCAAAAGTTCACATTTTTTCATGTTCAACAACATTAATCTTTTAGGAAAAGTTATTAAACAAAGGTCTATGCATAAATCAGCCATTCCCCATAGAGGGAAAAGAAGTCATTACACCTGGTTATGAAAGAGAGTTTCATGAATGTGCGAGACATAAATCATTTTTCACTGGAGATTATATTAGTCTAGATGGAAGAATGTCTATTTCTTGATAGCGAGGAAGCAGCAAATTACTTTTGGTTGTTCCTTCATCTGTAGTTGTCCTTGAGAGGTCTGTTAACATGTTGACTATACAATAGCATTGTTATTATTGTAACTTACAACAATCTGAGTTATTATAAATGTAATCTTTAAAATCTAAAGATTTCACTTTTTCCTTTCTGATGTCTATTCACCTCTGATACCTTTTAAAATATATTATTCTCTGGGAGTTACAGAAAAAAAGTTATCGTCTGCCGAAGGCAGCATTTCACCTGCTCTCAGGAGCCAACCACATTTCACTTCAGTCCTTTGCTCCCAATTCAACGACTCAATATTGGATTAAATTCAAGGCTGTGACCCCAAATAGAATGAGACCTGGATATTTATGAACTGCTTGACCAGGCATTCTTCCCAATGATTTACTCCATAAATCCTATTTTTAGTTTTTACAGTAGTTTCACATATGGTTGGAAAATTGTTGTGCATTGCAGTTTTTAAAGCTAAAGTAAGTAGAGACAGCATTTTCACTTGCTATGGAAAATGTTGCCCTTCTGTTTTAGAGTAGAAAACAATTGTCATTGTTTGAATGCAACAGCTGGATTGATTAGATGTAAGTCTTAAATGCATTTCCCATCCATGACCTAAAAGAAGTTTTTATATTCAGGCAATGCATACCCATAGTAAAAGAATGTAGTTTTTGAGTGGATTCCTGAATGAGACTTTTAACTAGAGCTATTGATAAGTGGGATCTCCCACAGAACAGTAAAGAGATATGTGAACACAAAGATTGATGAGCTATGGAACTTCGTCCAAAGAGGACTTGACCATTGTGGGGCTTGGAAAAGGATATCAGGGAAACCTAGCCAAGGAGGGAAGGGATATAATGAAGGTGAGTACAGAGTCATATGGTCACCTCCTGTAGCCCTTGTGGGGATGATCAGAGAAGGTATTCTGGTTAACTTTTGCTACAGGACAAACCAGCTCCAAACTTCATGGCTTATAACAGTAGCAGTTGTTTGTTTTGCACATGAATCTACAATTTGGGCAGGGCTCAGTGAGCCCGCTACTCTCTCATCCTCTTGCGTTCAACTGGGATAGATTGGCACTAGAGGATGCACTTCCAAGAGATCTCACTCACATGCCTGCCAAATAGGTACCGACTGCCCAAGCTCTTCTTTGTGTGGGCCTCTCCATGAGGCAGTTTGGGCTTTTTCATAGAATAATAGTTGGTTCTCAAGAGCAATCATCCCAAGGGACAAGAAGTTGAAGCTGCCAGCTTCTGAAGGCCTGACCTAGAAAATAGCATAGTTTTGCTTGTACCAGATTCTAATTGTTAATCAGTGACACAACCCTGAGTCAAGGGGGGAGGACATATACTCCTCCTTCCATGGAGGAAAATCCAAAAGTTTTCCTGCCATGATATAAAACTACCATAGAATGCTTCCTATAAAGAACACTGAGCTGAATGACTTATTAAACAGCAAATAAGCATAATTCTGGTCAAGAGAAGTTCTCTTTGCCCAGAATACCCTTTTGCCCTCATCTACCTGGATAACTCCCATTCATGCTTCACCTCTTGATCAAGGCCCTGCCTTCTCTCAGGAGCATTATCTGATTTTGCCTCTAGATGAGCAATTTGAGATATACCAGTATATTGATCTTTGTAAACCATTACACTTTTTTTCCTACACAGAACATAAATGATATGACTTTCCTTCTTTCTAAAAAACTGCAAAATAGTCATGACAGTAGATATATAAATTTAAAATTAAATCATCAGCCTAATAAAGTATCTCTGAAATAGATGCTTACATTTTACTTCGTTTACTTCCCCTTCTCTATGGTTTGCTCCATGGTATACAGCCCCATGATATTAATGATAGCCAGTCCCATCTTTATTATTGTATACCAATTAATATTTAGAATATACCTGTTAATAACCTGATTCGCATAGCTCTACTAGCTAATCTGGGCACAAGGTAGCCTGAAGAAGGTCTCAGTTTTTTGCAATTTAATCCCCCACCCACTCAACTCCCCATTTCATTTCCTACTTCTTTTTCTTTTCAAGTGACTTTCAACTAGACAGAAAATGCATTCACATCTCCATGCCTGCCTCCAGGCTCTATCTATTTCATTCACCCAGGAATGCCCTTTTTGAATTCTTGCTCTCATTTAACAACCATCTATTAAAGTTAGACAAGTGATAGAAATTCATTTCTTAAAGGGCCAGAACATCATCTTGAGCTAGATGTTAAAAGGATTCAGCAAATCGAAACATGAGCTAATGTGGATGAATCTTATGGGCATTATAGAAAGTGGAATCAGCCAGACACAAAAAGCAAATATTGTGTGATTCCACATACGTGAGGTACCTAGAAGAGTTGGATTCATAGAGGCAGAAAGTTGAAGAGAGCTTACCAAGGACTGGAGAGAGAAGAGAAGAGGGCCTATTGTTTAATGGGTACCTGAGGTTTAGTTTGGGATGATGAAAAAGTTCTAGAGATGGATAGTGGTGATGGTTGCACAGCAATGTCAATGTGCTTAATACCATTGAATCGTATCATTTAAAATTAGTTAAAATGGGACATTTTATGTTACGAATATTTTACAAGATACAAAAATGAAAATAAAAAAACAGACTCTTTGAAGGAGTTTTAGTCATGAAAAAAGTACAGTCTTAGTATACATGTCCGGAGATTAGGGTTCTGATCCCAGCCACTAACCTGTGTGATCTTGGGGAAGTCAGTGTCAGTGATTTGGGGAGTCTCTTCTGCAAAATGATGGATCTGGATACAAGAAATGTTTCTCCATGTTCCCATACCACCGGCATTGTCTTTACTTGGAACGTTTACTACAAATGCAGCATGTCAGAAGCTAACTCTCTAGGGATGGGCCAGGGAATCTGCAAACCTAAAAGACCCCAGGTAGTTCTTATGCCCACCTAAATTTCAGAAGCACTAAACAAGATGCTTTCTTAAGGCCCTTTCAGCTCTCAAATTTGACAAATTCTGATTCTGTGAGGCAGATTCTCTGTGATAATACAGGAAAGAAATGAAGAAAATAATAGACTTTCTGCTTGTGTTAGAGCAGCGGTTCTCAACCTGTGGGTCCCTACCCCTTTGTAACAATGAAAATACATCGCAGCATTAGGAAGGTTGAGAACCAGTGTGTTAGAGCATTTTTCATTTGGTATCCCTATCTCCAAAGGCTAGCCAATCAGGAATAGCATTGTTTATGTCTCCTACTATTTTGAAGATGGCGTAGGAAAAGCTAAACTAGATGGTACCTAGCAAGATTTACATTACCACTTTCTTTCTTTTTTTACTTTGTGTACTATATAAAGCTGCCCATGCCTCCATCTGAACCGTAATCATTAATTTAATGTCATGATCTAATAGCTAATGACATTAAATTATAACTTAGCGTAACATGACAAAATTACAGGGTCAGAACAGAAGTTTCTTTCCTCACATTGAGTTCTATAACTTAAAACAATTGTGGGCGGTGCCTGTGGCTCAAAGGAGTAGGGCGCTGGCCCCATATACTGGAGGGGGCGGGTTCAAACCTGGCCCTGGCCAAAAAAAAAAAAACCTGCCAAAAAAATTGTATTATTGGATGAATTTTTCATAATTGTGTCTCAGCCTTGATACAGAGAATCTTTTTTCATAAAAATACATTTTTTAAAAACAGTATCTAGGTTGTATTGTAATTTCTCAAAAGTAGAGTTAATCAAAACTGAGGTAAAAGATTTTGTTTTAATTTGGATGTATGTGTGTGTGTGTTTTCATGGTATTAAAATGGATTCTATTCAGGACTGTATATAAGATAAAAAGTAAAGTGGTTATCTAGGTAACACGCACACCTGATTGATGATGAATGTATTATCTACCTGTCCTTAAAAAGACACAATCCCTTCAGCTATAGTTTACTAATCAATTAGTAAAGTCCTAACCAAATATGTGTCATGAATAAGTTTTGCATTGATAACTTTTGTTCAGTATACTTTTATATATAGGCTCAGGTAATAAAGGTCATCATCCTTGATTAATTCAAGCAAAGGTTTTTTTTTTTTATTCTGAATCAGGTTTTTGTTGTTTTACTTATTTGAACTTTTTTCCTCAAATATAGGTTTCTGTGCACATAATGTATTTTGTGTTATGAGTGTGATTAAAATAGAAAATAATTAGTTGATTTTACAGAAAGGCAGAGAAAGAGAGTGGGGAGTGGGAGGGTGGGAGTGAGAAAATTAGGGAAGAGAGAAAGGAGCAAGAGAAAAATACCAATTATATGCTTTCTCATTCTATGAACTCTGATACGCTAAAGAAGAGAGGAGTACTCTGGCCTTCTAAAACAAAAGAAAAAGAAATATGGTGGAAAATTCTGCTGCTTCCCCAAATGTGACAACAAAAATCTGAGACAAATCATAGCAGCATTTCAGCTCAGTAAAACTCAGGCGATTGATCTACCATATGAGACTCTCAAAATGAGTTTAAGTGGGGGCATAGGAGTTGAAATCCAGTAACATATGCAACAGTGATCACGCCAAGATTTTACATAGAAAGCAAATTAGTCCTCTAATAGCGAAGCCAATTTGAAATTCATTCTTTGAGCAGGTTTTCAAGCACATTCTCCTTTTACTTTTCTATTTACAAAAATGGAACACCACCAGAAAAGAAAGAATTTGGGAGACTAGATAAAAAAATAAATCAGAATTCTAAGGACAGAGACAGAATGTACATACACACACACACACACACAGGTGATGAGAGAGTAGTTTGCTGATAACGATATATCTGATTGAATAGTCTCTTTGCTGCAGGTTGTCTCAGGAAGTGACTGATTCTCATGATGTGAGATATTTTCTTTTATATGTTATTGGAAGGAAAATAAATTTACTCAAACTCCTAAAGGACAGGTATTGTATTATGATTCCCATATGACATATACTGTTTATAAAAGAGGCTGGGAAGGGTAACAGGAAGGGGGAATAAAGTGAAGGTGGAAGTGGTTAACGGATGCAAAAATATAGTTAGTTAGATAAAGCGAACAATATTTGATAACACAATACCATGACTATAATATACTTTAAAATAACTAAAAGAGTGGAATTGGAATGTTCCTAACACAAAGAAATGATAACTGTCTGAGGTGATAGATACTCCAATTATCCTGATTTGATTAATTCACATTGTATGCCTATATCAAAACATCACATGTACCCTATAAAGATATATAACTGCAGTAGAACCTCCGTAGTTGACCACCTCTCTGTATTAACCAACTCTTTAAGTTGACCTAATTTTCATAGACTGGACGTGTACCATATGTATGTATCAGTACAGTAGACCTAGTTCCTTATATTGACCACCTCCGTATGTTGACCAGTTTGTTATAGTCCCTTGGATGGTCAACTTACTGAAGTGCTATTGTATTATGCGCTCACAGTAATTAAAATTTATTTTATTTAATTTATTTCAGATTAATATGAGATATATACAATTAGGTTACATTGTTTGCTTTTGTAAGGTAAAGACTAAGTTGTAGTTATGACCTTCACCTAGGAAGTATGTCATGTATCCATACATTGTACTCATGGGATGGGAATTTACCAAGCTGTCTCCCCCACCATCTTGAATTTAATTGAGTTTTTCTCTCATAGAAGCACATTGGTAATTTGCAAGTTTTAGTTTAGTACTGAGTGCATGGGATGCTTGATTTTCCATTTTTGTGCTACTTAGGAGAATGTCCTCCAAATCTGTCCAAGTTGTAACAAAAGATATATCTCCATCTTTTTATGGTTGAATAGTATTGCATGGTACACATATACCACAAAGTAACTCCCAAGTTAGCTAAGGTAAGACTTGCTACTTACATGGCATACTCCATTCCCTGTACTAGAAATTCCATCAGTGTATCTTTAATCACATATACTGCTAAAGGATTACCTCCAATAAAATATGCATTTTAATTCTTTTTACAAGAATCTGGAAAAAAGAGAATAGGAGTATTTATTTCTTAAACCAAATAGGTTAATCACCAATAACAATAATAGTACAAAGCAATCATCTAGTACAGGCAAATATTGTGGCAAAAATTACACTTCAAAGAGATAAATCAAGTTACAGGCAAATATGTTGTCTGTTTCAAAGCAGCTGTTATGTAGTTGTAGTAAATGTAATGATTAACCTCCTTGCATCCCTCCTTTCTGCAATCAAAACCTCAACAGTGTCTCTTTATTGATAGATGATACTTTCCAGCCCCTGGCCTTAGGGTTTGGCTGTGTGATTTGCTTCAGCAAGTGGCAAGTAAACAGGAGTGAGAGTGTGTTGATTTTAAGCCTAGGCCTTAAGAGATCTGCATGTCCCTGTTTGGGCTTCTGCTGTATGTCTGGGAGAACAGGTCCATCTAGGCTGGCAGTGTCAGAGAAAGGATGACAGACATACAGGAGGGCTGCACTAGCCATGTATATCCATCCAGGAGAAAAAGAAATGATTATCATTTGAAGCCATTGAGCTTTAGTCTACATTATTATGACAATACCTAGTTGAAATGGCAAATGCACTTTTGCTTTCCTTAAATATTTTATTGAAAATTAATAATATCAACCTGACAGATAAGAGTTCAATAAATGTTAGAAACTAAAAAAAAAAAAGAAAATAATATCAGCCATCTTTGTGGTAAAAGTATAAAGCCCATAATTTATTTTTAGTAGTCCACTGCCCCACATAAATTTCCAAATAATTACATAGTCCCTTGTGTGGTGATACCATTATATTTTATTTATACATCCTAAATGCGCTATTTCTGTTAATTTATTTGTAAGTAACATTTGTCACTTAGCACGAATCTTGAGGTGATACACACACCTCTGTTCTAAGTTTGAGGAAAAAATATTAGCTACCCACTTCTCACATTAAAGTGTTGCATACTACTGGGTTTTGTTTTAATTCATCATGAATTACCAAAAGAAACTGAGTGATACTCAGTTTTTTGAGAGAGACAAAAATAGTGAACATTGACAGCTGGTTTAACTTTTGTGATGATATGAAGTCATAGCTCTACTAATTACCCTGGTAATTTGTCTTCATAAAGATAATAATATGTGAAATTCCTTTCTATGGATTTATTATCATTTTTTGGCATAATCATTAAAATTAAACCCATAGATCTGGTTAATTGTTTACAAAGCTATAGTATTCAAGACAAAAAATATTGTGAAGAAATTTTCAAAATAATACTTTTGCATGCCTTTTGAATAGTTGGATTATGCAGAATTTCTTCATGTTTAATTCCTGAATCTAAGTCATACTGTCATTATAAAAATAGATGTCAGCCGAAGACAACTAGGCAGTGGATTTGTCTTGACAACAATCTTTTTACATATTCAGACTCCATTTAATATTAGACTTGTCTGTTTTTGAAATTAGTGTTTTTTTACCTTTCTGAATCCAAGGAAAATGACACAAGAGAATAACATAAATTTCCTTTGCCATTTTGGCTGAATCAAATTTGAGCTGTCCAAGAGACATAGCCTAATCAATTCAAAGAAACATTTGAAAAACCTACTGTTAATATGTCTTCAAAACGAATTAGTGGCATAAACTGTTGCTAGGTGAGTTAGGTACAATTGTAATTTTTAGTAATCCCAAGAGAAGATGCAGTGTATTCTAAAATGTCACAAGTGTCATTGCTTAAAGTTCTGGGAGGTTGGTCCTCTGCGAGGCTTCTTGATGTCATTGTCCCTAGAGGAATGTTGTACCAGTACCTGCAGCAGCTTCAGCCAGAGCTATTTCTTTATTATTCCAGTCATTGTTATTACTATATGATTCACACCCTGTACTGAGGTCTAAAGAATAAGTGGACTTCATTCATATTCTGAGGAAAGCACTTGAAGAAACAAAAGAAAGTTTGATGTGACTCTTCATATCCAACATTATTTTTCGTGGGTTCTCGGAATAAGCTGAGTAATGCCTTAAAGAAGAAGGAGGGTCGGATGATGTGTCTTGCTGCTCCCTGTTCTGTGTCGTGAGTGTTATTCCTGTAGAAGAGGAGTAGAGAGTGGGAAGAAAATGAAGCCTGTCAATACTGTGAATATATAAATAATAAAAGTAGCGGTAGGACTGATTAATTCTGAATCATCTTTTTAAACTGGAGCCGTGAAAATGCTCAGTCTGCACAGCTGATTGAGAAATGGATGCAGTCTGTTGATCAGAATTTATTTATGAATGCTCTCTTCCAGAGATTTATATACCAGAGTTCTTAAAAATATTTTTGTGCTCATGAAAAAGGAAAACTGCAGACCTGGAGACTGCAGTTTAAAATGGAAGAAAGCATTTCTTACTTCAAGAACAACTTTAGAAAAATGACTGATACTAATAAGTTGAAAGCAATTTCATTGTATAGAATAATTTCACAATACTTCCGATCAGTATATACCTTTCATTTAGTGGGAAAATAAAAAGTTAAATCCTTAGATCTTATCGCGAAAATAAATGAAAGCTGTGTGTGATGATTTTATGAAGAAGAATATATTTACCATTAGTCTTTTAGTTTCAGGTAAGATATACATGTTACTTTATTTTTATAACTGAAGCAACAGGGTTGTGATAGTCTATACAGCACTATAATAAGAGAAGTCCACTTAGCTAACTCAGTAATCAATAAACATTGGTCATTGTGTGTTATTTATGTTTCTTAATTTGTGACCAAACATAGAACAGAACCCAATTTGGTAAGATTACTTATCAACCTATATCATTTACAAAATGATTAGAGCTATCTGAATGTTTTTCACTTCAATATTTCCTTATGTTACTTAAACTAAGCTCTGTACTTTGTTTTATGTTTTGTTTAATGCAGAGTTTAAAACTTTGTTCCTTCTTCATAAAACCTTATCACCAACATCTAATCACAACTATTTCATTCAACTAGTAGAATGCCTAATCTCTTCTCGAGCATTTGTTTTTTGGTGTTTACTTTGCTGGTGGTCCATCTTGGTGGTCAGAGTTGAGAACAAATCTAAGTATTTCCTGTAGAGCTGGTCTTGTTGTGGTGAATATCCTTAGTGCTTGTATATCTGCAGAAGATTTGATTTGTCCATCAAATTTGAAGCTTACTTTAGCAGGCTACAGAATTCTGGGCTGAAAATTGTTTTGTTTAAGAATCTTGAAGGTGGAAGACCATGCTCTTCTGGCTTGGAAAGTTTCAGTTGAAAAATCTGCTGTCATCCAAATGGCTCTGCCTCAGTAGGTCACTTGGTGCATACCCCTGGCTGCTTGCAGAATTTTTTCTTTCATCATGACTTTGGACAGGTTCATTACAATGTGTCTTGGAGAGGCTCTGTTTGAGTTGAGATGACCCAGGGTTCGATATCCATCTGTAAGGAGTGTGTTGGAGTGTTTAGTAAAACTTGGGAAGTTTTCCTTTATGATGGTCTCCAGCAAGGCTCCCATTCCTTTGGGACAATCTTCTTCCCCTTCAGGAATCCCAATTATTCGTATATTTGAACACTTCATGGAGTCTCGTAATCCTCTAAGTGCCTGTTCTGTTTTCTCTCTTCTTTCCTGCCTCTTTAACTACCTGGGTTAACTCAAAAACTTTATCATCTACCTCTGACATTCTTTCTTCTCCAGGGTCTAACCTATTTTTGATACTTTCTCCTGCATCTTTACATTCCCTGATTGTCACCTTCATTTCCTTAAGCTCTGCCATCTCCTTTCTATCCTCTATATATCTTTTGTCCGATTTTTGGTTCTGTGTTTCCATTTTCTCATCCATTCCTTTTATTGTGTTTATCATCCATATTTTAAATTCACTTTCTGTCAATTCTATTAATTCTGTATAGGTGGAGTCTTCTGCAGTAGCTGCCTCTGGGTCCCTGGGGGAGTTCCTCTGTTTTGGTCTTTCATGTTGCCTGATTTTTTCTGTTGGTTCCTCCTTATGTGTTCTTTCTTCTTGTTCACCTGCTTGTCCTCCTTTTTACTCCTCACTCCCTCCTTTTTTTTTTTTATTCTTTACTGCCTCCTTCGTTTTAAGCCAGTGGTTCTCAACCTTCCTAATGCAATGAAAATAATTTTATGGTTGGGGGTCACCACAACATGAGGAACTGTATTAAAGGGTCACAGCATTAGGAAAGTTGAGAACCAGTTTTAAACAGAAGTTTTTGCTCTTGATGACAGTATGTTGCAATGTGTCACCAGAACACCAGGTGGTGCTATAGATTTTTTTAGGAGACAGAAAGCACAGCCAGCAATCTCTATGGTCCTTATTCTAAACTTAGTTGCCTTCCTTGATTGCCTGATTGTTTCCTCAGCATTCAGACCCTGCCGGGTTGGGATCTTAAAGCTCTCCAGAATCCATCAGGGGTAAGTCTCACAGTGCCCCCTGATTTCAGTTCCTATGGGGTGTGGGAGTCCCTCAGCCTGTCCCAAGAGTGGAGTTCTGATCCCAGCAGGCAGAATTGAGACAGCTGTGCTTTAAGCCCTTGCTAAGACCTTCTCAAGACCTTCCCAAAATGGCATCCCCTGGCCACCTAGACCTTCTCAGTGTGGCTGTTTCACCAGCCACCAAACCTATGGCAAGTCCACTCCAACTGGCGTTCAAATCTGGTTGCTGTATACTGTTCAAGTCCACCCACTCTTCCAAGCTTCCCACTCAAAACACAGCTTCCCCCAACAACTGAAAACTCCTGAAAGGCTTCCTCCTGTCCCAGGCCTCTGTGGGCAGCCAGCCAGTCCTAGCTGGTTGCAATCGCTTGCCTAATTCATCAGATTTCCCCCACTCCATATCATACGCTGTATCCAGCTCACCACCTCCTGGCTGTGCACCGTGCCAGGTATAGCTGGGTTCTTTCTTTTTCCCAGTGGTTCTAGGAGAGCTCAGCTGAATGAGCCTTCTGGTCTGCCATCTTACTCCATCCCTTGAGTATTTGTTTTTCAATTATAGTGGTTTTAGCTAAGACCTACCTATGGCATATACTTTCTAAGTAGTATAATAATATTAGGATACCTGAATTATCTGTGTCTGGCATTATTATATTGATTACTCATTTTAAGATCTCCAGTGATACATTTGATTCAAGTATGTTCCAATTGATTCATTTAGATCAAGAAATACAGGCATTTTAATATATGAATCTGTTGATAAAGCTTAGTAAATTATTCTTTTTTTTTAATTTTCAAAAAATACCATCCAGGGGCGGCGCCTGTGGCTCAGTCGGGAGGGCGCCGGCCCCATATACCGAGGGTGGCGGGTTCCAGCCTGCCTCCGGCCAAACTGCAACCAAAAAATAGCCGGGCGTTGTGGCGGGTGCCTGTAGTCCCAGCTACTCGGGAGGCTGAGGCAAGAGAATCGCCTTAAGCCCAGGAGTTGGAGGTTGCTGTGAGCTGTGTGAGGCCACGGCACTCTACCAAGGGCCATAAAGTGAGACTCTGTCTCTACAAAAAAAAAAAAAAAAAAAGTACCATCCATCCATTTCCTGAAAATTAAAATTGGAATTATTATACTTTCACTTTTATCCAGAAAAATAATTTTTTTGACAATTGACAAAGATATAAAACTTCAAACTAAAAAAAAAAAAAAGTGAATTGAGCCTCTTTTACTATTTATTTTAAGAATCTAGCAATAATTTTTTTAGGTTATCAGCACATTTCTTAGTGTTCTTTAAGTTCAGTCTGTGTCTTCAAGTTTAGATTGTAATTTGATCTTGCTAAAATCTCAAGGTAATGGGAATGATAGAATACACAGAAACTTCAGTGTTTTTTATGGAAACTCATGTTCACTGAAGGACATGGAGCTAGTGGAACATGGTAGGAGAAGAAATCAAAGTCTGGTAAGTCAATCCTCTATATACAAGCTGTAGGATAGGTTGAAATTTTTCCGAACCTATGTAAAAGGATCTAAGGCCCTTGGCTGAGACAGACATACTAACCACTTCCTTATTTTGGGCGGCTGGAATTAGTTCCTTTTCTCATTTCTGAATAAAATTTCTTGAATGCAGTTTCAGCAAAGTATTCATTCTGCTTTACCATTTTAACTGATCTCAACCTCAATAGATACCTAATTAACTTAAGCATTAAAAACAGCAATTTTAGCCTGCTGACATGAATGAGTCCTTAGAAGCATCCTGCTGAAAATCGCCTAAAATGCAATTTTTATTAATGACTACATATTAGTACCATCTACAGCCACCAGAGACTGAGAGAAACCAGATTTGATGATGACCAAGGAATCTTTTAATTCATTCTTTTTCCCCGTATGGTCTATCTAACTGCATTATTTACCACTATTTAAAGCTATGACTGCTTAACTATTCATATGATTCAACTTTGGAGAAAAAAGTCAGCCCATAATAACCCTCTTTTTAATCTTTAAGTAATATATAAAATTTGTGTGCCTGTTTGGTACTTAAAGGAAGAAAGATGCTGAGGAGAGGTTTAAAATGAGACTATATAGAATGTGCATCTTCCATCCCATTGAGATGACTCCTTAGACAAGAATTCTTTTACTCCAGGCTTGCTTATAAATATGACAATAGCTGCTTATCTTTTAGTTCTGTCTTGAACTTTAATTAGATGTGCTCTCCTTTTAAAACTTAAAACCACGGTATCCATAGATGAGAGAATCACAGAGCTGAAGAAAAATCTTAGAAGTCATCAAATCCAATTATCAGATGAGAAAAACCAAGATGACTACACTGGAGGTAGCCATTTTAAACTACACACATCTAATCAGCCTCCAACACAAAGCAGTGACTTAATGTGTTTCAATGATGCTCATGTGAAGAAAGTATCTCATAGCTTCCTTACATGGTCTCCTGTACTCCTCCCAGAAGAGGAAGCATTTCAAGAGACACATGAAATTGGAACTCTTTCAGCAAAACCTTTCCTCCTAAATTTCTCCTCAAATTAGCATTTGCTTTGTTTTTATATTTATTTTTTCTTTTCTTTTTCTTTTCTATTTTTTTTTTTGAGACAGTTTGCTGCCTTCATTAGAGTGCTGTGGTTTCGTAGCTCACAGAAACCTAAAACTCTTGGGCTCAAGTGATCCTCTTGCTTCAGCCTCCCAAGTAGTTGGGACTATAAGTGCCCACCACAATTCCAGGCTATTTTTTTTTTAGAGGTGGGGTCTCTCTCTTGCTTAGGCTGGTCTTGAACTCCTGACCTCAGGTGATCTACCCTCCCACCCTTGGCCTCCCAGAGTGCTAGGTTTACAGGCGTGAGCCACCGCACCTGACCACCTCAAATTAGCATTTGGTGGTGAAAGGTGAAACATAGCTTTATCATACATAGAAAGGAATCTGTATATATAACTAAAAACAACAGGGAGTCAGTTTTACCACTTTTTGGAAACATAACTAATAGAAAGAAAGGCCAAAGGTACCTTATCAGTTGGTTGTCCCTTTCTATAGAAAAGGACCTACATTCTTTCTGTACAAGAAGGATATTTGAGAATCAAATTTTCTTTTACATTTGAGCTTAGCATTTTGGAACTATTCCAGAGACCACAGAATTCACAGTCATTAGCATATCGCAGCAGGCTCCTTTCAAATATTACAAACCAGAACAATCTGCTTGAAACCTGAAAATATGACCTAGTGAGTTCAACCTGACTAATATTTTGCTTTTTTTTTTTATGCCTAACCCTTAGCCCTAGCCTTCTTTCTGGTACCTGGCATGTATCTACACTTCATTATGAGAATTTGACAACTTTCTAATCATTTGGACTTTTCTTCTTCTGCTTAATATATACAAATTCAGCAGAACTTTTCCAGACTATATTGCTTATAAACCACATTTCAGATACATACATACTGTATGTATGTATCAATAAATTTTGCCGCACAAGAAACAACCAAAATTTTAATTTCAGTGACTAAGAACAATAGATCTTTACGTACTCATGGGTCTGTAGTTTGGTATGGTTTAGCTGTGCTTGTCTCCAGGCCACAGGTCCAATTTGGGTCTACACCATATATTTTATTCTGAGACTCAGGTTAACAGGACATCAGCTACTCCAGGCATGATCAAGGCAATAACAGAAGCACGACCAACACATTTCAAGCCTCTAATTTTGTTACATTTATTTATATGCCACTAGACAAAGCATGTCTTATGGGAAGGCCAAAATCAAAGAATGAGGAAATACTTTCCACCTATATAAAGCCATGGCATGAATGTAGATGTGTAATGCTACTAAAGCTGTGAAAGAATTGAGCCCAGTAATTCAGTCTGCCATACAGTCCATTGGAGACAAGCTTAGTGATTTAGTTAAAATGGAAGGCTAAAATTTATGGAAGCAGGATCTCTCTGACTATGCTCGAATTTCCTACCCTAATCTGTCAAGTTATACTGAAGCCTAGAAACATCCATCAGACAGGAATGAATTGCTCTTTCTTTGGGATTCAGCATGTGATATATTCAGTATCTCATTACAGTGGTAGCCAAAACAGCCATTTTCTTCAAATTAGGAATACAAATGTGGATGTGTTAATTTTTAATTAAGAATTCTAAACTTATTATCTGCTTGGAAGCTCTTCCATGTGACAGTCATTCCATTGAACTATTGATGTTAGATTTTGACCTAAATTTGAAAGGAACACCCAAAACTTAAAGGCTATGTATTTTTTGCCACCTGTTTGTGCCTGGTTAGGAAAATTTCAGAAACTATTCTTTTTAATCTGCACGAGTATACAGTGAAAATGACTAACAGAAATATTAAAAGCTTTATAGGTGCTTTAAAAAACTGGGCAAAACACGCAAGAAAAAAATTCAATTTAATTCAAGTTGAGGGGAAGGGAACGGAGGGGGGGAGAGGGAAGGAAGAAGGGGGATTGATATGCTCTCACCTAATGGATATAATATAAGAGTATATGGCACACTTCCTGGGTGAGGGGCACAATTACAGTACAAACCTTACCTAACAAATGCAAATACTGTAACCTAATTGTACCCTTGTATTAATCTGAAATTTAAAAATATATATATAAATATAAATTGGGCAAAAAGAGATACTAAATTATCTGAAACAAAACAAAAACAAATAAAATATTTGTCAACATTTCCCCAAAAGGGTGATAACTAGAAATGATATTATGGAAGCACATTGCATTATAGCTCAGGAATGTGAAGATCAAGGAGTGAAATCTTCCTTTATGAAGGTTTTTTTGTTTGTTTGTTTGTTTTTCGAGACAGAGTCTCACTTTGTTGCCCCCAGTAGAGTGCTGTGGCATTATAGCTCACAGCACTTCAGACTTCTGGGCTCAAATGATTTTCTTGCCTCAGCCTCTGAGTAGCTAAGATTACAGGCACCTGCCACAATGCCTGGCTATTTTTAGAGGAGGATCTCACTCTAGCTCAGGCTGGTCTTACTCCGGCCTCCCGGAGTGCTGAGATTACAGGCATGAGCCACTGCACCTGGCTTTATGAAGTATTATTAACTGCTTGGCAGGGCATTGTAAAAGGAATCCTCTCGAAGTGAAGCAGGCAGCACTAATATTAAAAAGTTTATGTGTAAACATCATCTAAGGCAACACAAGCCATTTCTGTTAAATAGTATAGTGTCTTTCTTTATATATGGATTGGGAGTGTATTAAAAATAAGACAGTTAATTTGAAGAATTTTATAGGAAAAACATCCCCTAAAGTATCACACCACACTGCTTTGATTCCTTTTTTCTTTTTATATGATATTGCCAGTCCAAAAGTAAAACATAATATTTTTGTCCATGTAAGGTTTTTAATTGCTTGCCAAAATTTATTTGTTGTGTTGGTAAAAGTTTGTCATTAGTAAAAGATTATAATAAGAACAATATTTGGGCAAATTTATTTTAATACCACCTTTTCCCTCCTTTTTCCCTTAAAAGTATTTATTTTTTTTTAGTGCAAACTGTATCTCACTAACATTTTTTCATAAAGGCATAAATGCTTACAGGGAATTTCCTATAAGCTCCCCTAAGCTTGAAGAGACAGAGGAGGTTCGTAAATATAAATCAGCTCCAGTCAGAATGAGTGAATGCAGGGCTAACTTTATACGTATAACTCAGAAAAAGGTGCTTCCTGTCCCTTTTCAGAGCTGGACTCAATTCCAAACCAGGAACACCTGTAAGTGGCCAGTGATCTTTAACAGCCAAGTAGATAATGGAATATTGAGTCCATATCTATGGTCAACCCTAGAAACAAGGGCTGAGTGTGATAACCATGTGTAATTACCTATGCATCAATGTAATATGTGGTTAATACATTAAAAACTTATTTACAACATAATTACTGCACAACCGATGGACGTAGTACAGCCACATCAATTCCATTGTTAACTAAGAGCATGCCATCTGGTGTTGTGTATGGACATAGTTTCAACTTTCCATAGATTGTGCTAAGTAATAGTAATTAACTTCCTATAACAAAGTTCGCTGACCACATCCCCATTCAGTAACACAGTACTGCAGTAATTCTGAAGTGTTGAATCCCTGCCTTGTTCCATGGTCTTATTTGTTGTTCCTCGTGTTGGTGTCTGAGTCAAAGTCCCAACAAGAAATAAATGGCACATTCAAGTTAGGATAATTTGAGGAGTATTCATTTATTTATTTAGAGACAGAGTCTCACTTTGTCACCGTCAGTAGAGTGCTGTAGCAGCATAGCTCACAGCAACCTCAAATTCTTGGGCTCAAGCAGTTCTCTTGCCTCAGCCTCCTGAGTAGCTGGGACTACAGACACCCACCACAGTGCCCGGCTATTTTTTTTAGAGACGGGGTCTTGCTCTTGCCCAGTCTGGTCTCAAACTCCTGAGCTCAAGCAATCTAAAAAAGAGAACTTTTTTATTTACAAGACACTACATAGTTAGGAGTGGGAAGGGTATAGGGAAATCTCACAAGGTGGCACAAGACCCTAGGGCTAGCAGCAGAACTGTCACTTTTCCCATGTCTAGAGTCATTAGAGAGGAGAGACATTTCTCAGAATTCAGGAAAAGAAAACTCATAAGGATCTTACTACCTTGGAAGGAGCAGTGGCCTTCTGTTAAGGGACAAAATTTGCCTTGTAATGGCACTCATAGAAGGTTACCAAGGGAATCAATATACTGTCTTCAGCCTTGCCCTCAAGTAGCTTGCTAGCTTTCTCTTCGGTCAAACTGGCGCAGAAAACCACCAGGCATAGGAGTCCACTGATGTAATCCTGTAAGTCAGCCCCCTGGAAGGTGGAGAAAGGATGGCAAGTGCATCTGGAGGGGTAAAAAGACCATAGCTGGGGGCGGTGCCTGTGGCTCAAAGGAGTAGGGTGGCAGTCCCCATATGCCAGAGGTAGTGGGTTCAAACCCAGCCCCGGCCAGAAACTGAAAAAAAAAAAAAAAAGAGACCGTAGCTGGCAAGCTTGTTTTGTGATATTTTCTGCTTTATACAAGAACTCAGAGAAATATAGTAAGATGGCTATTTTATTAACAATTTAGCCTAATAATAATATTCTGTCTTTGAATATTTGATTCTCTTGAATTGCCTCAGAAATATAATTATGCAGTTATAACTTCCGTTGATATTCATTAATAGGTTAATATCCATTTATCTATCAATGGAGTACCTATTATTTGCTGGTTAGTTACTGTAAAAGGTTTCTAGTACAGAAATAGACTTGATCTCAAGAACCTACCATCTAATGCAGAAAAGATGACCATATTTGATTGTGAGATTTTTTAAAGAAGTAAACCACATGAGACGTATTAGTGAGTTCAAAAATTGTTTATTATGAACCCATAGTATTTTCGGTATGGCACTGAACAGAGATCATTTTCTTTAAACAAGTGAAAATCAAAATCAAATCACCTGCAAATTACCCCACCACTGAATTTTAAGCTTATTGAGTGATTCTGTAATTTTTAAAGTATTTTTAGTATTTCGGTGTCAAGATCGTCCCTACTCAATAAAAACTTATTGAATAAAACAAAGCCAAAACAAATATATGTTATTAAAACTGTAGCATATGCAGTTGTTTTTCTAATCATGTCATCTCTATGAATAGGGAAAAAAATAAGTTTCTCTTAGAAATTTAAATATCTTCTATCTAAATGATTCCTTCTATTTCCTTTTTAAACAATTTTCAGTCCTTCAAAAGTATTTCTTGAGTATTTGATATGTACTTAATACTGTGCCAGGTGCTATGAAGGATGCCAAGGAAACAGAATGAACTTCTAATTCTTTGGTGTTCCAATTAAATATCCTGAAGTTAAACCAATTTGGGAGGGAACATTATGCCTTTGAGATTCTAAGTTTCTCTTGATTAGAAAGTCTTAAAACATTCTAAGTAACTAAATAGATTAAGGAGAACTCAAGGATGCTTCTCACTAGTAAATTTGGATTAGTCTGGCAAATTTAAGACCTTAAATGGAACATTTTAATAATTAAAAGAAGAGAGAAAAATGATAATTACAACATTTCTAGAATCTATGTTTACAACTCAACCTTCTTAATCATTTTCTAAGTATATCTGGTGATCAGAGTTTTATAACACAAGAAAATCTTTCTATACATGCTGTAAATCTCTTCTTTTAAAAAGCTCTTCAATTTTGTATTTTGTTAAAAGTTAAAAGCCTCCATGAAAATTAGACAAAAGTCAGTGAAAGACCGTAGCAATAAAAATCAGATGTGATTTTTTTCTCACATAACATCTGCTTATTACAATTCTTTCATGTTAAACTTTATAAGAATTTGTTATAAAAAGCTTTATTGACAGTTGAATCCTATTTTTTTAAAAGGATTTATTTTTCCCCTTGGTGGTGAGAATTTTCTTTTTTTAGACTTAACTAGTTGCAGATATTTCTTAGCTACATTTCACTCTATGTATTGTATAATTTCTGATCAACTGTATATGATTTCTAACTCCTAAGAAACAATTTGCTTAATACCTATGTCATGCAATGACCTTGACACAAAAGCGTGTTCTTGATTCCATTGTGTTCTTTTCAGCTTTAGTCTATAGTTGTTAAATAAGATGATTAGGTATTTCCATTACTCTTATTTTCTATGTAAGAAGGTGGGTTTGGGATCTCTATTGAGTAATGCATTGTGCTCTTCAAAGCAAGCAGTTGAAAACCAAATTCTGAGTAGTTCTACCATGGGAGTTTAACAATTCAAGGATGTATGTGTGTGTGTGTGTGTGTGTGTGTGTGTTTGCATAGGTTAGTATTTTTAATTTCACTTTAATTTATTTTAATGACATGGCAGTTCACATCTGTAGTCCCAGCTACTAACAGGTTGAGATGGAAGTGTCACTTGAACCCAGGAGTTTGAGACTTGTCTGGGCAACATAGCAAGACCCTGTCTCTGAAATAATAATAATTTTTTATGTAGCAACCACTTGTGTATTCCTTATAACATGACAGTCAATATATAAATATTCACTCATCATTCTACCCCCATGCTTATTAGAGTCTCTCTTAATCACTGGAAGGAAGATTAAAACTAAAAGAACAATGGTTTGCCAAAGTAATGAGAGATAACATAAACGCAAGGGATCATGTCTCATTCCCAACGAAAACCCTTCTGATGTGTTATGTGGTATTTATCTTTTATGATAGTACCAGTTATCAAAATGATTGTACAAAGAAAGGTATTATTAATATTATCAATAGCAGTATTCTTAAAATGCCTTCCCAATATATCCTCATTGTTGTAAATTCTACTAATCCTTCATGGCCCATCTCAAATTCCTCCTCCATAGAACATTCTTCATTGATTTTAGCCACATTGATTACTCTCTTTTTTAAAATTCATCTGGCACAGTTGAATTAGAAAACCAGGAATTGGAAAACCAGAAAAATATATTAACTAAGAAGCAGAGAGGGGAGAGTTTCAACAAAGGGCCAATTTAAGTTGGACTACTGTGGCCTCCATACTGATTATAGTTGCTGATTAAATCTTATCTTTCCAACCAATTATAAACTCCTCCAGGACATACTCTTACATTCCCCAAATTAACCAGCTGGGTGCATAGCATGAATGCAGTTGGTATTTGCTGATTTATCAATTAACTAAATCTTAACACACATTATTATCAAAACTTATAAACTCTAGGGTGGCACCTGTGGCTCAGTGAGTAGGGCGCCGGCCCCATATACCGAGGGTAGTGGGTTCAAACCCAGCCCCGGCTGAACTGCAACCAAAAAATAGCCGGGCGTTGTGGCGGGCGCCTGTAGTCCCAGCTGCTCGGGAGGCTGAGGCAGGAGAATCGCGGAAGCCCAAGAGCTAGAGGTTGCTGTGAGTCCTGTGACATCATGGCACTCTACCGAAAGCGGTAAAGTGAGACTCTGTCTCTACAAAAAAAAAAAAAAAAAAAAAAACTTATAAACTCTAAATAAAGTTAAAAGTATCCCTCTCCACCTCTCAGGGCCATCCCTGTCATTTTTTTCACAGCACCCTGGTTCTTTCTTTCATAACGTTTTTTTACAAACTGTAATTTTTTTACTTTATACATTTGTTTACTTGGGTATATTCTATTACTTTCCCTAGATTGCAAGCTCCACAAAGGCAGAGCCATTATATCCCCAGCAGCTGGCATAGTGCCTAACAAACAGCAGGGGCTCAATGTCCGTTGAAAGAATGAATGAATGATCTAAAAATATTAATTTATTATGAAAGACCTTTTGGCCAAGTTATTTTACTTCTGTTGTTTCTAAAACTAAAGTATTGAGGCAAAGAACTAGAGATTGCACGTCTATATTCTCTCAAAGATCTATGTCAGTCAGTGCTTCTCTTAGTGTGTGCAGAATTGCCTGGAGAGCGTGGTAAAAATCAGGTTCCTTGACCCCACCCCCAGATAGTCTGACTCATTAGGTCCCAGGTGATGCTACTGCTGCCAGTCTCTGGAGCACACTTTGAGTAGTAGGGATATTGTATGTTAGACGTATGGACACATGCTGAATAAGGAGGGGAGTGTGTGCTTACTTGCCGGCTTAATAATAAATGTTTTCCTCAATCATAGAACTTTGAAATTCACAAGGATCTTTGTTAATTGTCTAGTCAGTGAATGGCAAATATCTGGTACCATAAAATACTGCTTGACTGCCCTGTGGCCTTCAGGAGATTCCCAGTAACGTCAATCCCTCCAGGTGAGGTGACCCTCTTCTTGATTTAGTCCCATTCCATCAATTAAAGTTGAAGAAAGTGCAGTTCGGAGAGTTGAAGCCTCTTGACTTCAAAGATCCCACAGCCAGGTCTTTTACTTCTTGTTCAGCTTTCAGCATCGGAATAAAAATTTATTAAGACATACTGAAGTAGCATCTATCGAATTTGAATGTCCTCAGTGTATTAAACAGAGAACTTCACCCCACTAACAAAAACTTTCTTTATGTCTTATTCATCATTGCTTGAAATTTTCCTCAGGTAAATTTATACTCGCGAAGATTATATTACGTCATAGCCTGTTTAAATCTTAGCGTAGTTTACTTAAAATACATTGTAAAGCATTTGTTGGTGCTTAGGTGATTTTAATTATATATGTTTTCTTTCAGAAATGCCTCTTTTCTACTTCATCAATATTTTGTTATGTTAGCTGTAAGTGTAAAATAATTGAAAACAAACTATGACAAATTGAGCTAAGCCCCCCAAAAGGAAAAAGCAAATACTCTTGTGATTTGAGCTTCTTTCAGTCCTTGAAACTTTGGAGACTATCTGTCTTTATTAACTTTCGCTTTTTGCTGATGGTTTCTCTCATTTTATTATAGCTCATAGCATTGTAAATTAATTTAACATGAAAGGATAAAAATGTTGCTTTTGAAATGTTTCTCATTAAATTATGGAAAAATATTACAATAAATAAAAGAAAGGAATGCCTCTGGTGCCAGCTTCTGTTTGCTCAATTATTGCGGTACCAAAAGTGAATTATTACACAGTTAACTCAGAGGCAATATTATTGCCATTATATTATAAAATAGATGAGTTGCAATCTTCCAAAAAAAAAAAAAAAGATACAGCACAGGTCCTTTGAAAGTGAAATACCCTTTTTCCCCATGGGCTTCATTTAAATCTATACTGACCCCAGGTTTGTGTTTTTTTTTTAAGAGTTCTTTGTAATGATGGACCCAACATTATATTAAGAACTGCAGAATTTCAGCCAATTACTTTATTCAGGGGAGTCATTAAATTGAGGTAACTCTGAAATTTTGGAAAGAATGCACCTCCAATTAGCTGAAAGCATTACTCAGTGTCCTTTCTATGGTTATGATCTCGCTGGTGTATTTTTAATTGAAGACAACCTCTACAGAGGAGTTGAGAAGTTGTTGTTTATTGGTACTTGTTAGGATGGAATCCAGGGTGTGGAAGACATTCATCTATTTCCCTCCCTACCACTGTACCACACACAAATTAAGTAACTAATGGTTACCAAAGCATATGGGGAGAGGGTTAAGATGTAATATGTGCTACAAGTTCAAAAGTGAAAAAAAAACAAGTTCTACCTTCATATGATGAGCCCTAGATAAATAATTTCCATGAAATGAAGAAATGGTATATGCCACCAAAGACTAACCAATAAGAGTAATATGAAAATTCTTACTTTTGAAATTTGTTGCAAGATTTTCATATCAGATTAAGATACTCAGTAAATAATCAAAACTATCATAGATCTTCAATAAATTATCCATTTTCAATGTTTTTAAGATACTATATTATGAAACAGATTAAACATCTTAAGCATCCCAATAATATTTTTTAGTGGAGTTTGAGCAAAAGATTCTGAGTGAGTTTACTTTTGTGGTAGAGGATTGGGCTGGTCATTATGGAGGATAGGTCTGAGAATATCCTGATGAGCTGGTTTAGTTATGGCAAATTGTTTGTCTTGCATTCTTTAGAGAGGATATAACTCTGAGCTAGATTGGGTCTTTTCCTGGTTTGGGGATCAGGGTGATGTTTGCTTCATAGAACATGTTGGGTAGTCTTCCTTCTTTTTCTACCTTTTGGAACAGGTTGAGTAATATAGGTACTAATTCCTCTTTAAAGGTTTGGTAGAATTCTGACGTGAAACCACCTGGTGCCGGGCTTTTCTTTTTAGGGAGGTTTGTATGGTTGATGCTATTTCCAAACTTGGTATGGGCCTGTTCAACATTTCCACTTGATTCTGGTTAAGTCTTGGAAGGTGACATGCTTCCAGGTATCGGTCAATTTCCTTCAGATTTTCATATTTCTGAGAATAAAGTTTCTTGTAATATTCATTAAGGACTTTTTGGATTTCTGAGGAGTCTGTTGTTATTTCGTCTTTGTTGTTTCTGCTTGATGAGATTAGAGATTTACTCTTTTTGTCTTGATTAGGTTGGCCAAAGGTTTATCTATTTTATTGACCTTTTCGAAAAACCAGCTTTTTGATTTATTGATCTGTTGTATTATTCTTTTGTTTTCAATTTCATTTAATTCTGCTCTAATTTTGGTTATTTCTTTTCTTCTACTGGGTTCGGGGTTGGAATGTTCTTCCTTTTCCAGTTGCTTGAGATGTCCCATTAAGTTGTTAACTTCCTCTCTTTCCGTTCTCTTGAGGAAGGCTTGCAGTCCTAAATTTCCCTCTTAGGACTGCCTTTGTGGTATCGCAGAGGTTCTGATAATTCGTGTCGTCATTGTTGTTTTGTTCCAAAAATTTGGCAATTTCCTTCAAAATCTCATCTCTGACCCAGCTATCATTCAACATAAGGTTATTTAACTTCCATGTTTTTGTATGAGTATGCAGATTCCTGTTGTTACTCAGCTCAAGTTTTATTCCATGGTGGTCCGAGAAGATGCATGGAATAATTTCTATCCCTTTAAATTTACTGAGGTTAGACTTGTGACCTAAGATGTGATCGATTTTGGAGTATGTTCTGTGGGCTGATGAGAAGTATGTGTATTCAGTTTTGTTGGGATGAAATGTTCTGTAGATGTCTGCTAAATCCAAATGTTGGATGGTTAGGTTTAAATCTAACATTTCTTTGCTCAGCTTCTTATTGGAGGATCTATCCAACACTGCCAAAGGAGTGTGGAAATCTCCGACTATTATGGAGCTGGAGGAAATCAAGTTGCTCATGTCTGTTAGAGTTTCTTTTTTAAATTAAAGTGCATTCTGGTTGGGTACATAAATATTCAGAATTGAAATCTCATCATCTTGAGTATTACCCTTAACGAATATGAAGTGACCATTCTTATCCTTCCTTACTTTTGTTGGTTTAAAGCCTATTGTGTCTGAAAATAGAATTGCAACACCTGCTTTTTTCTGATTACCATTTGCCTGAAATATGGATGACCATCCTTTCACCCTGAGTCTATATTTATCTTTTAGGTAAGATGTGACTCTTGTATGCAGCAAATATCTGGCCTGAGTTTTTGTATCCAGTCAGCTAACCTGTACCTCTTTGGAGGACAGTTTAAGCCATTCACATTAATGGAAAATATTGATAAGTCTGGTAATGTTATGGGTATCGACTTTTTCGAAAGTCCAGGGGACATTTTTAATCCTTTCACCACTGTGGAAGTTGGTTGATCAAAAGTTTCTGAGTGAGTTTACTTTTGTGGTAGACAATTGGGTTGGTCATTATGGAGGATAGGTCTGAGAATATCCTGAAGAGCTGGTTTGGTTATGGCAAATTTCTTCAACATATGAATGTCATTAAAGTATTTAATTTCTCCATCATAAATGAAACTCAGTATAGCTGGATACAGGATCCAGGGTTGAAAGTTATTTTGTTTTAGAAAATTAAAAGTCAATGACCACCCTGTTCTGGCTTGAAAAGTTCCAGCAGAGAGATCTGTAGTCATTCTAATATTCTTCCTTTTGTAGGTAATGGATTTCTTATGTCTGTCTACTTTCAGAATTTTCTCCATCGTATTAACTGTAGTGAAGTTAATTATGATATGCCTGGGGCATGTCTTATTCGGATTGAGTCATGCTGGGGTTCTGAAACTGTCTTCTATCTGAATTTCAGAATCTCTAGGCATGTCTGGAAAATTCTCTTTCGTAATTTCATGGAGAAGGGCCTCTGTGCCTCGCGAGGCCACTTCATCACTTTCAGGGATTCCAGTGAAGCGGATATTAGCCTTTGTTGAATTATCCCAGAGCTCTCTGAGAGAATGATCCGTTTTTGCTCTCCATTTCTCTTCCACTTTGAGAGTACGGGAGTGTTCAAAGGCTTTGTCTTCAATGTCAGAAATCCTTTCTTCTGCTTGCTCCACTCTGTTACTGAGGGATTCTACTGTATTTTTCAGATCTTTGAGGGCTGCAAATTCTTGCTTTAGTGCATCAAAATCTTTGGTGGTTTTGTCTTTAAATTTGTTAAATTCTTGAGACTTTTGAATTTCTCCTTGAATTTCTAATTCTGACTTTTGAATTGCTCTTTGAATTTCTAATTCCAAATTTTCCTCCATTCTATTAATCTTGTTTGCAATCCAAATTCTGAATTCTATTTCCGATATCTCGGCCAACTGTTTATGAATGAGATCTCTAATTACATCTGCCATATCTTTCCTGGTTATTCATGTTACCAGAGTTTTCACGCTGATTCCACCCCATGATTATTTTACACTGTTTGACTTTTACCCTGGAGCTTTGTCGAGGACCTGTACAGTGCTACGGCCTGAGAAACTGGGGACCTGTTTGGTGTGGTGGGGCTAAGTGGTTCTGTCTTGTTTTCAGTTGGTCTCTGTCCAACCCTAGTGAAACAGTTACTCTGGGTTGAAGTCTCAGCTGTGGAGAAATACCAGCAATTAAGTCATACAGGCAACAATTGGAAAAGGAAAATCAAACCTTTCCACAACCACACACCCAGGTCACCACTTGAATAGTCTTCAGGCAATTGGCTCAGTTCAAAAGGTCCAAATCAATTGTCTCAGTTAGCACCTGTCTCAGGTGGGAGAGTTTAAAAGGTCTCTGGCAACTGGATCGCAGGGATCTGTTGACAACTCAAATATGACTTGCTCTGGTGCTGCGTGAAGTCAGGAGGACCCACCCAGCAAATAGATTAGTCTGGGAAGGTTGATGCCTCCTTCCCCACCTTGCACCTCTGTCACACCCAGTCACTGATAGCCCCGCAGGGCTGTGACCCAGTTGCCTCCAGTGAGCAGATACTCCAGGGGTTTGCACCTGCCTGAATTACAAGGAAATCTATGCTCAGCCAGGCCGCTGCGCTCTGCCTCTATCCAGCATGGAGAGGTGAGGCCTGACAACCTCGGGCGCTTGATGGAGGCTGGGTGGTGTTCACTCAGTTTCAGCCCCACCCCTGATTGATGTTACTGACAAAACAGAACAACTTTGTGGGAATTTGTTTCTGTCCCTGCTAAATTCCCCTGCAGAAGAGAAGCTGTTTTGAGTTCCCAGAACCTGTGCTTCAGGCCCTGTCTTTACTCCTGCAGGTTTGTATTCCCAGCACGGTTAGCTGTCAGCTCTAGCCTCCTGCTTGTTCTTGTTGAATGTGAGAATTGGAGTTAGGGAAAATAGCCAACGCAAGGATTTAGCAAAACACCAAACTCATTGAGGCCAAATGAGCAAATAGACAGATAAAAAGCTACCAGACACACAAGCCCACGGATGCACAAACAATCAGAAACACATAGACATTCAGACAACAACAAAAAAACTACAATAAAAATAATGATAATCTTAAGATAATTGAAAAAAGGTAAAAAACAAGCAAAATGAACAAACAAAAAAACCTCTAAAAATCTGATGTAAGCACTCTCAGAAACCATAAAAAGGGAAGAAGAGGAATAGAGAAGGGAAAAAGGAGAAAAGGAAGTGCTGTTCATAAAAAAGTTAAAAAAGAAGAAAGAAAGGGCGGCACCTGTGGCTCAAGGAGTAGGGCGCTGGTCCCATATGCCGTAGGTGGCGGGTTCAAACCCAGCCCTGGCCAAAAAAAACCACAAAAAAAAAAAAAAAAAAAAAAAAAGAAGAAAGAAAAAATTAAAAAATTAAAAAGATATATAAATAATAATAGTAAAAAATTAACAATAGCTCCTCCAAGATAGTGATGAGAAAAAGAAAAAAAAGGCACCAACCACAAAAATATTATTCTTGTGGGCGGCGCCTGTGGCTCAGTGAGTAGGGCGCCAGCCCCATATGCCGAGGGTGGCGGGTTCAAACCCAGCCCCGGCCAAACTGCAACCAAAAAATAGCCGGGCGTTGTGGCGGGCGCCTGTAGTCCCAGCTGCTCGGGAGGCTGAGGCAAGAGAATCGCGTAAGCCCAAGAGTTAAGAGGTTGCTGTGAGCCGTGTGACGCCACGACACTCTACCCGAGGGCGGTACAGTGAGACTCTGTCTCTACAAAAAAAAAAAAAAAAAAAATATTATTCTTGTATATATGTAGAAATATACATCTATATGTATGACATAGGGATCAACTTTTTTAGGAATATATTTATAATGCAATATACTTTCTGGACACCAGGTGGCACTGTGAGTGGTTCCCAGACTTATACCTGGTTCACAGTTTACGCTGTTATCATGGTAACCACCCTACTTGGCCAATAGCCATTTTGGAGTTTCTGTAAAAGTTTATTACCTAATTATTGTCCAACCTCAGCTGCTCTGTTCCAGACAGCACTCCTATCTGACCTTCCAACTCGGTGCAGGAGCCCACGCCAATATTCCTCACCAGGAATGTTCCAGTCTATTTAATCACTCCTGTTGTTCTGGGGGAAGGTGTCCGCCATTTCAGACAATTCAAAATGTCTGTTTCCCGGGCAGAGTCCCATCCCTTCAATTTTCCATCGGGTTGCCTAGCCCCTTGTTGCTCTGAGCGGGACCCCTTTCTGGTTGCTAAACTCGGCTCAGGAATAAATTTTCGTCAATTGGGTTTTGCCAGGAATTGCAAGCTGCTGTCCTCCATGAGGGAGGGGCCTGCCAGCCAGCACGGCCAAGCAGGGAAAATCTCTACAACAGAGTCCATGTTTTTAAATTACACCTCATATACAGAAATCCGCCAATTCTCTGCATGTCTCCAGCTGTCTGTCCACACCAATACACACGGGGGAAAAGGTCCAGATGCCCCTTCCTCTCACCTGATGACCTGGGAGAGGAGGGCTACACGTTGTCCCATCCGCCATCATGCTCCGCCTCCCTTTTTTTTTTTCCTTTCTGTCTTTGGGGTCTCTAAACCATGAGATAAGAGAGTCTCAATCTGATATTTTCAAGCACATCTTCACAAATTACCTTTTGAATAATAGTTAAATACAGTCTTTTCCTGAGATTTTGATTTTGTGTTCTCTGGGGCTTGGGCATCTGAATTCTTATAAGCTGCTCAGTTGTATCTAAAATGCAGCAAACTTTGAGAACCACTGTTTTGGGGTAGTGCTCCAGTTGGAAGATGCTGTAGCTAGGCAGGCTGGGTTCAAATCCCACCCAGTCCTTTACCAGCTACCTTTATGACCCTGGCAAATTACTTAAACTGTGCACCACAATTTTCTCTTCTGTAAAATGCAGCCAATAAAAATTTCTGCTTTGTGATCTTATATATATAGTGTACACATTGGTTTACTCTGAAGATCGTTTTCAGCAAAATATGAAGAATTATGTTCATTTATAATCTCCTCAATAACATTGTTTCTTTCAACATTAGTGTAACTCATGTTTCCTATCTTTAACCAACAGTCCAAATATGGATGTAAATTATAAGAAAAAATATTTATGACTATTGGGTGGCACCTGTGGCTCAAAGGAGTAGGGCACCAGCCCCATACACTAGAGGTGGTGGGTTCAAACCCAGCCCCGGCCCAAAACTGCAAAAATAAATAAATAAGTAATAAAAATAATATATATATATTTATGACTATTGATCAAAACTCCAGAGACCTAACAGTGTTGAGTAGTTAAGTCATGTGCATACTTCTTTGATTTGCCCTACTATGTATTTGGCATTGTAATTTAAAGATTTTTTTTTTTTGAAGAATGACTACCTGTAGTAACATGAACACCCAGAACATGTGTGCAAATACCTGGGAAATTTTATGAAAATAAGTTGGAAAAAGCTGTACTCATAAAGTATTAGAGGTGAAATCACAGTAGAGTCAACAAATAGTGATGAGGAAAATTAATAAAACATCAGGCAAACATGTACAAATGAGCCTAAACCATGAATATTGTTATATAATAGTAGCACACAAGAGCTTTGGGCAATCCTTTTAGAAAACTTAATCAAAATGGTTGCATTTAGAAGACAAATATTTAGTTGGTGGTTAGAAGATCTTTTATTATTCCTTCACTTCTTTTTGTGTGTGCCAGTTTTCTTTTTCTTTTTTTTAAAGATAGGCTCTTGCTGTGTCACCCAGGCTGGAATGTGGTGACATAATCATAGTTCACTGCAACTTTTTACTTCTGGACTCAAGTGATCCTCCTGTCTCAGCCTCCTGATGTGTGTGCCATTTTTCAAGATTAATTTTTACTTATAAGTTGTGTCTAATTAAAATCAATTTGGTTATTAAATCGCTGAAAAATGGCCATCACAAAATTCCTCATTAGAATATTTCTAAGTTCTACACATACATATTTAAATTAGACATACTGTAAAACTCACTGACCCTAATATTTGGCAATATTAATACCACCTCACTAAATAACCTGGAATATACACACATTTTAGGTGTATATTATATGTCTGGCACTGGACTAGCCATTGATAGTACAGAGATTAATAAGACTTAGGTTGGCTTCCATGTTGTTAGGAAGCTCATGCTCTAGTTTGGAAGAAGGGGAAATTCAACAGGAGAAATACATACTGAGGCTAATTCTCCAGTAGAATATAGAAGGGCTAACTTTCCAGTGGATCAGGCAATGCTTTTTAGAGGAGGTAACATTTGAGTAAGGTTTGAAAGGCTGAGTAAAAATTCACTGTTTAAAATAAATTCCCTAGGAGGAATTACTTTAATAGAACGTGCCATTAGCTCACAAAAAATGGTGTACAAAATCAATACCATCTGTCAATTTACGCAGTCTGCTTTGCTCTTACCTTCAGAAAACAAAATCAGAAATATAATAAAAAAAACTTGAGTCTTTTCTACTGTTCCTTAAAGTGAGGTGATTCAAGGAGGAAATTGAATATAATGAGAGAGTATCTCCCTAGTGGGAAAAATGCTACTGACTATTTGTTTATGTTTAATTATTTTCTGCCGAAAATATATTACACATAAACTTGTTGATTAAAAATTCAGTTTATTACATTTCTAAATTGGTAATTCCGTTTATTGTATCATATATTAATCATAAAAATGCTCATCTTGCTGACTTTAACAAACTTAAATGAACAAAATACAAAAATAATTTATATTATATTACACTACAGTAGATCTGTTAAACTAAACCAGAGCAATGGTCCATGAAAAATAGGTCTCTGATTCCAAACACCCACACCACAGGATCTCTCTGTAATTGTGTCATTTTAAGTCAGAGAAAATTGTCTAGTGAATTGCTGGCTTGTAAAATGAAAACTAAAATATCTATGGGGCTATTCTTGTTATCTTTATTTTTCTACAGCTTTGTTCAATATAAATATTGATATAATGTGAACCATATATGTAATTTAAATTTTTCTGGTAGCTACACTAAAAAAATGATAAAAATGAAGTGGTGGAATCAATTTTAATAGTATGTCATATATAACCCACATACCCCAAACATCATTTTAACATGTGATTATTATAAAAGTGAAGAAGATATTTTATTCTTTTTCGGTATGAAGTATTTAAAATACAGTGTCTTTGATAGTATAATTCACTTCAAGCCAGCCATATTTTGAAGTGCTCAGTAGCCATATGTGGCTAATAGTTACCATATTAGTAAGTACAGTTCTATAGAGCCATATTGATCCAAAAAGAAAAGGACTTCTTGCCTTTTATTGATAAGGTATTCTTCACTCGGGATCATTTCCAAATGTAGTCTACAGATTTTAAATACTCTATCTTAACATCTCTGAGGTTTTCAATTTTAGTGCCTTAGTATTCTTAAAGAATGTTAGATATTCTTTTTTTATAGAATACTCTGAAAGAGCAATTAGAAGTTTATGATGCACATAATGCAAAATACAGATCATTTCCCAAGCCTATTTTAGAAGCAAAAAAAAACTATAGTCATTTATCACTTCTGAGAATATTGTCTTGAGTATGTCTTTGTCTGGATACTGGTGATATTATGATAACTTCATTATAAGAAAACCACTCTTAAGAACAAGATACCAGACTAAAATTGACATCTGGAATAAAAGACTTCTTTTCAATGGATATGAGATTTAGATCATGCATAGGGATACACTGGGGACACACTAGTCTGAAAATACAGCCCACATTTGTTAGGTTACTAAAAGTTTCTTGACTCAGCAACTTTACAAGAAACTTTCCTTGTAGGTGAAATTGTTCTCAATCTTTAGGTAAACCTGCGTACTTGTCAAAGCAGCTTTTTTGTATTGGAAGACTCACTTAAGCTATAATAAAATTAAAGTATCACTACTTTGGAAATAGTTGCTGTTGAACCATCAGAAATATGACCCCAAGGTTACTTGTGAATTGTAAAGCAAAATAAACTCAAGTGTTCATTTGCTAAGTGTATTACAATTATCAGGAGCCTTCTAATTTACAGTCTTTTTTCCGCAAAGGTCAGTTTATAGTTCAGATATTTGGGATTTAAAATAAAATAAATAATAATTATTTTCCTATGCTAATTCAATTTATAATTTACCTGTGTACATTATCTGCCTTCTTCTTCTCCTTCTGCTTGTTCCTCTCCCGCTCCTTTGTTCTTCTCCTTCTCCTCCTTCTTCTTATTTTGGATTATAATAAGGATACATATGATTCAGCTACATTGTTTGCATTTGTAAGGTAAACTCTGAGTCGTAGTTGCATCCTTCACCCAGGAGTTGTGCCCTGTACCCCTACATTGCAATACCCCTACATTGTATACCCCTACATTACAATAGGTGAGTGTTTACTGAAAGTCCTTCTCCCTCGCTCGCTTCCTAACTTTAGTTGTTTTTCTCTCATGTGGGCCTATAGGTGTTTAGCCACTAGGTTCAAAATAGTATTGAGAACATGGGATGCTTGCTTTTCCATTCTTCAGATACTTTATTATGGAGAATGTTCTTCAACTCCATCCAGGTAAATACAAAATGCCATCTTTTATGGCTGAATAGTATTCCATGGGATACATATGCCACATGTATTTATTCATCCATTCATGGGTTGATGGGCACTCATGTTATTTCCACATCTTTGCATGTGAATGGAACTCCTGTAGACATTTGAGTGCAAATGTCTTTATGATAAAATGATATTTTTCCTTCTGGGTAGATATCCAGTGTACACTAAAATCTCTAGAGGAAAATGAGAGGAAAACTCTAAGCCATATTGGCCTGAGGAAAGATTTTATGATGAACACCTCATTGGCAATTGCAGCAACAACAAAAATAAATAAATGGCACTTTATCAAGCAAAAAGGCTTCTGCATAGCTAAGGACACAATCGAAAAGCAAATAGCCTTCAGAATGGGAGAAGATATCCACATGTTACGAATCTGACAAGGAACTAATAACAAGAATCGATAAAGAACTCTAGTAAATCAACAAGGAAAAACCAAAATCCCCATTAATCACTGGGCAAGGGACATGAACAGAACCTTCTCCCAAGAAGTCACACAAATGACCAACAAACACATGAAAAAAATGCTCATTATCCATAATCATCAGAGAAATGCAATTCAAAACCACCTAACCTCAGTGAGAAAAGCCCATATCACAAAGTCCCAAAGCTGTAGGTGCTGGTGTGGGTGCAGAGAGAAGGGAACACTTACATACTGTTGGTGGGAATGCAAACTAACATAGCCTTTTTGAAAGAACTATGGAAAATCTTCAAAGAGTTAAATGTAGACCTCCCATTTGATCTGTCTTCTTCTACAATAGTTTTGTCTCCTGATGTTCATTTCCCACAAAAAGGAATAAAAGTGGACTATTACTGCATGGTACATGCCTTCATACTCTTATGAATTTTAATAATTATGTTTTTGTTCAATATGTTTTAGAAAAATAGATCCAGTACAGTTGATTTTAAGTTATCATTGCTTACAATGAGAAGAAGTAAAACAAAATGGGTTAATACAAGTCAACCTAGAGAAAAATGTCAAATAAATAAGAGGATAAATGCAGCAGTATTTCTGGAGATGACTTTTGAAAATGATTATAGTTGTTGCATTCATGGAAAACCCCTTCAGAGTTTCAACTAAGAATACCAAGAACTTATTCTCTCCCCTGATGCTTATTGTCTTTTGTCACACCCCGAGTTTCTTTTCCCTCTAGCCCCAACTTTCTTTCCTTTAGTGATTTTGACAGGAATCAGAGCTCCAGTAAGTTTGGAAGATAGCAGGAAATGAAGTAGATTAAGACCTGGAGTGATATCAGTTCGGTGAAAATATTTCAGACTGTATATGGAACCAGCACATTGTACCTCATGATTGCATTATTGTACACAGCTATGATTTAATTTAAAAAAAAAAAGAATAGGTGAGCCTCAAGGGGGTGAGAGAGGGCTTCCCCGGACATCTAAACTGAGACCTAAGAGATGAGTTTGTCAGGTAGGAGGAGAAGGAGGCATGGGGAACACTCTAAGCGAGGCGACATAATGTATACAAGTCTGAAATCAGAACAAGTGATCTGAGAGAATTGCAGCTTGGTAAAGCTGGAGTGTGGACTGGGAGAGATGAAGCTGGAAACTTGGCAAGAGACAGAAAGTATTATTTTTATTTTTTACTTGAGTTACAATGGTAAAAACCACCAAAGGTTCTTTATTAAACAGAGGAGTGATTTAATTTAAAAGGAAAATTGGATTGAAAGGGAAGGGGCATGAACTAAGGCAAAAATATTCTTTGATAAGTTACTGAAGTATAGATGAATACACTGGTGACCTAAACTGAAGCATTGCTGTAAGTGGTGGAAAGAAGTGAATAGATTCTAAAGGGTTTGGTTTATTGTTGTTCGTTTGAGACATAGACTTTGCCATATTTAGTAACAGATTAATGTGGAAGGTTAAGGGAAAAGAAAAAGCCAAAGTTTCCGGTTTGGACAGCTGGAGAGTATGTTGGGAGAAGCAGGATGTTTTAGTTGTACCAGGGTTTGATTTATAGAAAAGACCAAATGATGACAGAGAGAGGCCAACGCCATTGAAAGAAGATTTATTACTCATAATTCCCAAGAGAAGGGACACGCCGCAAGGTGTAGGGCCATCTGAGAAACTAAGAAGAAAGCATGGGCCAGAGCCTTTATTGTAGTTTGCAAGGGAGAGAATGGGTGAGGTAGAGTAGACAAGTGTGAACAAGTTCAGAATTGAATGTTTCAAATAATTTCCAAGGGCTCTAAGCTATAGGGTGGTGTCTGATTGATACCTATATTAGAGTGATATAATGCAGGAGAAATAGTGATTTGTTCCATTAACAGTAGCCCTTATATAAGAAAGTGGTTGGAGTATGGACTTCAGATTGTTTGGTTTGCATATGAAAGGCAGAACAACCAATCTACACAGGAACGAGTTTATAAATCATTTGCTATCTCTAGAAATCAGCTAGCCCTGAGAGGGGCAGTCTCTCCATGGCCTACAAGGCTCTCAAAATGTCCAAGCATCATAAATATAAAATACAGAAATTTTAAAAACATGATTAATATACAGGATAAATGCTATATATAAATTTGTGCAGTGGTTCTCAGACTTTAGCTCCACTAAAATCCCTTGGAAAGCTTGTTAATATACAGATGACTGAGTCTCGTTCTTTAAGTTGTCATGTATTTTTTTTTATATATATAAAAATAAAAATACGCTGTTACCCAGGCTAGAGTACCATGGCAACAGCCTAGCTCACAGCAACCTCAAACTCCCAGGTTCAAGCAGTCCTCCTGCCCTCAGCCTCCCAAGTAGCTGGGACTACAGGCACCCCCCACCATGCCCAGCTAATTTTTCTACTTTTAGTGAAGACTAGAGATGGGGTCTGGTTCTTGCTTAGGCTGGTCTCAAACTCCTGAGCTCAAGTGATCCTCCTGCCTCTACTTCCCAGACTGCTAGGATGATAGCTGGGATTATAGGCGTGAGCTCCCACACCTGGCCAACCTTTAGATTTTTTTTTTAATTTATTTTTTATTTCTAATTTCAGCTTGCTTGTTCATTCTTCTTCGTTTGAAGTACTCTTTTTTTTGTTCATTTTCTTCTTCCTCTGGAGATGCTCTTTCACGTTGCCTCCCCAGTAGCTGGGATTACAGACGCCCACCACAACGTCCAGCTCTTTGATGTTAGTAGAGACAGGGTCTTACACTGGCTCACTGCTGCTCATACTGGTCTCGAACCTCTGAGCTCAGACAATCCACCCGCCTCGGCCTCCCACAGCGCTGGGACTACAGGCATGAGCCACCACGCCCGGCCTAGATTTTTAGTTAGGGAGGTACAGAGAACACAGAGAATTGACATGTCTAAAGAGTTCTTCCAAAATGTAATTTCCTTCTTTTTTTTATGGCTTCCTAGTGTTCCACTGTATATATCTACCACTTTTTTTTTCACCCAGTCATCCACTACTGGACACTTAGATTGATTCCATGCCTTTGCTATTATGCATAGTGTTACAATAAACACGAGAGTCCATTATCTGAAGTGAAATAACTCAGAAACAGTCAAATACCACATAGTCTCACATTTGTAACTGGCAGTTAAATAATCTGTACACGTGGACATAGAGTATGGAATAATAGACATTGAAACTCAGAGGGGTGGGAGGGGGTGAGCAATGAGAAATTACTTAATGAGTACAATATACATTATTCGGATGATGGTTACTCTAAAAGCCCAGAGTTCACCACTATACAGTGTATCCATGGAACAGAAGTGGATTTGTATCCCTTAAATTTATACAATTTTTTTTGCAAAGTTCTTCAGTGATGCTCTGCTGCCAGTGAGGGACCAGCCTTTGAGAAAACCGATTTAGGGTATGTACAGTTTAGGAAATATCCAAAAGAATCATAAATTCCATGAGTATTATTGGGCAGTTGCCTATGTGAGTCTACAATTCAGGATACATTATTAAGCTGGGAATAAAGATTTGGGGGATCATCCAAATGATAATTAAAATTTTGAGAGTACCTGATGACAGGGCTCTGTGAACGAAGAAAAGTTAAAACTATTAGATCCCAAGCCTCACTGAACATTGAAAATGGAGCTAAGCGAGAGAAGTCCACGAAGCTGACCCAGAAAATGTTGCAAGGACCGTAGGAAGCCAAGGATAGAAGGCGTTCACTGCCAGAATGAGAGGCACTTATGAATGGCTTGACTGGCTTTGCCAGCATGCATTGACTACTTCATAATTACTCGTACATATTACAGTTATTCATTTTACTAAACAACTTAAGCAATGCAATTGATTTTTTAATTATTATCTTTTAAAATGATATATAAAATTATGTATATTCATAGTGTATAATATATTTTGAAAAATGTATACCTTGTGGAATGGCTTTATCAAGCTAATTAACATATGCACTATCTTACATACATACTGTTTATTTGTGGTGAGAACATATAAAATCTACTCTCTTAGCCATGTTCAAGCATATGTTGTTAACTGTAACCCCTTGTTGTAAAACAGATGTCTTGAATGTATTCCTCCTATCTCATTGAAATTTTGTTTCCTTTGAACAACTGATTTTTTAAAAATAAAAACCTTATATGTATAAGTTAGGATTCTAAATAATCACCTTAGGAGCCTGTGGAATTATGCCTAGGATGTTACCATTCAGACTTTTTTGGTACTTATTTTTGAGTGGAGGGATTCATTTTCAGAGCCGTGATTTCTTCATTTTCAATATCCTTAGAGTTCTTAGAGGCATGAAATTTTTATATTTTGAGAGTTGATTTGATTTTTTGTCAGTCATTAAAAGCTCTTTATGATGAATAAATAAATGAATCCAAAAAGTAGATCGCTGCTATAATTTCTTTTGTAACTATAAATTGTATTTGAAGATAATTCCCCAAAATAGCGTTTACCTCCTAAATTGTAATATTATTCCTTACATTAATGGACAGTATGCATTTGTGTGTATAATGTTCTTGGTCAATTTGTTTTCAATGTCTTCTCATATAGATACACGTAAATATCTGATCATCATCTCACCTAGATATATATCAATACACACATATCTCAAAATGGCTCTGAGAAATGTCTTGATCCAAGTGGTCTTATTCTAAGTTTTATGAAACCTGGGTCCTATAGGGTGACAACCTTATCAGTCTGTCTTTGGAGAAGTTCTGGATCCTATTCCAAAGATTCCCCTAAACTATTCTGTTCTCAAGAATATAGACAGGAGTAGTGAAGGCAAGATTTTTAGAGGACAAAATTTTCATGTAAGACATCCTTCTCATGTTGAAAATTAATTTCCTAAATGCAGCATATTATATTCTCATTACCAGAAGCTTTTCACATTAGTACAAATGCATACGAGTATGGCAGTTGTGTCAGAAATGAATTGCCTCTCCAGCTAGCACATGGAAAGAAGAGTTCTGAGATTTAGCACATACATAGCCTTTATTTCATGCATTTTTATTGATTTAGAATAATATGGTCTGTTTTAAACATAATATGTTAGTCCAGTTCTCTTTAGCCATTCTAGTTTTGTTTTGTTTTGTTTTGTTTTTACTTTCTATTCATTTCTGTATTCATGTGCTGAGATTCATTTACCTCTTAAATTCTACTTCGTTGCATTAATAGAAAACTAGGTTTTATTTTTTCCCCTGGCATAGATGTATTCCAAATGGAATCAGTAATAAGTTATCAATTCAGTGGTTTGAGGCAGACATGAGTATGCATCATAACTACATGAGAACTTGTTAAAACGCAGATTGAAGGGTCCCACCCTTGGAGTTTCACCTTCAGTGAATTTGCATTACTACTAAGTTTCCAGCTGATATTGGTGCTACTGGTCTAGGGACCAAATTCTGGGAACCATTGAATAAAGATAAAATTAAGTGCAGAGATTTTTGTCATTTGACTTTTGCCCCTGAAAACATTTAGGTGAAGAGACATCCTAAAGTATAATCACTTAGATGTAGATGTAGGTGATAATTTGCATTCCTATTAGATTCACAAGGGGTGCTGTTGTTGCCCATTAAGGATCACACTTGGTGGATCCCTAATTAAAATATCATTAAAAAGCAAAACATTGGGTTCAGCACCTGTAGCTCTGGGGCTACGGTGCCAGGCACATACACCGGAGCTGGGGGGTTAGAATCTAGCCCGAGCCTGCCAAACAATGACAACTACAAAAAAAAAAAAAAATAGCCAGGTGTTGTGGCAGGTGCCTATAGTCCCACCTACTTGGGAGGCTGAGGCAAGAGAATCACTTAAGCCCAAGAGTTTGAGGTTCCTGTGAGCTGTGATGCCACAGCACTCTACCAAGGGTGACAAAAGTGAGACTCTGTCTCAAAAAAAAAAAAAGCAAAACATTGATTTAGGCCAGCAAACTCTTGTATATGTGATATCTAAAGAGTTAAACATTGGTTTAATTTGCTCAGAAGCTTTTCATGGGCTAAATTATCACCCGCAGAGCTGAGGTTCAGCTTGTGTTCATAGTAGGTAGGCATAAGGGATATTTTACAAACAGCTGAGATCGGCTGTAGGCATGCAGATAAGTAGGGAGAAAGAAATTCTTTGAAAAAGCCAAACATGGGCGGCACCTTGTGGCTCAAGGAGTAGGGCGCTGGTCCCATATGCCAGAGGTGGCGGGTTCAAACCCAGCCCCGGCCAAAAAAAAAAAAGAAAAAGCCAAACATAAAGTCGTTGACTGAGTGAAGAGAGAGAAAGGGAGCAGTACCTAGAAATATCTTAGACTTATACAGCAAGTCAGGTCCTCACAGTCACGAAGGAGAGACATACCCATGACTTACAAGGACGTTATTTCTTCAAAAGGCACATGAGCAACTTAAATGATTTGTGGGTTCTTCATCAGACAAGATTTATGCCATTCCTAGTTGAGTATCTATACTCTCCCAGCCCTGTGCTTGGCTAGCAAGAGTCCCACTCTCTAAAGTTTACATTCTAATTAAGAAAACAATCAATACATTTGTGATTTATTTTTAGCTTTCAAAAATTCTTCCAGCTGCTGTGTGAATATCGAATGTGAAAGGTTTACAAATATAAGACCAATGCCCTCTTCTGAATTCCATCTCTTCCACGTTCTGTCAGAAATCTCCTTCCATAATTCCTAAGTCACCTTCCCACTGATCCTTTGCTGTCAGCTTACCACTCTGCTACCACTCATTTTAACAAACACACATGGTTCAATCTCAGCATTAATGCTGTTGCTCTCCCCCATTACCCCCTTTCAGTGTCGCCTCTCTTCCTGCTGCCATGGTCAGCTGGTTGGCTCGCCTTCTTTAACCACAATTCACTTTTCAGCCCATTTATCTGACTATTACTCCTAGCATGACAGGCAAACAACTCTCACTAAGAAAATCAATACACTCCCCACTGCTAAATTGCCTGAGTCAGCTTTTCTGTGTAATTTTCTCCTTTAGTTCTCTGACACCCTCTTACCCAGGTTTTCACTTGACCTATCTCCATACTATGTTTGAGTTATTTTCCCAGATGATTCATCCTCAGCCTCTGCCATAAGTATGGCTGATTTCCTGTTCCCATCCCACTCCTTTGTCACTTTCCATCTCACATTTCTTCTGTCATCTCCTCTTCATCCATGGCTCTAATTAAGTACATATAAGCACATGATTCTCAAGTCATTATCTGTGGCCTGTGTCCCTTTTTTGGCCATTCTATATTTATTTAGGTCATTAAATATTAAATATTAAATACCCAGTTTTGAATAAAAAATTTAGTTGATTGTATCTCAAACAAGAAGCAGTACAATTAATCGAAGTATGCACCTAAACTATCAGCACAGTTTTGCTGTCTTAATACAAGCTCATTTATGCCAGCAGCAAAGAATCCTAGAGAGTGAGTGGCAATAAAATCGCAAAAAGCATTTTCCACAATCTTATTAAGAATCGAATATTTTTCCTTGCAAGAAGTGGTCCAAAGGCTAGAAGAAGTGGTAGTCATTTCATCTTTATCCAACCACTGTGATGCTTAAGATTGTCAAAAAGAATCCATTTTTCTTTCTTTTTTTTTTATTTTTTTTTATTGAATCATAACTGTATACATTGATATGATCATGGGGCATCATACACTCGCTTCATAGACCATTTGACACATTTTTATCACAATGGTTAACATAGCCTTTCCGGCATTGTCTCAGTTACTGTGCCAAAACATTTACATTCTACATTTACCAAGTTTCGCAAATATCCCTGTAAGATGCACCACAGGTATGATCCCACCGATCCCCCTCCCTCTACCGACCACCACCCTCTCCCCTCCCTTTCCCACTTCCCCCTATTGTTAGATTGTAACTGGGTTATAGCTTTCATGTGAGAGCCCCAAATTAGTTTCATAGTAGGGCTGAGTACATTGGGTACTTTTTCTTCCATTCTTGAGATACTTTACTAAGAAGAATATGTTCCAGCTCCATCCATGTAAACATGAAAGAGGTAAAGTCTCCATCTTTCTTTAAGGCTGCATAGTATTCCATGGTGTACATATACCACAATTTATCAGGAAAAACCTCGAATAGCCAAGACATTACTCAGAAATAAAAACAAAACAGGAGGAATCACACTACTAGACCTCAGACTTTACTACAAATCGATAGTGATCAAAACAGCATGGTATTGGCACAAAAACAGAGAAGTAGATATCTGGAACAGAATAGAGAACCAAGAGATGAATCCAGCTACTTACCGCTATTTGATTTTTGACAAGCCAATTAAAAACATTCAGTGGGGAAAAGATTCCCTATTTAACAAATGGTGCTGGATGAACTGGCTGGCAACCTGCAGAAGACTGAAATTGGACCCACACCTTTCACCATTAACTAAGATAGACTCTCATTGGATTAAAGATTTAAACTTAAGATATGAAACTATAAAAATACTAGAGGAGAATGCAGGGAAAACCCTTGAAGAAAGTGGTCTGGGTGAGTATTTCATGAGGAGAACCCCCCGGGCAATTGAAGCAGCTTCAAAAATACACTACTGGGACTTGATCAAACTAAAAAGCTTCTGCACAGCTAAGAACACTGTAAGTAAAGCAAACAAACAGCCCTAAGAATGGGAGAAGATATTTGCAGGGTATATCTCTGACAAAGGTCTAATAACCAGAATCCACAGAGAACTCAAACGCATCAGCAAGAAAAAAACAAGGGATCCCATCGCAGGGCAAGGGATTTGAAGAGAAACTTCTCTGAAGAAGACAGGTGCCCGGCCTTCAGACATATGAAAAAATGCTCATCATCTTTAATCATCAGAGAAATGCAAATCAAAACTACTTTGAGATATCATCTAACTCCAGTGAGACTAGCCTATATCACAAAATCTCAAGACCAGAGATGTTGGCGTGGATGTGGAGAAAAGGGAACACTTCTGCACTGCTGGTGGGAATGCAAATTAATACATTCCTTTTGGAAAGATATATGGAGAACACTCAGAGATCTAAGAATCCATTTTTCATCGCAATAACAATATGGTGTAGAAATGGTTAGCCCATATGTCATGACAACAAAGAAAGACAAGCTTCAAGACCATGTCTCTTCTGACACTCATTTAATTCACGCAGAACCGATCCCATCCAGCTTCTCTACCTTGCCAATATTCCTCCCAATGTTGGAATAGTAATGTCAAACCTTGCTGCTAAGGTTGGTTAGTTCCTTTTATATTAAATCCCCATAACAACTGATTGCTTAATTATTATGCATACCATTTTAAGAGAAATTCTCAAACTGGCACGTAAGAATTAAAGCAAAAACAAATCAAAATGGTAAGCAACACCCCTCAAGCCAATCAACATCTAGTCAATGTATCCTTTCAAAGCAAGGCACAGCTTTCTAAAAAGTCACAGCATAATTTTACATGCTGCAGTAGTGTTGGTAAAATAATGGAGAAAGCAACATTTTCTGCATAAAATATTTTTTCTAGAAGTTTCCATGCAGCTTAGTACACTGCAGTGACTGCAGTGACCACATTATTCAGTTCCAGAATTAGTAGCACACCATTGTGAATGGCTCAATTCCCATTGTGATTACTCATTCAACAACATTCTGGAGAATTTACGATGTGCAAAGCATTCCATTAAGTAATGTATGGCAAATGTAGATGATCTGTGAAGATTTCCCTAATCAGCAGAAAAATGAGAAATATAAGGACAGGAAAGTGAGACAGAAAAAGAGATCATGTAAGCTTATTACCTGCCCTTCCTAGGTAAGTCTGCCCTTTATTCTGAGATTAAGTCCTTCTTATTCTTTTCTATTAAAATGCCCCTTCCTTTGCATAGTACAATATGGTGGTAATTGTAGATGATGGGTTGGTTTAGTTTTAATAGTTTACCTGGAAAAATTGTTTTGTATCTGTCTCAGTTATCTAATACACACACACACTTAAGTATATATGTACTGTATGTTAGTGTTTGTGTGTATGTATGTATGTGTGTATGTGTATGTATATATATTATATATATATAATGGTATATCTAAGCCAACCACCCCAAAACTCACTAGCTAGACCATTCCAAAACACAATAGTTTAAAACAATAAATATTTCTTCAGTTTTCTAGTTTGTAGGTTGATGGTAAATAGTTCATCTGTGCTTGTCGGTTTTGCTTACAAGAGTGGAGGGTGGCTGAGAGCTCATGTGTCTGGAGATGGTTTAGTCAATATCATATTTTGCATATTCTTCCACCAGGTCCAAGCTTGTCCTCTTGGCAAAAGAAGAAGTGGAAATGGAAACAGAAACAATTTGTTAAGCCCCTGTTTCCACCAAGCCTGCTAATATCCCATTGGTTAAACAGGTTTTATTTTCCCCTGTGGTAGGAAGAATAATAAACCCCTTAAAGAGATTAATCTCCGGAAACCATGATTATGCTATGCTCAGTGGCACTGGGGAATCAAGATTGCAGATGGAATTAGTTGCTAATCAGCTGACCTTGAGATGGGGAGATTATTCTGGATTATCCAGATGAGGCCATTATAATCACAGGGTACACACATGTGAAAGACAGAAGCAGAAGAGTGGGAGTCAGAGACTGAGGGAGATACGAAAATGCTGCATTGCTGGCTCTGAGCATGGAAAAACAGGCCATTAGTCAAACAATGTGGGGCAGCCTTCAGTGTGGGGACAAGCAAGGAAATACTTGTCTAGGTTTTCCAGAAGGAACAGAGCCCTGCCCACACTTTGATTTTAGTTCATGAAACCCACTTTGGACTTCTGACTTCCAGAACTGTAAGATAAGTCCATTTTTGTGTTATGTTAAACCACTAAGTTTATATAAATTTGTTACAAAAGCAGTAGGAAACTGGTATATCCTTCATGTTCAATCTTTTAGTAACAGCTACATTATTGTTTAACAGCTACATATTTTTCTTAAAATCAACCTTGTTTTTCGCTTTTGGTCTTTACACAAGTAATTATACCTGTAAAATTGTAGCTTGATCTACTAGTATGTTTTTCCGAATACATATAAAATAATTGAAAATTTAAACTGTCCGTCTGTATAACACCATAAATTGGCTCCCTACTACTTACTGTTAAGTAAACTATTTAGAGATACCTGGATCTTGGTGGTTCAAAGGAGCTTGGGCAAAAATGAAAATTTCTTAGAGAAGTAGGCATTTTGCCAATCGATAGAATTCTTGGCAGACAGAAGAGAAAGACAAATGATTATGATTCAATGTGGCTCTAGTGTACACTTTGCATTTGTATCGGGCAATGTGAAGCTTACTAATCTTGACATGTCTTAATGCCTTTGGATTGTTCTTTCAACTGGCTGAAATGCTCACTAGAACTCTTCAAGCTTAGATTTATCATACTTCTTCTTGAAAACATCTTCTGATCCCCAGAGATCAACATGTGAGATACTTACAACTCAATCAGAGAATTTGTCTTAGCATACCCATTGGAGATGTCTGTTTTGGAGCATCGACCAACCGTGAACTATGAGTTATGGTTTAGGGATGGAATGATGAACAGAACAAAATCATTCTTTTAGTGACATGGTACATGGTAGGTGTTAATAATTGTTGGCTGAAATGAAGTTACATAAATAGCAAATGGCTTGTCCAACGTAACACATTACACAGCTTTACCTTCCTTCCCTTTGCCACCCTCCAGTGCCAGTTATATCTCCAGACAGGCCTCACTTACAGGCCAGCCTCACCTTACTTTCTGAATTAGTCTACATGGCTCTTATAGCACATCAGAAATCTAACCTTGCTATTTGGTGAGATTTGTAATTCAAATTCTGTGGTTTATAGACTTGGTATTCAGTATTTTGGAGACAAACCTGATGTGCCCAAATGATTTGAAAATCAAGCATTCCTAACTTCCTTTCTTCCTTTTTCTTTCCTGGCTTCCCTAATGATCTGGTAGTTTTTGTTATTTTGGATACTTTTAAACCATTGGCAGTTTATCTCACATCTGTTCTCTGGAAGCTGTCACAAATGAGGGGAGGCAGGTTGGTGGTTGGTTATAGTGGAAAGAACATAAAGCTAAGAGTTAGAAGCCCTAGGTTCCAGTAAATGCTCCATAGTGGGATTTAGGGCAAGTCTCTTAACTTCTCTCAACATCAGTCTCCTCATCTGTGAAATAAGATTGATGAAACCTGTCTTGCCTATACTTCAAGGTTGTTTTGAGGTTCAAATGCATTTTCCACCCCATATAGCCTATAAATCTCCAAAGCCTACAGATAACCTACGATATTCTACAGTAAGCTTAATATTTCTACCATAGGATTAAAAAACTCAGTGACCAGCACTGATAGGATCTATCATCCTAATATATTTAAGTACCAATATGTATAGGAGTCTCTGTGGCTATTGATGCTACTACTATATAAAGGTTTATATGCTTTGCCTAAAATAGGACAAAGCTGTAATATTCATATATAATATATGTTTTTAGAATATTTTTCTCAATATAAAGAAAAATTTGGTTAAAAATTTGGAAGGCAATTTTTATTAATTTATAAATAAAATGATGGCCTTAAAAGGGCCCCTTCTTTTAAATGTAAGTTGTAATTCTCATGTTGAAACCAATCTATCATTTAGGGCAAGCAACGGATATAGTTTCAAAATTTGTTGGTATCATGGAACTGAAGCAGTAGCTTTTTAAACCTATCAGTTTCATTTTTATTTGTTTAACAAATGAAATGGTGATACTTCTGGGTGTATATGAAGCATAGTCATTGAGCAAAAAAAAATGTAATGAATTTTGTAAACTCCTTACTTGACCATTATGCCCCCTTTCCAGTCACATAGGTATCCCTTTCTGTTTGTTTCCAGATTGATTTCTGTAACCATGTCAATTCTAATCCCAGACAAACTGCTATGATTCTTTAAGAGGCCACACAAAATAAGTATTGTCCAATGCTAACACTTTGAAGTGTGATGTTGTGATTACTTACCAAGTGAATATTAATCACTACTAGATTAGAATGGAATTACCTGTGATATTCACATTGATAGCGAATGAGCTTTCCCTGATTGATGTTGTTATAATGAATACAAAAGGAATTAATAATGATCTATCACTCACTGAAAGAGATACAGTCATTAAGGGCATGCCATCAAGAAATAAGTAATACTTTACAAAAAATGAATATTAATTAAAGTAAAATCACAATAAAGTCCTGTTGAATTACTTATATCCATATTACAAAGATATTATACTGTTGAGATGGATGTGATTATAAAAATTAATCATTAACCATTTAAAATATTTAGGAAGCAAACACTTGTTTATATTTGCTAACTAGCTATGCCAGCTATTTAGCTTTTGTGAGCAACTTATTACCATATGAATAGTGATTAATAATACCAAGTATTACATATATTTAACTCATACCCACACTTACATTCATAACTCATGTAATATGGATATAAGTAATTCAACAGAACTTCATTGTGATTTTAAAATATGGATTTTGTTTCCAGCATTTTTCCTTGTTACCCATTGAATATTCTAAAAGACCTCTAAATTGTAAATGTAGATAGAACATTGACTGATTTCTGATTTTAAAAATGTATGTGAAAGCTGATCTGCCATGGATATCGAACCAGATGTTAAGGAAAATGTGGGTCAGAAATAAGACTTTGGAGCAGAGCAGCAGAACTAAACTTTTCATATACAATTTCTAGGGAGTAATTGAGCATACAGGTATCAAGAGGGATAAAGAGTCATGCTCTCTCATTCAAGGTGCTTTCCGTCTTTAAAAAAAAAGATCATTTTTTTAAATTTTCCATGGTAACAATTTCATAGCAGAAAGCAAAGAATTGTGCGTTAAGAGATCAGAATATCATTCTTATAATTTGGTACATTAAACATTGTTTAGACAAATTTGGAATAGTATCACAATATCTATAAAATACATTTGTCTAACTTCAGAGTTAGCATTTCAATAGATTAAAAGAATAATACATTTAAAGAGTGCATGAGAAAACTCGTGAACTAGAAATGAGGTCTGTATTTGAGTTAATATTGTACCAATATCAATTTCCTGGCTTTAGGAAAATACTTCAGTCATTACTTAAGTTGTTATCATTAGGAGAAGTCAAAGGAAAGGTACATGAGAACTCTGTACTGTATTTTTAATTTTTAAGCCATTTCAAAATAAATTTAGAAAAAATTTAAATGTTTATTTTAAGAAGTGCTATCTTTTTCTCTATAACCTAGTGGCTAGTTAGCTCAGTCTGAACTACCCCGTTTACCCGAAAATAAGACATCCTCCGAAAATAAGACCTACTCACAGGAAAGATAAGACATCCCCTGAAAATAAGACCTAGCACATCTTTGGGAGCACACCTTAATATAAGACACTGTCTTATTTTGGGGGAAACAGGATAATAACTAATATATGGAAGTGATTAGGAGCTGCTAAATAAATTCTATTTCCGACTTAGGCTCAACCGATGATTCTTGAATTTGTAAGTGAATATGTGTGTCAGTATATGCTATGTCACATAAAAATACATAAGATTAAATGATAGGAGCTAATTATTTCTTAGGCTATTGCAATGGCTTCATTTAACACTATTTATGTAGGAAACTATGGTAATTATTAAAATAAACACAGTAAAACAACAACTAAATCAATGGAAATATAAAGACGTGCTCATGATTGGAAATGCCCGACAATGAACTTTGCATTTATCTTCACACAAGGAGGAAACATTTGATTTTGATTTTAGAGTTCCATGCTATATAATGCAGTATCAAAGAAAACTCTAAAGTATACATTGAAAATCCTGATGTTCCCTTTCTTCCCAAAAGAACTAGAACTTCCCAAAAGGTAGCACCACAATGTACAGAGCCTTCAGAGTTAATATCAAAGAATAATCCCAGCAGTTGCACCAGCATGCTGCAGCTCCTGCTGTGATGATTATTATTTCTATTTTATTAATTTTGCAATTAAAATTGCAGAGTTAAGCTGTATGTATTTTCAGCTGTGGCTTTTTCAACTATCTCAGTAGTTCATAGATAACTTCAGATGTTCAATAACAGTGAAAGCATACTGTCTACGTATTACTTCTGTAGGACCAATTTTATGTGAAAAAAATTAACTAAATCTCAAAATTTCTATAACTAGTTTTGTTATACATCTAAAAAAGAAAATAGGTTAAAAGAGCAGAGCAGATTTCTAAAATAGTTGCATCATGACCCAAATCCAACCCATTATTATTATCAAGAAGATATCTGAAGCTCTGTGTGTATACAAGACCGGCATTTAAAAAGAGGGGGAAAGGTAGAAAGAAAATTTTTTTAATTTTTTAACCTTCAGGAATCTTTCCTTCTAATAGCACAAATTTTGCAACTTTAGAGGGACTTACTAACATATCTCTTGTTTATCTTGATGTCAAGTATATGTATATATCTTTTGTTTAGCACCGTGAAATAGTCATCACTTGATGTAAACAAGGCATTTTCATAAAGTAAGTGACATTTGCGGCAGCACCTGTGGCTCAAAAGAGTAGGGCGCCAGCCCCATATACCGGAGGTGACGGGTTCAAACCCGGCCCCGGCCAAAAACTGCAAAGAAAAAAAAAAAAAGAAAGAAAGAAAGTGACATTCGCAACAGATAAAGAGAAATGTACCTTTGTTAATAAAATCATTGTTTTCTTTTGTCTCTTGGAAATAAGTCATTTATATTTGATATGGACAAGTATGATGTGGAATTTGCTAAGGACTGAAAATAGGAGAGAAGTTCAATAGAGGTTTGCAAGTGAACAAACCACTTTGTAAGTAAAAGGAAAAAAAAAGTAAAGTTGCTAAGTTGCCAAAGACTCGCTCCCTTTTGATTTAGTGCATCTCACTTTAGTGGTTTAATAAACTACTGGCCATCTGGTCAACATTCTAGCTCTATCCGCAGGTAGCTGGGTATTCATAGACAAAGAAGCCAGCTTTGCAGAACATTAGAGTCTTTGCTGATATACTTCAGATTTCTAAATTCTGTTTTAGATCCGCATTTTTACGTTTCACTCAGAGTCAATCCTTTGCACTAGAATTATCCTGCAGTGGAGTACAGTAATGAAAGCGTAGATTCTGTTTCTAAACACTAGTGATGCCACTTTCAAGCTGTGTGATCTTCCTTCAAGCCTCTCAATCTCTCCAGGCCTTGTTTCTAAAGTGAGGATAGGAGTAGAGGTTAATATCGTGAAGATTAAATGAGAAAACTTATAAAAAGCACTTAGCACTGTCCCCTGCATATTGCGAAGCGTTGGTATGTTGTTAGTGGCCTCACTTTATTGTTATCATCATTATTGTTACTAATTATATTGAACCCTGGCTATTGGGGAAATTGGTTTTGTCATTTTGTCTCATAGTAAAAATAGGTTAAAAGGCCTTTCAGCTCTTATTTCTGGTGATACTAATTATAATATGCCTTGTCATGTATGGCCATTTATAATTTACAAAGGGCTCTTTGATTTTACCTTACAAAAATGTCAAAATCAGTGTTTTTTTTTAAAAAGCCAGAATTCACAAGAGTATAACCTGGAAAAAAAGTAAATATTTTGTTCAGCAAGTCTTTTAGTTAAGCAGATTCAAATCTTCTCATGTCTCATACAATAACATAAGCTTTTTTCTTTCTTATTGTTGAGCATTCATCACACTGATTACATTTGTTAGGTAAAGTCCCTCTTATAATTATGTCCCACCTCTAAAAGGTGTGTCACACACCATGAACCCCCCCATCCCTGTCCCTATTTCCCTCTCTCTGCTCCCCTATTTCCCTACCCCCCACCACGTACTAGGTCATCAATTGTCCTCATATCAGAATTGAGTACGTTGGGTTCTTGCTTCTGCATTCTTGTGCTGTTTTCCTAAGAAGAATGTGTTTCAACTCCATCAAGATTAATACAAAAGATGTAAAGTCTCCATCTTTTTTAGTGGCTGATAGTATTCCATGGTATATATGTATATACCACAGCTTGTTAATCCATTCCTGGGTTGGTGGGCATTTAGGTTGTTTCCATAGTTTGGCAATTGTAAATTGAGCTGCAATAAACAGTCTAGTACAAATGTCCTTGTGATAAAAGGATTTTTTTCTTCCAGGTAGATGCCCAATAATGGGATTGCAGGATCAAATGGGAGGTCTAGTTTGAGTTCTGTGAGGATTCTCCATACTTCCTTCCAAAAAGGGCATATTAATTTGCAGTCCCACCAGCAGTGTAAAAGTGTTCCCTTCTCTCCACATCCACGCCAGTGTCTGCAGATTTGAGATTTTGTGATATGGGCCATTCTCACTGAGGTTAGGTGACACCTTAGGGTGGTTTTGATCTGCATTTCTCTGATAATTAGGGACGCTGAGAATTTTTTCATATGTTTGTTAGCCATTCGTCTGTCTTTTTTAGGGAAGGTTCTATTCATCTCTCTTGCCCATTGATAGAAGGGATTGTTGGCTTTTTTTACATTGATTAATTTGAGTTCTCTGTAGATTCTAGTTATCAAGCTTTTGTCCCATTTATAATATGCAAATATCTTTTCCCATTCTGATGGTTGAATCTACAAAGAATTCATATAAATCAGAATGGGAAAATGTATCTTTTGATAAACAGAATGCTAACCACTATACAGCCTTGTATGTACATATTTAATTCAGCTTGAGAAAGATCTAGAGGTACAAAACTTGGGGTACTCCAGATCCCACTGTAGAAGTTAGCATATATGGTACAATTGTCAGAATATCCATAAACGATATGTTAAAATATTAGCTTATACCATATGTATTGCCAATATTTAAATGTTTAGAACTATAAAATTAGTAGGGTGTTATTATATGTTTTAACCTAATAGATATATGTGAATCATGTAACTTAAATGGTTCCCAAATACTTAGTAGTAAAAAATAACAAGAAAATGAATATGGTTAGTCAATTATACATGGGAAATTCGAGTCCACAAAGAATTTCTGACTTTATATAGAGAGGAGTCCATATTTGCCACCTTCTACTAGCCAAATTGAAATTATCACAAATCTCACCTCCTTCATTTCAGCCCTGACACATACTGCTAGTCAAATGTTTATTGCAACTTTTTCTTTCCATAGATCACTTATGGGGATTTCTGGTTTAAAAATGATGGCTCTTGAAACTTTCTTAAAATGAGAGTAGGGGAATTAAAGTGATGTTTACCTGCAAGAAGAAAGCATAGGAAAGAGGAAGCAATAAAATATAGAAGATGAAAAATTTGGGGAATATGCAAACATAATGAAGGAATTAGCATATCTGAAGAAACTGAATACTAATTATGAAGAACCTGGGAAGTCTTAGGAATTTTAGGCACCAGCTAGTACAGAAGGCAGAGATGAGGGTAGGTTGAAATTAGGGGGATTTATCAAAAGTGTGTCTTAGAATCAGTATATCCCCACACCCCCCAGCCCTTTCCATGGAATTAAAGTGGCTACCTCTTCCCTAGACAACTAGGAGACTGGAGGTTTATTCTCTAGAGAAATTGTACTAGAAAAGCTCAAGACCTGGGGACATCAGGTACAGAGGAAGACAGGGGACAGTTTCCACCTTAAAAATGAGAATTAAGTGAAAGTCCATCTACTGAATAAGATCACCTGTTACCCCCAAGGCTCAAGTCCTGCTTGGCTCCAGAAATACTGGCAGTAAAGAAGAGATTAGATGCTTCCAGAAAAATGGAATTGATCTTATAGAAAAGACCTATTAATACTCTTCTTTTGGAGTCTTTACTTATACAAGTAGAATGAAAGTCAACTGTTGAGAAGCCCCACAAAAAAGCTTCTCATTACTTTTTTAGTGTCTAAAAATTTTTAAATATAAATAGGAAAGAGAATTATCAGACATCAGAAACCAAGACCAAGATATAAAAAGAGTAGAGAAAGAACATAGGATAGCTAGACACCTATAACTAATATCCCTAGAGATAGAAGAGAAAATATTAGACCATGAAACAAAAAGATTTTGTTAAAAAATAACTGGGCACTGTGGCTCACGCCTGTAATCCTAGCACTTGGGAGGTCGAGACAGGTGGATTACCTTAGCTCACAGATTCAAGACCAGCCTGAGCCAGAGCAAGACCTACTCTCTAAAAATAGCATTGTGGCAGGCACCTGTAGTCCCAGCTACTAGGGAGGCTGAGGCAAGAGAATCACTTGAACCCAAGAGTTTGAGGGTGCTGTGAGCTGTCACACCATGGCACTCTACCAGGGGTGACAAACTGAGACTATGTCTCAAAAAAAAAAATATTTTATTAAATATAAAAATTAAAAGAACAAAGATATGTGCCTGCAAAATAAAATTATCATTGCAACATCACAACATTAAATTGAAATTGTAAGGTAAATCTTCAAAAAGAGCTGATAAATTAGAGACCAATAAATGAACAATGAAAAATAAAAGACAGTAAAGTTAAAGGATCAATCCAAGAAGTCCAGTATCTGACTAAAAGAGTTCCAGGGAAAACATATGGAAGAAAGTAGAAAAAGATAATATAAGGCCATTTCCCAGAAATGAAGGATATGACTTTTAAGATTAAAAGTACTTGCCAAGTTTTCAGCACGTTGCAAAAAAAAAAAAAAAAATCACATTAAAGGCATATCATGTGACATTTCAGAAAAGCAGTAAGATTCTAAAACCTTCCAAAGAAAGGAAAAGATTGCCATAGATAGAGAGATAAAGATTCTAACATCTTTCAGAAGGAGGGAAAGATCAAGATTGAGCTAGCTAGTGGTTCCAAGGAGTCCAGCCTTCGGCCTGTGGTACATGCTGGTTTTGTGAGGACTTTTTTTGCTTATCTTTGGTGTTGGATATCACAAAAAGTATGCATAGACCTTTTCTCTGTTTTTTTTTTTTGCTAATCAGCTTTCATTAGTCTTTGTATTTAATATATGGCCCAAAACAACTCTCATTCTTCCAAAGTGCAGCAAAGAAAAACAAACAAAGGTTAGACACCCCTGAAAGAGAAGGCAAGTTTGAGATTAACAGAGAAAGATAGAGACAGATAGATATAGCTAGAGAATCAAGCAGACAGGAACCAGGTCACTAATGGATTGACAATCACAGTGGCATCAGAACTCTTACCAGCAATACTTGAAGGTAAAAGCTAAAGAATCCGTGTATCTACAATTCTGAAGGAAAATAATGTTCAACATACAACTCATAACAATTTAGTCATGCATTCAAGCTCTCAAACATTTACTTTCCAAGCACCATTCCTCAAGAAGCTACTAGAAGACAAGGTCCATGAAAATTCAATACTAAAACAATTAAGAAGAAAATAGGATCTAGACTATAACATAAGAAAGAGGTAAAAGGAAAACCTCGGATTACAGTTGGGCAGCTGTTGTAGAATCAGGCAGTTTCTGAACAGAGACATGTTTGGCTCAAGTCATCCAGAGTTTCCACAGTTAATACCCCATCAAATGTGACCTCATAAAATAAAATGATAAAACAGAATAGAAACACTATAAATGATAGCAAAGGAAAAACTAGATCCTCCTCAGATAATAAAATGTTATCAAAAATAAAAATGAAATAAGCATGCTTAAAATGCTTGAAGATACAAAAGACAAAATCAAAACTTCAAGAAAGCAAGAGGGTGCTACAATAAGCCAATTTGCAAAAGAACCTAGTGGATCTTTATACCTAATCAATGGAATAAGAAAACTCAATGGATGGTATAAACAGAAACTTAAGACAAAATTGAAAAGAATTAGTTATATGAAGCCACTAGACGATCTAATACATACCCACATAAGAGAAAAACTCAAATCAATTCAAGGTGGGTGGGGGCGGGAGAACAAGGGAATGGTGAGAGGGGAGGAGGAGGGATAGGGATGTGGGTTATGGTGTATGGCACACCTCTTGGGGGCAGAACACAATTATAAGAGGGACTTTACCTACCGAATGCAAACAGTGTAACCTAATTCTTTGTACCCTCAATGAACCTGAAACAATTTAAAAAAAAAAGAAAAGGGATTAGTGAACTGGAAGATGATCTGAAATTACCTAACAGCACAGAGAGACATGGAAAATATTAAATAAAACTTAACAGATATATTAAAGAATATGCATAACATATATCTAATTGGAGTTTTGAAAGACTAAAATAGGGAGGAGGCAATATTATTCAGATAGATAAAGGTAACAGTTTTCCAGAAATACTAAAAGACATGAATGCTCAGATTTTGAAAGCCCAGAAATCTCAATTACAATAAATGAAAATTCTACTTAAACACATTGTAATGAAACTGCCAAGCTTTAAAGACAAAAAGAAGATCCTAAAAACAACTGGCAGTGGGGGTGGGGAAATTATTACTTACGAAGGAATGAAAACAGATTTCTCAGCAGCAGCAAAAAGAAGTAAAAAGAATATACTCAATCTTCTATGTAGAATATTATAGCCTACTGAATTATTATTTAGTAACTGGGATGCAGTAAAGCCATTTTCAGAAAGCAACCAGTCAAAATTAAGGCATAAAAATAGAGGGCTCTCAAACGTATTTTTTGACAGATATTAGGAAGTTGGACGGGGGAAAAGGCACAAATAGAGTAATTGCTGTGTTGGTACATAGAAAGCCACCATTAGAGTGGCTTTAAAATTCTATAAAAGTGATTGGGAAGATATAGGACATAGACATTTTAAAATAAACAAAGAGTCAGAGTTATTCCAGGAAGAAAAAAAGGTTACGCAGAGAAAGGAAATATAATTAGTGTATAAAATATTTGACTCAGCAGCAAACAGTATTAATCACAATTAAGAGAAACCCTAAAAATCGATTTTTTTTTTATTTCGTTATTTCAAAATAGAGATTCCCAGGAAGCAACACTAGCACAGAGAGATCTCTTCAACCAATTGTTAGGTTTCACATCATGTCTAGTATCACTTCAATGCCAGGAAATTGACAACGGTCTGTGTGTGTGTGTTTGTGTGTGTGTGTGTAGTATTTATTTGTGGTCTTATGCCATTTTATCACATGTTAAATTTGTGTAACCACTGCCACAATCAAGATACAGATCTATTTCATCTCTACAAAGATCTCCCTTGGGCTGTCCATCCCCTTTACACCCATGACCAACGTTACCATCTACCTGGCAATCACTAATCTGTTTTCCATTTCTATAATTTTATCATTTTGTGACTATTATTTAAATAGAATCATGCAGTATATGGCCTTTTGGGATCACTTTTGCCACTAAACATAATGCCCTTGAGATCCAGGTTTTGTGAGTATGGTTATTTGTCCTTCTTATTGCTGAGTAGTAGTATTTCATGATGCGGATTACCACATTCTGTTTAACTATTCACCTGTTGAGGAACATTATGGTTGTTTCCCCTTTTGGGATATTACAAATTATGCTGTAATGAACAATGTGTACGGGTTTTTGCATAGATATAAATTTTCATTTTTCTGGGATAAGTGCCCAGAAAGTAAAATTGCTGGGCCATATGGTAAATGTATGTTTAGTTTTTTAAAAACTATAAAAATTATTTTCCAGGTGTCTGTATCATCTTACATTTTCACCACCAATGCATGAGTCATTTTTTAATTGAATTGTTTGTTTTCTGTTGTTGTTGAGTTGTAGGGGGTATTTATATATTAAAGCTATAAAATATTTATCAGATATACAGCTTACAAATATTGTCATCCTTTCGTAGGTTGCCCATTCACTTTCCTGACTTTTCAATAAAATATACCAAAGTTTTAAATTTTAATAAAATTTAATTCTGTTGGGTGGCGCCTGTGGCTCAAGGAGAGGGCACCGGTCCCATATGCCGGAGGTGGCGGGTTCAAACCCAGCCCCGGCCAAAAACCACACCAAAAAAAAAAAAATAAATAAAATAAAATGTTCTCTGAAATTAAGAGGTGAATGGTATACCATTTAAAAAAAAAAAATTTAATTCTGTTTTTTCTTTTGTTGCTCATCCTTTTGATATCGTATCTTAATATCCATTGCAAATCCAAGGTCATGAAGGTTTTCCCTTCCTTTTATTGATTGATTGATTGATTGATTTGATTTTTTTTTATTTTTTCTCACTCTGTTGCCCTCAGTAGAGTGCGGTGGCATCGTAGCTCACAGCAACCTCCAACCCTTGGGCTTAGGCAATTCTCCTGCCTCAGCCTCCTGAGTAGCTGGGACTACAGGTGCCTGCCACAATGCCTGGCCATTTTTTGTTGCAGTCTGGCTGGGGCCAGATTCAAACCTACCACCCTCCGTGTATGAGGCCAGCACCCTACCCACTAAGCCATAGGTGCTGCCCCCTTCTTTTTATTTTTAACAAAGGTATGTTTTAGCCTTATCATATCTCCTCAGAATATATAGAGCTTCTCTTTGTCACCAAAAGACTAACTTTAGTTCATGTTCTGATAGAGAATGCTCTACAACTTTATACTGTCTACCATGCATTCCTTTCTAAAGCTGAGGTTCAATATATAGTATTTATGGAGAACTGAACAAAGAGCAGGTAGTGAATCCATTTCTCATGTCACCACACTCCATATATATGAATCATTTTGTTTTGGCCCATTATAAACGTGATTTTTACTTCATTACAAAATCTTCAGAAGAAATTTCTTATCGTTAATTGAAAAATTATAGATATTAAGTTCATCTGTGTCTCATGCATCCTATAGAACATTTTTTAAAAGGGAGCAGATGGAAAAGACCTGTTTCTTGTTTTGTCAAGCGTGTTGGTAATTTTTTTTTTATTACTAGTCCCTGATTTTCACATATACACAGGTAAACAGGGAGGCTATAAGTGAAAACTGAATCAGTTTAATGTTTTTATTATTAAATCATAGCTGTGTACATTAGTGCAATCAAGGGGTACAATGTGCTGGTTTCATATACAATCTGAAATATTTTCATCAAACTGTTTAATATAGCCTTCTCTCTACACCCATTTTTCCTTCTATTTATCTTTTATAATTCATAATATAGAAAATGAGTACATTTATTATTCCATTTAAAGAAATTCAGTATACCATTTTATACTATTCCCTGATAAAAATTAAACTATGCACCGTAAATGGTGGGGCCACACCTGCATTAAATTCTTAACTTCGGTCTGTTTCTGGGAATTCTAATATGTTCTCCGACTTTTGTTTTTCTTAATACTTCCTTTTCTGGTGGGGCCACACCTACGGTGCATCAGTTTAATTTTTATCAGGGAATAGTATAAAATGGTATACTGAATTTCTTTAAATGGAATAATAAATGTACTCATTTTCTATATTATGAATTATGAAAGATAAATAGAAGGAAAAATAGGTGTAGAGACACAATCATACACACAGAAATCATAATGCAGAAAAGGAAATATTAAGAAAAACAAAGGTCGGAGAACATATTAGAATTCCCAGAAACAGGTATACCAGGTTGCGTTTCAATCTGTCTTCTCCATGTGATGTAGCAGGTCTGTTTTGCTCCTCCACATCTTCTAGACCCGGTCCAACGCGCAGGTTTCATATGTTGCTGGACAGGGTCTCACTCTGTTACCCAGGCTAGAGTGTAATGGCTTCAACTTCTTGGGCTGAAGCAATCCTCCCACCCGAACCACCCCAACCAAGTAGCTGGAATTACAGCACTACAAGGCTAAACGGGTGTTCTTCGCTGCTGGGCAGCTTGTCTGCGTGGTCAATCCCACTCACAACCTAGAGTCCACAGGCACGAGAACTTAAAGAGCAAGAGGAAGTGAAAGGAAAATTAGGGCAAGGAAACAGATAAAAGAAATCACTCATGAGGAAGAATCAGCAGAAAACTCCAGGCAACATGAAGAACCAGTCCAGAACAACCCGGCCAAGGGAACATGAGGTAGCTACTGCAGAGGATTCCACCTATAAAGAAATGTTAGGAGTGACAGAAAGGGAATTTAGAATACATATGATGAAAACAATGAAAGAAATGATGGAAACAATGAAGGAAACTGCTAATAAAGTGGAAAATAACCAAAAGGAAATCCAAAAACAGAATCAAATAAGAGATGAACGATATGAAGAGTATAAAAAGGATATAGCAGAGCTGAAGGAACTGAAACAGTCAATTAGGGAACTTAAAGATGCAATGGAAAGTATCAGCAACAGGTTAGACCATGCAGAAGAAAGAATTTCAGAGGTAGAAGACAAAGTTCTTGAGATAACTCAGATAGTAAAAGAGGCAGAAAAGAAGAGAGAGAAAGCAGAACGTTCACTGTCAGAATTATGGGACTTTATGAAGCGTTCCAACATACGAGTTATAGGTATTCCAGAAGGTGAAGAAGAATGCCCCAGAGGAATGGAAGCCATACTAGAGAATATTATAAAAGAAAATTTCCCAAATATCACCAAAGATTCTGACATACTGCTTTCAGAGGGATATCGGAACCCAGGTCTCCTCAACTCTAACCGAGCTTCTCCAAGACACATTGTGATGAACCTGTCCAAAGTCAAGACAAAAGAAAAGATTCTGCAAGCTGCTAGGAGTAAACGCCAGTTGACCTACAGGGGTAAATCCATCAGAGTGACCGCAGACTTCTCTAATGAAACTTTCCAAGCAAGAAGACAATGGTCATCTACCTTTAATCTACTGAAACAGAACAATTTCCAGCCCAGAATTCTGTACCCTGCCAAGCTAAGCTTCAAAATTGACGGAGAAATCAAATCATTTACGGATATACAAACATTGAGGAAATTCGCCACAACAAGACCAGCTCTATAGGAAATACTTCAACCTGTTCTGCACACTGACCACCACAATGGATCAGCAGCAAAGTAAGAACTCAGAAATTAAAGGACAGAACCTAACCTCCACACTGATGCAAAGGATAAAACTAAGCAATGGACTCTCACAAAATAAGATGAATAGAATTCTACCACACTTATCAATTATCTCAATAAATGTTAATGGCTTGAATTCCCCACTAAAGAGACATAGATTGGCTGACTAGATTAAAAAACACAAGCCATCCATTTGCTGTCTGCAAGAAACACACCTGGCTTCAAAAGACAAATTAAAGCTCCGAGTCAAGGGTTGGAAGACAATTTTTCAGGCAAATGGAATTCAGAAGAAAAGAGGAGTTGCAATCTTATTTTCAGATACATGTGGATTTAAAGCAACTAAAGTCAAAAAAGACAAAGATGGTCACTTTATATTGGTCAAGGGAAAAATACAACAAAAAGACATTTCAATTCTAAATATTTATGCACCCAATTTAAATGCTCCCAGATTCTTGAAACAGACCTTACTCAGTCTGAGCAATATGATATCTGATACTGCCATCATAACAGGGGACTTTAACACTCCTCTTACAGAGCTGGACAGATCCTCTAAACAGAAATTAAACAAAGATATAAGAGATTTAAATGAGACCCTAGAACAACTGTGCTTGATAGACGCATATAGAACACTCCATCCCAAAGATAAAGAATATACATTCTTCTCATCACCCCATGGAACATTCTCCAAAATTGATCATATCCTGGGACACAAAACAAATATCAACAGAATCAAAAGAATTGAAATTTTACCTTGTATCTTCTCAGACCATAAGGCACTAAAGGTGGAAGTCAACTCTAACAAAAATGCTCGACCCCACCGAAAGGCATGGAAATTAAACAATCTTCTGTTGAATAACAGACGAGTGCAGGAAGAAATAAAACAGGAAATCATTAACTTCCTTGAGCATAACAACAATGAAGTCACAAGCTACCAAAACCTGTGGGATACTGCAAAAGCAGTTTTGAGAGGAAAATTCATCGCTTTAGATGCCTACATTTGAAAAACAGAAAGAGAGCACATCAACAATCTCACAAGCCATCTTATGGAATTGGAAAAAGAAGAACAATCGAAGCCTAAACTCAGTAGAAGAAAAGAAATATCCAAAATCAAATCAGAGATCAATGAAATTGAAAGCAAAAGAATCATTCAGAAAATTAATGAAACAAGGAGTTGGTTTTTTGAAAAAATAAATAAAATAGATAAACCATTGGCCAGACTAACGAGAAATAGAAAAGTAAAATCTCTAGTAACCTCAATCAGAAATGATAAAGGGGAAATAACAACTGATCCCACAGAGATACAAGAGATCATCTCTGAATACTACCAGAAACTCTATGCCCAGAAATTTGACAATGTGAAGGAAATGGATCAATATTTGGAATTACACCCTCTCCCTAGACTTACCCAGGAAGAAATAGAGCTCCTGAACAGACCAATTTCAAGCACTGAGATCAAAGAAACAATAAAAAATCTTCCAACCAAAAAATGCCCTGGCCAGATGGCTTCACACCAGAATTCTATCAAACCTTCAAGGAAGAGCTTATTCCTGTACTGCAGAAATTATTCCAAAAAATTGAGGAAGAAGGAATCCTCCCCCGCACATTCTATGAAGCAAACATCACCCTGATACCAAAACCAGGAAAAGACCCAAACAAAAAGGAGAATTTCAGACCAATCTCACTCATGAATATAGACGCAAAAATTCTCAACAAAATCCTAGCCAATAGATTATAGCTTATCATCAAAAAAGTCATTCATCATGATCAAGTAGGCTTCATCCCAGGGATGCAAGGCTGGTTTAACATACGCAAGTCCATAAACGTTATCCACCATATTAACAGAGGCAAAAATAAAGATCACATGATCCTCTCAATAGATGCAGAAAAAGCATTTGATAAAATCCAGCATCCTTTTCTAATTAGAACACTGAAGAGTATAGGCATAGATGGCACATTTCTAAAACTGATTGAAGCTATCTATGACAAACCCACAGCTCATATTTTATTAAATTGAGTAAAACTGAAAGCTTTTCCTCTTAGAACTGGAACCAGACAAGGTTGTCCTCTGTCACCTTTACTATTCAACATAGTGCTGGAAGTTCTAGCCAATACAATTAGGCAAGACAAGGAAATAAAGGGAATCCAAATGGGAGCAGAGGAGGTCAAACTCTCCCTCTTTGCTGACAACATGATCTTATACTTAGAGAACCCCAAAGACTCAACCACAAGACTCCTAGAAGTCATCAAAAAATACAGTAATGTTTCAGGATATAAAATCAATGTCCACAAGTCAGTAGCCTTTGTATACACCAATAACAGTGAAGATGAGAAGCTAATTAAGGACACAACTCCCTTCACCATAGTTTCAAAGAAAATGAAATGCCTAGGAATATACGTAACGAAGGAGGTGAAGGACCTCTATAAAGAAAATTATGAAATCCTCAGAAAGGAAATAGCAGAGGATATTAACAAATGGAAGAACATACCATGCTCATGGATGGGAAGAATCAACATTGTTAAAATGTCTATACTTCCCAAAGCAATCTACCTATTCAATGCCATTCCTATCAAAATACCAACATCGTACTTTCAAGATTTAGAGAAAATGATTCTGCGTTTTGTATGGAACCGGAAAAAAACCTGTATAGCTAAGGCAGTTCTTAGTAACAAAAATAAAGCTGGGGGCATCAGCATACCAGATTTCAGTCTGTACTACAAAGCCATAGTGGTCAAGACAGCATGGTACTGGCACAAAAACAGAGACATAGACACTTGGAATCGAATTGAAAACCAAGAAATGAAACTAACATCTTACTACCACCTAATCTTTGATAAACCAAACAAGAACATACCTTTGGGGAAAGACTCCCTATTCAATAAATGGTGTTGGGAGAACTGGATGTCTACATGTAAAAGACTGAAACTGGACCCACACCTTTCCCCACTCACAAAAATTGATTCAAAATGGATGAAGGACTTAAATTTAAGGCATAAAACAATAAAAATTCTCCAAGAAAGCATAGGAAAAACACTGGAAGATACTGGCCTGGGGAAAGACTTCATGAAGAAGACTGCCATGGCAATTGCAACAACAACAAAAATAAACAAATGGGACTTCATTAAACTGAAAAGCTTCTGTACAGCTAAGGAGACCATAACCAAACAAAGAGACAACCTACACAATGGGAAAGGATATTTGCATATTTTGAATCAGATAAAAGCTTGATAACTAGGATCTATAGAGAACTCAAATTAATCCACATGAAAAAAGCCAACAATCCCATATATCAATGGGCAGGAGACATGAATAGAACCTTCTTAAAGATGACAGACGAAACTTGGTAAATGTAGAATGTAAATGTTTTGGCACAGTAACTGAGATAACGCCGGAAAGGCTATGTTAACCACTGTGATAAAAATGTGTCAAATGGTTTATGAAGCGAGTGTATGATGCCCCATGATCATATCAATGGATACAGTTATGATTTAATAAAAAAATAATATAAAAAAAAAGATGACAGACGAATGGCTAACAAACACATGAAAAAATGTTCATCATCTCTATATATTAGAGAAATACAAATCAAAACAACCCTGAGATACCATCTAACCCCAGTGAGAATGGCCCACATCACAAAAATCTCAAAACTGCCGATGCTGGCGTGGATGTGGAGAGAAGGGAATACTTTTACACTGCTGGTGGGACTGCAAACTAGTACAACCTTTCTGGAAGGAAGTATGGAGAAACCTCAAAGCACTCAAGCTAGACCTCCCGTTTGATCCTGCAATCCCATTACTGGGCATCTACCCAGAAGGAAAAAAATCCTTTTATCATAAGGATACTTGTACTAGACTGTTTATTGCAGCTCAATTTACAATCGCCAAAGTGTGGAAATAGCTTAAATGGCCACCAACCCAGGAATGGGTTAACAAGCTGTGGTATATGTACACCATGGAATACTATTCAGCTATTAAAAAAAATGGAGACTTTACATCCTTCGTATTAACCTGGATGGAAGTGGAAGACATTATTCTTAGTAAAGCATCACAAGAATGGAGAAGCATGAATCCTATGTACTCAATCTTGATATGAGGACAATTAATGACAATGAAGGTTATGGGGTGGGAGGAAAAGTAGAAAGAGGGACAGAGGGTGGGGGGTGGGGCCTTGATGTGTGTCACACTTTATGGGGGCAAGACATGATTGCAAGAGGGACTTTACCTAACAATTGCAATCTGTGTAACCTGGCTTATTGTACCCTCAATGAATCCCCAACAATAAAAAAAAAAAAGAAAGAATTCCCAGAAACAGACCCAAGTTAAGAATTTAATGCAAACTCTGAGTAAAAGCACACTATGAGACAAAGGGAAGGTAATAAAATATCCATAGGTGTAATTTAATCCCATGAGGGAAATTCTGAGTGTATGTAGTAAAAATATATGCTTAAGAGTCATCCTTTCAAAGGGGTGAGGTAGCTGGGGCATTTATACACCAAATTCTGCTAATTGGTTGAGGACTGCATCCAAAGAGAAATTATCTCCATAGCATTTCTGGTGTACTACTACCCTGGGAAGAAAAATACTGGTGTCCAGAGTATGTCCGAAGTTATTAGAGAAAAAGAAAGTGGATTTTCACAATTGAAAGCCAGGCCTGTGTGCACTGAAGTGGTGAGGATGTTTTGTTTTTAAAGTCATAGGTCTAAGAAAAAAATTCTATCATGGTTACCTCATAGGCAAGAATTTTAATTTGATAGGTTCAAGGTGTATTGGCTTAAAGAAATGGGGAAGGGTTGTTCCTCATGACTGGGGAATAATTCTACTCTAAGAAATTTTTATTTTATTGAACAACATTGCCTTATGCCATGATATGATGCATTTAAATTTTATATGGAGTCTCTATTAAAAGGAGACAATATTCAAAATAAATAAATAAATAAATAAATAAAAAGGAAACAATTTTCAGCAATCCTATGTAATGAGTCATGGCAACCTAAGGGATTCCAGGACTCTAATTCAGGGAGTAGTTTTCTAAGTCAGTAGTTCTCAGTATGGGATGATTTAATTCCCCAGAGAACATTTAACAATGTCTAAAGACATTTTTAGTTGTCATATTAGTGATGGAGGTGCTACTGTCATCAAGTGGGTAGAGGACAGGGATGATGCTCAACCTTCTACGACACACAGGACAACCAGCCACTATAGGAATTTGCTCTAATATATCAATGATATCAACTTTGAGAAATCCTGCCCTAAACCAGCACTGTGATGTGAATTCTCTGTGATGATGAAGGTGTTTTTTATCTGTCCTGTCCAATACGGTCACATATGGTTAATGACCACTTGAAATATGGCTTGTGTGACTGTGGGCTAGGTGTGATGCTACATTCTGAGAAAATACATATGAATAAGATACAGACTTTGAAGTCAGAGTTCATGGTCTAGTAGGGGAGATAGATTCCTAAAATTACTTATTGTAATACTCTGTTTCCCCGAAAATAAGACAGTATCTTATTTTAAGGTGTGCTCCCGAAGATGCGCTAGGTCTTATTTTCAGGGGACATCTTATCTTTCCTATAAGTAGGTCTTATTTTTGGAGGATGTCTTATTTTCGGGGAAACGGGGTAGATCCTGGTAGTATTGTTAACACAAGATGAACAACATGCTAAATTTGGGTAATCAGGATTCAGACAGACAATTAACAGTTCTCTTAGGTGGATTTCCACCCTTGGGTCAGAGCACTGTAATGTATAAAAGCTGTATTATATGCAAAAAAAATAAATCTTTTGTCATGAACTCATTGCTTCATCTTTTTTTTACCCTTTTGTCAGAGAATACACATAAAAGACTGGAATCTGATGGGGATATTCTGTTTTATTTATATTCCTATTGAGTTTCTCAAAATAGTTACCAAGGAAGTCTAATAGAGTATTGATTTTTTTAATAAAGGATACTATAAATAGCATGACAATCTCTTTAACATTTTAATCAAGCTTAAAATTAGTCTTGCAGTTGAAACAAACTTTCCCACAGAAATTGTTGGAGAACTTAAAGAAAAATCTTAACATAGCATAAAAAATTGATGGGCCACCTAGGCTGTGAGAACAGTAAAATCCAAATCTAAAATATGGTTAGCCATTGTCACATCTTTCTTTGAAGCTTAAGTAACTCAGTATTCCCAGGAGGATACCCAGTGATTCAAAGTGACACATATACTGTCATTTCATTTTCCTTCCCAGTGTGCTAGTACAATTTGTATCCATAGAAATATGTGGAAAAATCTATTAGTCTTGAATGCCAGAACCAACTGAAAGGAACCTTTGTCACCTAAACAAATAAATTAATGATAGCATAAGATAAACAATCATATTAAGTTACACTGGCCTAAAAAGACAAAATCCAGCCTATAAATTTAAAAAAGGAGAAAAGATTGGCTATACAGCAACCTGTTAGACAATAATTGCCATTCAGTAAAAAACAATATTTGAGGAACAAAATTTTCTTATAGAAAAATTCCAAATAATATACACAGATACTCATTTTTATGGGAATTTAATCTTCCTTCCCTATAATTTTGGTATGAGATGAACTTGGTGACCTAATTCCAAAGAATTGAACATGGAAAGATAAAATAATTTCATAATGAAGAAGAAACCTGGCAGGCACCACCTTAGCTAAGTGGTCAAGTGTAACATTACTACCCTGTTTCCCCGAAAATAAGACATCCTCCGAAAACAAGACCTACTTACAGGAAAGATAGGATGTCCCCTGAAAATAAGACCTAGTGCATCTTTGGGAGCACACCTTAAAATAAGACACTGTCTTATTTTCAGGGAAACAGGGTAGTGAGAATCATATTGATATTATGTCCCCTTTGATATGATGTGATGAAAAGGACACCTCATGTCTCTGATATTCTTCCCCCAGACCATTAGCCTCAGTCTAATCAGGACAATACTTCAGTCAAAATTTAAGAGACATTCTAGAATATATCTGACTGGCCCTCTTAAAGAATAAGAAACTGAAAGACTGTCACACACTAGAAGAGACCAAAAAAAAAAAATGCACAATGACCAAATGAAATGTGAGATTCTAGATTGGATCTTAAAACAGAAAAAGGACATTAGTATAAAAACTAATGTAATCTAAATAAAGCCTATAGTTTTGGTAATTGTGTTGTGTCAATGTTTATTCAAAAGTTTAGATAAATGTACCATGAACATATAAGATGTTATCATTAGAAGTTGTAAGCCAGGCATGTAGAAAATTGTCAGATACATTTTTATGTAAAATAATGAATTAGTGAATCATTTATGTTTGTATTATATTAAGTGCTAATTTTCTAAAGATATTAAATCATTCTCATAAAACTATAAATTTAATGTGTCTAACATTTTATTAAACCATTAACTGATGAAAAGAATTAGTAAGATGTTACAATTAGTTCAGAGGAAAGTCTAAAGAATAGACACATATATAAAAATAGGAATGCTGATATGAATTTGATAACAGATTCAATATTCAACATTGTCTGTATGGCAGGAATCTATTGTACTTCATAAAACAAATTCAGTTGCATCTCAATGAACAAGAATCATTTGCGTCACTACCAGCCTTATACAAGTCTACAGAGTTGCAATATAACCCAACTGGAGACCAAGGTACAGACGCTTAAAAAATCCGCTGTCTCCTAAGTTTTGTTAGATAATGTATAGGAGTCCATTAAAAAGACACACAGTAATCTTTTAACCATTTTAGTCTTTCATTATTTTTAAGTTTGTGTAAAGAACTTAAACCAAAGTGAATCAGTCAAAAATGAGGACTTTAGTTTGAATAAACTCAATTCAAATACTAATGTTTTATTAAACTATACACCAAATCATAGTCTGGTATTATTTGGGGTTTTTTCTTTATTTTTTAGTTATTTTATTTTATTTTATTTTTGCTGTTTGGCCAGGGCTGGGTTTGAACCACCACCTCTGACACATGAGGCCAGTGCCCTACTCCTTTGAGCCACAGGCACTACCCGGTTTTTTCTTTATTTTACACTAGTGTAGACAAGTAAAGTTACAACTGTAATTTGTTAAGAAAATATAAAATGAAAGCAAAATCATAAGGTCAAAATACTTACTAAATTAAATGAAATCTACATACTTTCAGATTATAGTATAATATATATATCCCTGGTTTGCTTTTTATAAACCCCATGTTCTTACGTTGTTCATGATTTCTAAGCTATTTAACTAAGTGGTATCTCTCCATTACCTAGACTTTGAACTTTGGCTCTGTCTATACTTAGCCAAGTAACGGTGAGAAATTTTATGAACATCTTTGTACCTCAGTTTCTTCACCTGAAACTGAAAATACAGTAGAACCTCTATAAGTTGACCTATTTTATATGATTTTTTGTAAGAATTAAATGATTTGATTGTGTGTCATGTGCTTAGAACAATACCTGACAAATAGGCCCTCAATAAATATTTATTGTGGTCTGTTCACCTGCAAAATTCCTTGTTCATCAGTGTTTAAAAAATAATCCTTGAGATTTCTGGCTTCTTCAAGTTAGAACACCCCATTTGTCTCAAATTCTTTATGTCAACTAAAATTCCTTTACATAAAACAATAAACAAACATAGGATGATTCTGAAAGGTGGAATGAAGTGGCACGCTGCCTAGGGATCTCTGGCCTTGACGACTGACACACAAGGGGGTCCTCTGGGTTTTCTTACTGCCTCTTGCATATCCTGAAGAAGTCTCCAACCTGGAACCACCAACAGCCACAAACAAGAAAAGCTCCAGGAAAAGCCACTTCCCCCTAGCCGTAGGAACAGGAAATGGGTGGCCAAAGAACAAAAAACGTTTTGGCAATGCCTGACCATCTCCAACCAAACACTAAAGGAAAAGAGGCACGATTCCCTCACCCATAGATAGAGCAGGGCTGAGAGGAAATTGGATCTTCCATCTGACCCCACCCTGCTCAGATCAACATGCTCAGATCCTCCCCCCCAGGTGGTGTTGGTGGGGCCTAGCAAGGAGCCGACCTTCATTCCCCATGCCCTACCACCTGACAGAGGCAGGCAGAGCACTAATTCTTCCACAGGATGGTGTAGGCAAGCCAACAGGTGAGTTGAGCCTACACCCCTCTCCCCCAGCAGTGAGGCCTAAAGAGGTGATGGAAGGTTTGTCTAGTCATCACTTGGCTTCATAAATTTCCATGTCAGCAGGGCCCGGTAGGAAGCTGAGCCTTCACCCCCACCCAGCATCAGGAAGACTGAACAAGCAAAGCAGGGAAAGTCAGCCCTCTGCCTCCCCACTCCCTAGCACACAGGTGCCTAGAAGGGAGATGAAGGACTGAGCCAATTTAAGTCGTTGCCCCATGTTCACTGACAAGGTATCAACAGGATTAAGGGAGCAGCTAAACATTCATTCCATCTGTAATGAGACAGTAACAGTCAGTGTTCACTTTTGCCACAGTGGTGCCAACAGAACCCAGCAAGAAAATATACACCCACCTGGGTCTCATACCATCTCTTGATAGTGGAACTGCCTGCTAAGAAAAAAAGATTAAATGGATCCAGAGTTTCATAATATCTAAGTTTTCCAGGATACAGTAAAAAATTACTCATTGTACCAAAAATGAGAAAAATCACACTTGTGTGAGAAAAGGCAGTAGGTACCATACCAAGATGAATTAGATGTTGACATTATCTTATCCATCAAAGATTTTAAAGAAGCCATCCCAAAAATGCTTCCACAAGCAATTATGAATCAGATTGAAACAAAAAAATTTAGAAAATTATAAGCCATTAATAGAAGATATAATAAAGAACTCAATGGAAATTATAGATAATAACAAAAAAAAAATCCCTTCCTTAATGGGCACGTTAAACTGGAAATGATAGAGGATAGAACCAGTGATCTTAAAGATAGATCAATGTAATTTACATAACCTAAAAAACAGAGGGAAAATAAAGTAAACAAAATGAACAGGTTCAGGGACCTGTAAGGAAAATAATAAAAAGTCCCAAGAGGACAGAAGAGAGTGACACACACAAAAATTTTTGGAAGAAATAATGACTGAAAACTTCCCCAAATTGGTGGACAACATAAACATACTAATTCAAGAAAATTATGAACCCCAAATAGGATAAATCAAAAGAAAACCACACAGAGGCACATCATCATTAAATTTCTGTAAACTAAAGACCAAAAAAAAAAAAAAATCTTAAAGCAACTAGAGAGAAATGATTCATTACTCCTATCAGAACACCAATTTTAACAACAGGTTTCTTATGTGAAACCCTGGAGGCCAGAAGAGGGTGGGACAGTATTTTTAAAATGCTGAAAGTGAAGAACTACCAACCATAAATTGTAAGAATATTCTACAGGAATGAAACAGAAATAAGGGCGTTCTCAGACAATGGAAAGCTAAGAGAAATTTTTGCTTGCAAACCTGCTCTTAGAGAATGGCAATCAGAAATCAAAAAAATAAATAAAAACAAAAAAGAGAAAGTCCATTAGGCTAAACAATGATACAAAATGATGAAATACAAGATTCTGTGAAATGTAAAAAAAGAATGGCTAAAGAACATTCTCTAAACAGAAGGGATATGATAACAGCTGAAGGCTTGGAATTTCAGAAAGGAAAGAAAAGAGTAAAAATAAGGGTAAAATTATGGACTATTCTACTTATCATGAGTTTGAAGCAAAATTTTAACACATCCAATGTGGTATTCAATGTGTATAGAGGAAATACTCAAGACAGCTATATTTTAAAAGAAGATCGATCTAAAGTGAAAGCAAAGTTTCTTCTACATTTTACCTGAAGTCAATTCTAGTAGATTATAATATTGCATGCATATTAATATAATGAGGCCAACTTTTTTCTGTTCAACATTTGAAGATTATTTATGACCAAAGCATGGGAGGATAAGGCAAGAGAATTGCTTGAACCCAGGAGTCTGAGGTTGCTGTGAGCTATGATGCCACAGTACTCTACTGAGGGTGACAAAGTGAGACTGTCTTCAAAAAAAAAAGAAAGAAAGAAAGAAAAAGCATGGGGATTATTAAGAAAATTGATCTTCAGGGAATTCTGGTGAGTAAAAACAGCCAATCTTAAAAGGTTGCATGCTGCCTGATTCCATTTATATAGCATTCTCAAAATTATAAAATTAAAAAATAGGGGACAGATTAGTGATTGCCAGGAGCCTGGGATACTAAGGGAAGGGAGAGAGGCAAATATATCTCTAAAAGGGCAGCATAGAAGGGATCCTTACAGTATCCATGTTTACCTTGATTGTATCAATGTCAGTATTTATCTTTAGGGAAACAGGGTCAGGGTACAGTTGGTCTCTCTGTACTGTTTCTCAGAACTGGACGGGAATGAATCTAGGTATAATTTGAAAAAGCAATTAAATGAAAACAATGGAGAAATTTTAAGATTTCAGTAGCCATTTGATCTCACTTGTTATTTTACTGTTGAGGACACTGAGGCACAAGAAGCTGAAATGACCTGCTTTTATGCTTCACTGAAATTTTCTTTCCATCTCTTCTTCACTCACTTACCAGCTTCTGTAATACAGAAACCGTGTCTTGTATTCCTGTAGTCCCATATTACTTTAAGTCATGTTGAGCATATATCAACACTGTAAAGCAGGCGTCCTCAAACTTTTTAAACAGGGGGCCAGTTCACTATCCCTCAGACCGTTGGAGGGCCAGACTATAGTTTAAAAAAAAAAAAAACTATGAACAAATTCCTATGCACACTGCACATATCTTAACAAAACGGGAACAAATACAATCACACCACCTCATGTGGCCCGCGGGCCAGAGGACCCCTGCTGTAAAGCTTGTTGTCTGTATAAACAGGAAACATACACAGAGATTTATTTGTATATGCAAATATTCTATTAACATGTTCCCTCTAATATAAATTTCTACAGAGAAAATATAAGAGAATTCAAATTATTTGACTTAAGATAGTTAAAAGAGAGGTGATAATTTTGAGGATTTTACTTGATTATTTTAAATTTTACTTGTTTTTGAATAGGTGATGATTTTCATGCTTCAGAAATCGAAAGTTACAAAAAGGTATTAAGTGAAATTTTTTCCCCCACCCTTTATACATTGTCCAATCAATTCCTCTAGCCACTACCAATCAGTCTTTTCATGTCTTTGTATCTTTTAGGAGATATTTGTGAATTTGCAAGCAAATATACATAAGTTTATGAATGTTTATGTTATGTGTGTCTATGTATGTATCTACATATATTTACATAAAGGCCAGCATACTATACACATTTGTTCTGAATCATCCTTTTCTCTATCAACAATATATCTTAGACATTTTCTTATATCAGTACGTAAAGAATATATTAGTTTCCTAGGCCTGCCAGAGAGAAGTACTACAAATTGGGGGCCTTAACCAACAGAAATCTGTTGTCTCCCGCAGTTCTAGAGGCTAGAAGTCCATGGTCAAGATATAAACAGGGTTGGCTCCTTCTGAGGACGGTGAGGAAGAATCTATTCTGTGTCTTTCCCCTAGCTTCTAGTGGTTTGCTAGTAAACCTTGGTGTGCCTCGTCTTGTAGATCTCTGCCTTTCCCTTCACATGGCTTGTCTCCTGTGAGTGTGTGGATCTCCAGTTTTGTCTTTTTAAGGATACAGTCACATTGGATTAGAGCCCAACTTAATGACTTCATTTTAATTTGATTACCTCTGTAACGACCCTATCTCTAAACAAGGTCACATTCTGAGGTACAGGAGTTAGGACCTCAACATTTAAATTTGGAAGTAAAACTCAAAGGAAATGTAGTAGGGGGACAAGAGAGGAGGGGTAGGGTAAACTCACACCTAACATTCTGGGTGAAGGGCACACTTACAGCATCAACTTTTTTTTTTTATTAAATCATAGCTGTGTACATTGATATGATCATGGGGCATCATTCACTAGCTTCACAGACCGTTACATCAACTTTAAATGCACTAATGCAAATTATGTAATGAAAAAGTGTGTGCCCTTTAATACTCTGAAATGAATAATTTTGTATTCAGTATAATAAAATTTGATACAAAATTCAATCCGTAACAAAGAAATTAACCATTCCTTTAATGGCTACATAGTGTTCCATTCTGTGGGTGTGCCCTAATTTATTTAAGCAGTCCCCTGGATATTTTATTGGTTTTGAATAAGGATTTTTTTCCCCTAATGTTAGCATCTGTTATCTGAGGCTTACTGAGATTTTATTTAAACAGTGATTATTCCTGTAAACTTCAAGTGCCTTGAAGATAGGGTAGATTAAGGAAGAAGGGGAGACTTTTAAAGTTCATATGAAATAACAAATACTTGAGAAAAGCCCAGGAATGTATGAAAAAAATAAATGGGTCTGCATTAGCCATCAGGGAGAGGGCTTGCCTTACCTAACATTAAACCTGTTATAAAGCTACTGTAATCCAAATGGTATAGTATTAGCACAAAAAGAGACAAATCACTGGAAAAATAATGGAGAGTCCAGAAGCAGATCACATTGCTTTTGGAAACATTATATGGAAAGTTGTTATTTTAATTCAATGAATGGTGCCAGCACTCTTTGCAGTCCATCTTGGAAAACACAGATTGTCTCCCAGCTCATGCAATACAAAAATAAATTTCAAGTGCATTGAAGTTTTTAATGTAAAAACAAAAATCTTTGGAATGAGGAAGACCTTTTCTATAGGTCTTCTAATATAGGAAACCCAAAATCTAAAAGGAAAAGATAGACCTGTGGAAAACAAAGTGAAAAGAAAAATGATAAAGTACCTATGTTCACAACATATGCGATGGAAAAAGATGCATACTCCTAATATACAAGTTTCTCCTACAAATTAATTATTAAAAAGACAAACAATCCTGTACAAAACTGGGCAAAGATATGCAATTCACTGAAGAGGATAGCCAGATAGCTGAAAAACAAAACTGTGAAAAGATGCTTAACCTCATTGTAGTCAGGGATATGAAAAATAAGAAATAAGATACAAGTTCCTTCCACCAGATGGACAAAAATTAAGAATAATTAACTTCTAATGCAAAGAGACCCTTTCATTTGTAGCTGGTGAAATGTAAATTGCTATGGTGTTTGAAAGAAACATGGTATTATTCCCTAAAATTTTAAATACACTTAACCTTTTGATCAGTCACTCCATTTCTGAGAATCAACCTATTGTAGAAATAAAAGTACTGATGTAGAGGATGTTTATTGCAGCATTGTCTATGGTGGTCAGAGCTTAGAAAAAGTCATCAGTAGGGAAATTATTGACTACATTATGGAATTAGGTGGGCTTTACAGAAAGAATCATTTTTCAATCTAGTTAGATCCTTTTAAACAAATGCAACAAATTTCAATAAAAAATATTCTATTTTTAAAATAAAAAAGACAAAGTTAATCTTATGGAATTGCATGACCATGAGGGAGGTATGGAGAGCTATATACCAGGTATTAGTATTTGTTACCTTGGATCTTCAAAGAAAAGAAAGTGAAAGAAAGACAGGAGGAAATAAGATGTATCAAATTGCATAAAAAGTGAAAAAGTAGAATAGAAATATTACTGCAAATATATATGGCCATTGAATATGTGCATGGACAAGGACTGTAAATTAATATGGAAAATGAATATGTTGATTTTATTACGAGGTGGTTGGATTGAAGATTGTTTTAAAATTTTGTTTTGTTGTATAAAAAAATATGAGTGGGGAGAGAGGGAAGGGCTGACAAGTGTAGTATTTGCCATGTGAGTACTCAATAAATGCTAGCTATTTATTATTATTAGGGTCATAGTACAGCAGTGCCCCACTTGATATATTTGGATTGACACCCAACAGCACTGAGTTAACCTATACTTTAAGGACAGTGACATTGCTCTACATACTAATGGTGAACTTGACTCTATAACTAGCACTGTTGAAGGGGAATGACCTAGCAATAAGTGTGTATTGGCCTAGGGACTGAAGAATGGTACTTGAGGCACAGATTTTTACTTCAGACAATGAAATCACTCTACCCTAAGACCTCCCCAAGGAACAAGGTCCCTCCCTTCCTGTTTCTCTACCTTCCCACCCCATTTTTGCTTATTCGGTTTCAGTTCAAAGGGGAAGGAGTTATGAAGACTGATTCTCCTCTCCTCATCAGTCACTGAGGTGAATAGGAATAGTGTGGCAGCTGCAAATTTGGCTTCCTACAGATGGAATTCTTGCCCTCAGTCGTGGATAAAGTTCCCAAGGCTACAGCTGCTTGAGCTTGGGAAGTAGAAACTCTGACCACTTTTTCAAAAGTTCTCTGTAATCAGCATCCAACTCGTTAAACAGTATATGACTCATTACAAGATTGCTGCAAATTCACATTGGGCTGTGTGTAAGAACAGGGCAAAGGGAAGCCTTTTGAAACTCCTGTATGGTTGACACCAGAACAACTGCGTGACCCCAGGACAGCTGGAAATCAGCGTATAATTTTTGCCTCCTCTAAAACTTAACTAATGACCTATTGTTGACCTTACTAATAAGATAGTTGACTAACACACGTTTTGTACATTATATATGTATTACATACTTTATGCTTAGAATAAAGTAACCTAGAGAAAAGAAAATGATAAGGAAGAGAAACTGCATTTACTACTCGTTAAATGGAAATGGATCGTCATAAAGGCCTTTATCTTTATGTTGATCAGGCTGAGGAGGAGAAGGGGGAGGAAGAGGACAGGTTAGTTTTGCTATCTCAGGGTGACAGAGGGGGAAAAAAATCTGGGTATAAGTAGACCTATCCAGTTAAAACCCATGTTGCTCAAGGATCATCTGTACTTTTGAATAATCTTCTCCCTTTCTCATTATCTAATTGCCCCACTAGTGACTCAGACCTACAATGAGCTCATGGAAAAATGGAAAGTTGTAGTTGTACCTATATTGACACTATAGATACCTGACAATATTCACTGAGCTCTATTTTTTAAAGAGAAATAGTTTTTCCTATGCTTTGAAAGGAATACTATGCTATAACAGGAGATCTGCAATCAAATACTAGTTCTGTCATTAAGTAGAAATGGCTCACCAAGTAAATCCCATAACCATTCTGTTTACTCATAGGTAAATTAAGAGGCTTAGCTAGATGATCTCCAAGGCCCCTCTAAGCTTTAGATCTTATATTTAGCATTTTGTTTATAGAACCACAGTTATTACTTTTCATCATAAATTCTGAGCCCAGCCAATGGCCATAAAGTTCAAGTGTGCATATATTTTCAAACCCTTACAGAGCAAGGCACTGTCTCTTTTGAAAGTCTATTTTGATATGCCCTTGTCAGTGATATAAGTGAAAATGAGTTGGTAGACTCAGTGAATCCTACCACTCTGATTATCGTGAAGCTCCTTCAGTTTTGGGAAGAGCATATCTTGGAGCTACCTTAGACAATGTTACGTTAAAGATTTGATAACTCAGACATAGTTCTTTTCTTTCACAGACACTCTTTTTCTGTTTAGTGTTCCTAGATTGAGTTCTGTAATAACTATGGACCTACAAGTCCTATTTGGTGGCAATTGCTTCATTTTCTAAAAACAGATTTACCTTGCTATACAAAGTGTGATTCAAGCGTCAGCATCACTTAGGAGCTTGTTAGAAATGTGGAATTCTAGGCCTTATTTCATAACTGTTGAATCATAATCTGCATTGGAAGAAGATCCCCAAGAAATCTGCACACACATTACAGCTTGAGAAGCATCACAGTATCACACACACACACACATTGAATACTCAATGTCAAAGAGAAAGATGTGAGAGATCCTGAGCTCTCAGGTGGAGACTGGTTCCATCTATGTGACCTTTACCTCAGTCACTTTTTATTACCTCTTCTGTATAAAATGGCTCTAAACAATATTCCACAATATTTTTATTCTGGGATATCTATGGAAGCTTTGAAAAGGAAGAGATCCCGTCCAAGATTCTCTCACCTAAGATTTGAAGATCTTTCCACTTATGCAAGAATAAGGGTGTGAATTCCCAGGCAGAATATATAGCAGAAAACACTTGTGAAGAAGAAAGTAAAAGGGCTCCTCTAGGAACTATGTGGGAGTAGCCAGAAAATACCAGGCAAAGAAAAAGAAGAATGATTAGGAAAGAGAAAGTTTCAAAAATAGGGCAGTAACTAGCAGTGTCAGGAATCGGGGCAGCTGAGTAAGCTAGGTGTGAACACTATTCCTTGGTGTTTTGTCAAGAGGTTCATGACCATGTAATCAAAAAATTTACGGTAGAACAAGAGCCAAGAAGTCTTACTATGGTGAGTAGAGAATTAGGGAATTGGAGATAAGGGATGGACATAAAAACAGGAAAGAATTTGAGATATGAGGCAATAGCTAGAGAGAAGTACAGGGATACACATAGCTACCACCTCAACAATGGAAGGGCTGGATTCTGATTTCATGAGTAAATTATCTACTAATTAAAATGCACGGTATCATAGGAACTTGTGGGTTTACTTCCTGAATAACTGCTGAAGAGTATCTCTGCTCTTTAGAAAGATCATCATAAATGAAAAGTCAACTCCCAGTATGATATGTTTTTCAGTGTCATCTTTTGGTTTTCCATAATTTTTTTTTTTTTGGAGTTTCTGGCCGGGGTTGTGTTTGAACCTACCACCTCCAGCATATGGGGCCAGCACCCTACTCCTTTGAGCCACAGGCACCACCCTGGTTTTCCATAATTTTTTAAAAATTGAATTCTTCTTCTCATGAGAATTTTATGATATGGGTTACCTCTCCAAACTTTAAGATTTATACACACTCCTTTGACAGACTTTCATGTTGAGTGTGCTGTGACAACTTGGATTAGATTTGTATCGAATGCTATTGAACTCAAACTAGTCACCAACCACAGTTAGATAGCCCATAGGCATTCGACTTTATCTTTTCAAAGAGATCTAAAGATGCAATTGTAGGGGAGGAAAGAAACTTAAGAATCAGCAAGTTGAAAGAAAATTTGGCTTATGGAAGACAGGTCTTTCAATTACAGTAATAATAATGCCAATCATGTATATGCCCCGTATGCATATATACATATATTAATTTATAAACACACACAGAAGGAGAGCAAACTCTACCTTCTAGCAATGTAGAATTTTACTCAATAATATATTCACCTAAGGAGAAAAGGCATTCTTTCTATAATATGTATTATTCATAGATTGCCACAGAGCTCTTCATTCCTCCTTAATATCATCTTTCTTAGATGAGTCATAAGATACTTTGTGATCTTCCAATATTTCCTGTCATTGTTATAAGCCAAATTATTCAGGTTCTATCTAAGGGGGTGAATCAAACAATATGCCTCCCTCCTCCCAATCCTGCAATATTTTTATTACAGAGTGTCTAAGGTAGCCTTGAAAGAGAAGATAAGTCATATAAGGAAGGCAAAAGATTATGTGTATCAGAGAGTAGAGGATACTCCATCCTCTTAGCCAAGTTGATTTTTTTCTTATGTGTGCTTTTATGTGAATATCATGTCTATGCTGATTTTAAAATCAAGTCCATATGCGTCTCACATCTGTTCATTGTCATGTTTAGAAAAATCTTTTCTCCCTTCTCCTACAGTCTACCCTTTCTCCTCCTTCAGCAACCAAAACAACTAAGATTGGGACATCCATTTTGATAGACACTTGTTTGATTGATTGATAGATTCGTTGATTCATTCAATAAGCATAAATACAGTGCAGGGTAAGTGTTAAACACTGTAGTAATTACTAGATTTTATAATGAAAGTGATAAAACTTTTGGCCTAAAGGAACCTAGAGTGTAGTCAGGGAGACAATGGGCAAATCAGTTCACAGTGCAACATAGTTCTGTGTTAAACAGAGGTTTGTACCAATGTCTATATACCCTGAGCTGGAGATGGCTGTGTCTGTGCTGCTGCCCTGAGAAGCCCAGTGGTCAATTTAATTATGATGTTCAGGGTGAGAGGATGCTAGGACAGTCTGCTTCTACAATAGTAATTACCCATAAATTTGAGGGTATCTTTGTACAAAATAGTGGATGGTCCACATGAGCCCATCTTGCCTTTTTATAGGGCTACATCTAAGTTCTGTATCATGTAATACCCTAGACCTTCTTGGCTTTCTTTCTGTCCTTTGCCTGCCAATCTCCTAATCATCCTTGAAGGACCATCTGTCATAGCTTCTCAACCATGATTCTCCAACCAGCTATGTTTCTCCTGTCTTCAAATCTCTATAGCTTTTTATTTGTTCTTTATTTGTACTAAATTGTGTTTAGTTTTAGAGAACATTCTCATCTTTATAATTAGACTGTAAACACTTTGAGAATGTTTTTTTCACGATTATACCCCCCTGCAGTATCTAGCAGAATGACTTGAAGCAAATGGGGAATAAATAAATCTCAACAAATGTTAAGTTAAATTGCTCCAAATTTTCTATTTAATTTTACAGTGGAATTCAGTGATGACATACACTGAAATGAAGGCCAAAGTATAATTCTATCTGTTTCTGAATATTATTTACTTAAATATTAGCTTTTTAATCCAATTAGTTGTATCTTTCAATGATACTTAAGACCTAAATTTATTTTTTCATTGTTTAAATGTCATCAAATGATTCATCTCTTGTGTTTTTTATTAATCTTGCAGTGGGTGAATGAAAGTAAGTGTCATTAGAATATGATGCCTGTTGTTTTAATTCAGCATTTCTTTAATCATATATTTGTTTATGAGATTTTTCACAATTCCTTTCTGGTTATAGCCTCACATATCAGTTCAGAAGTCAGTCCACTTTATGATGGCTTTCTTTTTAATTTTTTCACATCATAGGAAACCAAATTGCTTCCTTTAAAAATGCATCAGATGATTAAGCAAATTAAATTAACTATGTCCAGCAACTCCACATTGTTTTTCCTCCACCCTGTGAAGTTCAAATTATTATTATTTTTAGACTTCACATATCTCCTCCATCATATGGGAAATTACCATGATGCAATTGTGGTCTTCAAGTATCCTACCAGGCAACCTGTCCCAGAGGTCCCGGAACACAAAGGTTCACAAACCAAATTCTAATACTTAAATCACACGGTTTATTCAAATCACACAGTGAAAAGCAAAGGGGAAAGATGTGGGCTAAATTAGTACACTAAGGATAAAATACAAGGGCAAGAGGGCCATGCTACTTGAATTCTGAGGTATACAATGTTATGTCCTCTCTGTTCTCATCAGCTTTCCCTAATTATGATGTGCTTACAAGGACCACAGTTGACTTTTGAACAAGGGAGCCCACAGTCAATGAGCCAATGGCACACACTTTATCAGGGACACAGAGACAAATCTGCGTGGCCACAGCTGTAGCTTGCCAGAATAACCTGATGAATAGCCATGGCACTTTCAAGCAGAGGGCTTGCAGGGCTAGAATAAATGTCATCTCTGGTGGTTGAATTAAGACCTCGTGAACATTAAGTGCTCATGTATATTTATTTTATCCTGAATATTTAGTGTCTCTTATATATTTGGTCTCATGTATATTTAGTATACTATGAATATTTAGTACCCAGGTGCCTCATGAATATTAGGTATCTTTTGGGCCTTCTATTCCTCACTCTCTATGTTTAGCACACGCATACTCTGCTTGCTAACTATTCATCTTATAATAAACACATTTCAAGAGCCAATTATGTGCATGTCTTTCTACTAAATTCCTCATTCAGTGACTTCAAGTTGGTAGCCTGAAATCAGGCAAGAGAATACTTACACCACAGAAATTGGCAAATACTGCAATTAGCCATATTCCCCCATCCCGAGCCACTTATTTGACATTTACTAGCCTTCCACTATTTACATGGCCCTTTATGCTCTCACTCCATGTGACCCCTCAAACCTTATCCCTCTTCATGTAACTCCACAATCAAATAAAGTACCTTTGTTTCTTGCTACTGGCCCTGCCATGCAAACAGTTTTTTGCTAGGAACAATCTTGTCTCCTCTCTCACTTTTGCTTAGCTAGTTCCTAATCCTCTTTCCGACAGCAGTGTGTAAATAGATTCCCGAATACCCAAAACTGGGTTCTTACATGTTCAGTGTGCATCTTATCACTTGCCATATAGTATTTTATTTATTTATTTGTTTGTTTTGAGACAGTCTCACTCTATCACCCTAGGTAGAGTGCCATGGCGTCACAGCTCAGAGCAAATTCAAACTCTTAGGCTCAAGCAATCCTCTTGATTCAGCTTCCTAAGTAGCTGGAACTACAGGTACCTGCTACAACCTCTGGCTAGTTTTTCTAATTGTAGTTGAAAAGGGGTCTCACTTTTCCTCAGGCTGGTCTCAAACTCCTGAGCTCAAGCAATCCACCCGCCTCAGCCTCCCAGAGTGCTAGGATTACAGGTATGAGTCACTGTACCCAGCCCACATGGTATTTTAATTGTTCATGAATTTGTATTCCCCTCTAGATTTTAAGCTTCTTGAGGTTTTTTTTTGCAGCCTGGGCCGGGGGCCGCCCTACTCCTTGAGCCACAGGTGCTGCCCACTTCTTGAGGTGTTTTTATATCTTTTTATATACCTACCACATAATAAATATGTAATTAAAGCATAAATAAACAACTAAATGGAGGGAGGGAATGAGTGTTCAATAATGACTCTATTTATATCAAAGTGATAACACATTTTATATATGACCTTGCATGAGGAAAAGAACATAGGGCCACTGCATGACTTGGTTCTTTTAGGCAAATCCTAATGTAGAATAGAATCAACATCTCATTGGGCAGAAATACAAAGGAGCCATCACTAGTGATTTTCCCAACCAGCTACCAGCTAGTACAGTTCATAGCTATATTTAAATGTGATAGATTAGAGGTGACCTTTAAAGAAATCACTGTAATGACCATTAGTATCATCTGGGCAGCTTTAAAAAACATGCCCAGGCTGTAACCTAGGTCAAAGATCTCAAACTGAAGGAAGTTTGATATCCAGAGATCAGGTATTTTTTAATCCCTAGCAAGTCCAATTTAACCAAAGTTGAGACCCAACAAACTAAGTTCTTCTGACTCTCCTATTTTCTTCTGGCATGGGTAGGAATTAAGGGAAGTATTTTAACAGCCAGATCTTCCACATCTTTCTTAGACACATATATATTTCAGGGGTAATTTGTGAACAGTGCACATGTCAGCAAAGCATGACTGAAAAAAATCTCTGCTCCCACACATTCTGATCCCATCCTGACACGGCATAGCTGTTGGCGAAGGCAATTTCAACAATGAAGAAGTGGGAGAAATGACTACATTTTATGTAAATATGTATTCATTGAAAATCAAAAGGACATATGTAATGATATCATTTAAGATTCTAAATGAAGGACAATACTTAAAATAATATACCTCTGTAATCAAAACTGTCAATAGTAAAAAGCATTGTCTTTTCTTTATAGCTAGAAAACATATGGCTGAGAAAACGTTATCCTGCAAGCCTTAAGATTTGACATCTGACTTTATATTAATGCCTGTGCTTTATCAAACAATCATATATGATCCCTAAATAGATGTAAAGTAGAGCTATTCCTTACTTTTTAAATGTAAAGGTAATAACTGTGAGATATCAATCATATGATATCTTATAGGCTTAATTATATGATGATTGTTACACTAAGGTATATACAGTATATATGAGGTCTGACAATTAAGTTTGAGAACTCATCCTAGAAAAATAATGCTATATACCTCCTTGCTGAATATCATTACAGTCACCTTTGAAGTACTCCCCTTGGGAAGCTATGCACTGATGCCAGCACGAAATGACCATTAAAGCTGTCATCATACAACACACAAAAAATGCAACTATGATGAGCATCACTGAGCAAGGCACTGGCACGTGTCAATATGAACATAGCTGTGAGATGCTGATATACCAAGGTATAAAACCTTGCTGAGTTCTCTGTACAATGCTGACTTATTTATACAGTGCTGCCAATGTAAGTGCATGGTGGCAAGTTTGTGAACTTAATTGTCAAACCTTGTACAATGATAGCTCTGACGGCTATTCCGGAAAAGGAGTTCCAAAATTGCTTTGAAGGATGGACTAGGCACGGTATCATTGCAGAGCTTCGAGTCTAACTGTAGTGATATTTAACAATGAGGTATGTAGGATAAGTTCATGAACTTCATTGTCAGACCGCATATGTATGTGTGTGTGTATATATATATATATATATATATATACTTATGTATGTAAAACAAGGACTCAAGTGGCCTATAAAAGACCTTCTAGTCAGTCTTTCTGGCTCTGCACAGAGAAGAAACAATCCCTTGCAGCTGGTATATACTTCTATCTTTAAAGGCCCCTACCCATGACTTCACAGTATATAAGTGAAAAACACAACTGAAAATCTCAAATTCTAGAAATGCCCAGAAGGGGACCACTGATGAAGGAGGGAATGTTGCTATTCCAGATGAACTAAGCTCAGTTCAGCATTTACCCTTCCTGCTATTCAGCTACAGCGGTGCTTCTCAATAGTTGAACATGTCTCAGAATCCCCTGGAGAGCTCATTAAAACACTGCTGGCTCGGCTTTACCCCTAGAATTTCTGAATGGGTTTGTCTGGGGTGGGGCCTGAGAATCTGCATCTCTAACAAGTTCTCAGGGGATATTACTGGTTCAGGGACCACAATTTAATAACGACTGCTGTGGACAAAAGGAAAACTGTCTGCTTGCTAGATTTCCCCAAGCCTTGTTCAGTTTTTTAAGACACTTGTGTGTAGTAGCTTGCCTCTTTCCCTCCACAAAAATAATAATAGTAGCAATAGCTAGCATTTCCTGAGTACTAAGTACCAAGCACTGTACTTACATCCCAGCAAACCTTTGAGGAGATTGCTATTACCATTCCCATTTTGTAGATGAGGAAACAGGTAGTAAATTTGCTGAAGGTCACAGAGCTGAAATGAGACTCCAACCCATGCCTATTTGGCTCCAAAGCCCAGAATCTTAATTAGTTCCAGACAAGGTTGTTTTGTGCTCTGGTTTTCACCACGGAAATGTTCTGGTTGGGAGGCTGAGCGGCAGTGGGATGGGGCCTGCACACCCTAATAAAGGAAGGAGGCAATGATTATCTCCTCCTTTTATAAGGCCATGCTGGCCACCATTCCTCTGCCTGCCTGGCAAGAAGCAGCTATGTCAATAGGATCTAGCAGTTTCTGTAGGTAGAAGAATATTTGGGCAATTGCTTCTGGGGATGAATCTGAGATCCTTACAGTGCACTTTCAGATACTATTTATATCTTGTGGGAATAATATACATGTTAGGTCAAGGGTGCCTTCATGATATGAAACACACAAAAAAACCTTCAGACACAAAACTGTATTTCAAAAGTGAGAGCCGAATGATTTTTTTTTTGGTCATTTATTGTTAAGTAGCAGATATTTACATTAATATTTTATTGGTACCTTTCTTTAGGGAAATTTCTCCTCTTTTTTTGAATGCACACGTGATAATTCCTCATTTAAAATTTTTCCTGCACATGCAAATAAGTGCAGATCATCCAGTTATGAAAATGCTCTGAGATTGGAGACTTGCTATTTTGGCTTTACGAGCCCTAACCTAGCCCTTGAAACTGAAATGGTTTGTATGTATGTGGTTGGAATTAAATCCAACAGACATGGTTTAAAACTCTGAGGAACATCTGTGCCGCAATTTTCCTGCAGTTGGTGAGATTTTACATTGAAATTTGATGTATAAATCTAGTTTACATGCAAAGAAATATAGGTAGTTTTGCAAGCCCAGTCAAATATTGTGTGTACAACGTGTGCATAGGTTTACTTTGCTGTCATTTGAGTCCATAATCCTGCCTTATTTTTTGTGGGTACAGAATAGATGTTGTAGTTATCTTGTCTACATCTCCTTAGTTTTGGGATGGGAAACGTCATGGTATTAAATGGAGTAAGACTAGATCAAAGGAGAGCCAACGAGGAAAATTCCCAGCTTTCTCTCCCCTCGTGGGAATAATTTTGAGGTATGTTCCACAGATTCTCAGAAGATTGCCACTAGCACTGAGACCCTATTTCCCACATCAGTAATTGGCTCAGTAAGGCACATTTGATGTTTTTTTCCCCTTCCTTTCTCACTTTCCTATTCTCCACAATGTTTCATAGGTTCACTTCCTAAATATACTACTTGTTGCCAAATCCTCTTCTCCTTTGGGGGAACCCAGACTGAGATGCTATGACAGGCACAGGCATTGTTGCTTTGGGACTTCAGTGGACATAGTTACTACGTAGGGGAGATATTATCCTCTGTACATATATATAAAATCTGTGTAGTATTAAAACATGCTATTTTGTAATTATTTACTGGTCAAGATTTTCAATCCGTATTAAGTGTAATTAAAATTGGAAAGCATCAAAATACAAATAAAGTAGCTCAAGTTGGGCAAAATGCCTGCCCAAATGCTTTAATATATCCAATTGCATAATTAAACAAGTAAAGAAAGGGGAAAGGAAATTATTAGCAACTCTATCTTTAAATGCAACTGATGTCCAAGGAAGTCATGAAGAAAACTCTTTGTGTTGATAACTGAAGGCCTGTTCTAGCAGAGTCTGTGTTTATTGTTCTGTTTCTGACCATTTTATTTCAAACAAATGAACTTGCTTGTCAGTATACCCCACCCTTCCCTAGTACAGGGCTCCCATTCTTTGAAACAGTAACTCATTCAGTTCCAAAGAAAAGATGAAAAGGGAGGGTATATATAAAGAGAACTAAAATGAAAAGTAGCCTAAATGGGGCACATTTCCATGGTGGATTCCATGGCAATGGAAGGTCGAGAGCAGAGCATGGTGGGAGGTGGGAGGCATCAATTGGCTCAATCTCCAGGGGATTCTTGAAGTTCATCTTCAACTACCACACTGGAGATTGGCAAATGCCCTTTCCCACCTTCCTTCAGTTATGGCTTAGATGACTCAAAACCAAGAACTGATGAGCTATAAGTGAGCTGTATTACTTGTTTTTACCTGCTGAGCAGTTCAGAAATTTCAAAATCATCTCAAATTTAATCTATGGTGTAGTAGTATATGTGTTAAGCCAAATACTATGACTTTTAGTTGAAAATACTATGTAACCCTAAGCAATCAAAGATAATGTTGCTGTCAAAGATTCATGATTTCAAAAACCCACGAACAATTTTGAAAAATATCTAAAAAATATTATGCTGTAAGTCATAATTTCACAAGCATAAATTTACAAATATGTTGGTGTTTGAAATTTTCATTTAAATTACACAAATCGTACATTTGAGCTTAAGTGAGGAGAAATAATAACTTTTGTGACAACATAGACTATTCAGAGAAATGTAAAAACCAGGTGATATGTTTTATGAAAGAGGGCATAGTCAGAGTATATCAGACGTAAGAACTTTGAATTCTATTTGTTTTTTTGTAGCTTCAGAAAAGATTGTTCTGGGAATAGAGAATTCCATTTGGGAAACCTAGCTCATACATAGGTCTCTCAATAGCAGAGGAGTTAAAATACTGACTTTGAAGAGTTCATTTGAAAAAGACTACAGAAATTGTGCATGTTGAGAATAGCTTTATATGTTTATCCATTGTACTCAGTTTCTATTCATTAACAAAACGAACTTTGCATAGACCTTGGGCATTCTTTCACATTTCTAAAATAATCTATTCTTTCAGGAAAGTTGCTCTCAATCTCGATTTTTTGGTTACTTTAGATCATCTTTAATTTACTCAAAAAATTAAGAATTAGAAAATCATTTAACTGAGTGAAATATAGATTTCTTTAAAAGGAGCAGATAAGGGCGTCGCCTTTGGCTCAGTAGGTAAGGGCACCAGCCCCATAAGCTGAGGGTGGCGGGTTCGAACCGAGCCCCGGCCAGCTAAAACAGCAATGAGAATTGCCACAAAAAATAGCTGGCCTTGTGACAGGCGCCTGTAGTCCCAGCTACTCAGGAGGCTGAGGCAAGAGAATCACTTAAGCCCAAGAGTTGGAGGTTGCTGTGAGCTGTGTGACTTCACAGCACTCTACCGAGGGTGACAAAATGAGACTCTGTCTCAAAAAAAAGAAAAAAGTAAAAGAAAGGAGCAGATAAGGGGGGTGCAATAGGTGGTGTTGAATTGCTCCCTCTTTGCGTTCATAGAAATGTTGTTTCTGCCTAGTTTTCTCATTTCACACAATTTCAGTAATCCACACCCTCCTCATTTTTGTGGACCTTCATGATATGAAGGAAGTTACCAGAGAATACTTTGTAAAACTGTAGTGTTTAGCACATTCTTACATAATGTTTAACATTTAATTGGCTTTTTTTTTTTTTGGTAAATCAATGGACACATTTTTCTCCAGATTTCAGTACTTATGCATTTGTACGCCTGTTTTCTTCCATGTGCCACATAGCTGCATGCCTTAGTTCTTCTATTTAAGCAATGAATTTATAGAATCAATGTTATATGATAAACACCAAGATATTTAGTTTGAAAAAATGTCTGGTTTACTCATTTTTTTTTAAAGGCAAAGTATCAAGAAAGAGGAGTAGCAAAACATATTTGTCTTTTTCATAGGGCCACCATTAAACAAAGCTACTTAAATTTCAAAGTGACTTAAATGGGACCTGAAGTGAGGCTATTAATGGCTCCGGAGTAGTTTTTCCCTCTTTTCTTCTGACTTATTTTCTTTTCCTTTATGACAGTATTTTCATTCCTAGTAATTTAAACATCTACTACTTGCGAGCTTGGAAGTTGAAGGGTCATAGCTAGAAGGAAAGGAAAGTCAAGAAGGATGTTCAAGGGTCAAGATGCTTATGAATCCCCGGTGACCTTGTTAAAATTCAGATTCCTGGGTCCCACCCCCAAAGATTCTGATTTAGCAGGTCTGTGGCAAGGCCTAAGACTCTGAGCTTCTAAGAAGCTCCTAGGTGATATTCCTGCTGCTGACCCATGGACCTTTGAATAACACCATTGAGTGGCAGAAAGCAATGAGCAAATGAAGTCAAAGGCACCAAGAGCTGGTGCTGGGGCAGTTCCTCTGGTTTCTTCCTTCTCTGCCAATTCACTTGTCTGTGTGACTTTGCAAAAGTCCCTTAACTTCCTAAATCCCAGTTATCTCCACTGAAGAGGAAGAGGGTTGCCCCAGATCTGGTACCTTTCTGACCACACTGCAAGGCATTCTAGAAGGATGCCTCAGAAGCCAGCGGGGAAGATGGAAAGAAGGGCCTAATGGGGTCTTTCCAAGGCCCTCCCCCATTTTAATGCTTTCATCTTTTATCTCTTTCATACCATACTTCTGAGTATGGTTTCATTTTTGTTTTATTTTTTTTTCTATTTCAGATTCATCTGAGGGTGCAAACGATTAGATGATAGTGTTTGCATTTGTTAGGTAAAGTCCCTGTTGTAGTTGTGTGCTGCACCCAGGAAGTTTGCCCTATACTCTTTCTTTGTGCCTGTTAGGTGGAAGCACACACATCCCCTTCCTTCCTTTCCTCTCCCCCTCCGTCCTCCCCCTCCCACTTTTACTTTATTTTTAAATTTTATTTCAAAAAATATTAAGGGGTACAAATGTGTTTGTTATATGGATAGCTTTTATAATGCTCTACTCAGGGCTCTTAAGTGTGCCCATTACCCAAATAGTGTTCATCGTGCCTGTTATGTATGTTTTGATCTCTCCCCTTCTCCCCCAGTATGGTTTCATTTAAAAATAAGATTTTATTTTATTTATGGTTTCATTTAAAAATAAGATTTGGGGTGTAAGGCAGGAAACTAAGGTCTCAAGTCCTATTCCCCCCTGAGTTTGACCAAGTGGATGTTGTGTATTGTTTTTTTATTTTGGAATTAAAGTATGCAGAATAAAGAAGATGCAGTTTTATACAGTTCTGCTGTCCCTTGTAAAGTGGATATAATGCTGCCTTTACTTAGCTTCTCTACCCCCTCCCCAGCTCTTACCTGGCAGATTTTTCTGTATGTATTTATATATGTATGTTGTATTAAGGTTCATTGGAATGTAGCAAATGGCACTTCAGTTTACCCATGTAATGTCCCTTCATTCCTTTTCAGTCAACCTAAACGCAGGAACAAGTCCGTTGCAGCAATTAATTTAATAAAATAAAATTATAAGAGCAAAAAAAAAAAATAAGATTTTACAACAGCGGATTTAAAGGAAAAGGAAAACCCCACGTCTGAAATAACTCATTGCTTTAACAGTATATGGAAATGAAGACTTTCAAGTTAGTGCACAGTTCAAGAAATTCTCTAGTCCTTCCACAGCATGCCCACTGTGTTGCAAAAGTGGCAACAAACACATGTTTTCTGGTCACAAATCTAAAACTTGACCCCATGTGCCAGGAGGCCCCTGGTTTGAGATGCTTTTAGCTAATCAGACTGCGGAGAGTAGAGGGCAACTTGGATCCTTTCTCTGCAGAATCATGTCTGATTCATTAATAATCCAGCTTTCCCCAAAGAGATATTAATTACCTTCTGTTGCAGAATTTGTTTGTAGAAAATAATTCTTAATTATATCTCCAACCATTGTGTCATTCAACCACTTTGGAACTAAAAACAATCCTACAAAATTCCATTTAAAAGGATTGATGTCTCCAACCATTGCCCCGCTGTTGGTTGTCTATTTTATACACCATGCTAATCTTTGCATGGTGCTAGCATTTCATTATAATCAGCTTTCATTTTTAATAAGACCACGTATATATCAAATTGTAGATTTTAGTCTTTGTAGGAATTGAAAGCTATTAATCTTCTCAGGGTTAGGTTATGTTAACCAGATTGTGATGTTCTTCTTTTTATTATGTTCTTTAAATCCTCTTCATTTCATAGTGCACCAACACATTTCTGCTATCTTAGAATAAATTAATTGCAGTTACGTGATGGAACAATTTTACAGTAAAAATATAACCTGGAGAGTAAATTTTTTCTATTGGAATATCAACTAGAACTGGTATGTTTTATTCTCACTAGAAATTTGAGTTATCTCCTTGATTTTTATCAGTAGGGCATTTATTCATTCATTTTGCAAATGTATATTAGGAATGTTCTATGTGGCAGCTAAAGGAATTCATTGATTTCAAGCTGAAAGGGCTGACCTTTTAGTCTGTAGGGCTTCGGCAAGTATGGCTGGTGAAGTCCAGAGTGGGCAGAGGTTGACAAAACTTTGTTAGAAATCACAAATGCCCAGTTTTACAACTTCTGTGGTATTTGCCATCTCGTCCCTAGAATGCTTTCTATTTAAGACAAGAGAAAGTAATTACTGCAGATAGCACACGGTAGTTTTTTCACAACATATTTTCAAAAATGTATCACTCCTGTGGGAAAAAATGGCAGAAGGAAAATGATTTGAGAAATCTAATGAAAAGAAACATGGCTCTGAAGCTGAAACAAGTTCAAAATGAAGTCCCAGAAGGCAGAAGGAATTATAGTGATCGTGGTGAAGTCTAGAACTCACACCAGTCCAGAGAATGGCAGCAGCAAAATTCATTTCACACCTCTTCCATGCTATCCCTGAATGAGCTTCTGATACATTGCCTGGCTGGGCAGGATGGGTTTCAGCAGTAGGGGGAATAAGATGCAAACTGAAAGCTCTGGTCCTGATACTGGGTGGCATTGGGGAAAGCAGGCTCTGACTATCATATTGGACCTTGGTCTTGAATTTGATCCATGGAACAAGCATATTTTGCAAACCCTCTTGAAGGCTTATCCTTTTTTCTAGTCAACACAACAAGAGTCTGTAGAGCCTTAGGAAAACTTATCCCTTTTCCATTCTAACAGTAAACCATACCTAGATTTCTAGAGATGAGAGAGCGTATTCACCCAGCAGGAGCCTTAAATCATATTTCAGTTTTCAGTTTAGGCCATTAGAGCCATTCTTGACAATGCTTTGTTCTCTGGGAATGCAAAACCTGCATGTCTAGACTTTTATAATCTACTTGATTCCTTACTACTGTAGGGGAGAAAAAAAAAATATCTTTTCTCACCCATTGCTAGGTTTCTGGCTGAAGCACCTATAATGAAACACTAACAAGAGAAATGCATGCCAATATATTTAACATGACACAAAAGCCATCAGAAATGACCCCCCCCAAAAAAAACGGGGGATACCTGTGTATTTGTATGCTAAATTTGATGAAGAGTGCGCAACCATGCAGAAATATGACTGGAGGGCAAAAGATATAATCTGTGGCCAGGCATGGTGGCTCACACCTAGATTTGAGATCTAGATATAATCTGTGGCCAGGCATGGTGGCTCACACCTAGATTTGAGTAATCCTAGCACTTTGGGAGGCCAGCACAGGTGGATTGCCTACACTCAGAAGTTGGAGACCAGCCTGAGCAAGAGTGAGACCCCATCTCTGAAAATAGCTGAGGCTTGTGGGTGTGCCTGTAGTCCCAACTACTTGAGAGGCTGAAGCAAGAGGATCATTAGAGCCTAAGAGTTTGAGGTTGCTGTGAGCTATGATGCCATAGCACTGTACCAAGGATGACAAAGTGAGAATCTGTAAAAAAAAAAAAAAAAAAAAGACGGGCTCTTCCACAAATGAAACTTTACCCTGGAAGTGAGAACAATGTAACCTAAAAATTGTACCCTCATATTAATTTGAAAAAAATTTAAAAATACTCAAAAAAGGGTATAATCTAATGGTAATAAGCTGGGGAAACTTAGCAAGGCCTATTTTTGCAGTCTTCTCTGTCCCTGTGTCTTCATAAATAAGGACATTTCTTTCTGGTATAGGGAGGGCACGTCTGGAATGAGGGTCTTGTGACCTGCTTCAGGGGAGACGGGGCAAGGAGAATGTGAGAGTAACCTTCTTGCTTCTACTGTTTTTTCCAATACCAAGGTACCATATTGTGAGGTAGCATATCCTGAACCCTGTCACTACCTTAACAATGAACTTCTCTCAATTCTCCTTTTCCTCTTTGCACTTTTGAAGGTCTCTCAGACTTCTCAATTTCATGTGAAACTTGTCCTTTTTTTTTTTTTTTGCTAAATTTAGAAAGATGACTAATTTCTTCTGCCTAATCAAATTGATAGTCCTTGTTTCTGCTCTACTGTTCTTTGTTGTTCATCTAAAATATACTTTGACAAGTTCACAAAGAAAATAGCTGTTGGTTCACTGTTTATATTTGCACTCAAGACAACACTTGAGATGGTGTTACTCAAAGAACTTGGTGGTAGCTTTCTTCATCACTCACATATCGGATCCATCATCAGGTCTTTTTCCCTCATAAAAATGCTTTTAGCTCTTTAAGTACTTTTCAAATCTGTATGAGGATAGTCTAAAACTGCTATATCAAACATTGCTTCAAATGTATGACTACAAATTGACTTAAAGTGAAGTGTATTTCTTTCTCATGTAAAAGTCCAAAGTGATATGTAAGTCAGTGTTGTGTATGTGTGTGTGCAAAGGGAAGAGTAAAAACCTATATACTTTTTCAAGAACCCAGGTCAGCAAGGCTTTTCCATCTTGCACAACCAGTTGCCAGAGTTGCCCTCCTGAAGGCATTCGGCCAGCCCAAAGGGGAAAGAGCAGGAGAACTGCATGTGAGAGGTGTCCCACATCCCTTAACTCACTTTCTACTAGCTAGAACACAGCACAGGGGCTGGGAAATGAAGTCTAGATGGGTACCTATAAGGAAGCAGAGAAAGTTTTCAAGAAACATTAGCAGCCACTACCACGTCGTTTGTGCCCTCCCCTCCACTCATAGTGCCCCTGTAGCACTTCTCAACTAGGTTGCTGCATTGAGAGCCTTAGACCCCTCTAAACACTCTGCTACTTTTATGCCTGGAGTGCGTTTTTTGATTGTTGTTGTTTGCTTGGTGTTTTTGTTTTGGAGAAAGGGTCTCCCTCTGTAGTCCAGACTAGAGTGAAATATGTTTTTAAGATGTGACTTATCCTCCACCACTTTAAGGATAAAACATCAAACTACTCTGGTGAATGCATAATACCTGCTCACCTCTGTAGCCCCATCTTCCACTACAGCCCCCTGGAAACCCTTTACTCCAACCACAGGGGAACTACTTCCATTTCTAATTCATAATAATAGCAACAAATACCGGTGTGGATTGGACACAGTTCTGAACAGTGTTTTAACTCATTCATTTCTCATAATAACCTTATAAAGTTGGCAATAGGATTATCCAATTTCATAGAAAAGGAAGCAGATACAGAGAAGTTAAGTAATTTGCCCATGGTTCTGCAGTTAGTAAGTTGGTGGAAGTGGGGAAGATCCAAAGGGTAGAGAGTCACCGTATGATACTGCTTCTCCTAGTGATATCCCATGGCCATTCCCTCTTACTGGAATGCTCTTTGTCTAACTCCCACACATATTAAAAGTCAACTCAAGTGAAAAACTCAAATCAATTCAAGGTTGGGAGCAGGGGAATAAGGGAGCGGAGAAAGGGGAGGAGAGTAGGGAATGGGGGTCACTATGTATGGCGCACCTCTTAGGGATGGAAACCAATTATAAGAGAGACTTTACGTAACAAGTGCAATCAGTGTAACCTAATTCTTTGTACCCTCCAAAAACCCCAAACAATAATAAATGTATAAATAAATATTTCATAGCTTCCCAGTAACTATCTTTAATTGGAGGCTAATCATTTTAAATTAAGATGGTCGTTCAGTTCAAAACTGGGAAGTATATTCTGGTTCATAAGAGGACCTCTGGGAAGCCAATCAAAAGATTTCAAGCAACTCATCTCCTTTTATTTGGAGCATACATTATCAGCAAATTGCCTTTTGCACCAATAATTCCAATTCTTTATTATAAAATGCAAATACAATGGAAAAAATGTAAAAAAAAATTCTCACACTGTTTAAATTATTTTACTGATGGTCAAGGAAGATCTGCCCGAAAATGAGGCCAAAAGAGGTGGTAAAACTGTACTGGTAGCTAATTCCCATCCAAGGAACCCTCAAAATAATCATGGTTGATTGATGACTTCTAGGAGTCTTGTGGTTGAGTCTTTGGGGTTCTCTAAGTATAAGATCATGTCGTCAGCAAAGAGGGAGAGTTTGACCTCCTCTGCTCCTATTTGAGTTCCCTTTATTTCCTTGTCTTGCCTAATTGTATTGGCTAGAACTTCCAGCACTATTTGAATAGTAAAGGTGACAGAGGACAACCTTGTCTGGTTCCAGTTTTAAGAGGAAAAGCTTTCAGTTTTACTCCATTCAGTAAAATATTAGCCGTGGGTTTGTCATAGATAGCTTCAATCAGTTTTGGAAATGTGCCACCTATACCTATACTCTTCAGTGTTCTAATTAGAAAAGGATGCTGGATTTTATCAAATGCTTTTTCTGCATCTATTGAGAGGATCATGTGATCTTTATTTTTGCCTCTGTTAATATGGTGGATAACGTTTATGGACCTGCGTATGTTAAACCAGCCCTGCATCCCTGGGATGAAGCCTACTTGATCATGATGAATGACTTTTTTGATGATAAGCTGTAATCTATTGGCTAGGATTTTGTTGAGAATTTTTGCATCTATATTCATGAGTGAGATTGGTCTGAAATTCTCCTTTTTGGTTGGGTCTTAAAAAATACAGTAATGTTTCAGGGTATAAAATCAATGTCCACAAGTCAGTAGCCTTTGTATACGCCAATAATAGTGAAGATGAGAAGCTAATTAAGGACACAACTCCCTTCACCATAGTTTCAAAGAAAATGAAATACCTAGGTTTCACATATACCCTTGTAAGATGCACCGCAGGTGTAATCCCACCAATTCCCCTCCCTCTGCCCACCTCCCCCCTCCCTCCCCTCGCTTTCCCCCTATTCTTAGGTTGTAAGAAGGCTATGTTAACCAGTGTGATGAAAATGTGTCAAACGGTCTATGAAACTAGTGTGTGATGCCCCATGATCACATTAATGTACACAGCTATGATTTAATAAAATAAAAAAAAAGAAAATGAAATACTTAGGAATATACCTAACGAAGGAGGTGAAGGATCTCTATAAAGAAAATTATGAAATCCTCAGAAAGGAAATAGCAGAAGATTTTAACAAATGGAAGAACACACCAGGCTCATGGATGGGCAGAATCAACATTGCTAAAATGTCTATACTTCCCAAAGCAATCTACCTATACAATGCCATACCTATCAAAATACCAACATCGTACTTCCAAGATTTGGAAATAAATGATTCTGCGTTTTGTATAGAACCAGAAAAAACCCTGTATAGCTAAGGCAGTTCTTAGTAATAAAAATAAAGCTGGAGGCATCAGCATACCAGATTTTAGTCTGTACTACAAAGCCATAGTGGTCAAGACAGCATGGTACTGGCACAAAAACAGAGACATAGACACTTGGAATAGAATAGAAAACCAAGAAATGAAACTAACATCTTACAACCACCTTATCTTCAATAAACCAAACAAGAACATACCTTGGGGTATTCAATAAATGGTGTTGGGAGAACTGGATGTCTACATGTAAAAGACTGAAACTGGATCCACACCTTTCCCCACTCACAAAAATTGATTCAAGATGGAGAAAGGACTTAAATTTAAGGCATGAAACAATAAAAATCCTCAAAGAAAGCATAGGAAAAACACTGGAAAATATTGTCCCGGAGAAAGACTTCATGAAGAAGACTGCCATGGCAATTGCAACAACAACAAAAATAAACAAATGGGACTTCATTAAACTGAAAAGCTTCTGTACAGCCAAGGAGACAACAACCAAAGCAAAGAGACAACCTACACAATGGGAAAGGATATTTGCATATTTTCAATCAGACAAAAGCTTGATAACTAGGATCTATAGAGAACTGAAATTAATCCACATGAAAAAAGCCAACAATCCCATATATCAATGGGCAAGAGACATGAATAGAACCTTCTCTAAAGAAGAGAGATGAATGGCTAACAAACATATGAAAAAATGTTCATCCCTATGTTGAAACATAAAAATGTTCCCTATATATTAGAGAAATTCACGTCAAAACCACCCTGAGATACCTACCATCTAACCCCAGTGAGAATGGCCCACATCACAAAATCTTAAAACTGCAGATGCTGGCATGGATGTGGAGAGAAGGGAACACTTTCACACTGCTGGTGGGACTGCAAACTAGTACAACCTTTCTGGAAGGAAGTATGCAGAAACCTCAAAGCACTCAAGCTAGACCTCCCATTTGATCCTGCAATCCCATTACTGGGCATCTACCCAGAAGGAAAGAAATCCTTTTATCATAAGGACACTTGTACTAGACTGTTTATTGCAGCTCAATTTACAATCGCCAAAATGTGGAAACAGCCTAAATGCCCACCAACCTTGGAATGGATTAACAAGCTGTGGTATATGTATACCATAGAATACTATTCAGCTATTAAAAAAAAAAATGGAGACTTTACATCCTTCGTATTAACCTGGATGGAAGTGGAAGACATTATTCTTAGTAAAGCATCACAAGAATGGAGAAGCATGAATCCTATGTACTCAATTTTGATATGAGGACAATTAATGACAATTAAGGTCATGGGGGGGAGGAAAAGCAGAAAGAGGGACGGAGGGAGGGGGGTGGGGCCTTGGTATGTGCCACACCTTCTGGGGAGCAAGACATGATTACAAAAGGGACTTTACCTAACAAATGCAATCAGTGTAACCTGGCTTATTGTACCCTCAATGAATCCCCAACAATAAAAAAAAAATTAAAATTAAAAAAAATAATAATAATAATCATGGTTTCTTAGAGGGATTCCAATATTTTTCAATGCAATTTTTCAATATGAAAACTGTTTTTTTGTATTTTTCTGATTATAAATTTAATAAATATTCATTATAAAAATATTTTTGAAAAAGCATCAACTCAAGCAGTCCTTTCAGGAAGCCAGCTTTGACTTCACCCTGGTTCAGTCACTAGTTATCTGTGTCCCCGTAGTGTCCTGTGCATTCCTCTATCCCTTTCTGCCATAGCAGTGGATTTGCCACCATTGCATAAGATTGTTATGAGGATGTTCAGCTTCATATTCCCAATGCCAGCACCATGTCTAAAATGGTGGTGTTCGATAGAAATATAATCACATTACCTATGCAACCTTAAATTTTGTAGTAGCTGCATCCTTTACAAGTAGAAAAAGTGAAATTAAGTTTAATACTATATTTTATTTAACCTAATATATCCAATATTATTACTGTTTTAATACACAATTTTTAAAGTACTAATAAAATATTTTACACTTTTTCCCATTCTAAGTCTTTGAAATTTGGTCTGTATTTTACAATTGCACCATGTCTCATTCAGGCACTATATTTTCATCAAAAATACTTGATCTGTTTACAATTCATAAAATGTATAGTTGAAACAAACAGATTCACATGCACAAGTTGTTTCAGACATACTTTAAAAGTTTTTTAGTAACTAAATCAAATATCAGTTTTCAAATTTATATTTAAATGAGTTAAATTGAATAAAATTTTAAAAAACCTACAATCTCAATCTCACTAGCCTGATTTCTAGTGCTTGGGGTAGCTGCCTACAGCTATTGTGTCGGACAGAGCAGGAATGCTCTAGAATATAGTAGGCTCTAAATCAGTGTTTATTGAAAAAAAATGAGTCCATGGCAATATAGACAGTTTGCAGTGATTATGTCAGAATCAGTTGTCCCTCACCCCCTCAGTCTCCCACTCAAGAGGACCAGATTTTGCATCACTAAATGATACTTCTCTTACTTCTTTCTGAGCAGGAACAATTTTGGAAATTAAAATCTTTTTTTACCAGACTCAGCAGTTCAGCAGTATTCTGATTTATACCACCAACCTCTTTCTGATTATTTTTCTTACTTCGTAGACCTTATGCAAATGTCATTTTGTAGGTCAGTATAATTTTGTCCAGGAAGGGATTCTAAGTTTTATGGTATTATAAGAACTACGTGGTTTCCTTCTACTTTTGGAAAATCCTCGGAGCAATTTTTGTCTGGAAGTGCTGCATTTAGGTTATTTCACCATTCCCCAAACCTGAGTCAAATATAGGTTGGTGTATGAGCAGCAGTGTCTCTTGGCTAATCAAGAGCGTTTCCTTTTGCTACGCTCAGTGTTAGAGAAATAGGGAAAGTCAGCTGGGTTTAGAGATTAGGTGAGAGACTCAGAGGCATACCCACTGATAAATCATAAATCATTTCCTGTTTAGAAAAGCACATGTTTAGATACCCATTTAAAAAATCTCCAAATGAATGGTGGTTTACTTTTCCTTCAAAATCTCGGTGGGAAAAGGTACTTCTGACTTTCCAAGTGAATAAAACTAATGAATCCTGATTACCAGGTATGTTTACACTGATTTGCAGAACAAGCGAAAAAAGCTTCTAGAGAGTAGCGATAAGCATCTTTTAGACATCAGAAGATGTATTCATTTAATGTCTTTTTTTAAATAACTAGAATCTATTGTGATTTAAGTGGTTATTACTCAGTGTGAATTTTACAGATACTAAATTCCTGAGTGTTTCATAGCAATCCAGTGTTCGTATTGGATATACATTTGGATGCAAAATGGCTACAGAAAGTTATCACAAACTGAGTGCTATGTTCTTTTTTTATTAATATTAAATCATAGCTGTGTACATTAATGCAATCGTGGGGCACCATACACTGGTTTTATAAACAGTTTGACACATTTTCATCACATTGGTTAACATTGCCTTCCTGGCATTTTCTTAGTTATTGTATTAAGACAATTATATTCTACATTTGCTAAATTTCACATGTACCCTTGTAAGATGCACCGCAGGTGTAATCCCACCAATCACCCTCCCTCCCCTCCCTCACCCCCTTCCCCATATTCTTAGGTTATAACTGGGTTATAGCTTTCATATGAAAGCCATAATTTAGTTTCATAGCAGGGCTGAGTACATTGGGTACTTTTTCTTCCATTCTTGAGATACTTTACTAAGAAGAATATGTTCCAGCTCCATCCATGTAAACATGAAAGAGGTAAAGTCTCCATCTTTCTTTAAGGCTGCATAATATTCCATGGTGTACATATACCACAATTTATTAATCCATTCGTGGATCGATGGGCACTTGAGTGCTATGTTCTAAGTAGCAATTGCCAAAAATTGGGAGTTATCAGGTTGCTCCTCTCCCCCCAAGAAATTCCTTGTATTTCTTCCTTGAGACATTTATATTATTATTATTCAAGGTCTGACTTCTCCACTAAAATATAACAACCACAAAGACAGAGACCATGTCTGTCCTGATCACTGGCATAGCCCCAGTGCCTAGCACCATGACCAAGATATTAATACATGTTTAATCAATTCCGGTCTTTACCTATGCACATTGAGACAAAAGTCTTTACAAGTATTCTGCCAACATCTGTATAGATTTGAGTCAAATATAGCTCATAACATCTCTTTTATCCCACTCACAATTTCTCTTCCCCTTGCATTGCTTAGCCTAACAATGGCTCCTACTTCTTGTAACATGAGCATTTTACGAAGTGCACGTGTCACATTTTATGTGATAGTTTTATGATGGTGAAGACTATTTTCTGTGATCATGTTATGTTCTCACATGGCATTCCTAGATTTATTTATGCTTGTGACCCAAGGCAGATAGTTAACTTTGAAAATAGGTTAAAAAGGTAGTAAATCATAGGACTGGGATTTATTATTTATCTCTCTAAGGAATCTAGAGACCAGGTGTGAAAGAAGGGACATAGGTTGGAACCTAGAGCATAAGTTTTGTTCTAACACTGATGTTGAGCAAATTACTTTGCTTTTCTGGACTTTAATTTTCTCTTCTTCGGGAAAATGAAAGTATTAACTAGATCAGAGAAGAAAAATAAGTGGATGACTTTCATTTCTCTCTCATTTATCCATAAAAAACATCCCTAATCAGTGAATACTGTAACAGAATACTTCTCAAAACGGTGTTCCACGCAGCTACCACTCACTACTGATAGCACATAGGTCAAACTTCTTTATCCTTGCTAGGCTACATGATCTTTGAGACACTTTCTAGGCTTAAAATTCCAATATATCTACTAAATAGAATAAACGTCAAGAATGCAAGAATAATAATCCCTCACATTAATAGACAGTCTGAGGAAAAAAATGAAAACTAACAATCCTTCTCTTTTACTTCTACTCAGAGCCACCATGAAGAATTGTTCAGATTACGTAGCATACAACTTACTTTGTGAATGGTGCTTCTTTGTTTATTTCGGTGTACAACCTGCACAGCTGGTCCCGGCCCTCTGTTTCCACAAATTCATTTTTTTAAGATAAAGTCTCATTCTTGGCCCAGGCCAGAGTGTCATGGCATTAGTCTGGCTCATAGCAACCTCAGACTCCCAGGTTCCAACGATCCTCCTGCTTTAGCTTCACAAATAGCTGGGATTACAGGTGCCTGCCACAATGGTGAATTTTTCTATTTTTAATAGAGACGAAGTCTTCCCTTGCTCAGGCTGATCTTCAACTCCTGAGTGGGATCCTCCCACCTCAGCCTTCCAGAGTGCTAGGATTATAGGCATGAGCCACCATACCCGGCCCACAAATTCATTTTTAAACACCTGCACCTCAGTTCTTTGACTTCTAATTGGTTTAACATATATTTCTATAAGATTTGTGATCTATAAAAATATATCCACAGGGAAAAATGTGATTCCCATGCTTTTCATTATAATAGATTTTATAAAGCTATTTTTATTTATTGAAAAAGAAACATAGGTACTGATGTCTCACAGAATATTAGCTCTTATTTATAAAACAAAAACAACAAAAAATTCAAAGTACCAATGACTAGAAAAGACTGTGTTGAGGTAGTCTTCTAATGCAAGCATACATTTATCCATTTATTTCATGAATGTTTATTGATGTTTCAAATACTTGCTAAACACTAGAGATACATCAATAAATTAACAAGATAGGTTTGAGCTCTCTCTTTTTGATCTATAGTTTGTAGGGGGAGGAAGAATTAAACAAGTAATTGCTACAGGTTGAATATCCCTAATCCAAAAATGTGAAATCCAAAATCCAAAACTTTGTGATTGCTGACATGATGCCACCAGTGTGGACCTGACCTCATTTGCCAGATTGTACTCAAACCACAGGCTCTAAACACACAGTTTATTCACTGTCCCAAGGGGGAAAAGACCCTCATAGTCCTCTTAAGCAGCAATATATCTTTTCTGCACATTCCCAGATTCTGCCATGGAAACCAACCCACCGAGAATGATAAAATGGTGTATATATATAGTCTAGACTCAACAAACACAGGTTCTCCATGATATTCCACCCAGGGCCAAGACCTAAGTGTTTTGGTCACTGTGAGTATTTTTTTGGGGGGTGGGGGGACTGGTTCTCTACTATGTGGCATAAAGATATTGTTGAAAATGTCAACAATGCCTGCGTGGCTGGGCACAGTGGCTCACACCTACAATCCCAGCACTCTGGGAGGCCGAGGAAGGTAGATTGCCTGAACTCACAGGTTCGAGACCAGCCTGAGCCAGAGAGAGACCACACCTCTAAAAATAGCCAGGCGTTGTGGCAGACTCCTGTAGTCCCAGCTACTCTGGAGGCTGAGGCAAGAGAATTGCTTGAGCCCAAGAGTTTGAGGTTGCTGTGAGCTATGATGCCACCGTACTCTACCAAGGGCAACCAAAAAAAATGCCTGCATGATGCCCACAGGGTACTACAAATATTCCAAAATCTGACATTTGAAATATTTTCCGTCCCAAGCATTTCAGATAAGGGATACTCAGCTTGTACATGGTCAGAGTATTACTATGGTAGGGCTGTGAGAGTACATAAAGGTAATCCAATCCTGGACTGGTAGGATGGGGAAGGCTTCACCAAAAAAGTCTCACCTGAGCTGAGACCTGAAGTGAAACAGGAGTCAACCAGGGCATGTTGGGGGATTGGAGGAGGAAGGGTCAGAGCAGAGGAAATGGTATGTGGAAAGGCCTGGAAGTGGGAAATGTCATGATGATTCAAGGAACCAAAGGAAAATCAGAAGACTGGAGACAAGGCGTCACCTTCAAGATACTATTAAAATTATCCAGGGCAGTGATAATGATAGTGTAGACTAAATTGTGGCAGCTGGAATTGTGAACTGTACCTATGGGAAAATGTTCCAGGCTAGAGATATTTAATTGGATTTTATAAGTATATGGGTAATTAAAACCTTCCAACAGTTTGAAATGGTTCATTGTCAAGTTTGTAGATCGAGAAAAGGTGAGGACTCAGGAGTAACCCAGAAAAATAGCAATATTTCAAAGAGAAATAAAGAAAAAAAGCTTGTAGTCGAGACAGGCGGAACTAGCAGTTCAGTAGGCAGAAGACAAACTAGTCGTATGTGATGTCACAGAATCTAAGGGGAGAGAAGGATTCAAGAAAATGTAACACGTAGTGTTTTCAAATGCCACAAGAAGAGTCATGGATGATAAGACCCCCAAAATACTCCATTAATTTAGCAACAAGGTTGGTATTTATAACCTTGATGTAAGTTACTTAGTGTTCATTTTGGAGAACTCAATAATTACTCGGTGGCAAATAGAGAACCAGGATTGCAGTGGGTCGAGACACGGTTGGGAAATGGGAAAAAGAAAGCAAATGTAAAACAATTCTTTCAAGACTTGTGACTATGATGGAATGAGAGAAAGACCATAGTAGCAGAAGATGGATGTTGGGACAGGAAATTTTGAGAGGAGAGAGACTTAAGCATGTATAAATGCTAACCAAAAAAAGGTAGCAGGGTGGTGCCAGTGGCTCAAAGGAGTAGGGCGCTGGCCCCATATGCCAGAGGTGGCGGGTTCATACCCAGCCCCCGCCAAAAACTGAAGAACAAAAAAAAAGGTAGCAGAGAGGGAGAGGTTGAGGATGCAGGAGAAATGAGAGATAACCAATATCAAAAATCCTTAATAAGGCAAAAAGATGAAACTTAGGAATTAGCCTCAGATAGGAATGCAGGTCCATCTTCTACTGCAACTTTGGGGGAAGAGGGAAGGATAGGCATAGTTACTGGGAATTTTGTCAGTTTAGTGAAAGGTTAAGGTAGAATCCTATTAGATTTGTTTTTCTCATTGAAGCGGAAGCTGGAGATAACCGTGAAGTTGATGGGGAAGGTGTTGGAGTCTGAGCTTTCAGGAGAGCAATTTGAAATAGCTTCTCTGGGATATTAGAGCAAGCGCTGACTACACAGTGAGCAGTTTCAAGTGCATTCTATTTCATTGTGCAGTTTTAAGTCCATTTCATTGTTTCCAAGTTTATGAAAACCATTTCAGAATCTTCTGTGTTGTACTTCTCATTTCCACCATTTCCTTCTGTTTTCTCACCTCCCCAATTGAAACTCCTTAATTTAAAAAAATTAAATGTACACCCACTGCCATGAAGTCTGCTGATAAAAGGTGCTGCAAAATTAGTTTTGATTTCGGTTTGTTGGTTTACTTGTTATTATTAATCCTAGGCCACAAACCTGCCTTGCATAAAATGAGGGGATTATAGTAGAGATGAATAGTTTTCAATTATCTCATTAATTTAAGGTTATGTGGCTGGTCCAAATAGACATTATAGACCAAGAAAAGTCCACCTTGAGATTTTAACTCCCAGGATAGGTTTTCTACCTAATCAAAACAGCCTAATAATTACTCAGTCTTCTCTTAAATAGTTTAGTTTTCTGTGCAAACAGTTTTACCATTTAGCTGATTTCCTAGCTGTTAAATTAAGAAAGTTCTCTCAGAAGGCTTGTTCATCATGTACCAGAATCTCTGATGTGTTAGCCCAAGTGCTTTGTGTTCAGTGTACCTAATCCAAGCCCTGGGATCATCCTTTTAGGAAAGAAAACCTTTACCCAGGCTGGGAAGGTATCTGTCCCATTCATCACTGCTTCCCCGGGGCCTGGCACAGTGCCAGACACCTGATGAGTACTCAGCGTTTATAGAATGAATGAAAAAAGGGATAATAGGGCAGCGCCTGTGGCTCAAAGGAGTCGGGTGCTGGCCCCATATGCCAGAGGTGGTGGGTTCAAACCCAGCCCTGGCCAAAAACTGGAAAAAAAAAAAAAAAAGGGATAATAGTGAATGATAGTTTGACCATCGCACTAGCAGTAGTGAGAAGAACTGCTGTAACTTGTAAAATCAGAGGGAACAAAGTGGTTAAAACAATCTTCCGGTAAACAGAGCTACTGTCGAGAGAAACTGGCATTCTGTTATTCAGTTACATACCAAGGTTTCCAATTCCCTGATTCTCATTATTAACCATCTTTGATGTTCTACAGTTGCTCAACTTCTTTTACAACTAATCAGTCCAGTAATGTATCTATTCATTTAGCTGATAACTTATTATCAAAGACAAAAGCAGCTCCCCGCCACCTATCACACTGGAAGCTGGAGATACAAAGGTAAATAATACTGTCCCTGACACCAGGAGCTCCTAGATGAGCAGAAGGTTTCCATTCCGATGTTTTCTCTCTACTTCTCTTCAAAAGGAATTTGCCATATCTCTTTGAAGTTCTCCGATTAGAGATTTTTTATTTAATCCAGTTTTTAATCCATGACTTACACATCTAAAATCCAGAATTTTGTTTTTGGTATTTATGTATTGAGAACCCTGTTCTACCTAGAAACAGATAGATCTGTCTCGGAAGAAGCTTTCTGTTGGTATGGGAAGCTCACAAAGCCATTTTTGTAAATGTAAAATTTGTATGGAATGTCAGGTAGACGTGGAATGAATTACTTCTCAAGAAAGCAGAATTTAAAGTAAATTTTAAGAAAGTTAATTCTTTCCAGTTTGCCTTGCCAACAAATGCAGGGACTCGAATTTTCCTTTGCTGAGAGGAATATGGCAACATTCACTTACATCCCCCTCCCTTTTAAAAAAATCATCTTTCTTTCAAGAAGCTATTCCCGATCTTTCTCTTGACAGTGTCCTTGTTCTTATCTGTGCTACACACAGGCTCACAGAGTGTTTTCTTTGAAGGACATTTTGTTATTGGCTCTCTTTTTCTATTCCTTCCCCCAGCAGACAGAATTGAAGGTGTTGAGTCCTCATGGTGAGAAGGCACCTGGGTGCACAAACAGTGGTGGAAATCTCTGGCTTTTCCCTGCTTGTCATTCCATGAATGTAAGAAACAGGTAGAGTGATCAATTCACTGCTCCTGGTGAACCCCAGGCAGAAAGGCAAAGTCATGTTACAGACTTTTGTTACTTGGAGAGAATGAGCGTGAAGAAAGGCTGCCTCAGCTGCTACTAAGGAAACGTAAGACCTCAGTCAGCCCTTTCCCACATAATTGCCTGCTGTGTTTATCCATCCTCATTTGTCTAGGACAGTCCCATCTCATGCCTGTTGTTCTTAGGCAATTATTAATAGCACCCTGGATACACTCAAAAGTAGTCAGGTTTGCACAGTAAACTATAGGGTCACCCTAATTACAAGGGCCCAAGGGTAGAAAACCTTGACCACCAGGGATGGTCCGGGCTCACCATATGGATCTCTCCTGATGTTAGAACTTGGTGCTTTTAGGAAATGAAATTAGATGTGGAACATATGCAAAGTGAGTGAATGAAGGTTGGCAGCTCCATTTATCCAGTGCCTGGTATGTGCCAGGTGCTCACAGCAGAGAGTTAAGCTCTGTCCGCCAGTGCTCACCTCACACATGCAAGCCAGGCTTGAAAACACCCTGTTTTGCCTAGTATCCCTCCAGTCCTCCCCGTGCCTTTCCATATATACCAAGTGTGTGATATTTCACTTCTGGGCTTTTTTTTTTTGGAACTTTAATGTGAGTTTTTCATGATTTAATTAATAGAACATCGTGTTATGAAACTGTTGAATCAAATATTTTCCCTAGGCATCAAGTGAGTTGTCAGTGAAATTTTGACATGCAGAGATGAGGGACAAAAGAGGTAAGAAAAAATGTTGAAAGGACGCTGATATGATATTTGGGTCTTTTAATGTGCTGTCACATCCTAAAGTGTTTTGCAAAGTATGTTTTTTTAGAAATAGAATAAATAAAATGCATTTATTTATAAACAAATCAGTGTAGAGTGAATAACACAAAACATCTGCCCATAAGTACAAATCTACTTGCCTTCTTTGACTGGAAATCTCATTGCTGTGACAAAGAGCCAGCTGAGAAAACCATACAATTTTATTGTTTGTTGATTTCTTAAATGACTAAAGGGAGATCCTGCAAGTAGTAGAAGCATACAGAGGTACTAAACTCTGAGCATCAATATAGTGATCAGAGCTCAGTGCAGAAAAGAGAAACTACTCTAGGTATGCTAATCAGAGAGGGATTTAATACACAGAATTAGATGCATACCAAATTTTTAGCAAAACCAAAGGGAGCAGGTTTTAGACTTGGCTTCCAGGATACATTTCTAAAACCATATAGAATTGATCCACTAGGAAAATACCATCTCCGAGGTACCACTCAAGCAATGACTTCACGAACATATGTTGTAATTCTGAATTAGGAACCAGGAAATTGAAATCTAGAGGCTACCACTTCTGTAGCTGCTGTTAGCAACTGACTTTCTCCAACCGGGGAGCTGAAAAATGGACTCAAAAACTCTGATGTGGGAAATCTCATGTTTCTATGGCGAAGTTCACCAACAGAGCTAGCCAGAGGGGCAGGGAATTGGCTTGTATCTCACTTCCAACTTCCAAATTTCTGACAAGTATACCCGTTTGGTGTAAGGTTGCCAGATTTAGCACATAAAAATAATAAATGCAACACACTTGTTCTGAATAAAAGTATTATCTATCTATAATTTAAATTTAACTGGGTACCCTGTATTTTATTAGACAACCCCAAATTACTGTGACCTAATTCATATTCAGAGCATTACCTGCATAGAAGTCTGGCACATATCGTTTTAACTTTCCAATAGTTCAACTAGAAGGAGGGTAAGTAGGTTTGAGTGATCCAGTCCATAGTATTAGCCAAAGTAGATTACCTACCAAGATGGCAGAAGCCTTTCTGCTCCTAGACCAGTGTTTTTCAACCTTTTTTATCTCACGGCACACTTGAACCTACAGTTAAACTTCCACAGCACACTTAAATTATGTTGATCAGGGCGCCATCTGTGGCTCAGTGGGTAGGGTGCCGGCCCCATATACTGAGGGTGGAAGGTTCAAACCCAGCCCCAGCCAAACTGCAAGAACAACAACAAAAAAAAAAAATAGCCAGGCGTTGTGGTGGGCGCCTGTAGTCCCAACTACTTGGGAGGCTGAGGCAAGAGAATTGCCTAAAGCTCAGTGCCTGTGGCTCAAGTGGCTAGGGCACCAGCCACATACACCAGAGCTGGGGGGTTCGAATCCAGCCTGGGCCTGCCAAATAACAATGACAACTACAACTAAAAAATAGCCGGGCATTGTGGCGGGCTAGTTGGGAGGCTGAGGCAAGAGAATCGCTTAAAGCCCAAGAGTCTGAGGTTGCTGTGAGCTATGACGCCAGAGCACTCTACCAAGGGCGACATAGTGAGACTCTGTCTCAAAAAAATAAAAAAGAGAGAGAGAGAGAGAATCGCCTAAGCCCAAGAGCTGGAGGTTGCTGTGAGCTGTGATGCCACAACACTCTACTGAGGGCAACAAAATGAGACTCCGTCTCTAAAAAAAAAAAGGATGTTGATCAAAAAAAAAAAAAGAATATACTTACTGTGCTTTGAACTTCTTTCAAAAATAATTTAACAAATGATCTTTAACAATTATCAACCACACCTAAGATTCTCGCACGGCACACCAGTTGAAAATCACTGCCCTTTACCACCGTCTGAATATTTTCACTTTGTATCCTTATACTCTCTGAAATCCTACCAATCTGTGATTCATTTGCATTAACTCAGCTTCCTCTTTTTAAAATGTAAAAATCTCCTAAAGCATGAAAGTGGTTAGTCTATACTTTGGAAGTAAGGTTTTCAACCGGGGAGAATGATGATTAAAACATGAGGAATTTTAGGGGTAGAAAAGACTGGTGCTGGGAGGTGGGAGGAGATGGCAGATGCCCATTCAAATATTTGCTACTGTTTGGCATTGGGCAAATCCAAGACTCAAAAGAGGAAAAAAAAATTTTTTTACAGTTGTAGCACATTTATTGGAGGAGTAAGCCTAGCTAAGAGTGGGATGGCAGGGAATTCAGAGAGGAAGAAAGGTTAAGAGGAGTGTGGAAAGTGGTTTGCCAAGGTAGTTGGAGACTTAGGACAAAGGAACTGAGAGGTTCTGCTTTGAGTTGGGAGGGGGCCTAGGACATCTGTGCAGAGTGGGAGTGTGGTGGTGCTGGGAGGGTATCTGTATAATTTGAGGTTGGGGTTCTGGTTGGTCTGGGATAGGTGTCCAAGGGTGGGGGTCCGTACTTCTCTTTTTTGCATCCCAAAATATGCATGCTTCCTGAATCACATAACCCAAAGTAATGCTATCAGAGTGATATAGATCATCCACTTATAGTTCAAATAGCTATACATATATATGCTGCCCTGAGACATGTATTGACTGTTATTTCAATGGAATTTTGAGTTTTGGATTCTCAATCATTGATTTGCAAATGATTTTTGGTTAAAGAACTCTAAGTTAAGGACTGCTTTTACTTATTTTGTGAGAAAAGATGTCAAAAGAATGAATGCTGAATTTGCACCATGCGAATTTACTATTTAGTAAGAAGAAATGTTAGCCTAGGGATGAAGAGAAATACTGCTTCCCTGAGAAGTCAAGGCTGATGAAAACAATGGAACAAGCACAGTGCTGCTCTTCAGGAACACGGAAGCACATTTTGATTCCCCGTCCTCCCCCAGATTTTCTCTCCTGCATTTAAAACAGTTGGGTAGTTCAAGTTTCTGGGCTACTGATTGTAACAGGAAATCAGTAGCAATTTGAAGCAGTGGGACGTTAGGAGAAGTAATAGAGGTAGCTGCTCCCCCAAGTTATCCTGGAGGACTTTCCCTGGCAATAAAACCAGGCAGAAGAAGCTTGGCTGAGTGCAAGCAAATAGTTCTGAGAATGGTGCTGTCTCTTCAGTCCTTTATCTCTGATGGTGAGAGTGGGAAGTAGGAGAATTCTTTGGCAGAAAATTTTATCCAAGGTTTAGGGAGGGTTATTTGGCTAAAAGGGGATATTGTTACAGTGAAGTCAAACTTTCCACGAGTTGTTTGCTGTAAGAGCAAATTGAAGATAGCATTGGATCTTTGACAAGTGAAGAGAACTTTTCAGGTTAAATTGTGAGATTCTTTAGGAATACAGCTGATTTCTAAATTAAGTTAATTTCAGAGATATGGAAGGTTCATCTTCTTTTTGAAAGTCTACATTATATTTTCTAGCATCTTACATCTGCCTATAAAAACATTATTGTATTTAAAAGCACAATAGCTATTTGATGAGAATCTGTCAGCATTAGAAAATTAAAGACCCTCAAATGATTTCTACTAATTATAATTTAATTTCATACATTTAATGACATTTTAAAACACAAGTTATTTCACAAGTCCCAGCATCCCAAGGATAAATTTTATTCCGTTGACATAGCATCGTGCCAATTGAAATATTTCATTCAGGCAAAGAAAGGAACAGAAAAAAAATTAGCACAACTCTCTGCTCTATATAATTCAGACATTATATGACATATTGATTCTCTGTGAATATTATGTTTAAAAGACAAGATAATCAAACATATGATATTTAAAAGTCCCAAGTTCTCTTCTGAATGCTTCGAGAACTATTTTTTCTTGGACTTCTTTTATATAAAAGTACTACACATGCAAACCTAGTGATGAAACAAGCCACATATCACCATCTCACCTTCAATAAACCAAACAAAAGCATACACTGAGAAAAAGAATCCCTATTTAATAAGTGGTGCTAGGATAACTGGTTAGTCATATTTAAAGACTGAAACTGGACCTGCACCTCTCACTACTTAGAAAAATTCACTCCTGCTAGATAACATTTAAATTAAGATACAAAATGATAAAAATCCTAGAAGAAAGTGTGGGAAAAACTCTTGACAAAATCAGTCTGGGAAAAGATTTTATGAAGAAGACCCCCTTGGCAATTGCAGAAACACTAAAAATAAACAAATGGGATATGATCAAGCTAAAAAACTGCATAGCTAAGGAGGGTACAACAACTAAGGCAAACAGATAGTCTTCAGAATGGGACTATACTTGCGTGCTACAATTCTGACAAAGGAGTGATAACTAGAATCTACAGAGAACTCAAACTAATCAACAAGAAAAGAGCAAACAATCCCAGTTATAAATAGGCAAGAAACTTGAACAGAACTTTCTCTGAAGAAGAACAGACAAATAAAATGCAAATCAAAACCACCCAATTCCAGTGAGAACAGCCCACATTACAAAGTCCCAAAGCTGCCAATGTTGGAGTGGATATGGAGAGAAGGGAAAATTTTTTACACTGCTGGTGGTACTGCAGACTAATAAAGCCTTTATGGAAAGAAGTATGGAGAATCCTCAAAGAGCTAAACGTAAATCTTTCATCTGATCCTACAATCCTATTACTAAGTATTTACCTAGAAGAAAAAAAAATCATTTTACCATAAGGATATTTGCACTAGAATGTTTATTGCAGTCTGATTGACAATTGCCAAGACATGGAATCAACCCAAGTGCCCATCAACACATGAATAGATAATTAATAAACTGTGGTATATGTACCACGTTTAGTATACCATGGAATACTATTTTCAGTCATAAAAAATATGAAGACTTTACATTTTTTGTACTTCCCTAGATGGAGTTGAAATACATTCTTCTGAGTAAAGTATCACAAGAATGGAAAAGCAAGTATCCAATGTACTCAATATTGATATGAAACCAATAGATAAACAACTACACACCCACACAAGGGAAAAACACAATTAAATTCAAATGGGGGAGGGGAAAGAGGGAGAAGTATTGGTGAGCTCTCACCTAAGGGGCACAATGTAAGGGTACACAGCACACCCCCTGAGCAAATGGCTCAACTAAAACTTTACCTAAGAAATGCAATGTAACCTAATCATTTGTAACCTCATGTTAATCTGACATTTTAAAAAAATTAAATTATTGGTATACAAATGCATCACTTTGTATATGTGCTGCTGAAGCAAGCACACATGCATCACTTTGGTGAAGCTTGTATCAGGGTTATAAGTGTGCCTGTCACCCAGACAGTGTTCACTGTACTTGTTAGGTAGATTTTTTCACCCATCCCTCCCCCCCAACCCTGGTTATTTAACTATAATCTGAGATCTAAAATCTGATCTTTTGAAGGATTTGATTTGCCCCATGTGTTAAGAAACATAACTTTTCTATCATACTATATGATTAATCATCTGTCAATATTTAAACCAACAGCCAAGTGAAAAATCAGTTCATATCATTTGAAGAACACCATGATTGAAGATCTGGGTAGACAAGCTATTTGGGGGGTTTGGAAATTCCAAAGCTTAAATTTTGTATATTGATTTTACAGTGAAAGATAGTCTTAGTTACTTTTAAGATTTCAAAAATTGTCTGCCTGAGGAATATTTTCTTGCTTTCTCAGGCACCAGGCAGTTTTCCAGGAGCAAGCATCCATCCATTCAGGAAGCTGAAACCGGTAGTTTCTACTTTTCTAGCCATTATAAATACTTAAAACCATCAGAATAGGCCCTATAGGATTTACAAAGCTTAGCTTCTCAGGGCAAGCAGATCCTTTCAGCTTTCACCTGTACGTTTGTTAGCGTTCACTTCGGTGTTCAAAGGGTTGCTTGTCGCCTCTGAAGTGTAAAAGAGAGAAGGAAGGGAGAAGGCTGCAAAAGTCTAACTCGTGTTCATGGACTTATCTCTCCAATAAAGAGGCTGTTTTATCTTCTTTAATTTTGTCCTAATCGAGCCATTAACCTGAAACAAGGACATGTAATCTTATCAGAGCGAAACTAGGGTCATGCCAAAGGCTGGCTGAGTGAGGCCTCTACAGCACGATGATGTATGGCCACGGCACAACAATACCTTCCCTGCATCACATCTGCCTTTTAATTACATTTTAAATTTCATTTGAAGAGATTTTAACATTATGGAAATTGCTCTGTAAATGTGCCCAGGATGAGACCCAATAAAAGTTCGCCGAGAAGAATTGAAGACAGAGGAGATGAATCAGCAGCTAAAACATTATCATCAGACAGAAATTTCTTGGCTTCAGGCAAAACAGCCCATGCACAATAACAGAAAATCTTCGTTGACTCAGAGGTGTATTTTCCCTAGATTATTACAGAGCGCTTTTGCCCGTTGCACTGTCACTTCTTTGATAAGCTGAAGGAAGCATTCTGCTCTCCACCTCAGCCAGCCTTTCCCCCCTACCCCTCAGAGCCATCATTTGAATTTATAGTTGCCAAAATGAATAATACAATATTGGCCTTGTGTTCCTGACTCTGTGTATGCATGCAGAGCAACCTATGGTTCTTTAAATGAAAGATTGCCTTCTTTTCATGAAATAAAGGACACCTCTGCTTTCTTTTCGGGGTCATTTAAAAATATCTACACCGCTGGGTTATGGAAGGCACATACGGAGGCTTCTTAGGGTAAAGTCAAAATGTGCTTTTCTCTACAACAGAGATCGTCTCATATCTTTGTATGGCACAACTGATTTGAAGTATTCTTTTAAGCGCATTCTTAATTATCTCTCTCTTTGATCTTGAACTGTTTCTTAAGGCTGCCAGACAGACAGCCTAGAGTCCTACCTACACTTTCCACAAGGTGCAAACTGCTGTGTCCTTCCACAGGCAGGGCCCTGGCTGAATGCGCCCTTTTGCTCCATGGTTATCCATCCACTGCTCTTTTGTTTTTCCCAAGGAGATAGCAAGTTAAAATGGGAAAGGGCCAGATTACTCAAAAGTGGTTAAGTAACAGGAATTTCCTTGTAGCGTTCAAGAGATGTCCTTTGCTATGTTTCCTCCCCAAATCTGGTCATTTTGTACTTAAGATCACTGTGAGTAGTAATTCCAAGATGAGAGAATATGCAAAAAACTTGGGCAACATTTTCCATTTTCTTCTTCCTGAGTTTTCCACTAAAATGGTACTGGAAGAACACGTTTTCTTCATTAATCAATTATATTTCTTGGGGGTAGAGGTGACAATAGTGGTGGCCCACGAAATAAATAGTCACATTTTGTGTCTGTGAATATCTGTGCAGCTTTCAGAGGAGAAGATTTATCATTTTCACAAAGGCATTCATGACCTCCTGAAGATTAAGGGCCATTATGCTACACCAGTGTTTTGTTCTCAAAGTAGAGTCTCTAGGCTAGCAGCATTGGTATCACCTGGGAGCCCATAAGAAATGCCAATGCTCTACCCAGACCTACAGTATCATTATCTCTTGGCTTGGGGCCCAGCAGCCTGTGTGATTCTTAAGCTCACTCAAGTTTGAGAACCACACGGTAGTAGACAAACTGCTGATGCCTGATACAAGGTCATGTTCTCAGACACAGGTGGAGAAAACAGAGACCTGAAAGAGCAAGAAAAAGACTGTCTAACTCCCTGATGCACACCTCTTTTCCACCTTTACTACAGTCCACCATACCTGTACACGAAGGATGTATCCTCCCACCCCAAAGGACAGCACTGCTCTTCTTTCCATACCCCCTCACTCAGACTTACCCTATTTTAAACTATTCATAGCTCCATAGATAAATGGTATCACCTTCCATGTTCTCTTAGCCAGAAACCTATCTTGCTTCCCTATGTATTTATCCATGTATTCATTCAGTTTCCAAGTTGTAAGTGTGGTCTCTTAAAAATGTCCCCATCCCATGTAACTTTAGTTTAGACCTCCATCTTTTCTTGCTGAGACTATCAGAACATTCTTTTAACTCTTACCCCTCGTTCTAGTGTTCTTACCGCTAATGAACCTTTTTACTAACAGGATGATATTTCCAAAAATTCTTCAACAGATTCAGTACCTTCATAGGATAAAGCCCAAATCCTTGATATAAAAGCCCCTTTATAATACAGCCCCCACCTTCTTATCCAGCTATATACAGAAGATGCCAAAAAATGTATACACATTTTAAGAGATGTTATCTATGTATTACTTTTCAAAGTTGAATTGAAGATACCGTTACTGGTCAACTGTACCTAGACATGCTTCACATATCCATTTTACCTGCAATTTATATATTTTGGGGGAATGATCAATTTTACTTCCAACAAGATCTCTCAAAATGTTTATACATTTTTTGGCACCTTTGGTATATACACAGACATTTTCATTTTACCATCTCCTCTCCTGGCCCCCAAGGACCTTCCTTTCCCACTACACAGAGTTACTCAACTCTGATGAGTAACTCTTATTATCTTATCTCATCTTACCTTCCCTCTGTCTCAAATTTCATTCTCCCACTTCTCCCCTGGTTAGCTCCTACTCAACTCTCAAGATCCTGCTCAAATATCATTACCTGTGTGATGCTGTATTCAAGTCTTGGAGGCAAGGCTAACTGCTCTGTGTTCCCGTAAGACTATGTTTCACTTTAACAAAATCACATGTTATTGGGTTCATTTATGTGCCTAAGAATTTTTTTCAGGACATTGTGGGTTTCTGCAAATGAAGAACTTATGTCTTGTAGTTTTAAAAATATTTTTAGTCAAAGTTTAAGGGGACCCCATCTTTCTGCCAGCTCATAAAGAATAATCAGAGAGTGATTGAAAGGAAAACAACTCTGACAGACCAGGCAGAAAGGTTTTGTCAGCAAGCCCTTTATTTCCTATTCAAGATAACATTAATAATTAGGTATTACCTACATGGCTCTCTCAGTCTCCTATTGGTAAGAATTTTTTCCCTTGAATTTAAAACCATATCACAAATTCAAGCAGAGATTCATGACATCTCAACAGTTTGTCTATCCCTGGCTAAGAAGAGTGGATCAAAAACATTTGTTCATTGTAAAGCACATGGACATGACCTAGTTACCATTTCTCTTTCTCGGTCACTACCAGACCAAACTTCCAGACTTCCTCATTTCCTAATTTACACTGAAAGTCGATGACAATGAGGACTCTCAATTATAATCTCTCCTCTCCTCTCCCGTCCTCTCCTCTTTTCTCCCCTCCCGTCCCCTCCCATCTCCTCTCCTTCATTTCTTTCTTCTTTTTTTTTTTTTTAAAGAAAGGTCTTACTTTAACTCCTAGACTGGAATGCAGTTGCATCATGGCATCATAGCTCAGTGCAACCTCAAACTCCCAGGCTCAAATGATCCCCCACTCCAGAGTGGCTGAGACTATATATACGTGCCTGTACACCTGGCTAATTTTTCTATTTTTTATAGACATGGGGTCTTGCTATGTTGCTCATGCTGGTCTTAAGCTCCTGACCTTGAGCAGTCCTCCCTCCTCGACCCCCAGAGTGCCAGGAGTACAGGTATGAGCCACTGTGCCCAGCCAATTTCTCTTATTCGGGGTACTATGAGACAGGATTTTCCTGTCCTTAGTAGATATTACAATGTAGCTGCCATGTGTAAAAAATCTTACGATGTACAATAATCTATAATCTGTAAAGACATGCCCTTCTCTGTTCAAGTTCCTTATTAAAACTTATATAATATGTATCTTGTGAGCATGAAAAGGCCTAAATCCTTCCCAAACTGTCTTCACCTGGGGATAGTTTTCCAAATCTGCTTATTCTCAGATGAAGGAAGCATGGATCATATCATGGCCAAAAGCCAAGAATGCCATGGGCCTGCTTTAACAAGATGGTCCAAGAGTCTTTAGGGTCTTCTGAACTGAACTGAATGCTTTGGGAAGGATTAATCAGTTTACAATGGAAAACTCATAAATGGATTTCTGGGCCCAGCACAGTGGGTTCTAAGAAATGTCCCTTTGGCATTTTATTGATTTTCTCCTTTGACATGTTTATTTTGGCAGATAAGCCACCGTTACCTACCTTTTTACACTGATGTCCACATGCATATTCTTTCTTCCTCCTTTTCCTCATACATTAAAGAAAGAATAACTTTGTTTTGTTCCCATTACCATCCACCTCGTTCCATGAAAAAAGAAAAGCAAAATAGGATGAAATAACTCTCTAGACACAAAAATCCATTACACTCTCCAGAAGAAGGAATTTGCTCTATTTGGTAGTAGACAGAAATTAACTTACCAACAAACACCAGTGAATCATACCCAATTGTGTCAGCAGGATTTTAGCTTAACCTCATAATATTAGAACCTTTTTTAACATTCAAAATTTATTAATACTCAGAAATCATTTTGAAGTTAATATCTAAGCTTTAGGCTAAAGAGTACCCAGAAATGAATTCAGTTGTGCCTGGTGAGTGTTTATGATTATTTTGGAAAATTTCCTGCTATTTAAATTGAAAAAAATAGCTTTTTTAAATATCATTAACCTATTCTAAATAATTACCTCAGTGTAGGGATGGTGGTCATAGGGGAGTATTATGAGGACTTTGGGAGGGGGGATGTGGGAGGGAGAATAAAGTTGTTTTGCATTTATAACCTTCATAATTAAAACAAGCCAGAGGAAATTAGCTACATGGCTGTTATGATTTCTACTGTATGATCAAAAATAATTATGGCACTTTGCCATATGTTCTTGCCTTCTTACATATTGCTGTTGGGATAAGATGAGATTTGGCATCAACTAATTGCTTATTTCTAATATACAATCTTGAGCTACAGTGATTCTCAAGAGGGAAAAACACAGCTTGGTGACAAAGAGATTCCAGAAATAAGAGCTTTTCTAACTTTTAACTCTATATATAATGTAGAAAAATTGCACCTATTAAATATAACTAGATTGTGTATTGGTCCATGGGAAAATAGTTGTCTATTTTAAGAATAGGAATGGATTCTGTTCATTAAGAGCCCTTCAAAATCTCCAAAGATAGTAGTTCTGACTTGACCAGGACGAAATAAAGCAATTCATACCTAACTAGAAAAGAATTCAGTTGCTGGTCATTCCTATTGGAGCATCACAGAGTTCAGAACCAGGTATCTCATGAGTGCATTAAGGAGTTAATTATATTGCTGTGTTCCATGGAGCCCAAATCAGAAGTCACTTGCTTTGTATTTAACAGGTGGAGAAGAAATTGGGTCAGCAGGGGAGTAAAAAGAACATAAATTCAGGCAGATCTGTGCTCTAATCCTGTCTCTGCCACATAACAGCTGTGAGATTTGGACAAGTTACTTCATCTCTCTAACTTGTGGTTTCCTCAGCTGGGGAATAAGAGGCTTACTTCATAGAGTGGGTGTAAGAGATTTGTAAGGGCTGTAAGTTTTAGTTTCCTGCCCTATTTCATCCCTTTACCCTACACCCAGCCTTCATCGTGGCTCTGCAATAATAAATACATTTCAATGTTGGAAAGACCCATCTGGTCTTTCTCAGATAAGCCTAGTTTTCTTCAAACAGGTTGATTCCTGCACATAAAACATAATAAAAACCAAAAGTACCTTCAACATTGTAGACTTTTCATATGTGGTTGCCTCTGTGATTTAAATGTATGATCTTTTTGTGTGTGAAGGTCTTTCAAGATTACCATTAGCAATGATGTTCTGAAAGATGCCGCACGCAGGAAATGTTCACCCAATTATGAGCACTGAAGCAGTATAGCAATATCTGAAATAATATCGCAGCACTCTATAGGTCTTTTATATAGCCTAAAAAGGTCTTAGAACTTTTTTTTAATCTTCCAACACTAGCATTATGAAGGCATGCCATTCTTTTTTTAAACTTTCTATGCTGAGCCAAGTGGATATCTGCATTAGTTCCCCACTGAGTCTATAGCTTCTAACTTTTTAAAAACATCTGAAACAGTATTGCTCTACCCATCTTTTCTCAAGAGACTTTGTTTAGAACTCACACCCATATAGTTTAGGAATGCCTACTACTTTAGGTATATTTTAAGTGGGTGCGAATCACCTATGTCTATATGTAGCTTTGGTGTAAATGCCCTTATCAATGGTGTCCATAGTCTTGTCATTCTAATTTATTTGGCACTGATGGGTGTATGTTTGCATTATGTGTTTAAAACACAGCATCTGTAATGTTTCTTTTACTCCTTGGAAAATAAAATTTAAAACGACATTTCTGCCTTTAAAATGCTTTGTGCAGCTTGGTGCCCATAGCCCAGTGGTTAGGTCACTGGCCACATACACTAGGGATGAGCCCAGCCCGGGCCTGCTAAACAACAGTGACAACTACAACAAAAAAAATAGCCAGGCTTTGCGGCGGGCACCTACAGTCCCAGCTACTTGGGAGACTGATACAAGAGAATCACTTAAACCTAAGAATTTGAGGTTGCTGTGAGCTATAACGCCACAGCACTCTACCGGGGGCGACATAATGACACTCTATCTGGAAAAAAAAAATGCTTTGTGAATTGTTATCACTTTCCCCAATTCTGCCTTCCAAAGGTAGGGAAAGGGAAGAATGAAATTGAGTCACATAGCAGCTGTTTCTGTAATTTATGAGTACTCAGTAAGGATAGCATCCCTTCCAATTATTTTCTCCCTATTTCTGGAGCCACCACTTTGTTAGTTGCTGAATGGCTAAAACTGCCTGTCAACTAGACCTCTTACCTCCATTTACCCTGAAAACATCCTCCCAATAATCATTCCCAGAGACCTTTTTCATGATGTCACATGTTTATTAAGGAAGCTACAGTGGAATCTTAAATCTTTATAGGATTAGATAAAATTTCCAGGCTGCATTCAAAACTCTCAGTGGCTACTTTGTACCCTTTGAACCTCATCTGTTGATCCTCCTCAGCACTACCCCTAATTCCTACCTACAGCCCTGGCACCCATTTCTACTCTTTCAGTAGTCATTTTATTATTTTTTATAATGGCCTCACATCTCTGCTAGCAGGCTTAAAGTTGTGGCGGAAGGGGAGAGGGGGACCAGAGGGACACAACTTCAGTGAAGGTGACTTTAAAGTCAAGCACTGGATTAGGTCATCTCATCTAATCTTTGCCGAAACCTCGTAAGGTAGACAGTGGCTTCTGACTCTACTTATGGAAATGCAATAGGTGCTTAATGCAGGTTTGTGTGCTGAGTAAATATGCAGAGAATATTTGCACTGTGAGTGCATAGAAAGGAATTAGGAAAAACAAGATACGGTAGAGAAAAGAGGCCGCTCCTCTTACTTTCAACCTAGTATATCTTAAATGAACACTTCAATTTTTAAAAGAAATGTTAAGGCTAGGGTAAACCAGAGGGTCAGACAAAGAGAGAAAGCATCACATGTTACCAGAATTTAGGATTGCTTAAGGCAATTTAACAAATGAGATTTTGCTCAGTTTCCTCCAGGGCTAATCCACCCTAGGTCAGGCATGTTTTAAGATTAGTATTTTGAAGTAAAGCTTTGCACCTGGGAACGTACTGAGGCAGGAGAGCACATCCCTTCTCTCCACTGTTCTAGTGCTTAAGGTGTGAGAATTTTCGAATGAGATATGAAAGCAAAGACAACAAACCCTGCGGATAATAGTCTCCAAGGACTTTAATAACAGCCATCTTTAAAGCAAAGCCTGTGGACTCCTAAACCCATAATGCTCGTTTAAGATGCATTGCAATGCAGTGGACCTGAAAACATACTCCTTATCTACCTAGAGCAACCAGGCTCCAAGCCAAACAGCAGTCCTCAAATTAACTCTTGTTTCTCTTGGGATGACAACTCTGCTGCTTTTAAAGGTATTGCAATGGCCACATACTGAGTGGGGGTGGGGAATGTCATATTCTCTTGTGATTCTGTACCCAAGTCTATTTCCTGATCTAGTTAGGAACTTCCACTGGTTAGATTAGAGACTTTATAAGGCTAAGACTGTGAGTCCCAATCCTTTATATGAGTGCTCTTCAAGAAATCCCTTAGGAAAAATAATTTTGTTTTCTTTTGCTAGTTTTAATCTAATCCATGACAGACCCATACTTCTGTACTATGCAGTAGAAATGAATTACTAAAAAAACTACAAAAACCAAGCATACAAAATGCAAGCCAGAGCTTTTTTATTTTTAGATTGCTGTACATGTTTCTAAAGATTTACTCTGAATTTCTGTTTTTCATAATGGAATATATATCTCTGTATGTGTCTGTGCCTGCATGCACAGGCATGCTTTCCAAAATCTCAACCATTTACAGCCATGTCTAATAAATCATTTTGGATAACTGGGCTAAGGGACTCTTACTTTGGTATGTTCATTTTTGTTTTGTTTAATTTTGTTTAAAGTGACAATACCATGACTTGGCAATTATGAATTGAGCTGCAATGAACACATCGCAAGTACAAGTTGGATCTATCATGTGTAGAACACAAATATCCTAGTGCTATAATCGGGTAAATGAGGTGAAAGCTATGTTGATTAGTATGATGTAAGCACTCCAATTTGTACAAAGAATCAACACATTGAAAATGGCATAAATGTATTTATGGTCTATGTACAAAAGACTTAATAAAAAATAAAAATAAATAAAGTGACAATACCTTTTCAAAGCAACTATATGGATAAAAGTCTTTTGCAGCATTTCATATAGACTGCTTTCTCTGTCTAATTCAGGATCATCATCATTAACATTAATTATTTTGCTTTGCTGTAAAGCTAGATGATGCCTTCAGGGGCTGCTAATACATGTAGAGCTGTTCTTTTCCACACTGTGTGACCCTGGTCAATTACGCGCACCTGCAGCTCCTTTTACAGCCTTACTGGTTCTGTGTCAGGTGTCACTTCTTGCTCCTCTCAACTTAGTGAGAAAGGATAACTTCTTTCCCACTTTGTAGCTTCTGTCTCTGACCTCCTAATTCTTGGAAATCCGGTTGTCCCTTTTTCTCCCCATCAAGCTTATTGGAATTAGGTAAAAATTATCAGTAAGGAGGAATCAGCAGCCTTGCAGTTATTCATATCCTTAACTGCTTTCAGAAAAGCTTAGTGATGGTATGTCCGTAATAAACTTTTTAAGGTTAGGTCACCTATTTTTCCTATGTCTTTTTGTTCGTTTTTTTTTTTCTTCTCGACTATATTAAAATACAGAAGTTTTCATTCTCTGAGTTCCTTTTTAAAGACATATAAGTCTATTTACATAGGAAAGAAAATATGTGGCTATGATTATCCATAATGTTCTGGAATATGATCATAACCATTTATTCGGAGAATAGAAAGAAGCATTCAGCATTAATTCTTGATATCTCCCTTCTTTATTTTTCTTCTAGTAAAAAGTTTGTAACTTCATATTCTTCCCCGGTTGTCTTATCACTTATGAACACCATGGATTGTTCCAGTAATACTTGTAGAATTAGATAATATAAATTTAATATTCAATGATCTTATCTTTGTACTTTTCTTTATAAACTTTAATTGTCAGTGGCTTCATAAAGGAAGGTTTTTCTCATACCGAGTTTAAGAAATTGTGCTGCTTTCTACCTTTTTCTCCCTAACACTCGTCATCTTTTTCAATAAGGTTGTGTCCAATTAATTGTCCATGCTCTGAAACCAAACTCCTCTCACCTTCACCTTCATGCCATTTCCATGCTGTTGTTTTTTTTTTTTTTTTTACCTGCCATGTCCTCTTGCTCTGCCTTTCTCAATCCTATTCATCCCTCCAGGTTCGATCCAAGACCATGACTTCATCAAGTTTATTTCTATCACTTGATTTCCACATGGATTCTCTTATAATCGTAAGCCTTACATTAGCTCTCGTTTATTAACAACTTCCTGTGTTCTGGATGCTGTTCAAAGTATTTTACAAAAATTATTCCATGTAATATTCAAAACAGTCCAGCAGATAAGGTATTATTATTTAATACTTAGTCAAACCAAAGACATTAAAGAGTTTCCAATCTGATACAGGAAAGAGAAGGGGGTAGAGTCAAACCTATGTCTACTGAACTGCACTTTGCCATGAGTTTTCCCTGGAGGCTGAGACAGGGAACTTAGCAAAAGTAGGCTAGACATCTAGGTAAGAAGGAAATGAGGGATTTGTAAAGTCCTTCCAGAAAACAGGATCTCCTACTCCGAAAACCACTACACTGTGAACATACTGCTTTTCTCATATCTGAACTTTTTTGATACTCACAGCTGAAATTTGCTTCATAATTGTATAGAACTTTAGGCTATATGTTTCTTGGGGGGGCACATTATTTTTCCATCTGCACTTATTTTCTTAATTACATTGTGTCTTGTTGCATTGGATATATTTCTGTCCACTGCTATAGATTGTTTAGCAGTTTCCATATTAATAAGACCATAAAATTACTCCTTGAGTGCTAAAAACAGTGTTACCCTTCATTGTTTAATGGTAGTGCTAGATTAACTGAAATTTACAAGGGGACTTTTTTTTAAGGTTTTTTTGTTTGTTTTTTGTTTTTTTTGGACAGAGTCTCATTCTGTCACCCTGGGTAGAGTGCCATGACAGCATAGCTCGCAGCAGCCTCAGACTCCTGCTTCAAGCAATCTTCTTGCCTCAGCCTCCCAAGTAGCTAGGACTATAGGCATCCAGCCACAACCCCAGCTATAAGGGGGCAGTATTAATAATAAAAATTGCCATCAACAAATTAAAACTCAGAGATAATACAGCCTAGTGGCTAAAAGCACAGACCCTGGTTTCAGAATCTTGCTGCATTGTTTATTAGCTGTGTGACCCTGGGCATTTTCAGTTAACTTCTCTGTAATTTCATTTTCTTATATGGAAAATGAAGAGAATAATAATGCCTATCCTAGAGGCTTATTAAGAGAATAAAATGAGCTTATGTACATCTAGTGCTTTGATAGTGCCTGATGTATAGTAAGTGGCAGGTATGTTGTTTCAGCGGCTGCCCCTGGTATGGTTTTTGTTGCTTTGTAACAAATACCAATCTCCCCTGTTCATTATTGTTCTTCCCAAAGAATATAATCACAAGAAGAGATAATTATGCAGAATGCAGTGAATGTAGTAACTAAGAACTAAGGCTTGAGGGATCTCTAGTTAAGTCAGAAGTGAAATAAAAATGTCTAAAAATCTCTATGTCCAGGTTGACTACCCTCTGAGAACCACACTTGATTCCTTATACCAACCTCCTGCTTTTCTGCTCCCTATATCTAAAGTTTAGTCTCAAGACAAAGGTCATCATGCTGGTTCTAGGCAAGTGTGAATGTGTTCCTTCCTACCCATCTTGTCCTCCCCACCGAGGATGTATGCTGCTTATTGATAGTGAAAAATCTTAATTAGGTTCTGCCAGCCTTTAACAGGCTACAATGTGTCCTTCACTGATAGTCCCCTTCCTTTTAAAATGGCAATCTACCTGAGTTCTGTACTTCACAGATCCCTCCTATCCTGCCTTTCGAAAGGAACATGGTCGAACTATGTTTATGCTGATGCGTCGGGTCATCATTACCTGGTATGACTCATAGTTCACATGGCTTTTGTAGAGAAAGAGATAAATTAATGATGGGAGAATTTCTGTTCTGGCTACAGGGTATTTAGTAGTATGGAAACCATTCCATTGCAAACAGTTCTTGCTTACAGGTGGTCCCAGACGCCTAATTGCAAAATGAGAAACGAAAGGGGTTGTCAGGATTCCATTTTAGTTCAAAAAAAAATCAATCCATGTGGGGAAATTGTTTATTACAATTAGAAATACTGGCTTTCACTGTGCTGTCCCCTTAACAATCATTTCCCCCCCTCTTGGAAGTAATATCTAGCGTTAACAACTGGATCCATTTCCCAGTTCTAACATTTTACTAGATATGTGACTTTCAGGCAACCTCTCTGATCCTCAGTGGTCACATTTGCAAAACAGAAAAGGCAATGTAATTCACAAAGCAAAGGGGAGAAAAATTAAGGTGGTGCATTTGTAAATGCTTTGTAAGCCAGAAAGCCCCTTCCTATACATGTGTCACTTGTTGCTCTAAACCACCATCGTGACCTACAAAAGTAGTACCGATGTATGGGTTACCTTCCTGCCACTGCTAAAACTTAACTTCAGCCTCTTCTGCATTTCTAAAGAGAGAGGTGGTCTTTTTCTTTTCTTTTTTTTTCTTTATTTTTTAAATTTTTTTGTGGCAAATTAATATGAGGGTACAGATGTTTAGGTCACATTGTTTTCAGTTCTAAGGTAAAATTCAAGTTGTAGTTGAGCCCTTCACCCAGGGAGTGTGCTGAACACCCTCACATGGTGCACAGTAGATGAGATTCCCCCACCCTCCCTCCTCACCCTCCTGTTTACCCTCTTCCTCCTCTCCCCTCCCCCTCACTAGACTATATCTGTGTTTTATTATTCATGTAGGCATGCAGTTGTTTATATATTGGTTTCATATTAGTATTGAGTACGTTGGATTTTTTTCCTTTCTTGAGATACTTTACTAAGAAGAATGTGTTTCATCTCCATCCAGGTAAACACAAAGATGTAAACTCTCCATCTTTTCTTATGGCTGAATAGTACTCCGTGGTATACATTTACTGCAGTTTGTTAATCCATTCATGGATTGATGGGCACTTGGGTTGATTCCACATCTCACAAGGACATTTGCACTAGGATGTTTATTGCAGCTCAGTTCACAATTGCCACAATTTTATCCCAGTATCTGTGAGGTTTGGAAAGAAATTCTCATTAATATTTAGTTGGTACTATAAATGAAATAAGGTACATATTACATTTTAAGAAAATAAAGACAGAACTGTCACTTGCATTCCTTTTAATTTCCCATGGTCCTAAAACTAGACAAATAATCAGTCCTTGATAAATACTTGTTTATCAATTTTATACTCATTTCTGGGTTGATAATAAAACCGAGATGTTTATGCGCAGTATAACGTACATGTCAAAGATGAAAATTAGCAAATTTTATAAGTGGGAATCAACATCCTATTTGTGATTAGAAAGAAAGACCTTACTTTCTTTAATCAACGAAGGAGGTGTTCATGGTTTTGTGATATACTTGATCGTAGGAAACTAATGAATGGGCCTGGATCTCTGCTATCAATGCAGGTTATAAACTTTCAAATATACCATTGTTCATATGGATGTTAATGTAGAAAACTGATCTTATTAGTCAACATACTTTATTTTCTAGAACAACTAAAAGTTTGGCTTTAATGACCTAAATATGTACTTGGAGGTCAAGTTTTAGGTAGTATACAAATCAAATACAATAGGATAAGTAAAGTAAAAGACAAGTGAGGGAATTATATGGAACTTAGATCTGGTTGGGGGGTTGTCCTGAAGTTTAACATTTCGATAAATTACCTCACTTTTCTCTTTTGCTGAAGAAGTAGCAAATTAGGCCAGGCATGTTATTCCATGTTGGCAAAGGAATAAAAAAGAAAAAAAATCAAATGGATGTATATTTGACCAGACTCCACTCTGCAAGAAGCCCAGTATTAGTTTCCTACCATGTAAGGTAGTTTCAAAATCAATCTATATCCCTCCACTGCAAGCCCAGTTTGATGAAATAAAGATAGATGTTACTCCAGCTGTTTTAGTATTTTCCTCTTTTCAACTTCTCATGTGGTCTACCCTTATTCCCTTTCCTGCATCTCAGTCCAAGATGGTACACAACTCTTTTTAGAGTCTGTCAGTGATACTTTGGCTGCCAAAAATAGTGACAGGAGACATTCATTGTTCATCTACTTTACTGGCATAACATTCAGAATTCTGCATGTTAAGAGGCTATGACTGAGAACATGAGCCAGTCCTCCAGAATATCAAATATGTTGTTGCTGCCACTTTCCCCCTTACTTTAGCAGGGTAATTTAATTCAATTTTAGAAATAGAGAGAAAGAAAGAGAGAGACAACTTTTCTAGTTACACAGATCAATCCAATTGTTTGGAGCTTGAGAATGAATTTTTAAACTTGTTCAACAGAAGCATACAAATCTCCAAGAGCAAGTCAGATAATGTACAAAGCCTTCATTCATTGTGTAGGCAGAAAGGAATGCTGGCACCCAGCAGCTCTCTAAGGAATGTTCCCTTGGCTTTCACTGTTCTGCTGGGAACAAGGAGGGAAACACATATATAAAATGAATTTATAATGTCTCTGGCTTGTAATGGCAAAATGATAAGAAAAGTTGGCTGTTTAATATAAACTGTCAGTTGCATATTCCAGGCCTTCTCTCTTTGAGGTCCCTCCCACATCCACACGCCTGGCTACCGTTTAGTGGGGAGTACAAAGTGGCCATTTATTATTATTGACTCGTGAGGCCTGTGCTCCAAAATTCATTCTGTCAACAGAATGTAAGCAAAGTTGGCATTTTAAAGCAGAGATCTTCCAGCTTCTGGGTTTTCTCAGGATTGCTATGCAACAGGATCAGTGCTGTAGTCCCCGGTTCAAGCTGAAAATGTTACACAGGAAGACATACCATGTAAAGGTCAGATTCTTCTATGATAATTTTCTTGATCTGTGTATATACAAATGAAGTTGAATGCATAACCTCTTATCATAACTCTTACCAAGGTCCTATGGACTTTCCACTTGTCAAGCCTAAATATATGATGCTAATGGGAAGCCTCACTAATAAATGTATGATGCTATTATATATTATGCTGTAGTACCAAGGTGAACTTAATGTGTATTGAGAAGATTCTCTCCTATGATAGACTCCCATTAACGTGCTAGTGCTGTCGATCAAGTACAAGCTTGTTTATTAGTCTTTCTGTGCTTTTACGGTCAGAGTTAACTCTACAGAATATTATTTACATGGAAATATGACTTAACCTATACTGTAATGAAATGATTGATACTGGAGTGTACTTTATCACAAAATGTATTTTGTATCACCGCCATAAAATAATATGTTTTTGTCCATGACCCAGAAGGCATAACTTATAAACTTTATACAGTTATAAATCTATTACTTTCCACCTCATAATGGTAAGGAATAAATTTCTTAGACTTAATAAGATGCCCATTTTCAATCTATATAATAACACAAAGAGTCAGTACACCAAGAAAAGTGACTTGAGGAGTATCTTCTTGTTAGCTGGCCCAACTGAAATGTCTTATGAACTAGTAGTTTATTTTTTACAGTTCTGTAAATTCACATCCATAGCTACTTTTTTCAGTGCGCTAATTCTGCATGTATTCTTCTTCCTGGTGTCCTGTAGGACCTGCAAGGGGAAATTGAAGCACACACAGATATCTATCACAACCTGGATGAAAATGGCCAAAAAATCCTGAGATCCCTGGAGGGGTCTGACGATGCAGTCCTGTTACAAAGACGTTTGGATAACATGAACTTCAAGTGGAGTGAGCTTCGGAAAAAGTCTCTCAACATTAGGTAGGAACAGATCTGGAGTGAAAGATCCAGAAATGAATTAAAATGGCAAAATTTTCTTGTTTTCTTAACACAAATAACTAATATCTCGCATGTTCATGTATATCACCCAATTTCAGAAGAATTCATTCTATTTTGGATAAATGAATCATTTATTTGCTTGGAATGGAGATGATACTTGAGGGTTCAGATTAGATTAAAATGATGTTTTGTAACCACAGGAGAGATGCATATTAAGACATTAGAGTGAATTTAAATGAGGAACACAGCTCCCCTAATTTCATAAAGCTCTTTCTTGGCTTATTACGGGGTTATACAAAAAGTGATAATATTAACGAATGTTTATTATGGAATTTTTTTCTTTGGCATTACTCTAAATGCATACCAGAGGACAGTCTGTAAAAATCATAACACATTATAAGTAAGAGTATAGAGGAGACCTCTCCATAGCTCCTGCACCTAAGGAGAGTATGGCAACTTCCTGTCTTTTGTTTGCTTTGGGATTTTGTTAAAACACATCCTCTGTAAACTGAGCCTTTAGGTGTACTATACTCACCTACTTTGAACTTTGCCCCTTTTTGTGTGTCAACTTTCTTTTGAGAAGTTAAAGGGCTGAGGGAAGCTCTTGTTATCCCAGTTTTGCCATAGTTCATTGGAGAGACAAAAGTACAGAGATAGTAAATGAAGTGCCATTGTTACTTAAATGACCTAAGAAGTGCAGGGAGTAGAAGCCAAGATTACTGCTTTCTAATCAGTTGCCTTTCCTAACTCTTTGTCCTTTATAAAAATATTCTGTGTTTTTTTCTGTGTCTAGAGCAAGGACCGTAGTGGAAGGAGGTAGAAGAGAATGAATGGACTTAATGATCGTCATAAAGGAATGCACAAAATAGTGCGACTAGTTACTACCTCAAGGTAGTGAGACTACAGAAGGGAGATTTCTTTTCTTCTTCATAGTCCTTCTAAATTGTTCAAAATTTCAACATATATTTACTTCCATAAGAAGGAAAAAAGGAACTGAAATGTTGTTAATGCAAAAGCATAATTATAAAATCTGCACCAAATATGAAATGATGATAGCAACTAACACATGATCTGCCTTTGTGGCATGCAAACGCATAAGCACTTTACTTATACTTATTGTCCCACTTACTGATCTCAGCAACCCTAAGAGGTAGATTCTATTATTATACTCTCTTTACATTTGAAGAAAGTGAGACAGAGAACCTAAATAACTTTCCCAAAGTTACTTAGTTAGCAAGTGACAGATCCAAGATCAAAACACAGGGAGTCTGACTCCAGAGTCTGAACTTGTAATCATCATATTGTATCATAGAGTTTAAAGAAAGAAGGAAACTTACAAATAAATGCCTAAAAATGGAAAGGATGAAATAGAAAAGCATATTTCTAAGAATAGAACAGGCTTTATTTTTATGTATAAGTTTTTTCCACCAAGTTTGCACACCAGTTTCCAAGACATTCTTTCTTGTCTCCCTATTTTGTCCATGAATTTTGTATCAATATGTTGGAGATGAGTTGGGGGCAACAATGAGGAATAGTATTTTCAAAGATGCAGAGACTTCATTAGCTTTCTACGATTTAAACTCTTAAGAGAGGTCAGTGTGTATAATGACAAAGGCCACTTCCATAACATCTGTCATGAAAAAACAATGAAACATGCAAGATGGGAAAGATAGGGAAGAGACGAAAAAAGAATAAAACGTGCGAGATGGGAAAGATAGGGAAGAGATGGTAGGGAAGGTTAAAAAAAAAGAAAGTTATTCTTTTTTGCAGGAAAGAAAAAGAAAGGTGCTATAATTGTTCTGAACATCACTCAATGCCTTTTCTCTCCTTCATGTGAACTTGATGAACTAAAAGAAGAATTGAAAGCAGTAAACAGCATGTCAGCCAAAATATGGGCTCTTCATTCTCTGCAATTTCCCATATGCCAGCTACTGCAGTTTAATTCTTGCTGTCATTAATCAAGTAGAAAACAGTTACCTTAGTTTATCTAAGGTGCTGCAAATTCTAGAATTTACATAGGCAGATCAATGGTTTTCGCTTTTAAATAGGCCTCTCCAATAACACAGGGTATGTTATATGCACTCACTTATAAAAAGCAAAGAAGTAATCATTCACATCAAAGCAATTTAGTTTATTTCTTGGCACTTGATTGAAATAAGAGTATCAGTCAGTCTATAGAGAATGACAGGGCTCAGTTGAGAGAAGCACAGTAAAAGTAGTGATTTGGGATGATTGCTAAATAGGATAGATGAACATGGAAAGAGTTAAATACAGAACCACCAGTGGCGCTGATAAGCCTGCATTGTCAATCTCCTTAGTTTCTCGATGAGGGTCATTTTATTGTGAAAAGTTACTGCAATTAAAAAATAGTTTCAAAGATGCCCTGGAAAAACAGCTGTGTTTGCCTAAGTTATGACATATTATACCAAAAGTTTACAGTTGATTCATTGTTTTCATGAGGGATTCTTTTTTTGCTGTTGTTGCAGTTTGGCTGGGGCTGGGTTCGAAACCGCCACCCTCGGTATATGGGGCCAGCACCCTACTCACTGAGCCACAGGCGCCACCCTTCATGAGGGATTCTGAAACCACTTTTATATGTCCAAAAATAAAACCATTAGTGCTTAATTTCCCAGATGTTCATTTTTAATGGAAAAAAATGGGTTTGAATCTAAATGATTTTGAAGTTTGAGATCTATGGCAGGTGTTGCTTCGTAACCTTTGCCCATTTTCTATTCAGTTGGTTGTCTTTTACTTATTTGTTAAAGAAAAAAATAATTTAGTGACACTTATTAAAGCACAGTAAGGAAACCTTTATTCAGGTCCATGATGATAGGTGTAGGGACCACTGCAGGGGGGTCTTAGAGTAGGGGAGAGAGACTGGGCTCAACTCCGATTAAATACCAGCAAGTGGAAATTTATTGACAAGAGCAAGGGTAGGTCAGTGACTGGAAAATCACTAGGGGGAAACAGCAGGATGAGAGGGATTCTGGCTAAAGTTTTAGCTGCTAACCCAATCTAACAGGATTCTCACTAAAGACAGGCCAGGGTATCTGGACCACATAGGGGATAGTGTGACCAGAAGGCGATGAGGAATCTGATTAGCTATCAGGGTGAGGGGTTCTAGCAAAGCTGATGCGGCAGGGCTCTTCCCTAAAACTGGATTTACAAGGAAATGTAAAGGCCCAGGACAAGGTTCAGGAGCCTGACTAAAGTTTGGTCAAGCAGAGAATCTTTGTCAAATTATAGGAACTCTTTATTTGTTTCGACACAATTTCTTCACTCTACCAAAGCTATAGCTTCCATTCCATTGGCTCAGAAGAAGTATCCTTGTGCTTCCGCATTCAAGGCTATATCATGTTCTTTTACCTCCATTTATTGTTCTTCTGCCCTAAATCTTTCCTCTTCCTATGATTATGATTCTTATTTAAGTCTTCATATCATGCTCTTTTACCTCCATTTATTGTTCTTCTGCCCTAAATCTTTCCTCTTCCTATGATTATGATTCTTATTTAAGTCTTCATATCATGCTGTATTGATAAATTTGTCTCTGTTCTTTTACATGGTTAGATAATCCATTACACATTAAAACTGTATCTTGGACAGTGTTCCTATCATATTTTGTTCAAAAACTTCCATCTTGTTGGTTTCCACATCTCTCATTCATTTATTTGTTCATTCAACAAATATTTAATGAGTGCCTTACTATGTGGTAGGGACTCTTCTAGGCACCCAGGAAACCACTCTCATGAAGTTAAACTTAGTCACTAGAACCTAGCAGATGCTCCTTATTGGACCTCGTAAGTCATGCTAATCCCTTCCCTCCTCTATTCTTTTTCTGCCCCCAATTCCAAGCAGCATTCTAGTTACTCCCCAACATGCATTCTTGGAGCCAAGTAAATTTTGCTTTCTAACCCCATTCCCGCTCTCCAGCTACTTCTTCACTCTCCCACACGAGTGTATGCATTGTTGGTTCTCACATTTGCAACACCATCTTTCCTCTCATTTTCCGGATCTTGACTCACATTCCATATTGAACATCTTCTCCAGCTGTTTCTTCACAAGGTCCCAGTACTGTTCTTACTTACACTTGGTAACAAGTGCTTTCAGGTGTCCAGGAGTGGTTTCATAGGGCTGTGCTTGCTGATTCCAGCTGAATTAGATGAACATAAAAATCCCAAACTCTAAATAAGTCAGTAAGATAGAGTAGAAAGAGTCCTGGGCCAGCAGTTGGACAACCCAGTTTCCCTTCCGGCTCTATTACTATCTACTTACCATACAGTCTTGAGCAAATCACTTACTACTTTATACTTCAATTTTCTCCCTCACTGAAATGATGAGGTTTAATCAGAAACATGGGTAGTCTCTTTAAGTTCTCTTCAATTTTTACAATTCTATAATTTTTAATTTGCAACCATACTTTATGAACCTGGGAAAATTGTTGAATTTTCTTAATTGATTTTCTTAATTTAAATAGAAGTAATTAATTTATAAGAGATGGTATAATAAAAAGTAAATGTCATTAAGAGAAACAATACTTTGAAATTGTATAGTGCTTTCTCATAATTTAATTCAAGAAAAGTATATGCCATCATTCTACATCTAGATCACATCAAATTTGGTCCAAAAGATAAAATTAATTAAGTGCCATCAAACAAAACAAAAATTTAACTGCTTTAAGTAGGAAAGACATAAAGTAAAAATTTTTTACTTACATGTATACACACACACACACACACACAGAATTAATAGGGACATTATCCAACATCAGGATGGTGACTAGTCAAAGTGTTTCTTATTCGACAAACCTAGCACTTTTATTTTTTAAATATTAATAATTTGAGAAGTAGTCAAGTGAATTTTTTCATAAGAAATATGTAGAAAAATTTCCATTTCATCTACCAGATGATTTTTTACAGATTATTATATGTGCTATTAACTATGAAAATTATATAATATGTTGTCAACATAATTTCAGCAACAATTACATTCAGTAACATTTTTATACTTGGCAGAAAAACTTGTAAATGTTATATAAAAATAATCCCATTTATGAAATTTTGAACATTAATTTAAGAAGCAAGAACACTGACATTATATAGTCCATGGCACCAATAAATCTCTTGGAGAGTATTTGGTATTAGAAGTTGGAATAGTTAGAGATATTTTTTTCTATAATAGAGAACAAAGAAAGAGCAAAAAGAGGCAGATTTTCTTCTGCCTTTGAGAGAAAAAAATGCATCTTGGACATTGAGTATTTCTGACCGTCTTCTCTCACTCTTGGAATGTTAATTATATTTGGCAGTTGGAGTTCAAGACCCATCTGAAAAAAAAATGTTGACTTCTCTTTGGGCTTAATTCTCTCTCTTTATTTAAAGCCCCATAGCTCCCATTTTATTTCTGTGGTTCTTCATTATTTCTGCATTTCTACCTTTTCTGTGTGCTTAAGTTCTATTTTATTACCCAAGGGCACAAAGGTATATGGGGACATATCATTAGTTTTATGAAGGAAGTCAAAGTGAAAAATGAATTGGATATAACACATTTTGCTTTAAGAATACATGCCTTTCAAAAGTAGAGTTTTATTAAGAATTTCAAACTAGTTATCAACCAAATCATACTTGAAATTTCTGTGTCTACAGAAATAGCAATCACTTTATCAGCCCCTATATGTCTTAGAGTCCTGATGCTAAAGAGTTCCTTAAAAAACAAACAATATATTCCAACATACCTAAAATTTCTGCATTTTGCCCGAACCTTACAAATTCTAAAAATTATCGACTTCTTTTAAAAATTAGCATTTGCCTTTTTAAAAGCTGGTAATCCCTAAACCCTTGTCTTCACTAATAAAGATTAATGGAAAATGGGTAGAAGCTAGGTATGCCCCTTCAAATTACCTTTTATTTTCTTTTGAGTAGCTAAGTATGAATAGATTATATTTGACAATTAGCAATGTTAAAAGAAAAAGTTGAGACAAATTAAGTTTAGCAGAGTTTATTTGGGCAAAGGACAATTCATGAATTAAGCATCATTTGGAAGCAGGAGAGGAGGTTCAGAGAGCTCCACCCAGCAATATAGGCAGGCAGAATTTATAAAAAGAGAAAGAAAGTGACACACAGAAACAGCTTTACTGATTATAGCTTAGCATTTGTCTTATTTGGTCCTGGTGTAATGAGGCATTTGCCTTATATGAACATGATCTGATCAGTTGGCATCCTGTGAGTGGCTGATACTTAGCTATTTGTTACAAGAATTTAGTCCTAAATTAGGTTACGCTTTATTTACATACCAAGTTAGATTGTGGTTTTCTATGTACAAAAGAAACTTTAAGTCAAATTTAATTTAACAGCAAGAAGTCTTTTTGCTCAGGGATCTAAAACATTTGGCTAAAACCACTAAGGCTAAGGATTTCCTCATCTAAGAAATGTTTGTAATTACCATTTCCCATGTCTATATATAACAGCTCAAGTTATGTTTTTCAGCAGCTCTCTTTGTACTTTTGCATCTTGGTTTCCACATTTATAAAACAAGAAAGTTGAACTATAATCTCTCAGGTTCCTTCTAACCCTGATATCCTATGATATAACCAGAAAAAAAATCATTACACATACAAAGAAACATCTTTTGGAAGAAACATGTCAAATACAAACATAGGTTAGTCATTTAAGAATATTTGGTATGCATTCGTGAAAATAAAAATAAGGCAGCTGCTTTCAACAAATGTATTGGAAATGTGTCTTGAAAACATTTCCCAAGCTTAACATAGTCAAAGAAAATATTTTCTGAGCTCATAGTGTTTCAATACATTCAGTACATTGTCAAAATCATGTTGCTGACAAATACCACCTTAGTCTTGTAGAGATCAACAAGTAATGTTTGGGGCATATCAGAAATACTTGAATAAATTTTTTATTAAAGAATGATCCAGGAGCTCACCTACAGAGTTGTGAAGATTCTTGTTACAAATACAGATTCTTCTGGGCGGTGCCCGTGGCTCAAAGGAGTAGGGCGCCAGCCCCATATGCTGGAGGTGGTGGGTTCAAACCCAGCCCTGGCCAAAAACTGCAAAAAAAAAAAAAAAAAAACCGTGTGTGTATATATATATGTATATATATATATACAGATTCTTCTGAAAAGTACAGAAATTATTAAAAAAGAAGAAGTACAGAAATTCTGAAAGCGGGACCTAGCAATCTGGATTTTAAACACGGTACTCAAAAGTGTCTTATGCACCCTAAAGTTTGAGAACCAGAGCTTTGGAATAAATACCTTTATATGCATTGTTTTCGATGAGAAGCCATTCTCTAACTGGCTTTCACCTTTCTAGCCCTTATCCAGTGTCCTCAGTCCTTTGTAAGCTTAAAAGGAAAAAGAAATAACCACTTGATACGTAGTTAAGATGATCAAACATGATGAAATTTTACCTAATTCCACACCTCAGGAATCGTCCCCTTACCCCGATTCACGAGCACATTTCATCCTTTACGGTTCCAGGTCCTTCTGCCGCCACTGTCTTAACTCTCTTGACTGTCTTCCGTCCCTGGTCCCTGGCTTCTAACAGCCTCCCCACCACATGCTGTGAAGTTTCTCTTAGATACTTTAGAACTGAATTTCCTAAGTCTCAGGGCTATTTTTTTCTCTCTTAGGGGACACAAAAGGGTTCATTGACCCACTAAAAACTAGGTGGCACTATTTAACCCAGAACCGCGTTGTACCAATTCCTTATATAAACAAAGCAGCAGCTTGAGGTCTCACCATGGGCAGCCTGCCCTCCACCACATCCTATAAACCTCTCAGCTACGGTGAAATTGCCTTTCTTCTACCAGATAGACGGACACCAAGCACTAGGCATCTTTTTATTCTGCCTTCCCTTCCCCTTTCCCTGTTCCCCAGGGCCTCCTTGAGACACAGAGGCACTCAAGAAATATTTATTTAATCAGTGCCTTTTCTGCCATTTGCTGTTTTTCCATGTCTGGACTCTGCCTGTCCCTGCCTACCTTTCAAAATGTCCTATTTGACAGCCTCTTTCGCTCTCCAGGGGACCAAGCTGTGAATTCTAGACACCCCAGGGAATCCCTGTAACCAGTACTCATTACATGCTGTTAAACAGCTAAAATCTTGTGTGGGGAATTTTCACTTAGGCTTATCACAGAAAAGTGATAACTGAAAGAGAAGGAGGGAACAGAAATATAAATGAACTAACCTCTACACCGTATGGAATCTGAATGCACTATTATATTTAATTCATGACATTTATGTTATTTCATGATTCATTTATTGGGTAGTAATATCCTTGGAGTCTTGAACTATTAAATTATCTTACTTGATGGAAATGCCTTCATTTCTCTGAATATACTGTTTATATTGTGCATTGCAGAATTTTTTTGACAATTTGGAAAAGTATAAAAAGGAAGGCTTAAATCACCTGTAAATGAACTTCTGAGGGATAACCTGGTTGTCGTTCCAGAATTTTTTATACACAAACAAGCACATGTATGCAAACACGTACACACACACATTTTAGAAAAATTAAAAAATAAATTGTATTCATTTTGTAATCTGCTTTTTTACTTAGCAACTGACATGATCACCTTTTCCATATCCATAAATATTTACTCATGTCATCATATTGAACTTTAACATAAGATTTTATTGTTATGAAGTCATCAATATATAAATAGTCAATTCCCTAGTATTTCTAAACTTGAAATGTTTAATTAAATTCATATATAACTTCATTAATTTTGAAATGTAAAACATATATAAGTTTCATCACATTTGAAAACAATTGGAAGGTTGAGAATTGAATATTTATTTTGTTTCTTCTCTATATCAATCATGAATGGTGCTATAAATAACATTGTTATACCTATATCTTTGTATGCTTTCCTAGTTACTTTCTAAGTAAAACTCTTTAAATTTAAGCTTGTGGGTCTTTATATTTGCATATTTTAAGGACTTCCGTGTATCACCAAATTATCCTTCAGAAAGTTTGGAACAACTTAGTTTCAGGAGGTAATCACTATTCTTTAGTGATTCTGTTTGACTAAGGCCAGAAGGAGAATTGTATTTCAAATGTCAGGCTAGGTTACCAAAGGTCCAAGAGACACGTTGCTCTACGTGGTCACTTTGCTTTATATTTCGATCTTTGCAGTAAGAGACTGTGTCGTATTTTTGTTATAATCAGAACTAATTCTTATGAATTAATTAGTAATTACTGATAATATGTGCATGATGCAGCGTAATTTCTAATTTACCTGAAAATAAAGCTTTGCTAGCATTCTGCCTTTCCTCTTTGTTTTCTGGATAAAGATTTATTAATTTACCTTCTCATCCAAGTAAAATGTGGATTTCATAGCACAGATCATTCATTTGTATATTCTCAAATAGCTTCTAAGGATTAAGAGGTTCTAAATACGGCTGATGGTAAAGCACTTAGTCCCCTGCCTAAATTATTCACGTTTGGGGGAAGCTTTCAGACAAATATCTGATTTTACTCTTCCATGTGAGTTGTTGTCTTAGTTCATTTTACACAAAGGAAACAACGTGGAAAATGTTGGAGCTTGATGAAAACAAACCCCAGGTGCACACGAATAAAGAAGGGTAGCGGGAAAGGAGAAGCATATGGGAAGAGGAGCAGAAAGGAACAGACGCCAGACGGAAGGAGTCAATGGAAAAGGCTGCCGAGGGTGTAGAAATGGAAAAGCCAAAATGTGGGGAGAGACCTTTCCATTTCTCAAAGTAGAAAGAATTCCAGTACTAACATGAGTCATATGAAAACTGAGTGTTTTTTATTAGTCACTGGGTCCAATTTTTTTTCTACCAAAAACATTAAGAATCATCGACTGCAACAGTATGGGAAAGCAATTGATTGCAGTAGGCGTGCCAGGCCAGAAGTCTCAGAATTCTGCATGTGGAAATAAACATGCAGCTAAATACTGCCTTTCCTCAAAATTGCCGCCAAAATACCCCCCATTTTATGACTCTCAAAAGAAGGTAGCCAGATTTTTATTGAAGAATGCTAAGTAGTGCAGAATAGGTTTATACACTATGGAACTAACCCACACCTGTGTCTGTTTCATGGCATTGTCAGAATCAGCAATTGTATTTCTAGATATTCTGACATAATTCTGTCCTGCTATTTTTCAGGTCCCATTTGGAAGCCAGTTCTGACCAGTGGAAGCGTCTGCACCTTTCTCTTCAGGAACTTCTAGTGTGGCTACAGCTCAAAGATGATGAATTAAGCCGGCAGGCACCTATGGGAGGCGATTTTCCAGCAGTTCAGAAGCAGAATGATGTACACAGGGTAGGACATTTTTAAGCCTAGTGCCTTGCCCATAGTAAGCATTCAGTGATTATCTTTAAATTAATTTTGTCTCAACCAAAATGGTAACTAAATATACAACAAAAAAATAGTTTTGTTTAAAATTGAGTTGAATCGAAATCTTTTTTCCTCATCTCATTTAAGACTCAAGTTTAAAGAATCCCAACCATTATATTTACAATGTCAAAAGCATCCACATTAATAACACTATTTTAAAAATTGCCCATCTCAGCTCTGCACCTGTAGCTCAGTGGCTAGGGCGCCAGCCACACACACCGGAGCTGGCGGGTTCGAATCCAGCCTGGGCCTGCCAAACAACAATGGCAACTACAACCAAAAAATAGCTGGGCATTGTGGCAGGTACCTGTAGTCTCAGCTACTTGGGAGGCTAAGGCAGGAGAATCGCTTAAGCCCAGGAGTTGGAGGTTGCTGTGAGCTGTGACACCACAGCACTCTACGAAGGGCCACAAAGTGAGACTCTATTTCAAAAAATAATAATAATTGCCTATCTCTTTTGGCTATTTTTAAAAAACTTCTCACCCTGGAAAACATTGAACATACACAAAAGTAGACATAATGTTATAATAAACACCCATGTACCCATCAAGACATCAACAATTATCAATTTAAGGCCAAGTTTATTTCTTCTATACCTCTATCCCTTCCACCATTATATTGAAGCAAATCTCAGGCATGGATCATTTTATTTATAAATATTTCAAAATGTTAAAAAAAAAAGCTTTTTTAAAATAACCACAGTGCTGCTATCATACAGTAAAAATACCATTTTATCATAGCAAATATCCAGTTTAGTATTCAAATTTCCATTTCTCTCACATGTCATATAATTGTTTATGTCCTTTTTTTATTTAATCATAGCTGTGTACATTAATGCAATCATGGGGTACAATGTGCTGCTTTTATATACAATTCGAAATAATTTCATCGAACTGGTTAACATAGCCTTCATGGCATTTTCTTAGTTATTGTGTTCAGACATTTATATTCTGCCTTTAGTAACTTTCATCTGTACCCTTCTAAGATGCACCGTAGGTGTGGTCCCACCAATTACCCTCCCTCCACCCATCCTTCCCCCTCCCCTCCCCTCCCTGGCCCCTTTCCCCATATAATCTACAAGGGGAAGAATATTAGAATGACTGCAGATCTCTCTGCTTAAACCTTTCAAGCTAGAAGAGGGTAGTCATCGACTTTTAAACTGAGTTTCTTTTATGATGTCTTAATATTTTTTAACTTTTTCTGGTTTTGGTTTAAATAAGAACTGAAATAAGGTCCACATATTACATTTGGTTAATTTGGGTTTTTTTTCTTTTCTTTTCTTTCTTTCTTTTTTGAGACAGAGTCTCACCCTGTCGCCCTCGGTAGAGTGCTGTGACGCCACAGCTCACAGCAACCTCCAATTCCTGGGCCCAAGCGATTCTCTTGCCTCAGCCTCCTGAGTAGCTGGGACTACAGGCGCCCGCCACAACGCCCAGCTACTTTTTGTTGCTGCTGCCACTACTGTTTTAGCTGGCTGGGGCCGGATTCGAACCAGCCGCCCTCGATATATGGGGCCGGCACCCTACCCACTGAGCCACAGGCGCCACCCCTGGTTAATTTGTTTTTAAAATACCCCTTTTGGATTACTTTCTATTTTGAAATAATTATAGATTCACAGTACGTTAGCAAAATAGTACAGTGTTTCCCTGTACATTTCACCCCATTTCCTCCAATGATTCCAACTTACAAAACTGTAGGACAATTGTTACTATCATTTCAAAGTGTGATCAATATAAAAATGTGCCCTTACAGTCCATCTCAATTCAGCTGAGCTACATTCCAAGTGTTCAGTAGCCAAATGTGGCTAGTGCTGACCCATTAGATAGTGTAATAGCTCTGTAAGTTTGATATTTGACTTTGGCTTCTTTTAGCAAGTCTGTTTCAGGACTGTTGGGGTATTCTTACATCTTTAGAAGGCACATAATGCTGTTTTCACTTTGTGTGTGTGACTTTTAGCAACTGTTAATGATCAGTGGCTATGAGTTGCAATGTGATAATTGCCTGTCCCTATCTTTCCTTCTTTACTTATTCACTGGAGTAGGTCTTTGAAAAAAAAAAAATGTTTTGTAGCCATCTTCTATTTGGATACCCAGGATACCATCTGAGTAGGATAGGCAGGATAAGTGGTTCTACTTTACAGATTTTCAGAATAACAAATTGTTAGCTGGAATCTTCCAACAGTCACCAATCGTTCTTTGTTTTGTTTTGTTTTTAATTACATTTCTATCTTCTCTGCTAGGCTCTGAGTGAGAAAGGCACCTCCAAGACTCTGGAGCCTAGCAAAGTGTCTAGGGTTACAGTGGATACTGAGAAGTGGTTTTGAAATGAGGATAAAAGGTATATGAACAGAAGTAAATAGCAAACCAAATAAATTACCACCAAGTAACAAAAATGTTGTAAGATGGCACTGCTTTTGTATGTTTAGCACTTAAAGGAAAGGTCTCTATGGAGACACAGCCAAGGTGGCATCTTAAGGAAAGGTCAAGAGTTTGTACTGTTCTGTAGAAGAGGATAGAGGAGATTACAGAAAGAGATAAGAGTATGAGGGAAGGCACAGGGTCTTTGCAAAAAATGCCAAGGAAACTTCTAGTTTCTCCTTCAGCCATTCTGCTTCATATGATTCAAAATATTGAATTAGCTTTGTAGTAGGGTGAAATTTAATGATGCTGTATTTTTTTTAAATGTTCTAACAGTCAAAATACTGTGGTATCTATGTAGAAGAGAATTCTTTGAGAAGAATGATCATTTTTAATAGAATACATTAAATGAGACAGAATTTCTACAAAAGATGAACTTTGTTCTAACTCCAGAAACCAAAGAAAATGAATCACTGGGCAAGTGAACTAGGAGTCATGAGACTGAGATTCTAGTCATCTTTCTCCATAAGTTAGATTTTGTGGGGCAGTGCCTGGGCTCAGTGGGAAGGGTGCCAGCCCCATATACCAAGGGTGGAAGATTCAAACCCAGCCCCAGCCAAACTGCAACAAAAAAATAGCCAGGCGTTGTGGCAGGTGCCTGTAGTCCCAGCTACTTGGGAGGCTGAGGCAAGAGAATCACCTAAGCCCAGCAGTTGGAGGTTGCTGTGAGCTGTGTGATGCCACAGCACTCTACCAAGGGTGACAAAGTGAGACTCTGTCTCTACTAAAAAAAAAAGTTAGATTCTGTGGCTATTTTGTTCTTCAGTTATATAAGATGAGGAAATTAGTCCAAATAATTGCCGTAGTTCCTTATAGCCAATAATTATTTTAATAAATACTCCTTTGCTTCCCTAATTATTGGTTTCAATTGCTTGCTTTGGTGGTAAATGTTTGTACTTATCATTCTAAATCCTTACTCAGAACTATCATGACAAGTATAACATGATTTGGGGAAATGGTTGTGCTAGAGTTACGGGTAATACTCGCCAGAAAGAAGGTAATTAACCCCTACTTGGCTAGTGTGCTTGCTCAGATACCTACCTATTACCTTTCTTGGACTTAACAGGACTTCTGGCCCATTGATAGCTTTGTGTTTTCTACCTTCATTCCACTATTCCTCCATCTTTACTTTCTTCCAAGTATAGTTTAGATTCAATCATGAAACATTTTAATAACTTTTTTATAACCCTATCATTTTTTGCTTCTTTATCTTTTTGTTGCTACAATCTATAAAACACCAAAACTTGGAGACTCTAACTAAATATTTTCTCCTACCTAGACAACAACATAATGGACTGGAAGAGCAACCTTCAGCCTTCCACTGCCAGCACTTCACAGAGTCAATTTCCCTCCAAAATATTTTTGGAGTCTGTATACTGCTGTCATCATCATGGTTACAAGAGGCCATGTCTCCTTATCTTTTGCACCTGCTGTTGCCGCCCTACAATGTGATCTCTACCTTTCAGTCAAAGGAATCGGTCTAAAAACATAAAATGAATTTTGTCAGTCTTCCTCTTAACATGCTTTAGTGGCTTCTCAATGCCTTCAGAGAAAGACCCAAAACCTCAGCAAGGGCCAAAAGGCCCTATCTGGCTGGTCTGGCCTTAATCTTTTCTTTTCTTACTACTGTTCCTCTGCTATTTGGACACTAGCCATACTGCCTTTGGGGATTTTTTTGGTTTTGGGTTTGGTTTTTCCAATTCTCCATATTCCATTCAGGTGCAGCTTTAAACATGCTGGCCCTCTGTCTGAAACCCTTTCTACCCACACCTACTTCCCCCCGAGGTCCTGGTTAGCATTTGTATTCCCAACTAAGCATTCTTTTGTAAATGGTATACGGCTATTTTTTTTTCTCTTAACAGTTTTTTTTTATTAAATCATAACTGTGCACAGTAATGCATTTATGAGGTACAATGTGCTCATTTTATATACAATTTGGAATGCTTACATCAAACTGGCTAGCATAGCCTTCACCTCACTTACTTAATTGTTGTGTTAAGACATTTATACTCTACTCTTAATAGATTTGACATATACCCTTGCAACATGCACCATCGGTGAGGTCCTACTGATTACCCTCCCTCCAGCCGGCCTCCCCCCTCGTATAGGGCTATTTTGATGCACAATGTTTTTTCTTATAGTCTGGCCCAATGCTTTATCAAGTTTCTCTTGGTATCTTTTAGAAAAATGCTTGATACAAAAGACTCTCCATCCTCAAAAACATCATCACTTCTGGGTATTGATGAGAGACCAGTGTAGCACTCTGTTTTACTCAGAGTTGTGCCGCAGTTATGTGGTAGCCCTTTCACAGTTGTAATGGAAGGTCTGTCTGGTTAGTGATGTTCTTATTGCCTATAGATGATAAAAAGGGGGGGAAACTCTTTTTGAAAGTGGGTCTGTCTGTCAGATCTTCTGAATTCGGTTAGGAAGAGAGAAAGAAAACACAATCAAAGTACAAAACTCCATCAAGATGTAATAGCGAATTCCATACTTACAGACTTTTGATTTACTTTGCCATATTTCCAAGAATATAAACTTTCTAGCTCTTCATGAGTTTCTTGATTCAGTTTTTGTTGCTATAGAATGCTTGGTATCAAAGTGGGTCACCTGTAATCATACACTTATTCCCCATGTATTTGGAGTGTCACTTTTTTTTAATTGTCTGCTTACTATCTATTGTAAATTATTAATGTCCTTGATTGTTGCTTTTTATGGGAATACAAATCACCTTAACATGTCCAAAGTTGAAACCACAATCAAATATTGTTCATTTTCATTTTTTATAAATCAGGATTTTTATAAAACAGGTGATTTATATTTTCTTTGTATATAATATCAGATTAATAATAATATTTTGTAATAAAATATGTCTTGTACTCTTTTGTTAGAGGGGAACTCTTATCGTCAGTCTCAGTTGCTGTGATGAAGCGGTATATGGTTTCCAGGATAGTCCACACAGGTAGTTGGGGACTGCAGTCTCACTCCTCAAAGCAATTTTCACACCCATGGGAGTAGATCTATGTTCCCCAAACCAGCTGGGCAGCATAATAACTACAACTGAATGGCTCTCAACACTAATTAATAAAATAATGCTCCATATGTGGTGAAGTGTTATAAATAATTAAAGCTCAAATGTGCCTTATCAAATAAAAACTGACCAATTTTTATATCGTCTGAATACATTATCCTGGCTTTTACAGTTCCTCATTACTTGCCTCACTAGACTGACTCGTTTTCAATTAGTATGTATTATTCTGGTCCAGGTATATTTTTAAAACTGACTTCCCTTTGTTTTACTTGAGCAGTCACTAAAGTGATATTTATTACTTGTCTACTTCTGTGATTAACCCAGAGAGAGTTTTAAAAGAGCAAATCATAGTGGGGAATTTCTAAGGAGAACTGCAATAAACCATTCACTTAGTTAAGTCCCTTCCTCCTTCCCCAAATCCAATTGGAGATTAGATCTTGATTATAAGAACACTGTAGGTAATGACTTTTTGTTTGCATTTTTTTCTAATGAAATTGTTTGTCATTAGGTTTTCATCTTTCAATTAAAAAATCTCTCCAGTCCCTTCCCTAGAGACCATTAAAGATACCTTTAAAGCTTCCTGAGATTTTCTGGTTAAGATTTAGATGGAAGTAATCAATACATACATTATTAAAAGAGTGGGCAGAAAGCCATTATTGCTTGGATGCTGTTGACAAATGAAAAGGCTTGAATAAAGTAGTTTACTTGTTCATTTGTCAGGTCATATATTATGCATGTTCGATTTCCTCAGAAGTCACCACAAAGTGAGGGAGAGGTTTAGAAATTCAATAAAATTATCCTGAAATCACACTGTAGTGTATACATTTGTTTAGGCTAATTCTCTTATCAATACTGGCCTCCTTACTCTGGGTGCATTTAACTGTGTACATTAGCTTGATGAGTTCTCTGTATTTTCTTTCCACTGGAAGTAGAAAGTGTCTTTGAGTGCCATTTGTGAATGTCGAGATTTAAGTCAGCACAATGCTAAGAAAAATGAATTGTTTCCTAGCACCTCTGAAAAACAACAAAAGGTTGGGACAGAGTGATTCATTCTAACATTCGATGATCTGGCCTCTTAGAGTTTTTAACAACTTTGGTTCCCCTGCAAAGTTCACTGTTAGTTTACTCTAAGATGTTTTCTTAGCTATGGTGGAGGAAATAGGCCTCTTTTTGATTTATTCTTCATCATTTTTGTATATGTTTGGTATCCTTTGCGGTTGTATTTAGGAATGCTGAATAGAAAAGACTTACGAATTATTTTTAGAACTGCATTTCTAGGCATTTGAGTCTTCTGAAAACTAAGTCTTCTAAAAACTAGCTATATCATCAGAACTTAAGAAAGGCATCTAGGAATTGCTGCTTTTCTTTAATGACTATAACAAGATGAAATGAGAATAATTTACAAACTGACTTCTCTACCAAAGTCTCCTTTCTCGCTTTGGCAAAATATTTGGATATCTTGCTAAACACTTAAAAATAGCATTTATATAATATTTTGCCTTTACAGAACATTTATTCATTTGATCACAAATGAATCCCTGTGTTCTTCCTTTCCCCCATAAATTTATTTTGGGAAAGTTACACCATAACTCAGACTTCTTCCAGAATTTATTGATTCATTCAGAAACTATTTATTTAGTGCCTACTCTGTGCCAGAAGGTAAGGATATAATAGTGACCCAAACAAGTCTCTACCCCATGGATGTTCAAACTTTGTGTGAGAGCCAGTATACAGTGAACCTGTATATTAATACATAAAATCATGTCAGGTATTAGTAAGTGCTGAGAAGAGTAAATAAAGTATAAATAGAAAAAGACTAGAAAGTATTGCCCTGTCTGAGGAGGTTATGTTTGGGAAAAGACCTGTGTGAGTGAGCCCAAAAAGACCTGGGGGAAATAGTATTCCAGGTGGAAGAAGCAGCAAATTCAAAAGCCCATTGTAAGAGCAGGTTTGGAATGCAAGAATAGCAAGATGGGCAATGTATGTCAAAGGAAATGAGACGAGTATACAGTGGTAGGTTGTAGACAGGGCAAAGGCCAGATAGTGAATGGTCTTGTAGGCTGTAGTTTGGAGGTGGCTTTTATTCTGCGTGTGATGAGACATCACTGGAGGACTCTCAGCAGGGATGATGTGACCTGATGGATGTGTTTATAAGTTGTCTCTAGCCACAGCATAGAGAATTGGACGATGGTAGGAGCAAAACTGAAAGCAGAGAGAAAGAAGGGTAGCGAATTCATTTAAGAAGGAAACAATGAGTGGACAGAGTAGAAATGATAGATACGGTGAAAACTATTTGATCCAAGATATATTTTGAAGGTAAAGCTGATAGAATTTAAAATAGATGGGATGTGGAGTATGAGAAAAAGCACAGAGTCAAGGATGACTCTGAGGTCTGTGGCTTGAACAAATAGGAAAATGATGGTGCCATTTATGGAGATGAGAAAGACTTGGCAATGGCCATGTTTGAGGGTATGTGCTTGGAGTGCATCAAAGGTTCCATTTTTGGATTATGTTGATAGAAACAAATGGTGTAATTCAGAAATTGTTCACACTTGACAATCTCACATTTTGGCTGAGTCTTTTGAGAATGGATATAAATTGTCACAGAGTTTCCTAATAATCTATTCATTTGTACTATCACTTTAGAAGGAATTTCCAAAATTTAAGGTTTAGGCTCAATGACCTAAGACCTAATTTTCTAAATGGCCATGGGAACAGATTGAGTTTTCATCAGTGATTTCTCAAGGTCAGCTCAGAACCTAACAACACTATTGTCAATAGGAAGTAACTTCCTCAGTGGTTGTTAGAAGCAGCCCAGCCTTAGGATTGAGAGTCAAACAGCTGTTCAAGATGCTACGTGAGCACTAAACTATTCCTCCATAGTATTACAGACCAGCAAGAGCAGGCTGAACTCTATTCTAGCCTGTGCCCTTGATCTCAGAAAATGTAACTTATTTTAAAAGACTTCCAGAGAAAGTAAATGTCAACAAGGAATTTGTTGAATATATATTTCCTCCTAAACACTCAAAAGTGTTTTTCATTGAATAAATTCGATTTTAAAAAATTAATTTCTGGCTTGAATATGCATAGTATTCATTTGCTTTTCAACTTTACATCAAGTTATTAATTTTATTTTATCTCATTTACAAATTAATACTGTTGTTTCTATTGTTGACTGTCTGAAGCACTGGCTAGATATATCTGATACTGCAATCCCTTGTCTTCATTTTGATTCAGAAGGAGAGAGAAAATAAGATGAAGCTGTTTTCATCTTATTTAAAGGTGATTATGTCATCAAACCTATAGAAGCAAAGAGTAGAAAGAGTAACCAGAGACTGAGAATGGAGAGTTGTTGCTAAGTTTCAATAAGGAAAGATAGTAAGTTCCAGAGATCTGCTGTATATAACATAGTGCCTGTATTTAACAGTACTGATTTGTGCACTCAAAAATTTGTTAAGGAGGTTAATTTCATAGTAAGTGTTCTTACCACACTGAAAAAAGGTAATTATGACCTTTTCTTTATAAACCAGGTGCCCATTTTTATAACTTGTCTAGTACTAGCTGTCTCAAATATTAAGGGAAACATCTGTGTTGCTGTTTTTTGTTCTGTTGCCCCTTCCTTCAAATTTCTTTCTTCCATGAATCTCTGTGAATTTCCTTTAGATTCTTGGAGGCAGTGTTCTTGCTACCCTGCCATGAACACATTTCTGGATCTTTGCCTTTTCCTAAGATCTTGGTTTTGAATTAGTTAGGCATTGATTGTCCCCAGGTCAGGATTGAGTAGAATATTTCTTATATGTTTGGGACTTAATACATAGGGTAACCATTTAAATAAAGGAAGTCATTATGGCGACAGAATGTATTTAGCAACTTTCTTATCAGACATAACAAATAGGAGACACCTATCTGGGTGATGGGCCTACTTATAACTTTGGCTCAAATTGTACGAAATCAACTTATATAAACAAATGTTTATACCCCATAATATTCTGAAATTTTAATAAAATAGGAGGCATAAAAAGGAGAAATAATATGGGAACTAGAATAGGATGACAAAACAATTAAATCCAGATCATATTACAAAAGGCTGGACACAGTGGCTCATGCCTATAATCCTAGCACTCTGGCAGTAGATTGCCTGAGCTCACGGGTTCGAGACCAGCCTGAAGATGAGTGAGACCCCATCTCTAAAAATAGCCAGGAGTCAAGGGTGGGCACCTGTAGTCCCAGCTACTTGGGAGGCTGAGGCAAAAGAATTGCTTGAGCCCAAGAGTTTGAGGTTGCTATGAGCTGTGATGCCACAGTACTCTACCAAGGGCAACAAAGTAAGACTATCTCAATAAATAAATAAACAAACAAACAAATACTGATCAAATTACAGATATGTCTGGGTTAAGGTCCTTGTTCTGTGCCTGCTCAGTAACCATTTGTTGAATGAATGGAACAATTAGATTACTCTAAATTTCAGGGTCTGTCTCGTGCTCTCCCATCTCCTAGCTAATGATGCAGACTAGATAAAAATCCCCAAGCAATAGTCCAAACCATGGATCTTCTGAGTGTTTGGACAGGAGCATCTCCTTTAAGAAATCAGTAGGTTGAAGAAGACACAGGTAAAAGGGCATCCTACTGAAGAAATTCCACCCTGTAGCTCAATGGTGACACTCAGCTTCAGATCTAAAACATAAGAGTAGGCCTAGTATAAGATCTCTCCATTTTTCCCAATCAGAAGCATTATTTTTGTCTCTAGTGATTCGTGAGACCAGCTTTCACCTGCAAGTCTGTTTTGCATCTAAATCAACCTGGCCTACATACAACACACTGGTTTTCTAACTGGGTACTCTGTATTCAACAGTATTTATTGAAGGTCTACTATGTGCCAAGGTTTAGTTACAATTTTTATCATTAGTAATGATGCTTAACAGACAGTTTCAAACTGCCACCATAGAATAGGCCTAAGGCAAATTGCCACCATAGAACTTCAAACTGCCACCATAGAATAGGCCTGAGGCAAATGAATGATCTAAATATGTTAATTACAGAATATTAGAACTGGATGTTATAGCTTAGATAAGGCACTTAGCAAATGCCCACATTTTACACATGAACAAGCAAAGATGGAGGGCAATTTTATGACATTTTCTAGATCACTGTGGCCGGGTTTCTGGCCCAGCACAGACTTGAGCCCTCAGGCTTCTGCCACTCATGACAGTACTCTTTTCACCATTTCACCCTGCCTCTCAGGATAGTTCTGGAAAGTTCTACCTACAAATAGGGAAAAAATGTGTAGTTGTTCTATTATATTTTGTTCTGAATGACTTTGCCACTTCAATGGGAATATAGGTAAAGTTCAGCTCCAGGCATACTGTACGTGATCAAAAGAAATCTGTGTTTTGAAAAACAAGGGCTTTTCTTACATCCATAGTAATAAGATTCGGCATCTCCTGTCTCTAGGTGAAGTCAAGATAGCTTTTCTCCCTGTAATGTGAGCACCTGTGGTCCCCCTCTTCTCTGAGATATATCCAGCAAATCAATATCTCACTTTTCATCCCTTCAATACATATCTCTGAGCTCCTTCCATTTATGGCATTATTGGGCATGTTTGATAATATTTAAGCAGAAAGCAAGATGGGCAGAAAAAAATCATCAATGACTTGATTCTTCTCTACTTCTTTCAGGTATTTTTTTAGGTTTCTAACTTGCTTTATGGCCATTAGGATTTTCCACTTATGTGGCTTCCAAATTATTATTAATATAATTCTGGGAGCCTTTATTTCATGCTCTCACTCACTTTCGGCCTGGCTTTAGAATGTCAAGAGTTGAACTGTAAGTGTCTAGTTAACTGGTGGCCTTAGGTAAACCCTAACTTATTTGAACCTTAATTTGCTTTGGTGAAGTGTAACATAAAAGCACACACCATAAATTTACCTATTCAAACAAACTAAGGACAAAGTTCAAGTCCCTGCAACTTCCCTATCTCTTACACAATAGGTTCAAAATGAATATTTGGGGTTTTTATTTCTTTTTTATATTATTAAGTCATATATACATAGATCATGAATACATTTATGCATATGTGGAGTACAATGTGTTGATTTTTTTATACAATTTGATGTGCTTACATCAAACTAATTAATATAGCTTTCCCCTCATTTACTTGATTATTGTGTTAAGACATTTATGTTCTACACTTAATAGATTTGACTTGTATCCTTGCAATATGCTCCATAGGTGTGGTCCCACCATTTACCCTCCCTCTATCAAACCTGCCCCTCCCCTCCCTTCCCACTCCATCTCTCTCCTTCATCCTGGGCTATAGTTGTGTTCTATCTTTCATAAGAAAGTGTGAGTAAATATAAGTTGGTTTCATAGTAGGGCTGAGTACATTGGATACTTTTTCCTCCATTCTTGAGATACTTTACTCAGTAGAATATGTTCCAGGTCCCTCCATGTAAACATAAAAGAGGTAAAGTCTCCATCTTTTTTAAGGCTGCATAGTATTCCATGGTATACATATACCACCGTTTATTAATCCATTCATGGGTCGATGGGCACTTGGGCCTCTTCCATGAGTTGGTGATTATGAATTGAGCTGCAATGAATCTGGTGCAATTATCTTTTTTGCAAAGTGATTTTTGGTCTTTTGGATATATTCCTAGTAGAGGAATTACAGGATCCAATGGCAGGTCAATTTTTAGATCCCTGGGTGTTCTCTAAACTTCTTTCCAAAAGGAACGTATTAGCTTGCATTCCCACCAGCAGTGGAGAGGTGTTCACTTTTCTCCACATCCACGCCAACATCTGTAGTTTGGGGTTTTTATTATGTGGGCTAATCTTGTTTTATTATTCACTGGGTTGTATATACATAAAACACTTTGTTTTATTTAAAGATAGATTATTGATAGTTAAGGACTTACTATTGCCGTTTCACTATTTGTTTTATAGTTGCTTAGTAACTCTTCTTCCTATCTTGCTGTCTTTCTTGGGGGTTAAGTGGTAGTATGCTTTAGGTGGTATCGCAAAGTGGTTTTGATTTTCATTTCTCTGATGATTAAAGATGATGAGCATTTTTTCATGTTTGTAGACCATGCACCTGTCTTCAGAGAAGCTTCTGTTCAGGTTTCTTGCCCATAGTGAAATGGGATCACTTGTTCTTTTCTTATTAATAAGTTTTGAATGAATTAATAATCAGCCAGCAGTGAGTCACCAGTTGTTCAGTACTTATGGTGTATAAGTACTACCCATCAGATAATTTAACCTTCAAAATAAATGAATTATCTTGGGATTGGTCACTGCTATAATATTATAGAAGCATGCTTTATATAAGTTTATTTTGTGCAATTTAAGCTGAAGAAAAACCTTCAATTTTGTATGCCTAATGTTTTCTCATTTGTGTGACAGAATATTATTTTATTTTCATGAAGGTACTGCAAGTCTTTATAATTGCTTCTAATTCTTCCACATCCACTATTTTGGACCCTTGAGTCTTGCTGTCTTAAAAAGGTCTGGGGAGGAGGATGTGTTTAAAGAAGATCATTCCCTGTTCAAGGGATTCAGGAAGTAATTATCTTAACATCTGAGTACAAACATCTAAATATTGTTAATATATATTCATTGTGCATGTGAAAGAAGATCTTTATATCTGACACCTTTTCACATCAGCACACGAATGAACTGTGTTCTCAGATTTCAAATATTAACTATGATTTCTAGGTCAATATCAGTATATATGAGTACATATTTTCTCCAACCTCATTCAAACAGGCTTCCTTTGGGAGACGTGACACTTGTTATCAAAGAATCACATTGAATCTTCTTCATTTGGTTTAAAAATGTCTTCATTTTCTTTCCTTTCAAAATTCAATTAGCGGCACTACCATATGCAGTTTTTTGGTAAGTTATTAAATATTGAAAAGTCGATCTTCCTTTATTTCAATGAAGATTCTACTTTTCTTTTTACTACTTAAACCTTTCTCTCTTAAACTTCATGCTATAAGGATCACTGATAGCCATTGCCTAGAACAGTGTCTGGTACATGGTAATTGGCTTAAAGTTTGTTTAGTGAATAAATGGTGGAGAAACTTCCATGTTTAAAATATCATGTTACTTTTTATAGTTTTGCCACATAATAAGAAACATTACCATTTTCTTTATCTCCTTATTTTCTTAAACCAACTACTTTCCTTTTTCTGAGTCTTTATCTCTCTTGTATTTAGTCTGAATCTTCTGAAATTCTGAAGATACATCATGTAACCCTCTCTTCCATCCACTTTCTTTTCTTAATTTCAGGCAGTAATATGAAAATAAGGGTACTTATGTCTAAGTAATGAAAGAATTTCCTTTGTCTTTTCTTTAGACTCATTTTAATCCTCAGTGATTCATATTTACGAAATGAACTGTGCAGCTGTGGTGGAGCTAAGTCCTTGGCAGCAACTCAAGGGACAAACAAGTGGTCTCTCACAATGGGTGGTCCTTAGCCTTGAATTATTTACTGTTCAATTTTAACAATGGAATTGCACCATCAAATAATGCCTTGGACTTTTTAAATTTGATGAGACCTTTAATATCCATTTCTTTGTTTTACAGATCTTGCTCCAACAATTATCTCCACTTTCCCCTCCAAAGGTCTTTAATACATTTTTCTCTGCTAGGGTGACCAGCTGTTTGGGTTTCCCTCGAACTGTCCGATTTTCCTGGGACTGCAGTTTTGCAGCATTGAATGTTCACATCCTGAAAACCCCAGTGTGGGGTCAGCCACGGTTGTTGATAACCCTACTGCTAGTTTCTGTCCTTCACTCTGTCTTTAAATCATTCCTATGTTAAACAGAACATCTCCATCCACTTTATCTTGTTATCCTCTCTGTCCTCCTGGCCTATCTTTCTTTTTTCCTTCTCAGAAATTTTTTTTAAAAAAACCGAACAAATACTTTTCATTTGAAATACCTAATCCTTCTTGTACTCATTCATCAAGCAAAACCTACTTCTGAAGGACAATGCCCTCCACTGAAATTGCTTTCACCCAGTGCGATGAACCCTCTGCCAGGACAATCTTGCTTTACCTCTCTGTATCGTGATTAAATGCACTTGGTTGCTGCCTTCTTGAAATTCTCACTGTCTTTGAAATTTCTATGCTCTTCATCTCCCCCAATCTCTCCACTTATCTGATCCTTTGTGGTCTCTCACAAGATCCTATTCCTCTGTCTACCCGTGAAACTTGGGTACGTAGGCACTCAGTGTACATTACCTGAATGTGAGAATAACTGCTAAATCTTTTTCTTCTTGCCAAATATGAGACTTTAGTCCTTCCTTGTGGAAGGAATGTTACTTTTCCAAGTTGAGCATATCACACTCCTTCATTCTGTTCCCCATGCACAGAACCCTTTCTTCTTAGTGTTGGGTTTTTAACAGTAATCTTTATTAATTTGATCCTGAATGCACTTGAGGTGTTCTAGATGGGAGGCAGATTTCTTTTATTACCTTACAGGAAACATTGTAGCTTCCCCTCTTTTTTTTTTTTGGCCGGGACTGGGTTTGAACCCGCCACCTCTGGCATATGGGGCCAGCGCCCTACTCCTTTGAGCCACAGGCGCCACCTCTTCTTTGGCCCAAAGATTTACCCATAAGTTGACATGATAAACACTGATGAAAAATTTTCCACCTCCAGTCGGTAGGTACTCCATATATGAGAGACTAGAAAAAGTTATTTTTTTCTCTGGTTGTAAAGGAAAAGGAGACAGCTATCCCCATCTCCTCCTGAAAGGTTCTCCTAGGAAAGATTATGGGCCTGACTCCTAACTCTTAATTTCTTCAAGAGTCAGCTAGCCCAATCTGTCTCAGGTTTTACAATCTAGAAATATCTCCAAGGTGTGGTTTCATATTTTTTGAACTGTAAATATCTAGCCACGCCAGCCTTTCTGACAACTTGGTGCTTGACCCAGAAACCTCCTCTGGGCTATAACCATTTGGCCCTCTTGGATCAAAGAAATAAACTAGACAAATAGCTACAGATCTAATTCTTATGGTGTGACAAAGTTCTCAGCAGGCTAGAGTTTTTATAGGTGCACTGAGAAATCCAGGAAAGTTTTATTTCCTCATACTTAGTTTAATTACACCCACATTTACTCGTCTACTTAACTGCTTCTCTCCTTTCTCCAACATCTATTCAGGCACTGAATCCTCACACCTCTACTTTGTAAACATTTCCCTATTTGGTCCCTGTCCTTTTATCCTGGTGCAATGGCCCTGGGTCAGATCCTCATAAACTTTTATTAAATTCTTGTAATTGTGTCCTCATTGTGCCTCCGACTCCATTTCTGCTCCTCTCAAAGACATGCTCTATATTTGTTTCAGGGAGATCTATTTGAAACATATATATGCCTGTGCCACTCCCCTGCTTAAATCCTTTCAAAGGTTCCTGACTACCTGAAAGACAACATCTAAGCATCTTAGCAGGCCACATAAGGTCATACAGAGGCTGAGCTTCAAATTCTGACTTAAAGAATCGGTCTGGGCAAGTATTTTATGAGGAGGACCCCCCGGGCAATTGAAGCAGCTTCAAAAATACACTACTGGGACTTGATCAAACTAAAAAGCTTCTGCACAGCCAAGAACCCAGTAAGTAAAGCAAGCAAATAGCCCTCAGAATGGGAGAAGATATTTGCAGGTTATGTCTCCGACAAAGGTTTAATAACCAGAATCCACAGAGAACTCAAACGCATTAGCAAGAATAGAACAAGGGACCCCATTGCAGGCTGGGCAAGGGATTTGAAGACTTCTCTGAAGAAGACAGGCACGCGGCCTTCAGACATATGAAAAAATGCTCATCATCTTTAATCATCAGAGAAATGCAAATCAAAACTACTTTGAGATACCATCTAACTCCAGTGAGACGAGCCTATATCACAAAATCCCAAGACCAGAGATGTTGGCATGGATGTGGAGAAAAGGGAACACTTTTGCACTGCTGGTGGGAGTGCAAATTAATACATTCCTTTTGGAAAGAGATATGGAGAACACTTAGAGATCTAAAAATAGATCTGCCATTCAATCCTGTAATCCCTCTACTGGGCATATACCCAGAAGACCAAAAAGCACATCATAACAAAGATATTTGTACCAGAATGTTTATTGCAGCCCAATTCATAATTGCTAAGTCGTGGAAGAAGCCCAGGAGCCCATTGATCCACGAATGGATTAATAAATTGTGGTATATGTGCACCATGGAATATTATGCAGCCTTAAAGAAAGATGGAAAGTTTACCTCTTTCATGTTTACATGGATGGAGCTGGAACATATTCTTCTTAGTAAAGTATCTCAAGAATGGAAGAAAAAGTACCCAATGTACTCAGCCCTACTATGAAACTAATTTAGGGTTTGCACATGAAAGCTATAACCCAGTTACAACCTATGAATAGGGGGAAGGGGGAAAGGGAGGGGAAGGAGGGGGGAGGTGGGTAGAGGGAAGGGGATTGGTGGGATTACACCTGCAGTGCATCTTACAGTGGTATATGTGAAACTTGGTAAACGGTCTGTGAAGCTAGTGAATGATGCCCCATGAATATATCAATGTACACAGCTATAATTTAATAAAAAAAAAAAAGAGGAAAAAATTCTGACTTAAAGCTCTAATGTATTTCCAGATGCTGTTTTATCTCTGAGCATACCCTCTCCTTGATTTTATGTTCTAGAAACAGTGCCCTGTTTAAGATACCTATATACTCCATACTGCAGTATGTCCTGTGTCTCTGCACATGAATTTTCCTCTTCTCTGAATGCCCTCTAACCTCCTCTTCCTTGACTATCTCATGTTCATTCAATTGTGTTTTTGCATTCATGCTTTTGAATTCTGCATGATTACTATCTTCTCCTGGAAGCCTTTCCCAATTTTCATTCCCATATTGAGCAAACTAATAGCACTTTCCACAGTGTATTGAAATTATTTATGTGTTTGACTCTTTCATTATAACTATCAGTTCCTATGTAGAAGGGGCCGTTGCTTCTTGTCAAGTCCAAAATGAAGAGATTAAGAGAAATAATTTGGTTAAATTAAATGTATGACAAAATACAAGAACTGTATACGCACACCCACATATGCATGCACACACAGTGAAATATTAGAAGGAGAATCAGTTTTATATGTAATCAGAATAAATAACCCACCTACCCAGTATGATTTCAAGAGTAAAGGAATATCCCACTGTACAGAGACTACTTCCCCATCCACAGGCTGAATCCTAATATTCTACTTGTAGAACTCTATTATTTTGGTTCAAACATCTTGCCTCTCTCTATTGGATTGTAAATAACTATGAATGATGAATCATTTTGCTAAATATCAGATTCAGAATTCTTTTGAACAGTAAATGCCACTAAGGTTTTATTAATATATTTATAATACAGTTCTAGAACACTTTTATAATATAATGGTATATCTGAAATTTAAAGGAGGATACTGCTAATTTTTCCCCCAGTGATAGGACAGGGCTTAAATTCAATGCCTAGAACCCTGCTAAAAATAAGACAGAGTTGAAAAATACATAAAAACTAAGCTCTATATCAGTGATACGGGAATTTTACTCTTCAGTAGGTCCTTGGTCTTGGGGATTCGAGGAATGAAGCTACAGGCCACAGATCAGCCGTAAGACAGGATTTTTATTAGATGTTACAAAGGAATACAGAAGAAGTAAAAGGCACCAGAGCTTCTGGCAGGGGGAAAGAACTAACTGGGGAGTCTCTATGTGGGCTTTTTATCTAGGGGTCTTAGGTCTTGAGAATTACACTTAGCCAGGACTTGACAAATAAAAGCACGTTTTCATCATTAATGAGTGTTATCAACACAGGAATGAATGCAGTCCCTCCAGCTCAGGGCAAAAGGTCAGGGTATTCCCTTCATGAACTTGCCCAAGCCTAGAAAACTGGGGTCCCCGTCCAGCCTTGAATGAGGGGGAACCCTGTATCATCAGGACAATTATTATTACTGTTATTGTTACACAAATCTATTAGCATTTATGTAACATGCATTTAATACATTTATTAACCCCTTCACTTCTGAGATCAGGAAATCTGGGTCAGTAACTACCTTCAATGGTTTCAGAGTATTTGTTAGTTTAGCCTAGCCAGACCATATGCCCCACAGTCTTCTTAGCATTAGATTATATAAAAACACTGTTTTTAATGTGTTAGTTTTCTCGCTTCTTTTGGTCAAGAAACTTCTTCAAAGAAGAAACTATGCATTTTGCTTTTTCCTTAATCCCCTGTATCAAATTATAAATTAAATATTATAATTGATAACTAGCCTAGATGGCCTCAAAACACTGATTCTAGGTATATTTCTTTATAGAATTTTAACATGTTTGCACAGTTCCTGCATCCACTCAAGACGTGTCTTCCATTCTCAAAGAGGTCACAATGGATGATGTAATAAGCATTTTTGAAAAATTCTGAGAGTTTTCACTTAGCATACTGTTAACATACTGTTTTACTCATTATCAGAAACTTGGACAGAATTAACTGGTGATTATCAATTGGATTTGTTGTATACTTCAATACAGCCTAAATGGCCCTTCTGGCTTCCCATTATATTCTGGATATTCATTCTTTTGGGTGTGTTTAAGTCCTCATTAGCCATCCTAAGGTTTTGCAATACATACCTTACAACTGTAGCTCTAGATTTTAAGTTTGGTAGTCAGGTTATATAAACAAAGCACTCTTATCTTAATGAAAGGGCATTAACTATCTAGAAAGCTCCCCCCTTCTCCTCGAAATACTGTTAAAAGCACAGTAGTTTCCTCATTAACAGAAAGACCTATAGAGCCTTTTTAAAAATATCATGTTATGACTATCAGTTTATAAATAAAGTAGATAGAAATTGACCTGGGAGTTTCATGAACAAGTTCTGAGTGCCCAGGATTAATTTTGAGAAGAATGCCACAAGCCAAATAAGCATTTCTTTTCATCTCATTTCACAGGCCTTCAAGAGGGAATTGAAAACTAAAGAACCTGTAATCATGAGTACTCTTGAGACTGTACGAGTATTTCTGACAGAGCAGCCTTTGGAAGGACTAGAGAAACTCTACCAGGAGCCCAGAGGTAATTGAATGTGGAGCTATAATAACATATTGATAGACGGATCAGTGGTGACAGAGCAGCCCATCCATTCTTGCTGGCAGGGTCTGGAAAGCTCTCATATTTTCTAGGTTAAATAGAATCAATTCAAACTAAACATAGATGTTGAAAAAGAATAAGAACTCATAAACCATCACTCATAAATCTGTTTGCACATTCATAAATAAACATTCAAAGAGATTAACAATCAGTTATTGGAACATTTAGAAAATAGTAAACAAAGGGGTTTATCTGTGAGGGGGAATTCTATTGTTAAAAAGACGACAAGCGAATTTTCAATGGAAGAGCCTGACTGAAGTGAATTAGAGCTTCTGGTGTGCATCCTAGCATTTTTTCTCCTCCACAGTTTGAATGAATCTTAGATTACCTATCTGGTTGATAGAAGGTAGAAAAGATTCACTGAGGATTTTAGATGTGCTGGATTGTATCAAAATTTACACCAAATTGTAAAAGAGTTGTTAATCAATAGTTTGGCCTCTTGTTAAACTGTACTCTCTTTCTCTCTTCCGGTATGACCTTTTGGACAATGTTTTTAAAAAAAAAATGAATGTGCCCTAAAACCTAAAACCTTGTTGTATTGCCAATTTAGAGCTGCCTCCTGAGGAGAGAGCCCAGAATGTCACTCGGCTCCTACGAAAGCAGGCTGAGGAGGTCAATACTGAGTGGGAAAAGTTGAACCTGCACGCCGCTGACTGGCAGAGAAAATTAGACGAGGCCCTGGAAAGACTGCAGGAACTTCAAGAGGCAACAGATGAGCTGGACCTCAAGCTGCGCCAAGCTGAAGTGATCAAGGGATCCTGGCAGCCTGTGGGGGATCTCCTCATTGACTCTCTCCAGGATCACCTGGAAAAAGTCAAGGTACCATCTGCTACTTTTCTTTAAGGCCCCTTGAGAGACTCAAAAGAGGTTCTACTTCGAATTAGAGTGCAATCTTTTCTTCCCACAAAGTTAAAATAGTGCCCCTGAACAATGGAAATCAGTCCCTCTTTAACAAATTCAAATTCTTCTTGCACATGGTATTTTCTCCAAGAGAAGATAGGGATCTAGTCATGTCTTCCATGATATGAAAAAATTCATTTTGACTTTGCTATTAGGAAATTATTTGTACTAAAGTATTCTGATTTATATGTATATATAAACAGAATTAACTGGTGATTATCATGGGTATTTTTTGTGTTACTTAGTTTCAGAGTAGGGAAATACAGCATTTAATCAAAAGCCGAGATTCTAGGTTTTAGCCTTTTTGCTAACTTATATGACTTGGGTAAGTTATGATAGTGTGTGTAAAATCAAGCTATTAATGCTGCCCTTCCCTTGTAAGGCAATGTATGTATTACCATTTCAAGTTGCATTAGCCCACTGCAGACATGAGAAAAAATTATTCTATACAGTAGAACCTCCATAGTTGACCACCTTTTATACTGACTACCTCCTTAAGTTGACCTGATTTTCATAGACTAGACATATATCACATGGATGGATGTATCAGTACAATAGGTCTAGTTCCTTGTGTTAACTGCCTCCAAATGTTGACCAGTTTGTTACTGTCCCTTGGGTGCTCTAGTTAAAGAGGTTCAACTATATTTAGAAGGCTACTGTCCATGAGACCAAAGTTAAATTCCCTTGTGGCCCAAAGACGGCAAATATATTTATAAAGAAAGAATATGCATATTGAGGAGTATCATTTTGAGATCACTCACTACTCTTTTAGTGTCAAAATGAAAGTCCTCCTAAATTGGAATGTAAAAGAAGTTAAATTCTCTCATGCATTTGGCATATTTGCCAGAGTCCTCATTCTAGATGTTTTCTTCCTTGACTTTCATGGCACTGTCTGGTCTACATTCTTCTTCCTGTATTTCCCCAAATTCTTAACCTCCACCCATCATTCAAATGTTGGTGTGCCCATGTTTTTAACCTTAGCTCAGTTCTCTTTTTTGTTGTTTAAATGCTCAGTGTTTGAAGTGACATGGATGGCAATAAATCTAAATCTCTAGTCTGGATCTCTCTTCTGATCTCCTAACCTATGTGGCATCAGAATCACAAATTCAATGTCACATACTGGCATGAGAGAGGGACCTCTCATGACCTGGCAAGAGGAGGGAGAGTTGACCTGAGTGGAAAGGTAGGAAATGAAGAAGAGGGACACACATGAGAACAAAACACACATGAGACACGAGATAGGATGGCATGGGGAGGACTGACACAGCAGATGGCTGCAGCCAGCCCCTGAACCATGGAAACAGCTTTATTTATACAGTATCTTAACAAGGTTGCATAAATCTTAATACATGGGGTAGAGATGCTCCTTAAAGAGGAAAAACTGTGTGCTTGTCAGTAACAAGGAAAGTATGCATGGGCTACGTGACTTCTGGCAGGTGGAAAGAACGTTGTTAAAGGAAGAGAAGCAGCTGGTCATCATTCCTTGAATGCTACTCCAGGCTCTGGGGGCCCTGCCACCATTTGTAAAACCAAACTTTTTTCATTGATTCTTCTGTTCTTCCACTCCCCTATGCTATCCTCTTCTACTTACCTCCTTTTATTTTCCATTTCCTGTTTTAGTTAATGAATCTTAAATCAGCAGATTTTCTGGGCTAGAAACTTCTGTTTCATCCTTAATCTCTTCTACATTTTTCATTGATTTTATATGTGATTACTCATATGATCTCAGAATTATGTCTTTTTTTCTCTCCTCTTTTCAGCCAATATCCTTTTTTTCTAATTCCCAGAATCTTTTGCTTAAAGATGATAACAGTATACATCTTTAAACCCCATTCCCCATCAGTGCTCCTAGCATATCATAAACACTACATTTTAAATGTTTGTTAATGGATGAATGAATGGAGTTGCTTTACTGATACTCCCAGATTATCCAGCCTCTTCCAACTCTAATCCAAACTTCTTGCAGAAGAACCCCTTCCCGGAGAATGAAGCCCAATGAATGAGGAGGGAAGGTGGTCCTTTACTTCCTAGCGTAGGCTTGACTTCTCAACTGTAGCTCCTGTCCTCCAGGCCATTTTACCCCTTTTACCAAAATATGTCATCTCTGTTTTTTTAATAACTGTCTGCCTTTGAAAATGTTCTTTTCTCTGTCTGGATCATCCCACCTGTCTGCCTGGTGAATGCGCTCTCAGTCCTCAAGGCACTATCTTTAGAGTCTTTCCTGAGTGTCTAGAACCCCCTGCTCCCCCTAAGCAGAGTGAATTACTCACATTTCAGTGCTCTCATAGATAACCAAACCTGCTGAAATTATCACACTTAAATTTCACATATATTATAGCGATTTAATTGTATATTTATTTCTCTCAGAGAAAATTAGGTTCCTAAGAGCAAAGATCATGCAATACATCTTTGGGTTCCTAGCCCAGTGCCAACAACATATAAGGAACATCATTTAGTATCTTCATTCATTCATTCAACAACTGTCTCTAAGCCACTGTGCAACATGCTAGTAGTATTACAGCAATAGCCTTGATCTTTGCCTTCATGAAGACTATAGTCTAATGTTGAGTTGCATAGCTCTCCATTAAAATAATAGGTCAATATTTGAAAAAAAGATTAAAGATTTCACTGTATTGTTTCTAAAATCCACACACACACCCGCAATATTTTATGACCATGTGTCTAACATTTAAAGCAATGGTTAACATTGCTTTCTACTGGAAAATTAAGATAATCTTTTGACATGTATTACCTTGTATTTGTTCAGCACTAAACATAGTACTTTTTTTTATTTTTTTAGAGACAGAGTCTCACTTTATCGCCCTCGATAGAGTGCCTTGGCATCACAGCTCACAGCAACCTCCAGCTCTTAGGCTTAGGCGATTCTCATGCCTCAGCTTCCCTAGTACCCTGTTTCCCCGAAAATAAGACAGTGTTTTATTTTAAGGTGTGCTCCCAAAGATGCACTAGGTCTTATTTTCAGGGGACGTCTTATCTTTCCTGTGAGTAGGTCTTATTTTTGGAGGATGTCTTATTTTCGGGGAAACAGGGTAGCTGGGACTACAGGTACCTGCCACAATGCCCAGCTATTTTTTTGTTGCAGTTTGGCTGGTGCTAGGTTTGAACCCACCACCCTTGGTATATGGGGCTGGCGCCACAGGCACTGCCCTAAACATAGTACTTCTATCCAAAACTATGGGAACTAATTTTTTTTAAGTCTCTTCCAAAAATGAGAAATATGTTTAGGAGGATGTCTCAAAGGAACTAAATTAGTTAATAAATGTTTTAAGATGCTGTATATACAGGCTACAAAGCAGGTATAAGGGGTTCATGCTTAGCTACATCTATCATAGAAGAGCATCTGTAGGATACTGAGTGTGGATGGAGAATGTATGTATTTTAATAATCAAAAATAACTAAAAGTGGAACAATTCAAATATCAACTTGTCTTCACTCAACCATATCTTCAATATTCTTTTCAGTTTTCCTGTCTTATTTGTTCATGATCTCAAGACGAACTTCATTTTCCATCCCCTAATTGGTAACACGTTCATTCTGATCCCAGTAACAACAAAGCGTGTAAACATTAAATAGACTTTTCAAAAAGAGATATATTTTATAATATAATATATCTATCTTCTTAGATATAAATATACTTAAATTATAGTACTTATCCAAATATAAGTGATAATAGGTGTGACTATTTCTAAACCAGCATTGTGTAAATATTTTATACGTATTTTAAACTTATGGATCACCTACATTCATACATATTTATTTACCTCCAGTAGCTCTTCTCCAGTTTAGAATGGCAATAAAATAAATCATTTTTCTTCATTGCATCTTATTGACACCAGGTTTGGATCTCTGAAGCTTTGATGGTGGCAATTTATAAGGATTGAATTTTATTAACTAAAACTTATTTCAAAAACTGTGGAAGCATAGTTAAAACAACTGTTCCCATTTTTCTACTCAGCAATTTAATCCCTCAGAGGCATCATACTGTAGCAGACTCCAAACTGATAGCTAGGCAACTAGCCAGAAGAACTCCATTATGATCTTATGTGTCAAAGATATTATTCAAGTGACTATGGAATATGTGTTTCTATGGTATTTAACATTGTATCATTTCATTATCAAATGTAACTTTTGGATTTAAAGGGTGGATTAAACAACGATTAAGTCCCTAGACTCTATAGAAATAGCATTATTGGACGGCGCCTGTGGCTCAGTCCGTGGGGCGCCGGCCCCATATGCCGAGGGTGGCGGGTTCGAGCCCGGCCCCCGCCAAACTGCAACCAAAAAATAGCCAGGCATTGTAGCGGGCACCTGTAGTCCCAGCTACTCGGGAGGCTGAGGCAAGAGAATCGCTTAAGCCCAGGAGTTGGAGGTTGCTGTGAGCTGTGTGAGGCCACGGCACTCTACCGAGGGCCATAAAGTGAGACTCTGTCTGTACAAAAAAAAAAAAAGAAATAGCATTATTGCTTGCTGATCATCTTCAGAGTGATAGATATGGTAAATAAATAGAGAGAAAGACAGTGTTAACATTGAATATTTAGCTCACCAAGAATCTCAGCCTTTGAAATATAGCTTCCATAGGAATAACTATGAAAATAAAACTTAAATAGTAAATGCCTCTTTACTTTTAAAATTCATGATTTAAGGCTGGGAACAGTGGCTCACACCTGTAATCTAGCACTCGGGAGGGTGAGGCAGGTGGATTGCTTGAGCTAATGAGTTCGCGATCAGCCTGAGCAAGAATGACCCTGTCTCTAAAAAATAGCCACATGTTATGGCAGGCACCTATAGTCCAAGCTACTTAGAAGGCTGAGGCAAGAGAATTGCTTGAGCCCAAGAGTTTAAGGTTGCTGTGAGCTATGACACTATAGCACTCTCCTCAGAGTGACAAAGTGAGGCTCTGTCTCTAAATTAAATAAATAAAATTCATGATTTATATTGTATAAATATTTTAAGAACAGAAATAATGATTTCTCACTTACTAGAAATAGCACCAAGGCTTATTTGACCACAGAAATATTCTACTTTCCTTGTAATGAAGGGTAAGAATAACTGAATCACTAGGTTCTCCACATAGATCTGTAAGTGAAATATGTAAAGTAGAATAACATTTTTTCTTTCCTTTCTAAAATTTCAATAAATTTAGGGGGTACAAGTGTTTTTTGTTACATAGATGAATTGTATAATGCTGAAGTCAGGACTTTTAATGTTCTTTGGTCATTACAAAAGTTTTGAGATACACAAAAATCAAGAAACATAAAATCCACAGGTACGGGAACAAATGAAGCCCTCCCAGCAACACTGATAAGCTGAGCAAGTTGAAAGTTGAACAGTTGAATCAGAAAGGATACTGTCAACTATGTTTCTTAGAAGCGAAATAATGGACCATAACATAGTTTGTCTCAAAAGTTTCCCACTTACCCATCGCCAGAATAGTGTACATTGTACCTGATAGGTAGATTTTTATCTCTCATTCCCTCCCAACCGCCTTCATTTTTAGATTTCACTGTCCATTACACCACTCCATGACCATATATACCCCTTGCTTAACTCCCACTTATAAGTGAGAATTTGTGGTATTTGTTTTTCCATTCCTAAGATATTTCACTTAGGATAATAGTCTCCAGCTCCATCCAAGTTGCTACAAAATACATTATTTCATTCCTTTTTATGTGCACCATGGAGTAGGTAGGGGTGTGTGTGTGTGTGTATGTGTGTCTCACATTTTCTCTATCCATTCCTCAGTTGATGGGCACTTAGGTTGGTTCCATAACTTTGCAATTTTGAATTGTACTGCAATAAACATTTGAGTGCAGGTATCTTTTTCAGAAAATGACTTCTTTTCCTTTGGGTGCATACCCAGTAGCAGGATTGCTACATCAAATGGTAGGCCTACTTTTAGTTCTTTGAGTAATTTCCATACTGTTTTTCATAGAGGTTGTACTAGTTTACATTCCAATAGTGTATAAGCATTCCTTTTCAGTGTTTCTGAGACAACATCTGTTGTTTTTTGACATGTCGATAATGGCCATTCTGATAGGGGTAAGGTGGTACTTCATTAGAGTTTTAATTTGCATTTCTCTGATGATTAGTGATGTTAAACATTTTTTTCATGTTTGTTGGCAAAGTAGAATAACTTTTTTTTTAATTAAATCATAGCTGTGTACATTAATGTGATCATGGGGCACCATACACTAGTTTCATAGACCGTTTGACACATTTTCATCACACTGGTTAACATAGCCTTCCTGGCATTTTCTTAGTTATTGTGCTAAGACATTTACATTCCACATTTACTAAGTTTCACATGTACCCTTGTAAGATGCACCGCAGGTGTACTCCCACCAATCCCCCTCCCTCTGTATAGAATAACTTTTGAACCTAAAGTCTACATATAACACTTTGGTTCTTAAGAACAATCTCAATGTGAAAAAGTTTATTGGTTGTTGTTGCTTTTCTAATGTTTTGCTTTGGTTCTAATAGATCATGGTTTCTCGACAACAAAAGTACATCATTCTTGAGCCAGGAATGTTTCACTGCTCTTAGTTTACCTGTTGACTTTAAATACAGTTTTTCACACACAATAGTTAGACTCTCCTGGGCTACCATCTTGGAATATGAAAATTGTCACCTCTATGAAGATATGCATTTTGCATTTATATCAGACTTTTTTTGATTTTTTTATTAAATCATAGCTGTGTACATTAATGCAATCGTGGGGTACAATGTGCTGGTTTTATATACAATTTGAAATATTTTCATCAAACAGGTTAATATAGCCTTCATGGCATTTTCTTAGTTATTGTGTTAAGACATTTGTATTCTACATTTAGTAAATTTCACATGTACCCTTGTAAGATGCATCGTAGTTGTAGTCCCGCCAATCACCCTCCCTCCACCCATCCTCCCCCCTCCCCTCCCCTCCTTATCCCCTTTCCCCATATTCTTGGGCTATAATTGGGTTATTGCTTTCATATGAAAGTTATAACTTGGTTTCATAGTAGGGCTGAGTACATTGGATACTTTTTCTTCCATTCTTGAGATACTTTTTTAAGGCTGCATAATACTCCATGGTGTACATATACCACTTTTAATTTACATTTCTTACTACCAGAAGTCAAGGGCAGGGATTCTGTGAGTTTTCCTTTAAAATTCTCTCAATGAAATAGTACAAAATACTATTTTTTGTTTGTTTGTTTGTTTTAAGATAGAGTCTCACTATGTCACCTTTGGTAGAGTTCCATGGCGTCATGACTCAAAGCAACCTTAAACTCTTGGGCATAAGCGATTCTCTTGCCTCAGCTTCCCAAGTAGCTGAGACTACAGGTGCCTGCCACAACGCCCAGTTATTTTTTATTGCAGTTAGCATTACTGTTTAACTGGCCCAGGCCAGATTCGAATCCACCAGCCTTGGTGTATGTGGCTGGTGCCGTAACCACTGTACTACAGGTACCAAGCCTGATTAGACCTTTTTGACATTGTAGTTGAGATTGATTCGATGATATGGGTAGTGGGCCAGGGATGATGATGAAGCCACTGTGACATCTTCACTTATTTATGTTCAGCATTCACATCTAAAATTTTAAGAAGAAAACTGACAAATGCATCTTTTTAGACCTACCATCCTGAGTCCCTACATCTTGGTTTGTTTGAGAAATTTGTCAAGGAAATGCTGCTATCTCAGAATTTGACATTGAGGAAACCAAGTATGTTTCCTCCTAACAGCTAATGTGAAATTGATGTAATGTATTCAAATTTTACCTTCATTTTGTCAAGCAGGAAGTTTTCAACCATGTTCATGTAACTCCATCTTCCCTTACTGCTTTTCTCTTCTTAACCATGTTTCTAAAGTTTTATTTTCATTTCATTGATTTTTTTTTAATTTGTCATTTATATATGTCAACTATAAATCTTTTCCTATGTATGAATTTTATAAAGTTCATAATCCTTTCTTACACAGTTAGAGGATGTGTGGATAGACAGAAACATCATCAACAGGGAAACCCTAAGAATGATTCAAAATATGTAAGCTCTCCCAACTCTGAATAAAGGAGTATCTTTATAGTGAATGAGGAATACTGCCTAAAGTAGGAAGAGGAAAGATTATTAATATTTTGTTCATTCTTGTGAACTGCAAATGAATTGCCATATAGAGGCTTTTGTTGTTGTTTTTTTGAAAATGCTATGTGTAGGCTCGGCACCCGTAGATCAGTGGTTAGGCTGCCAGCCACATACACCAAGGCAGGCGGGTTTGAACCTGGCCAGGGCCAGCTAAACAACAATGACACCTAGAACAAAAAAATAGCCAGGCGTTGTGGAGGGCACCTATAGTCCCAGCTACTTGGGAGGCTGAGGCAAGAAAATCGCCTAAACCCAGGAATTGGCGATTGCTGTGAGCTGTGATGCCATGGCACTCTACCCAGGGTGATAGCTTGAGGCTCTGTCTCAAAAAAAAAAAAATAATCCTGACCAAATTATTTGTTCAATGTAAAATTAATTATAAGTTAATGTTGCCAAGAGATCTTATTACTTTGTTCCTATGTATTCCCTCTCATCTTCTCCTTTGTTTATAAAGCTAAAAGCAAATTACTTAGGACAGCAATGTCAAATCACTTTCTTTTCCCAAAGCATCTGATTTTAGATAGCGCTGTGTGTGTTTTTAAAGCCCCTACCTCGACTTAGGCAAATAGAACCTTCGTTTACCATGCTATTCCCATCCTGCCTTTGAAACTTCTGAAAAGGCAGAGCAGAGTAATTGTTTCAGACATCTGCTTAGCATACTTTGAAGTGTATATAAGTTCTTTTTCAGTTTCATTGAACCCCAGCTGTCTTCACCAAAGTCTATAATCAATCTGAATTAAGTTGTCCTACTTCTCCTAATAAGTCTCTTATTAAGTTCTGCGTCAGCCTCTTAGGGAGACTTAAAAGCTAATTCATGTAGAATTGCCATTTTCTACTAATTCATTTGTCAGCTCTCCAAATTCCAACGAAAACAATTGCAAAGACTATTAATTTGGCTCTTCATAAACAACTTATGTAAGTGTAGTATACATTGGAGCCAAACAAATGATTTAAAACAGTGGGTGGGAGAAAATGAGTTGATGACATTCAACATGCTTTCCTTTTGACTGTTTCAAGATGCCTTCCACATCCAAAGCATAAAGTCATTGATTAAATAAGAGAAACGTCCTTCTGCTTCTACTTTCATAAATAAGATAATTACTAAGTGAACTTTGCTTAAAGATAGGAAAAGGCTTCAGAACAGTTAGAAAAGGAATGTGTTCTTTTTATTATTGAACTTATTTTAATTTGGACTTCTTTGTGTTCCTTTGATGGACTGTGATAAAAGAAAGAGCTGGGCTTGGTTACTATTGTCATCACATTAGATCAGAGCTATTCTTCTGGTCATGGGACATTAAGGAGAACGTAGATAAACCAAAATGTTCACCTAATGAGTTCATCTGACATTATTCTGCTCAAGAAGTATTTAATTAGATAAAATTTTCTCCAAAGAATACTATTCTTCCTACTATTTGAAAACCATATAAAAATCTGATCCTTTAATATTCCAATCCTGTTTGTTAAGAATTTTATCTAGAAGCTTTGTTTGTGGTTGATAAGAATTATAAATACTATTCCTCAAGAGTCGTAGGTAATAAAAGACTATCCAAAAAAAATAAGTAATATACTCTCTGTAGTAGAGGATCTAAAAATGCATTCATTCTTCTATTTATGATATGGTGAAAACCTATACCCAAAGAAGTCTGATCTCATTATAGAGTGTGAATATTTAATTTATTTTATAAATAAAATTATATTGAGATCTGTATTAATGGCATCTTAGTTTTCCTGAGGTTATTATTATTTAGCACCAAGCTGAGGGAGCAAGAATTTTTATTAGCTTGGGCGTATGTGTACATGTACCATATTAACTAGGAACAGTTCTTTTTTTTTTTTATTGTTGGGGATTCATTGAGGGTACAGAGAACCAGGTTACCCTGATTGCATTTGTTAGGTAAAGTCCCTCTTAGAAACAGTTGTAAAATATGAAAGTACTTATTTAACTGAAATTCTATACTCCCTTAGAAAATGGGATCACATAGCCAATATATGTTTTGATTATTATTTTATTTTATTTTATTTTTAGAGACAGAGTTTTACTTTGTCGCCCTTGGTAGACTGCTTTCAAGTCATAGCTCACAGCAACCTCAAACTCCTGGGCTCAAGCAATTCTCTTGCCTCAGCCTCCCAAGGCGCCCACTACAACTGCCGGCTATATTTTTTTTAAAGATGGGGTCTTGTTCTTGCTCAGGCTGGTCTCAAACCCATGAGCTCAAGCAATCCACCTACCCCAACCTCCCAGAGTGCTAGGATTACAGGCGTGAGCCACCATGCCCAGCCTTGATTATTTTTTGACATCTTATCAAAGTTGTGATAAGTTTAAAGTTCACAATTATGCTACTCTCCTACCATCAACAAAACAAGAAATTATCAAAGATCAAATAACCCAAGGAATAGGCTCCTATTGTCTTCCTGTCATGCTTGGCAATTCTAATTTTCCAAATTCAGCAGTTAATATTGACACCAATATTATGCCTTTTACAACCTTACATTAACTAAGTTAAACAATGGCATTGAATAATTGTTCTTGGTAAATCAGTTTTCTGGCTACAATGGGAACAAATATGTCTGTGATTCTAATGTAACTCTCTCATTTTTATAAGACCTAAGAAAAATGAACTTTCATAATAAGATTTTTCCATATGATATTCTTTGTTATAATTTACATTAGCGTAGGTTTTTTGAGTAAAAATGTCTTCTAAAAGCAGTGCTTCTCAAACTTTTCTGCTTCCGTTCTCTTAATGGCCAAGAAGACATAGCCTGACATTTCTTTGATAGTTCTTGTTTTATATTTTAAATCTCATGTCAATTATGTGATCTTGTCTATAATGCATATGTTGCATTTCAATAGGAAGGTGCTTTTTCTCCAAAGTCTTAAGTAAATGAATCCTTCAATACACTCACCTGTGGATATGAAAGCATAATTTGAGAAACATAACATAAAGGATGGCCCAATTTGTATAGGCTTCATCTTTTTCCATCAACTCCTCTCTTTTATGTATGCAGACACAAATAGTAGACCCTTGCTATTTCAAATTTATCTTTTGCAGTTTCATCTAATCATTGTGACCCCCAAAGTTTCTTGACTTGTAGCTCTTTGTAATTTCAAATGTATTCTTTGAGGCTTTTCTGCGTGGTCACTTAACTAGTAACTTAACCAGTGTTTTATGTTAGGTTCCCTGGAAGCAGACCCTGAGAACAGGGGTCAAGGTGCATGTGATTTGTGGAGGGTCCACTCTCAGGAGAAGCCTGTATAGTAGTAGGGCAACTATTGTGAAGAAGGAGAAAGAGCTCAACAAGTACGCCATCTCAGATGAAATCTAGCTTCGTATCCTGATCCAGAGGGAGAGAGCCCTAGAGCATAAACCACACTGCAGAGTTGTCATTTCATACCCCAGCCAGTTATTGACTGTGCCGGTGATGTGCTGATAAATGCTTATCAACTTGCTCTTAAGTGGAATGAACCCTTGTGTATAGTATTTTCTAGTTTTAGTGTAAATATGCCTAGCATTGCTAATTTCCAGCTACTGATATAATGCTATGGAATATGGAATTGGGAAGAAATACACACAGTTGGCTCTTAGGCTCTGCTACAGCATACCACTGGCTGTGGCCCACGCCTAGGGATATGGGATACAGTGAAAGTAGTCCTAAGGAGAATGTTCACAGCCTTAAATGCCTATATCAAAAAGACAGAAGGATCGAAAAGTAACAAGCTAATGTCACATGTAAAGGAACTAGAAAAAGAACAGCAAATCAAACCAAAAGCCAGCAGAAGAAAAGAAATAATAAAACTCAGAGCAGAACTAAACTAAACAAAATGGAATCCAGAAATACAAAAGATTGATAGAACAGTAAGTTCGTTCTTTGAAAAGATAAACAAAATTGATAGACCACTAGCCAGATGAACCCAAAATAGAAGAAAAGGACTCAAATAAACTCAATCAGAAATAAAAAGGAGATATTATAGCTGATGTGACAGAAATGCAAAATATCATCTGTGAATACTACAGAAACCTCTATGTACACAAACTAGTAAACATTTAGGAAATGGATAAATTCCTAAAAACATAAAACCTCCTAATCCTGATTTACGTAGAAATAGAAATCTTGAAACAACTAATAACAAGCAAAAAGATTAAAGCAGTAATAAAAACAAAATCTACCAACAAATAAAAAGCCCTGGGCCAGACAAATTCACACCCAAATTCTATAAGACCTACAAATAATAACTAGTGCTTGTCCTACAGAAATTATTTTATAACATCAGGAAGGAGGGAATACTTCATAACTCATACTATGAAATTAGTATCACCTTGATACTAGCGCCAGGAAAGGATGCAACAAAAAAAGAAAACTACAGACCAATATCCATTATGAACATAGATGCAAAAATCCTCAATAAATTACTAGTAAAATAAATTCAATAGCACATCAAAAAGATAAAATGCCCCATTATCGAGTCAGTTTCATCCTAAGGATGCAAGGATGGTTCCACATATGTAAATCGGTAAATGTGATTCACCAATAAACTGAAGCAAAAACAAAAACCCTATGATCATCTCAAGAGTAAAATCATTTAATAATATCTATCACCCTTTCATGATAAAAGCCCTCAACAAACTAGACATAAAAGGAACATACCTCAAAATTATAAGAGACATTTATGACAAACAGCCAACATCATATTAGCCCTTTGACTGCGGAGTACACCAAACATCTTGTACTGTATGCCTAAAGGCATCATTCATACCAAACAAACATCCTGTTTGAATGCCTATAGGCATTGTTCGAAGTCAAAAGGTTAAATAGGGAAAAGTTGAATGCATTCCCCCTAATTACTAGGATAAGGCAAGGATGCCTACTTTCACGGCTTCTATTCAACCTATTACTGGAAGTTCTAGGCAAAGCAATGAGGCAAGAGAAAGGAATAGATTAGGAAAGAAGACTTCAAACTATCCCTTTTTGGTGATGATATGATCTTGTATGTAGAAATACCTAAAGACTCCCCCGAAAGGATCCCAGAATTGATAAATAAATTCAGCAAAGTCTCAGGTTAGAAAATCAGTGCAAAGAAGTCAGTGGTATTTCTATATGCTAATGACAGTCAAGCTAAGGACTCAATACCATTTACAGCAAGAGATTCAAGGAAAATAAAACACCTAGGAATGTTTAACCAAGGAGGCAAAAGGTCTCCATAAGGAGAAGTAGAAAATATTGATGAAAGAAGTCCTAGATAACTTTGATGCCAAAAAATGGGGAAAAATACCATGCTCGTGGATTGATAGAAGCAACATTGTTAAAATGTCCATACTTTCCAAAGCGGTTTACAGATTCAATGCAATCTATATCAAAATACCAGCATTGTATTTCTTCAGTCTAAAAAAAATTATATGCCTCATTTAGAACCAAAAAAAAAGAACCTGAATAACCAAAGAAATCTTAAGCAAAAAGAACAGATCTGGAAGCATCACATTCTCAGACTCCAAATTATACTTCAAGACTATAGTAATGAAAAGTGCGTATTTCTGGTGTGACATTAGAGACATAGACCAATGGAACAGAGAACTTGGAAATAAAATTATTTACTTACAACCAACTGGTCTTTGACAAAGCAGACAACAGACACTGAGGAAAGGATGCCCTATTCAGTAAATGGTGCTGGGAAAACCAAATAGCTACATGCAGAAGAATGAAACAGGACACCATCTGTTGCCATATACAAAAATTAATTCAAGATGGACAAGAGACTTTCGATGTAAAACATGAATCCATAAGAATTCTAGAAGAAAACACAGGAAAAACTCTTCTAGACATCAGCTTAGATAATGAATTATGTCTAAGACCGTAAAGGCACAGCAAAAATAAATACATGAGACTTAATTAAATTAAAAACCTTCTGCCCAGCAAAGGAAATAATCAACATAGCAAACAAGCAACTTACAGAATGGGAGAATATATTCACAAACTATACATTCAGTAAAGCATTAATAACCAGGATCTACAAAGAGCTCAAGCAAATGAGCAAGATAAAAACAACCCCTTTAAAAAGTGCCAAAAGACAGGAACAGAAGTTTTTCAAAAGAAGATAGGCAAATGGGCAAGAAACATGAAAAAAATGCTTGCTATCACTAATCATCAAGGAAATGCAAATTAAAACCGCAATGAGGTACCGCCTTTCTCCCATTAGAACGGCTTTTATTAAAAAGTCAAAAAAACAATAGATGCTGGCATGGATACAGAGAGAAAGGAACACTTCTAACATGTTAGGGAGACTGCAAATTAGTGCAGACTCTATGGAAACAATATGGAGATTCCTGAAGGAAATAAATGTAGACTTATGATGATTTGATCCAGGAGTCCCACCTCTGGGTAGCTACCTAACGGAAGTTATTTCATGAAAAAGGACATCTGCACTCAAATGTTTATTGCAACACAATTCACATTTGTAAAGATGGAGAAGCAACACAAGTGCCCATCAATTCATGAGTGGATAAAGAAAATGAGACATAGACACACACACGCGCACACACACACACCACACACCATGGCGTACTACTCAGCTATAAAAAGAAATGAAATAATATCTTTTGCAGCAATGTGGATAGAACTGGAGACCATTGTCCTAAGTGAAGTACCTGAGAAATTGAAAAACTACGACATGTTCTCACTTATAACTGAGAACTATACCATGGGCACACATGGACCCAAAGAGACGTAAAGGACATTGAACTCCAAGCAGGAGTAAAAAGGTGGGGGGTGAGGGGTAAAAATTTACTTACCAAGTACAATGAACAGTATGCTGGTGATGGACGCTCTGAAAGCCCCAGTTTAACTCTTATACAAGGTATCCATGTAACAAAAACATTTGTAGCCCTGTTAGTATTTTGAAATAAAAAGAAATTTAAAAGAAGTAATTTGATTCATGTTCAATGTAAAATTGAAGTAAGCATGGTCAGACTCATTTATAACAGGTATACCAACTTCTGAATTAGGAAGACTAAGGGCACATTGATTTTCAATGTTTTTGAAAATTGGTTCACATATCATTGTTATGCTTTTTGTTTGTAAACTTCAATATTTATTATGTTTCCATAGTGTGTTCAGCCCTGAAATGTCAAACTCTCTTAACAGAATGTGAGACTGGGGAATCTAATACTAAGATAAATTTCTATTTTCTTTTCAGGAATTGATTTTTATGGTGGATTTTTTTCTTCATATAATCACGATACTGCCAGTATGTTTCGAAACATAAATATTTTTAGAAGTTTTGTTAACTTTTCTCTGTCAGATGTTTAAATTCTATCATCATGATCTTAACATGGCATAAGCAAGTTAGTGAATAGAATGAAGTCAATTTATCACCATGTACACCAAAGTACAATAATTAATATAAACAAAAGTGAATGAGGATCTTTGGCAATATATAGGTGTGTTCTTTCTTTTCTTTTTTTTTTTTTTTGAGACAGAGTCTCACTATGTCACCCTCAGTGGAGTGCTGTGGCATCACAGCTCACAGCAACCTCAAACTCTTGGGCTTAAGTGATTCTCTTGCCTCAGCCTCCCAAGTAGCTGGGACTACAGGCACCTGCCATAAAAATAGCCCAGGTATTTTTTGGTTGCAGTTGTCATTGTTGTTTGGCAGGCCCGGCCAGTTTCAAACCCACCAGCCCTGTGTGGCCGGCACCCTAGCCGCTGAGATACAGGCACCGAGCCATAGGTGTGTTTCTTAAAACAAATGACAAACCACTGCTGAGTTTCCTTTTATTTACTTCTTTGCTACTCTTAAAAAATTGTGACCCAATTTGGGATCTATACGTTGCTGTGAATGTAAATCCTATTAGGTCTGATTAAATAATCCCCACTTAATTTCCCCATTGCATAAGTTTCTTATCTGTCCCTAAGCAAGCAGTCTGCATGCAATATTATTTCACTTGTTTCTCCCACTGCTTGCCAGTTAGCTATTGGCCTTAACATATTTCTAGCAGGGACAGGGCTAAAGCAAGAGAATGATTGGTTATTTCAGACCTACACAAACCCAATCTAGTAGAATTGCCATAAGGCTTGTTCAGTATTATGGTGACCCTTATGCAGCCAATAAAACACAAGGTTAAAAGAAATATAGACTTAAATAATAGAAATAAAGAGCATAATTTCTCTTTATCCTTTGCCTTACCCAGTAAACAAAATCTTACCTTTGGAACTACCTCAGCATTTTGTTATAAAGATTGAAGAAAGACATTTTCACAGTTTTCTCCATGTTAATACAGCCTAGGAGTTGAAATCTTGAATTCTTAGCGAAAAGGTTTTTTAAGAGACTTTTTAAACCCCTTTTTACAACTAAAATAGTTTCTCCTCTAGATAATCGATATAATATTACTCCCACAGACTTCTGAGAATACTAAGTCATCTTCCTATTTTGAAAAAGAAAAAAAGTCTATTATTATTTAATATTCTTTTTAGCTGAATGCCAATCACTTTTTTAAAGGGTAGATTTAGCCAATAACTGAATTTGTTTCAAAATAACATCTGAGTACATTAATGAGACAGCTTGACGCTTAGACACATATGTGTAAGTAGTAACTCATTCATCATTTGCATATACTTTTAACTGGATATTATCATGATAGCAGTTGTCATAACAGACTACAACAGGATGTGAATTAATATATTACCTTAAAATATGATCAGAAAATCAGAATAATATCTCAAAAGTAGAAGTTATCAATTAGATGGTGAGAAAAATGAAAAACTATAACTAAACTGTTGACTCAACCGAAGAAGTTAGATCTTTCACACACACGTATATTCACAGAGGCAAAAATAACAACTACTAATATATTTGGGGGGCCAACGTTGCTTAGAAGTGAACACATAAGACTTTCTTTTTGTCCTCCAATCTGATGAAATGAAAATGAACAATTATTTTTAAAATGTACCAACTAGTCTAATTTTTAAATATGCTGTCACAGATTTTAATGAAGACAGTCCATTTCATCTTCATTTCTTTTGACGTTAAGTAGTTGAATATCTTGCTTTTTTGTTTCATTTGTAAGAAATAAAGCCATTTTTAGAAAGACTCAAAACATGAATTCAGTTCAGGAGCTACAATAATCTGAAAGTGAAAGCATATATTAAAGGGCATTTTGCGATCCTTTTTAGCCCTGTTCTGTGTATTATTTTAAGCTCAAGTCTTAAAAAAAGTTTGTACTCATCTTTGATTCATTTCTGCGTTAGTATTTCTAAGTTGATAATATATTGAATAGAAAATCAAATCAGCAAGAATCCATTTTGTTTCGCTAGTAATTGCCTTACCCAAAAAACTGAAATTAAATAAATGTACCCAGTATAGAAGAAACTAGGTGTAGTCTATTGTACAGGAACTCACAACCCTACATTTCTCCATTCATCATTATTCATACATGCAGAGGTAGCTAAATTTGTTTTAAAGGGAGGCAAAGAATCTCCTTGGAACTACTATATACAATACCATATTTTATCCTGAATTTTCTTGATCAAGAATATTGCATTTTATAGCTGTAGATATATTTCAACTTGGAATTTGTTTCTTTATAAGCTTATATAGTAACACTCATAATTTAAGTGAAATAATATCCGTTAGAGTTAAGCTACACAAACCCAGAGACTTGGTGTATTTTGTGTACTGCTGTATCCTCAGAGCCTGCAACACTCCCTGGGATATCATAGGCACTCAATCGTTTTTTGGAATAAATGATTAAATAAACAAACATGCATAAAAGCACAGGGCAAAATGTTATCTTTTAAATACATACGATCCTTAGAAATTCATCTACAAATAATCTGTTCCCATTTGCCACCATCCTATTTCTAGCCATTGTTACCTCTTTTCTGTATCTATGAACACTCGTTACCAACCCTTGATCCTTTCCACAATGACTCCAAGCTTATACAGATGTACTTGAGATTTTCTGGGTGAATATGTAATGCCCAGACAAACATGGTTTTTTTGTTGTTCCCCTCTGTGGATAACTTCAGTCACCTTATCTTCTCAGGGAGTCTCTCCTCACCTGCCTTGGTATCCTTCTTTGATCTTTCCAAAACCCGTGACACCATTTCTCAAACCACAGATTACATTGTTTTTTAATAACCCACTAAATTATCTACCTTTGCCTGTGAGGCTGCTGAGAGTTCCATTTCCCTAGCGCGTTGTACATATATACATAGTACATACGTGCATAGTGCATAATCAATACAAAATAAACATTTTCAAGCGAGTAGTAATTAAATCTACTAAAAGAGTTGCTAAGAACATGCCATTTCCCTTGGGCAGAAATCTTCATTTTCTGCATTTCAAAGGCCATTCAGTCTTTCAAGACACATGACAATCATGTTCCCCCAAAATAGCCATGATTCATCTTTTAGAACTGCACCATACTTCATACTTCAACTTATTAAAGACAATTTGCTGGGCGGCTCCTGTGGCTCAGTCAGTAAGGCGCCGGCCCCATATACCGAGGGTAGCGGGTTCAAACCCAGCCCCGGCCAAACTGCAACAAAAAAATAGCTGGGCGTTGTGGCGGGCGCCTGTAGTCCCAGCTACTCGGGAGGCTGAGGCAGGAGAATCGCTTAAGCCCAGGAGTTGGAGGTTGCTGTGAGCTGTGTGATGCCATGGCACTCTACTGAGGGCCATAAAGTGAGACTCTGTCTCTACCAAAAAAAATAAATAAATAAAGACAATTTGCTCTTCCCCAAACACGTTGTTTTCCTAACCTTCCCCCTCTCCCATTCAAGGTAAACACATATCTTTCCTCCCCACACCACACTTCCTCTTTCTTTGTCAGTTTTGTGTACTCACATCCCAATGTCTAGTTCAAGGAGGCCTTATAAGGCTACATGATAGATGAATGAGAAAAGGCAAGTTTCTCCTGGGGTGATGGGAGAAATTGGCTCCAAAGCGGCAGTTAACTGGAGAAAGGATCTTAGCCTGTGGCTCTCTCAAGAATTTATTACCCACTGTTCTGTGAAATCTCTCTGAACTTGCCTGAATCGGACCTTACAAGACTTTGTATTCCCAAAGTTGCCTGACACAATGCTTAACTGATTATAGGTAGACTGAAAGAAGTGAACCAACCTTCTCATTCATCTTTATAGCAGTCCTCAAGTGTCCATATTAGCATCCTCTTTCTATACAAGAGGAAATGCATGGAAAATATTTGTAAATTAATTTTTCTATATTCTGAAAAATTGGCTTATATCATTATTTGAATAACTTCTTTAGGGAAAAACCTCAAAGCTCAGAGAATTAGACATGCTTCAGAAATTAGCACACCCTCCAATACTAAATAAATCAAGCAATAGATATACATAATTCAGATTTGGAAATTAAAGGAAATAAGCAGGTTTCTCTGCTTTGGTTTGGGAACTCGGTGTCAGTTTTCTGTAAGAAGCTATATTTGTTTATATAGCAATTTGAAAATAGATATTGGTCTGAATGAAGTATTAGTAATTAACACAGAAGTGCCTCATTCTCTTAACTGCTTTTTTTTTAAATATAGTTTCAGGTTAGTTTCATCTCCAAATTTCAGGTTAAAGAATCAGGTAACAATGTTTGCATTTTTTAGGTAAAGTCACTCTTACAATTGTGTCCCCCCCAAGAGGTATGCCATACACCGTAACCCCTCCTCCCCTCTCCCCATTCCTTCATTCCCCCACCTCCCACCTTGAATCAGTTTGAGTTTTTCTCTGATGAGGGTATGTATTAGATGATCTACTGGCTTCATATTAGAATTGAGTACATTAGATTCTTGCTTCTCTATTCTTATGATACTTTACTAAGAAGAATGTGTTCCAGCTCTGTCCAGGTTTCTACAAAAGATATAAAGTCTCCATCTTTTTTAATGGCTGAATAGTATTCCATCGTATACATATACCACAGCTTGTTAATCCATTCCTGGGTTGGTGGGCATTTAGGTTGTTTTCCACATTTTGGCATTTGTAAATTGAGCTGCAATAAACAGTCTAGTGCAAATGTCCTTATGATAAAATGATTTTTTTCTTCTGGGTAGATGCCAAGAAATGGGATTACAGGATCAAATGGGAGGTCTAATTTAAACTCCTTGAGCACTCTCCATACTTCCCTCCAAAAAGGTTGTATTAGTTTGCAGTCCCACCAACAGTGTAAAAGTGTTCCCTTCTCTCCACATCCATGCCAGCGTTTGCAGCTTTGAGAGACTTTGGGATGTGGGCTGTTCTCACTAGGGTTAGCTGATATCTCAGGGTAGTTTTGATTTGCATTTCTCTGATGATCAGGGACGATGAGCATTTTTTCAAATGTTTGTTAGCCATTCGTCTGCCTTCATCAGAGAAGGTCTCTTCATATCTCTTGCCCAGTGGTAGTGGGATTGTTTGCTCTTTTTTTGTTGATTCATTTGAGCTCTCTGTAGATTCTAGTGTTTAACCCTTTGTCAGATTCATACCCTGCAAATATCTTTTCCCATTCTGAAGGTTGTCTTTTTGCTTTACTTGTGTCCTTAGCTGTGCAGAAGCTTTTTAGCTTAATTAAGTCCTATTTGTTTATTTTGTTGTTGTTGTTGCAATGGCCACTGAAGTCTTTGTCATAAAATCTTTCCCCAGTCCAACATCAAGAGTTTTTCCCACACATCTAAGATTTTTATCATTTCTTGTCTTAGATTTAAATCTTTTATCCATCCTGAGTCAATTTTTGTAAGTGGTGAAAGGTGTGGGTTGAGTTTCAATCTTTTACATGTGTTTATTTAGTTCTGCCCACACCATTTGTTGAACAGGGATTCTTTTCCCCACTGGATACTTCTTTTGGTTTATCAAAGTTCAGATGGCAAGTAGAGACTGGTTTCATCTCTTGGTTTTCTATTCTGTTCCATATGTCTATGTCTCTATTTTTGTGCCAATACCATGCTGTTTTGATTACTGTGAACTTGTAATATAGCCTGAAGTCCGGTAGGGTGATGCCCCCAACTTTGTTTTCATTACTAAGAATAGCCTTGGCTATGAGGGATTTTTTTCTGGTTCCATACAAAACGATGTACTATTTTTTTCCAGTTCTTCAAAGTACAATGTTGGTATTTTAATGGGGATTGCATTGAATCTGTAGATTGCTTTGGATCAGAATAGACATTTTAATAATGTTGATTTTTCCCATTCAAGAGCATGGCATATTCTTCCATTCATTAATGTCTTTGCTTATTTTTAATAAAAGCATGTATTGAGGGATTACAGTATACTAGGTACAGGCATGTATGAGTGAAAAAAACATAATTGTCTTCATGAATTTTCAAGTCTCAGGCAGGGACAGAAAATGAATGAATAAATATGTATAAATAAATATATATGTACATGCAAATTGTAATCAATGTTAAGAAGGAAAATAGGGTACCGAGAGGAAGATAAATAAAGGGGTGTTTACTTTCAGATAGGGAAACCAGGGATGGGATCACTTTAGTGGTCACATTTAACTGAGATCTGAAGTACACAAATAGGAGCTAGTAGGCAGAGAGTGGAAATGTAAAACTTCATGGAGAGAGCACAACATACCTAGAGTTGTAGTTATAAGTCAAGAATAAGCTTGGTTTGTTCTAGGAATTCAACATGAGTTCTTGTTAAAAATGCCGAATTCTCCACCTTGAACCTACTGAATGAAAAACACTAAGTAGGACCCAACAAGCTCTGTGTTAACAAGCCCTCACATGATTATGATGCACGTTTATTGTTTGAGAATCACTATCTTAGACTGATGTTTTGAGCTTTAATACATGTAAGGGAGGGAGAGAAAGCAAGACAATACCTCTACTCAAGGGTAATGGTAGTAACAAATATAGATCAGACTAAGAAATATTTGTAAATCCAAAAGCCTTGTTAAATGAAAACTTTATCTAAAATAACTCATGAATTTTAAGATCTATGTCCCTGTGGTTGGTGTTTTTAATGGTTTATGGATTATTACTTATTTCTAAAGAAGTTAATAGATTTCATTAACTGACATTTTGCTTTATGTTTTGTCACATATAATTAAAATTTCTCAGAAAGAAAATACTGGATTGTTTCTCTGTTTCCTTAACAGCCTAAAGCACAGTTTGCTTAAATGATTTATTTATGCTCATTAGAAACCTTTTTATTTTAATTGTACATATATTTCATTTAGCCTCTTTAAAACACTTATGAGCTACCTTTTTATTTGTTTTAATTGTGTCATTAGAAAGCTATGGAAAGCTTGAAATGTTATTGGGTTTTAGGGGGGTTTTTTTGTTCATTTGTTTGCCTCTTTTCTAAAAAGGGAAAATGATTAGCAATCAGAGTTAGGATTATAGAAACAAGTTCCCAAGAAAATTAAAGTAACTAATTCTTTTTTAATGTTTTATTTATTTATATTTTTTTAATTGTAGTAAAATACAAATTACCTAAAATATACTGTCTTAGCTATTTTTAATTGTACAGTTCTGTGGCATTAAATATGTTGTTGTGCAGCCATCCCTCTCCATCCCTCTCCAGAACTCTTTCTAATTGTGCTAAACTGAAACCCCACCCATTAAATAATAATTCTCCCCTACCCCAGTCCCTCACAACCACCATTCAATTCCCTGTCTGTATAAATCTGACTACTCATTCGAGTGTCCTCTGTGGAGAAACTTCTATTCAGATCTTTTCACGTTTTTCAATTGGGTGATTTGTGGTTTTGTTTATTTTTTTTTTTTTTCACTGCTGAGTTATACGATTTCCTTGTGTATTTTAGTTACTAACCCCTTACCAGATGTATGGTTTGCAAAATATCAGTTGCTGCCTCTGCGTTCAATTTGTTCTTAAGAGTAAAAGCCTTACCTTTGTGATCAATGCTATCCTAGTCCCCATTTCCAAATTATATGTTGGAAGAGAAAATGAACACACATGGAACAGAAAGAATATAGATACTATTAATATGATCAAGATATAATTCAGCTTTTATTTTAAAAAACATTGGTGTCATAATCTTCACAGTGAAAGCAGTGTCCCAAAAGATGGAGATGAAATATTATTTACTGCTTAAGTAATATCTGTCATGTAAATTTCTCTGCATCATCTTTAGATGATCAGCCTAAAGAGATGAATGTTAAAAAGAATTCATGCTTTTATGTTTGGGTATGCATTCATTTTAGATGATGTAAAAAAAAACAGAGGTCACTTTTCATAAAAATATGTAGGTTCTTTATATAAAAAGATATAACAATTAATTACTGTTTTTTCATGCCACAAATTGGAAGTGTGTTGAGTCTGAGAGGAAACCATAGTTAGAATATAATTACTGATAATTGCTTGGGAAATAAAACCCCTACGTTTCTTCATGCCTACAAACTTCACATTGTCCTTCTAAAAAAAATTTTTTTTAACTTTCCTCATGTTGTCCTGATTACGCTACATCTAGGTCATTAGTTCTGAGTCTGTTTCATTATTTATGTCCTTATTCTGTTTACTCGTCAAAAGTGATCTTGCCCAAATATGAATGTTTATAAGAATTGCCCTGAAAACTGAGTACAAGGAAGACAATAAAAAGACACTGCATAATATTTTGCCTTTAGGCAACCACAATAAAAACTGATCCTGGAGTGGAATGCAATTGTGCATCTCTATTTAAAAACAGTACGTGTTTCCATAGCATAATTTATTGTCAAGAATGTCTACACAGAGTATCTGAGCTCCACACAGTCCCTCAGAAATTGAAATCAGGGACTCCACTTTATGGAAAAAGTGATGTGTCCCAGTTTTGTTGGAGAGCTATGAGATAGCCTCATAGTGTTAGTAATGAGAGCTCACATAAGAAGTTTCTTGAAATAACACCAAAACATAAGTGCCTAACATCTGAAGTTCAAGGGTAAAGGAGATTGGGAAAGCAGATGAAGTCAGTCTATGTAGTGGATGCTGTTGGTGCCCCAGCCAGATTCCTTCACTGAGCTGGTGCACCCATCAGCCCACAAGTGCACCCCTTTCCAGGAAACCTTCCTCAGTATAAAACAACCTACCTTTACTGGAATATTACACCACTCCTTCCCCCCATCAGGGGCACAAAAGACCAATCCCTTTGTCTCAACATGGGACCTGCTATGCTATAATTTGTGCTTCATCACTTCCCATGGACCAGGCTGATACTAGTCTCCAGGAAAGACCATATCCTTACTAAGTTTTCTTTTCTTTTTCTGGAGACAGAGTCTCACTTTGTGGCCGTCAGTAGAGTACCATGGTGTCAAGGCTCACAGCAACCTCAAATTCTTGGGCTCAAATGATCCTCTTGCCTCGGCCTCCTGAGTAGGTGGGACTACAGGTACCCAGCACAACATTCAGCTATTTTTAGAGACAGGGTCTCACTCTTGCTCAGGCTGGTCTCAAACTCCTGAGCTCAGCCACTTACTTAGTTTTTTCCCCTGACTTCTTGCTTTTCTCACTCCCCTTCTCTAAAGAGTGTTCAGACTGTTTCTTGAAAACCTGGTCTAAGGCAGTAGGTATATGAGACAAAAACTGTACCTATATTCTGGGCACCCCACCAGGCAGCAAACCAAGTAAAAAGCCAAGAATTACAGATAACAGTGGAAGTCTCCAAGCCTGATGCATTTTGTGAAAGGCTTGCTTACACCTCATCTTGTTTTTGTTTGTAAGTGGTCCTGCTGTTGAGTAGCCCATTCCCCCAGGTATTTTAGAGATTCTTACAGGCCTCTGATCCTCTGGACAAAGTAGGATATGGTCCTTGACTGTCTTGGCCCTATCAAGATGGTATACCTACCTAGAAATGAGGAAGCTACATAACATAGCTAGGCCTCGCCTACCCCCAATTCCTAGCTAAGTGGATTCTGTGAGGGCTTCCCTGGGCCACACATAAGAGCCTCAAGACAAGCACTGAACACCTATATTTGCAGGATAGGATTTCTGTTTCCTTCCTTCTCAGTTTCTCATGACTGGCCCAGCATGAAGAATCCTAAGACATTTCCTACGACCTCCTCTTTTTAGGCTACTTTTCAAGAATCTTGGTTCACAAGCATTTCTTTGAGAAGGTTTATATTGTAGAGAGAAATACAGTTAATCACTGCTTAAATAATCTTTGTCATGTAAATTTCTCTGCACTGTCTATGTAGCCCTAAAATGATACTTCACTGTTGTAGCCTAATTTTGAATTCTTTGTAAGTAAAATAGGACCTCTGTGGATTGGCAGGTTAAGATTTCAGGGGAACTCTGGGAGGCTGAGGCAGGAGGATAATTTGAGATCAGGAGTTCGAGACCATCCAGAGCAAAAGCGAGACCTATCTCTACTAAAAATAGAAAAACTAGTTGAGTGTTGTGGTGGACGCAAGTAGCCCAGCTACTCAGGAGGCTGAGGCAGGAGGATTGCTCAAGCCCAAGAGTTTGAGGTTGCCATGAGCTGTGATGCCATGGCACACTACCCAGGACAACAGAGTGAAACTGTCTCAAAAAAAAGAGAGAGAGAGAGAGAGATTTCAGGTTTGGCGCCCGTAGCACCGAGGTTACAGCGCCAGCCACATATATCGAGGCTGATGGGTTTGAACTTGGCCCAGGCCAGCTAAACAACAATGGCAACTGCAACAAAAAATAGCCAGGCATTGTGGCAGGCACCTGTAGTTCCAGCTACTTGGGAGGCTGAGGCAAGAGAATGGGTTAAGCCCAAGAGTTTGAGATTGCTTTGAGCTGTGACGCCAAGGCACTCTACCCAGGGCAACATAGTGACACTCTGTCTCAAAAAAAAGAAACAAACAAACGAAAAAAACAGATTTCAGGAGGAATGATTGATATCCCTAAGGAGCACCATTTATATATAAATAAAGGAATATATATTATATAAATCATTTATAAATAAACTCATAAATGGCAAATCTGGCAGAGCTAATTTGAACATCACATACTTTCGTCTCCCTCTCCCTTGCTTGTGAGCTACTCCTGCTTTCTTGGATTATCTAAACCTCCACAGTTGATGCCTCTGCTTTCTGTCCATCTACAACGCTTCACTTTGCTTCACTTTCATCCTAATCCACTTCAGATTCTACAGTGTGTTTTTCAATCACATTGAAAACTCCCTGATCCCTAAGTATGTGCACCACAATCATCTGACAAAACCCCAAATCTGGATCAACTATTTTCTCCATGCTTACATGAAATGCTGTTGGAGAAAGGGAGAAATTTGGACAGATTGATCTGCCAAAATTTTTCATCCTCAGCCTCAAATGCGTTCTCAACACTGTCTGCCAACCTCACCACATTTCTTAAGTCAGCTCCCTCTCGCAGTCTCTATCATGATGAATTCAAATGTTTCTACTTCCCTTTAATTCTTTTCCATGCCATGAATATTCCTTATACACCATACACTGCTCCATACACTGCGCGTTAAGCCAGGGATTGCACATGATGCCACATCTATTGCTTCCTATTTCCCAGAGAAAATAGAAGCCCTCAAAGTGGAATTCCCTCAACTTACTCTTTTAGTCTGCCCAGCTGACCTTCTGTACTCCGCAGTAGGGATGGTCTCTGAACTCTCAAGTCAAAATTGCTCCCCCCAAAATAATGTTCCCTCTTCACAGACAATTCCTTTCTTTTGTTACAAAAGTAATTGATGACTGTCATTTTAAGTATGTATTCGAACAGATCCTTAACCACATAAAGATAAGCAAAGATCTTACAGGCAATTTAATTTTATACAAAGAGGGGAAACTTGATGTATCAGACTTATATATCATTCTAAATCAGTACTTTTATATCTATAATAAGAGAACATTTAATGAAGTGAAAATTCTGCCTGCATGAAACTAGTCATAATAAAATTAGGCTTAGTTTGCTCTTTCATGGGGAACATATTCCAGATGTTTAAGTGATTCAAAGAAAACCCACATTATAATGGCTCCCTTCAATGTTTTCTCTCTTACTGCTTCCAAACTAGAATAAAATCTAAAGCAATCCTGATGTCATTTAAATAACACATCATATGGCTCAGAGTTAGTTGTACATTTTGACATTTTAGGTGTACTGTTGAATAATTTAAATATAAATTTATGCATGCAATCTTAAAGCCTCTAATATGTGAAATATAGTCAAACCCAATTTTATAGCTATTTAAATGGCACAGTACCTATATTCACCCTTCCTATGTTTTGTGACTTTCCCTTTAGGGGGCCATCCTTCTTGTAATGTACACTTCTGGGCACTGCTAGCCTGTGGCAATGAAGTGTACAATTCTACATTCTTGGGTGGTATAGAGTTGCCACCAGGTCAAATGCCAAAGTGAAGACTGACTTGAGCATTCTCCTGCCTCCTTTTTCTTTTCATCTCTTCTCCCATCAGTTATCTCCTTTCCTCCATTTTCATGTGCTTAATGCCCTGGTGACGATTTCTAACTGGCTAAAATCCTTCAGTCTGGCTTGGCATCCATAGCTCATTGATTAGGGCGTCGGCCACATACACCAGGGATGACGGGTTCGAACCCAGCCCAGGCCTGCCAAACAACAATGAAAACTACAACCAAAAAATAGCTGGGCATTGTGGCGGGCACCTCTAGTCCCAGCTACTTGGGAGGCTGAGCCAAGAGAATCACATAAGCCCAAGAGTTTGAGGTTGCTGTGAGCTGTGACAACACAGAACTCTACAAAGGGCAACATAGTGAGACTCTGTCTCAAAAAAATAAAGTCCTTCAGTCTGCTCTCAGGCCCATCAGGAGACCTCCCGAAAGTGACTCTTTTTCTCAAATTATTTCTTTATTAACTGCCTTCTCACCAACAGAAGCTTCTATTATCAAATACCTTAACAGAAATTAAGGCATTCAGTTAAACTGAGTACTTGGCATTTTTTTTCCTTAATTATCGTACTAGTAGCAGTAACAATGGTAGAAAAATAAAAGTAGTAGTAAAAATGTATATTCTCTATTCCAACTCAATCAGGACCTGTAGTTCAGTAGATAATTTAAAAAGTCAAATGAAGGAATCATAAAAAATATGGCTTGAACATTTTCTTTTAATTAAAACAGTCACCAAAATTTCATTTTTTTTTTACATATTTATACGTGAGTTTATTTATCATGTGGTTGTGAGGCAGTTTACAAATATGTATATACTCAATATGTACAATACTCCGCATATATGATAATACGTTTGTTATTTTGTATATTGTATGTCGTATTTCTTACAATTTCAGAAGTCAAATATGACTTGGGTAGATAGACTCTCATTGGATTAAAGATTTAAACTTAAGACATGAAACTATAAAAATACTAGAGGAGAATGCAGGGAAAACCCTTGAAGAAATTGGTCTGGGTGAGTATTTCATGAGGAGAACCCCCCGGGCAATTGAACCAAAATTTTAATGTTGTATGATGTTTTTCTCTTTGCATGTAGATTCACTGACTGGAGTTCTCCCTAAATCACACTGATAATACATACTTTTTGATTTTCCAGTTCCAATGTCTTTAATGTACAGACAGTTCATCAGGAAACACGAGAAGCATTCCAAATATAGAATCCCTCTAAATTTTTCGTGTTGCTTGCTAATCTTTTATAATTGCCTTGCCCATACGTACATCAACAATATTTATTTTCTTTTTCTTTTGGAAGCAAATTTTCAGAGTCTTTGACCTGCTATTTATAGAAATAATAACTTTTTCTTGTTAGACTAATATTTCTTTGATTTAGGAAATCTCTAATTAAATTACATAATCTCAATACTAACTGGCAAAACAGATCTGAGAACATCCACACAACTGACAAGTCAACTAGTGAGAGCAGAAGGGCCACACGTACCAACAGACACCTGGAACATTTTAGTTAAAGGTTGTTAGATGCTCCACTTTTCACAGAGGGAATGAAGACTTCAGCTAATCTGGTGAGTCTTGAGTGGAGATCAATTCAGAAAACTTTGACCACCAGTGTTTGATAGGAGTGGGGGTGGGGAAAGAACCCACAAGATCCCATGACGTTACAGAATTGAGTGAGGGAGAAAAGTAAATTAAGAAAAAAGAAGAAGAAAGAAGAGGAGGGAAAAGGCAAATGTAATTAATTCTGAGTACTGAAACTTATATTTGAATCTCCCCTTCATCCTTTAAGATATTGATGCAGATTTAAAATGTGTGCCCAGGAGTTTGAGGGGAAAAGTAAAAATCAAAATATTCTCATAAGAGACATTTGAACATGTACATTATGTAACCTAAAGGGAACTAGAAGCTAGATGTGACTTAACTGGGGTAGATACTCAACTCAATGGCTAAGAACCTTGCTGATAAAGGGAGATGATCAGCACAAAGGGCTCATCTGCAGTATTGAAAGATTCTGTCTCTAGCCTGCCCTCTCTGCAGTGGTTCCTGTTTACAACAGCCCCTGTCATGATATTTATTTGTGGTTACTAGAAGTGTATGTTATTATCCAGAAGAGAATGGTTTCATTTTGTAATTGTCATCCTTGTCCACGTTTCCCCATTAACTTTTAAGGAATCTGTTCTCTAACCTTTCTATATGCAAAACAAAATTATTATGCATCATTTCCCTTTAGATATATGCATTCATATATATGGATTTAAGCCACCTTTCTCCATGGGCACTTATTCTGATTCTTTTAATCCATGTGTTTACTCATAAAGCAATGGAATATAATATTTACTACCAACCTCTATAAAACTGAGTTTAGACCAATTCCAGTGACATTCCACTGACATGAAGTTGAATGAAGATGAACACATCACATGTGATTTTTTCATGTGTGTGGTCAGAAGGAACTCTTTCTGTTTCTTTTCGTTAATATATAATTCACACACTAAAATTTAGCCTTTTAAACTATACAATTCAGTGGTGTTTAGATTATTCACAGAAGGTTACGCCATCATCATCACTGTCTAATACCAGAACATTTTTGTCATTTCCCCCCAATGAAACACCATGATTTCTAATATAATATTTTTAATGATCACTTTTTTTTTAATTTCTGATTAATTAATATGAGGGTACAAACGATTAGGTTACAGTGTTTGCGTTTGTTAGGTGATGTCCCTGTTGTGGTTTGTCCCGCACCCAGGAGGTATGCCATATACCCCCAAATTGTGTCTATTAGGTGGGAGCACATCAATCTCTCACTCTCCTCTCCTCCTCCTCCCCTCTCCCCTCAACTTGAATTAAAATGAGTGGGCATATATTAGTTCATCTGCTGACTTCATATTAGTATTGAGTGCATTGGTTACTTGCTTTTCCATTCTTGTGATACTAAAACTATAATTTCAATTGAGTTATTGTCACAGTGTCTTGTCTTATATTATCTAAGAGCTATATAAAGGTCTTATACTCCATACAATATCAGGTTTTAGTGGTGAGATATTTATGTTGATGTGAGAGGATGATGCCATCCTTATTTTGATTGTACTGGCTCCTTCCATTTACAATGGGAGGAAATGCGAGGATCACAGCTGAGGTCTGAATGAGCAATGTTTCTTATCAACACAGTGAACCAGGCAGAGAAATAATACCTGCCCAGATCAAGCAAGTCCGAACAGCACAGAGAGTCGAGTAAGTGATGCTGTCCTTGTGCACAGACATTACATTACACAAACTGTTCTCCTAAATGAGGGCGTTCGTTCCTTAGAAATTGCTCATTGGAACATTTGGACATCATGCATCACGTTAAAGAATCATAAATGCCATCTTGATGGGGTAGTTATGATGCATGGTAATATTCTCCCCATATCTGCACAGGGTTCTTCTACTCAACAGATTGTCATGATGCATTACATCAGAGACTCCGGCTCTAGTGCTTCACAGACAGCTGAGAAGCCCCCCGGGAGCCTTCCGAAGTCATTCCTTCAAGGACTAAAATACCAGGAGACCAGGAAGTCATTCACAGGACTTGACAAAATACCCTACTCCCTAAACGAAACTATTTATTACATGGTTGGTGCAAAGTATGAATGCAGTATTTTAAGATTGAGCGTATCGTTTTACTGTGAAAAATAAAAATCCATTTCTGGTTGTGAGATGAGTAGGATATAGAATCTAGCAGCACTCTGTTTTTCCTGTTACCTTGTCAATATACAATTTCTCTGGAAAGGTATATGATACAGTACATCATATTATGTACTCTAGAGGCAAATCTGCATATATAGCCCAGGTTTCTCGATTTTTATCCATGGGACTTTGGCAAAATTCAGCCTCTGCAAGTTTGTGTTCTCATGTGTAAAAAGAGAACTACTAACTTCATATAACTGTTGTATAAGAATGAGGTAAGTTCATGTGTGGCTAGAGCTCATGATAGTATTAGGCACCTAAGAAGTGCTCAGTAAGTTAGAAGTTATCATTCATCAAGTAGCAAATATCTATTGTTGTACTATCCCCATAATGGAATATCTTAGTCTGTTCCATCGACAATAATAAAAATGTCATAGACTGGATGGCTCATAAACAACAGAAATGTATTGCTCACAGTTCTGGAGTTTGGGGAGTCCAAGATCAAGGCACCAGCACATATGGTGTCTGGTCAGGGCCAATTCCTCAGAGATTGCATCTTTTCCCTCTTTTTCCTGCATCTTCACATGGTGAAAGGTCTTTTTATAAGGGCACTAATCCCCAAAATCACCTCTCAAAAGGTTCCACCTCCTAATACCATTACCCTGGGGTTAGGATTTCTTTTCTTTAAGATTTCAACATATGAATTTGGGGGAGGACACAAATATTCAGACCATAGCATAGAGCAAACATCACTGACTGTACCCCAAGCAGAACAGGTATTTGGTATTTCCCGGGTGTCTGTGTTTCTTTGTTTTAAACGTACTCATCTTCCAATTTGCTCTTGACTGTTTCATACAGGCACTACGAGGAGAAATTGCACCTCTTAAAGAAAATGTAAACCACGTCAATGACCTTGCTCGGCAACTCACCACGTTGGGCATTCAGCTCTCACCATATAACCTCAGCACTCTGGAAGACCTGAACACCAGATGGAAGCTTCTGCAGGTAGGCATGTTTTGAGCATTATTGTTCCTTATTGCAGTAAAATATTATGCAGATAAAGTTTGTTTCTAAGAAACAATGTAAGTAATTTTTCATTTGATTTTCAAAATATTTTGTGAGGAGAGGATATTTTGTATTATTTGATAATCCCTATATAAATGTTTTAAAATTATTAATATTCATTTAGGAAATGACTAAAAGTTAGACTTTCATATATCTTATAGTAAACATGGAAGATAATGCCAAATCATGATGAAAGAGCTAAATTGTGGCCAGGCAATTTCTTTGTACTATTGTTGCTTGGAGTCTTCAAACATTTTTCCCTTTGTAATCCTAATTTAAACAAAAGTCAATTGTAAGATATGTTCTAAAGCCATTGAAAGAAACAGCTTCTTCTCACAAGCCAACACATGGATATTTTTCACAGGTTTGCATTATAAATACCAGAAATGTGAGTGTGTTCAAAGTCACACTTACAAGCTGTGGTGACCTTGAGCAAGTCACTTAATTTTTCTGTGCCTCAGTCTTTCATCTGAAAAAAATGGGATAATAAAATTCTCCACAATATCAGTTCGTTATAAGGATGAATAAGTCAAAATAAGTAGATGGCGCTTGGAATAGAACCTGCTACATGGTAAACATTCTATAAATTATAGTTCTTAGTGATATTACAGTTAAGATTATTATAGTATTCAGGTTTTGGAATCTGAGTTACTAGCTACATGACCATGAAGCTACTGGTGGTTCTATTTCCTCATCTCTAACATGGTTACTACAATATTGAATGAACTAACTCATGTAGTGTTCTTAATGTAGTACCTGGCACATAGTAAAAAAACAAATCAGAAAATGCTTATAGTGGTGAAGGAGGTGTGTCTATATGTTCAGTATGAAAGACACTATGTTATGTCCCCAAACCCTAACACTGGATTAACCATAGAATTGGGGAATAATTTTCTCTCCTTTCCCAATTTCATAGGATGTAAATGGTATGCTCCTCAGGACAGAGAGAAACTGCGTTTAAAGCTATTTGGTTTTAATGTTTTTATAAAAAAGATATGATAAACCAGATTACTTTCCTATTGGCAGTCCATTTAGGGGTGTGATTAAAAGTCCTATTACAGAACTACTAGATCTTTGGTAAAAACAAGTTCCAAATTCCAGACCTCTCGAGATCTCATATAATTTAATTCTTGTTATGATGGATAGTCTGGAAATATTTCTATGATAGATTGTTAGAAGTGGCATTGATAAAAGCAAGGCAATATAGTTAAGCAATTATATGCCTTTCTCTGTTTGCTCCAGAGTGGTTGAGTACTACTAAAATCTTATCAGTTTCATCCTCAGTATATTTTTCATTTTACACATAAGTAGAGTAATAGATGTCCTAAGAAAACCAATGGCTACATTTGTACCATTCAAGCACTCTTGAATTATATTTGAAAGTTTCTTTTAGTGAGCAGAACGCAACATTTGCTTTCAGAATGTGGTAGAAGATTTATGATAGTGCCATGTAAAGTTACAAATTAGGTCCAAAGATTATGACTAATAGGAAAAGTTTAAAAGAATCTGTGCTAAGTGCTTCATTCTATTTATTTACATGTAAGGTGTGACAAACTATTAATAGCTCAATTTTTAGCCATTCTTCAAAACAAAGACTTGGTTATAAGTACAGGCAAATACATACAAGGAGACAGTGTGATGTAGCAAAAGAGAATTGGAGTGAATATTAAGGAGCCTAACTTCAACCTAAGCTCAGCCATTATTTGACCATATTATCGTGGGAAAGCCATTAACTACTGTCAGCTTCAATTCTCCTCATTTTTAAAATGAGAGAATCCATTTTGTCTAAGATCACATCCAGTTCAATCCCATGATTCCACATCTGGATGTCTGAGAGAGATACTACATGTTTGACAAAAATTAGTTTAGAACCAATCAAGTTGCTTCCTCTAATCTTAATATAAATGTGGCTTACTGAAATTACGTTTCTCCATGTATAATTCAAACTTTTAGACTCCTGATTCCTAAACCCACATATACACAGTCTTCTTTATCAAACAGTTCTACCAGTTTGTGGTATATGATCTTATTGTAGCAAATTTCACATTTCTGGTTTTGAACATGACCTTAAGAATATGCTCAAAACATGCTTTTAGCAGACAGCTGATAAATCTAAAGTTTTGGTTTGCACATGACCAAGTCAAATTAATTCCATTCTTCTCTTTGACCACAACCGTAACCACTCTGCTTTGTTATAAAGTTGAGTTCTTGTTCAGTAAGGGAACAAAGCAAGAAATGAGGTTCACATCAAACAATCTTATTTCCATTCCTAGAAGAGCAACATTGAGAACATTTTCTATTTTGAACAATGTATGTAAGACTAAAGCATTATCTAGCTTCTGTGGTGGGAAGCTTTAGCCCACCACCATTATGACATCATATTTCTATAAAAATAAAGAATCCAGTCATTCACAATGCTATGTCACTCACTAAATCATGATAAAAATCAAGTATGAGTTCATCTTTGCTTCGCTCTGCTAAGACAAAGAAAAATCGAGAAATAGAAAGCTAGAACAATGGGAAGGCAGATATGAACATGAGGAGAAAAAAGGAGTCTTAAATTTGGGCAAAAAAGGATAACAGAAAGAATAGAGTTACGTACTATCAGAATATCCTGGGTTTAGTTACATAATCCATTCATTTTGATTTTTAAAAAAAGCCATGCTGTTTTTCTTAGCTGTATGCATTATCAGTCAAAATGGCAGAAATGGGTTAGCTACACAGTTGTGACCATAAAAAAAAGAAAGAAAGAAAGAATATGTGCTGTATTGACTATAGGAACTTATGGAATGTGAACACTCAAAACAATGTGAATAATATGAAGGCATTTCCAGGTATAAAATTCCTTTAATAAGTTAAAAAAAAAACAGCATCATGAATTATATATGCTTTTTAAAGATTTCCTAAGATTCCTTTAAAGTCATGAAGGTAACATTACCTTCCATCTGTACACCTCTGTGGTACCTGTCATAGGAATCCAAACCCTTATCTGTTGCATACTCCGTTCCTTCTTTTAAATTTTTCTGCTTCTTTCATTCAGTCATCACTGATTGAGCATCTGCTGTATACCAAGAAGACATTGTAATTGTCCTATTTGCTCCAAGGACGTACTGACCAAAATCCCCTTTATTGCTTATAATATCTTAAGAAAAGCGTTAAAGATGGGTTTTCTTTCATTGTTTCTTTAATACACCACCCTCTCTTCCTTTCTGATGTTATGAACAAGAAATATATATGCCATTATCACACTAATACTGAAAAAACAGTACCTTTTTAGATCTCTGGCTTATAAATTTTTCAATAATTTCTTATTAAGAATTTGTTCTTTGTAAACATAGCGGTAAGATTTGGGAAAGGACATGGTATCATATTTAGCTGACCAATATTTGTGTGGCTTCATTTAGGAAAAATTGAACAGAATTTTTAATTAAAAAATGTAAAATTCCACCAAAATGGTTTATGTTCTTTACTTTGGCGAGATAGCTTCTCCAAACAAGTCTCCTCTCTGTATATATGTATTTTTGCCCTTATCAGCATAAGATTTGATCCTTTAAATTCATTGACAAATTTTGAACATTTTCCTTATGTTCTTCTTTTTTTTAATGATCCTTTGCATTATGGGGTCACTTCTAGGCAGGGAAACTAGGTAAGTGTACCTCACTCTCTTACAAATAATATGGGCCTATTGGTAACTGAGGGTAAAGAGGCAACATCCAATGTCCCTCATTTCAGTTTTGCTAAAGGATTGGTTCTACTGATGTCTTCCTACCACGTCTGTCTTTGATGTTTTCTTTTTTTTTTTTTCCTTTTTTTTTTTTTGTAGAGACAGAGTTTCACTTTATGGCCCTCGGTAGAGTGCTGTGGCGTCACACAGCTCACAGCAACCTCCAACTCCTGGGCTTAGGCGATTCTCCTGCCTCAGCCTCCCAAGTAGCTGGGACTACAGGCGCCCGCCACAACGCCCGGCTAGTTTTTGGTTGCAGTTTGGCCGGGGCTGGATTTGAACCCGCCACCCTCGGCATATGGGGCCGGCGCCCTGCTCACTGAGCCACAGGCGCCGCCCTTTGATGTTTTCTTTAATAAGACTTAAAATGATTCTGCTTGTTGTTAGACCATAGAACTCAGGAAAAATGGTAAGTACTCAGCCATTCTCCAAGGAAATATATTTTTCTACATCAGTGATGCTCAAATTTTAGCAAGCATCAGAATTACCTGGAAGGCTTGTTAAAACACAGATAGCTGGGCCCCACAACCGAAGTTTCTGATTCGGTTAAGTATAGGATGAAGGTTGAGAGTCTGCATTTCTAACAAGTTCCCAGGTGAGGCTGATGCCACTGATTCATTAACCATGTTTACATTAAACACTTGTCAGGTACAGTCAAGTTTAAAAGCTAAAAAAATATTGTGAGTTCTGTAAGACACAGAGAGAAGTTTAGACTTTGAATGGAGAAATTAAGTATAATGCCATGCAGAAAGCTCTATATTAGAGGAATGTTACAGTGTTAGGGAAAACAGAGACCCAAACACTAAACTTTCCTTGAAGGCAAAAAGAGGAGAATAAAGGGAAACTTGGAGGATGGAAGGAAACTTTTACTAGATTCCCAGAAATACAATTTGCTGCTATATGGACTTAAACTTATTATATTTCAAATCATATGGTTGAGAATTATGCTGCACAATATGGTAGCTACATGTGGCTATTGAGCCCTTGAATGTAGCCTGTACAAATTGAGATATGTTGTAAATGTAATATACACATCAGGTTTCAAAGACTTAGTACAATATAGGATGTAAAGTATCTCTTTATTTTTATGTTGCTTACATGTTAGAATGATAATATTTTTATATATTTGGTTAAATAAAAATGTCATAAGGAATTTCACTTATTTCTTTATTATAGTTATTTAAAATTGGGTATTTTTCTTGAAAATGAATGAAGTGAGCCTGTTACTTCAGCTAAAACAATTGTGCCTACTAGAACGTTTAAAATTGCATATGTAGCTCTCTTCATATTTTTATTGGGTAGAATTGGCCTAGAAAGTTCTCAAAACATAGCATGCATAGGGATCACCTACAGAGCTTGTTAAAATCCCCTCAGAGATTCAGTATTAGATGAGGCCTGCAATTCAGCATCTCTATCGAGCTCCCAGGAGATGCTGTTTATCTGTTACCACACACAGAAATTATTTTTCAAGGCTCAGTGCCTGTACCACAGTGGTTACAGCACCAGCCACATACACCGAGGCTGGCAGGTTCGAGCCTGACCTGGGCCAGCTAAACAACAATGACAACTGCAACAAAAAATAGCCGGGCGTTGTGGTAGGCACCTGTAGTTCCAGCTACCTGGGAAGTTGAGGGCAAGAGAATCGCTTAAGCCCAAGAGTCTGAGGTTGCTGTGAGCTATGATGCCACAGCACTCTACCGAGGACAACTTAGTGAGACTCTATCTCAAAAAAAAAAGAAAAAGAAAAAAGAAATTATTTTTCAAACTACAGATTATAAAGGTATAAAAGTATATATTTTTCATCAAACATTGTCTCTAGCTTGAATACAAAATTGCCTTGCCCATATACCACTGGTTTTCATAAACAAAGTAATTGTATTATAAAACTCTTACAGATTTTTATAAGCTGGTCAATTCTTTTCAGTTAACAGATCTGTGTAGTAGTAAGTAGTAGTTGTAGTGAATGGGAATCCTCCAGTTTGGGGAATGTAAATAAGGGATCCACATTTATCCTCAAATATGAGATATATGAGCAATAACATGAGCAAATATGAGCAATAACATGTAGGAAAAACTACTCTAACACATTCTGAATTATAAGTTACTCTTTTAAAAAGATTTCAACTGTAATACTAGTCTGATGTGCCTATGGCAGTAGTTTTAAAAGCTGAAGGTAAAGGAAATGAAAAGAAGAAAGAGGAAAAAAGAATGTGTTTATTTTTTAAAGGGTTAGGTCACAGAAGGATTTGTTGATATTAACAATAGAATGACCCGTGAAAAAAGGACAATTAAATTCTAAGAAAAACATCTTTTCAGTAAGGAGAGAACAATCATTTATGCTTAACCTGAACTGGTTAAAAAAAAATAAAGGAAGTGAACAAGACCCTTAAAAAATTGAAGAAGGATAGTATAAATCTAAATGGCAAGATAGTGACCACCCTTAAAGGACACTGGGGTCAATGTTCACTGTCAAGTTTAAGAACATTTGGTTTTCAATGTTTATGCAGCTACCTGTACTTTGTTCAAGAGGAATGATACAGAAAGTTCTCAGGTAACCTTGAAAGTAGCATGGCCCAGATATTCCAGTCTGTCCTTCTCACCCCAAAAGAAGAATAGTCTGGTTTTCAAGGACATTCTTTATTTAAAAAAAAAAAAGGAATTAAGATATGTGGGATTATGGGGAGGAAAATGAATGATGTGTGGAGTGTGATGAAAAAGAAATATGAGGTATGAAATGAGAATGAAGCCATCGGGAGTCAAAACATTTAAATGAGTTTAAGAGAATAAAAGGCATATTGTTTTTTCGGGTATTTTTTAAAGCAAACCCAAATCATTATGAAGTATTAGTTAGGTTACTTAATTGCTTAATCTTTATGAACTACTTCATTTCTAATTTTTTTAATCAGGAACTATTTTTTGCTAGCTGTTATATTACAATAATCCATATGTGTGTTAATTATTTTTTTAAATGGAATCACTAAATATGATTAAGCAGCAAATTTATTTATGCATGCATTTATTTTAGTTTTCTGGAATTTCTAATTCCTTTCAAAAAAAGAAAATATATATATATATATATATATAGTTCCAGGCATTTAAAATTGCCATAATCCTCATGTTTTCTTGTCCTTCTTTATTCTGCAGCTGACATTTGCCCTCGCCTCCAATTTCTCCCTGCTTTATTCTTTGTTCTGTGAAGTGTTCTCTCTCCAGTCTGACCTCCCTCCTTCCCTGGAGTTTGACCCCGCCCCACCCTTTCTTCTGCGTTTGTTTGCACTGCTTGTTTTCTTCCTGGCCTCTCCCACTGCCCTGCTGAGCTGCGTGTGAACCGCTCCCCAGCAGCTGTTCACAGTTCCCATGCTACGTCATGCCCAGCATTCAAAGAGCTGCTGTTCTCACAAGGCCACCAGCAAGACTCCCCCACGCCTCCTTCACTACACATTCCTCTAGAAAGTAGAAAGAATCCCCTTTCAGGCCATATGGAAAATCGCCTGTTCAAGCCAACTCTGTGGAGAGGACTGCCAACTAGCTTATGAAATTCAGAAATGCTATTTTTTAATGGTAAATGTCATAACATGCATTTCAAATTGCTATAGTTTCTCTCAATGCCTCTTTATATAAATTCTATAATGTCCTTAAAATAATTATCATTATGATATAAATGCTCCCATCACTTAATATATGAATTAGCATACTAAGTTAGATATGTGGGCAGAAATATAATAAATTAGAAAATGACTATTAAAAATTCAGCCTTTACACACCATCGGACTTGATTCAGACAGTGCAGTTGCACCATATAGATTTGAGAGTTGATTTTATTGAGCAGTGTGCATTACTGAGATTAATAGCAAGTGCTTATCTAGCACATACTGCATGCCACTCACTTTCACATGTACTAAGGCTTTTAAGCCGCACAACCCTATGAAGTAGATCCTATTTTTGTCCTCACTTTGCAGATGAGGAAAATGAAGAAGCAGTGTGTTAGGTGACTTGCCTGTGGTCATGTAGCTGGTAGGATGTGAATCCAGGCAGTCTAGCTGGGGAATCTGTCAGAACTAACTATACAATACCACTCCTTGATATAAACTGGAATTGACATGACAACATTCCTTCTTCATTTACAATTCAGCCCTTTAAATAAAAAGAATCACTTCCCCCTCACTTTTATTCATTTGTCAAGAATTACCTGGACCAAAAGTTGAAGAAGTATAGACTTAAAGTAGAATGTTTAGAGCCAGGTCCAGGCCTGTAATCCTAGCACTCTCGGAGGCCACGGTGGGAGGATTCCTTGAGGTCAAAAGTTCAAGACCAGCCTGAGCAAGAGTGAGACCCCATCTCCACTAAAAATACAAAAATGAGCCTGGTATTGTGGCAGGCGCTTATAGTCCCAGCTATTCAAGACACTGAGGCAAGAGGACTGCTTGAGCCCAAGAGTTTGAGGTTGCTGTGAGCTAGGCTAGCCCAGGTGACAGAGTGATACTCTGTCTCAAAAAAAAAACAGTAGGATGATTATATGAACCTTGAGCTACCATCTCAGGGATAGTCTGTTTAATCCAGAGCTTGAATCATAAATTAAAAACTAAGACCACTCTTCCGCAAGACCAGGAGAGTTTAATCCTCAAACTCTTCCTGAAGTAAGCAGAAATACTCATTCAGTCATCCACTCGATAAATGTTTTTTCTTGCATCTATTCTTTACCGAACTCTGTGCTACATAGAAATACAGTCATAGATAAACCCTTTCTGCTTCCACGAAGGTTATAGTTTCTTGAGAAATAAATCCTTTAATTTTAACAATCCCCCATATAATAATTGCAAATTCTGGTAAGTGTCATGAAGAAAAATGCAAGGTACTACCAGAGTGAGGATCTAAGCTAGTGTTGTGTGTGTGTGTGTGTGTGTGTGTGTGTGTGTGTGTGTGTGTCTATTAGTGGGAGGCAGGAAAAGGGTGAAAGCCTTCCCAGGGAAAATGGCCTTTGACTAGAAACCTAAAGGATGAGGACAAATTACCTGAGTGACTTTTCCATTCATCTGTGGCTTTTAATTTAAAATGGTTGGGAGCTTGGGACTAACAAACTAAACAAAGTAGTAAAATTCCACTATTTAAATTTGATAATAGGGATCATTCGCAGTAATGGACTGCAGAGTTAATGTATAATTAAATCACACCTAGGGAAGGTATCCTATCCTTATCATAGGTAGCTCCTGTTTGCTTTCTTCATGGTACTTGTGAAAACTTATAGCTATGTGTTCAGTGACTTGTTTATTGAGAGTCTATTTCCCTCATCTGAAAGTCAGCCCCATGAGGGCAGAGGCCCTCAAGACTGTATCTACTAACACTTAGCAGTGCCTTTTTAATAGGAGGCAATCAGTAAAGATTTCTTAAATACATAAATGTATGAAACTAAGTAAAAAATGTTATTCAAAACTGTAAAATTAAGCAGAAAGTTATATTAGAGGGGAAATAATTAGGAAACAAAACTGTGGTTTCTGGCTCGGCGCCTGAAGTGCAATGGTTAGGGCACCAGCCACATACACTGGGGCTGGCAGGTTCGAATGCAGCCCAGGCCTGCTAAACAATGACAATAACAACAACAACAACAACAAAAATAAAATAAAATAGCCGGGTGTTGTGGCGGGCGCCTGTAGTCCCAACTACTTGGGAGGCTGAGGCAAGAGAATCGCTTAAGCCCAAGAGTTGGAGGTTGCTGTGAGCTGTGACACCAACGCACTCTACCAAAGGAGATATAGTGAGACTCTGTCCCAAAGAAAAGGAAAAACAATAGCTCAAAAGAGTAAGGCACCAGCCCCATATACTGGAGGTGGTAGGTTCAAACCCAGCCCCGACCAAAAACTGCAAAACACAAACACACACAAAACTGTAATTTCTGAAAAAATAGTATTCATGTCTAAATTTGCAGCTTCATGAGGTTAACCACTACTTAAATAATTTTCTAAAAATTCCAAGAAAAAATATAACTGATCAAAAATTAAATATGCATCCTTGGTGGTGAACATGATTCACCAATATGCTAGACCTTTCTTTATCAATAATTAATAATGTATGCTCAGAAAGACATGGAGTATACTTTAAGTTACCTTTGGAGGAAAATGAAATTAATAGCTAGCTTCCCCTCCCCTTTTATAACAGATTTCTTGAGGTATAATTAATGTATACATATTTAAAATGTGCAATTTGGTAAGTTTTTTAATTTTAGTTTTGATAGTTTGACATATTCACATACCTGAGAAATGATCATCACATTCAATATATTGAACATATCCATTACCCCACATTTCCTTGTGTCCTTGGTAATCCCTCTCTGTCCCTCCCTTGTATCTGGACAACCATTGATCTATTTCTATTCCCGTAAATAAGTTTGTATTTTCTAGTATCATATGAACAGGATATACAATATATATTATTCTTTTGTGCAGTTCTTTCAGTCAGCATAATTATTGTGAGATCCATATAGATCTCATTGCATTTATCATTGTTTGTTTATTGCTGAGTAGTATTCCATTGTATGGGTATACCCTGATTTATCCATTTTCTTTTTTATTTATTTATTTATTTATTTATTTATTGCAGTTTTTGGCCAGGGCTGGATTTGAACCCTCCACCTCCGGTATATGGGGCCAGCGCCCTACTCCTTTGAGCCACAGGCGCTGCCCCGATTTATCCATTTTCTATGTAATAGACCTTTGGGTTGTTTCCAGTTTGGGGTGATTGCAAATAAAACTATTATAAACATTCATGTACAAGTCTTTCTATGGATATATACCTCCATTTCTCTTGCATAAATGCCTAGGCGAGGGTCAACTATGTTGTATATGGTAGGTGTGTGTTTAACTTAAGAAACCACCAAATTGGTTTCCAAAGCACTAACCCTAACCATTTCCTCCACATCTTCCCCCAAATTTGATATGGTCAATTATTCTAATTTTAGCCATCTTAATAGGTTTGTAGTGGTTTTAATTTTCTCATTGTGGTTTTAATTTTCATTTCCCTGATGACTAATGATATAGTAGCTTGAACCTTATTATTATTATTGTTGGCATGGTATAACTTTTTTTATCCTTTTACTTTTAACCTATTTGTACCTTTATATTTAATGTGCATTTCTTATAGGCAACATACTGTTGGATCTTGCTTTTTTAGACTCCAATTTGACAATTTGTTTTAATTGGAAATATGTAGACCATTTTACATTTAATGTGATTACTTAGATGGTTAGATGTAAGTCTGTTATCAAGCTATTTGTTTTCTCTTTGCCCCATCTGTTCTGTTTGCTTTTTCCTCTTTTTCTACCTTCTTTTAAATTAATTGAGTACTTTCTATGGTTCCATTTTACATGCTATCTCTTATGTTAGCATATTAGCTATAGCTCTTTGTTTTGTTATTTTAGTCATTGTTTTAAGGTTTAAAGCAGGGGTGTCCAACCTTTTTTTTTTTTCTCTGCCACACCTTATAAAGATAAGAGTTGTCTTGGGCCACGCATGGTAAATATGGAAACACTAATGAAAGCTGATTAGCAAAAAAAAAAAAAAAATTGCATGCATACTTTTCATAATGTCTAATACCACAGATAAGCAAAAAAAATTCACAAAATGAGCAAAGGGCCTGTGGGCCCACAGGTCGGATGCCACTGGCTTAGAGTATACATCTTTAACTTTTCAAAATGTACCTTCAAGTAGTATTAGACTATTTTACATATGGTATGAGAACTTTACAATAATAGATTTCTATTTCTCCATTTCCCTACTGTGTGCTATTGTTTGATCCTCAAGGGTCTTGCTTTTAAGCTTAGGCAAGTTCAGTACTCCATCTAGTCCTAATCACTACCCTCTAATCAGGCAAGACTCTTGTGTATGTTCGATTCCGTACCTTGGGAACCATGACCTTCGGTCTGTCTGGTGGAGAATAGGCACTGCTCTCTACCCTAAATTTGTGCTGGATGCTGCCAACTCTAATCTAGTTTCTGGTGATTCTTTCCCAGCCTCCAGTAGTTTCCTCACATGTCTACTCTTCGGGCCTCAACTGAATACCTGAGGGAGAATCTCTACAGACCTCAGGGGCTCGCTCTCTGCAGCTCTGTGGCCTTCTGTCCTATGAATTCTAGCTGCCTGACTTTTCTTGGACTTGCAGTTGTATCTCCTCAACTCATGGAGTCTGCCAGGAGCCTCCTGGGTTTTTCTTTCCTGTGGTATGGACTAGAAACTCCTTCATGGTAGAAAGCTGTGACAGTTCTAGGAGTCACCTCACATGTTTCCTGTCGCTCAGGGGTCACTATACTTCCTTGCCTGTTGTCCATTGCCTTATGATCCATTATTGCATATGTTTTGTCCATGTTTTGGTTATTTCAGAACAAAGAGTAAATTTGGTCCTTATAACTCCATCTTGTTTATTAGTGAGAGGTCCCAAAATAGCTTTTGAAAAACTGTTATTTTTTTCTTGATCTAGAGGTGATATGCAAGGAATGTTGGAGGAAAGGATAATTAGCTGATAATGTGGAATCCTCCAGACGCAGAGACACTGTTCCTAACTTACCAACTTTGCACATACTTTGTTTTTCTTTCACAATAGCAGTGATTGCCTTGCACTGATTCCATCGTTATTTTTGCCTAGTCGCATTTAGGCCTTTGCCTTTGTAATCAAGCTGAATAAGCCTCAAGCCTCAGTCCACATCTAAAGAAGCTAGTTGGGTCCTAAAGCCAAGGGTATGGAGCAAGTTGACTCAAGCATAAAGTAGTACAGCTGTTACATCTACTTTTAAAACAACTGAATCCATTGATGTCTTTCATTGCTTTCAAAATAGCCATTTTGAATTACTGAATATTTTGATATTCTTAGCTTTGTACTTTCAGCAGTCATTCTTTAAAAGGTTCTATTTAATGAATTTTAATATTATATCATTTAATGACTAAAGTACTACCATGCATAAGCTCCATTTAGGAAAGATGGCCTGTTTAAGTAGTTACAACCCATTGATTCAGAGAACCTTAGTTCTGAAAGTCCAGAATTCAAACCCTTGATTTTACAAAGATAACACATGATGTCATAGTTTACACACCCAGTTAATTGTAGAACCAAGACCCAATACTTGCTTTCTATTCTTTTCACACACCTTTTAGTTATATTCTAAAAAGGACATTCTTCATTCTAAATAGTCTATATGCTAAGCATTTTTTTTTCTGAGACACAGTCTCACTTTATGGCCCTCAGTACAGTGCTATGGCATCATAGCTCACAGCAACCTCAAACTCTTGGGCACAAGCAATCTTCTTGCCTCAGCCTCCCAAGCACGTAGGACTACAGGCGCCCACCACAACATCCAGCTATTTTTTAGAAACAGGGGTCTTGCTCTTTCTCAGGCTGGTCTTGAACTCCTGTGCTCAGACAATCTACCCGCCTCGGCCTCCCAGAGTGCTAGGACTACAGGCGTGAACCACCCACCTGGCCTCTAAGCCATTTTTAAAAGGGAATTACTTAACCAATCCCACCTCTCTTACAAGGTCCAAGTGAAACAATGAGAGAATATCTGTTAAGGTACCCCAAAAACTACTAAATGCTATTAAAATGTTAAGTTTTATTATTGTAACTCCAGTTGATCTCTACGAAACCTTTCTAAACTTTCTTACATTTCTGAACTTGATTACACAGCGTCTTTTCTAATCCATTATTTCTTCCTTTGTCAGAAAAATTTAATCTTTTCTGCCCTGCTGGGTTGTAAGAAGAGAACTCTCTTCTTTTCTATTCTCTATTGATATTTTATTGTATTATACATTTAATGGGTTCACACTAAATACATGTCGAATAGAATGAAACCAAATTGCTTTGTAGCTATCTGGGAAAAAACATTCTGATCTTCAAAAAGAAAGGATGCTTTCAAAGATTATATATGGCTGCTCTCAATATTGTATATTTCCAATGAAAATATTTTACTTTGTCTTATAATCAACTGATGCATCCTTTTGTTGAAATTGAACAGGCTTCCAGCTTAATTTAATAATTTCTACCGACAGCTGCCTGTACTGGCAGGGAAAGAAAAAAAAAAAGAGAGCATAGTCGTGAACTTCCGATTCCACCCTCCTACTTTTTGGCATTCCTTTCCTTTAAATTATAGCTTGCACTTCCTTCATTATCTCAGTTTAATTTAGTCTTTCTAAATATTCACCTTTGTTTCCATCAATAAATATTTATTACACTACCTCTTACTTTGCTTTGTTTTTATAATACAGAAAACTCGTGTGGGTATATTATTACCTGTGGCACTTAAGAAATATAACAAGATTATGAATTGCTTCAAACAAGTCAAGACCTCCATTTCGTAGGGCTAGTTTTCCCATCAACCACTTAAACTTTAGGGGCAATAAAGTTACTCTTGGGGTTACAGCTATCATGGCTGTGCTGTAGATGGGAATTCTAACGTTAGCCTTTTTGAATTAAGTCCTTCATTGATCATGCATCTCAGTGTATTCTGGTGCTGCACAGAATTTTCTTTTCAGATTCTCTTTTTCCTTTGATGGAAGTTATCTGCTGCCTGTCTGCTGAGTGTACTCTGTGAAACCCTCTCTTTGTAGGTGGTGACCCCTTTGCTGCTAGGCAAATTAGTTGCTAATCCTTGTCACTGCAGCTTCCTTTCCAGCCTTTTCTACTCCTACACTGAGCATGAAAATTCTCTGCTGGGAGTCAGAACCTATCTCTTGGGAAGTAGGACAAGTTGCCCCCTGTTAGTCCCCAAGAAAGTATTGTTTAATTCCCGGGTATGGTGGAGACGCTGTTGTTTCCCTTTCCCCAAATCTACAGCCTTCTCGCTTGCTGGCACAGACTCATACCCCTTCCACGTGACCATGTGCATCCAGGAGGCCCTAGCCTGAGGGTATGAATACTGATTGTCTTCAGCTATTTCATGGTGGTCTGGTGGTCCTGATCTACTTGTCAGTGGACAAGGGCATCTTCTGCAATCTCAGGCAATAAGATACAAGGGGACATCAGCTAAGGGAACTGGAGAAAGGTTTTCCTCATGTAGAGAAGTAAACAGACCTCCTTCTGGGCACTGTCCCTTTCCTCTACCTGGAATATTTTCCTCCAGAGGTCTTTGTCACTAACTTTCACTTCCTTTAAGTCTTCCTCAAATCCAAACTTCTTAAAGAAACCTCCTTGAAAATTGACCATTCTGTTTAAACAGCAACCTTCCCCCCTCCCTCTTCGCAGCCATCTCCATCTACTTCCCTTACTTTTGTAAAGTAGCTCTTCTACAAAGGTGTCCTTCCTCCCTCCCATGAATAATGTCTTCGGGTATTTGAGCCTTATGTCATCCCATCCCACACAGAATCGAACTGGCCCTGTACAATGAATCTAAGGCAGCAGAACTGGTCGTACAAGAAGCCAGAAGCTAAATCAGAAGTTTTGCACGTTCTGTTTTACTGCCTTGGAACGCTAGCTCTGGGGGAAACAAACTGCCTTGTAACAAGTCCCCCTATTCTAAGGCCACTGTGCTAGCCACATGAAGATGCCACATACCTAAGCTAGACACATGGAGAAACCTCACGGAAAGACAGAAGTGTCTGGCTGCCTCCAGCCATTGCATGGATACCCCTAGCCATCCCCAGTGAGGCGCCAGATGTGTGAGTGAAAAAACTGCCTGGGACGACCATCCCAGTGGAGCCTTTACATCACTCCAGCTTTAGCTGCCATCTGACTGCAAACACATGGAAGACCCCCAAGCAAAAAACACCCAACTGAGCACGGTCACAGAAGCATGAGCAATAGTGATGAATTACTACTGTTAGCCAATAAGTTTTAGGATGAGATGTTATACAAAAGAAGAAACAGCTGTCCTGTTTTTCTTTTTTTTCTTCCTTTCCATAACTCTCACTACACAATTAATGTTTAATATGCTTTTTAAAAATTTTGTTTTTATTAAATCATAGCTGTGTACATTAATGCATTTATGGGGTACACTGTGCTGGTTTTATATACAATTTGAAATACTTACAACAAACTGGTTAACATAGCTTTCACCACACTTTCTTAATTATTGTGTTATGACATTTATACTCTACACTTAATAGATTTGACATGTACCCCTGTAATATGCTTTTTTAAATCTTTTAAATCGTCTGTCTCTCACCACAAGAAAGTGAGTTCCATGAGGCCAGGGATGGATCCCAGCATAGTAAATATTTATTGAATGAGTGAGTGGCCCAGACTTCAGTAGCTGTGTTAGGTTTGTGTGGTGAGTTCATCAGGACGGGCAGAGTAGAAAGCTGGGAAAACCTGAGTCCTTATGATGTCATTGTGCTTCTGGATTAGCCAGTCCTGCAACAGCCTGGCCTCTGCACCCTTTGTTCAAGCCATTTTGTGCTAGGTTTTCAATTACCTGAAGCAAAAGCATCCCATCTGGCACATGGTCTTTCAGATCATTCTGATTTACATCCACTGGACTCAGACATGACTGAACCGGAGAATAAATTTAAATGGCAGATACCACAATGTTATCAAAACCACCCTTTTTCTTATTGACTGAGGCTTTCCTGCTGGGCAAAGTACCTGGTTTCTTACACATTCTTTCCTTAGGCCTTCTCCCAAGAGAACTCCTTGGTCTCTGGGCAATAGATGCTTAGAGCTGGGTGGGGTGGCTCAGGGCTGTAATCCTAGCACTCTGGGAGGCTGAGGTGGGTGGATCACTTGAGCTCAGGAATTTGAGACCTGCCTGAGTAACAGCAAGACCTCATCTCTAATAAAATAGCCCAGTGTTGTGGCAGTCACCTGTAGTCCCAGCTACCAGGGAAGCTGAGGCAAGAGGATCACTGGAGCCCAAGAGTTTGAAGTTGCTGTGAGCTATGATGCAGGGCACTGTACCCAGGGCTTCAAAATGAGACTCCGTCTCAAGAAACAAAGCAATAGATGCTTGGAGAGCCACCAGTCTCTTAAAGATGACCCAATGTGTAATCCTAAAAGTAGTTACAACTGGATCCTTTCTCTCAGTCCCCGTGAGACACACTGCCCATCCCACAAACTTGCCACATCTATTTGAATTTCTTAAGTCTTAAGCTGGGACCCAACCACGACCACACAGCAAAACTCAAAACATTTTTCTTACCCTCCTACTTGCAATTGAGTGGATAAAACCTACAAAGACGTAAGTAAATGAAAGCAGTATTCAATTAATGGTTTTTCTCAGAAGTCACTTTTGCCTGAAATTCAGTTCCATACTTTTTCAGTGTCTGAATTATACTCAAGATGGTGTATTTGGCAGCAGAGACAAAGATGTACATGACACAGGCTTCCTTCAAGGATGATTGATACATGAACTACAGTGTTACAAGAGCTCTACTGGAGCATTGAGCCAAGAAATACGATATTAATGTGCAGAAGAGTTAGCAATTAAATTTGCCCCAGGTATGACATTTGAGCTTAGACTTGAGCAATGAGTAGGCTTCTAAAAGGTAGGGAAAATAATGGAAGGGTTTTCTAGGACGAAGCGATGGCAGAAACAGATGCCAAGAGGTCTGGAAAGATCGACCACAACCTGGGGTATTTAGAAGTCTGGAATGACTGAGATATGAGGTATATGCGGGGTAAGGTGGGCATAGCCAAAGTGAAATAAATAATATCTAAGTAAATAAAATACGTGTGCAGTTAGGGGAGAGGACACATAATTAAATATTTACCTCAATTTTCCTTTGGACTGTTTAATTTTGTCACATATAAAGAAACTATTTCATTGAAATTATTTTTACCTTTTTAGCTTATTTGGCCAAGTAAACAAGGGACAGAAAGTTTTTTATGTGAATTATACATTCAACCTGAAATGACATTGGTGATTTCAGATCTTATAAAGTTAAATATTTTAGATTTCTCGATTACTTCTATTTGGATGAGCAGGATTTTTTTCAGACTTTGAAAATATATGTTTAGTTTTTAACAGACTAATATTTTTGTTTTCATGTCAGCCTCTTGGGCATCAGCAGGTTCAAGTTTAGCAGGCAAGAATCTGGCCTCTGAGAATGCAGCCTAAGAGTTAAGGAATGCATGATTACTCCTATACTTGGCTTTCAAACCCCTGCAGGGCTGACGGGGCCACTAGATAGCACAGGTCAAGAATATACACGAGGTTAGGAATTCAGACTGGAGCTCAAGTAGGGAGTAAGGGTACACAGGCTCTGAACAAGACAAGAATTTAAATGAAAAGAAGTCAAGAAACCAGCATCTTGGAAATGTAAACCTCACTTTAAGTCAAAGGCTCTCCAAGCTAAAACTTCATGATGTACTTGCAAGATAAAGCAAGAGCTAGTATCTATTTATCTGAGTGACCCTGGTGCTGCAGCCAGTTGAAATGGGATCGCAGATGGCGCCTTGGTTAGAATGCTTTCAGGAGCCCGTGACAGAATGCTTGACTTTAAATCCCTTAACTTTGTGTTTTTTTCCAAATTTTTCTGGTCATAGGACTCACCAGGGACACTTGATTAAATTACTAATTCCCAAGCCCCTCCGCTAAGGAATCTGAAATTTGGGAATCTATATTTTCAACATGAACCCCAGTGGAATCAGGCAAGTTCTGAAAATACCATTATAAATAATAGAGACATTTGAGATAATAGAAACATTTGATAATCTAACACAGTAGTTTCAAAACTTTAGCATGCATCCGAATTCCCTGGAGGGCTTCTTAAAGTATAGGTGGTTAGCAGGCTCTACCCAGAGTTTCTGATTCAGTGGGTGTGGAGTGAAGTCTGAGATTTTGCATTTCTAGTAAGTTCTGATACAACTACGATCGGGAACTGCACTTTGAGAAACACTGATCTAATATAACCAGAAGTCCAAAGACCATCAGATCTAGAGCTGATTAACTGAAAAGATGGATTCTATCAAGATTCAAAGTCAGCGTCTCTGGGAGTTGCTTGGCTTTCTCCTTGTGATCCCAAGATGGCTTCCTACCACACCAAGCAACATGTCCTTAAGACAACAATAACCAAGTTAAGAGGGAGGAATAAGGTACTAGGGTAACTGCCTGTGTGTGCGTGTGGGTGTGCACACACATAGGCATGTGTGCATACGTGCCTATAACTATTTGTCTATATGTGCCGGTGTTTGAAGAAGCAAACATCTCCCAGAAGCTCCCCAGAAGATGTCCCCTTACGTGTCACCAAGAACTGGGTCTCACTGAACCTCTTTAAACCAATGACTGGTTATGAGGCACAGCTTACCATGATTGGATTAAACCAAATTTTGATTCTTCCTCCAGAGCTGCGTCCTTTGATGCCCAGTATTTGAACATAATTGAGTTTCTTAACAAAAAATAAGTGAATAACTGTTAGGCAGACAAATAGCTGTTCAAGTTATAAATGGATTCTGATACTAGCATCATTATAGGTAGGTTCAGAATTGAAGAATAATACAAATGCTGGTAAAGAATATATGGTATTGGCTTTGTCATCACCATTTGCACCAGAATAACAAACTCATGAAGAATTTGGCCCAATGTATTTGAGAAAAAGTATCCTTTCAAAGCTCACAGTATACACGTAGTCATCTTGCTTTTATTATACCTGTATATGGAGTTGCAAGCTGTCCCTTCAGGTAATGAAATTTAGACAAGTTGGAACCTGTGTAACAGCAAATCAATACAGAAGTTATAGGCAAAGTCTGTGCTTTAGGAGACTAACACATAGGGTAGAAAGACTTTGTAGCCAAAATTTAACAAATTTCTCATTTGTAGGTATCCAACATAGAAAACAATATATAGTCCTATGTCTTTTTACATGTTTCTATTTTTCTACTCATTCATTCCTAAAAGTGTATGTTTTTAACAAACACACAACTCAGCTTTGCCCCATATGCCCATGGCCAATGTAAAGTAGAAAATTGAGTTGTTTATTTGGGCCTCAATTCATCCAAATACTTCATTAAAGGTTGCAGCAAAAGGTCTGGCCTAAATTAAAGGAAAGTGTCTTAAGTTTTTTGCATCATTTTGATAGTGAGAGGTAGTGACTAATCTGAGACAATCTCTTTTTTTATTTTGTTCCCTTTTCACAACTAGCTTTTGTTAAGGAAATTGATAACTTTGAAAGAAAAGCTAGGCTAAGGTGACAAATACGTGTTCTGTTAGTCAATGTCTAAAACTATCTATTCTTTTGTACTAGACTGTGCAATGGTTAGTTTGCACTTTAAATAGCAAAACTGGCCAGGCACAGTGGCTCACACCTGTAATCCTAGCACTCTTGGAAGCTGAGGCAAGTGGATTGCCTGAGCTCATGAGTTCGAGACCAACATGAGCCAGAGCAATACCTCTTTTCTAAAAATAGCCAGGCATTGTGGCACGCACCTGTAGTCCCAGCTACTTGGGAGGCTGAGGCAAGAGAATCACTTGAGCCCAAAAGTTTGAGGTTGCTGTGAGCTATGACGCTATATTACTCAACCTAGGGTGACAAAGTGAGACTCTGTCTCAAATAAATAAATAACAAAACTGATGTCTATCACATTTGTGTCATCCAGTCTGACAGAGTCATTGGTTTTAAATTATGCCACAAGCTTGTGTCCAGAAACTACAACTCTGAATTTCAAAGATTGTAATTTTGCTGGGATTGGTGGCTCATGCCTATAATCCCAGCACTTTGGGAAACTAAGGCCGGAGGATTGCTTGAGGCCAGGAGTTTGAGACCAGACTGGGCAACATAGTAAGACCCCCATCTCTACAAATAATACTTTTTTTTAAGATTGCAATCTCTTTTAGCTGAGCACCTCATTTCATAATCATTAAACTGTGGTTAGGACACAGTATCCAGCCACTCCCCACACGTCTGTCCAAGTAAATTCTGTGCAAAGATCATATAAGTCCGTTAAAATCCAGATCTATATGGGCATTTCCTTTCCCTGGGACAAATGGGAATCACACATGGGGCACAGTAGTGCATGTGATAAGCAGAAAAGGGAGGTTTCCAAAGCGCAATGGAATCACTGATCATTGTAGTACATTTAAACTAAACACACAATGTGTTTAATGACTATGTTTCCCTGCTGCTTCCTTTAGTCATGGAGATTTTGTTTTATCTTCTGGGTTCATTGCAGGGAAAATAGCAAAAGAAGTTTTAGAGCCTTTGCCAGCAGAGGGTGCATTTACCATTTGTGCAGAAGGTCTCTGGCACTGTGCCCTGGGGCTGTGTTCTCTGGTTTTTTTTTAACTGTCACAGGCAGCGGTGTGACTGTTTACAGATACTTTACTGTCTTCTCTGATTGAAGCAGGGACTGGTTTGCCAGCAACTTTTGGTTGTTTTTGTTTTTGAAGACCATGCAACTAACAGATGTTTGTTGTTGGCTCCATATCTACATTCTTTGAAAGCTGGAGAATCAAATTGCTGACATTCAGACAACACTAATTCCCATATCCAGGGAGCCTAATTTGCCGTCCCTGAGATCCTGATTCCTAGTGTTCACGGGTTTAAAAACCATTTCAGTGACACAATATAAGAATGGGCTTGGGAGATACAGCGCTGTCTCCACTAAAGATAATCACATTTTATAAACATCTGCGTCATTACTGGTATGATTCATCTCTAAGCTGTATACAGCTGTGTTTCCAGTTTCAATTAACAATCCCTTAATTGCATATCCATCTCATGTTACTAATTTAGTTAATTTATTCATAATTAAGAGTATTCTGTTTTCTACCAAGGTTTGTCGAGCTCAGAACATTATAAAGAGAAATATTTTAAGGCAGCATCTCTGAGGGATTTTGTTTCTTATAATCACATCACAGTAAAATGTCATTCATGCACCCAAAGGAAGATGAATTGCTAACGGATTTTTTCCCCTGTGAAATAAGGAGCTAGGAGAAGCTCCAGTGTGTTGTGTTTTTAAACCAAGTTCAATGCTATGCATTCTGTTCTTTTCTTTCACCTTTCCTGACATCCTCTCCAAAAAATTATCATTTGATTTGGATTATTATTTAAGTATCACAGCAAATCCAGTCAGGAGTGCAGATAAAACTGTCATTACCCTCTCAGGTAATGGTGTCTCTTAAAATCTAAGCTATAAAATCTGTGCATTTTAGAGGACATTAAGATCGAGAATTTTTAAATTGGCAAAGTCTAAGCAAGTGGAATACACCCTTGTGGAAAATGGAAGACAGATTAAAACATGATACCAGGCAGTTAATTCATTTTAGTTTGACCTTTTCTAGAAAAAGACATCTGCCCTTGCAGCGAGGGTCTTGCCTGCATTAGGATATGTGTCTCTGTGTCATTAAAAACCGAAATAACAAAAAATGAAACAGTTTTTCACTTTGTTTAGTGACCAGGAACTGCCACCGATAGCCTTGACGTAGCTTTGAGCTTCAAAGAAAGTCTCCTAACTGTCCAGCAGTTTGTAGATTCTACACAATAGAAATAATAAGCGATCTTTTGCCTCACGTGAATTCAACTAAAATAAAAAAAAAAATCTGCCATCCCGACCCCTCTTCCCACCCTGGAAGTTTCCTTGCCCCTTAAGTAATCATGAATATTATTTCATTATTCTTCCACAAATCCAATCACTCATTACCTATCTTATCGATCCACCTACTAAATTTCTGGCATTGTTCTTGGCACTGGGGGTTACATGATCCTCAAAAAGCAGTCATAATTTCTACCTTTTTGGAGCTTTCAATGTGAACTCAGACATGATGCAAAAAAAAAAAAATCATTTATGTCAATAAAAACTCACATTGCTCAGTGAAGCCAAAAGGGTATACATACATGATTAGCAATTCTAAATATTTTTATTTATTATACCTAAGGGGACAAGATGAGTGATGCTCAATTAATGACAATTTAGGCCATGTTTCTATTTTCCTATAATGAGTTGCAATTTGTGACAAAGTTTATTTTTTTTCTTTTTTTTTTTTATTAAATCATAGCTGTGTGTGACAAAGTTCAAACTGATTATTTCAGGAAGAGAAAGTCTGAGTGTTGAAACAGGTGGTACATGTGGATTATTGACTCACGGCATACTTTTCCAACTGACTGATAAGAGGAAAATGTGGCAGTTTATGTATGTAGCTTACCCACCATCTTTAATACTTAGCTGTTCTGTTGTTCTTAAGTTTTAATTTGCATCTTAAAAAGGCCAGACAAAGAAAAGGGGAAAGGTGTTTTTAAACTTACAGTGGTAATAAATTGACTTATTTTACCATTTAACTATTAGCTATCAACATTCACTTAAAATTTAGACATGGGAAGAAGGTTAAGATTTTAAGCACTTCTGAGATTCCCACCTTACCCCCATCTCCACAATGCTTTTCCCCCTCCCCCCGCATCTGTTGTTGCAGTTTTATTTATTTATTTATTTATTTTATTTTTATTTTTTTTTTGTAGAGACAGAGTCTCTTATGGCCCTCGGTAGAGTGCCATGGCATCACACAGCTCACAGCAACCTCCAACTCCTGGGCTTAAGCGATTCTCTTGCCTCAGCCTCCCGAGTAGCTGGGACTACAGGCGCCCACCACAACGCCCAGCTGTTTTTTGGTTGCAGTTCAGCCTGGGCCAGGCCTGAACCCACCACCCTCGGTATATGGGGCCGGCGCCTTACCAACTGAGCCACAGGCGCCGCCCTGCAGTTTTATTTTTTGTCTATTGAATATCTGAAACTCGAATTAAACAGAGAACAAGAAATTAAAACTGCTGGCAGCTTTGTTTCTTTCCCAAGGTTGATGAAAAGCTTCGGTGACACTCCAAACTATTACGAAATTGTGATCTTTAAGATAAATATTTTCTCAGCTCTTGTGTAGAATAAAGGGTTTCTGAAACCAGGAAACACTAGATATTATCTAGACCGAACTCCTTACTGTATAGATTAAAAAATAGATTTTGGATAATTTAGCCAAGATGTTCTCATTTGTTAAAGGCAAGATCAGAAGTCAGAACCAATACTACACTCTTTTCACTCTACCTTGCTTTTTTCTTTATGTAAAATAAAGAAGTATCTTGTTCAAAAATTTATGCTGTTGGAATGAAAGCCAAAAATATCTATTTACATCAGATTTTGCAAGTTTGCAATAGTAACTCACTTAGAGTATCATTTTTGATGAAATCTTTTAGTTGGATTTGAATCTATCTGTACATACTGAAATCTACATATAACAATTGATAAAAATATAAAGTTTAAAAGTACTTAAAGTATTTAAAAGTTTAAAATCAAGTAATGATTTTCATTGTCTTATGATCCTTTAAGTTAGTAAAACTCACCCCAGAAAAGATAACCAACTTTAAAGGTCTCTCATTTTTCAAAAAAATCGTGGACAAAAATTAGTCTTGTTTATTTCATTGCAAAGCTTATTTTACTCTTATTTTTTGTGGTTTTATAAAGTCTCTTTGTGTGTTTATCCAAAGGACTTATTGGAAAAGAAAGTAAATATTACATCTGAAAAATAGCTGGACATTTTTTCAGCAGCTCTGTGAGGGGATTGGGAGTAACAGTCAAACCCAAATAGAAACTCAAATCTCTGCTCCTTACCATGAGTATACATTTGTCCACTGCATATTCAGAATAGTAATTCTTGCCACCTACTCACCTATTTCACATTAACAGAGTCCCAGAATTCATGCTTTAATATTGTCCATATTTGGAACATGAGAAATGGCAGGGGAGATCATACTTTGATTCCTTGGATTTCAGGTGGCATGAATGGAAGCAGGGCATTGATTTCAAGTTGAGGTAAAAAGAGAAGTAAGTCAATGCCTGCAGCCAGACAGGACTCTTGTTATACCTGGGAACATGCCTTGGATGGATATGCATGTCTGGAGGGCAAGGCCACTTCCATAAATCCCTAATGGCAGCAGTTGCATGGCCCAATAGAGCTGTATATCAGCAACTCACAAGTAGACTTTGTTACATGTCAAGAACACATTCCTATGGGCACTAATTCACAGAAATGAGGATCATGGAGACCAGAGTGTCTCAGGCCTTTGTTACCGTGTAGCCTGGGAATATCTTGCTTTGCTGGGACATAACTTTGGTTATACAGGGTGTCCATAAAGTTTGTGTGCAATGAAAATAGTTAACTTTATGGACACTCTTATAATAAGAAGTTTGATCTGAGAGCAAAATAGCCCATGCCATGTATTTCTTTACCAGTTCTCAAAACCTAACTTCTTGTGGGGATGATCAAAAAACAGACTTCTCTTTGAAGTCAGGTGGGAGTTTGCTTTGACTCAACTTCCTACATGAGGGGATAATGACATAAACCTTGCCCTATATAGTGATTACCTTTACTGCTATGGTTTCAATGGTTGTGTCCTCCCAAAATTAAAATGCTGAGACCTAATCCCCTATGTGCTGGTATTAGGAGGTAAGGCCTTTGGAAGATGATTACGTTAAGAGGGCGTGCCCTTGGGAATGCCTGTGGCTCAGTGAGTAGGGCGCCGGCCCCATATGCCGAGAGTGGTGGGTTCAAACCCAGCCCCGGCCAAACTGCAACCAAAAAATAGCCGGGTGTTGTGGCGGGCGCCTGTGGTCCCAGCTACTCGGGAGGCTGAGGCAAGAGAATCACTTAAGCCCAGGAGCTGGAGGTTGCTGTGAGCTGTGTGACACCACGGCACTCTACCAAGGGCCATAAGTGAGACTCTGTCTCTACAAAAAAAAAAAAAAAAAAGGGGGGCTTGCCCTTTATGAATGGAATTAGTGCCCTTATAAAAGAAACCCAGAGATTTTTTCCTCACCCTTTTTGTTATGTGAGGATATAGCAAGAATGTGCCATCTGTAAATGAGAAAATGAGCCCTCACCAGACACCAAATCTGCCAGAATCTTGATCTTGGACTTTGTAGCTCACAGAACAGTAACAAATAAATTTCTGTTTTTCATAAGGCACCCAATCTATGGTATTTTGTTATCATAGTCCAAATGGAGTAACCCATTTATTATATAGAGAATAGAATCTACTCAGTGATAAGCAAGAGTTTTTTGTTTTTTTTATTCTAAGGTCTCTGCAGAAACACAAAAAGTGACAATACATTTGCTATACTTAGTTATATGGTAGTACTATTACCAGAAACTATGTCAAAAATTATCTGTTTGTTAATATATAAAAGGCATTCTTTCACTGCAGTCTTCACTTCTTTTGCATTCAAACTTCCAGTGAAACAGGATTTTAGAAATTATAGATTTGTTAATTTCTCAGGCATTAACTCAAGAAGACAGCCTTTATACTGATCACCTACACTTACCCAGCACTTACTCCATTTATTTCTAATGTTGCTTGGAAGAAATTAACATTCCTGGAATGCAAGCTGACTGAGAAAGAGCTTTGGAGAAAAACAGGGCATTTCCTGGCTCCTTATACTGACAAATTTAAAAGCTTGTGCTATAATATGAGCTCGTGTTTTCTCTCAATGTGACTTTGAATAAGTTGACAAAGTAGGTGAAAGCAGAGTTTAGTTTAAAGCTCTAAAAAACACCACTTTATTTCTGTCTCTATTCCTGTTAGGGCCATTCTTACAAATGAGGGGATTAGGAAATTACCTAATGATATTTAGTAGTTGTGAAGAAGACCTTCTTACCCCAAATATTTAGCCCTCTTTACTGACACACTGCCTCAAATTCCGCCTGCTGTGAACTCACCCAAGTTAATTTGGTCATGCACAGCTCTTAGGTTCTTTTCAAAAAATAAGGGAAAGCCACAGAAGTGTTTGAGATGAATAAAGAATGGCTATCTTAGCACAACCTCAAGCCAAGTTTTTTCCCTGAGTGCAATCACATTGCTAACGAACATTTATTAGAAGGCAGATAAAAATAAGCTTACAACCATTTCTATAACTTTGGTAAAGTCCAGGATTTTCGGTTTAAGTTGACACCATTGCAAAACCAGGATCTCTTACCTTTAGATTTGGTATCCGGTGAACAGAATACTTCCCAAACCAATTATTGGACCTGAGGCCATTGGAGATCAAATGTAAAATTAAAATCCCAGGAAGGGGCCCTTCTGGAGTCTTATATCCTGTTCATACAATGTTAGGGGACACAATTAAAATATTTTAGCCAATCCACAGATCTTTATTGTCTTAAATTTTACTAATTAAGCCCACGGGACATATGTTACAGGACACTATCTTCTCCAGCACAAACAACCTTTCTGACATTATGTGTACTACAAAAACCTCCAAGGTTCCTAGAGATATATAGTAGTAATAGTCTTTGGGCTTTAACCTTTTTATAAGATAAGTGCTATTTTCTCCTGGAATATAAATTCCTTATTAAGGCAACCAGTTGCCTCTAGCCTCTCAAGTTGAAGCTTGCACTAACTGCACATATGGGGCCACAGCTATGGTGCATCTTAGAATGGCTATTGCACTAATGTACACAGCTATGATTTAACAATAACAAATATATATATTATTTACATACCTTGCAAAAAAAATAAAATATCATACTATCTATGTTGAGATATTTAAAATTAATTAGATTGATTCAAGATGGATAAAAGACCTAAATCTAAGGCATGAAACAATACAAATCCACAAAGGAAGTGTGGGGAAAACACTTGAAGTTATCAGACTGGGGGAAGACTTTCTGAAGAAGACTTCAGTGGCAATTGCAACAACAACAAAAATAAACAAATGGGACTTAATTAAACTGAATAGCTTCTGTACAGCTAAGGAGACAACAACGAAAGCAAATAGACAACCATCAGCATGGGAAAAGATATTTGCATATTGTGAATCGGACAAAAGCTTGATAACTAGGATCTATAAGAGAACACAAGTTAATCAACATAGAACGGCACCTATGGCTCAGTGAGTAGGGTGCCGGCCCCATATACTGAGGGTGGAGGGTTCGAGCCCAGGCCAAACTGCAACAAAAAAATAGCCAGGCATTGTGGCCGTGCCTGTAGTCCCAGCTACTTGGGAGGCTGAGGCAAGAGAATCACCTAAACCCAAGAGCTGGAGGTTGCTGTGAGCTGTGATGTCACAGCACTCTACTGAGGGTGATGAAGTGAGACTCTGTCTCAAAAAAAATTAATCAACATAAAAAGAGCCAACAATCCCTCATATCAGCGGTTCTCAACCTGTGGGTCGCCACCCCTTTGTAACAATGAAAATACATCCTGAGTATCAGATATTTACATTACAATTCATAACAGTAGCAAAATTACAGTTATGAAGTAGCAACAAAAATAATTTTATGGTTGGGGGTCACCACAGCATGAGAAACTGTATTAAAGGGTCACGGCATGAGGAAGGTTGAGAACCACTTCCTTATATCAATGGGCAAGAGAGATGAATAGAGCCTTCTGTAAAGAAGACAGACGAATGGCTAACAAACATATGAAAAAAAATGCTCATCATCCCTAATTATCAGAGAAATGCAACTCAAAACCACCCTGAGATATCACCTAATCTCAGTGAGAATGACCCACATCATAAAATCTCAAAGCTGCAGATGCTGGCATGGATGTGGAGAGAAGGGAACGCTTAACACTACTGGCAGGACTGCAAACTAATACAACCTTTTTGGAAGGAAGTATGGGGAATCCTCAAAGAACTTAAACTAGATCTCCCATTTGATCCTGCAATCCCATTACTGGGCATCTACCCAGAAGGAAAAAAAATCCTTTTATCATAAGGACATTTCCACTAGACTGTTTACCACAGCTCAATTTACAATTGCCAACCTAAATGCCCACCAACCCAGGAATGGATTAACAAGCTGTGGTATATGTATACCATGGAATACTATTCAGCCACTAAAAAAGATGAAGACTTGGCTCAAAGGGGTAGGGCGCCAGCCCCATATGCCAGAGGTGGTGGGTTCAAACCCAGCCCCAGCCAAAAACTGCAAAAAAAAAAAAAAAAAGATGAAGACTTTTACATCTTTTGTATGAACCTGGATGGAGGTGGAACACATTCTTTTTGGTAAAGCATCACAAAAATGGAGAAACAAGAATCCAGTGTACTCAATTCTGATACGAGGACAACTGATGATCTAGTACACGGTAGTGGGGGGGGGGGAATAGGGAATAGAGAGAGGGAAGGAGGGAGGAGGGTGGGGGCTCACAGTGTGCGACACACCTCTTGGGGGCAGGACACAATTATAAGAGGGACTTTATCTAATAAATGCAGTCAGTGTAACCTGGTTCTTTGTACCCGCAATAAATCCCCAGCAATAATAAATAAATAGCTAAAATTCATTTTAAATGCTATTAGTGGTCTTTTAAGCATGCAAAATATCCCTTTGAGATATGATAACCCCTTTAATTGAGCAGTAAATAAACCTTTATAAGAGGGTGGCTTTCCCACCTTGACAAGATGAGCACAAGATGCACATCAAAATCATTTTGGAAGCTCATAAAAACCCTGCTGCTGGCCGGGCACAGTGGCTCACGCCTGTAATCTCAGCACTTGGGAGGCCGAGGCAGGTGGATTGCCTAAACCCACAGGTTCGAGACCAGCCTGAGCCAGAGCTAGACTCCATCTCTAAAAATAGCCAGGCATTGTGGCGGGCACCTATAGACTCAGCTACTTGGAAGGCTGAGGCAAGAGGATTGTTTAAGCCCAAGAGTTGAAGGTTGCTGTGAGCTTTGATGGCACAGCACTCTACCAAGGGCAACAAAGTGAAACTCTGTCTAAAAAAAAAAAACCTGCTGCCCAGGCTATACCCTAGACCAATTCAATCTCTGGTGGTGGGTCCTAAGCATCAGTATTTTTTTGTTTGTTTGTTTGTTTGAGACAGAGCCTCAAACTGTCGCCCTATAGTGTGTCATGGCATCACAGCCCATAGCAACCTCCAGCTCCTGGGCTTAAGCAATTCTCTTGCCCCAACCTCCCAAGTAGCTGGGACTACAGGTGCCCACCCCAACACCTGGCCTTTTTTTTTTTTTTTTGGTTGTAGTTGTCATTGTTTGGCAGGGCCAGGCGGATTCGAACCCGCCAGCTCTGGTGTATGTGGCTGGCACCTTAGCTGCTTGAGCTACAGGTGCCAAGCCAGCATCAGTATTTGTTAAAGCTTCCCAGGATTTACAAGATGCAATTAAGTTTGAGAACCCCTGTGATAAAGGATTGGGAGGAAGGATGCAAAACCAGGAATGAGGGAGGACATTGGTAGACAAAATGTATCTAGAAGGAACTTTTTGTGAATCACAATTCTACTAAGACCCAGCCTTCTCTCCCATTATTTTGGTTATGAAGATGAGTTAGAAAAAATATCCTCCTAATTTGCCAGTCTCTTGACTAAAATGGAAATAAATTTTGTCAAAGTATCAGTTACTTTAAAAAGACCCCAGCCTGTATCTGACTCTCCCTCTGGACTCCATAGATATGGCAGGTGCTTATCATTCCTGGAGTATCTCCTTATTTGTTGTTTTTTTTTTTTTAAGACACTGTACAGTTTATTTATTTATTTATATTTATAGAGACAGAGTCTCACTTTATTGCCCTCGGTAGAGTGCCGTGGCATCACACAGCTCACAGCGACCTCAAACTCTTGGGCTTAAGCGATTCTCTTGCCTCAGCCTCCGAGTAGCTGGGACTACAGGCGCCCACCACAACGCCTGGCTATTTTTTTGTTGTAGTTTGGCCGGGGCCAGGCTTGAACCCGCCACCCTTGGTATATGGGGCCCGCGCCCTACCCACTGATCCACAGGCGCCGCCCTCTCCTTATTTGTTAAAGAAGCATTTGTACAAAACCTATTGGGTTCTGGAGGGCAGATTAGAGGTAAATAGATAACATGCTGATTAGAGATGACTGAATACTATCCTATGCAGAGCAATGAAAATGACAACTTTCAGAATCAAGTAAGATTTGGAAAGGAAATAAGAGAAATCTGATGTTGTAGACGAGACGTTGTTTGATACAACGTGTAATGTGTTTTCATTTCGCATGTGCTTAATAATATACATTTGGGAGGTCAGATTGACCTTTGTTTAGTTGCTGGAGAATAACTCTCATGTAGAAGCAAGAGAGGATCGTCTGGGTCGGCTTTTTTCGACCTGGAAGTTTGGCCTCAATACCGGGAATCCAGAAGGTTGAATTGTTTCTCCGAAGGAGTGCTTTTCTGAGCTGCTATTAGGGAATTTTTATTGTTTAGAAAATGGTAACACAGAACTGTTATAACTAGAGTACACCTTGTTCTTGAAATTAATTACCCAGAGTCTTTAAAAATTCTTATCTTTTGCTGTTAGAAAACCTTTGAAACAGTATTTGTCTGTGGTATTCACTGTAGAATCTTAGATAAAAAGAGAGAAATTTATTTTCAGAGGAATTTTGAGACAGGTTGTGTGCGCATACTTACAAATCTATTGGTTTCCCCCAAGGATTGTAGAAATTCCATTAAAATACCAGCTCTTAAGTAGTTACTGAAACTCTAGTTTTTTATATTTTCTTTTATAATATTTGGATGTGTTTAGGTGAACTTGCAGCATTTTAATTATATCTATATCAGATGAGCAGAAGAAATGTAAAAGTGTTTGGGGAGAGATTTAATTTTAGATAGCGGCATAATTAACAGCATTTGGAAAAACTAGTGGAACTTTAATTAAATATCTCTACATTAATTTAGTCATTTAATTGAAAATGTATTAGGGTAGTCCTTACAATTTATTGCTCTTACTCTTTAAGGGAAAATGATTTTAAATAACAAAACATCAGTGTATCCACTTTTTTATTATTTAGCATAGATGTCCACCACTTGGCACTTTGTTTAAAAGTTTCCCCAATATGTTTCAAATTTTTTTAAACATTAATTTGGCTTGTCACCATTATTTAAAGAACTATAAATCTGGGAGAAGCCATATTTTTAAACATGGAGCAAATATTTCTTTTCCTGTATTTTAGACTAATGTTGTAAAGTTTTCACATTAATGTGATGAACTTTTTTTTCCCTTTGCCAACTTAACTTCCTCTTTTTTTTTTAGAGACAGAATCTCACTTTATTGCCCACAGTAGAGTACTGTGGTGTCACACTCACAGCAACCTCCAACTCCTGGGCTTAGGCGATTCTCTTGCCTCAGCCTCCGGAGTAGCTGGGACTACAGGTGCCTGCCAGAACACCCGGCTATCTTTTGTTGTTGTTGCAGTTTGTCCGGGGCCAGGTTCAAACCCGCCACCCTCGGTATATGGAGCTGGCGCCCTACCCACTGAGCCACAGGCACCACCCTTAACTTCCTTTTTTAAGGTGATATTATACTGTAGCAGTGTATCTGAATTTCAGCAATGCCTTTGATAGGAATGTTCACAATATCTTCTTAAATTACATGAAGAATTACACACTAAGAGAAGTACATTTAGGTAGATTTGGAAATGTTTCAATAACCATGCCCTCGGAGGGATGTTACATTAAACTGTCAGTCTGAGAGGATTTTTGTGGTATTAATCACAGAGCTGATTTAATTCTGCTGCACTGCATAACTCCCCATCACATTTACATAAGTGATGCTCCCCCTATAATTTGTGCAGTGCACAGCCCGCACAGCCATGTGCAGCCTCCCTACTTACACTTCAACTCAGATTTTGGTCAGTGTTTTAGACAAGGACATAGATTGTGCATGTATTAATTTTTCAGATAACACAAAATGTAGTTAACACACTGAAAGATCAAAATCCAGATTTAAAATAAGATTATAACAGATTGGGATGCTGGACCCAAATCAAAAAATTAAAATAAAATTTAAAATTTAACAAGGGCAAGCAAGATGTCTTGCCTTTTACGATTTTTTTTAATCCTCGGTATAAATATAGGCTAAGGGACATCTGACTTCATGGCACTAAATGTGAAAAACAAATTGAGATTTTAAATAACCCTAGGTTTGGTATTAATCTCCAGTATGATCTGGTATGGCTTGCTATAGTTCCATGTGTTCCTCACTAGTGAAACCATGTCTGTGGTCATATTAACTTTTAGGCACCACATATAATAGGAACACTGAAAAATCAGAATATATTCATACCAGAGCAACCAACATTGCAAAGGGAGTATAGGAGGTTATAAGGAGAATATCTGAGGGAATATAGAATGTTCAGTAAGAAGACAACTTGAAAATATAGGACGGCCTCTTTATGAACTGGAGGAAGGTGGGTAAAGGAGACGGCACACTAAAATGTGATTGTGGAAGAGAACCACGAGTGAGTGTCACAGTCCTTTGAATAAGGAAAACAAACGTTACAGTTGTCATTAAGTGGCACAGGCTGCTTTACAAATTTCTATCATTTTGGGGTCTGACCAATCAGCTACTAGGAATTGTACATTGCTCAGTTACGACTGACAGAGACAAACTGGAACAGTAATTTAAACACTATAAAAATGTATTTCTGTAAGTGTGTAAAGTCCAGAGCTATGTAGATGGGGGGGCTCCTTTGCCTGTTCTACTTCATTAAGCCTGAAGTTCACCTTTATCTTGTTGAGAATTGATGGCATCAACTGTCCATTGTGTCTGCCCCTGCTCCAGCCAACATATCTTAGTTTCAGCCCCCAGCAAGATGGAGGAAGGGAGAAGGCACAAGGGCATGTCCATCAGTGTTTTTTTTTTTAAACTACCAGCAACTATCATAAAATGTATCCACTGATAACTCCTTCACTAGAACTTTGTCACGTGATCATACCTACCATGAGACAAAGAAATATATTCTTTACTTTAGGCATCCATGTACCCAACTAAAAATCATGGGTTCTATTGCTGTGGAAGAAGGGGAGAAAAATATGGGGCAGTCAACAATCTTTGCCACAAGGATGTTTTAGAGAGAATTACTCTTTTACCTGGGAATTTTAACATGATGTAGTTTAAGATCCTATCAACTCTTAAGAGTTTGCATGAGCCTAAAAGTTATAGACATACTGAACCTCCTTTATCCACAAAGAGAATTAGTCCTCAAGGGCTGTTTGGAAGTTCATTTCCTCAGTGAAGTTCATTTCCAAATCCAAATTGATCAACCTATGTATAAAATTTACAGCTTTTTACAATAAGTTATTTCTCTTTTATTGCCATAGTAATAACACGTCTTTTCTTCAAGCAGTACTTTCACTGTTTCATACTTTTGAACACAATATTAATGACATTTATAAAAAATTATAAAAATATGCACATGAACACACCACACACTGAGAGAATCTAATGATGGCCTAGACTAACATAAGTACTAATTAATGTCTACTGTTGGTGGCATTCTTCATTGCCATGCTTCTGCTGTCTCTGGGAGCTTTATTGCTACCTATGAGAGGTTCGAAGTAGAGAAGGTTCTGTACTCCACGAAGGTGAACCAACACTGTAAATAAAGAATAATGAATTCATGTTAAGTTAAGAGAGCATTTTTTCTGCTCTGGTAATGCTGTATTTCTCATTTTGTATTTAAAGTACCTATGCCCTTACAAAGAAAAAGTTATAGAATTAGTGGTTGAATAATATTGTTATATGGTCCCTATTATTCTAAAATCTCAAAATCTAATGTGGGTCAAAATAAGAAAAAGGCCATACTGTCTGTAACTTCCTCTATTTCATTCCAACTGTGAGAAGGGAGCAGTTCAAAATACAAATGACAGGAGACCAAGTTGCACAATCTAGAGTTCATGAGCACCCTTACCCAACATGTAAAAAATATGATCTTATAAGGAAAATTACACTGCAAAAATTAACCTTCTGCATTGTGAAATGGAGAACATTTTTACATCTAGCTATACTGCTGCTCCCTGTGGAGCTGTTCTAAGTACAAAGTCCCCATTACATAATGAACAACTCTTTAAATACTGTGCAACTCTGTTCCTTGCTAGAAGCACAGTGCAGCAAACTTTCCTTCTCTGTAACCCTTTATGATATTACCTACTGGTGCTGAGTTATATAGTAAAAGGGGAATGTGTGGGTATTTGGGGGTCATAAGAGAGTACAAAATTAACATTCTCAGTTAAAGCATCGAATGAATCAGATCGTAATTTGAATACTTTTGTATGATCACATGCTTTACATTAAAGGTTAAAGGTACATGCCACTTTAAAAATGATGTAAGAACATTATATCATCCAGTGCCAAGAAACACCTAAATTGAGTTTTTAAAAATCTGGAAATTTAATTTCATGACTTGTCCTTGAAGAACCTTGAGCCCACCCTGCTCTGTTTCCTTCCTGGGGAGAATGTGTTGTATTTGTTGCTATGTAGATTGCTAGTTTAATCCAGATTGTATTAGGACCTAAGGATGTATAAAATATTTCAGTAGTTCTTATTAATCCTTTATATCTGCATTGCACGTTAAAGTTGACTAAGCATTTTCAAATGATCATTTTAGCAAACTGCCACTATAGGCCTGATAGGCTCGTAAATCCTGAGAAGAGCTTCCATTCCACAACTGGATACCAAGTTCAAAAGTACAAAGAAAAGTAAATTATTTTTCCAAGCTCCAAGAGATATTTTGCAGTAGAAAGAGAGGCTTAACAGAGAGAACATTTGTAGTTCTTAAAATTGCCCAGTTGTTGGCCGGATGCAGTGGCTCACACCTGTAATCCTAACACTCTGGGAGGCCGAGGCAGGTAGATTGCTTGAGCTCCGGAGTTCAAGACCAGCCTGTGCAAGAGTGAGACCCCCATCTCTAAAAATAGCCAGGAGTTGTGGTGGGCACCTGTAGTCCCAGCTACTTGGGAAGTTGAGGCAAGAGAATCGCTTGAGCCCAAGAGTTTGAGGTTGCTGTGAGCTGTGATGCGATAGCACTCTACTGAGGTCAACATAGTGACATTCTATCTTAAAAAAAAATAAGTAAATAAATAAAATTGTCCAGTTACTTACTGAGTGGGGAATAGGAGCATGATGCCAGATTCAGAACCATAGTGGGCCATGTAGCTTTCCTCTGTTCTGCACCTACTGACTGTGGCCACACTTTTATAAATGTCTGTCATTGCTAATAAGGGTGCCAGCTGAAACACCAGGGCTGGGCTGATGCTACATTTCCTTTCCTGGGGAAACTCTTCCAAAGCTAATATCTTACTGATGTCTTTTCCCATATATGAAGGGTGGTAAATCACACTATTATTGTTAAAGAGAAAGATTTTGGACCACTTTGAGTTGTTTATTTCATTATGTCTAGTTTTATCCTGTTTTACAATATAATGATGCTAATTGGGTCTATCTTATAGTTAAATGTTGTGTGTTTAAGAAATAAAGTCAAAAGAGAAAATAGGAGTCATGTATCTAATGACAAATCCATTCTTCAGTTCAATAAAATTATACTATTAAAAAACTTGGGCTATACATTGAGTGATAATAAAAAAATAAGTACGATGTAATTGAAACTTTAAAATATTTATTTTTCTATCATGTCTATGATATTCAAAAGATAATTTTATCAGCAGAGTTTAAGAGCTTCCAAGTATCATTTTTATTGATGATTATTATATTCATGGAATTCTGTGATGACAGCTCTTTATTCTCTTGGCGTTTATATTATTAATGAAAAATTGTAGTAAACCTTCTAAAGATGAGCAAGCCTTGGATGAAAGTGTCTCAAATTTATCTCCCTAAACATAGCTAGGAGGCCCCAAACTATACTTCTAGCCTAACCATCACGCCTTTCTTTTCTTTCTTTTTTTTTTTTTTTTTTTGAGACAGAGTCTCACTTTGTCACCCTCAGTAGAGTACTGTGGCATCACAGCTCACAGCAACCTCAAACTCTTGGGCTTAAGCTATTCTCTTCCCTCAGCCTCCCAAGTAGCTGGGACTACAGGCACCCGCCACAATGTCCAGCTATTTTATAGTTGTAGTTGTCATTGTTGTTTGGCAGGCCCCAGGCTAGGTTCAAACCCGCCAGCTCCGGTGTATGTGGCTGCTGCCCTAGCCACTGAGCTACAGGCACTGAGCCCACCACTTCTTTCCCTCACAAACCACACTCCATCCAAACTCTACCACCCATTTCTGCTCTTGCTGTGTTTGTGGAGAGTCAGTATAGGAACCAAGGCTCAGCAGCTGGACAGATGTAATTCTAATCAATCCACTCCACTCATAGATACATGACCTTGGAACTTTTCTTTTTTGGCCGGTGCTGGGTTTGAACCCGCCACCTCTGGCATATGGGGTCAGCACCCTACTCCTTGAGCCACAGGAGCCACCCGACCTTGGAACTTTTCTGTACTTCAGTTTCCACACATGTAAAATGTAATTAATAAAAGTTGCCTTTATGAGACTTTTGGAGAATTAAAATTGCATAACTCAAAGATGCTTGTGTTAGAAACGATTAATGTTATCTATTATTGCCATTACTATTATTATTTCCTGCACTTAGAACATGGATTCTATAAACTCTGAATGTCAAGATGATCCTCTCTCATGGAGCCTTACCTCTATAAAAATAACTGATTTTCATATTAACACTTATTACTTTCTGACTTGTATTTTAGTTATGCTACACATATCCTAAAATTAGGATCCATGCTGGAAAAACATTGATTTTTCTCATGACTTCTAACATAATACATTGCTCTTAGATACACTCCATTGATCTGTATTGTATAAATGGGTAGAATCTATATCCGTTGGTTTGTCTCTGATTTGGTATTAATATGTTTTAAGCCTAAAGAGCTCATCTTAATGATTGTTTGACTATATCTCACCTCTTTTGCAGATTGCAAAGGAGATTCACATTCCTATTTTCTTTTTTTAGTGTAGTGGAGTAATTTATGAGATCTTCTGGCTATTAAATCTGCCCTAGGTATAAAACCTTTATATCTATCATCATTTCCCCTCTTGTGTTTTTGCTTCAATACTGTTGAAAGCATGACATTTATTATTGGCACTTTCAGTTCTAGTACTTCTGAGACCTTGTATAGAATGATTGCAGAGTCCTTAGGAAATTGTCCTTGATTGCTTTTAGCATATGGTTCACCATTGTGGTCTCCTAACTCTTCAAAAAGTGTTTCAAAGGGGCACTTAAATCCATGGGTGGAAACCTATTTACATTCATTATGGCTGCTTATTTACTATTCTAAATTTTGGTTAAACAAGTGATTCAGGCACACTTTTTTTAAAAAAAATTTAGACTTTTTCTACCTTCTGAGTATTTTGTAGCTCTTTCTCTAGTAATTTGACTCAACTTAGTCTCTTATTTCCTGTCAGTTATGGATGGTTGTCAAAGGTCTGAAAATGTCATCTTGAAGGGGATTCTTTAAGTCAGAATTTTTTAACTAAGTATTTCTACTGCTTTTGATTTTTCTGGAAATTAGAATTCTATTAATGGAACAAAAGAGTATTCAGAAATATGCATTGAGAAGTCCCTTGTGGATTTATCAACCATTCCCCTCAGGCACTGATACTCAGCCAGTTTGCACAGAACACCCATACCTTTTCATTTGAAATCTTTTAATTCTGTTCTGATTGATTATTGCCTATGCCTGATTGTTCTGTATCCATCTTATACTAATGGTTAAATACAGCATTTTGAATATCACTCTTGCTTATTCCTATTATTTTTCTTGCCATAGGATATGATTGTAATCATCGCATGTTTCTTGAAGACAACCAAAGTGTTAATTTAAATCAATAAGTCTTATTTCTGTGGTCATTGTTTCCCAGAACTCTCAGGGTTTCTAAGTGTGGTAGTTATTCTTCCAGGAATAGTGCCAAGAGTCTTCAGTAGCGTGCATTTCTCTCTAATTGACATTATTTCACACCCTCCATTTTCCTTACTATTGAAAAATGTATTTCACTGGTATTTTGCCAAGGATCTTGCTCTGTTTCATAATAATGTTCTGTTCACACTCTCTGCCCTGAGAAATCCCTATTCCATGCATCAATTGCATAAATGGCAATTTGAAAGCATTTTACCACCGCTGGATATTTTCCATTGATTCTTTTCATCTGAAGATCATTCGTTAGGACTCTCCCTCCTGTTTCTTTGTACAAAGATGCCTCCTTTTCTCCTATATATGTAGTGCCTTTTGCATTTTCTATATTTAAATGGAAATTGCTGACTACAGTTATGCTTTGACTTCATTTCATGGTCATAATGAAATCACAAACTAAATTTTTTACTACTTTACAACCTGTTTTCTGACTTGTCCATCCAAATGCATTTTATAATTCTTTGACATTCAGCCTCCTGGTGACTGATTCTACAATCTCTTCAAGACATCTGTGCAGTGCTATGGATTATATTGATTGCATGTTGTCCATGTTCAAATTTGCAGAATGTAACCTCAGAATATATATTGACTAATAAATAAATGCATCTACATGGTGGATGGTTGTAGAGGGAAGATATATATTGGTATGTAGCAGGCGCGCCCATGAAGGAAATGCAGCAAACAGCAGCTTGCCCTGTCAGAGGTGCAAATGAAGGTTGGGGCTAGGAAATACAGAAAGTCTGGAATGTATAAAAGATTTTTCTTCCAAATTCATTCACATATCTTCCCAGTATCTGTGTATGTCAAGAAAGAAATGGAGGAATAAAGGTAGAAAGAAGTGAAGAAGGGAGGGAGGGAAGGAGAAAGGGAGAAGTTCAGTGATATATTACTTATTCATCACCTTCAACTGGCATATAAAATCTTATGTGTAAATCAATTTAAAATTCTCATTGTATGATCTCTGCAGGAACTATTTCCCACTCCCTGAACTGTTTGGTGTAAATATTTATCCATGTCTAATCAATTCTGTGTGAAACTGCTTCACATATGTATTTTCATTTTCATAAGATCATCTATGAATCAAAGGAGAAGTTATTTTAGGCAATGAACATAAGCAGCAATCCCAAAATAGAATTTGAGAAATGCAAGGATAGACAGAATAACAAAAGATGGTCTCATTCATAGTGTTTTATATCCTACCAATAGATTTCTGTTTAACATTATTTCAGTTGCTTCCCATGTTCTCATCAGTGTATTTAATTTGTGTTTTTCTAACAAACTTATTTTTCTCTTCATATCCAGTATTGAGGAACTCAGTATTCATATCCACCAAATAAATGATAATTGAACAGAAGCTCCTTGATACCCAACTTGGAGTTGAATGAATTTATATAGATACCTTTTATTCCCATATATAAAACTAAAATTTATTTTAATATTATTGGTAATATCTCAAAACAGTATATTTACCATCATAGATGATTTAGATATGTCCTTTCTTTAGAAATCTTTAAAATGAATCACATAATCTGGAAACAGCTCTGAATACTACATGCTATCATCAGAAATGATTTTCTTCTCTTCATGGCAAGTCCATTGTTGGCACCCTATAAGCAAATCATGTTAAAATATCAGTGTTCTTGGGTGGCGCCTGTGGCCGGCCCCATATGCCGGAGGTGGCGGGTTCAAACCCAGCCCCAGCCAAAAACTGCAAAAAAAAGAAATATATATCAGTGTTCTTGTTCTCTGACATATTGTAAAACAGGCAAGATAAGACTGTTATGTTTCTCACTATAATCCTAGTTGGTTTCATTTGCTCTCAAACATTCACTTCTGTGCTTAATGTAAAAACTTTCAAACTTATTTTTTGACGATTCAAATAGTAATCCTTCTATGTCTTTTCCTAATGATATTAGGAAATCATCTTTTTTCAACTTTTCAAGATGGTTTAATAGGTTGTTGATATCCTCTTTTTCTATCTACATAGGCCACCCACCTGCATAATTATAGTGACCTATTCATTTATATTCACTTCAGCTTGCCTCGTAGTTCTGCATCTTTCTGCATTTCCCATTTTTTCTTGTTTCTTGGAACCAGACACTATCATGTTAATTATCCTTTCCATTGGTTTTCTCCCCATACACTTTCTGATCTTTATTTGAGCCAGTTAAGGATTCACTCAGTCATTTGAAAATGGATACTAGTTTACTTTGACTTTGCAAACTCAAACATCTCTTTGATCTTTATTTGTGGAGAGCAATAAGACCGATGAATCACAGTGAACTTTTTAGCATCCATCCTTCTGTTCAATTCTTTTTCTGAAATCTTTCCCTCAAAGAGCCTATTCTGGGCTCTTCCTCTTGGCAGTTTCCTAGAATTTTCTTTTGCTCTTCACTAACTCAAAATGTTATCACTAGAAGGAAACTAAGGGATCATCTAATTCAACACTCTCCATTTCTTGCTTTAGGATACTGAAGCCAAGAGAAGTTAAATGACTTCCCTGTGGTAATACAATTAGTTATACAACCAAAGCCTTGGGATCTTGCTGCTACACTAAGCTTTATCTGCCTGTTTATCTCCTCAAACTAACCCTATCCCTGACTTTCTTATTTCCAGTCTCTGAGTCATCCAAGCTCAGACCTTAAAGTGATTGTCCACTGACCCAACCTGCCTAATATTCAGTGAATTGTCAAATCCAGTTGATTATGAAGACACACTGTCTTTCACACCATGCCATAATTTCCTAAGCTATTGCCATACTCTTCACATCAGTCTTTTCATTCTAGACTTCCCCTGCCCCAGTCTCAGCTCACACTATTCAGCCTCTAGACTACAATGGATAAAAGCACAGGCTCCGGATTCACACAGTGCTGCTGTCTTGCAACTGTGTTTGAGTTGCTACTAAAACTCTCTAAGGTTGTTTTTCATCTATAAAATGGAGGTACATGTACAAAACAAGCCCAGGGGCTGGCTAGTCATGAAGATTAACATGAGATGATGCATGAAAAATATTTAGCCCAGTGCCTGGCCCATAGTAAGTCCTCAGAAAGTGTTAATTTCAATATGGTTTTGTAGTAAGAGAGCAAGTTAGAGGTGGCCAAGTATGGGTCTCTGCAAATCCAACATAGGGCTTGGGCTTTATTTTACAGCAGTAGAACTAAAAATAGTTTTTTATTTGTTTTAAAAAGTTGTACAAAAAAACAAAAATAAAAAGTTGTACAAAAAATAAATAAGAATATGTGATGGGGATCTATGTGTCTCTCAAAGCCTAATATATTTGCTTTCTGGCCCTTTACAGAAAACTTCCACTAACTCTTGTTGGGAATTTTCAGGATATAAATCCTAACTCTACCGCTTAGAAACCGTATGGCTTTGGGAAAATGGCTTAACCTCTCCGAGTCTTGATTTCCCTGACTGTGAATAGTACCTATCTCACAGAGTTTTTATGAGAATGAAATGGGATCGTTTACATAAAGTGCTTAGCTCACTTGCAGGGAAAGCATTTAATAAATGTTAGCTGACATGGTTATGTCTACTCATGGTTGCCAGATAAATAGTAAGTGCAGCTTTAATAGTGACTTTTTCTTCAATTTTTTTGAACAAAGATTTCCTATTTCTTATCCAATTAAATAAACATTCCACTTTCTGGCATTCAATATTGCTAACAATATTAAACACCTGTTTAAAATCATTGCGTTTTTTTAGGCTCACACCTGTAGTCCTAGCATTCTGGGAGGCCAAAGAGTTTGGATTGCTTCTAGTCAGGAATTTGAGACTAGCCTGAGCAAGAGTGAGACCCCCGTCTCTACTAAAAATAGAAAAAATTGCCGGATGTCTCATGGTGGGTGCCTGTTGTCCCAGCTACTTGGAAGGTTGAAGCAGGAGGATCACTTTAGCCCATGAGTTTGAGGTTGCTGTGAGCTATAATGATGCCATGGTACTCTAACCTGGGCAACAGAGTGAGACTATCTAAAAAAAAAAATCATGGATTTTTTAAAGCAACAGGAAATCTTAGAAATAACTAATCTAAACTCATAGATACAGAAATTAGAAATTTAGGGCCAGGAAAATCTCCCAGGACTTTAAACCAGATCCTCTTTCTACATAGTGTAATCTTTATCATGCTTCTGCCATGCAATCTCAGAATGCAAAGGCATTTAGGAATCATTCATTTTCTTTCTAAAATGGTAGGACTCTACTCCATAAAATCCCTGTTAGTTGGTTGTCTAAACCCAGTCTGAGTTTAGTCACTGATGATGAAATCATCCTTTTCCCAGAGGACAGCTGTGGTTGTTTCAAATTCTTTATAATAAGTGGAAATTGGCTTTTCTGAACTTTCTGTCCATCGATCTATTTCTGCTGGCTGGAACCAAAGAGCACTATCACTTTTCTATGTCTTTAAATATTTGTTGTCAGCTTTCATGGCTTCCTCAAGTGTCTTCTTTTCATGCTAATGGAAATCAGCTGGGTTTTTGTTTGTTTATGTTTATTATTCTGCTAAGTTGAAACACTTCACTCTTTCCTCAGGACTTGAGTTCAAGGTATATGCTCTGAATAAACACTTTTATAAAAATTATTTTTCAGTCTCCCTGTTATTCCTCATAGTACCTGTTGTCAAAACTTCCACCTTCCTCTTGGTTTTTCTCTACAAAACTTAGCAATGATCTCTTTCAATATAAGCCATCCAGAGCTGATCCTAATATTCTAGATGTGGCCTGACCAAGGGAAGTTATAGTGTTTCTTACGTATCATATCACAATCAAAAGTATTTTGCATTTTGCATTCATTTTCCTTACTGATGATGTTACTGCATATTAGAAAACTTGGGGCTGGGCGCGGTGGCTCACGCCTGTAATCCCAGCACTTGAGAGGCCGAAGCAGGTGGATTGCCTGAACTCAACAGGTTCAAGACCAGCCTGAGCCAGAGGAAGACCCTGTCTCTAAAAAATAGCCGGGTGTTGTGGAGGGCGCCTGTAGTCCCACTTACTTGGGAGGCTGAGGTAAGAGGATCACTTGAACCCAAGATTTTGAGGTTGCTGTGAGCTAAGACGCAACAGCACTCTACCAAGAGCAACAAAAAATGAAAAAGAAAAAGAAAATTTGGGGTCATATTCAATTTTTCCCATCTATTACTATTCGTTTTTATTTGGTCACTACGATCTATTGATTGACTCATTAAAAAAAAAAAAAAAAAAACCTCATCTCAGCACCTGTAGCTCAGCAGCTAGTGTGTCAGCCACATACACCAGAGCTGGCAGGTTCGAACCCAGCCTGGGTCTGCCAAAGAACAATGACAACTACAATCCCAGAATAGCCAGGCGTTGTGGCAGGTGCCTGTATTCCCAGCTACTTGGGAGGCTGAGGCAAGAAAATCTCTTAAGCCCAAGAGTTTGAGGTTGCTGTGAGCTGTGACACCATGGCATCCTACCCAGGGCAACATAGTGAGACTCTGTCTCAAAAAAAAACAAAAAAACTTCTCAGATCATGCTATTCCTTGCTAACCATTCCACCCCTTCCTCAGTCCCATCTCAGCAGTTATTAATTATTAGGCATTCTAATGATTAGTCTTTCTACCTGTGCACTTCTATCCATCCTTATCACTATTTCAAATTATTTTGCTAAACCTAGACCTCATCCTGGTACTTAACTCCCTTATTTAAAAAAGAAAAATCAGGGTGGTGCCTGTGGCTCAGTGAGTAGGGCGCCGGCCCCATATACCGAGGGTGGCGGGTTCAAACCCAGCCCCGGCCAAACTGCAACCAAAAACTAGCCGGGCGTTGTGGCGGGCGCCTGTAGTCCCAGCTACTCGGGAGGCTGAGGCAAGAGAATCGCTTAAGCCGAGGAGCTGGAGGTGGCTGTGAGCTGTGTGACGCCACGGCACTCTACCGAGGGCCATAAAGTGAGCCTCTGTCTCTACAAAAAAATAAATAAATAAATAAATAAATAAATAAATAAATAAATAAAAAGAAAAAAGAAAAATCTATAGCTATAGCTGTTTGCTCCCTCTGGACTGGAATCCATAGCCTGTCACGATGTAGCCACACTCCACCAATCCGGCCTCTGATTGCAACCCTTCCTCCCTGCACCCCTTTCACCCTTGTCTGTTCTTCAGCCTCTGACCCTCTCACCATTTCTTTCCGCAGCTTCATGCCTTTGCACATACCTTCCTATGCCTGGAAGGCCCTTCTAAACTTCCGAATTCCTATTCTTCATTCAACTCTGAGGCAGTACATTTTAGTGGTTTAGCTTACAGCAGCGATTGTCAACCTGTGGGTCGCAACCCACAGGAATTGTATTAAAAGGCCACGGCATTAGACAGTTTGAGAACCACCGGCTTACAGGCTCTTGGTTCAAATTCCAGTTCTGTCATGCAGCTTTTTCACTGCAAATAAGTTCTGTACTATGCTTCTGTCTCCCTGTCAATAAAATGGGGATAATAAATCAGTGGTGCTTTTTTCTTGGGTTTTTAGTAAGGATAAGTGAGGTGAAGCATATAATCCTCTTGTGCATAGCCCAGTCCCTACTGTGTGCGTCACCCATGGTAAGTGCTCAGTTTAGCTATACGGGTTTTCTTTTTCATTATTTTTAGTACATAACCCAAATTACATTTCTTCTCCCCTAAGAAAAGTCAATTGCTCCTTTTGATGTGTTTACCCATTACTTTGGTCACACATTTGTTATAAACACTGCTATCATAAGGCAACTTGTTATTTTTATTCATAAAATCAATCCCGGATCCACGGAAGCTAAGGTGGGAGAAGGAAGCTTTAACATCATATGGGGTCAGTATTTTAAACTGGCTATCCCTATACTTGTCTGCAAATTTCACATTTCCTTTGGAGAGGTCTCCCTAGTTAGCCTTGCCATATAGGCACAGCAGCATTATAATTTTGCATCGTATTTCCTATCTCATGATTTGATTCTAAAGGGCCATACTGTTCCCTTCTCTCTCTCTCTCTGTCTCTCGCAGGTAGCTACCCCCCAAAGACAGAATACATTAGCATTTTTATTTTGCTTAAGCTACATTTCTCAATTTTGCAGCACTGATGAAGGAGACAATGGCATCGAAGAAGGATGCAACAGTTAAAGAGATTAACTGGCCAGTTTTGGAAAGCACTGCCCAGAAAGTCCACAAGCAGGAGGCTTCCTGGTCAGAAAGCAATTCAATCACCATAAATGATCATTCAACCCTGATCTCATTCTCCCCTGGGACTGGAAATTGAAAGCTTGTTCCTCTGAAAGTTGTATTATCAATGGATGTGCCCACTGTGCACAGGACTGGACACGGGGCAAAGGTACACATATCCCATCTGAAATTTCAAACTCTCATCTACTGAGACTAAATTAAAATATGAGTGCTCAAGCCCACACCCCTCCCCCCCAAACTCGTCTCTCTGGCATCAGCAAGGAAATCAAATGCTAATAGCCAGTGACCTCTAAATTCTAGTCAACTGCCCTTAGCTATGATAAAACAGTCATTAACTTAATCCAAACGTTGCAAATAAAGTAGCCCCATCAAAGTTGAAGCCCCCAAATTAGGCAAGCGAGTTAACTGAGGTGAAATAACAATTTTTAAAGGACAAATCCTAAATCTAGTTTATTCTCCCAGGAAAACTTTTCTCATCAAAAGAGAGCCACATAAATATGCCTGACGTGCCTCTCCCAGGGACTGCACCCTTTGGCTGTGTTGTCACTCACCCCAAAACACTCAAAGTGCCCAACCCATATTCTTGATTTTATTGGTTGCGTTGGAGTTTGTATTTTCTGACTTTTCCCCACCCTAGAGGTCACCTCAGGAAATATGCAGTCCTTGAATGATTTTCTTTAGAAATGCACGTGTAGCTATACATATGCCCATGAGTTATTTAATCAGTTAGTGAAAGGAGGAAAACAACATTTCTGTTATTGACCTTTCTCCATCTCTGAGGAGAATTTGTGTCTTGCCTGCAGTTCAGGATCGAAAACAAAAGAAAAAGGCGCTGACAAAATTGCATTTTTAATACCACAGTATGGGGAGATAAAAAAAAAAAAAAACACTGAGATTCTCTTTGTCTGGGTAGAATTGACTTCTGGGTGAGATCAATCTGTATCCTCCTTAGCCCAAGTGCACACATATTTAAGTATGCACATATAATTCTCATCCTTGGAAGCCAAGAGCCCTGTATCACTGGATGCAAATCCTTCATTTTTGCATTAACATCAACTACAAGGTTCACTACAATCTTAGACTATTCAACAGCAATAGCAAAAGAACAGAGGTCAGGTCCTAAGAGATTAGCCTAAATTTATCTGACTGTGTCATCTTTCCTCCTAAACCACATCCCCTTAAATTCTTCATTGTTTAGAAGAAGTCATATTTTTTTGTTTGTTTTTCATATCCCCATTTTATTAGCTGGGGGTTTGTATCAAGATTGCTATGACTGCAAGGAACCCAGAAGCTATCTATAGTGACTTAAACAAATAAAACTTTATTTGCCTCCAATATTAAGATGTCTGGAAGTAAGGTGCCTTAGGCTCAACAGTGTCGGGAATGGCAGCTCTCTAATTTTTTATCAACTTTTCCTCTTGCCTGTCATCTCATGGTCCTAAAATGGCTACTGTACCACCAGCCACCATTTTTCCACAGAGTGCAAAAGAGCAGGTAAAAAAGGTATACCATCTGAGTCTGTCCTTTTTTTTTTTTTTTTAATCATGAAGCCAAAGATTTCCCAAAAACCTTTGTCAAAAGACTTCCACTTGTCTATAGCCATACTAGCCTGAAAGCACCTGATCTCATCAAAAGAGTTCCACTTGTCTATCATTGGACAGAACTGTATCACATGACAACCCCCGACTAAAAGCTAGTGAGAAATACTTGTTAATAGCAGACTGAAGTAGCTCACTGGTGATGTCTGCCAGTGTTTAGTTGCAAACACCAACAACTAACTCTGGCTAATTCAAGTCAGGTAAAACAAAGGGATTGGGACAGGTGCTGTTTATTAAAAAAGGTATTCTTGCAAATGGAGGAAGTGATTAACAAATTAGATTTGGGGACAGAACATAGACTGTCAGGGTCCCAAGATCTCACAAGCAGAAACATGGGCATCTTAAGTGTTGTCTTTGAAATACTCAGCTCCAACCTCTTTCCAACCTTGTATAATTTTCCTCCTCTGTCAGCTTCCTGGGTAGCAGGG